>NC_090445.1:862527801-863777801 GCF_031143425.1 Pleurodeles waltl
TGGGGTGATTAGCAGTGCATGGCCAGGGCGCGAGTTTCAGTTATCTCAGGACATGAGTTATATTTACTTGCGATAACCATAACTGCTGATTTTCTATCGTTTTGGGTGTATAAAATCTGAACCTAACTATAATGTCCCTGTAACCTTTGGTTTCTTAGTGAATTTCTAAGGTTTTTTTTTTTAATTCTATTTCCTATCTATAACGTCCCTGTAACCTTTGTTTTTTTCAGTGAATTTCTATGTTTTTTAATGCTGTTTCCTTACTATAGCACCCCTGTAATTTTTTTTTTCAGTGAATTTCTAGGGTTTCATTAATGTAACGTAATATTTAATTACCATATGTTAATCCAACCACCATGCATGGCCCCAAGGCCAGGCCCTGGAGCCAAACGCCCACATGCAGCCAAACCTCCAAAGGCAGCCAATCTGCGGGCTCCTCAGTCCACTTATGGCTCCAGGGACCCCATTTCCCAGGGCCCACCAACATATTTCAAGGGGCGGGAGGCATGTGGGTCACCTCCCCAGACCAAGTTCGACCAAGTTTGGCCCCAGGGGCCCTATCCCCTGAGGCCCAGAACTATATTTAATGGGTAGGGGGCACGCAGCCCCCCTCCCTGGGGCGATTTTGGCTTTGGGGACCCCATCCCCCAGGGCCTGGAACATTATGTGGGGGAGGGGGCATGTGTCCTGCTCAGTGAGCTGATTTTGGTCCTGAGGACATCATTGCCCAGGGCCGGGTGCATTTGTTTTAGGGGTGGGGTACAGGACCCCCATCCCCGGGCGGTGTTTGCCCCAGGGACCCCATCCATCAGGGCCCACCACTATATTCATGGGGAAGGTGGCATGCAGCCCCCGACTGGGCTGATTTTGGCCCCAGGAACCCCATCACTCGGAGCCCAGCCATCAATGGGTGGGTGCCCTGGTGCCCACCCAGAGCAACCACCACATTATGGTTGGGAGCCATGGGGAGAGTCCCAAGGCCCCTGTGGCCCCAGCCAGCCCCTGCCTACAACAGGAGCCGGCACAGCTCCCACCCGCAGGGAGCTGCTAAAAATGCTGCTCCCTGCGGGCAGGAGTAATCTTTTTATATGTTTCTCTGCCCGCTTTACTGTAGGCAGGGAAACAAATGAATAGTCCGCTTCCTGTGGGTGGGAGCATTTTTCATGCTCCCGCTCACTGGGAGCAGACTTAGGGCCTCATTACGGCCCTGGCGGCCGGCGGTAAGCTGGCGGTAACACCGCCAACAGGCTGGCGGTGTTACTCCAGCTATTATGACCGTGGCGCAATAGCCACGGCCATACCACCGACCCCTCCACTATACCGCCTGGCGGTCATAATCCCCAGGGCAGCGTTGCAAGCACAGCTGCCCTGGGGATTATGAGTCCCCGACCGCCAGCCTGGCCACAGCGGTAAACACCACCATGGAAAGGCTGGCAGTAAGGGGGACATGGGTTTCCCCTGGGGGCCCGTGCACTTGGCATGGGCAGTGCAGGGGCCCCCAGGTATAGCCCTGTCACGCATTTCACTGCCCGAATTTCGGGCAGTGAAAATGCACGACGGGTGCTACTGCACCCGCTGCACATCAGCATTGCCGCCGGCTCTATTACAAGCTGGCAGCAATGTTGATGTGACTTTTCCGCTGGGCCAGTGGACGGTAACACTGCCAAGGTTGTAATGAGGGCCTTAGTGTTTTCTTCCGCTTGGCAGGAGTTTTGAAACTGCTTCCCCACCAGCAACATCAAACACAGGTTTCCGTGCTCGCAGTAATACATGCAGGGAAACAGCTATGTCCCGAGATTGAGCATGAGCCGGCCCTGGGGGATGGGGTCTCTAGCCATTATTAGCTGGGGGGGGGGTTGGCGGCCCACTCCCCTTTGTAGATGCGGCCAGGCCCTTGGAAATTGGGTCCCCGGAGCCAAGATCAGCCTGGAGCCATTTGGCCCTCTCCCCATTACATTTACTACCAGGCTACAGTAGATGGGGTCCCGGGGCTAAAATTGGTCAATGGAAGGGGGACTGCCTGCCTCTCACCCACGATGGCTGGATCCCAGTGGATGGGGTCATCAGGGCCGAAATCAGCCCTGGAAGGGGGCCGTATCCCCTTCCCCCTTTAAAAAAAAATTCCCCACTTTCCTGTCTCACAATCGGCTGGGGGTACCCTGATCCAAAATCGGCCTGGGGAGAGGGAACCACGAGCATCATCCCCCCCCAAATATATATTGCTCCCCCGGGACCTGGCCCACCTGGGGGAATTAAAAAAACAAGCCACGGATACCACGCTTTTTTTGTTTTTTAATTGTGCCATCAATCCTCAGCGAATTCAGAGCAAAATTATTTAACAAAAATGTTTATGGCCCCATGCGTGTTCCTTGTGGGACCCCACCACGACGCCTAGGGAGTCAGGGTATTCCTACCCTGCCCCCTTGTAGTTTGTTTTGCTTATATCATAGAAATTCATGGAATAAAACAACCGTTACAGGGATGTTATAGTTGGGAAAAAGCATTAAAAAAAACCTTAGAAATTCACCTGAAAAACAAAGGTTACAGGGACGTTATAGTTAGGATCAGAATTTACATGCACAAAACCATAGAAATTCAGCTGTCAGAGTTATTTCAAGTAACTATAACTCATGCTGTAAGATAAATATAACTCATGCCCTCGACATGCACTGCTAATTACCCCACACATTACATCAGTAATTGCATCTTCTATGACATCATTGATGATATCATTGCAACATCTGCAGTAAAATTATTGACATGGAAACAGTGCATGGCGGGGGCTCAATTTATAATTGGCCAGGTCATCAGTCCTGGGTGCCTCGCAGGGCACTCAGTGTGGAATGGGACCACGGGGGCTTAAGGGGGCTCCCCACCTCCTGTGGGACCTGGCATTGCTTTCACAGACAAGGAGCTACTAAACAAGCAGCTCCCTGCCTGTGAGAGTAATGGTTTACTCTGTTTCCCTGCCCTCATGTCTGCAGGCAGGGAAATCAGAGGAAACTACCGCTCACAGCAAGCAAGAGCTGTTTGACAGCTCTCAAATGCTGGGACGGAAGTGTTTGGTCTGACTTGGAGGGAGCTGTCAAAGCTCCCATCAAGTTAGAATAAACTGCTATGTCACGGGGGTGGGCACCCTGGGACATAGCAGGAGCCGGACATTGGGGTTCACGGTCCCCAGGGCCATTATTGGCTCCACCACGCCCTCATCCAATGTTTGTGAACAGCCCCGGGGGGGTTGGTGGTCCCCAGGGATGGGAGCCGCAACAGACCCCCTTCATTATTTTTGTTCCACCCCAGGGAAGTGGCTATCTCGGGGGCTACGGAGGGCTGCGTGCCCCCACATTAATTGAATGTTAGCCCCAGGGAGGTGGCGGTCGACGAGGCAGTGGGGGGTGTACGGCCCCTGATAAATTTCAATGAATATATTGATATACAAAATATCTCACCCTATTAACACACAACCCATTGACCCTTACCCACCATAAACCCTAAAAATATCCTTGCCAAAAACCCATACTCACCCTAAACCCTAAAAATACCCTTGCACCCAAAATCCCCTACCCCCTAAACCCTAAAAATACCCTTGACATTCAACCCACAGATTTTGAAGGGAAAAAGACTTCAATGTTCCATCACTATAAATGTTTAAAAGTGAAAACACTAGAAAATAAACAGACACCCTGCCCAGCGATACTAGGATTTAAACCTTCAGCCTACTGAGTGATAGCTCAAGACCTTGACCATTAGGCCAGCAGTGACTCTGTTCCACTCTGCATCCAGACGTTAACTATAACATTCGTACCAAACATCTTGCTATTCTGACTCTGTGAAGTCATTTTATGGTGAGACCTTTGAAAAGACAATCTCTCTCTCGCTCTTCCATCCCATTATGGGATGGATGAGAGAGGGAGAGAGTGACAGGACCGTGGGGGAGCCTCAAGGCTATCCTGTGGGACCTGGCATTGCTCTCACAAGCGGTAAGCTGCTTTTAATAGCAGCTCCCTGCTTGTGTGAGAAATGTTTTCATCTGTTTCCCTGCACACATATTTGTGTGCAGGGAAACAGAGGAAAACTTCACTTTCTGCAAGTAAGAGCTGTTTGACAGATCTCACTTGCAGAAAGTGAAGTGTTTGCTCTGATTTGGTGGGAGCTGTCAAAGCTCCCGCCAAGTCAGAGCAAACAGCTATGTCCTGAGGGTGGGCACCCCAGGACATAGCAAGAGCTGGACCTGGGGGATGGTAGTCCCCAGGGTCATCTATGGCTCCTTGAGGGGGGCCATGCAGCCCCCCTGCTACGATTCGATTAGCCTTGGGGAGCTGGTGGTCCCCGGGGTTGTGGGGGGGGGCAACACGGCCTCCCGCTTTGAATTCAATTAAAGCTCTGGGAAGGTGGTGGTCCCCAGGACTGTGAAGAGGCTGTGCAGTCCCCTGCATTCATTATGAATAAGCCCTGGTGAGGTGGTAGTTCACAGGGTATCAAAATGCCCTAGGAGGGGTGCCCTGTGCGCCCTCCTCCCTAAATTTTACATGCCCCAGAACCTGGCCCACCTAGGAGCTTCTTAAAAAAATTGCTGGGAGCACGTGCTTTTAAAAAAAAAAATTGCAGAGAATTCAGGGCATCGTTGTAAAAACATGGCATTTAAAAAAAAAAAGTTTTTAAACCATTTGATGGATTTTAAGAGTTCTGTAATTTAGGTTATAGCAATAGTATCAGGCATGTGAGTAGTTATAAAGTATATTTGTGCACCAATGCCTGTGCCTATAAGATCTTTGTAACCTGTTCTATTGCTTTGCTGTCATAAGCTAAGTCTATAAGATCGTTGTGACTGAAGGAATAACTCAGCTGACAGATACCTAATCCTGTACAATTTGTGTAATTTAAGGGATAGCTTAGCCATGCAAAGCCTGAACCTGTGAGATCTATATAATCAAATGGATAGTTCAGCTAAATGAAACTTTTTCTACTAGATTTATCTAACGTAGTAGTGAGGTTTGCTGCTAAAAAGCTGAGGGATCAGAAAGGGGTGATTTTGTTACCGGAAAACTATATGCGTGGGTTCCCTGTATCCCAGGGACATCTCTGAAGTCTGAGTCTATAAGATCTGTGCAAAGAAGGATAGTTGTCTGAGTATTTAAAATGTATAAATGAATAGATCCGGCTAGTGCCCCAAGTTTGCACCATTGAAATCAGTATATTCTGATGGATATTTCTCCACAGTGAAATCTCTGTAACTTGAGGGATAGGTTTGGTGTCCAAAGCAAGAGAGATCAATGTAACATGTAAGACAGCTCTGCTTTCAGAAGTCTATGCTTGTGCATCCTCTGTGCCACTGTGGGAGCTCGGAGTCCTCTCTCTATAACATTGATGTGAAATGGAATCACTGTCTGAGCCTGTAAAATTTATATAAAGTAAGAGGTAACTTTACTATCCAAGGCCTGAGTCTGTGAAATCTGTGTAACCTGTTGGAAAGTTCTTTGTTATGATATAGTACACTGCAGGATGTCTGTGACTTGTATAAGAGGGTTCCTACACAAAGCATGCAAGATATGTGTAACATGTCTGACAGCTTTGCTGCCCGAATCATGGGCCTGTAGGATTTGTGCAGCACTGGACAGCTCTATTGTCTGACATCTGAGCCTGTACAGTCTCTGAATGCCATGACCAGCTCTGCATCTTCAGCCTAGATATTTCTGTAAAGTGTGGGATTGTTGCCTGAGACTTGCGTGCAAACAGAGACATAGTATTCCTGAATGGACTTTGAGCATGATTGTGATGTGTGTCTCCCAAATGATTGCTCTGCTGCCTAAAGCTTATACATTTGTCAGTCCTGGGTTGTAAAGCCTTATCTTGATGATAGCTCTTATCTCCTTTGTCAGTGCCTATATATCTGTTTTATTCCCAACTAAAATTGAAAACCCTGGAAACTAGGGATTGGTACCATGCATGCTATTACTACAGCTTGCACTAAGAAGACAGCAAGCCTGTATGTGTGCCATCCCATCACTGTCTAAAATATAGAATATTTATATCTGATATATATATATATATATATATATATATATGTATAAATATGTATTACCTACTGGCGGTCACCAGTAGGTAGTTATAGTTAGGATCTAGTTTCCATAGGAAAGGCATTTTTTTTGTTTAGTAAAGTAATAACTTTGGCACCATTTGACCAATCTTTAGGACATTTTCAAAACTAGTACGACAGTTCAGCTGCTATGCTGAAAGTTTTAGGGTGATTCATCAAGCAGGGGCAGAGCAAAAGGGGGAGTTCCAAGACACTTCTACCTCATGCAATATCCAAGGGGATTTTTAGACTCAACTACAGCCTGAACCACTAGATGTAATTACAAAAAATTTGCCAGAAAGGTAGCTTTTGGTCTAAAAAGCTCTCTTTTTGTGATTTGGTATAAATTTGTTCAGTTGTTTTTTAGATATTAAAGGAAAAAGAAATATTGATATCTGGGCGGAGTCTAAGCAAAGATCTCACAGTGTAAAATCTGAACCTAACTATAACATACCTGTAACCTTTGATTTTTGAGTGAATTTCTAGGATTAAAATCACCCCAAAGACCCCAACCTCTATCATGCCAATTTCCCCCACTTCTCTGGAAGCTCAAACTAGACCTTATACGCCGAGCACCCATGTACGTATTGTGGCTGGGACGCATTAATTCAGTCAAAATGATGGTCCTGCTGCAAATTCAATACCTCTTCCAAGGCCTCCCGATTCAATGCCCCGGACGTTTTTCTCAGAACTCGGCTCCCTGGTGATACATTTGGCAAGACTGTAGAGCGTTCTCCTCTGTAAACAACGGAGACTACCAAAAGAGGCAGGTGGCTTAGCCTTACCTGTTTTTCATTTGTATTAAAGGGCAGCGCAGCTGAGAGTAATCTCTGAGTGGGCTTCTTAGGGAATTAGACAAGCATTGGCTCCATACAGACAAAGCAGTAGTTGGCCAATATGTGTGGGATGTCCTATGGAAATTGAAACTTGATCGAGCCCCACCACTGCATACCTAATCACGCCTACCCGAACAACCGCTAAAATGTGGGACGCTGTGACTCGGGTGCTGGGATGGGCTACTTTTCCCTTTTGCCTACACTCTCATTCACTTCAACCGTGCCTTCCCCTCTGCCTTCATGCCTGGCCCCTTTGATCTGTGGAGACAGGGAGGCTGCCTCAACATCTCTGACCTATTCCATGGGTGGGACATTCTTAACTTTGAGCACTACCAACGTTATTTTGGCTTACCCAAATCTGAAAGAAATCACTATACTCACTTGAAACACTGGGTCTTCCACCCCGAAATGTGCTTGGCAGCCACTAGGCGTTTCTCCCCGTCTAAAAATTTGTAAGACAAGCGGGAGGCACCAAGGGCTCTATCTCTTTCCCCTATACTCTCCTGCTCGAGACCTTCCCCTCAGCCATACCACACCATTTACAACTTTGGACTAAAATTCTCTTTGACCCAATACCTAAGAGACAGTGGCAGAAACTATGGATAGACATCCCCAGATGTAATCACTCCCTGGGGCTCACAGAAGCTCAATATAAAACTCTGTTCAATTGGTACCTTTACCCCACCAAACTTAAGACAATCTACCCTTAAACATCTGATTAATGCTGGAGGGGTTGTGGGCTACTTGGTGACTTCCAACACATTTGATGCGATTATCTGATCATTCGGCCATTATGGGCAGAAATCTTGGCACAAATTAAAATTATATTGGACTATCCCCTTCTATTTACACTGGGGTTTGTAGGACGAAACTCTACAACACCAAATCTAGAGCCACCACTCCATTATGTGGCTTTGTTTAAGGACTGCTAAGACAGCCTTTGCAGCAGTCTGGAGGAAACCCATATCACCCTCATTCTCACAATGGAACGCCAGGCTTTGGCAAGCACTGACAATGGTAAGAATTGCAGACATTCTACAGGATAAATACAAGGATTTTATATATCAGTGGGGGTCACTTTTCTATTGGAGGAACACGCGCACCTCAGCCCCATTTGCACAAGGGCCCTGCACCTCTTTCAATTTTGATTCTCCTGAAAGACCTGAAGGTCACTCTCCCGTGACCTAGGCTCGCTCCTACGAAACCCTGCCCCCACCGAATCGCTCCCCACCTATGGCACACTCTATGATTTCACTACTCACACTCATGGATTATTGTTTGGCATTTTTTGGGAAGGGGAGGAATGTTGGGCCCTGGAATTGCACATTATAATGCTAACCTGTTGACAGTGATAGATTAGACCACGATTACTGTATTATTAATGCCATATTTATACATCAAATGTTTGTATCATTGCCATCCTGAAGTAATGTTCGATGACTTCCTTCAGCTGCACTATGTCTGTATGGTACTGTGCCCTATAAAAAAATCAATAAAGAAAGTTTGACAAAACAATTAATGCACTAATGTCATAACAAGGCATGTAAAAGGTACAGCCTGTGTTTTACCATGGAAAGATGTCATTGACGCCTTTGGAAGGTATGCCAGGTAAATGGAATTTCTACGGTTACCAGTAGTATCCCTGACGTGTTCACAAGAGAGTAAGTGGAATGGCCCTAGAAAATGTTGTGTCCTCAAGATTTAAACTTTGTGGGCAATCACAAACATTTTCTATGCCTTCCCACACTCTGCTGCACTGCTAACAACTTTTAAATGAACCAACATTATGTGTGGGAACGTGCTCCAAAATTTCCCAAACAACTCTTCACGGAAAATAATGTTCTACTAAATGGAACAAATAACAATAAAACGATATTTTGTAAAGCTTGCTATTTTTTCACCTGTTTTGTGGTTATAAAAATAGAAACTTAAAAATATATTTTTCGTTCACTGATGCCCTAGTGAAAAGGGGGGATTTGTGTGCACGGTCATATACATAGTACACAACTCACACCTGGATTAATTCAGTGTAAATCAAAAACTGCGGGAAAGCTTGTGAAAGTGTACACAACAGCATCATAGGTGAAGAGAAGCCTTCACTTAGCAAAAAGATATATTTGGAAAGTAAAATATAAAATTAGACAAATGCATTGTGTAGAAATATTCTAAGCTTTCAACTCCAAAACCTCTACATACAATGCACATGAATTGGGTTAGTTGAAACAAGCTTACTATAGAAAAGTTATTAGAAAGGTAACTGAGAATCAAGTATGCCCTAGGCCTTTGGGGACCTGGCATAGAGAGAGGCAGGAGACAACTGGCGTTGAGATGTATGATTTATTTGTGTATAAGGGAACTTTTGGTTGCCAAACTCATCAAAGTTTTAGGAGCAAAATAAAAAACAGATTAAAATGTTTATGTGTATATTTGGTTAGAGAATTTATGGTTTTAGTACTTTCACTTGTGTGAAGCGTTACGGGATATGTAAAGTGGGCACACAATTTCATTGAATTGTCACATTATTAATTGTCACTCAGGAGCATATTTACAAGGTTTTGGCGCAGGATAGCGCTGCAAGCCTTATTGCAGACGTGGCTCGCTGCACTCACAAGGGACGGGGCTGAGCAGGTGCAGTGCGCAGGGGTGGTGGGGTGGGAGGGTGGAAAATTTAGTTTAAAAAATAAAACTTACCTGATCCGCTGCTGTGCCACTCCTCTTTCTCCCGTCACTGCAGGCACAGGCTCCAAGCCTGCTCTGCGACCAATCCTGACGCTGCTTCAAGCAGCGTCAGGATTGGCTGGGCGTGCCCAGCCAGGGCACTCCCAGGCAGACTGGGAGCCTGTGTCTGCTCTCTCCAGCCTGCTGCGATGGACCTTTGGTAGTGCTTGTGGAGGGTGGGTTTGAATATTGGGCCCTGGGGAAATTGCCCACTCTTTCCATGTCTAAAAATGGCTCTACAGTCGAGCCAAGTCTGCACCAGTTGTCTGACTGATCCCTAAGCGCCAAAGAGCATGCAGAACTTGCAAAAAATGTGGGATACAAATTATAAAACAAACAAAATATAAAGACATGATAAAGACTTTAAAATGTAGAAAGTGTTTCTTTAGGACATAGAAGTGTTTCAGTTTAGTATGTTAGATCACAACATTGCATTGACGTTTATTTGAACTTGACGTTTCTAAACTTGAACTTTAAAATATTTATTAAACCTCTACCCTGATAAAGCCAGAACTGAACAAAGGGTACAAACTGTCAGGTTTTCCTTGTCATGGACAATATTATTTTAATGGATGGAGGAACATTACAGGCTCCTAATGAATATACAGGTTAGGTTTTTACACAGGATACATCTTGAACTGAATTACTTGATTGTGCTCTCAAATGTCACTATCAAGTAAACTAGACACAAGAAATAACTTGATAAAACTTCAATCACACAATTTAGTCATGTGGGTGAGCCAGTATTTGAACCCAGGGTTCCTGGTCACACACAGTGCAATTAAGCAACTGACTAGATAACTTTCTTTTTCTCATTTCCCTTTAGCACTAGAGGACAGTGTTTCATACAATTCTGTCGGAAGAATAGTACATTGTGTTATGTAATACAGATCACAGCTTAATTTGACACAATGTCTAAAAAGGTTTATAGTGAAGGTGAGGGCCTGTGGGCCAACATATGCTAACACCACTGGCTTTCTCCATGAGAGAATAGAAGGAAATTAAAAAAGTATGGATACTGTGATCATGTGTGGAATAGGGATGTGGTCAGTGAGCGTGGAGGCGGAATCAAAGGCACAGCTAAAAAGAACAAAATATTTTGTGACTATTTTTTTATCTTTTTTCCATCAGGTATCAGCATATAAAATAGTACACACCTTACATGAAAAGTAAATTTAAGTTTAAAAAAACCTGTGGGATGTATGCTATTTTATGTTGTGAAACATGTGTTGGTTAATGTGATCCCTCTAGATGTGTGTGTGCAAACAGAAGACCACTGAACGGAATTCTGTTTGGTTCAGCAATAAATAGTGACTTGTGTATGTTAAGTGCTAGAAGGTCCCTGCCTGTCACAGAAAGTACTGTGAATGTCTAAGTCATTAGTTTAAATTTGCAGTAAGATAGACTGGCACAAAATGTGGACACAAACGTCAGTTAAAATTGAAAAAGTGTTTCCAAAGTGTTTTCAAAGTGTACATTTTAGTAATATGGAGAACGTACTTAGTGCAAACAGTTTTACAACTGCCTATTAAAAGCAGGCAGTTCACAACACCGCTTTGAAGCACCCCCTATAATACCTCTGAAAAAAAAAAATGTTTGTGTTCTAGAAGCTTTAGTGTATCTCCATCAATTAATGCCAGCTCCCGAGCAGCCTTTACATGTTAACCAACTTCACTGATCTGCATTTCTTTCAGTCAGCTGGCGCCCTAGTGAGAAGGCTTGTTTCTGTGCTGGGGCCTGGCACAGGGAACCCTCCACTTCAGCAGAGGAATTTAACTGTAAAATAGGTATTTAGCATAAAGGCTAAAATTAAGGACAAATGCCATCTGTTGAAATCTTTCCCATGGACAATGGACTCTGGGGTTGCTCCCCCTCCCGCTTCGTCTGGCATTTTTTTCACAGGTTCCGGGGGCTTCCCCCACAGTTTGAAGGACGCTGATATATAATGTTTCTACCGTGCACCCTATTAACCACTAATGCCAAAAACTAGAAAGGACATTCCTATTACCCCAATGTCCTGATCCATAAACTGTCTCCTACTGAGTCATGTCCATAATCATACATATAAATAAATGCAGTCTAATGTCCTCCTGGACTGTGTCTTAGTGGAAAAATGTTTTTCCATAAACCTTGTACAGTAAACATAAAATGTAACTTAAACTTTAAAGGTTTTAGAACATAACTTGATTTTATAGAAAGTAAGGGAATTTTGCACAAGAAGTTTGTACTTTAGGGTTGTAATTTCACAACACTGTATGTTTTCCACACTTTCAGTCCGGGAACTGGAAAGAACAGTGTTGATAAAATGGCGTTTCTATGCTTTTATATAAGACAAAATCGCTAACTGTTGCTCGATCTCAGTTTGACTAATTTCTGCTGAGTATATAAGGCATTCGTCGTACAAAAACAAGTATTATTTAACAAGTGTTATGTAATAAAATGTGTGAATAATTTTGCTTGTATCCGCATAATTTGCTGATTCATTTTATTTTCTTGCTGCATATTTTGACACTTCTTGCTTCATGACTTAGCGCACTTTGCCACATGATTTGGTCCTTCATTGACACTTCATCCCACAGCTTTTGCGATAAGGTGAAAGGTTTACGGAAGTGAGAAATGGGGCATCTTCTTAGGAATTTATATTGAAAAGTAGTCAAATGTTGCAAAGTCTAATAAAACAAAGGGCAGTAGTTTATAAGGGATAGAATGTAGATAAAAATTACAGGTTAAGAACATTTGCCCGAAAACCTCCTTGGGCAAACTGGTCATTATTTGGTTAATTATGCGTTTAATTATGAAGGGACCATGACACGCAGTTGGCTCTGTCACCATGGTATTGCCTGCCATACAGCAGGGACATTTTCAGTCTGAAGCGTGTAGAATGTTTTAAGGAGTTGACATAAGCTCAGAATGAGCCGCACCTTCAGTGCGGGGATCACAGGTTGGCCACGGACAGGCTTGTATGTTTGAAGACATCATTTATAACAAGTAAATAAATGCCTCTTCTTTCAGAGTTACTCCACGGAGACGCCTGAAGATGTCACCCGACTCCCTGACTCCAAGCCCTAGCGACTCCTCCTGGAAGCCTGCTGCCGCGGAAGCGCCGTCTCTGACAGGTCAGGACATGCTCGTCTGTAACGGCCACAGGGCGCGTGGGTCGTCGCGTGGGCCGTCGCGTGGCGTCACCTGAATATATTGAGACATCCGCAGCTGGGAGGGCGTCCCGGGGGTGCTAAGTAGGCAATGCATTTAAGTGTTCCTGTGCTGCTGCATCAGGCCAGAGGGGCTGTCGCACAAATACCTCTTGTAAATAAAGGCTAGACCTGAGGAGCTAGTTTCGAGTCTCGGCGCCGGCTCGATAGCCTATAATTCTGGGTAAATCACTTAATCTCCACATGCTTTAAAAATGAACGTGTAATGTAAATGGTGCTCACGTAAAGCGCTCTTGTATTTTCGGACCGATCTCGCCGTATATAAAACCTCAAAATAAATATATTTTAAACAATAGATTCCGTGGAGCCATAACCCTGTTAAACTGCGGTTGCACACCTGCATTAGTTTGTAGTTTAATAAACTAGTCATCTACTGAAAATGTCGTTTTTTCAGCTGTTACAAAAACATTTCCATCATAATGCCAAGCATGTGAAATGGGTCACTGGAGAATATCGGCTCCAGTGTACAGGGAAAAAAAATAGGAATATCGTCCAGTGCGCAGATGCAGAATCTGGAGGTCATAGATTAATATTTTGGATAGCCTGCTTAGCCTCTCATCCATCCTTCCTATAAAATGAGTAGCAGCTACTTATTCCCATAGGCTTACGTCAATGTTCTATGGGAAGTCGCAAGTGTCTGAAGAGATGGACACACGGGCATACAACTGAGCTAATACTACCAAACTGTTTAAGACATAACAGATTGCACAGTGTTGGATCTGAATCCGAATAATACTGTCTGCTTGCTCCCTGTGGCCAGTATTGCGGAGTAAGTATAGCCCTACACATAAAGTAATCTGCAGCTTTACATAACGCTGTAGAGTAGATTAGTTATTTCAATACACTCACTTTCAAGATGACTCATCAAAAAGTCTTTACCCTGCGTTTGTCCTGCATGTGGACAGCTGTAGGGTTATCAAAAAGAGTATTACTACCCAAATTAGTCAAAGATTGACGTACGACAACCACGGGATGTCAAGACCCTTAGCACACTGCAAGCAATCCTTAATGACTGCATGGTTACGGGTGGCACAATGGTTTGTCAAAATGTATATCCCCAGCATTAAAGATGCATTGCTGACAAGTTTCACAGTTGCATGTGTGACAAAGAACGCCATTTATTTAAATCAATTTAAAAAGGGCACCAACAAACTGAATTCATTTGTGACGCCTTACTGTTGTGTTAAAATGCCATCGCTGGGTTGCATCAAAAATTATGCCTAAATATGGAAAAGTATTGACGCTTTGTAGCCTGTTATTTTTGACAGAAATGATTTGCATGTTTTCATTATTTCGACCACAAACCATGATCGGTGACTTAGAGTAGTTTATATCCAGATTAAGGACAGCTGTGTAGGGTAGGTGTCAAAAGCTGCACCAGACACTTTAGACCAGTGGTTCCCAACCTGTGGTCCGGGGACCCCTGGGGGTCCGTGAAGCCTCCTCGGGGGGTCCGTGAGAGCCTAGAAAATAAAAAAATATTAACAAATATTGAAAGATTAGGTCCCCAGCTTCCAGTAATGACTCAGGTGGGGGTCCCCGAATTCCTATGATGATTCAGTGGGGGTCCCTGGGTTCCATTAATGTTAAAGTGGGGGTCCACAGAAATCAAAAGGTTGGGAACCACTGCTTTAGACTGTTAGGCGTGCTCTAGCAACATGGCATCACCTGGTTAAAGTGAAGAGGAGATGATGACTTACTCAATTATCAACAAATCCTGTCCCAGGTCACACAAAAACAAATTCAATTTACTAATGTGTAGAATAAAAAAGAGTGGAACTGGGAAGCAACCTTGTAGTACACCACATTCCAAACTAACCAGATTTGAGCATTCAACACTGGGGCAAAACCTGACCCTAGCATATAGATTGCAATGGAGAACTGACAGAATTTGAACCAGCACAGTATCCAATCCCACGTCCAAAAGCAACATCCACAATTTGAACCTATTAACATTGTCAAATGCACATGAGAGGCTCATAAATGCAAGGTACAAAGGAGAGTGGATAGCTATATATCGCATATTTACCAATGATGAGGCACTCATCCATTGTACTGAGACCCTCTCTAAACCCATATTGACCAGGTCTAAGGATGTCGCACTAATTAGCCCAGAACCTCATTCTATTAAAGATTACCCTGCCCAAAACCCTGACTGTAGAGTTATATGGGCAGATAGCATTGAAGTTCAGTGCACTTCCCAGCCCGACAACTCTACCAACCTTGAACAGTCTGTCAAAAACATCACCACCTGAATTTCCAACTTTGCTGACAGAGTCTCCCCCACCAAACTCACCAAATCCAACATGCCCTCCAAACAAGCTAGCTGGTACACCCCCGAACTGAGAACCTCGAAATGCAAGAGCAAACAACTGGAAAGGAAATGGCACACCTCCAAGGAGCCCACCAACACTGTTGCGTAGGCCCTCATTATCCTAATGAGGCTTCGGGATACAGTGGCAGAATCACCTAAATTGTGGGGAACTGAGTCCAATCCCACCCCATGTGACAACTGTTGGCCTAATCCAGGTTTCCCGGCTAACTAGCAGTGCCTCATCTCTGCCCAAGAGCAGGGATGATCGTGGCAACCAGGCGCATGACAGAAATGACTCCTCAGGGGAATCATGGTCAAACAGATCTCATCCTTTTCTCTTAGTTACATTAGTCTCACACATGCAAAGACAAACAGAGAATGGTACAATAAGGTTTATTGAATTAACTGCATCTTAGATAATATAGCATGGATTGCAATAACAAGGATGATAAAACACGCTAGAAGCAAAATGGTGACAAGAAGAGTGAAACACAAGAACAGTCCCACCATGCCTGGATGAGAGAGAGCTGCCTCAAGCTCAACTCCGACAAGACTGAGCTCATCATCTTAGGAAACGCCACCTCAGCTTGGAATGACTCCTGTTGGCCCACATCCCTCAGCGCCCCCATGCACCGACAGAGCACGCCCGCAACTTAGGAATCATCCTTGACTCCTCCCGACCCATGACCCGCCAGGTAAACTCTGTCACCTCCTCCTGCTGGCACACACTCTGCAAACTTCGGAAGATCTTCAGATGGATCCCAGCAGACTGTCGCAGGACAGTCACCCACACCTTGGTCACTAGCAAGCTTGACTACTGCAACATCCTCTATGCTGGCTCTTCAACCAGAAACATCAAAAAACTACAACTCATTTAGAACACCACCACCAGACTCATTCTGGACCTCCCTCGCTGAGAACACATCTCCCAACACCTGAGGGCCCTCCACTGGCTACCGGTCGAGAAGCGAATCACCTTCAGTCTTTTCACCCACACACACAAGGCCAAACACAATGCAGGACCAGCCTACCCGAACCACTGCGTCTCCTTCCTCACCCCGCTGGCCCTGGCCACCATCCCTCGCATCCACAAAACCACTCTCGGCGGACAATCCTTCAACTACACTCCAGCGAAGAGCTGGAGCAACCTCCCCCTGCACCTCAGAAAAAGCCAGTTGCTCACCATCTTCAGGAGGAACCTCAAGATGTGGCTCTTCGGATGAGGCCCCTCCCCGCGCCTTGAGACCCTCACAGGTGAGTAGCCGCGCTTTACAAATACTGATTGATTGATTGATATGCATAATATGTATGGTTCCTACCTAAGCTATGTTAGAGATCTGCGGGATAAGCCCTAATCTACCCTTCAGGTTTCCCCCTTGGGAAGACATTATCCCCCATACCTGAGCAAGGAAATCTGTTGTCTAGAAAGACACCATCCCCATGTAGGCGAGGGATCCGGTAGTCTAAGCAAGCAGCTGTAGCGAAGGCAATCAGCATGCAGTTGTAGTCATCTGGCTGGAATCTCCCTTTAACATGTATGGGACAGAGAAGTGATTTTATAATAAAACAGCTGAGAAAATGTCCCCACATAAGGATGTGTATGTTTCTGTGAATGTTGGAGACACAGCGTACCACTTTGCCTGCAACTCTATCAGGCTGCAGCCTTGAGCAATGCACAAAGTGAAAAGCACGTCTTGCTAGGAACATAGGGCTACATGTACGAAAGATTTGATTTGCGACTTGCAAATTGCGAGTCAGAGCGACTCGCAATTTGCTAGTCACAAAATCTTATGTTTAACACTGTCAATGACACTGTTTGCGATTCACAAGGGGGTTGCAAATGCCCTACCCCATGAATATTCATGAGGTAGGTCGCAATTTGCGACCCCCTTGGGAATGGCCGCCCTCACAGGGATGGTGATGCAAATAATATGTTAACACAGAGGGGACAGATACCCTTACAGTCTCAACAATGAAAATATTATTTAATCATTGGGTATAGTTTTACTTCTGTTCAACTTTTTATTTTCCTTTTACTTGGATGTTTCTTCCTGTATCACTCACATATGCACACAACATGAAAAAAACACATTTTACACACCATAACAAAGACACTTATATACATATAATAATAAAACATATACTTAATGAAGTCATTAAAAAACAAACAACTATTTTTCGCACTTTTCCCTTTATAGTTCATAATCAAATCCACTGCTAAGCTCTTTCTTCAGGTAAGCAGTCTTTGGAAAGAGGTAGTCCATATTTCTAGTACCAACTGTAATAGGGTATTACTTCCTGTTGTTATTTATGTGGTACTGTTGTATTCTTCCTTTTTATTTTATAATTAACTTGATGCTCCTCCTTATTGTGGTCAACGCATTGACGCGTTACGGCCTTGCAGATTAGGGCCTCCTCAGGAAGTTGGAAAAGGTGCCTTTTTTAAAATATATATATATATACTAAGTTTTCTCTGCTAGCGTGATCTCATATGCTACTCCTATTTGACGCTGTTTTAATTTGTTTGTTGTAACCAATTACATCATCGTTCTATTATTCCATTCTCGATCTGGAATTTAACTCGCCTCCGTATAACGCTGCCGCGCTCAACACCGTCAGCGTGTTAGTGTGCCGTACAAAAGGCACCTTTGATGAGCCTGGCTGATGAAGTGTGATACCCTGAAACCGGTCCTAGGATGCTTGTTTCCCGTCCAGGGAGGACCTGGCTTGGCAGTTCAGGCTGGACCAACGGTACTCAAAGTACGGCCCGCGGGCCGCCAGCGGCCCCACGGACCTAGCTTGGTGGCCCGCGAGACGCACACCAAACGCCACATCATAATGGCAGCAGTATGTAAACATAGAAGAGGGCCGCGGGAGCATGCTCCCGCGGCCCTCCTCTATGTTTACATACGGCGGCCATTGTTTATGGCGTTGCCCTGACGATCCTGGAAGCCAAAGCCCCATAAAAGTCAGCGCTTGCAGCTAACTTTTATGGGGCTTTGGTCGTCTGCTTCCTGTCACCGGCTCCACGTCTGCTGCCCGCCTGCCTACCTGCCTGCCTGCCTGCCTGCTGTTCCACATTTGTGGCATCTTTACAGTGCTTTGAGTCAGGTAAGGCTCTTTGGTTATTTATTTATTTGTTTTTAATGTAGTGTGTGTTACTGGGGTAGGCGTGAGAGCAGATTGCGCTGTGTGTGTGCGCTGTGTGTGTGTGTTACTGGGGTAGGGGTGAGAGCAGATGGCGCTGTGTGTGTGCGCGCTGTGTGTGTTACTGGGGTAGGGGTGAGAGCAGATGGCGCTGTGTGCAGATGGCGCAGTGTGTGTTACTGGGGTAGGGGTGAGAGCAGATGGCGCTGTGTGCAGATGGTGCAGTGTGTGTTACTGGGGTAGGGGTGAGAGCAGATGGCGCTGTGTGTGTTACTGGGGTAGGGGTGAGAGCAGATGGCGCTGTGTGCAGATGGCGCTGTGTGTGTTACTGGGGTAGGGGTGGGAGCAGATGGCGCTGTGTGCAGATGGCGCAGTGTGTGTTACTGGGGTAGGGGTGAGAGCAGATGGCGCTGTGTGTGTTACTGGGGTAGGGGTGAGAGCAGATGGCGCTGTGTGTGTGCGCGCTGTGTGTGTTACTGGGGTAGGGGTGAGAGCAGATGGCGCCGTATGTGTGCACGCTGTGTGTGTTACTGGGGTAGGGGTGAGAGCAGATGGCGCTGTATGTGTGCGCGCTGTGTGTGTTACTGGGGTAGGGGCATTGTTTTGAAAAAGGGGGTGGGGTGGTTGTTCCCCCTCTAAGCCCCGCCCCCTCTAAGCCCCGCCCCCCGCTGTCACTTCAGTGCGGCCCTCGGCCGCAAACCATACTGCAATTTTGGCCCCCGAGAAAAAGTTTGTGAGTACCCATGGGCTGGACTGTTCCCCTGGGGAACAGGGTCAAGACTGATTTGCATATGGCTAGGTCCAAACTGTAACGGCATGGGTAGCAAAAAAATGATGGATTTAGGCCCAGATCTCTGTACTGGGGGTGAATGTTTGACATTGTTCAGCATTCCATCCATCACTTTTTGCAACTGCTTTTAAATAAAGCAGTTTTTTTTTTTAAATGCAGCCCGTTTTCCTTAAAGGAAAACGAAATGCATTTCAAAAACAAAAAATGAAAAGTTTGTTTTCATTTTTTCAGAGCAGGCAGTGGTCCGTAGAAATGTTTTTAGTGCCATTCACAAAGGGGAAGGGGTCCCATGAGGACGTCTTCCTGTTTGTGAATGGGTTAGCACCAGTGTGACACTGGTGCTAACTGCGATCCTTTTGCGACCACATTTGCCGTCACAAAACAAGCATACATGGGACTGCGACTCGCAATTAGGAAGGAAACATCCCTTCCTAATTGCGACTCGCAAACCCTTTTTGCGATCCGGTAAATAGTTTACCTAATCGCAAAAATGGGTCTGAACATACCAAAGTGCATTTTGCACGTTGCAAACGGCCCTATTCGCTGTTTGCGATGTGCAAAATGCTACGTACATGTGGCCCATAATGCTTTCCTAGGCAAAAGGACAACTAGAGAAAGAAAATAAAACATACTGCAAATGTGTAAGTGGTCTAAAGTGCACAAATGGCAGGCATAGTTACTAAAGTAAAGTGTAAAAAAAATGGTTAAAATAACTATACAACAACTCAACCACCTACAAGACTTCACTCAACCAGGACCACCAACTTCTAAAAGAAACAATAAGGAACACCTTAGACAACTGCATCGAAGCCAGCTCCAACCACAGCAAAGAACTCTGCAGGATCATTAAGGAGTTTTCTAACCCCTCAGTGACAGAAAACATCATTACCCCCTCACAGAACTCTGTGACTGCCTGGCAGACTTCTTCCATGATGAGATCTCCACCATCTACAAAAACGTCGAATCCCAACCTGCAGCCACTGACTCTTTCAGCTGCCTTGACCTCACAAATGCCACCCCGACCACCGGATCACTGCCTGGAACCAGCTCAGCACACAGAGCACCACTAACATCATGCACTCCGTCCACTCGGGAGCTCCCACTGACCCCTATCCACACCACATGTTCAAACTTGGCAACAACACTATCAGCAACATGCTCACAGCCATCTTCAACACATCCATCACCTGAGCCACTTTCCTGGATGAGTGGAAACACGCCAAAGTCAACCCCCCCCCCCTTAAGAAACATTAATGTGATTCCAAAAAGCTAAAAAAATACTGGCCCATCTCCCTGCTCCCTTCCCCACCAAAGTCCTCGAAAAGGACATCAACCACCGACTCATGGAATACCTCAACAACAACGATGGTATGGAGGCATCCCAATCCAGATTCTGTACGAACCATAGTACTGAAGCTGCCCTGATCACCACTACCAATGACATCAGAATCCTCCTTGACCGGGGAAAATCAGCAGCCCTGATTCTCCTCAAATCTCGCAGCAGATTTCAACACTGTGTCCCACCAATCCTTGATAAAGAGGCTTCATCAGCTTGGAACTTAAAAGGAAACCCTCAAATGGATCGCTTCTTCCTCATCAGCAGAACATAGAGAGTCCATCTTCCACCTTTTACCTCATAGCCCAAGAACATAATCTGTGGCATCCCTCAAGGTTCATCCCTCAGGGCGACGCTGATTAAAGCCT
This sequence comes from Pleurodeles waltl, assembly GCF_031143425.1. Classification (NCBI taxonomy): domain Eukaryota; kingdom Metazoa; phylum Chordata; class Amphibia; order Caudata; family Salamandridae; genus Pleurodeles; species Pleurodeles waltl. The sequence continues at coordinate 862,548,599 of NC_090445.1, forward strand.
ACATAACCCCCCAGGCTAACATTATCGGAAACCACAGACTCAACTTTATCCCCTACGCAGACAACACCCAGCTCATCCTCTATCTAATAATGCTTCCACAAAAGCAAACTCCTTACCCTATGCATAATCTGAAAGATCTTCAAATGGCTCCCCATCTCCACCAGACACACTGTCACTCAAGCCCTCATCACCAGCCGCTAGGCTCACAGCAATGATCTCTGTGAAGGAATTACCTCTTACCTCCTCAAGAGGCTGCAGACCATCCAGAACTCAGCGGCCAGACTCATACTCGACCTCCCCAGATGCATCTACATCACCCCTTACCTGAAGAAACTCCAAAGGCTCCCCGTCCACAAGGTATGTCAATTCAAGATTCTGATTCACGCCAGCAAGGCCCTGCATAACCAAGTACCATCATACACCTGCCACCACCTGACCTTCCACCAACCCTCCAGTCTCCTACGTTCCACCTCCTTCTACCTTACCAACACCCTCTGCATCCATTAAAGCAGCAGTGGTGGACACTCCTTCTCCTACCTCGCCACAAAAAAATGGAAACCCCTCCCCCTTCATCTCCGGACTTCACCCTCTCTTCAGTAATTCAGAAGGGGACTCAAGACCCGGCCTCTCAGCTGATGCCTCCAGAGCAGCACAAATCTCAGCGCTAAGATACCCTTGCGGGTGATTAGTGTGCTCTACAAATCCTGTTTGATTGATGTTTGGTTGATTCATTGATTTCTTGATTGGTTTATTGATTGATTCCAAAAGACAAATAAAAAGCAGCCAAGTTGTGATTTTACCAAAGACTCCATGAATACACAAGGGTTTGGTGATCTCCAGGTAAGCATCACATTGTTGTTCATATTGCTTATACTCTGATATAGTTTTGAGACAGTACATTGCTTGAGTAAGGGCATATGGAGCACTGAAGTCAGAGGATTGTGATCCCTGAAGTTCATGTCAAGTATCTCGCATGAAATTAATCATCTTGCTAGTCTGCTAGGTAAAAAGTTTTATAAGCGATTATAGATGAACACCCCTGCCAAAAAAAGGTAAGAATTAATGACAGTGTGGGATCACCTCTCTCATTGATTTGCAAAGAGGCATAATTTTGTGTACACTTACCAAGGGCCTCATTTTCTGTGTGGTTTGTTTGCAGAGTCAAAGACAGTCTTCTGTTGTTTTGGAAGCATTACAGAGTTGCTTATTCTGTGCTGGAAACCTTTTCTCATTGCGGTTGCACATGGTGTCAGTGTTTTTGGCCTGGATGGGAAACATGTGGGATGCACTGCCTTAGGACATCAACCCAGGTGCCTTTCCCTTGTCTAATACTTTAAGTTTTGATTGTTCAGCTGCAGGCACTGAGTGGGGAAAATGCTAGAATTGCTAAAACTTTCCATCCTTTGGTTACAAAAGAATCTAGATACTATTCCACCTACAAATCTGGAAAGCCTTGGAAAAAATAACTTTATGCTTGAAATGAGGCATACTCTTAAACCACTACATTACATTACCAGATTTGTGGAGTGCATGGCTACCCGAAACCAGGCTTCCCAACGCTGACAGCGAACCAGTAACCATCATCAAATTTTCCTTAGGATAGAGAAAAGTTTTTAATTGCTTACGGAAACACAGTTTTTTTCGCTTCTCAAGCTGGCCGGTAGTGAGTAACTTCGGGGCTAGATAAGAAAAAGATCATCGGCACCCCTGAATCTTTTTATCCTGGGTATGGTGAGAACCTTCAGGGATCTGGATCTAAGAGACCTGCTTGATTGATAAAGAGTGATCAATGACTGAATAATTTTTGGACCCTGATTGTATCTGGCCCGATGAACCAGACAAAGGGCCTTAAATTGAATCCTGCTGCTCACGAGAAGCCAATGCAAGGTTGTAGGTGCCCCACTTGCTGGGTGAGCCTTATGGACCCCCAGAAGAAGCCTTGCCACAGCATTTTTTACTATTTGCAATTTCCAGATCACAGCTTTAGGGCTGCCTAAATAGATAGAATTTCCATAGTCCAGGCAGAATAATATTAGTCCCTGGACAATAATTCCTCTAGATTCTGTGGGAGCCATTTGAGAATTTTGCGGAGAAACCTCAAAAGGCCAAAACAGGTCCCCAAAACCCTGATTGCCTGAGAGGCCATGGCGAGCTTATGATTTAGTATGAACCCCAGGCTTTTTACTTCGGTTTTAGGCATCAGGCGCCAGCTGTATTTTTGCCCGAGGGATGAGTTTTTACCAACCACCAACACCTCAGTTTTATCACCGTTTAACTTGAGGCAGCTGTCACCCATCCATTTTGCTACCCTCATCAGAAAGTTTTTATGAGCAGTGGAGGTGGACTGAACATCCCAGGAAAGTGTGACAACCAGCAGGGTATGATCTGCATAGGAAACCATTGAAAAACCGAAGGCTCCTATGATGTCTGATAATGGCCGCACATAGATATTTAAAAGAATGATGCTCAGTGAAGAGCCCTGCGGACTCTGCACCTCAATTTATAAATAGTTGATTTGCGAGAACCCTCAGTGACCTGAAAGCTCTTTTCACTAAGAAATGAGGCCAGACAGCTTAAGGCTGAACCCGGGATCCCAAGACCTTCCAGGCAATGCATAGTACTTCATGACAGATTGTACCAAACGCAGCGCTCAGATCAAGAAAAACTAGCGCCACAGAACCCCCTGACTCTAGGATCTGCTTCAGATCTTCTGTAGTCCTTAACAAAGCAGTTTCTGTGTTATGTCCGCCTTAAATCCTATCTGGGTCATATGAAGGATGTTATTAAACTCCAGAAACGCTGATAACTTGCCATTAAGAAACTTCTCCAAGATCTTACTTGGGCCTCGCAGAAGGGAGATTGTTCTGTAATTCTTTGCAGCTAACGGGTCCAATGAAGGTTTCTTTAGCAGAGGGCAGATGATAGCGTGTTTCCACTCCACCGGAACCTAACCATTATGTAGAGAGAAATTGTACAGGTTAGTCAAAGCTGACAGCATAGGCTCTCCACCTTTTAGTAGTATGTCTATAGGGGCAGGATCTAACGGTGAGCCCGATGAGACCGTTCTTGGTACATTGATTACTTCCTCATGGTTTATTGGGGATAAGCTCAAGAGCATCACCTCAAGCAAGTTGACATCTGCCTCCCCACTCTGCTGAATTACAACCCCTGTTGCCAGCTAGTCGTAAATAATGTTTACGTTCTCCAAATAGTACTTGGCGAGTGCCTCACAACGCTCCTCCAATGGTGGCAGAGCATCCATGCAGGGCTTACCCTTCAGAAAGGTGTTCACAATGTGATAGGTTTCTTTAGTAAAATTCGGGGCTGCGTTCATCCTATTGACTAGGTCATCAATCTGGGCTTTGCGAATTACATGGTGATATTTTTTCACCATAGCTTTGTAGCTGAGTTTTTCCTCTTCATTATATTTCTTTCTCCACTTTCTTTCCTGAGCTTTACACCTCTTTTTTAGGAGAATTGATTCAGTGGAGAACCAGCTCATCGTATCTACCGGTTTAGCTCTTTTACAAATTTTAATCAGTACTAATTCGTCCAGTGCCTTGGTAACCCCTGCACTCACCATCTTATAACCTAGTGCAACACCCCTCCCCTCGGGAGCCTTAGTTACAGGACCCAAAATAGTACTCCGAAGAGTGTTTGCCCAACAAGCTAAGTTTACACTCTGGCAGCAAACTTTCCGGAGATAAGGAGTGAGCACACTTGTTTCCCAGCGGTTTAGTAAAGTTACGAAGCTCTACTGAAGTATACTAACCTGGCTGACCTCTGACGGGCATAAGGGCTCGCTCCTGGTCCCGACTGATCGCAGACGGGTGTAGATGGGCTTGCCTTAGGTGTGCCTCCGGCGTGCCAGAAGCACGCCCATGCACCTGCCTCATTAAACAGAGGAGGCAGTGAGCAGCTGAAACGCTAACCACGGTAGCAAACAAAAAGAAGGACTATAGCACTAAACATCGTTAGACAGTCATAAACAAACTGTAGTGGTAAACACCCTTCGATCCTCGCTACTGCCAACAATTCACCACAACCTTAAAGAAGACTGGGCCGGCAGTCGGTAAGAAACGCAAACTTTTTTTTACTCAATTAAAATTGCTACCTACACAAAATATAACATCCCCTCAGACAAAAGATCGGTTACAATGCTTAAAATACGAATTAAAAAAACATATAAAACCACACAGACGGGAACGAAAGGCTTACTGGTGTCCATCATAGTGGAAGATTACTTCTTGTTTCTACCACTGCTTATTCCAGGTGTTTTTCCCTCCCTAACATGCAAAAGAAGACCTAACAGTGGGCTGGTTGCATCGCACCTTCGGTCTCCTGCTTGTTCCTCACTCCAGTTCATTTCCAGTGAGTGTTCTTGGAAATTCTGTTCTCTTGTAACATTTTTTTTTTCTGACACAGATTTATTCCCTCTACTCAATTGAAGCTTTCTTCAGTCTGCATTTCAGTCCATCGGTCAAGTAACTTCAAGACGTCCTGGTCTTGACATAATAGTTCCTTGTAAATTATTCAAGGTCCTGTATCAAAAATCTACAGTCTTAAGCCCTAAAAATGTACCCCATGTAAGTTAGACTTTTAGAAATGATAGAGGCAGGGACATACTGGGGCAACACGACCATTTTAGGTTCACTTTCATGGAATTTACTCCTTGCATAAAGTTCAGGGCTCTCTATATCATGTGTATAAACACAGCCAGCCAACTATTTTGCTGTAATGCTGAAAGACCTCCCTGAAGGGCCATATCCACATCACATAAGATATATTTGAAGCCCTAGCCACAGTGCTAGCTCACGTACTGGTCTTTTTTTAAATTCAAGGAAAGGGTGACTTCTTTCCATTACCACTTTGACAGCCACCGATAGGCAAGACACAACGCTAGAGAGCTTTGTTCTCACAAAGAAATCACTAAAGATATGAAGAAAATGGCAGTAGAATAAATATCTCCTGAGAAATGATGACAAGAAACATTGAAGTAGACAAGAGCAATTGAACAACTAGAACACCCCAGAATTGGGTTGAACTACTAAGAGAATAGGAGAATGACCTACACATGGTTAAAGGTAATAGAAGGCACCTAAATAGCGAAAAAGTGGAACAATCAAATGTGCAAATGTGTAAGGCAAGGGATCAAAGAACCTGCCAGCAAAAAATAACTTTAGGCCCCAGAAAGGAGGAAAAGACAGGAAACAAAAACATGAATCAAGAATTATGAAGTGTCCAATTAGGATAAGTGTCTAGTCAAGGCAAAAGAAAAAAGAAAATGAATTTGGCATGGTAAATTAAGTCTCTCCTACAATAGCCTCTCTCACAATTGTGGAGATGGTATGCAGTATTCCTGCACTGAAACTGCTCCCTGTACATTACATATCTCATGGCATCAACCAGAAACAGAGAAGCTGGACACTGCCACCGCAACTGCGGTTTTCTCTGCCCCAAATTAAAATATGCGTTGTAACTTGCCCTTGAGCCTCACCAACCTCATCACTCTATTAATGCTGCAGTGTCTTTCCCTGGAATATCGAATGTGAGATTACCCACACTGCAGATTTCATTTAATGCCGAGAAACGCAAAACACTTCCTGACCAGCGAGAGAGTGACTATGGCAGTCAGCAGAGCCCCCTGCAGTATGAACCACCTAACTATGGAAATTGGAAATCCACACGAGAAGAAGGAGAAAGTCTTTTCACCTTTTTAGTGCTGCTTTATGGAAAAACCTTGCATCTCACCTAAGCCTAGGTTTTTGGAAAGAACTTAAAACCCACGTGCCTTGTAGCATCCAGTGTGTCCCCATTCCATGTACGTCTGAGCTGATGTCTGGAATGATGAGAGTAAAAACTGATGTAATGGAACGTTGATGTGTGTGTGTGTGTGTGTGTGTATGTAGTGGAAGCTTGTAGATAGATACAGATAGTGGTGGATGATGCCTTGACTAGAGAGAGGAACTTGGCACTATACCTAAGAGCCTACTATGTGCATAAAGAAGATGCCTTCCTGTACCTGCTGTCTCATAACTCAAATTTGAAGAAACGCCCTCGAGACTTAACAAATTAGTGAAGGAATTTTGAAAGGACCTGCATGATGACACAGGAGCATCCTAGAGGCATGATGGAGATGGTCTGGTAGAGAGAGAAAAAGACTAGCAGAAAATGGAGAAGTGGTGCCTTTATAGGTGAAGTGTGAAAGGAGTAGTCTGGGGCTACCCAACCTCAAATGTACCGGTAAGTTGGCATCAGCGCTCACTGATGGGCAGGATGAGTCTAGTGTGGAGGGTAGGCAGAAGAAAAAATGGCCACTGGGCATTGGCTGCCTTGTGAAGAAGGTTAGCATGGAGAGAAGGTTGCTGTACATTTTAAAGAACAGTTGTTGTGAGTCAGTGAGCATTAATAGTAAGGAGGCTAGAGAATCAGCAAGAGGGATTGAAAATAAATGAGAAGTGTAGGGGGTCTGTAGTTCCATAAGGACAAGAAGCATCCACCATACGGATAAGATGCTGAAAGCAGAATAAGTACAGTCCAGTCTCACAAATTGTTTTGGTGAATTTCTGGACCATGCCAGATGGGCTTGGCTAACTGGTATCTTGGAGGATTTTTTGTTGTCTCTCCTGTAGTGTGCCAGTTTTCTGCAATGGGTGTGTGTGTGCCAGTTTTCGGAAGCTGTAAATTCTGGGCACACTTTTGAGTTAAACCTGAACTTACTGCTCATATGAACCTTCAAATGTGTAGGACACTGTTCAGTACACACAATAGCTGTTTGTCCTTGGCTAGTGTTTAATGTTTGCTGCATGTTGATATGAGAGTGAGGTACCCTCATGCCCAACAACAGAGCATGAGGCAATGCATTTGAACTTATTCAGGAGGACAGGTGTGGGAAAAATGCAGCTATTTAGGCAAGTCACATTTTCTATTCTAACTCCAGTCCAGTAAAGATTGGCGAAATTGCATATACATGGGGGGGGGGGGGGGCGAGAGGGGGGTCAAGTTTCTAAGTCCAGTCCAAATAATACTGAGGAAAATGTCTACATTTTGGGGGTTCATATTTACTATTCTAACTTCAGTCCAGCAAACATCGGGAAAATGCATAATTGGGGCAACACTCAGTTTTCTAAATCCTTCCCTGCTAACATTGGGTCAATTGCATATATTTTGTTTGGGGGGGGGTAGATTTACTATCCCAACTCGAATCCAACGAATAGTTGGGAAACTGAAACTATTTGGGGTAGACAGATTTACTATTCTAACTCCAGTTCAACAAACACTGTTGAAAGTACATACATGTTGGTGTGTCAACTTTATAATTCTAACTCCAGCCCAATAAACAGAGTGGTAAGTGCATATGTTTGGGAGCTGAGTGGTGAGGTTAGATTTACTATTTTAACTCCACTCCTAACAAATTCTGGGGAAAGTGCAATATTGAAAAATAGTTATAATAATTTAAAAGTAACTAAAAAAGAATGGAAAAAAATTACATAAAAAAATAATATTATTTTATATGTTCTTCAATGATTATTTTTACCTCTTCCCATAAACCCATGGCCAAAAATTGAAAAATAATTCAACACATTGCAAACAATTAAGTATAACTAAATATTTACCAATTAAAAATTTACATAAGTAAAAAATAATCTATCAATATAAAATCATCTATATTTTAATTCAAATACAACCTATCAAATCCCACAATAAACACACAAATGAATAATAAAAATAATAAAATAGTTGACAAATAATGAAGAATAATTACCATACAAATTATTATGAATTTGAAAAAATCATAATTAACATATTAACATTAGTAACTAAACACTTAAAAACACACTATCACCCAATCGCCCAATAACCCAACAAACAGAAGCAAAAATAATTAAATAACTTAAAGTAATTAAACATATAAACAAAAAGCATCAATTTAAAAATTAACATGGACAATTCTCGCCCTACGTTCTTGTGCCCACCACCAGGGAGCTGAATTGTGGGGCTCTCCAGTCTTCTAAAAAACGTCTGGACCTTCCACTATATGCAGATACAGATTTCCTGGCTCCTGGACACTATTCCAATCAATTCCGGGTTTAGTGGAAGCCAGAATGCTCATGACCAATAGCTAATCCTATTTCCTTTATTCCTGATTCCTGCGCTATAGCTAATTCCTTGTTCCTTGAACTAGCACTGCCTGCAGTGCTACGTTGATTCCTTGAATTTTGAGCCAGCGCTTGTTTAGCGCACCCTTGAACTTTCTCTATTCTGTATTTTCCTTTTTCACTGTGCCTGCTTTCTTTCTCTTTTTTCCAGTTTCTTTTTTGCTACGTTCGTATTCCTGCTGTCTTAGCCTATAGGGCCCAAATTTATGGGCTTTGTAGCGCAGGGCAGCACAGCAAGTCACCGTGCTGAGCTGCCCTGTGTCACAGGGAAGGGGCAGGAAAGCGCTGTATTTATCCAATACGGTGTCATTTCCCCGCGCTGGCACCGTTTTGGCTCCCTAGTGCCAACGCAGAGACCCTTGCACCATGGTGCACAGGTGCCTGTGTTGCACGCAGGATTGCTTTTGGAAGGGACGGGGAGGGGGGGTGTCGCCAGGATCCCAAATTACACTTTAATAGAAACTAATAAATATGTTAGTATCTTGCGACATTACTCAGCACCTTGCTGGGGTTGACAGGGAACTGTGCCAAGGCTCTTTTTGTTTTCTATTTTTCAACAAAGACTAAATATTAGTTTTACATATTATATTATGTTACAAAAATAGATATATTTTGTTTTAGACATTTCAACATGAACTGAGCAAGAGTACAAAGGATTACACAATTTGCAAAGTTCCAGATTATCGGGCTTTAGGTAAACATCTTTTGAGGACCTTGCAGTTAGACAATACTTTTAAAGACTAGTGCTTTTTTAAATGTAAATTGAAGGTAATGATATCCAGTTAGTCAGAAGTGATTGATTTTAAGGCTTTGTTCACGAATTGCTTGTTATCCATGTACATGCCTCTCAGAAACAGAGATATAGTTAAGATCTTGCAAGCTCAGCTACATGTAATTTTTTCAGGGAAACATATGTGTGCTGGAAATTACCAGAGTTTGGCAAATGATAGAGCAAACCAAGAAGTGTTGCTACTTATGCTCTCAGAAAGTGGACGACCTGCAATATAATTAGTTCCGTCGTAAAAAAAAATAAACAATCGAGTGTAATATGTTATGTGGACCTCAGTAGGTAAAACAGTATACAGAAACAAAATTGTTACATTTGCCTGTTACTGAATAACGAATGTCTTGTAATGACAGAATCTAAATTATTTTAGAGCGAAATGTGTACTGGATTTATGTGATGGTATTATGAAACGTATACATTAGTATGATGTTGTTTCCAATCACCTAAAATGATTAACTTATAATAAGACCAACGTACAGGAAGTGACGTTTCTAGTTTTATGGTATGTGTTAGGTAACCAGATACTGCACAGTACTTTATATTAAAATGGAAACACATTTCAGAGCGTACTTCATGGCACAATTCTTGCCAATTTCAGAACCCCTACAAGAAAACTAAACTTGTGAAATTTTTACAGGTTCCGCAGGGAAATCCACAACGATCTCAAAGAATCGAACCAGAAAATCGAGGTATTGTTTATGCTCGTTTTACCTCAGTCAATATCTGTATTTCTTTCAGAACTGCAGTTTTGGAGGCAGCCAGTCCTCAAACGCACCTCAGCACTACCGTGTTGTACTCATTGAGAAGTATCTGTAAAAAAAGATCGCGCAGTCTCTGCGAAATCTTTGGAAATCTAATAGAAAATATCTTGGACTATATTGTACCTCATTATCAAACACAGGCATATGCAAAAACGTCACACATTTCGACTAACAATTATCCATAAAGCTTGACATTGACCCGAACTGCATCACTACTGATGTCCCCGTTATAGCCCTCCTTACTTGCATATTTTATGTCGTTTTTACATTCATCAAAGTCTCCAGTCATACCACCAAAATTGCTCAAATGCAGCACTTATTCACTACTAGGCCACCTGAGACCACTGTTAGGAACATGCTTCTAAAGCGTTCTCCGAGGACCCGAGGCTATATGCTACCCCAAACGTACTGTACACCCGCTACTGGGAGCAGGACAGGGCTAGTCACCACAGTTTCTGTAGAATCCTCTTTATATATATGCACCTGCGTGCAAGCAGCTCTTTTACCGCAAATGCAGAGTTACACGAGAAGCCTCTCTACTGCATCCTGACTTTCCCTCCGCGTGGACTCTGTGCTGTCCATGGCACTTCCTGCTTCCACCTTCCAGTGCTTCCTGCTCCAACGCCTCTAGATGTTTCCTAAGCCGCATCCTTGAGCCCCGTGTGTCCCTTTCCTCGGAGCCCCAATCTTCCTCGATACAGATAAAGGAAAGACTCTGCATTATCAGGTCTCTAAAACAGTAATTATTTTGAGCACGTTTTTGCAGGGATCTTTTTTCGCTGTTTGGTAGCACTGTGTTTTTTCAAAGTTATCAATAGTGTTCTAGCATTCGCTCTTTTGTGAATTCTTACGGAAATATGTGTGCTCGAAACTAAGTTTACCTTTGTGGGTTTTTAGAGGGCATTTTGCACTTTGGTCCTTTGACCTAGGGACTTTGGGCCCTTTGCACTGCAGTAAATTACAGCAGTTAAAGTTGGATACACAATTTACTGCTGCCCATAGGATTAAAGGAGTTCGGCAATGCAGCTGCGTCTTTGGCTGTGCTGCAGACAATCCTCTGCACCCTGACACATAACCTGCCTTACTCATCCCTCTCTGAAGGTATGCAAGGGGGCAACACCACACTTCAACGAGAGAATAGTGATTCTCAAAGTTTCAATGTCAAGAGAATCTGAATTTCATTAAGGGCACAGACGCTAACATTATGCATAAATCATTTTAATGCCACTGCAATGCAGGACTTGAAAGTACATTATATCATAAAACAAACATTCCAGAGTCACACCATAGCAACATACAAAAGGCCCATGTGTGGAACAATCATCCTTTTTTAATGCTGCTCTTCAACCAGATAAGTAGCACTTTATACTTCTCTTCATTACAATAACGTTGCAACACTTTACTACTATTTTAGATTATATTTTTATTACAGGCTTTTGTGGTCTTGTTAACGCATCGCATCCCTTTATGATAATTTATTACACATCAGGACTCGTTTTAGGCCAATGAATCTTTTGACCAAATTGAGAGACACCGTAGGACAAGATACATCAATCAATACATCAATAATGTCATCAATATTTATCACGACAATGCATTTTACTTTAGTCAAAGTCATTAATCAATTCAAAGACGCTACCATGACCTTTCAGCCATGAATAACCAAACCTTTTTAGTAGAATTTTATGAATTTTATACCCTCTCAATTACAATCTAACAGCAAATGCGTTAATCTCAACACCAAGAAACATAATAGCATAGTCACGATATGGCAACTTTGATAAGATTTATTAAAGCGAGAATCACAAACATCAGAACATAACACGGCGTGAACATAGATCAAGTTTAGCAGAGTGTCAATATCACGTCAGTTCAACATAGCATAATGTCAGTCGTTTGTCTATATGCGGCAGTTTTAGTGAACACCTGTCCTAACCACTGATTAGCATTAGCATGTTGGGCTTCATGCAAAACAATTTAGAACACTAATTTGGAAAACATCTAGCTAAGGTCTCTGTCAAAAGCCAGCAGTTGGTACCTAGAAAGGAAAAGCAAACAGACAAATTACAATTGCATTGTCATAATTACCCTCCAAGGATTAGATCAGCGCACAGGTTCAGTCTTCGTCTTCAGGACATCAGTCAAATCGCCATCAGTCAGAATTCGGCTCTAAGGGGCAAAAAGAGTACTTCCCTCATAAGGACGTAAAGTGTAAAAATGGGCAATCTAAGGGCGAGGATGGTTTTAATAAAATCTCAAGTCACACAAACAGAGTGACAGAGTTTCTGGATAAAATCAATAGCATTCCCTAACCCACCTAAATGACCTTTCTGTGACATGGGTTTTTATCCCTTTTTCATAGTACATTTCCCCCAAAATTCTATTGGACATTCACTATACCCCACTATCTTTAACCTATCAAATTAAACATTAGGTAATCCTAATCTTCACCCCGTATTGGTTTACAAGTCTTTGATTGGTCTTCGTAATTGACGTCTTCAGAAATGGCACGTCCAGTCTGATCTCATCCTCCTGTAATTCCTTGCACATCTTTTGGTCAGCAGTTCCATTGTCTTCACCGGTTTGAATGACCTTGTACATTACATTAATCTACACTGTTTCAATTCATTTATAACATTTAGTTTTCAAGACGATGAGAAGCAGTGGGAAACTAATCTACATGGTTACATTCATCTTCTAAGTTCGAAGGAAAAGAACAAGCAGGGTTATGGCCCTTTGTGAGTCAGCACACTGAAAAATAGAAAAATGCATTTAATATGAGGGCTAGGCAGCTAAGCTGCAGCTCATGCTAATTTAAGGCCTATGAGGTTTTCAATACAGATTTAATAACGCAAATGGTAGTATAAGCTCATTTGAACGTATCATAAACATTTTGGTCATCATTATTAGTTTGCGTATACATTGGTGGCCACTCTCCGTGGTCATAATTCAAGTACATATCTAAGCAAAATTATTATTATTATAGTTTCTATGCAGCAGTATCACACCTTAATTCATAAACATTTCATGTTAATATAACTTATATAAGCTATGCTCTCTCAGTCTCTTCTAGCTCCAATTTACAGAGATACATACTGCACCAACTGTATAGTTATATTTAATGCTTTAAACGCCATGTAAATAAAGCTCTCTCTTATTGTACACCGTTAAGCCGTTCACAATGTGACACTACTAGTTCACAGCCCTGGGCCGCCTACGGCTTTTGACATGGACCGAACGCATTGGGATCGCAGGAGTCCAGATGTGAGATCTGCTCAAGGACATCCCGCGAGCTGCGATCAGCTTGGAGAGTGGGAGGTTTATGACACGGGCAGTGTACCTGCCCAATCACTCCCTCTTAATTGGCCTGTATCCCCCGGTCGAGCCCAGCCATTCTTCTCGACTATACACCCTCCCAGCACTAATCTCGCCGGTTAACGCGAGAACGGCTGCCTTCTTGGTTTGGGCTTGGTGCCCTTTTTAAACTATTTTCACAAGCTAGTGCGAGTTGTGAGTACTAGTCTTGCATAACACGATAGCAGCCGCCATCTTGATTTGGGCTTGATGCCCTTTTATATTGTTGGGACACGTTAGCACGAGTAGTGAGCATCAAAAAAGCTGTTAATTGATGATTGACAGCATCGCACATTGATCGGAGAGCAGTAAGACTTAGACAACCAATACTTATTTTGGGCAATACTTTTAATTTGATTTTTCAATTCCTGCCTCTTAATATATCTTGACTCAGTCTTTCTGACTCCTAAATTAAATTATCATCAGAAAGAGGGAATCTAGAAACTCTGATTATGAGACACGCTCCATATCTGGTGATGACTGTGAGTCTACAGTCCGCACTGGAATGGCATTAAAAGGATTTATGGATAATGGTAGCCTTTGGCCCTGTAATGAAATTCAAAGTACCCTTGATGGTTGGCGCTGGCTCTGTCTGCATATTTTTAGTTTTTGCCTGAGACAGTGCATAAACTGTCTGCAAAATCTTTTGTTAACAAAAAAAAAAAAAAATGGGCTTCAAGCTCACCTATTATTTTCCATTTCGTACCATTTTCCATTTCTTACCATTGGTTGGTGTCCATGGCACTCTCTTTTCCTAGCTTCCTATTGGTCAGCACCTCGTGCTCACCTCCTGCTTCCTTCCAAGGCATCAATGTTTGTCCCTGCCTTGGCGCATGCGCCTAGTACAGCTTCCTGTCTACGGTCAGTGACTTTTCTCTGGCCAGGCACGCCTGCAAGTACTTTTAAAAAAACATTTTTCCATGCACTCTTTAAGAGTGCATGTGTCTGCAGTCCATCTCCCTACCCGTCTCCTCCCTCGTGTTACTTGTTGCACCTACCCTCCTCCCACTGTCTGTTGTTTCTTCTCCCTCTTTCTTCCCCACAACTCCCTTGTGTTGCTTCCCCCCTCCTGCCACTGTCAGTTGTTGCTGCTCCTTCCCTCCTCCCCCACATCTCCATTGAGTTGGTTTCCACTGCCCTCCTCCTGCTGTCCATTGTTGGTGTTTATCTTCTCCCACACACTTTTTTTTATACATATTGCACAGCAGTGTAGGATGGTGTGCAACATGACATAAAGAAAAAAAGGCTCTTCTCATAGCACTTTTTTTATTTAACTTTAAGCCATGTTGCGCAGTAGCACAGGCTGCTGCGCAACATGTCTAAAAAAACATTGGCGAAGCCAATAGAGCTTGCATAGGCAAAACCAAGTGACTTTGCCAATGCTTGTTTATTAAGGTGCCTCTGCCCTCTTCTCCCCTCAAAAGCTGATACAAAGTTCTCTGGCACAGAGTTAGGTTGTGCTGCTGGAAACCCATGACACAACGTTTAGAATGTACAGCTGCACCCTGGTTGGAGGGATTGTGCTGATTGTCCTTGTGTCAGGATATTGTGGTATGGAGGTCGATGGCAACCCTTTACCTCCATGCAAGTCCGACTACAAGTACTCAATGCAACAAGCACAATATATAAGAATCTGAGGGAAACAGGGAAGAAGGCTAAGCGAAGGGGAAATCACTGGAATGGCCCCCCAGACTTTTTTGGACTACCACTCTCACTCTATAGTTAGCCACCACCTAGGGTGAGGCAAAGTATATTATTATATGTGCTAATCAATAAGAAAAACAATATTATCTGTGCATGCCAAATTAGGTGGTAGAACTTACCACTGTAGTCTAAGGGTAAGTAGTCACTCACAACATGAGTAAACACTTCGGTGGCAGACTATGAAGAGAGGAGAGGAAAGCAGAAGGTTCTAGGAGGTGGTTCATAACTGAAAAGAACTGGAACAATGATGTGCAGAGGTTGTAAGACAGGATCCGGTGGGCAGGAAGGGTGGTGGGAACGTTATCCTCATCTAGGATCCCCTAACTTGTACTATATCCCCATTTCCTCTACCTGACTGCGAAAGTGCTCTTTTTTCTATAAAGGGTTCAGCTACATCAGTCTTTTCAGGGTCCCTTATTTATTTCCCTTCTGGCCCTCCCACTCAGTTCCTACAAGCTTTACCTGAAGGATTAGCTTTACA
Organism: Pleurodeles waltl; assembly: GCF_031143425.1. NCBI lineage: Eukaryota > Metazoa > Chordata > Amphibia > Caudata > Salamandridae > Pleurodeles > Pleurodeles waltl. Next base: position 862,563,845 of record NC_090445.1, read on the forward strand.
GGCTCACCTACACTGTTGGGCGACCTCAGTCTTCATCTTGAGGATGGTTATTATCCACCAGCAAATAATTTATTTCCAGATTATCCAAGTCATGTAATTGGTGAATTCTTCCACACATAAGGAAGGTCACCTTCTTGTTCCCTAATATTGATGAGTTGTTGGTTAATCTGCCATTTCCAAGTATGTAGTTGGATAATTTTGTAACCCCAATCGCATTTTCCTTGCCCAAGAACCTGCCATTGTCTAATAAGATTTTAAACAGGAGTAGATGCTGGTCTAAACTCAGTCCCATAGAACTGAACTCCTTCTTAGCCTCTACGATGCCAGGTCCCAATGATTCTGTGATTGATGGTGACCAGATGGAGAATGGATTACCACAATACCTAATAACAGCCCCCTTTGTGTGAAAGCACGGGCCCAATGCAAATAGGTCTGCCCCTTGGTTTAATTCCCAGTTATGAGGCATGAAAAAGGAATTTAGGGCCATATGTACCAACGCATTTTCCCATAGACACAGAATGGGTAAAATCCTTTGATACGTCTGTCCCTTAAAACTTTGGAGCCAAAAATGGAGAAAGAACTATGAAATAGATAATAAACAGGAATACAGGAGGGTGATTAACATCTTTCTCTAAGCCATTAGGAAAGCTTGGGCAGACTTATTTGCCAAGCAAATAGACAATGCTGCCAACTTGGCCAAAAAAGTGTTTTTGATAGTGAAGTCTTTCACTTATCCTGCAGCAAAAAAACTTTTGACAGCTCCGTCAGAATATCAATGTAAGGCCTTTCTTTTCTTCAAGAAAATGCATGACATTTATGTTTCCTTCTCTAACTCAGAAAGGGTTGTCCCACTAGATGAAACAGGCCCTTTCTTTCTGCTTTTCCACCATTTGACGATGAGAACTTCAGCACATCTTCTTAAAAAAGTAAAATTGTGTTCTCCAATAGACCTGTCCCCACTTCATATTCTCAACCTTGTGACAGAAACTATCCTCCCTGTTGTAAAAGAGCTCTTAAACTTATCTTTGTCGAGTGCAGTTGTGCCTAGTGCCTGGAAACATGTGGTTTTTAAGCCTCTATTAAAGAAGCCATCCCTGGAATCCTCACATTTGGAGAACTATAGCCAACATCACTCCTTCCCTCCCTAGGAGAGGTGGTGGAGACGCATATAAATAAACAATTATCTGAGCTTTTAGAAAATATCTATCTGCTCCACATCTCCCTGATGGAATTCCATCCTGGCCATAGCACTGAATCAGTGCTATTGGTGGTAACCGAGGACCTTAAATGCACGTTGGATATGGGCGGCACAGCAACCCTTATCTTACTAGATCTCAAGGCAGCCTACAACATGGTTGACCATGCTATCCTGTTTTGAGAGTTTATAGAATCCTGGGGTAGAACATTAGGCAAGTAAATGGCTCTCGTCCCTCCTCAATGATTGAAGCCTTCAAGGAAGGGATAAGCCTTTTTATTCAGATCTCTTATCCCTTGAATGTGCAGTTCCCCAGGACTCATTGCTGAGCCCCACATTGTTTAATCTTTGTGTGCCCTTTTGCACACAAAGCTTAGTCCTATGGTCTGTCAATGGTGTCATATGCTGATGACACTCAACCGATCATCTTGCTTACCCCGCAACATCACTCTGTGTCATGCCTTAAACCATGCCTCTTGACAATGGTCAACTGCTTTCTTAAACTGAATGGTGGATGAACAGAAGTCATGATCCTAGGTAATCACCCTAGTTGTTGGCCACTGAACTGCTGGCCTGAAAGTTTTAGTCATCAGCCAAAGGCTAAATCCTCAGTCAACAACTTAGAAATGTGGATGGACGGCAAATTGTGTTTTTGAGGTCCAAGTCAATACACTACCAGCAGGCTGTTTTAACATCTTGGGAGCTATCCCAAAGGTATTAGAAATTCAACATATAACTTCTCAAATAGTTGTTGTTCAAGCTTTAGTGACCTCATGTTTGGATTGCTTTACTTAGGTACTTCCCAATCCATGCTAAGAAGATTACAAATTGTCCAAAACATGGCAGCACTCCTGCTGATGAGGGCTCCTAAGCATCACTCGGCCTCCAAGTTGCATAACAAACTTCATTGGCTCCCAGTCAAAAAAAGAGTTACATTTAAAGCGCTGTGCGTCACATATTGCCTTCCACAACAAAGGTCTTGTTCATCCCTATGTGCCATTAAGAGCCTTACGATCCTCTAATGTGCTGCATGCAGGGATTCTGAAAATTCATAAACGCAGGTACCGGATATCGGTCTTTTATTTATCTGGCAGCCAAACTTTGGAATTCTCTCTACATAAAACTTTGCAATTCCCCTGTCAAACCCAACTTCTGGAAGTCTCTCAAAACTGATTGCTAAGTTGGTACCCTGGAATCTGGTTCATTTCTGTGCCTTCTAGCACCAGGAAGCCCTATTTGGTAAGCTGTGCACTGTAGAAATTCCGCTAAATAGAAATAGATTAAGCAGGATATTATCTGAGGGAAATCAAAGGGAGCAACAAAAACAAAGTGCATACGAAGGGAGGGCTAAGTGCAAACTGGTACAAAAGTGCAGAAACCCAACAAAACACACAGCTCTGGCAGCTGGCAAGGTGTTTTTTGTTGTGTTGGATTAAATACAGTCTCTTGCCCACTTGACCTGGAACTACTACACCACCATCTTAGATTGGAAAGTTTTAGTACTCTCCCATGAAAACAGGTCCCCTGATGAAATGGGAAATAGTGCTAACATTGTTACTTCTAAAGGCGTGTTATAGGTTTACACTGTCTCCCTGTCCTTTTGTCTGCATGCAGAGTCTGATATGTCCATAAAAACGGTGAAACCTCTTTACATCCCTGACACCTGGAGACCCTATTTGATTCGTTGCAAAGCCACTACCTTGGATGGGGTTGGGAGGCAAAAAACTCCACCTCTTGAGTGGTCTACATTGCCTTAAAATCTGCACTTCCACTCTCCAAAAGAGCATTTACCTGTACACAGGTACTCCTAGTCCTATTTGCATCACATTGCGCTTTCAACCCAATCTACTTATTTTGTGACCTTCACCCTTTTAGCCTGACCTCCTGGCCTCCAATGTTGTTACAAAGCATCTCCCTAACGAAGCCTCTGAAGCTTTAGTTTTCAGCTGTGAAAGATGATGGATCGGTAATTTTAAATTGAATGAACTAGGGCTTGTATCTAGAGCTGAGAGGATTGTGGAAGTAATGAAAAATATGTTACTTTTATAACTCGAACCCGGCTCAAGAGCACTTTATAACAGAACCAGACAATTTTATGCATTTTAAGGCACAGAGAGATTCCGCAATTTGCACACAATAATGAGACGTTGAGGTGAGGCCCGGGTTTGAACCGTGGCAACCATGCAATAACATCGGCAGCGTTTACCACTGGGCCAGCTCTTCTCCCGAAACAGCCGCTGTCTTCAGTTGGGGAGTTTGATAAATTAGGGAGCCCTTAAAGACAAAAATATTTTCATCAAGGCACAATACTTTAGGATGGGAGTCTATAAATAAAACCTTTCTCTAATCTCACACGAAAACAATTCTTGAATGAACCGTCACTATAAAATCACCAAATACTTTCCATTTAGAAAACGCAGGGTCAAGTCCAACACTCAAAATAGGCCAAACGACTTGTAACATAAATTTAAATACACCTGAAAACTTCCCAACACAGATCTCGATACAGTGTTATGTTATTACCTTTCATATAGTCTCTAAATTAGAGTCCTTGGGTTGTCGACCTGATAGACAGTCATCAGTTATATCAAAAACAACAGAAACATTTAACGGAAAACAGACTATGTTATAGCATGAAACTAGGAGCCTGCAGAGTCTATCTGAAGCTAGCATGCTCACAAATGTTTTGCAAGAGGACAGGAAGACACTGTAAAGACACATTTTGCAGACAGTCAATATGCCACCAACTTCAAAAGTATTTGTGAACCTTGGAGCATCCATGGTAGGAGGCAGTATTTGACGTTAAGCACTATGTAGCCCTCTATATAAGCAGGATTTCCATAAAGCACCTGGGACCTTAGGACTGAATAACCACACAGGCACAGTCAGCACAGTGAAATCAAATTTTGTTGTGACAAGTAGCCAATGAATAGAATCAAGCAATGTAAAAGATTGTAGTCCAGCGTAGCTTTGCCTACCAGCACCACCCAGGACTCTACCATTCAAGGCCAACATCCTCTATCTCATTGATCAATGGATTATTCTTTCCATTTCATGTCCCACTAGTACCTGTAGCTGGAGCTAAACATTTTGTAATATAGGGATTTTGTAAGACAGCACCAGTGTAAAGTTAGTGATCTGAATTATATGCTTCTTGCGTGCCAAATCTAGCTTGCACAATGAAGGTGCTGCTTGACTGCTTTGGTGTGAAATATTTTTCAAGTCTGTCAATTGTTTTCTGGAAAATAAGAAGCATGATGCCCTATAGAAGGTGAAGAAAAAAGGTTGCACCAGATAGCAGAGTTACATGTGCTTACAGAGTTCATAGTGTTAGAAGAAAGGTAAGTGGGTGTTGTTTAGTTTTGGTGGAATGGGAGAACCACCCCATCCACCTGTGGCATCTGTGCCTTCCAACCAAACCGTGGTTCATCTGCCTCTTTTGATCCATCAACAGTCCATCCACCTGAAGGTCGTCAGGTCACAGTGGTGATTGTCTTACTCTATTTCCCCTGTCTGGGTCGCTGTGCGAGGCATGGTGGTACCAGAGAGGGACAACAAACAATGGTTCTGAAGCAAAGGAGAGAATCAAGCACCCCACATGGAACACCTGTTTATGAAGTTCTAGGAATAATAAATATGAGCACTGGTCTTGTTTTTACTCTGCATTGATCGTTCACCTTGAGGCCCTAGTCTTTGGAGCGTCTCATAAATCCTTATTACTGGATGATCTATCTAAATGTCTGGCAAATTGATAGTCTATTATACCATTTGGAGAACTGATGGAGGAGTGTGGATCTATTTGCTCCTCTCTCAGCAGACAGAATGTGCAAACTTTGGAGTAGATGTGGTGCTTCAATTTGCAAGGCTCTTTTTTTAAATATATTTTTATTGGCTTTTGGTTATTTTTACAGACAAAATACACCACAGATTAGGTCATCTCTGTATGCTAGCAATTTGTAGAGAGTGTAAGGATATACTGATACACTGCGTTTACATGACAGCAGGTAGTGTACATACAAGCACATATTTGTTCAGCACACATTTCCAATTATTTGCGATCTTCTTTGCAGTTTGTAGTCTGGCGTCGCCTTCCATATGCGACATCCCAACTGCTTGGTTGCTAGATTTGTCTGAACCTGGCCTCCGAGCTTACCCATAAGGTTTCCTTTGCCGTGAGTACTAAATGACTCTGGGTCAAGGCCACAGGATGGAAATCCCAGTGGGATGTCTGGTGGTTGAGTAGTCCCCTGATTACACAATGTGCAAGGTTCTTTGTGGATGTTTTGTGTTTTTTGGCTCTCTAGGCTCGCCCCATGACTGATGTAGCAGTTCTGCCTGTGGCCGGTGACTGATGTTCTGAAGGTTTTTGTTTAGTGCAAGGAAAGGTGCTCCAGAAAAAGAGCATTCATTTGCCATGCAATAACGGTTTAGATAGCCCAGAGCAGAACAAAGATATTTTTACTTCATCCCTCAAGACATACCATTGAAATGCTTCCTGGTGAACTTGCAAAAGAGGTACATACATGTGTGATGTGGAGAGAAGAAAAAATTAATATTTCAACGTTCTGGTGAAATTTTATATCTGTTTTGTTTAACATAAAATGTGTTTCTTAATACAAACACACCTTTCTCTCTTTCTTTCTTTTTGTGAAGCAAACGAAGACCTTCAGAGAGCAGCATTTCCAAGCCGGTAAGTGCACTGTGGGGAAGGGCGGTGGTTTGCAGCGGCGGCTAGCTCTTACTTACAATGGGGGCAGAAGGGGGTAAAATAATAATAAAAGAAAAAAAATGGCACTTACTTTTGGACAGACGTCCTCCTGTCAAGGTCTCACCTTCTCTCCTGAATCCAACGTGTGACGGGACCCAGGAAACTGCACTGTCCAATCCTTGTGCTGCTTTCATGCTGGTAACTAGCATGAAAGCAGTGTAAGGTTTGGTGGGAGCGGGCTCTCTCAGCGCTCACCAGAGCGCTGGAGGCCTGTGCCTTCTGTAACCCAGCTGTCTTAAGACAGCTGGGTTAGCAATATTTAAAGGCCGTATGTCAGGATGGTCGTCGCAAGATGGCCGGCCAAAGTGACATGCGTACTTTTAACAAGTGCACAGCTCCCTGCTGCCACTTGGCAGCAGTTGCCCCGCCCCATCTCGACACTCGGTTCAGGACAAAGCTCTGAAAAATAAAATGGTAATAAAAAATGTTATTACCATTTTATTTTTCTGTCCTGGGGCATTTTTCTTAGCGGGGCGATGCTCCTCCACTCTCGTTGTGTGGCCGCCCCTGGTGGTTAGGTATCTTTTCCACAATTATGCCCCTTTTTGGACATGGTTGTCAATATATGACATAATTTTCTAGACTTTCCTGATTTCACTTCCAAGCAAGAACCACCTCACTATATTCACCTGTTTAAAATTCTAAACAAAAAAGTTGGTTCCTCGCAGTGTTGTATTTTTTGTGGTAACTCTGCTGACACCACAAAGCTACAACTACAAGAAGACCCAATACTGGATCCTGGTAATTCTCACTTCATATAAAATAATTTGGTATATACCTTCTCTACTTATATACCTAACTCAATATAGTAATTAGTAAAATGCCAAATACATTTGCACCTTGGTTAGGATCTTTGATTTTGTAATTGTATTACCACAATTCTGCAAGGTGAAATTGGTTTAACATGCAATCTTTACAAGACCTTTTTGACAGAAATTGTAGAACACATCGTTATATTTTAATAAATATTGTTGTTTTCTTTAATTGGTTTAATTAGTAGTTCTGCCAATCAGACATTCATTTGACAAAATATATAAAGGTGAAAGAAATATCAAAGGCACATAAATTGTTTTTAAACTATCAGCATCTGTCTTTCTAAATTTTATGGACCACCAAACAATTCTATGACATATTGGTTAATTTACCAAACTATAAGCTACTGTCAAATTCTGAAATATTTCGTGGAGGCGCATGTTCTCATTAGAATCGTACATAAGATATGATGTAGCCTCGAATTTGAAGGACCTCTGTTTAGCGAGGGTCAGTGAGCTCATATTGTGTATACACACCAGAAATAAGAAAGCACGTTTGTAGTGCATTATTGATAAAAAAGTAAAACCTAGTTCAAGTCAAACAATGAGGTACATTTTGAATCAGTGTTTGGCAGATCCTATAAACAATTATCTCCAAAACAAATATTGTACTGTTGCATTAGAGTTTTATCCCCCTGTCAAACCCCAGAAGTAGCAGTGGAAAACCGCTTGAGGTGTGTGAGGCCGACATGTTGACTAATTATAGGTAGATGATGTTCTACTTTATATTAGGAATCCCAAGACAGATCTGTCCCTTGTCTTGGTGATTGTCAATGCATTTGGTCTACTTTATTGGCTTTGAGTCAACTGGAGCAATCCATGCTTATTTCATCTCAGAGAAATTGTGGCTGGTGACACTGACAAAATATCACTAACCAAACCGTATCCCTTTTAGAGTTCAGGCGCCTTCATGAGGAAGAAGAGGGGGGATGTGCTACACCTGTGTACCACTCCTAATGGAGTGGGGAAGGGAAAGAAACCATTTTCCTAATATAACCCTCACCCACTCTAATAGTAGCAAGCTTCATCATCAGGTTCACCATGACTCCTAAAGGTCAGGGTGGGCTCAACCATATTCCAGAGAGCTCTTACGAAGGGGGGCCTAACTTTGAAGTTAAGAAAACCTCATCCATGCCCAAGGTATCCCTTTATTAGTGGGGTGGATTGGAGTTTTAAAAACAAAGACTATATAGGGGCATTTAGGATGTACTGGTCCTATGACCCTCAATCACCAACATGTTTTAGCCTTATACTCATGGCCTAACCAGGTCCTGGGCTTTCGTCAGAGTGGGTTTGTAAATATGTCACTCTCCCAATAATGTGTCTTGTGTGTCTTATTCATGGAGTATGCAAAATACTCTAAGCACGCACAGAGAGTGTAATACTTGCCAATCAGGGTTATACCAAAAGCGCTGGAGTATGTGTCCCCACGGGGGCAAGAGTGGGCAGCCCTGTAGTCAAACTTTCATCAAGGGTCCAAACCCAATATGCGACCTAGTTGGCTCCCCTCCCTGGTGGCAAGCAAGAAAGCCACAAACCAGGAATATACCTGTAGGGATGAATGGAAATGCCATGGAGGAATTGAATACTTTGGAAAGCAAGGGAATCACAGAGCATTTGGAAAGTGCAGACTGGTTAGCTCCCTTAGTGGTTGCTCAAAAACCTAATGGTCACATGAGATTAAGGATAGATCTTAGAAATTTGAATAAAAGCATTGTTGTAGACAAGTTTCCCCTTCCTAGGATTGATGAACTCCTGTCTCAGGTTAAAGGTGTCACATGGTTCTCAACCATTGACTTGACCTCAGCCTATCACCAGATTCAGCTGCACCCAGACAGCAGGAGTGTGACATCTTTTGTCACTTCTTTTGGTTGCTGCGGGTCTTCCATCAGCAGCTGCAGTTTTCCAGCGCTTGATGCACAAATTATTCAAAGACACATGGGAGTTACGAACTTCCAAGATGACATTTTGGTTATGGGCTGGGATAGGCAAAAGCATGATGCTAGGTTGAAATTAGTCTTAGAGGAATTAACTATAAGGGGACTAACTGCAGAAGTAGGAAAATGTTAAATTGCATTGAGGTCTAAAACGTATTTATGGCATGAAATTGGCAGAGAGAATATATCGCTCAACAGGAACATAAATGAAGCACTCAGCAATGCCCCCGGCCTAACTTCTAAGGAAGAAGTCAGGTCCCTTCTTGAGTTACAGTCGAATTTTGAAAGGATCAAGAGTGATATATTTACAGCTGTCCTTTGCGAAGTTTTGTGGTTGGCGCTTGTAGTGTTTTGATGACAGATGCCACTGGCAAGGGTCTTGGTGGTGTTTTAACTCAAGTGTCTTCTCTGGGGGAAGAAAGCACAGTAGCCTATGTTTCTCGTTTGGTGACTCCTATAAAGGAGAGGTTTTAAGTAATCAAAAAAGAGATGGTGGCTGGATTATGGGCCATGGAGAAATATAGATAATATTTGTGGGGATCCAGATTCAAATTATATATGGACCATAAACTATTAGTGAAAGTCCTTGCATCCAATGGTGTGATCAGGGCAACAGTGCATTTTGCAAGTATGACACTAAGGTTGTTGTATTTTATATATGATGCATAGTACTAGCCCGGAAACAAGAACCAGGTGGCAGACTAGTTGAGCCGTTTCCCATTACCATTGGGTAAACATATTGATAATGAATGGGATGAATACAATTTGGCCATGATCAATGATGGTAATTTGGCAATATTGAATGAAGAATGAATGGCAAGTTCTGAAGAAGTTGAAATCTTGGTGAAAGTAAAGCAGTTCATCACAGAGGGGTGGATAGAGAAAAGGAAACCACAGGAAGAATGCAAGAAATAGTGGGAGATCATGGATGAATTGTCCATTAGTGATGCTGGTTATATTCTCAGGGGGGGCAGAGTGGTACCTCCCAAAGGGTTACAGTTAAAAAAATTGGAAATAAACCATGAAGGGCAATTAGGTATTATTAAACTTAAGAGAAAAGTAAAGGCATCTTATTGGTGGTCTGGCATTGATGCAGACACAGAGAGAGTTGGGAGGAATTGTTGTATTTGTACTAATTCAGATAAGGTGTAATTGGTGTTTCAACCAGCTTATGGTGATCTCAAATGTTCAGAGAATCATCCATGAACCAATGCAAACATTGAATTGATTAAGGTTACGAACCAATGCAAACATTGAATTGACTAAGTGTTTATGAGAAGTACCAAGGGAAATGTAGAAATTAACTAACAGAAAGAATGACAGCCCTCCACCCTCTTCAAGGCTAATTTGAAGAGGCTAACTTTAGATAAAGACACAAGTTCTATGGATGAACCTACTATTTTTTTGCTTCCAGTTAATGTTATTTTTTAGCTAAATAGATATACCTCTACAAGTGTGACCCTTTACAGCTGGTTTTGCTCTACATGATAAAACAAAATAATCCTCATACACAAAATTGGTGCAGGCCCAGGTTTCCTGCAAACATTAAATCATGGGATTTCAGAAGACGCTGACGCATTTCAGAATTCAATTTCACTTCATCTTGCCCTAGGCCTGCCATATTCCAGGACAAAAGTGTTCTCCTGGGGTTATCTGTGCCTCGACAGATACATTAGATTACTGCTGAAATCATTCAATGGCCATGCTACCGTGCTCCATTTGGACAACTCATACCCCTGCTCAGGCCCTCGAGGACACGGCTCTACCGACTCCAAAATATTTATAACTCTCCTCCCATGACCTACCAAGACGGTAATAGCTATAAGATTACCGAGAAGGAATGGATTAGCAGGCCCCATCGATACTAAGTCCAGAAACTTTTTTGACTAATCACCTTAGGAGTATTACGATCGAACTGTACCTCATGCTCAACACAAAGTACATTGATACCCCTTTTAAGAAAATAGTCAACATTTTCCAAAATTAGCTTTACAGTAATCTTTGAGCCAAACGTTATTCTAGAGCTAGGCAGCAAAGCAGATGAATTTATATAGAATTTATGTATACATTTTCAATGTCCCTTGTTGTTACAAGTTTCAATGCCTCTATTTCAGAGTGGAGAATAGAGCATCTATTGAGAGGACCCAATTCCTGATCAAAGAAAACAATTAAATCCAACATATTCGACTTGGGTCTGTTTCTACACCCATTGGGCCTATTTTCAGTTTATTTGACTTTAACTCACTTGTACACTCAAGGCGCTGTGATAGAAGGAAAAAATAATTTGCATCCTTGTTTGGGGTATTTAGAGCCTGGATCGTGTCTTGAGGGCATCTTTTCAGTAGGGGATACTATTGATAACAATTCCTTCATATGTAACCCCCCCCCCAGAAGAGACCCTTTGGAGATCAACCTCAACCCCTATACCTCCAGTGCTCTTCCTCCCTGTTTTACATCCACCATCATAGTTCACAACATCCTTACTTATGACCAAAGCAGGATAGTCTCTGGCACTATGTAACACAAGCCCCCTTTTGAGCACTTTACCCTGATTAAAGCCTCTTCCACCTCATTGATCTGCAACTGAGGAATATAATTGTTTTAAGAACCAGGCTCTGTATACACTAGGGTCAAGGCGTGGACTGTGGCATATTACAATTTAAGGGGGAAAGTGGCAACATTTGTTCGTTCAGCATTGCACATAACTGGTACACTTGCAAATCTACATTTTTGTATCTGCGTTTCATAATACAGCCTTTTTCCCTTGTCCTTATGCTTATAAGTCCCTCCACCCTTCAGGTTAGAAGCCCCCACCCCCGTAGGTTTCGTTAGCAGAGGAGAGGAGTCTGGTGCGGTCCCTAAAGAATAAACCCCACTTGTTTGAATTACACCTTTTTTTTCAATTGAGAAGATTTCTACCGCTGCTTGATCCTCTGTAACATGTAAATTACACACAGTGACGAGAGATTTTAAAGACTATACCTGGTCCTCTATTTGTTTTGATTTTACGTAGTTCGCTTACATTGAAGACCTTCAATCCGGCGCGGTTTGCCCACCTGTAGGCTGACATCTTTAACCACACAGAAATCTTGAGTTGCTTGAGATTTCATCTCTGACATTTCGGACTGGTGTTTCACACAGCCCAGAGGACGTAAGACTTTGACCCCCGACAAAATTGGAGACAGCACATCCAGCATATGATCGGAATTAGACACACATCTTTCTAACAAAGATAAGAAATAAAATAACACGTTGTCAATACAAAACAGTATTTCAGATGAGGTACCCCCTTCCAGTTTTGGATAGCTGTAGTGGATAGCACGAAATAAGTGTTTAGCAATTTAAGGAATCCAAAGATCCCCTCATGGAAAGACGACTACTATATGAAACAGGCAGGACTGGATGATTAGCCAGACTTTGTGGGAAATGACCCATCACGCCAAGACCAGAAACATTAGGGGACTTCGAACATGCCTTCAACAACTGCTTCCTTCCAGTCAGTTCCGTGTTCACAGCCACCCCCTCGCCGACAGCCTCTATGGAACTTCCCGAGGGAATCACACCAGATGGGATTAATGCTGCTTCCTCCAGGTCAAGAGAGGGGCGCTCTTATGATTTTCAACATCAGGACTTTGATCCTGCTCCAAAATCTTAGACGGGCCACTTTCACAGCTCGAATTAGCAGGAGTATCCGGAGCTAGCACAGCCAGTGCAACATCCAACTGCAGCGGACTCACCTCTGTGTTGTTTCCTTCTCAGTTTAAAGAACTAGGCTGTTTGTCAACATCCTTGCCTCCACTCCCCTCCTCTTTTAGGCCAGGGGACCTCCTTAACATACTGTCCTCCAAAGAAAGCAGAAGATTTTGACAGACTTCGCCCCCCTCCCCTCCCGACTCAATGAATCCGTTGGCTCCTGCAATCAGCAGCGCCACCAGCAGGCTTCTATTTTTTACAAATTAAGCATTACAATGCCCTAGTCTGCAGGCAGCCAATGCAGTGTTGTCAGATGACTGTGTTCACGCATGCACTGAAGAAAGCGCTGTTGGGAATAGCAGATCTGTGGTCTGCAACAGTATGCCCTACCTCTCTGCCGAAGGCCCCAGTCTACGAAAGGGTGCTTTTAGTACCCAGCAGGGTGGTGAACTTTAAGACAGTACCAACCCTCTTGAGGTCCTCTGCAGTCTCTTTAGACGATGGACCTTCTCAGTAATGCTGATAAATGCATTAGTGCATCATCCAAGGGCCTTTTTGCCTGTGCGGCAGCAAAGGAAATATTATGCAGGCATGCACAAAGGCATTTTCTCATATGCATGCTGTGATGACCCCATGAAAATGAGAAACTAGCCACTTCTGATTGTACTGGTGCAATATGTGCGTTTGCACAATATGTGTTATAGGAAGGGCCATACAACCAGCTGCAGCTCTTTCTGCAATATGGAAGTAAGGGCCAAATGTAGCAAGAAAAAAATTTGTGACTTGCAAATTGCGAGTCATACCGACTCGCAAATTGCAACTCGCAAAAGTGCATGCATAAAGGTGTCTCAGACACCTTCTGCGACTCGCTATGGGGGTGGCAAAGACCCACCTCATGAATATTTATGAGGTGGGTCGCAAATTGCGACCCGATAGCGAGTCCCTGCACTCACAGGGATGGTGGCCTGCTGGAGACAGCATACCTCCATGTCTGTGACTGCTTTTTTTAATAAAGCAGTTTTTTGGGGGGAATTGCAGCCCGTTTTCCTTAAAGGAAAACGAGTTGCAATTCAAAAAAATAATGAAACCATTTGGTTTCATTTTTTCAGAGAAGGCAGTGGTCCATTGGACCACTGCCTTCTCTGAAAAAATATTTTCAGCGACATTCACAAAGGGGAAGGGGTCCCATGGGGACCCCTTCCCGTTTGCGAATGCGTTACCACCCACTTCAAGTGGGTGGTAACTGCGAGTTGGTTTGCGACCCCTTTCGCGGTCATAAAGCAACTCAGCATGGCGATGTGGTCGCAAATAGGAAGGGAACACCCCTTCCTATTTGCGAGTCGGAATCACATTTTGCGAGTCGGTACCGACTCACAAAATGTGACTCTGCATCGCGATGGCCGTTTTGCATGTCGCAAACTGCGTTTTTCGCAGTTTGCGACATGCAAACCGGTTGCTACATCTGGCCCTAAGTTCCTAAGGCAGTTCCATAGCATATACTTTGCTGTGTTCATGTGATGCATTTTTATTTTCCATACCTCTACTAGAATTAAATATGCCAGATTGTTTCTAAATGAGAACATATATATAGAAACTGATCGTGTAGAGGGTTCTGGTATCGCTCCAAGGTCAACTGAGGGAGCCAAAAATTCTCTGTCAGCCTGGCACTTGCCAAACATCTAGATTGGATTCACTCTGCAATCAGCCAGCCATAATACCGCCACAGTGTGTAAACTCACGGAAAATTGTGAAGATCAGAGCAGCCTATTTACAGACTTTTTTCTAAACAGTTAAAACTGTCCCCTTCTAGATTTGCCCCTGTATATCGAGGGGATCTAGGGTTTTTACGGAAGTCACAAAATCCAGTGGTGTATTTTTCGACACATACGAAGGTAATGGATTTCCAAGTATACTCTTGCCTTCACTCGTGAATTGTCAACTAGGATGAATAAGTATAACACAAGTGTTCACCTGCAGGTCAATGCCTATTGTACCTGCTACATAGCCCGCATCTCCTGGTCAGATGAATGCTGACCATATCCAGAAGGGGAGGCAGTGTCTTCCAAGGTTGCCAAAACAGTTGTACGAGCCGTGGAGAAAATTGTCACCATGCCTTGAGCATCAGTGGTGTTACAAACGGTGGATGGTAACATGCAAGCTGTGGGAAAGGAATGATTGTAGAATGAAGGCATCGTGTGGGTATAACTGATGTTAACTGAATAAAACGTGCAAGAGCAAAGAGTAGAGAAAAGCAAATATAGCGTGATTTCCATCCGGATAGCAGGGACGCCTGCAGTGTTTAAAGCCCTGTGAACTAGGCCCCAAGTTTTAAACTCAGTTCTCTGTGCCACAGGTAGCCAGTGCGGGTTATGAAGGGCTGTTGAAACCTGGTCAAACCTACGACCTAAACAGGACCATACTTTGAATAAGTTGTAACATGGACTAGGTTTTGGAGGGAAGACTTAAATAGCAGGCACTGGATCAGACAATTCTGGATGGAATGACTGTGCCAGCGTGCAGAACGTTTGCCCTTTATGAATTAACTGGCAGAATCTAACTCAAAGGAGGAAGTTGGCACGGTGGGGCACCTTGTGAGGAATGCAAGCAAAGTACTGAGGATAAACCAAAAACGTAAATTCTGGTAGCACATGGCCTTCTGCCCATTCTTATGAGGCTACTCAAGCACACCCCTCTCATCCACCACCTGTTTGGGCAGGGGCCTAAGAACAACTAGGAGTTGAATCTTGAGGCACCTAATTCAAAGTAGATCGAACATTAGCTACAATGACATGTTGCTATCAGTCTGAGCAAAACAACTATCAGGCTTGTGTGCAGACTTAGCTTAAGAAGAGTTACCTGTGAATAAGACAGCTCTCATTATTTTTGCAATCAATAACAGCCATGCAAATTGTAACTCAGTTTAATGCTCCTATCTTCACCCCTGATGTAACAGATGAAATTACACATGTAGATAACCTACTCATCAGTGAGATTACACACCACATTAAGACTAACACTATGAAAGAAAAGACTATGATTGTAGTATTATTTATTGGTTTCAGTAAGTGGTGTAATTTCATGATATGCTTTTAGGTGTTGTTACTCATTGTTATAAATATCGTGAAGTCATAAGGTGCTTACCACATGTAGAGACGTGATGGTGTGTAGCTGGGTGGCACCCGGAAACTGACAGCATCATCACTGAAGGACCTGACAAGTGCCAAGTCAATGTCACTTAACACTAGAGACAGTGAAACGGTCAAGAAGCTGTATCTGTTTATCTAAGTTTATCCAACCATCTGAGTCACTCTCGTTCTATATGCCAGGCATTACTCGGTCCAAGGTCACCATTCAGAGAGGACAATCAATGTCCCATACTTCAGGAAGTGTCCAGGGATCCCTCACATTCTACAGAAGACCAAGAGAAACCACCTTTTCCTAGAGACTCTCCGGTTCAGGGGTGACACAGTCACCACAGATCCACCTGGTACTCAACGTGTTCCAGATGCCACATTGAATGGTTGAGGAAGGGTGGGCTCGACAAGATTCCTGTGACTTTCAAATTCACTACAACATATGGATCCAACACTCATCCACCTCAGGGACTGGTCCCGGGACACACTGTTGCCAGTCTTGAGTATTCCCTTTAAGTTGCAGATGTAAGAGCCCTGAGATGCCTCCAGAGGGTCATTAGGTGCTCCTAGCATTTTTGTAACCCTGTTTAGTTGTTTAGATTGTTCTTGTTTATGAGGTAGTAATTCACTAATGGTTTTGAGGAGCCTGATACGCCGTTATGTCAGCACTTTTTAAATGCTCAGCCAAGTGCATCAATTAGGTTGTAACTACATGTGGTCCTGTAAGAAAACAGGCATTGGCAAAGAGGCAGGAAGACAGTGAGGAGCGTTTCTGCCACGGGCACTGAAATGCACCCGTGGCCCATTCCCTGGATGGCAGGAAGACTCTAGAAATACTGAAAGGCAGTAGCTGCCCGACAGCAGGATGACAAGGTTCTGCCGGCTGAGCTGAAAGACAAAAGTATCTCTGTGGCAGGATTGGATGTGGACTCACCAGCAGGAGCAGTGGGCGGCAGGATGACAGGGAGCCGCTGGGCATGTTAAACAGGCATCCTCAATGGCGATGATGACATGGATATGATGGAGCTCATCGAATCAAACCAATGGCTGAACAGAGCTAACATGAAGCCTATTCCTTAATCTTGTATGCAAAATCGTGCCTTCATCTAAAGCTGTGTAAGGCCAAACCTAAAAAGGACGAAGGTATTAAAAGCAGTGTTCTTCCTGTTAGGCTGAAGAACAGAGTAGCGCATATCAGCTTTAGCATTGGTGGGGCCTGGTGGACAATCATTTTCAGCACCCCCCCAACGACCTTCTTGTCCACAGGTTCCCTCACTACCACCTGTCAACAGTGCGTTGAATTTCCCCATAGCCCCTCTCTCACATGCATTTCATTTTTTTATAGCGTTACTCATACCAGTGTAGGGTGTCAGAGCACTTTACATAACACACATTATACGGATACAATGAATTATATATGTGTGAATTAGCCCATAGGAAATGTTACATGAGATCATGAGGATTACAAGATGTAGGAACCACATGTGATCTATACTAGTAGTCAGTATATTTTAAGAGTGTTAGGTCTCGGGAAGCACAAACCTAAAATGTAAAACATACCACAGTGATTGGGGTTGGCTTTACTAATAAGAATGTATTTCTATCCAAGCAAACCCTTTTTAAGCAACATTAGGATAATGAGAGACTGGATAAAAACATAACGTTGTAACCTGCACCATTCAGTTTGCATGCATCTCTTTTAAAACAGGTCATAGGTCACTGTGCTATAGTAGGATCGCTACTTGTGAACTGCTGTAATTAAAAAAAAACTCTGTGACAGAAGAAGCAATACACTGAGCTAGCCTTATAAAATACAGTGCTTTGGTCTGCAGAGCACGCGTTCTTTGCAGCAGGCATATTAACCTTATGCGCAACTTTATCTGATCTCTCTCCAGCGGAAGCACGAATCACCAGAGTTATCTTCACATTTTTATTGTTGCCTGAAAACAAATACAAAGGAACACGGCAGCGTACTTTTAAACCCATCCGTAATTTCTACACACAACTCAAAAGTGCATACTTTGACGATCCCTAAAGAAATTATTTTGTGATGATGTGACCAGACCCAGGTGGCTCTGGCCAAACCCGGATGAATCTGGTCCAACCGTCTGTAGCAACTAAAGGATACTTGTGAGGCTGTGAAGCCTTGGAGAAAGGACGTGGCATGGATCTCACTATGGAAGACGGATTCATTAATTAACAAACTATGAATTATAGCATATAGTTTTTTGTCTGCTGTGGCATTAGTGGTAACCACTACCTTTGATGAAGCTGTGTTAACACAGGAACTGGGGACAGTCCTTCATGGATGGGTTTCTGTGTTGAAATCCTCCCATTCTGTATTATTTGGAAAGTGCCCCCCTCTCCCACAATAACTGGCATAGTAGATTTGCCCTTAGGCGCCAGGGTATATTAACTTCGCTATGAAATTGTTTCGTACATTCTGTGCTTTTAAAGTTGCCTTTGTTGCTAATTCAGTGTCTGGATCGACGTTTGTTTTTAAGCTCATCCTGACTGCACATTTGAGGGTTGTTTCCGCTTCTTCGTCGCTATATCATCTCTGCTTTCCCTTTGGAGGATATTCCTTCACTCTTAACGCTGATGTGCCATAGTGCCCTGCGCATCCACAAAAAGTGGACTGTTCTGCACTTGGTTACCTTTTCCTTAGCCGTTTCCCCTTAGTTAATCTCCCATTGAATCTTTTGTAAGCACTTTGCTGGCATTGTTTTAAATCATGATTAAAACCTTTTACACAGAAAGCTGAATCGGAAACAATCCGAATGGGAAAGCGTGGGTCTGCTAATAATGTTAACAATGCCACAGTTCTGCTGTTTGGGCAGAGGAGTCCTTGCGTAAGTCTGCAGTGGTTGAAATTCCCAGCCTCGAGTTTCTCTTGTCCTTGTACACAAGCAGCAGAATCCCCGTGTCCTTCGCTGCTGTGGGCAGAGCTGACCCCCGCGCCTAGTAACGGATGCGAACCAGCTGGAGTAGTGTGGCAGCGGACTTGGGCTCTTAGATTGCTGACAACCGTGAAGAGATCTTGCACCTCAGCCCTCCTGTTCGCCCCAGGGCTCACATGATGACGTTGCACACAGTCACGGGCAGGTCTTTGCACAACGGTACCTTCTTCATGCTCGGGAAGATCCTGCTGCTGTCCTCCGCCACTCCAGGCTGTAGATTGTTACCTAGGTGACAATCCTCGTCCATGAGATGATGGAGCAGGAAGAACCAGAGGCCGGAAGTAACATCTTTCCATCTTGGGTTGGTCCTGAGACAAGCGCTATGGCCACAGGACAGGGGCCAGCCTCGTGCAGGCTCCAGTGCGCCCTGAGGCTGCCCAACAGAGAAAAGGTGCCCTCCTTCACCCAAGCTAGCACCTGTACCTAGGTGAGCTCCTGAGAGGAAGGGTGGGTGTGCTCCTGTGCAGGCGCTTGAGCAGCTCCTTGTGCAGACACTGCACCATTACAGAGAAGAGCATACTTCCTGTGTGATGGTGTGAGAAATATGCAATTTTTCCGAATGAAATTAACCCTATTTGCAATTGATGAATGTGTAAGTGAGGCAGGACCACGAAGCATATGTTTGTTGGGGTTGGAGAGGCAGGATTACAATATATATGGATTGAAGATCAATTGTAAGGGCAGAATCACCAATTAAAGAGTGAAGCAGTATTTGGCAAAGTTAACAAATATCTGAACCTGGTGGGAGGCAAAGGGAAATGGGATCGCCTAATTTGCACTTGTGTTGCTCTCGGGATCTGCAGGCTGCACTTTCTGTCCTGTTATGGTGCCACTTCCTTTTTCACCCAGTACCAACAGTTCACAAAATAAAATACTTGTAGGGAAAAAAGTTAGAAGGAAAAAGTTTTCAATCGGGAAATCCAGACAAAAGTTAAGTATTAATGCTTCTTTTTCTTAAAGACATATATGGTCCCTTCTACACACATGATTTTTGGATTCACATTTTAATAATCAAATAACTATAGCCTGTGGTGTGCCCTTTGTAGAGATCACAAATCTGTTTAATATTAAAATTATGTTTTGATCTTACTGTAATCATTTTCAATTATTGATGTGCGGAGCTGCATTATTATTAACATTAAAGTAAATATTTTTTTAACCTTACATATTTACAAGTATCTCAACACATTTCTTAGACCAATTACATATTTCAAATTGGTATCCCATGATAACCTTACTTGAACCTCAATTTTTTTCCGTTCCTGCAGAAAGAATTCCGGATGAAACTTACTAACCTCTTTCGAAGCCCGGAGCCCCTCCCTGGAGATGGAAGCGGGAAGCAGAACTTCTGCAAGAGGCGGCAGGATCGCCGAAGAAGGGGGAGCAATCACCGACTGGATGCCCGGGCAGCACCTACTGTAAGTGGCCGCAGATAGTGGTGTCTTCAAGCACGTGGTGGGTGTGCCATGAACCACCAACCGCAACAGCAGCAGGGGTCACCTTCTGGTCTTCAGGCGCTAGGCAAGGGAGATGGGGTAATGCTCTACATGGAGGTCTGACTGAGGGAAGGAGGGATGGACGTTTGCGCGGTATTCGTCTTTCATTAGCCCAGACACAGCAAGGATAGATGAAAAAGGTACTTTACAGACCAAACCTTCTCCCACTCCAAACGTGTTTATTTACCTTATATTCTGCAGCTAGCAATATTTCTAATTGTATTGATTGACACGAAAAATACGATTGTGAAACATGCTTCAATTACAACTAAAAAACGCAAACATTAACAAAGCCAGTAAGTGTTGCTTTATATACACACAAGAGCACACAATCCACCGACACTGATATAGATCACACATTGTGTGCAAACAGGGCAACATCCCTACAATTATCCAGACACACAACCGACTCACCTGCAGATAGTCACACAGAACAGCAGACACCCATCCAAACAGACATCGAGGTACCCGTGCTCACAGACCTCCGGATCGTATGATTTTTGTAAAAATGACCATGATGTGGATCACACTGATGAATGCGGTGGTTTCACGTTGTACTTATAAAACATCTAAAAAGTATGACGTTACATTTGGTCTGCAGTGTGGTTTGTAGTTTTAACTCTACAGTTTCCCTATCAATTTACTGCTGCCTACGCCACCCTTCAAGATCCTTCTAGAACACTGCGTGATCATGTACCTTCAAGCCTAGATGCTTACATGTAAGAAGATCTGGAACATTGATATCCCGCAAGAAAGTGCTGTTACCGAAAGGCACAGAGGCGAGGCCTTGATATTTCACTCCGCAGCTGTTCCCTTTAAGATTGCACGGAGACGTGAAGTCATTCACCTAGAAAACCATTCCCTAGACAAATGTGCACTGGTTTCCAAGTGATTGGCAGCAAAAAAGCACAATTAATATATTTTTGGTCAGCTAAGGCTGAATATGAGGGCGATATGGAACGTGAATTGCACTGTCGGGGCAAGAAACAAAATCTAAATAAAAATGGCAGCGAACACAAGACAGAAACGGGAAATGACAGACTTTAATTTAGGAAGATTTTTTATGAACTATGAAGGAAGAAGGAGATCGACATAGTGGAACGACTTGAGGGTCTCCACCCATTGGAAAATGCTCCTGTTAAAATTTAACAAACCCCAATGAACCGTTACTTTGCCGTTTCTCTCAGTGCCACGCCTTGAATCCATCTTCGTATGAAATGGAATTAATTTCTGAAGTGCCATGTTCACCAACAGAGGCAGTTTGGCACAAGGCCCAACACAATTTAGACCTAATGCAACAAGACAGCAAGTCTACCTTGAACATAACCCTTATCACAGGTTAATGTACCTGAGGTAAGCCACGTTTTTCATTATTTCGTGTCAGAGCTCGGTGAGCAATCCATCTTGATATCCAGAGGGATTTCTTAAGCTGGGGCTGTGTTCCCTCTGGTACTTCCTCTCCAGTGCCTAATTTGTAAATAAAAACGTGTTGATGCCCAAAGCTCTCAAATGAAACTCTGGCCCATATTTATACTTTTTTTGCGCCGCATTTGCATCATTTTTTGACGCAAAAACGGCGCAAACTTGCAAAATACAATTGTATTTTGTAAATAAGCGCCGTTTTTGCGTCAAAAAGCGGCGCAAATGCGGCGCTGAAAAAGTATAAATATGGGCCTGTCTGCTGCAATTAAATGTGCGAGCATGGCATACTGAAGCGGCGTAATCCTGAAGCCATCTCGGGCCTCTTTAATCCATCCAAAGCCACTCCCGGCCCCTTCAGCTCACTC
Source organism: Pleurodeles waltl (assembly GCF_031143425.1). Taxonomy (NCBI): domain Eukaryota; kingdom Metazoa; phylum Chordata; class Amphibia; order Caudata; family Salamandridae; genus Pleurodeles; species Pleurodeles waltl. The sequence continues at coordinate 862,585,627 of NC_090445.1, forward strand.
GGCAGCTTTTTGCTTTATCCCTTTGAGTCGCTTTTTCGTTTTTCTCTTCCTCCGTCTTTCCCATATATGCCTTTTGCTCGCAATAAACGCTTGAGGCAGAAAAATAAGTGCCGGCCCTTTAAAAATAAGTGCTGGCGCTCCACACCGGAAACAATAAGCACAAATTACGCACTGCTCCTCTCACGTTTTAACCGTCTGAACTTTGACTGCCAGGCAGTTAGGCTGCATTGATAGGCGTGATTGAAGATGTGCAGGTAATTGAGGTCTTCTATTTGAAATGTGAGTTATTGGTCGGAAATATATATCTCTTGCGTGGTGCAGAATGCTATCGTGGTTCACTACCTGTAATTCGCAAAGGCCGGCCTCTTGCTCCCATGATGGACAGGACGACTGCCCAATGATACTAGTGGCAGTCACGTGTATGAAACAGTGTCTTTTAAGAATGACCTTCTGGCATTCACTTCACAACACAGGTCAGGGTGGCAACGTGTACTATGTTTAATGATTCCAAGGCAATGCACAATGCGATGTAAACAACGAAATCCCACTTCCCCAGAATGCATTCTGTTCGCGTTTTTACTATGCAAGAAACTTTCCCCATTTCGTCTTGGGGTCGCCTTATAGGGCAGGGCCCAAAAACATTTGACACGAGGTGGTAGAGCTTCCAGAAGGATGTAGGGTTGTATTTGATACATGAATTAATAGTTCATTAATTATAGTTTGTGTTAAGTGTGCAAATAGCACGGATGCACGCAGGAAATGCAGTTAGTAAACATATTCCATATAGATTTTGTGTAAACATTATTTTAAAATGCATACATAACCTCTCATTTGCCACTTGATTTGCAGATGTCAAGAAATGAATTGTTTGGAAGTTAAAAGATAAAACGTTGCTAAAACGCTGCACATGGAAAGCGGTGCAATTGCTGATGCTTTCCAGAAGTTAACTGGTGACTTCTCAGCACTTGATTCCTGTATCCAGGCTCCAAAGGGTTGAGACTTTTGCTCAGATGCTCTGGATATCCCCAGTTCCTGGACTAGTGGGAGGGCTTATGAAAGCACACATCTTAAAAATGTAAAAACAAGTAAAACAAGGTAGAACAAATATTTTCTTTTTTATATGAAAATGTTTTGTTTCACTCTTCATGCACGTCCGCGTTTATTCTGCAGAGTCCACAAAGAAGCATTTACTTTAAAGGACTCCCGAGTTTAGAAAAATGCAAAACATTCTGCATCGGATGTCTTGAATCACAAAGTGCTTATTAATGAGGCACTTGCGTTACACATCTGTAATGTCCAATACGGTTCACCATGCGTGTCTGCCTTTGAAGAGAGGTACTTCCAGGAGCTTTAAAGTGCGGGCAAAGAAAACACCAGAGACAACATTTTGAAGAAAGGTTTTAAACACAGCTGGGACCCCAGATGAACAGGCACAGCTTTTTATGCAAGAAGTGTGTAAACATATCTGCTTGTTTTCTACTGAGTGCAACACAGCATGTACTTTACACAAAGCATTTCACTTGAGAGGGATAGACAAGATAGTGCTAAACAAGCATTGGCAAAGCCAATGTCTTATCTTTAGGGCCTATTGGCTATGCAGTGCCTTTTGACGATGCTGTACATCATCGACAAGGTGCCGCGCAGCATCGCCCAAAGAAAAGAATAAATACATGGAATATAAAAAAAAAGTGCAATGAAGCAGCTGCCAACACCATTTAGTAAGTTCTTGATAAGTCCATAATATTTTTTTTGAAACAAAACAACTGCACTGTCTGGTAGGCCGACCTAAATATAGTGCTACGGGGCTTCCACCCACAACAATATCTTTATATTTAGGGAACACATTCTTCATCGGACTTGCTGAACATGTTTTCTCTTCCATAATAAATAGCTGTATTTTCTACAAAGGGGGGAGGTTGGCTTCAATGTGAATCAACAAGACGGAGTACAAACGTTGAGAGGCGATTAATTATGTCCTTAGAATGTGCTCATATTGTACCTTTAAGTGCTACATTTGCAGCATATATCACCGTTAAATGATGCACAATTGAGTCCATCTTGCAACATTCAACCTTGCCTACGTGCTTGTGACAAAAACAGACTGTTCGGGGTCTGTGAAGTATTAGTTTGAGTATTAGCTTTGGCACTGACTTCTCTTCGGGCGTAGGATGCCACAGAATGCACTACAACCAGCCTCCCTCCTTCTGCAGAGCAGCTGACGTTCAACGCCTTGCACAAGAAAAGGGCCTTTCCGTAAAAAGCTGCCGCCCGCCCCTCTCATGAATATTAACTGCGCATTAGTTGAATTCTAGCTTCTTCGGAAGAGTAGTGCCTGCAGGAATGGAGGCCTCGTAGAACCTCTCTCTTTGCACCTCCGGTCTGTAAAAGCGGAGAGCAAAATGTAGATAGCTCTCACTGTGAATGGTTGCCACCTGCCATGGCAGTCGCAAAACATTCCGTTCTTCGGGACCAGGAGGACGGTCGCAAAGCATTCGCACATTCATATGCGAATCGCAAAGGGACAGGAACATGCACTGGTGGCCCCTTTGCCTTTTATTCGCAGTAGCAAGACATCACAAGGCTTGCGATGTGATTTGTCAGATGCCCTCTCGCCACCTGACGAGAGTAACGGAGACCGTAAATGGTGACTCGGCTTTATATGCTTTTATTGCGCTTTATTGTTTTAGTTATATGTGTCCTCTGGTGATACCCCCGAGGAAGTGACGTAAGCACGATTAGCCTTTCCGTGTGTTTGTTTCGATTTATTGTCCGTGTTTGGCAGTGTTACTGAACATCAAACCTCCACGGTTTGTCAAGATGCAACTATGTGGTGTCACTGCCTTAGTTTGACTCTATGTTGCAAACCTTAGCTATCCCCGGTCTCTGTGCAAAGAATCTGTCATTCTTTTTAGCTCTGTCAATTGTAGATCAGCTGTCTGGGTTTGGATAGTATGGAGAAAGAGACAGAGTAAAGAGTTTTTGCGACTGCGTTTATAGCACCAACAGAAAAGACCATCGGGCTGTTGTCCATGCTCTGGTCAATGCTGCTTCCGTGGGCGGGTACGGACCTTGCTGCCGGCCGAGGCTCGATAGATGCACAAGCAGCAGTGACCTGATGCCTTCCCGGCCTGGTGATGCTTCAGTTTTACAGCAGCTGTGCGCGAGCTGCTTGACAGCAGAGGACGTAAAAAAGTTGTGTTTGTCTAGATCTGTCAGGTAAATGGATCGATTTTTGTCTAACCCTTGTAAGTAAACACCGTGCACCTCAGTTTTCTTATATTTATTGCTACAACAATACTTTTATCCAACTAGTACATGTAGTTTGTTAAAAATCATGTCGTAACGTACTTGGACACAATATACACAAATATATGTAAATGGGTTTGTGATATCAATCTCAAAACACGTCTTATAGCTCCCCCTGGTGGCTTTTTAACACAACACAAGAAATTATGATCCAAAGTACCTAACTCTCAGCGTATATCGCAGTGGTCTCCAAACTTTTTAATGCCACGCCCCGCAGTTGAAAATTAAAAATCATTGCCCCCCCTCTGAATTTTTCATAATTATTTTATAATGATGGCAAGTTTAAATATGTCTAGACCTATTTAAACATTACGGTTAAGTATTGTTACCCTTTTAAAAATAAAATACCATGCTTCTGCAGAAAATAAAGGCCTGGTATCTGTATAATGCTTCTTTTATCAAGAGTCTGGTGCCCCCCTGGGATCACTTGAAGCCCCCTAGGGGGGCCTGCCCCCAGTTTGAAGACCTCTGGTATAGCGTGTAACGTAACAGAGTAGTCCAGGAGTAGTTACATTCTTCAGATGGACCAATCACCCCTCACTGTAGTGTACCCACGTCCGGCTCCAGCATTCTGGATCTGAGAGGGCTGCGAAGGAACATGGGTGGGCCAAAAAATGGATGTGCTGGAGGCAAAATTCAAGAAGCTTTTCAGAAGAGATACTGGTTCTAGGCCCTGGCAGTACGGCTCCAATTCTGACAAGTCTAATAAACGAGCATTCCATATCTTTAGTAATGTTGGGTCTAATTGAAAAGAACATTGGCTATGGTCAGTGCGCAGTTTGTTCTGTGTGCAGTTAGGGCCAGCTGTAGGGAGGTGCACCAGGTGCAGTCACACCTGGCGCTGAGCTGGGGCAGGGGCGCCGTGTTCAGTGTTTAGAACAACTTTTGAGTTTAAAGGCAGCTGCTGTAGAGTTCTTTGTTTACCCAACAGTATTCAGGCAACAGTAAAAATGTCAAGATAACTCTGGGGATTAATGTTTCTGCTGGAAAGAGATTGGAGCTTTGTCTAGTGGGAGTATTGACTGAGCACAAAGTAGGGCAGAGGTTTAATATGCCTGCTGCAAAGAACGTGTACAATGCACAGTGCAGAATTGTACTTTATGTGCCTACCTCTGTGGGTTACTGCTTTTTTGGTACAGAGATCCTTATGTTACTTGCAGTTCATAAGTTAAATCCTAATACAGCACAGTGACCTATGAACTGTCATCAAAGAGCTGTGTGCAAACTGCATGGTATGGGCTTGAACGTTATGTTTTTTCCTGTCTTTCATTATACTAATGTTGCTAAAAAAGGTTAATTTGGGTAGAAATACATTCTTATTAGTAAAGCCACTCCAACAATTGTGCTTCGTTTTAAATCTCTTGTTCTTCTTCAGACCAAACTCTCCTGAAATATACTGTGTAATAGTATGAATGACGTGACTCCTATGGTTTGCAATCCACATTGTGTTATATAACATTACCTATAGACTGATTTACACACATAACTCTTTATATTGTGTACTGTTAAGAGTAGTGCTATACAACAAATTAAATACATGCAAGAGAAGTAATAAAGGAAGATGAGGGCCAATGTTGGAGGGAGGTAGTGAGGGAATCCATGGAGATGGTGGTCATTAGAGGGAAGTCAAACAAAGTAAGTTGTCCTGGGCACCACCAGTTCTAAAGATAGCTCCTGCAGTTCTACTAGGCATAAGGCATTGGTGCAGACCATGTCACATGCCTACTGCCCAGTGTGTCCCACAGGCTTCCATGGTGTTAAAACTTAGAACTTCTGGCTCTAGTGGAACATTCTGAACATTTTCTGCGGCATAATGATGGCTCATATTTTCCAGTAGATTATATTTGTCCCTTCCATTGGATAGATCTGAGGCAGGCAAGGAGGAAGCATGTGCACCAATTCCAGTAGAGAGGTCTTTATCGCCTAGCAAATTGCTTGAGTGCCAGTTCTCCAACTTTGATGGTAGAAGTCTAATTTCTTCAGTGATGTCCTCAAACCTAAGGTGCTAAAAAAAGCTCTTAGCCAAATTGTACAGAATATTGTGGTCAACATCCATGGCAGGTTGGTGTGTGTCCAAAGAATCTGTGATTCTTTTTTAGCTCTATCAATTGTAGATCAGCTTTCTGGGTTTGGATAGTATGGAGAAAGAGACATAGTAAAGAGTTTTTGCAACTGCATTTATTGCTCCAACTGGAAGGACCATCGGGCTGTTGTCCATGCTCTGGTGAATGCTGCTTCCATGGGAGCGTACAGACCTTGCTGCCAGCGGAGGCTCGATAGATGCGGAAGCAGCAGTGACCGCATGCTCTCCCAACTTGGTGATTCTTCAGTCATACCTTCCAGATCCTGTAGATCTCCTAAGGTTCTATCAGTAATGGACCATCTCATTCGGTGTTGGAGGGGCCTGGAGTTAGTAATGCCAAAGTAAATGTTATGGTCATAGGTCGAGTCTGAGTTGTCATTGAGCTCGACAATAGTCAGGCTTTCCATAGGTGAATGAGGGTTCTTAACCTGGGGCTTATATAGTATGGAGGGTGTACGGCCACCTATAGGACTAGAATCCCTGTCGCCTCACAATCAAATTTGGGAAAGGGTTCTAAAATTGTTTGCGTAAGTTTACCTGAGCACATTTTGTTATTAGAGCATAAGTGTGTGGTCTTTTTGTATCCATGAGAGTAAGCTGACACAGGAAAACTTGTTACTGGTGTATTTATAATATATATGTTTGATTAAGCAGGAGTGTACACGATGTGTCAGTGTCAATATTAAATATGAAATATGGAAGTTACATTTTTTAAGCAGGTCGGCTTTGTTAAAGGAGTTTCGAGAAGCATTATTCATTTTCTGTGGCGAGACTTCACTATTCATATTACTCCTGATGTGTGACTTTATTTTTGTAGCATTCACTGTAGTAGCAAAGCCTTAATCAGCAAACACAGAGTTATTTGTACAACTACAATAGCATTTACACCAGTGCCTGATCCCAATATGGCGGCTGTAAGGACCTTTACTTAATATTTAAAAATAATAAAAAACAGCCAGACATTATTGTTTGCGCAAAGCTTGTAAATTACATCTCAGCCTCCTAACTCAAAAATGTAAATTTTCTGTACGGATTACAAGCGGTCTTTCGGCAAACTTAGAAAGGTCTTCCGAGCTTGCTCAAAATACACACTGTTGGAAATGTTCAGTTAAGTTAATGTTGGGTTTAAGGAGAAGAATATTTGCTCTATGAGTTGCCTACTCCTCTCGCACTTAGCTACACAATCATTTATTTACTAGTTATGCACTATAAAAACTATTTTATATCACATTAGAAAACACTTATAACGGGTTTTTGGGCATCGTCCCCTCAAAATAATTGGAATGAAATGACTTCAACATGACGAAAATCATCTTTCCAAATAAAATTAAAATCGAATTGATTTCTAAATAACTGAAAGGGTCTCATAATAAAAGTGACTACCTCTCTTGATAGCATATTGATAACTTTGTGAGACATTGTAACACATTTATAAACATCCCCTCCAAGTTTTGATCTGCCGTTTCACGCTTCAGGCATTCTTTGCGTCCTGTAGTTCATGTTTGTTTCTTTTTGTACCAGGTAGAGGAAAGCATCCAGCAAATGAAAGAGAGCGATATTGAAGATGAAAATCTGATTGGGGATTTTTCCAAAGTAAGATAAAATATAATAACTGAGAACATACATCAATTCTTAATTAATGTTAATTATTTGATATACTAATTTTTCTATCTGACCATGGCTTGCATGATGAGAAACTGACAGTTCGTAGCATTTTTAATGTGAACAGAGATCCTCGTTTCTTGTTTTCGATTATTTGATTTGGATTTTGGATTTCACTTAAAAGATCAGTCGGCGCCTAAGCGCTCAGATAAATTAATAAAAGTAGTAAACCAGGTAGCTAACATTATTTAAATGCTTCACCAAAGGTCTGTCCTGTTTGAATTAAAGGTACCTGGATCTACCAACCACAGTCTTTAAGAAGCTTTCACCATAAAACCCAGATAGCTACACTTTTAATGCGCCACATTCTTAATGAAGTATCTTTCTGAAGCACATTCGCACTTTGGAACAAAAACACATGCTGCATGTAGTTTATTTTGTTTATTTATGTTTAATTTGGTTTTGATTGCGAGACAACATTTATGAGTATAACTACGATTGTTCTTACCTTGGGGAAAATAGCAAACAGCTGGCACAAAATCTCTTTTGGATGTTGCATATTCACAAGAAGTACTTGTATTCACCCACATCAGCTCTGGCAAGTTGCGTTTCAAGAAAACTTAACTTCTGATTATCCATTCAATTAAAAAAACAAAGAGACCCACCCAACGCATGCACTAGGTCAGGGGAGGCCCATGTTTCAAACCTTCACTTCCTCACGTCCTAGGCCTTAGCAGTAGTTTCCGGTGATCAAATAAGTAGAGCCACTGAATTCCTGTGTTCTGCCTTGTAGGGGTCTGCCAATGCACCGCTCCTCTCCTGAAAGAAATGTTTATGTTTTATCCAAGCTAACAAGTTGGGGTTGTAATGTTATCAAGGTGCCACCAGAGTATTCCTGGTCAAAATGTCCATGGTTAACTCAGGAAGTGTAAGCGAAGGGTAGGGTCAAATACAACTCTTTTCTTAGTACCCAAATACACCAGCTCAACGACACTGATCATGAAGACAGCAGCTTGCCAACTCAAGAAAATTTCTCTTAAGTAACATACTACAGATTACTGCAGTATTCGTGCACAGTCTAAATAGATACACAACCTGAAAAAACTAAGGGGCTTATTTACTACTTTTTGACGCAGGGCAGCACAGCAAGTCACTTTGCTGCACTGCCCTGCGTCAAAATAAAATGTGCCGTAACTATGAGATACTTTAGCAACACAAAAGGATGATGGACGGAGTGCTGAACAATGCAAACATTCACCCCCAGTCACAGATCTGGGTTTAATCCATCATTCTTTTGCTCACCATGCCATTCCAGTTTGGACCCAGCCATATGCAAATCAGTCTTGACCCTGTTCCTCATGGGAACAGTCCAACCCAAACTGCCAAGCCAGGTCCTCCCTGGACCGGAAACAAGCATTCTGGGACCAGTTTCAGGGCATCACCCTTCATCAGCCAGGCTAGCTTGAATCCAGTGGCACAGTGAGCACGGGACCCACGTCAGGGTATACACTTCCCACTTGTGGCAACAAATGCAAAAACAACAGATGATGGACGGAATGCAGAACCAATCAAACATTTACCCCCAGTCACAGATCTGGGTTTAATCCATCAGTTCCCACGAGGCACCTGACCAAATCCTTTAAAGTCCACTAGACGCACTCAAAGCTGGGACTTTTGTGACAAATGGTGCAGGCAAGCTCTGTTAACCTGTTGCTTTCAGGGAGTACATTTCTCATTTATTTTTTAACCAAGACAAAGTCCTTAGGGCTGTTATTCCAATGTGCAACAGGAGTGGTACTTCAGAGTGCAGTCCTTTGAGTTGCAGACCAGGGTATCAGCAGGGCAGTCCTTTTTGTCTTGGTGGTTTCATGCAGCAGATCTGAGTTGCAATGCAGCTCAGACATATTTACAAGCAGGGGACACTCCTATCCAATGAGATGCAGGGTGTCACCCAAAAGCATGGCAGCTTCCTCCAAAGTGTGGCATTTTCTTGTACCATAAAGCACTGCACTTTAAAATCGAGGAGGGGTGATTTCTTTCCAGGGGAGCAAGACCTGGCTAAGTCGTCCTGCTAGTGTGGCTCATTTCCATTAACACCTCCAGGCCATCTGCAGATGCCTTTCTGGGCCCTTCTATCTATCTGTGGGATACACAGTGAGAGAGCAGGCCTGGCGGGCATTCCTTACTGTGCTGCTTCCATTGAAGCCCAGTTTGATTTACCCAGCCCCTTCCTCGCCTAACTTCTGCAGCTGCAGAACTCCCCCATCAGATAACCTCTCCTCATTGCAGGTCACTTATCACCTAATCAAAGTAGCCTGCCTAATCCTGTTAAGGCTGACAAATCAGGAGAGGCCAATAGCAGGCTGGTTTTGACTTACAGAAAAGAATGTCCTATAACTTCTTTTCTGTATTAGTTACGGTAAATTCAGCGTTGTCAAGTTGTTGGATTTATTAGTACCATCTTTTAAGTTCTTTCATGGCACATTTAACTCCTTCCTAGGAATATTTATACATATATGAAATATTCCCATGTTAGCCTATTGAGTTAAGTATCTACAATGAGGAAAAATGAAATGGGCAGTTTTTCCCCTCACAGGGACTTATAAAACACCTTTTATAAAGTCCCTGCTTTTAGTTGCATGACACCCAGCCCCTGGGGTACCTAGGGAGGATCTTAGGGATGACCTATATGTGAACATAAGGTTGATTATTAATTTGGAAGTACCTTTAATTCCAAAGCCAAAATTGCACACATTTTACTTTTTAAAGACAGCCTGCAAGGCTGCAAAATGACACCAGGCAGCACAGCAGTACACACTCCAGTGCAGGAAATCTACTGAGCATTTAAACTTACCTGCCTTATCATATACTAGGGACTTATAGGAGGTTTAAAACCCCTTGCCCTATTATATACTAGGGTCTTAGAGCAAGTCTGTCATTGACAATTGTAATAGTACCACTTTACCATATACCTTTCATTCAGAGCACTGGCCCTGGGCCTGGTTAGCAGAGCCCAGGGCAAAGTCATGGTCAGTTACCACCAGTATCAGTCAGAACAAATTGGGGTGAACATGCTAAAAAGATGACTTTCTCACAAATACTGTGTACCATTCCAGTTTTATTTTACAACTAAGAGAAACTGGTCTAAGAGCTCAAGAATTAAAATGCTTGAAATCTTTTCTTTCAAGTTGTAGTCAAGTGGTTTCTTTACCTACTTTTATTCTAAAGTGGTCACACTGGATTGTGGAGTCCCAAATGGTCCTCACCAAACCCCACTTTATTCAGTGTATATGTTGCCTCTATGGTCTCTTTCAGCATATCTTATAATCAAGATGTAATGACATACATGAACATCATCCAGATTATCTGCATATTTGATGGCGATGTATAACTGTCACAATCAGTCTTTATCATCCTTTTTAAACTCAGACCTGGTACTATGGATCACTCATATAATAACTAGAAAGCAAACATAATGGATCTGTGTGGTGACAAGTTGTGTTCATGATACAACCAAAGTGCCAGTGTATTTACCACTGCTTCCATTGAGAAATGCATCAGCACTTTACCACTTGCTGCAGGGGTTAATGCATCAGCACTTTGGTCACATTGCAGTGCAAATTCATTCTGCTTCTTTAATTATGATGTACATGATATAAAAACACACAGAAGCTGATGGGAGGATACTTTCAATAATTCCAGTCACTGCCAATCGCTGGGGTAGCATTCCTACCCATTGTTCTTTTGCCAACCATGCCACCTCAGATTAGCACCAGCCATGTGCAAATCAGCCTTGACCCTGCTGCAGTAGGACCAGTCCAGCCCGAACTGCTAAGTCAGGTGTCTTTCTGAACTGGGACACAAGCAGCCCAGGAATGGTTTCACCCTAACTGGGGCTCTTCAGTCGAGTGTAGTTTCCAGTGGCACAGTGTTTACAGGACCCACATCAGGGCATAGCTATCCCACGTAGGGCAACACCAAAATATACAAAAATGTGATGGATGGAATGCTTGAATTAATCACAGCCACTGGTGATTACTTGGGCCACATCCAGTGGCGGCTGCTTCCTTTTAAAAATTGGTGGGTCACATAAAAAAGTATGTTCAAACCATTAAAAAACTAGAATATATATATATATATGTTAATTAAATCACTCACATTCTGTAACACTCATAGAATTTCAATATAAAAGTTACAATGCACCAGAGTTTACACATACATTTACACGTTACTTTCATGGCTCATACGTGGTCCTAATGAGATACTTCAAATACTGAACAGCCATAACGGACTGCTTTCTCACAGACATCACCATCATCAACAACTGCACACAGCAAAGAGGTGACCGCACTGCAGCAGCTGCAGACTACACTGCACCTTTTGCACATGAACCGTTCACACTGTGCACTGGCTTCTTTATCACCAACAGGTTTTACACTGGAAGAGCGGGCTTTTTAAACTCCCATAGTCACAGTTGTATTTTTTGGTAACATTTTAACCCATTTAGTGTCTGTCCTTGCAGTAGGCCATAGTCAGTAGAATGGGGAATGGCACAGTTGACAACTGCTTTACTGCCATTCCACATTCCATGTACGCCCGAGCACCACTGAAAATACGTTTTTTGGTTTTCTTGAAGACTTCTTGCTTGAAAAAGTCACCAGACACAGATTCCCAAAGCTGCTTCTGCCCCACTGAGTTGTGAGCTGCCTTCGCAGAACGGGTAGGATTGCTTAGGCATGTTATACTGACTACTAAGCCAGGCTAGCTATTCGACCACAATGAGCTCGGGCTCCAGGAAAAACCAGGAAAACAAAATGGCGCAAAACATGCAGCAAACCTTTCAAAATAAACTTACCTTACTTGATGATCTTCTGCAGTACACGTTCAGCTACAAACACACGGGAAGTTCTTCCTGCCTCGCGCTGCTTGCTGGACAATAGCATCTGAGCCAATCTAAGCACTGCTCTCATGCTGCTTACATTGCTAAATGGCATAAGAGCAGTGTTAGGATCAGCTGAAGCAGGCAAACACGGCGCTCCGTCCGACATCTACAGGGCTGTGCCTTTCAGCTGTTGATTGCAGAAGCCTGAACTGCGCATGTCAGGTTGGCCACAGTGAAAACTCGGGCCAATCTGACACGCGCAATTCAGTTAAAAGAGCTTGAATACATGTCACTCAACTGCTGTACTGCTGAGGAACAGAGCTCTGTCATGGCCCCGCCCCAAACAGGTGAGATTGTGATGTAGTGGGTTGCAGCGGGGTGGTCAGGGGTTCAACACCCCCAGGCTCCCATGGACAGACCGCCTTTGGCCACTTTGCAATCCATCATTATGTTGCACACTAAGCTACACCGACTGAAGTGCCCCAATTAAGGCAAACCAGTCTGGGTTGGGTGGGGACTGGTAGCCTGATGGCGTAATGCTGGCACACAGCTAGAGTTCATGAACGTTAAACCAATACTGTATCAAAATGGAGGAATCACAATCTTCTTGTCAAAGCACAGGTCACCTTGTATTTTTCTGTAATTATTAAGGTTCCTGCCCCAGCAGATCACATACATCTATAACAACACAGCACAGAGAAGCCAAGATAGCACAAGAGACAGTTTCGCACCAGAGTCCATCATCATGATGATAGAGACTCCATTTATCGTAGCCAGATCTTTTGGGTAATCGCACTGGACGGTAGAAATACAGTTAACATCATTAACTATTTGTAGAATAAAAGTTTGGTCTTCATTTTCATCGGTTATTTCATTAATTTTTACATTACTTTTGTTAGCGGACCTACAGTATTTAGCAAAGTGACCCTTTTTGTTACACCTATTACAGACAATATGAATAGTTGGACACTCTTTAAAATTCGCTAGATGAGGAGGTGAACCGCATCTGAAACTAATTATTTTAGTTTTGTTCTTAACATTAATAGAGTTCTTAGGCTTTGAATCAATTTTGTACAAAGAAGGAGATGCTTTAGACTTCTTTAAAGTTTCGATGCAGGATTGAGAATGCTCATTTTGTTTTGCAACTTTCAATACTTCATCGAGAGATCGATCACTTTTGGACCAAAGGGCTTCTCTAATTTTATCAAATTTGTACTCTAACATAAATTGATCCCAAATACGTTCTTCGATATTAGCTCCAAAATTGCAGAGAGCAGCAAGTTTACGGAGTTTTTTTATATAATTTTCTATTGATTCTTCATCCGTCTGTTTGCACTTCCCAAAATAAAATCTTTGTAGAAGAATTGATACTTTAGGCAATAAATGTGTGTCAAGATGAAGAAGAGTGTCTTCAAAGTTATTCAAAGGAGCATCTCCAACAGCTCCATCTAAACTTGAAACAGCGGGTGAAGTGACTAAAATTTCTTGTCCTTGTATTTAGTGGTATACTATATTGTAGGTAGTATTTTAATTTAGGGTTCCTTGGAGTGTTTGTACTATGTACAGTGTATTTGTGGTGTATGGTATCTCCCAACTCCACCTGTGGCATTTAGATTCTTCCTCTGCTGTGATGGCATTCTGAGCTGGACAGTTGGAAGTGCTGGATGCCTGTGGTTGAGGTTGGAGTTCCTTTTTTCCACCTATGAACTTTACTTGGAATAAAATATTGAAGACAAGATTATCTGCGTGGACCAGTTTTCATCCGAAACTCCATTACCACACATGGCACAGCCATTGCTTAATTTCTGGACTTTTACCCCTACAACATAGTAATCAAAGTATTGTATACTGGGCTTCTCAGCTAAATAAAATCCCACAAGTTTCCATGCATGTTCTGTTCCTGTCATGAAATACCGAAAAACAGTAACTGGGCACAACTTTTTTGGCTTCAATAATTTCTAAGAAAATTATGTTGGAAAAGGCCTGTCGTGTTCACACCCTATGAAGGCAACTCCACACACAATCTGTGTGAGCTCTTCAGGTGCAAAGTGTTTACCAAGGAAGACATAAGGAAATCTTTTCCAGCCCCCGAACCACCACACTTTGCTTTACTTTGTGATGATTCAGATTTAGTTAATGATACACACACTTTTTATTCTTCATGTTTTGTGCCATGGTTCTTGCCTACACGTGCGTGTCCAAATAGTAACATCACTCTTGATTCCGGTTTCAAGCATGCATACTTCTTGATTGCTACTCTGTTCGTCTTCATTCAGCCCTACTGTCTGCCTGTGGAAGCTGGGAAACACCAAGACCTCAAATACATCAGCTCAGAGACTGTAAGTATGGAAAAGTTATTTCCTTCTACTTTGCCTCGTGTTTAACTACTAGAATAACTGTATGTGCTGTACTTGCTAGTGGTAAGAAGTGAGCATCACTGATGCCCCCTCATGGAGCGTATAATATTTTCAGAACTTGGTTTCAAGATTCAGGCAGAGGGCATTGGTCAGCTTTTAATGATTGCCCCATCAATAAGGGGACAAAGGTGTTGTTCAAATTTGTAGGTGATTCCCATCGAATTCAAGGATTTCATAGTGACAGCAAACGATAGAGGCTGAAATACACCTGGTCTCTAGTGCTTATGAATTCTATGTCTTGATGGTATTGCCCTTTATACTTTCAGGAAATTATGTCTTCCTTGTATTGCCCAATATATTAGCTTAATGTTCTACTAGATTTAGGGTGTAGTACCGTGTGTAAAAAATGGTTGGTGAGCATGGTGTGCCACATTTTAAAGTAGTTTCGTAGGTCTGTTTTCGGTTATGTGTGATGGTATAATCCTGGTATGCAGTAGTATTGTTAGCTAGGATGTGATATGGGGTGACATCAATGGTGTATTGGTGTGTTATCACATGTATCATGTGGTGTGTTTAAGCTTGTGGGGTGTGGCCCTTTTTTAGGTGTATCTGCTGCTGTCACCTGCCGTGATGGATGTTAAGAGTCGGTAAGATCAGTGGTGTGTTCGTGCTTTATGAGTTGCAATAACTGGCCAGATAAGAAATTAGGAAATACGTTGCAGTTTTGGATCACTGTGTTGTGGACTATGTTATTTTGAAGCATAACAAGTCTATAGTGATGCATCATTGCGTTGGCACCTGTCTTATGGTGCAGATGCATGGTGTTATATGGCAGGTGTGATTGATAATGTTTTTAGCTTGTTAAATGAAATATTCGGTGGTTTAAGGAGCAGCTTTTGCATGTTGCATTATATTTGGGGGGGTTGCTTGTGCTGAGGGTTGCTTCTAATCAGGTGCGTGCAATGGTTTGGTGTTTTTAGGTCAATATGTGGTGTGACGTACTGTGGTGTGTAAAGCACTGATGTTCTTTGTCATGTGACATGGTGGGTTATAAAGGTTTGTTTTATTATTAGTGCATTGCACTACAGGTGTATGAAGAAGTGTTGTGTTGTGACATAACATGTTGGGCGCCATAATTGTTGTTGCTTACATGGGGGTTCATGGTGTGTTGTTGGATTGTGTCATGCTTTGAGGTCATTATATGTGTGTCATATAGATGATATTGGTGGAAGATGTGTTCTAGCTGAAACCTAGTTAATAATAATCTGTGCCAGGAGCTATCAATCCATTCCAAATATGGTTCCTTGGTTAGTGAGCTGTGTAACTCCACGCACTCCTCAACAGTAGATTTATTAAATTCATGTTTCTCCCAAGAGTCCTCTCATTCTTAACTTAAATGTGGGTTTCACCCAGGCCAAATCAGTTTTAGCAAGAGCAGTTGGTTTAGAGAAAAAAATTGTCTGTCACAGGTTCCTCAATTCAGACTTGGGACCTGAATTAGTTCTTAGCAGATGGGTTTCTCCATCACAACGGTGACAGATAAACAATCCACCAAAATATAAATCCCATAGGAAATAATGGGATTTATATTTTGGCAGAGGGGACATCCATCACCGTTGTGACGGAGTAACCCATCCTCCGAAATCTAAATAAGGCCCTTAATGTAATTCAGCCAACACATTTTCAGGCCTCTGTCACAAGAGGGACAGTCATTGATGATCTCCCTATTTAGCGAGGCAGGTGGTTTCACCAAGACCAAGCACCATAAAAGTAAGGGGGCCATTTTAATTATATCATCAGCATAAGCCACCCCAAGCTCCTGGTGAATAATAAAGGGAGAGCATGCAGGTGGAATGCCAAGAAGTCGCCTAGACAGCCTGTTTTGCTTGCTGTGAAGATAGGTATTTTAACGAATGCAAGAGGATGATTATAGGACTGCAGACTTAATTTCACAATCGGTTGTTTTTCGTTTTGAGGAGTAGAGTGCACTCACAAAGTCAAAATGTTTGTTAATTCACAATTGTAAAGTTCTCATAACAAATGATTTCAAATAAATAAATTATCACAGTAGGTGAACAATACTAATCGAACCCAAACTTCACTGACAATATAAGGCCACTGTTCCCAATGAACTAGACAGTAACACAAACCTACTAAGCAACAGTATCAAAGATTAAGGACCAAGATTCATAAATGTGTCAGATGTTTTGGGATACAAAAATACTGCATTCTTATACTGTGAAATCACTAAAAGAGACACCAGTGATCAACTCGGCCCAGGTGTTCCTTTGGAACTAGGCTAATTCTCCACTCATTGCTCTACCTCCAATGCAGGTAAGATCAAACATATGACATCCACTGAAAATATATTGTCT
Source organism: Pleurodeles waltl (assembly GCF_031143425.1). Classification (NCBI taxonomy): domain Eukaryota; kingdom Metazoa; phylum Chordata; class Amphibia; order Caudata; family Salamandridae; genus Pleurodeles; species Pleurodeles waltl. Next base: position 862,602,232 of record NC_090445.1, read on the forward strand.
CCTGCAGTGGAAGTGAAGCCTCTACACTGATTTAACAACTGAAGATCTCACACAGCCAATAATGCAAACAAGATCCTATCATGCAGAGAGAGGAAACTGCTCTTTTCCTCCCCTTTCCTATTGGTGTGTATCCCTTTTACCCACCTTTAGTAGTATCGCTGCAACTTTTTTGCTTGCTTATTATCTGAAGAAACAATAAAGGAACCAGGACACGATCCTGATGCACTCCTTTCCCTATTTTGAAACTACCTGTTACAAAGTTTAGACATGAGACTATTCAGAGCAGCATTTCTTCAGGCCAGGTATAGACCTCGAGCCTTGACCATTAATGACTGCATGGTCACACAGTTTGCCTGTCCCCCTCCCTGGAAGACATAAACCAAGACTTAAGGGGTTGTGATCACTAAAAGCCCTAATTACTATGGCTTCCCTAAAAAATCCTGGCCAGCAGATCATGAGGAGTAAAAATATAATCAATGATAGAGGAGCACTCTCCCCTTTCAAAGTTGGCTTTTGCAGAATAAGGCAGTTCACAGAGTTGGGTCACATTAATAAGATTAAATGACTTAATCAGTTGGGAAAGTGCATATCTTCTCTGATATCTGGGATGATAATCATGACTTAGTGTTATCAAACACAATGTACTCATTTTCCATCTGTGTTGACCCAAGTTCAGTGTTAAAATCCCCACCTAAAATGATTTTGTGCATAGAGGCAAGTTGGACTTCAAGGCCAAGGATAAAATCATATAACTGGTTGAAATTGGCAGTGTTATCAATTTCAAAATACCCATCATGAAAAATAATAAAAATAACATTTAAACCATTGGGCCACATGAATAAAAATACATGAAATAAGATACAACTGGAAGGACCAAATTGATTTTACAATCCAAAGTGACTTTGGACCATGCAATTAATCCTGCCCTAGCTCTGCCCGACAAAGATGGGACCACAGAGACTGAGTGGGAACAACAGCCATACAAGCTAATAGTTTTGGTGGCCCAGGTCTCTTGAAAAAAGATGATATTATAGTTGAGTAACCCACTCCTTACAGCCTATTTTACTTACTAGGCCGGCAGTATTCAAAAAGAGGGTCTTAATCTCTTGATTACGTTTTCTGGGATGATGGATTCCTTTTGTTAACAATTAGGGGACATTCTGTGGATTTAGCTGCTAACAGACCCCCCCCCAAGAGTTTGAAAAATCATTAAACGGACAAGGCCCTACCCCTTAAGAGCCACCACCACTTCCTTGACATGGGTTTTCCTAATCTCATTGTAAACACTCAGTCAGTCGTGCACTGCCCAGGGGAGGAAAAGTGATTTTGAGTAAGGATGTTGTAGGGAAATGACTGAGCGGGCATAACAGGAAAATAACTCTCCCTTTCTTCAGGGTTTTTTACCGAGCTTTTATAGAAGTAACCAAGGGTAGGATATTAACATAGCCAGGTTTATTGAGCCCTTGTTTAACGGCACAAATGAGTTCTCCTGTAACCCTGGGACTTCTTAAAGTAACAATAACACAATTTCCAATAAATTCTTTATGCATCTTTTCAATCCAACCAGCACTTCGCGCCACAAGTAGCTATGAGAAAATGTTACCCCTACACCGGGTGTTCCCATGATAACAATGGGTAGTCTTCCTAATTAACTATGCAGTGGACTCATTGGCTTTGGGGCTTAGCATCAGAACATTTGCCAAAACAATGACAAAGGGGCATGCAGCAGGCAGAAGATCACAACAAGAGACACTGTTCATCTTCGTACCCGCCTGAGTCGGAAATAAGTGAGGGTTACTCAGGGTATTAGGGCCCCCAACAGATAAATCAGTCACTTCAGGTGTGCACGGGACAGAGGCTCCAGTTTTTGCACAGGTGGGCAACTGCCACTTCTCTCACCCTCCACCTAGGACCGTTTCTCCACACCTGTTATCGTACCACCTCAATGCACCCCAGGCGATCATACAGCCCTGTTAGTTTAGAGTCAAGGAGGACAGTAACCTCCTTGCTGAACTAAGACAAGATACCCCAAATAAACCCTTTATTAATAATAAAGAAATCAGGCATTGAGGACCCAGGGAATTCTGGCTTCTGTGAGTTATATCTGTTAACTGGTTGTACTCGTGCTGGTCCACGTTTCCATTTAGTGGGGGATAATAAGGCTTGCTTGGCAGCCTATGTGTTACTGGGAGAAACAATTTTATTGCATGGGGCCCCACCCACATAGCCAGGGCAGGAATGACAGTTGAGATATCGAATTCCCCAGGTTGAATTGCTAAGGATGCTACAGATAGCCACCTTCAGGTGAACAATATTTCTTTATCTAAAACCCCCTCTGCCTTTTCAATTTACCTATCCAGTGTGCCATTTTTTTTTGCAACAGACCCCTCCATGTTGGGACTTTGCTTACTCTTGATAATTCTTTGCACATGCAAGAAAAACGGTAGACAGATGGGTGAGCAAATAAACACAATCAATCAATCAGTTTTTGTAAAGCACAGTGGTTCAGGTAGGCCGGACTGATGTTGTGTATGGCTTTGTACATGTGGGTGAGTAGCCTGAAGGTGATTTGTTTTTATGTTGGGAGCCAGTAGAGGGTCCTCAGGTTCTGGGAGATATGTTCTTGGTGTGGGAGGTTAAGGACAAGTCTGACAGTGGCATTCTAAATGAGTTGCAGCTTTTTGATGTTTCTCGTCGTGGTGCTGGCATAGAGAGCGTTGCCGCAGACGGGCTTGATTGTAACTAAGGCGTAGGTGACTGTCCTGCGGCAGTCTGCTGGGATCCAATTGAAAATTTTCCGGAGTTTGCAGAGGGTGTGCCAGCAGGAGGAGGTGACTGAGTTTATCTGTCGGGTCGTAGATCGGGAGGAGTCGAGAATGATGCCTAGGTTGCAGGTGTGCTTAGTCGGTGAAGGCGGGTGCTGAGAGATGTGGGCAAACACACTGGGAAAGATTTAAATGGTGATACAAGAAGTTATTAAAAGTTTGCAACAATCAGAGTATTTGCTGAGAAACAGCCTGATCCACAAGACACAGTACCTTTGGAAATGGCAGAGTCAAGAGGAGTGGCCCAGCCCATCCTACTTTGGGCTCAGACGGGCCCGCTCTTGGCCTGGTCTTCTCTCAGGCAAGTGCCCGGGAATGTCCCATGTGCATCTCCCCCCGCTGGAGTCTCTGTGTCTTTTTGAGCACCATGCCTGATGCTTTTCTGTGTGCAGCAGCGGCCTCCTGGGAACAAAGCCTACCAAGAAATGTAGTATGGGCCCTTTCCAGTCACACAAACTCGTCCTGCGCTGCAGGAGTCTCTGCATTGTTTTAAGCTTCCACTTGGTGCTTTCTGGTTCAGAAGTGGTCTCATGGAAGCAAGGACCACTGGGAAATGTAGTCCTGGCCCCCATATGTCACACAAACTTATCTCAGTGCCCCAGTACAACTTGACAGCAAGCTAGGCTGGCTTGCAGTGGGTACCATCATGACACATGTCTGTGCCTGACATTTGCTTCCACTACCCCAGATTCTGATTTCTGGTGCTTGTCATGAAGAAATTATCCATGATTCTATAACTAACAGCCATGATCTCCCAAATGGAGCAGATAATGCAAACCTTATATACTAGGCTGTTAAAAACCAAAAAAAAATCCCAGCACCAAACAATTGAATAGCCAAGGGCAAATACTCGAGCATATTTGAATACAAAATTTTTTGCGTTACAGGTAGGATTACTTTTGCGGGGGGAGGAGCATCTGCTGCTCATGTGGAAAGAGGAAGTTTCCCCTTGTTACGCCTCACTTGGGACGACATAGCAATTTGATGACTGTGTTTTGGGACAACAGAACTTCACAATGTAGGGAACAGAGTCCTTCCACACAATCAGAGACTGTTGGCCCAAATCATGGCTAGCTCACAGTGCTCCATTCAAACTCATAACCTTACCAGGGTGGAGTGTGATTATGGTACCCTGAACATGACACGCTGACTCCCAAGGAAGTCATGTCGTATTACTCATGCATGCCCAGGCAAAAACACAAGAGAGATACAAGATAGGTTTTCAGTATATTTATTGAAACAATCGTCGTCTTGCATAGAGAGAGTGAGCTGTAAAAATTAGGCAGATGAAACAAAGCAAAGTTACCAGCATTATGAACATGGTAAAGACAATGAAAAATCCAACCCTGGTGATTGTTTTTGTCAGAGGTTCTAGTGATTCCTACATAACCCTAAGACTATACTGAGACCATAGCGGGTGTACCCTTCTGCCTTTGCCCAATCTAAGGGATTAGCCTTGGGCCCATACCTGGAAACTGCATCAGGAGTCAACCTGTAGTGTGGATGGCAATCCCCATGAGGAGCTGGAAGACTAGCGCCAGCAGAACTGCATGTCGAAAACAGCCTTTGTCCCGGGACGGTCATGGCTGGAGTGGCTCTCTTCCACTTCCGGGTCAGTGCACCATTTATATAATAAAACCACACTGTGTTAGAAGCACAGATCTGATGTAATGCTACTTCTAGATGTTAGAAGCTGTCTCCTGAATGGGTGACACAAGCACTGGGATATTGTGAACTGCCTTCCTAGCCTTAAACAGAATGTACTGATTATATGTCGAGAAAAGCTAATTAAAACAAGCAACTCCCACAATATATTCCTAGAATAATATCACGCAAGCAAAGTGTGTAAAACGTCAGTGCTAAAAGCAATGTAGCTAAAACCGGCAAAATATAATATATAAATTCACTACTCACTACAGGATAATACTTATCACAAAACAGGCAATTTCAGACATCGCTTTGGCTGGAGATTATAGAAATCTTTAAGATCATGATCATGAAACAAATGTGTCTTTCAGTAAAAATAGCAATGCCACCTTCTTACAGAGAAGAGCCTGGTACTCAAATATCCCCAAAACAAAACAAAGCGTATTCAACTAAGTGATGTGGCAGCACATGCATATCAGAAAACCAAACACAACCATCAGATCTAATCCAGTGTGTTTGGATGAGAGGAACATTATAAACAATTGATCACAATTATGAAATCCTTTAATGTGTCAGGTCCAAAGTGGTAATCATCTTTTTTGGGACCTACATGCTTGGTGGTCCTTCAGACTGACCTCATGCTTGGAAGGGCTCAACACTGGAGGGTATTTATTATCTATGTCCTGCCCAGGAACCCAGGTATTTTCTAATATCCTAAACAAACAGCTTCTGAACTGGATTGATACTGGGCATAATTTCTTCAGGTGGACAAATGTGGTTCAGAGTAAGCTGATCTGCACTACAGACCTGTCTAGTATTATTTACTTTGCGTAAAAAGTCATTAGCCTGACGTTCTACTGTCTGCCAAATTTAGATATCACCACTGGCCCGCGGTGTTCTCTATATCTTGATAGGAACTACTATGGTGGTAGTTTCAGTCAAGGTACAAAAGGTTTGGTTGATGGCCACCATCAGTTTTTATGGCCATTCACTAAACTTTACCAATGTTTTTGTTTTTCAAAAACAAACTCACAAATTCTGAGTTTATTACTGAAGAGCAAATAACTAATGTCCCACAAAATGAGGGACTTTTTTCCTGGGTGTAGGGATGATTGTTTTTTTTTCCTGTGCCTTAGAGACAGGGTTGTACTTAGTGTGAGCACAGTGCACCTCTGTGTGTGGGTGAAGTTATGACCACTGTGTGAGCACAGTGGGCATCAAAGATGTTACAGAGAAGTGGAATTAAAGCCAGACTAAAGGGAGAAAGCTACAGAAGGTCTGTGGTGAAAAGGAAAGCCAGAAAATGTAGTTAATGCAGGTGAGTGCTAAGTGGTGTCCCTGGAGGCTGCTCAACAGCAGGGAAGAGGAACTGTGCATGAAAGGAAGGGTGCACAAGGACTCTACAGCTTGGGCTGCTACAAGAAGGATATATCTGTTGAACGTACATATGAGAGAGGCCTGCACATGCATACTTGTTTACAGACCCCGGAGTGGCCACCATGAATCAGGCAGCATCGTACAGCCATGGATTTAATTGCAATTAACAGATCCACATCACTGGGCATGGAATGCATTTCAGCCTCTGACCACAAATATACAAATTCCCAATGTGGAAAAGTGCAAGCTACAGTACTAAGGTGTAGATGAGGTAGATTAAGTCTATACCTCTAACTGGAAATTGAAGAGTCTAAAAGGTGCTCATACAAATATGGAAGATAGGCACAACAATACTGGCCTGATTACAACTTTGGAGGAGGTGTTAATCCGTCCCAAATGTGACGGATATACCACCAGCTGTATTACGAGTTCCATAGGATATAATGGACTCGTAATACGGCTGGTGGTATATCCGTCACTTTACCGTCACTTTTGGGACGGATTAACACCTCCTCCAAAGTTGTAATCAGGCCCTATGTGTTTCTTTACAATATCTGAGAAGATGGACTGAGACTATCCCTTGAACTAGCTTGAAATATGGCTTTCAAAACGCCTAAGGATTTATCTCATGTTTCTATTAAAGAACCAAAGGTCACTCATGGACAAGCTGGGGAACACCCCCAAGAAATATTTTCCAAGGTGTTCCTTGCATGCTTCCTCTACCACCTCTAATCTTAACAGATGAAAGAAGCACTGAAAATAAACTTTGGCAAAGTCAGTAGATCTTCCCTTTTGGCTTTGTTAATGCAGACCTTCTGGCTTTGCCAATGCCTTTTGCCGATACTGTTCAGCACTGACAAAAAGAAAAGCAAGATAATATGTCCATGCTTATGCATCATTACATAAGCATATTCATGCTTTGCGAGGCTAAATGAGATGATGTATACACACACATGCATGACCACCCATAACAGATAAATGAAAGAAAATCCAAATTTGTATATATAAGGACACAAAAGATTTGCAACCCCTCTCGATCTCATGCTGAGATCTGATTGGCTGTTAAGACTTCACCAACACAGCCGTTAAAGTGTTGTCAGCCATCTTAGGATTCCGTACCGCTGTCAAAAACTGAAGCTTTCATCTCTGTTACCTGCATATGTGCAGGGAACAGAGCTGAAATGCTTTAGCAAGCATGGAGCTGCTGTCAAAGCAGCTCCCTGATTGCTGAAGTAATGGCACCATGGGGGAGGCCTTGAGGCTTCCCCTGCAGTGCCAGATAGCCTGTAGGGGCAGTTTTGTAAAAGAAAAATTAGATAAATAAATATGGAGGGACCACGGGGTAGCCCTTGGTTGCTCCCTAGCAGTCCCAGATAGCCCATATAGGGCTAAAAAAAATATTTAAAAAAATAAAAACCAATAGCTCAGTGTTTAAATTACAAATTATTTTAATTAGTAAAAATGACAGATATGTTTTTTATTTTAAATTTACAGAAATATCTCAATTTAGGTAGATCACACATCAAAACCTAAAAAAAAATCTCTATCTCTCTCTCACTCTCTCTCAATCTTTTTCTCACACTCACTCTCAGACCCTCACGCACCCACTCACAGACCCACTCAGACACACATGCACCCACTCACAGACCCACTCAGTCCCTCGTGCACACACACACACAGCCCCAGTCAGGCCTTCGCACACCCACTCACAGACCCACTCAGACAGTTACGCACCAACTCACAGACCCACTCAGACTCACACACCCACTCATAGACCCATTGACAGCCTCATGCACCCTCTCACAGACCCGCGCACACACTGACACACACGCTAAAACACTGACTAAAGCACTCTCACTCCCAGACACTCTCACAGCCTCTCTCATCCCCAGTGAGGCCGCGGACAACTTCAGCTGCGCACGGCCAAAGGGATGTGCACAGCATGGGGTTGGGTGGTTAGGGGGGTTGGCCGCAGGGCCTGGCTGCAGGTCAGGTCTTGCAGGTAACCTCCTCTGTGCACAGGTGAAGGGTGCAAGGTTGAGTGCCAAAGGAGGTGCTTGGATTAAAGTATAGTAATGAAATTTACTATGCGTTAAAAAAACATAGAATTCATTGAAAAAACAAAAGTTACAGGGACATTATAGTTAGGAAATAGAATTTTTTTTAAAACATAGAAATTCACTTAAAAAACCAAAGGATAGAAATTCAGATGTTACAGTTATAGTTACCTCAAGTAACTATAATTCGTGCCCTGAGTTAACTATAACTCGCGCCCTTGCCATGCTTATTACCCTACAAGTTACAGCACTCATGCCATCTTTCATAACATCATTGATAATATCAGTGTAATGTTTGCAATAAAAATTTTGACGAAAAAAACTGTGCATGGCGGGGACGCAGGTTTATAGTTACCTTAAAGCACCAGTTAGAGCAGTTCCCTCTGCTTCCCTGTCTCCATCTTTGCAGTCCCAAAATGGCTGTTTGACAGCTCTACCTTGCTTCAAACAGAGTGCTTGGTGTGACTTGGCAGCAGCTGTCAGTGCTGCCGCCAAGCCACAGCAAACAGCTATGTCCAGGGGGTGGGCACCCCGGGACAGGCAGGAGCCAGCCCTGGAGGTTGGCGGCCGCAAGGGCCATCAATGTCTCCTTGAGGGGGGCCGAACGGCCCACCTCCAACAATCAATAGCCCCGGGGAGGTGGTGATTCCCATGGCTCAGGGTCTGCAACGGACCCCCTATCTCTTTTGTTATTCTGGCCCTGGGGAGGTGGTGGTCCCTAGGGCTGCAGGAGAGCCATGCGGCCCCCGCAAAGTTTTAGTCTTTAGCCCCAGAGAGGTGATGGTCCCCAGGGCTTTGGGCGGGGGCATGTGCCACCAGCATCACTTATAATATATGTGCCCCTCATTCTATTTTAAAAGTGCCCCAGGGAGGTGGTAGTCCCCAGGGTTCATGGGCCATATGGTCCCCAATATTCTATTTTAAAAGTGCCCTGTGGAGGTGGTCCCCGGGGCTGCGAGGTGGTCGGGTGCCCCCCCAACACGGTATTTAAAAAGAGCCTTGGGGAGGTGGCAGTCCTGTGCCACCTGCACTGAATTTGAAAATAGCCCCAGGGAGGTGGTGATCCCCAGGGCTGCAGATGGGTTGTGCGCCCCCCCTGCGTTGGATTTAAACTTGTGCCCCAGGGAGGTGGCAGTCCCCAGGGCTGCGGGGGGCCTGGGTGGCCCCCTCCTCCATCTACACAGGTGGCCCTACCACATTCAAAATATGAATGCCTCTGGGATGTGGCCCACCCAGGGGCTTGTAAAAAAACAAGCGAGGGAGCCTGTGCTTGGTTTTTCAAAAATAAGTTCCGCAAAATCACAGCAAAGATATTTTTAAAGTGTTGTTTTACCCTGAGGGTCCCTCTGGGACCATGGCACCAGGGCTCAGGGGTCAGGGTGACTCTACCCTGGCCCCTTGTCTTTTTTTTTTTTTTAAACTTTTTTGTGGGACTGGGCTGAAGCCGAATCCTAAGATGGCTGCCAACACTTCCTTGTTTGAAGTGTTGGCAGCCAATCAGAGCTGTGCATTTCCCTGCACAAGCTCATCATTATTCTTACAATCGTCTCAAAGTCATCACAACCAGAGATATACAAATGTATTTTCCTTTAATTTCTCAAAAACTACTGAACAGATTTACACCAAATAAGTGAAAGCACAATCTGTGTACCAAATGCTAGCTTTCTGCCAAATGTGGTGTATTTCTGTCCAGCGGTTCAACCTGTAATCGTGTCTAAATGTCCTATGGGAATTAACATGGGAAATGCTACTTTTTTTACCATCCCTTTTTCTCAGCCCCTGCTTGATGGATCAACCCTGAAACTTTCTGTGCACAACAAGAATCACAGGGCACTTTTTTGAGGAAAATTTTGTGAAGATTAGTCAAACAGTGCCAAAGATATAGGCAAGTCAAAAACTGCTTTCCCCATGGAAACATTGTCTTAACTATGAATACCTAGTGGCGACCACCACCTAGTGTCTATAGAAAGAGTGTTTTTTTGTTTTTCCTATAACTTTGGCATCGCTTGACAAATCTTCACAACATTTTGAAATGTATACTTTGCTAAGTTCAGCTTCTGTCTTCAAAGTTTCAGGGTGATCTGTCAAGCGGGGACCGAGAAGAAGGCGGTCCCAAAACACATTTTCCTAATTAATTTTTCCAAGGGACCTTTAGACACATTTACAGCACGAACCCCTGAACTGAACTAAACCAAATTCGGAACGAAGCTAGATTTGGTTATGCAGATAACGCTTTTTGTGATTTAGTGCGAATCTGTTCAGTAGTTTCAGAGAAATTTAAGGCCAAAAATATAGATATATAGGGGCGCAGGTCCTCCGTGGATCCAGCTGTCCCCATGCTGATATCTGATTGGCTGCCAAGGCCTTAGCAAGGAAGTGTTGGCAGCCATCTTGGGACTCAGCTTCAGCCGAGTCCCAGAGAAAAAGACAAAAAAAAGAAAAGAGGCTGGAGTAGAGTCACCCTGACCCCTTAGCTCTGGTGCTGGGGTTCCTGTGGGACCCTACCAGGGCTAAAGTGCATTAAAAAAAACAAAAACTGAAATATCTGCAAATGGATCAGCAGATTTTCCTGAGATTTCTGTATATGCTGAAAAACTAAGGTTACAGTGGAAATATCAGTTAAAACATCACATTTCTAAAAAAAACACTGAAATTCACCAGTTATAAGTAACTCTAGTTATTATACCTCGCTCCCCGACCATGCACTATGTTGTCATTAATGATTTCATTTTAGATGTTGTAAGTGATTTCATCAATGATATCATAGAAAATGTTATGAGTGATATAATATGTGAGGTAATAAGCAGTTTTAACTGACATTTTCACCTATCTACAACATCACTTTAATCTTTGTTTTTTTTCAGTAAATGTCTGTTTTGTTAACATAAATTAACAATATAAAGGGGTTCACTTTAAGTAAGTAGACATACCAGCTTTGTCATAGGGTCAGAACACCAAAATAGAAATAGCAGTCCTATTGGCTTTCTGAAAGGGGTCAGTATGTCAACATATACAAAGCAACCTATTGGCTGTGTCAAAAAGTCATCACAATAATTGATCATTAACCATAGTCTAATATATTTCTTCTTAATACACACATTACAATGCTTATTTATATCAAGTATCACAAAAATATTTAAAATAATTTTTTTTAATGTAAAACAACCTTAAACTACTGTTTGAGTTTTTATTTCACACTCTTCAAACCACAAAATGCAGCCACAGAATTAACCACAAGGGGACCTGGGGTCATGAATTCAGTGACCCAGAAGACTCACAGTGTGTTTTTTTAAAACTTTCCTGTGGGGCTGCTCTGCTCCTTGCAGCTGCCAACAACACTTATTTAAATGGTTTGTGTTGTCCCTGGACCTCCTTTTTTAAGAGCCCCCAAATCCCAGAAATTGAATATTTGAGACTGGACGAAAATTATGCAGATTGGTCAGGTCTGCGCTGTTTTTACAGTAGGGGTATTACTTGTCCAATCTTCAGGCAGTATGGAATACATCCTGGGGTTGGTGATGAGTTTACAAACGTTGTCAATAGGGTGGGCATAAAGACTGAGATCCTTAATGATTGTCAGTGGTATGGGATCATTGAAATGCAATGTTGGTTTATTCGTCGCTATCACCTGAAGGATCTTATACTCATTCACGGTTTTGAATTCACACCACAGGGCCTCATTCTTGGTCAGACCAGGGTGGTTGTTTGATTGTGAGCTGTCATTAGGTGCAAGTTTTCCTCTCAGGAACTACCAGTCTGGGTCATTAACCTGACCTGGTGTTAATTCAACAACAATTTACTTTTTAATTTTTTTTATTTATCTCTTCAAAAAAGGTTGCAAATGTTTTGCAGTCCTGAACAGAAGCGTTGTTCCTGGTTGTGGTGTTATTGGAGCTGATTTGTTGTTTCACAATTTCAAAGAGATTACCCGGTCAGTTATCAGCATCATTGAGTTGTGGTTTGAAGTATAGTGCTGTGCCATTCCACATTAGCTTCTTGTAGTTTTTTCATTTCTGTCATGGCTGCCCCAGATGTGTTGTTGACGGTTCTCGTCTCCATATCCTCTATGCTAATCAGAGATTTCTCCTCTCATCATTAAGGTGCTGGTTGTACAAGGGTTAGATAATTTGTATTTGTATGTTTTTAGGGAGTTTGAGGCTACCACATTCATATTATCTCTGTTTAGGTATCTAGGGGCTTGTTTACAAGCCCCTTGCACTGCTATTCCATCACTTTTTCCCATTGAAAAAGTAATGCACAAGCAGCGCAAGGGGCTTGTAAATAAGCCCCCTAGTGTCTCTTACCCATTGTTTACACTTGACTCTTTGACATTTACGTTTCTGCGTTGGTGCTGTGAGGTAGAATATGATCTGGTGGTGGTGGGACCATTCTATCAGCATGATGGATTTGTAGTTTAGCACCCCTTCCTTACATTTTATTAAATCACGTGTAGCCCCATTGATGTGAGTCAGTTCCGGGCATACTTGCTCTAGATTTTGATCAGTGAGCACGTTTTTTAGGGTGGAGACTCTTCTTTGTCATTTCAGTGGAGGTTAACATCTCCTAAAAAAGACAGAGTTAGGGTGTCACATGTAGTGAACTGTGATTGTTTTCATTAACTGTTTAAAAAAGGCTTGGTCCTCCCCTGGTGGATGGTATATAAGGTGTGGTTTTGCTGGTGATCTTTTTGCTGTAAGCAGTTTGATTCCCATGCGTTCATATGAGGGAAGATTGTCCACTTGGAAGGTATGACTATTGAGGGAGTACGATGGATCACAGCGTCCACCACAATGTCTTTGCGGACGATCAAGCCTTTTTATGGAAAAGTTAGGGAGGACTAGGATATCTATGAGGGGGTGGAGGAGTCATTTAACCATGTTTCAGTCAGTAGAGCTATGTCAAAGTCAAGGGAAGTAATTGCTTCTGCTATGTACGTGGCATGTTTGCCCGAGGATCTGCAATTGTGCAACATGCATTTAAGGCCAGTTGTTGGGGTCAGGGGTGAGATTGTAAAATCCGAAATGAGTGGGATTGAAATTAAGTTATTCGGGATCATACCAAGCACTTGGGTCAGCACAGTCTCCCTGTAGGAGTAGAACATGCCTTCAGCCTCGATCACATACAGCTGATTACATGGTAACCTTGAGATGGAAGATATTTGGTGGGGCTTGAGTCGATGACCTTGGTAGAGTGAGGTGTTGGTTTAATGTGGGTGTAATCATATGTAGCAAGTGTGATTTTGTATCACGTAATGTGAGTTGGGCCATGTTTAGGTCAGTCAGCATGGCTTTTACTTCTGCACTTAGTTTGTCGATTTTGTGCTTGAGTTGTTTAAAATGGTCCTGTAATGGAGGAGTGAAGAGTGGCAAGATGTTCGGCTTGATGGGGGGGGGGAAGGGCCTTAACTGGGTGTACTACTTGTCGGTCTGCACATGTGGTGTAGTGTTTAGTTTCTTGGTTTGTGACTTGAGTGGTCTCAGTGCATAGGGGCTCTCTGTATTGGGTGAATGTGTGTCTCTTGTTCAATTGGGAGGTGATTAGGGCTACAGGTTGGTCTACATGGTGAGGGAAAGGCTGCCATCTTTTTTGAGAGGTGATGGTTAATGGGCTGCCAATTCTCTGTGACTCCAGGAGGGGGTGAGTAGCTTTGTGTAGAGATGAGGGTTTTCGGTAGGGTCAGTATCTATGAGTAGAGGAAATAAGTTTTCTTTTTCCAGCTCTGCCCACCATGTGGGGATGGTAGATTGGGTTGGTGCGTTAATGTGCTGATTTTGGTGATGGTAGAATGAGTGTGCAGCATTTATGGGGATGAATTAGGCTGAGTTTGGCGTTTTTGCAAAGCGTCAAGCATTCTAAGGATTTTTCCAAATGACACAGGGAGTCTGGGTTCTCGGGGAGTTGTTGTACGGTGGTGCTGAGCATTGGGCATGTTCTGGCATGCTTCGGAGTTAGTGCAAGTTCTTAACAGGTGAAATAATCCACTGAAGATTCCTAGGTTCTTGTCTGAAGCTTATATTAGAACATTGACGTTTTTGTAGATTGAAGATTTTGAAGGAGGGGGAAAGAGAAATTAAGACTTCAAGCACATTGGGTATTTTGGTTGTCTTCCTAACTAACAGCTAGACATGTGTATAGTGTTTCTCTCTACCATGTAGGGCAAATGGTAAAGAAAAGGAGGCCCACTTCACAGTACCTTCATGTGTACAGCAATAGATACCTGAGATATGCGTTTCAGGGTGAAATTTCAGTATCCTGTGTTTGAACTTCCTCGCTGCATTGTTAGATAGATCTGGTGAGTAGATTATTTTGAATGAGTTGGGTCCAGAATTTGAAAGTCTACCGGTAGATACTGGCCCTGCCATGATCTGCGTTTCAGAGTTCCAGAGAGGTGGGTGTTTTCTATTGTTCAGGATACTGAGCTGGTTCACCCTGACATCTCTATTGGGTCTGTCTGTTTTAAGAATTCTCTGTCCCTGTAGATAGGAGGGTCTACTGTAGGAAGAGTAATATGTGCTTGGGGTCCTGGAGATGGGGCCCAGGACCCTTCTAACACTGACAGACCCTGTGGAAATGGGGACCCTCCACGGGCAAATAAAACCTCGGGTATGGGGGAAACACTCATGCCCCCCTGCCCAAATTGTAATAAAAAAATTAAAATGCACCGGGCCCTGGCCCACCCTGAGGGGGTTATTCTTGAAAAGGGAAATATTGCTCTAATTTTGCTTAACCACACAATAGTTGTTAGAAATGGGGTCTTTGGTTGGCAGTCAGAGAACCCCATGTCCATGTAAGGACCCTCACTCTAGTTAGGGCAATGAAAAAACACACTTAGATAACCCCTGCTTGCCCCCTTGGTAGCTTAGAACAAGCAGTCAGGCTTATCTCTGAAGCAATGTGTAAAGCATTTGTACCAATACACACAGTAATACAGTGAAAACACTACAAAATGGACCCACACCAGTTTCGAAAAATAGGTAATATTTATCTAAATCAAATAAGACCGAACCGACAAAAACCCAACATACACAAGTTAAAATTTGATTTTTCAAAACAATAAGAGTCTTACTCAATGGAAAACAATGGAAATGATGATTTTGCACAAAGTACCTGGTTAGCGTAAAAAATAAAGCCCCACAGGCAAGCATGCGTCGGAAAAGGCAGAAATGTGTTGATTCCTCCCTTGCAAGGGAGGCTGTGTGTCGTTTCTTCTCCGGTCGTGTCTGCGATGCGTCACTTTTTTCCCCCGCAAGAGACCAACTCATCGATTTCCAGACGGGGCACCTCGGGTCCGTGCAGAGTCGGGTTGACTTTGACGGCCAGGGATGATGCATGGAAAATCCTGTCGCAAGGTGTTAGAAAATCACGCTGCGTAGGTTTTGTGTCATTATCAGCAGTCATAAGCGGGTGTTGCACATCTTTTCTGCAGCCACGATGCATTGATCTTCCAGCTGCGATGCAAGTGAAGCGTCAATTTTAGCCGCTAAGCCGGCAGCGCATCGTTTATCAGCTGCGTTGCAGACGGTAGGTCATAAATTTCCCAGCACTGTGTTCTGAACGTGGATTTTCAGCTCTTGTCTGCCAACTTCACCTTTCAAGGGTCATGGGACTGGATAGGACACCACTTGGCAAGGCACGAGTCTCAGCAGAGAACAGAGGAAGTTTTTGATGGCCCTGAGACTTCAAAACAGGAGGCAAGCTAAGTGTAAGCCCTTGGAGATTCTTCACAAGCAGGAATAAACCTCAAAGTCCAGTCTTTGTCCCCTTTCACAGGCAGAAGCAGCAACTGCAGGATAGCCCAACAAAGCACAGTTACAGGCAGGGGCAGCACTACTCCACAGCACCTCATCTCTTCTCCTTAGCAGAGGTTCCTCTTGGTTCCAGAAGTGATCTAATTTGCCGGGGTTTTGGGTCCAATACTTATATCCCTTTCTGCCTTTGAAGTAGGGGTACTTCAAAGGAAACTCTCTGTTGTCCACAAGATCCAGCCTTGCCTAGGTCAGGACCCAGACACACACCAGGGGGTTGGAGACTGCATTGTGTGAGGGCAGGCACAGCCCTTTCAGGTGTGAGTAACCACTCCTCCTTCCCCTCCTAGCACAGATGGCTCATCAGGATATGCAGGCTGCACCTCGTCTCCCTTTGTGTCACTGTCTAGAGGCGAGGTGCAAACAGCCCAACTGTCAAACTGACCCAGACAGGGAATCCACAAACAGGCAGAGTCACAAAATGGTTTAAGCAGGAAAATGCCTAGTTTCTAAAAGTGGCATTTTCAAACAGACAATCTAAAAACCAACTTTACTAAAAGATGTATTTTTTAATTGTGAGTTCATAGGCCCCAAACTCCATATATCTATCTGCTCTCAAAGGGAATCTACATTTTAAAGTTGTTTAAATGCAGCCCCCATGTTAACCTATGAGAGAGACTGGCCTGGCAACAGTGAAGATTGAATTTGGCAGTTTTTCACTGTTAGGACATGTAACACACATCAGTACATGTCCCACCTTTAACATACACTGCACCCTGCCCATGGGGCTATCTAGGGCCTACCTTAGGGGAGCCTTACATGTATGAAAAGGGAAGGTTTAGGCCTGGCAAGTGGGTAAACTCGCCAAGTCGAATTGGCAGTTTCAAACTGCACACACAGACACTGCAGTGGCAGGTCTGAGCTATGTTTCCAGGGCTACTTATGTGGGTGGCACAACAAATGCTGCAGGCCCACTAGTAGAATTTGATTTACGGGCTCTGGGCACCTCTAGTGCACTTTACTTGGGACTCACTAGTCAATCAGATATGCCAATCATAGATACGCCAATTTACACATACATCTTCCATAGGAGCACTTGCACTTTAGCTAATGTTATCAGTGGCAAAGTGTCCAGACTATCAAAAACAGTCCAGCATGCATCAACAACCTAGGAAGCAGAGACAAAAAAGTTAGGGGAGACCATGGCAAGAATGCCAAGTCTAACAAAAGTGAATTGTGTTTTTCACTTTGGCCCCAGAGGGTGTCCCACAAGGATCCCTCACTAGGGCATCCTTACCCTAACCTCCATATGTTGTTTTTAGTTTCTTTTCAAGACACAGGGACTACGTTGCGAGCCCTAAAATGGCTCACACAACATCTTTGTAGGTGTTCACTGCAGCCAATCAGATTGTACTGTGGCCTGAAACACACATATAAACTTTGATCCTTAATTTTGCCCAAACTAGCAAACTGATTTACACCAAATCACAAAAAAAGCTTGTTTCCTGGGTAAAGATCTAGTTTTCTGCCAATTTTCAAGTAATTCCATTCAGCTGTTTTTGCTGTGGTGCTGGTCAATTTCCCCGTGGAAAATTGCCTGGGGAGAAATGCATTTTGGGACAGCTCATTTTTGGAGAAATTTCAGGAAGATAGTCAAATGGCGCCAGAGTTATTAGCAAACGAAAAAATCTATTTGCTATAGAAACATGTTTTTTTTAATCAGAATTCATCGATTTTTAATTGACAATCAACCACCAAAAGTACAAGTCATGTAAGTGACAAAATTCCAGTTTACAGTTTATGCACTTTTTCCAATCGATCAGCACTCAAGAGCTGTTTCTTATTCAGTGTTCATGGAATACTACCTTAGGATAAACAACTATATGACCTGTATTGTTATAAACACGACAACAACAACACCCCCCCCCCCACACTGCTTAGCCTCTGCCATTCTCAGGCCATAATTAGTGCTCCATACACGTACAACCAGGACACTGGTGCAAATGTAGGGACCCTCTAAGAGATCAGCACAGGTTCCCATACCTTCCGTGGTATTTTGGGATATTGGGGAATCTTTCAGGTTTCGTAAGACATTCAACCAAGAGATTCCATGCCCTGTCTATGGTGCATTGGCCTTTCGCTGCTGCCCGAAACAGTGACAGTCCCACCAGATCTGCCCACAGGGTCTCGTTTTCTTTCCATTTAACCAGGCGGGGACCTCTTGGAGCCTTCCAACGTCACGTAATCTCCTGCCTTGCCAATAGGAGCGCCAGGTCTATAAATTTTGTAGTGAGTCTGTGTTTGCCATGGCGAGGGAACCCACCCAGGAGATCAGCCACGGGGCCTAGTGGAATCTGTCTATCAGTGACTTCAGCAATGCAGTCAAATACTCCTTCCCAGAAGCCTAACAGGGAAGGCAGGACCATAACATATGGAGCAGTAATGCTGAGTGTTCACTACATCAGGGTCAGTTGGCTTCAGTTGTTCCGAATGTCCTAATTATTTTACCCGGGTTATAGTACGCTCTGTGCAAGACATAAAATGTTATCAGTTTGAATCTTGCGATTCATGAAATCGCATAGTTATCGGATAGGATAGATGTCCACTGTCCTTCTGTTATAGGGGAATCTATGTCTTCCTCCCATTTTAGGTGCAGAGTATCCAGGGTAAGTAGCATGTCAGCTCAAATTGCTTGATATGTGAGTGTGACGACTGCCTTATTACTACGGTTCATGGTACAAAGCACTCGGCAGCCTCAGTGAGTAACTGGTTCTGCTGTGCCCTATTTCCAATGTTCTCTAGTGGTTGCTGTTAGTGCTCCATGTAAAAATTGCCCCTGAGGTGAGCCAAATTCTTCAGTCAGGTCCTTAAAGGTCCACAGCTGACTGTCTCTATACACATCTGCTATTTTTGCGATGTCATGCATCGCCCATTCCATGAGGCTCCATAGGGCTCTCCCTCCGGGGAGTATAGGCAAGCAGCTCAGTGGGAATTCCGGGGAATAAGGTAAGGTGGTTCATGTGCACTGCAGATAATGAAGCCAGCAGCACTGCACAACCTGCAATGTCCTAGGTTCTTTCGGTGGAGTATTCCCAGGCTTTAAGAGGATACAAGCGAGGATGTCAAAGGCAGGGGATCCATCGTGGATCTTGCCTGCAGGTCGAATCCGCGTATAAAGCCATTGGGTGAACCACTGCAGTTCAGCAGCCAGGTAATAGGCTTCCATGTCGAGGGCTGTCAGTCCTCCCTCCAAAGTCTGCCGTTGTAGTTTAGTTAATGCCACTCTCAGTCTATCCACTCCCCAGATAAGTTCTATCAATAGCAAGTCCAGATCACGAAACGTTGAGCGAGGAATATAGACTGGAGGGTAGAGGAAAAATACAGTAAGTGCAGTAGAGCTACCATTTTGGTTGCAATATCGCAAAGCCATGGTGGTCAGTCAAAGCATATATCCTAAATACAGACATCAAGGCCATTACTGACTCATGATTTCGTCTGAGGTACCAGGAGTCACTACTGGTGGTGAGATAGTTGAATTATAGGAAGAGATTAATGCACTGTTAGAGTCAGTGTATTCCCTTCTGTCCTGCTGACGGTCCGGGGGTGGGTGCGAGTGTGCTCCGCTGAGGGCTGCCACGATATCCACTGCCTGCTGGCGTTCCTTCAGGGCTTGGGTGTGGGATGGGGCGGATGCAGCTCCTCGGCGTCTTGCTGATTTTCATTGTGTTGTTGATTTTTTCTGTGGATCAGCAGCTTCTTCCTCCATTTGTTGAGGAAGTGATTCAATCCAGTGCCATAATTTGGGGGGGGGGGGTGGCAAGAAAAAAAGGACCTTGTTATCATGCATCACTCTGAGTTGTGCTGGGAAGAGCATGGCATATTCTAGCCCAAGTGTTCTCAGTTTTTTCTTCACATCTGTGAATGAGGCTCTTTGCATCTGGACTTTATAGGTGAAATCAGAGAATATCATAATCCAGTGGTTGTCTACCATTATGTCACACTTGAGTCTGGCCTGGGCAAGGATATGGTCGCAAACTTTGAAGTGCAGTAGTTTAGCAGCTGTAGGTCTGGGGGAGCTCCAGGTGGCCTGGTCAGTACTCTGTGAGCGTGTTCCAAAGCGTGTTATGGGGACAGACCCTTTGGGTCCAGGTAGCCAGTTCTCCAGGAGGTCAGTCATGTTACTGAAGGAACCTTCTATGTGCTCAGGAAGCCTTTAAATCCAATACTTCTTCTTGCTCTATTTTCTGCGTCGTCTGCTCGTGCTTCTAGAGCACACACTTTTACTGCATTGTCGTACATCTGCTCACGCATCTGCAATACCTCCGGGGACATGTCTGCTGAGGTCTGTTCTGTGGAGGTGCGCGATCTGCCAAATGCCAGTGATCATCTCCTAATAGGCAAAGGTCTGTTACCATTATATCTATTTTCAGCTCTAGGGCTTCGCGGGATGCTGCGATAGGTTGAAGGGCAGTATCCAACGTTGCACTGGGTTGGACGCTCGGGTAACTGCTAGGAGGCACCGCCATCTCATGTTTATTTGAAACCCCTGTGCCAATGTGTGCCCCAGGGGTGGCAGGCTCTTTTTGCTCTCTTATTCTGCCAATATTATCTCAGTGAATGTGTTATCTTGAGCCCAAGTCAATGTTAAAGAACACTCCACCAGCAGGTCCGTTTACTATGGCAGGCCCAGTGAAGATCCACAGAGTGCTCTAACGTCCCTGTGGGCTCCCAGAGTAGCGCTGCTCTGCACGCTCAGAGGGTGAGGATGACGCGGGCCCCCTCGAAATGTAACTTCAGTGAGGGGGAAGAAGTTCCACTAGGCCCAAGTTCAATTAAACGAAGAGCTTTAGTCCTTGTGTCGGCACGGGAACCTCAGCGCACGTCCGCCTGCATTAGGCATTAGGCCACACTGTGGAGGGCTACTCATTACATTCCGGGGTGTGGCAGCGAGTCATATAGTATTCCTGTTGTATTCCGAAAGTGAGCACGAGGATTTGTCTAGTTTTCCCCTCTCTGCGCACAGCTGTCTCCGCTGCCTTTTCCGTTGCTCATTCAGTGACCCAGTACCTTCCAGGAGGGTAGGGGAGTGCTCCAAATTGTGTAGCCCCCCCTCCACCTGCACCGCTGAGACCCAACAGTAATAGCTGAACTTGTGGCCTCATGTTGCATCAGCACGGCTTTGGTCCCGTATAGAGATCAGTAGCTGTGCACTCCGTACCTTTCATATTCTTGCTGCTCCTTTTCTTCACACAGCATCCGCGTCTTTCAGTTATTCCCGGGGCCCCAGTGTGCCGGTTTCTGCTTTTCTACTCGGCGAGAGTCTCCGCTCGCTCCGCGGCTCCCGGCACCGCACAGCCAGTTTTCAAGCCTCCTCAGCCACCAGCGCAGGCCGTCCGCCCCGGGTCGGAGTCCTCTCTCCTCCGGGGTACGGGCAGCAACACCAACGGGTAGCTTCAGCTGTTGTTCTTCAAGGCAGGGAATGGCTTTTGGAAGGAGTATTTCATTTTGTGCCTCCCCGGCAGCACTCATCAAGCGCCTAGAGCATCAGCTAGAGACATCAGGACCGCATCAGCGCACAAGTCACGCTCCCTGTCAACACAGTCTCCTATGGAAACTTGGTTGTAACTGTAACTGCACAGTACCGGAGACCACTGTGTAGAATACCCTCCCAATGTGTCAATTAACCATATTACAATGTATTACACATTTAACAAATGTACACAAATAAATAATTACAAAATACATATTAACATTAACTCATATAGCATTTACGAAACACTACCTTCGCAACCCCAAAAAACAATAACTTGTCATAAAATATAATTTTTTTTAAATCACAATAACTTATATAGTTAAATAAAAACAATACAATAAAACATCATACAAGAAAAATGATATTTTGGTAAACAATATTCGAAACTTTAATTTTATTGGAACAAGTACAAGAATTATTTACTCTTCCTTTGATATTTTTGTCCACAATGTTTTGTAGCCACAATATTCTGTTCGTAATGTTATGGTAAGATGACATTTTGAAGTCAATATTTAGGTAGAATACCGATGTATCCTCACTTCAGTGATGAAGGACTGCTTTGAGGAACGCAAGCAGACAGGCAGTATATAATGTAATGTAACACAACTCAGCCTTTCTGTCACACGGTTTCACCAATGATTTGCTCACTTGGCATTTCCAGGCAGCGCTTGTCTCTTGTTGTCAGTGTGCCATGGAACAGGGATCCATGAAGAGGAGCCTGTGTACACACCCTGAACAAAATGAGTAGTGTTTTGAGAAATCGAGTATAATTTACCCTATGGATGTGATCCGTGGGGGGACGGTAAGTCTTGAAACCGGATAGCCAACCCCAGGTGCAGTTGAAATATGTTTGCCTGCATGGCTTAAAGCTTGTTGAGTATTGGCCTTCTAACCATCTGCCGGACCCAAGTCAGTTGCTTCCTGTCGCTTGGGGTCTCAAAAGACCGCATTAGCTCGATTGCTACCTTTTTAGTGTGCTCATGGCTGGCTTAGCTTGTGAAGCATGGATGGTGGAAGTTCACCTGCAGTCGTTTTGGGGCTGAGTCTAGAGCTGGCATTTCATTAGAAACGCCAATTTATCTTTGTCTATGGAATTAGCTGTGTTGTCTAGCTCTGCTAGGGTATTTGAATCCTTTTTAGGCACAGAAAAGTATTTACGTGTGTGCAGGACTCATGTTTCTATGTACATCTGTTCCCTCTGTGTCTCCCAAAGGCTAGGTTCTCTATCTTGTAGGGTGTCAACTTAATGGTGTAATAGGATATTCTGTGATTCATGGATGTGGGATGCTGATTTTTGGGATAGTTAAGGAGTCATCCTGGTATGATGAAGGGTAGGCAGTTAAGCCTTCATCAGAGAAACAAGGTAAACAGGTAGACAAAGCACAACTTTAAAATCAACAAAGCTAGTCAGAACACAAAGCAAATGTCACAATTTAGAAAAAGACCAACATTTTTCTTCGTTTTCGAAATGTGTATGCCACTTTTTCAGAACGTTAAGAGCTATTCACAATGTTCCCTTTCATTGTCCTTTTAAACCAAATAAATTATATTTTATCTTATGAAAGTCATTCTAAGCCTTACTAGAATCTAAGGGCTCTAGTACTCCAATACTTTCATGGAAAAAAAACATACATCTTGAACTTTATGGCCCATTGGTATGTGGAGGATGAACCTTAGCTTCCTTCCTTTGTCACACTTAGTTTAAATGTTTGTACTGGGGATTCAACAAACAGAAAAAATAAGCATTAGCCCCCCTGAGATACCCAAGCCCCTCTTACTAACCATTTAAATGATGACCTCTTCAATTGGTCTAATTTTGCATCGTTGTAAGAGAAAACCCAATTGTTCCTCTTACAAATAACCACATTTACAACATAAAATTGACAGAGAAGGTGTTGTGCCATTCTCCACACTTCTAACAGTCTTGTACCTCATTTTGCAAAAACACACCTTCTCTCTAATTCTAACCTCGGTCTCTTTCCTTTTAGGCGGCCTTGTTGCTGAGAGGAAAATACAGTAAGGTCGTGGAGGAATATGTGTTGGTTGACTGCCGTTATCCCTATGAATATACCGGGGGGCATATAAAGGTATTATCACACTATCTCATAAGTATATATCCAAGATTATCAGTGGGAACTTGTGTATTTTCCGTGGTGATAAGTAGGTTTGGTGCTTCGAGATGATACTACTGTGATATTTTTTATAGTACTATGCATGCTGAATGCCGCGGCGTAAATCTATCTGCAGGTTTGAAGTCTGAAAAAAGAAAGTGTAGCAGAATCTCGGTATCAAACAGGATATAGAAATAAAATGTGTACATTTACAAGATACTTAAAATATTACTCTATGGGGGAAATATTTTATTTTTGTTAACAACTTCTTAGTTGTGCCCATATTGCCATACAACCTCAGCGAGGTGATATATGCTCAGTGTGCTTAGTGTCAATCGACAATATGTATTTAGTTTATAAAGAAAACACAGTAATATCAGCAATTAATGCTTAGCTCATATAGGTCTCACTCTTAGATCTCATTAGTGGAACTCATTAAATGAAGTGAGTGGAAATCTGCCCTACAACTTTCATGACTTAAATGACAAGCTTTTGTTCACTAACCTTAATCTACAAATATTTGTGTAAAAAACACGAATGATGCCATGAACCAAATTATAAATATTTGCACATTTCTGACGATATTCAGATATTTTTATTTTTAGGGGGCATTGAATCTTTACAGAGAAGAGCATCTCCTCAAAACCTTCCTTCATGATCCTCAGAGCCGTCTTTCTGTACAACGAAGAATCATCCTAATCTTCCACTGTGAATTCTCCTCAGAGAGAGGACCAAAATTGTATGTCTTTTTAAAATACGATGTAAAAAACAGTATTAATCTCAGTTTGTATTCTTCTCCCTTTTCTATTGGACTCCATTTCTATTTATTGTGAAACAAACTATGAAGTATTTTGATGGGTAAAGTGCATTACACAGAAGCTGATGACAATTCAACACCTCTAGCGGAAACAGATGTCAGTCGACCAGACTTGCAGGCAGGAGATGTTGTGGGATGTTTGGGCCCAGCTACTCTACACTTCCTGCAAAAATACAAAATTATAGTTGCTCTCATGAAAAAGGACACCAAATATACACCAAAATCGTGGGTTATGACTCAGGTAGAACACAATTTAGGTTGCTTCAGTAGGCTACCTTGAACGTTTAATACCTTGAAAGTTTATCTGGTTGACTAGCAGTTGCCAGTAATGTGAGCGTCTGTGATGGCCTTAATTTAAAGTTTTGCTCAGCCTCTCCTGGTAGATTAAAATATCACAGTACTGAAGTAAGAACGTGTTGTACCAAAAGTCCTTTGCGTAGCTTGGAAAAGCTCTGCCTCTGTGCACTTGCATGTTTTCTAGCTAACCTTTGTATCCCCCCAGTGAGTTCAACAATCATGAGAGCCTACTAGGGATTCTCATGTTTTCTGCTTTTTGTAGATATCATGAACTGTGTTGTTGATGTCAGGTGGCTCTCCAAAGTCTAACCCCTTTTCTAAATGGTAGTGACCTCTGCCCTCCCAACTCAGGCTACGTGGTGCCTGGCTGTGGTAGC
Organism: Pleurodeles waltl; assembly: GCF_031143425.1. Lineage (NCBI taxonomy): Eukaryota > Metazoa > Chordata > Amphibia > Caudata > Salamandridae > Pleurodeles > Pleurodeles waltl. Next base: position 862,627,018 of record NC_090445.1, read on the forward strand.
AGTGAGATTAATCCAAAGAAAAAGTCTCTTTATCTGTATCCCTGAAGGAGAGACTGCCTGCCAGCCCCCCCCAAGTGAACAAGAATTGGCAAAGCCAATAGGTCTCGCCTACTAGACAAGGGATGTCAGTGTTTGGTCATGTTGACCAGCACCTCAAAAGCTGTGCACCACGACTGAAAGCTAAAAAAGGTGATATGACCTGCCCAGCGCTGGTCATGTCATAGCACTTTTCTATTGCTGGAGGGAGGGAGTGTAAGGTGGAAGGGAATATGGAGGTAGGGGAAGGCAACACTGAGGGCGGGGCAGCAACAAGGACAATGGAGAGTGCAGAGACAAAAGCACTAGGATACAGGTATATCATAGCGCTTTATTCAGTACAGTGGGCAAGTCAGTGGGGACAAGCAACAACTGGGGGAGGGAGTGCAAGTGGGGGCTAGCAACAAACGGTATGAGAGGCAGTTGAGGTGGGATTAAGCAGCAACACAGAGAGGGCTTAGGGAGCAAGCAACAACACAGAGAGCATGGGTGGGGACAAGCAACAACACAAATGTTGGTAAATAACAACAAGAGTGGAGGTAGAGGTGAGAAGTACACAAAGGAGCCTGCTGAAAAAGAGGCACACTGATAGAGTGCTTAAACACAAAAAAAGTATTGCCTACAAAAATTGGTAGTGGAAGGACACAACAAATGCGGAGCAAACACACAAACAGGAAGTCAGCCTACTGCAGCTAACTAATATGAAGCAAGCAAATGAGAGCAACAACGAAGCCAGCCAATGGTAAGCAATAGGCGGTGTCTAAGCTCACTGATAGAAAAAAATGATTTTGAAGAGACAGTGCATTCACTTCATAGACAAGACCGAAGAAGGACATCCAATATTACCTACACTATGGTATGATGTAAGGTGCCTATGAAGGATCAGTGGCAGGTTTTGTGGAATTATGATCCATCCTGTAATGTATGACAACAAAATTGCTGCCTTTTATCTCCACCTAAGAACTCTGTCTTTTTGAGGGGGAAGGTTTGGTGGAAAGGGGTGGCTGCAAGAGGCTAAGTTGGACCAGTAGTCTATCTGGAGCAGATTAGTGCATCTACCTCTAACTACACCAAGTTTGTGAGGTCATAGTAGGAGGCTGTTTTAATCTGTTAGCAAATCCTGTCCACTCCCGCAGATACACTGCGCTTCTTTGGGCTGCCTCGCTGAACTGTGCAATGGTATACTCATGCTCTCTTATCATTTATCATTCTTTTCCTCGTTGGCACTGGGCTCCCAATGAGTCCTCTAACTTCCTATCACACTGCCATTCCTGAAGGCTGTAAAAAATACACTGTCATCATGAGGGAGCAAAGGGCGGCAGGCTAAAGTTTTGTTATTTTTCCTAAATGTATGTATGATGTTAAGTTGGATTTTATATTTTCTGAATTGATTGTGTCCTTCTGGTGCATATGCATTGGATCAATCCTCACCTTAATTGTAATTGCAGACTTTTGCACACAGTCGATAGATCAACTATACAAAGTGTTGGTCACATTTCCCTACAAGTAGCTCAGCTTGAATAATGAGGTCCCTTCTAACCTCCTGGCAGGTGAGTTTTGATCATTCTGTTGGAGTCATTAGTTTGTGCCTATTGGCCATTGGTCAACAATACAGGAGGGCAAACGTGTAATGAAAATCACGAAAATATCCATGGAACGTGAATTGTCACTAATATCCAATGGATGTTCAAGAAGCAGAAGCAGTTCACTCAGGAATCAAGCCTCCAGGCATGTGAATTCTCAAACTCCTTTATTTTAATAGATTCTCTAGTTTAAAAAACAGACCCATATGCAAGAATCATCAGGGCCTAAGAAACAAACGTATGCAGCTATCTTTCCACAACATACAAAATCATACTAAAACCATACATGGAAGGGCCACTTCCTTATTTGCTGTCTGATTAATGTACTGTCTAGTACACTTAGGGATTCTAGGAGCATGGTTCGCACTAAAAGACCATAGGCAAAATGTAATGTTACTAGTGAAAATTAAAAGCTTTAGTCATATTTTATTGTGGATCTCTGCACCACCAATATCGAGCAGGCCTTTACAAATTCAATCTGCTTCCCCTATTTCTGCAAACAGATTGGGGGGTAGGGCCGGCTTTAGCGCTGGTGGCGCATGGTGGGACAAACTGTTTTGACACCCCCCTCTGGCATGATCTCCTCCTCAGGTTCCAGTGAGAGGCAAAAGTGCCTCTCATCTCTCCTCCTCGGACAGATTACCAGCAGTACCAAACTGAGACCCTCAGGGTCGAATTCACTTAAAACCTCTTCAATGCTGAAATAGTTTTAGTTGAAGGCAGAGTAAGTATAGGAACCCTACCGGTCCAAAACAAAGGAAACCACTGAGGGCACATCGTCTGAACTCAGCTCAACACCTAAAAGTATTTGTGACCGGGGCATAGGACATAGAGCCAAAGAAGGACATATCAGCCCCAAAAAGAAGGGGACAAGCAACGGTCAAAAATGAAAAGTGCCAGTTGACGTTAAAAAGAAAACGTGCAGGCTCGTAGCCGAAACAGCAGCGGCTTCTGCAGAGAAAAAATAATTTTAACAAATCCCTTAGGAAATTCAAAATCTCACAAAAAAACAAGTGAAGCAGAGAAGAACACCTGCAGCAAGAGTTTGAACCCTCCTAACACCTAAACCCCAAGAGAAGAAACAAGGAGTTCTACGAGGTAAAATAACTTTTTAGGTAACCCGTGTCAAACACAGAACAGGAGCTACATATAACTAGGTAAAGGATATGAATTGACATGGTGGGCAGAATAATTGAGAGATCGGCAGCTACATCATGGAGGATAGCAAATTCAACTGTTCTCTTAAATTGTTAAAGACACCAATAGTTTGATGAAAAAAAGACCTGGTTCAGCATCACCCAGATCTGTACAACAACAGATCTAAATGAATAATTCAAGAAGGGAAAAACAATAGCAAATACATGCTTTAAATCTGCTTTGGACACTGCAGGAACGACAGGCAGGCAAGAGTCAGATTCCGAGAGGGATCGAGATGGACTTGCATTTGGACGTGTAAGAGTGGACCCCCGACAACTAATACCGATACGGGGCAAAATAAAAGTTTTCGAACATGAGTGGATAGAAATCACCTTGGACAAATAGGCACTAAAGTTAATACAACACAGATCTGGCACAGCATTGGAACACAAACCACAAAATATAAAAACAAATGAAAGGTTTTACAAAGGAACAGAACGGAAGGTCCAACAGCAAGATGCAAATGCTACAACGGCAGGCCACAAAGGAAGCCTGCCCTGTGGAATGCACCAAGGGAGTGTTCTTGTATTTTCTGGTCCAAGACCAAACATGATGCCAATCTTAGATATGAGACTCATTATATAGATAAAGACCAAAGGTTCAAAATGATCACAATCCAGAACCAAAACCCATACTAGAAAAAGGAGACTGTATGGCGACGATAGACCTTAAGGACACATATTTTCTATACTGATAAACAACAAGCACGTGGCATATCTCGGTTTTGTGGTAGATAACTCACATTACCAGCTTAAAATACTGCCCCTTGGGAAAACTTCAGCATCAAGTGTATTCACAATTTGCCTCACAATGGTTGCAGCTCACCTCAGAAGACAGGGGTACATGTGTATCCCTACCTAGACTACTGGATGCTAAAGGCGATCTCCAAATAGAAGTACAGAGACAGCATAAGGAAAGTGATGCACCTCCTAAAAAAGGGTTGGGATTGGCCGAAAATGCCACCACCTAGGAAACAGAGGGATGACCCTGAGATACGTAAAGGGGAGGGCCTTCTTGGTAAAGAAAATAATCACTGCACTAACAGAAGAAGCTCACCTCTACCAGAAAAGGCAGTCTCTGTCAGTGAGAACAGTTAAGAAACTATGGTGCATGAAAGCTTCCTGTATACCACTGATCTCATTGTCTAGGTTGCACATGAGACCAATTCAGGATGGTTACAAAACCAATGGTCACACCCAGCAGGGGACCGGGAGGATCTATCCAGAGCATAAAAGGAAATGCAGTGGTGGAATGTTCAAAATGTATCAAAGGACAGATAAGTTGAACAACCAGCCCCCATCTGTGACCATCACAATAGATGCATCCCACACAAGATGAGGAGTGCACAAGTGGACACTAACCATCAGGGGCCAATAGAGCTTTAATGAGGCAATAAAGTATAATGACATCCTGGAGCTCCGAACTGTCTTCCTGGCTCTGAAGGATTTTCATATGGAAGACAGTACTGATATAAACAGACAACACAACAGCTATGTTTTACTTAAACAAGAAGGGGGTGAAATCCTATGCCCTGTCTAGATTAGCACAGGAGATTTGAGAATTGGCTATACAAAGGGATATAATGTTAACAGCCATACGTCTGCCAGGTGTCCAAAACAAAGAGGCAGACAGACTAAGCAGAACAGAAAACTTGTTACCGAGGGGGAACTCAAACAAGATGACGTTCAAGTCATTTACTGGGAATGGGGAATACTGGTAATAAACTTGTTTGCCACACCCACAAAAGCAAAATGCCCACATTTTGCCTCTATCTACACCACCAGTCTGTAGTGAATGCTCTATAGAAAAATTGGTCATTGACGTTTACATACGCTTTTCCACCAATACTGTTAGCCATAAACAAGTACAGATTGCCAGAGATGACAACGAAAATCGTAGCATCTGAATGAACCATGCAGGCATGATATTCAGACTTCGGGGAAATAAGACAAGGCAGAGTAAGGAGGCTACTAACCTTTCAGGACTTGCTAATCATACAGGTGGGACAGGTGTGTCACCCAGAACCAAACTCCATCAGCCTAGTGGCATGGCTCCTGAGGAAATGAGTTTGGATATGTGGGCCTACTTCAGAGATGCTGGAAGTGCTAAGGGGAAGCCAGGAAACTAACGACAAGGAATGTTAACACTGCCAAATTTCACTGGTAAGCACAGTGGTGCAAAAAAGAGAAACGGACACAACACATATCTAGGGACACCTCAGTGATTAGGTACCACTGTTGCTGGGAGAGGGAGGCTTTAATCACTGCACTGTTAAATCTAAAGGGAGATGGTTTACATCAAAAAGAGGACCGCTTTCATTTTGCAATCATGACACGTGTCGCAATATCGTCATAGAACTCTCATCACAATAAATATTGTTTAGATCAGCAACTCGACTCTTTGATTTCGTGTAATCTCTGCACCAATGCAGAATGAAAGTTCTGTCAGTACCTCTGTGTCTTTAGGGGCACAACATATCCCACTTCCCACACTACTTCACGAAGTATTTCTGTTGACGCCCATACATAGCTTTGGCCATATACTCAAACACTTCCACCCAAGTGATTACAACATCTATGCCAAGGCACTCTTTCAGCTACAATAATCTGCATGGGTGTGAGCAGGTCCCATCACTCTCCTTCCGAGTGGGGTTACCTGGGTATCTTTACTTCTGTGCTGCGTTATGTATGGAGAAGAAGACAGGTAGACATATCGGGGAAGATTGGCAGAGACGAATATTTGCTGTGTTTGGGAAACTGATGAAAAAAGGTTGACTGTGTAGTCTCCCACACACTAACCAGATTCTGACACAGGCCCACTCCCCTTTCAGATGCACCAGCATATCCGGTGTGCAGGACATTTGCCTGCACGCCAACCAGTCGTGCATTTCATCTGAGATTTTTCCAGAAGTTAACTAGTATGACATCCGCTAAAACTTGTGCCCCCTCAAAACCTCCAGGGGTGTAATGCTTTATAATGTCATGCCACAACACTGTTAGTTACTATTAAACTCGTTTCACTATAACTCTCTCTAAATCTTAGAATTCAGATTATAAATGTCCTCACTACCAAGATGAAGTGCACCAGCCAGAAGAGGGAGTTTACTGAATTGATTAAACTTCTTACTTTCCAACAGGTGCCGCACTTTGAGAAAGTTGGACAGAAACGCTAATCCGTATCCCACTCTCTGCTACCCAGAGCTCTACATATTGAAGGGAGGATATAAGGATTTTTATGGGAAATTTCAGGTAAAATATATGTTTTGTTGACCTTTATTTAAAAAAAACAAGGCTCACATGCTGTTATTTCAATTCGGAGTAGAAAGTATCATTTTCCTTATCAAAACAATGTATCAACGTTTAAAGTTTTCAATTGTATCTACCTGGGAGCAACAAGAAAGTTTGTATCTCGCTGTTACCCTGCTATTTTATGGTCTACATTAGAAACCGTGTACAAGGTTCTAGAATTAGAAAATATGATTAATGCTGACATTTTTTGTTACCTAAATCTATTGTTATTTGTGTTTTCATGGTACTCTCATAATTGTTCATAAAGCTCACTGTCAGTTCAGGCTGAATACAATTATTCCAGAGATCTATCATGGTGTTGAGAACACAATTTCTAAGCTGTACAAAATGTAATAACACCGGATATGTCATTTGTTGATTATCTGATAGAAGACAGCCGTGGAACTAACTGGTTTAGTGTAAGGATATTAAATACATTCAATATTGAGAAATATTCAAATATCAGCAGAATGCTGCCTCTAACAGATCCTTTATGTCAGCTGAAAGGGAACTGTTCAAAGTCATGCATCAAAAACAAGTACTGGAGTGACTCCTAAACACATGGGGATACTATCATAGGTGTGGCAAACACATAAAGTGCGGCACCATCTCCTTAGCTATCTATGATCGAAGCTCACCTCGTCTTGCTTGATCGCCATAAAGGCTAACACAGCGCTGGCCATGTATCGCGCCAATTATTAGATCATGGTAAGTAATTTCATACGTATGGGTTGTTTCTACAATTCCATTATAAGGCTCTTGTTTTGCTGGATCATAAGTACTACACACCAGTACTACACAAAGTTCTTTTCTCAAAAAATTAATGTGCCTAGTAGGTACACTGTGCTTCAGGGAAGGAAGGTTTATTTGAACCAGTAGCCTCCATGCCATAGTGTTTCCTGTCATTTAAAGCAATGAGTAAGTTGTGGCCTTAGCTGGTGTCAGAATCAGCAGCATCACCAAGCTGATGGATCTCTGAAAAATGAGGACCTACTCAATAAGGAGCACACCCCAATTGTGATTGAATGCCACCAGCTTTAAGAATTACATATACTAGGAGCTATACACAGTTAAGTTAAACCTTTATCTCATGCACCTATGCCTAATTTTTTTAAAAGGCTGCCTACATTCACGATGACATAGAAGGACAACCCACCACATTGAGAAATCCTTTCCTACCTTAAGGGGACCACTGTCCTGAAAGTGCATCTAACAGTATAGCGGAAGCACTTTCAGCAAAGCTGAATGCTATACTGACCATCATGTTATAGCAGAAACATATCTCCAAAGTGAAGAGCTTTTTCTGAAATGCAAAAAAGAAATGTACCTGACATGAAGGCAGTTTCCCCCTGGGCGTCAGGGCATCTTTCTTTTCTTGTTCAGGACTGACATACCTAGCTCGGTGGTCCTGTGAAGAAAAATCATTGGTGGGTGACACACCCTAAATGAGGGAGTTCCTCTGCCACTATGACTGTGTATCTCCCTGATGGATATGCTTTCGGATCAAAGCCTTCCAACTGAAAAGCCAGCTCAGGATCCACCGTCAAAAACCTGGCAGTTTCCTCAACTATAAATGGGTGGGAGGGGCTCCAGAGATTTAACACAGAACACCCAACAAACTCCTGCAAGCAGTTCACTTCCCTATCTCTACCATCCAGGTGTCTCTTTCTTTGCTTCAAAGGCTCTCAAACCACATGTGCCAACAAACGTAACCCCGTAAGTATCAAGTGCACGCAAACGTATTGGCCTTTCAGTCTGCCCACCAGCTCTTATCAGTTGTCCATACTATTAAAGGTCGGCCATCTTGAAATTTCCAACCTCAAATCTGACCATAACTTGCATACTCTGTGCATCAAATAATCCTATCTTAATGCACATTCCCAACTATTACTGATTAAAAAGTTTTTACACAATACATTGTGAGGCGCAATATCAGTAAATCAGAAGGACATCCTCAAATGCAGATCAATGCTCACCACAAACAAATTAGAATGCCACAAAATTCCAGTGTCTTTATCTCTTTCTGGTGGTGTCTAACTGTACATCATCTATCACCCGCCCAAAATGAGAGCCAATTTTACTCACCAGGTCTCAGAGGCCTTTATCAGGCGAGGGCAAAGTGGCCACAAAAGCCGAAACTCAGATTGGGGAGTGGCAGCTGAAGAGCCAGAGATAAGGTGAGGAGTGATCAACCACAACATGAAAGCCTGCACATGCTTGACGAGCCCATGACTCGAATCCTTTAGAAGTTGGGAAAGAGGCATTTCCATGCTTGTCTTTTCACAGGCTGTCAAAACTGGACTAACCACCTGCAAAGACAGTGTTAGAAAGTTCAATGACAGCAATTTTCAGACTGGTGACAGGTCTGTTCACTTGTGTCTTCCTTGAGAGTCTGTCTAACAATTCCAGTGATTTGTATCTGTGGGTAATAGAGACGACAGATGGGTTCCTTAAATTGCATGCAATGCGGCAATCCTTCCTCTCTGTGACATTATGGCAACCAAGAGGGCCTTCTTCGTTAAGATGCCTACCCTCACTGGTTTTGATGAAGCGTATCCTCCACTCTCCTGCTCAGCAGATCACTGGCACATGAAATTTCAATTACATCATTCCCGTCCAGATAGTCCTGGCCTTGCTGCAATTACATTAGCGTAGTAAATTAATTAAATATCATTATACAGACAAAAAGTGCAAATGGCAGGGTATAAAACTGATGTTTAAATGTGTTTATTACCATAGAAACACTTCAGACAGTGTCAATTGTCCAACAACCTATATCTTCACAATAATCTTGGTCTCATAATCAGCTAATAACATCTATCCAGAGAATACCAAAAACTCAAATATAAATAAAGAAATGAACAAAGGACATTCCAGAATTACTTAATCCCCTTTCCTTCCCAATGAACCCAACTGGGTCTACAGAAGAAATGGACAGCAGTAAACTCAAAACATGAAGAAAATTCCTGCATGGTCTCCGACTGAGAAGCAATCCCTTGTCCCGGCATGTGGGGGTATGAATAATAACCAGGCCCCATGGAACCACCACAGGCCCCTCCTCCCAAAACACACTTTTAAGGAATAGTCAGCTTGAAGCTGCAACACATGCATCCATTAATGTCCTTGCCAAATCCACCCAAGAGAATAGGTATTTCCTGCCCTGGTATTCAACTCTCAGTTTCAGGGACAATTGTAGTCTCTGTAGCTCTGTTTGTAACCTTCTGCCTGATCTCCATCGGCTCTGTCTTTTTGACCAGAGTTTGAGGGTTCTAACCAGGGAACAGCAACAGTTGTCTCCCCCAACTCACAATTGTGTCCTGTGCCATAGCTGGATGGGTGAATATGTTAGTATCTTTTGATGTTGTGATATCTGGTGTGAACAACTCTACTGGCCATTTCTCGTTCCATTCATGACCGCCACTAATATGAAGCCTCCAGGTAAAAAGGTGCCCCGTCAGTTAGCATGAACATTCCTCCCCAGGCAGTCAATTACTGGCATAGTCTGCGAGGTCTCCGTAGGGAAACCCACCAGAGATTGCCGGCCAAGTGCTATTACTGATGCTTCATTCAGGGACTGGCAGTAGCTCTGGTGTAATATGAGCCACTGCTCACCAGCCATTACAAATAGTAGTGTTGATACCACTTACTTTCGTTTGTCTGGATTCCCCCAGTACTTTACTCATGGCTAACTTCCTCCCAGCTCTCTGAGGCTCTGGTGCTCCTGTGGCCACTCCTTATCTCTCACTATGGGAAGTGACCAAAGTGGTAGTGCCTCTATTAGCACACGCAGTTTCACAAAATGGTAAAGGTTCTGGGATTCACCAAACAGTCGAAAAGGTTTCACGTTAAATCTATTGCCAGGGCACCTCTTAAGTACCGTGGAACGTTCAAATTGTCTAAAGAATGGAAACCCAGCTTGGAGCTCTAAACTATAGACCCCGTCTTGGGATCAGACTCACAGTTCCACTGCTGGGGTTCAATGACTCCAATGATGTTCCCTCTCGCCCACCTTGTTCTCTAACTTAAGCCATGCCAGCGTACACTGGGGTATGGGAATTGGGAAAAAACACAAATACTGTGTAGCACTGTTGTGTGGACATGGTAGGAAAACGTGTGGTTTGAAAATCTCTGGTCCTATAAGAAGTAAACAAAGCCACATTAGCTCAGCAAACTTACAGGATTAACCACATTTAGGTTATCGCATTACAATATGCCTTTTTAGAGTCTGACAGCCCACTGCATGTTCTTTATGTAGATTGAGTGATTCTCCTATAACATATAAGACTGTGGGTAAAATAAATTCAGACTCTTCTATACTGCCAGTATAGTACGCATGCCATGTCTTTAAATAGCATTCAGAAACAATACTGCCCTTGTAGAAACATCTATATCATGCAAATACTGGTGAAGACTCTCTGAGGACTTAGCCTATGCAATTTTACCTCTTCCTTAGTTCATGATCTCTGTCCTTTTTTACATATGGGATTTAACTGCACGATTTTTGCCTTCCTAGTTTATCTCCTCTATGATTTCAATATAGCGAGCTAAGACAAGCATACAAATTGCCAATGGTTCTGATCATAAATTTAGATCTCCTACCTCCTGGGCAAAGCTAATTCACTGTACTTGCTTCAGAATATGATCCTGCCCTAGGACATTGTTTATCTGAGATGCCTTTACGCCTCCTGGTAAATCCTTTTTGGCCAGCTGCAGCAAGCAGCCGGCCCACTTTTCAATGGCAGGCAGCAGTGTCTTCATTCCATAAAAAAAAAAATAGTTAGGCAGCCCAGGTCTGCGCATTGTTTTTAGCAAATTTGCTATTGATTCCACGACATCAAGGATGGATTGCATGGCTGCAGTTAGTGCATGGGTGGATGAGTCTTGTTCATGGGACAGATTACGTATATTTATAGTAGTGTCCAATCCAAACGCCTACCAGGGATTCAGATAAATCCCTGTCCTCTCTTTTTACTGAATTATGCAGTTTCTGTAGTTCTCACCACAGCGTTTGCTCCATTTTGCTGTTCGCTTTTCACTCTGAACACTGTAGGTCCCCCTCGTTCAAGCAACAGCTGAGCAGCTACAAAGGAGGGCACATCTTGCTCAAATAGCTTTTCCAATGAGCACTGAGAAACCCTTACTGCTCAATGCAACTTACAGGGACTGGGAGAACAATACAGAAAAAAAAAACAATGCTCACAAAAGACAGGGCTGATTTCTAAGAACCAGGGACATGGAAAGCAAGATAGAACAAGGAACGAACAGACAGGACACCCTAACCAATTAATCGGGAAAATAAGGCACATACAAGAAACAAGAAATGGAAAATATGAGAACAAGGATTGGTGGAACAAGGAATACAGGGCAAAGACTCTGCACATAAACAAAATGAGGACAAGGAAAACTACAGAATCAGACAACAGGATAAGGGGCAAAGGAGTAATTGCATCAAGAGAGGATCTGCGGTGAGCAAACTGACCGAAACATGGAATAGGTCGTGAAGCAGAGCGGCAAGGTTCACACAGGCTCACCATGAAGGCGCCTACAAGAAGGCCGAGCTCAGGGGAGGAGCACAAGTGAGCCAGGTGCTGGGAGTCGCAGCTCCGCCTATAGAGAGAATGCTGCCCTGGGTCACAGAGAAGGAAAGACTAGAGGAGCTAGAGGGCACAATAGGGGACACGTGGAAAGCAGGAACTGAGTGTGGATCGGAGCTGAAACAAAGGACAGTGGAGAGACTATAATCATGCATAGGTGAATCTGTTGGGACCAGGGACCATAATAGTAAACAGAACCATGCTTCCAGGATATGACATAGGAAAGGGTTGACAAAGGAAGGGGCTCCGTAGACCACAATGCATCACTATGAGAGCGTGAACACCCGGACTGGGGCGAGAATTGAAGGAAGGTTTGAAATGTATCGGAGAGACTTCGAGTGTTTCATAGTAACCTTGCCAAAGGTAGGCCACCCAGAGCCCTTGTGAGTGCCACTTGTTCACAGGATGGCGGAACATGTCCTGGAACACATGCACAGTGTTCTGCCTACATACACCTCTTCTGGTTTTTAAAAAAGAGGATGAAGCCTCTACAGGATTTCATTTCCTGGCTCCAGAGAAGATATGCGTGAATCGCATGTTAGGATGTGGTATGAACAAGCAGCTCCACTGGGACGAGTCACTTATCTAAAGCTATGCAATTATTAGATCTTGAATTCCTCTTGAAGACCTAGGTGTCTATATCCCAGACAATGCGCCATTACGGAAAAAGAGCACAGGACCCAGATACAGTTTGCTTCCCTTAGTAATATTCCTGGCAAGTGGGCGGCTGTTCATGAACATCTTGCTGTTCATTTTAACTGTCAGATTAATTGTATAACCCATTCATGTTTTTGTCTTGCTACGAGTATGATTTAAATTATGTGATAAGTGTCACCAGCACTTATCTAGTCCAAATAAAGGACTTACCCCTTCCCTTCCTAATCACTTCTCCGTCCATCCCGTTGTCTTGACGAGCTCTACCTTCCCCGAATGAATCGACCATCGGTAAATAAGCGCTGATCCTCAGACAAGGTTAAAGCAAAACAGCGATACCGACCAGAAGACACTACCCTCTATAAGCATTTGAAGGAATTACAGAAACTAATAAAACAGGTACAGTAATACCTTAGTCAACCCTCAACCTCATGTTTTGGCAGGTACACCTGACAGGAGAAAACGGCTTACGGCACGTTGATAATTCATCTTATTGCTATCACTACACAGTAAAAAGTTACTGATTGTTGAACACCGTTAACGACTAATTTCAGTGGTTTTGAAATGGCTCTGTGTATGACTGATGTATATTTAAAAGCTATAGAAACATATGTGAAATATTTTTGAGGAAATTGAAGACCTAAGTACTTATTTATTCCAGAAGGATTCAATTAAATGTATGTTTTTGCTTCTCTTTGCACTCCCAAACCTACACACCTGTTTTTGAGGTGTAAGCCCTTGTTCTAAAGGGTTACAGTATCTAGCCCTTCTTCATACAGTTTTAATCTGCTTGGCTGCCCTTCAACCAATCAGAATGAATTCCCGTTTTAAGACCATTCTGCCCCACAGCCATTGCGAATAACAGGGCCTGTGCTCACCTCCCTGGTCTGGCTTTGCCGTCTAGTGGGGCACAGAAGGAACGGACCGCGATAGAGTGCCACATGCAGATTTTAAGTGCAAAAAGCACCCACTGCCACCACTTTGCATTCTTGCAAAAAGCATTCACCCACTCCTAATTACATTTTTGTATTCATGCTAATTTAGAACATATACTAGGATAATATTTGTTTTTCTTCTCTGAAACCGCTACCTTTTTTTCTACAGGAACTTTGTGAGCCTCAGGCATATGTGCATATGCTACATACAGATTTTCGAGAAGAGATGAGAAACTTCCACCGAAAAAACAATTCCTGGACAGCAAGGAGGACCCGAAAAGAACTGTTCAAGCCACAAAACTGAAATGTGAACTAGCTAAGTGGTCAGTTGTATTTGCCCTTTTGGCTCGTGCTTCTAGAATCTTTGTATTTCATACGGTCCATAGGTAAGTGGCCATTTTTGACCCAGCTCCTTTAGAACAACAGTTTGGGTCTTGGGTATTTCTGTATACATCTGTGACATGAGGACCTAATAAGACCTAGGAAGCAAAGACTTGAACAATCTTCTGAATTAAAGTTTTGAGACTTGATATGCTTCTCAATCAAAGTCCTGCGGCTGAATATTCTTCTGAATCAGTCATGCGACTGGACATTCGTCTGAATCAAAGTCGTGAGACTGGATATCCATCAACAGCCGATTAATTTGGATTTTAGATGAGCCTCCGGCTTGGAAAAAAGATCTGCAAAAGGGCATTTGATGAGTTGCTGGCAAACTCGACCAAACCACTCCAATAACCCTCTTCTATAAAATAATCATGTTCATTAGTGCTAAGAATCCAATCAGAATGGCAATTCAGTGGGGTCTTAGCGTTTTGATGCTAGGAATGAGGAGAGGTCTGCTGCTGAATACTGTTCGCACTGTAAAATTATTGTAATCATGGTTCACGTTTCTGTGACTTCTGTGTTTGCATAGAGGACTAACTAGGTCACACGTAGCTTAGCAGACATATTGAAGTGCCCGTATTCAGCAGATCATGGTTATTATTTATTTTTTAAATTATTATTTTTGCTAAAGAAAATGTGTAGTATATTTAAGAAATAGGAAACATGAAAAAAAATACAAATAAAGATTGACAGATGTTAACATTGTTGCTATTAATTTTGTTATCAATGTTGTTATTATTATTATAACTTGTAAACTGCTATATGTGTTCTAAAGGGTGTAGTGCTGAGTAGACAAAACAATCACAGCACAAAACAGTAGAGATCTAGATTTTACATTTGCCCCAAAAGTGTCATGCAATCTCATATAGATGTTACAGTCTCTGAATGTATTGACATAAAAAAGTAAGACCATAATAAAATTAGTGATGAAGACTAAATTTGTCAGAGGAAGGTGACAAGAAATGATGTAGACTGAGGTGAAAAAAAACGGCAGTAGTAGTTTTGCAGAAGATTGCTACCCAACGTACTTTCAAACGTAAGATTCAGTTTATTTCCTAATTTCAAAACCTCCCACCAAAATTCTGCCTCTTCCTTCATCCCAACTCACCTAGCCAATATTCTAAATTTTACCTACAATATATGCCTCCCAAATTCTGCTATTTCTTGCCTTGGAGCATTAGAACCCCAGGGTGGGGCAATGGACATACAGGTGTAGTGAACTGTTTTTAATGCTTTATCTATTGATTTTCAAGTAAAAAACAGAACATCAGTTGCCGCATGCAAAACGTGGTGCAGAAATGAGGTGCATATACAAACAACCCAATACTGGTTCCTTTGCTACAACGACGCATGTAAGCCAATCAATCTAGGTATATCTTGGTGAGTAATGCAACTAGGCGGCAAAAGAAAAACATAGGGTGAACGCATTAAAAAGCAGTACATCTAGTCCCTCAAGGGAGGGGGCCAACGGGGTTGAGGTGGAGTGGGTGGGGGTTGAGAGATCAAGGGCGTTGAGGCTAGGATGCCCAGTAGTCATAAGATAGCCACGGAGCGGGTGGCAATTGTTCTTAGGACGGGGGTGTGGAAGAAGTGTGACATACAGTTCGCTGCTGGTGTCACAGAAAACCAGGCTGTCGAGCCAGTCCTTGGAAGTGGGAGAGTGTTAGAAATGGGGTCTCTAGTTGGCAGTTGGTTTGCACCCTGTCCAAGTAGGGACCCTCACTCTAGTCAGGATAAGGAAGATACCCAACTCAGATAACCCCTGCTCACACCCTTTTTAGCTTGGCACAAGCAGTCAGGCTTATCTCAGTAGCAATGTGTAAAGCAGTTGCACATAACCCACAGTAATACAGTGAAATCATTACAAAAGGACACCACACCAGTTTTAGAAAAATAGCCAATATTTATCTGCGTAATACAAGACCAAAACGAGAAAAATTCAACATGCAGTAATAAAGATATGAATTTTGCAAGTATTAACTTAAAAATACAGGTCCTTGAGGTCGATAGTGCCGTCTGGGGCTACCACACGTTCGTGAACAACAAATCCAACAGTACAAGTCGGCCGCAGGGTCTCGGGCCAGCTACAGTGTCGGAAAGACCCGCCAACAGTACTTTGGAAATGTAGGGCGTTGTGATCCTCGCAATGCGATCCGGAGTGCATCGCAGGCGTTGGTTCTGGAGGTCGGTGCAGGGGTCGTCGGACCCTTGAAGTCACACGCTTTGCAGATCAAACTCTGGGCTGCTGACAAAGTCAGGAGCGCTGGCGTGGATGGCATTGAGGCTGCGGTGCAAAGCAGGACGATGCAACATGCGGCGCCCACAGGTCACGGTTTAGACAGCAGCTCGGTGACGGTGTCCTGGAGCATCGGTGAGACCAGGGCTGCAGTGTGAAGTGGGGCAGTGTGACATGTAGTGTCTCCAGGTCACGGTGCAGGCAGCGTTGTCTTCTTTGCTGAAGCGCTATCGTCAGTAGGCCCAAAGCGGCGGCACAGGGTGGCTCTGTGTGGCACCCGTGGGTCGCGGCGCAGACAGGGGCATGTGTTGACAATACTGAAGTCGATGGTTCTGGCGTTGGAGGACCGGGACTGCGGTGCAAGATGGGACGTGCTTTGTGCACCTCATGAGCGGTGTCCACAGGCTGCGGTGCAGGCAGTGGCGCCGGTGTCAGCATGGAGCGTCGTCGTCAGGGATGCCAAGGTTGCGGTGTGAACAAGGCGATGCAGTGGGTGGGGCCCACAGGTCACGGTGCAAGCAGAGGCTCGATGATGGTATCAGGTGGCGGCATCAGTTAGACTAGGGTTGCGGTGCGACATGGGGCACAGCTCCATGTGGCATCGTCAGGTCACGGTGCAGGCAGCGGCGTTGTTGGCTGCATCACAGTGGTTTTCTTCTGTTGAGCAAAAAACCACAGTTCCCAGTCGTGTAGGCAGATGAAGCTGAAGTCTTTGATATCCCTGAGACTTGCAACAGGAGGCAAGCTCTACCCCAAGCCCTTGGAGAAACTTCACAAGCAGGATACACAACAAAGTCCAGTCTTTGCCATCTTTAAGGCAGAAGCAGCAACGGCAGGCCAACCCAGCAAAGCACACACAGCAAAGGAGCAATACTCCTCCTCCAGCTCTTCAGCTCTTCTACTTGGCAGAGATTCCTCTTGATCAAGAAGTTTTCTACAAGTCTGGGGTTTTGGATCCAATACTTATACCCACTTCTGCCTTTGAAGTAGGCAAACTTCAGAGGAAAGTCTCTGTTGTTGACAAAACCCTGCCTTGCACAGGCTTGGCCCCAGACACACACCAGGGGGTCGGAGACTGCATTGTGTGAGGGCAGGCACAGCCCTTCTGGTGTAAATGACCACTCCTACCTCCACTCTAGCCCCGATGGCCCACCAGGATATGTAGGCTATACTCCAGCTCCTTTTGTGACACTGTCTAGTGGAGATTAAAAAACAGCCCAACTGTCAGTCTGACCCATACATGGAATACACAAACATGCAGAGGCACAGAATGGTTAAGCAAGAAAATGCCCAATTTCCAAAAGTGGCATTTTAAAACTGACAATCTAAAAGCCAACTTTACCAAAATATGTATTTTTAAAATGTGAGTTCAGAGACCCCAAACTCCACATCTCCATATTCTCCCAATGGGAAACTGCACTTAAAATATATTGAAAGGCAGTCCTCCGTTAACCTATGAGAGAGATGGGCCTTGCAATAGTGAAAAACGAATTTTGCAGTATTTCACTGTCAGGGCATGTAAAACACATCAGTACATGTACTACCTTTAACATACACTGCACTCTGCCCATGGGGTATCTAGGGCCTACCTTAGGGGCGCCTTACATGTACAAAAAGGGAAGGTTTGGGCCTGGTAAGTGGATGCACTTACCAGGTCGAATTGGCAGTTCAAAACTGCTAACACAGAAACTGCAGTGGCAGATCTGAGGAGATGTTCATTGGGCTACTCATGTGGGTGGCACAATCAGTGCTGCAGGCCCACTGGTAGCATTTGATTTACAGGCCCTGGGCACACATGGTGCACTTTACTAGGGACTATGCCATTGTGGATAAACAAATCACCAGTACAATTTACGTAGGGAGCACTTGCACTTTAGCACTGATCCACAGTGGTAAAGTGCGCAGAGATATTTAACCAGAAAAAATAGATCTGAAAAGATAAGAGGAAGAAGGCAAAAAGTTTGGGGATAACCCTGCAAAAAGGACCATTTCCAACAGAGAGTGTCTATAGCCTTAGTGTAGTGCTACCTCACGTTTAGCCAGCAGTAGCACAATGGCGGTAAAACGACGCATATACTTGGGAATGTCTTGCACATATCCCAGCAAGGCTACCAAAGGATCAGGAGTAACGGTTAAGTCTATCACTTCAGCCAGTAGATCGTAAATGGACTGTCAATAGCAGGCAATGTGGGTGCATGTCCAAGAGAGTTGGGCAAAGTCAACCCCTGGGCTATGGCATCTGGGACACACAGAGGATTTGTGGGGTCAAGGTGTGCCAGGAAGATGGGCATAACATACGCCCTGAGCAGAAATCTGTCTTGCAGAAGTTTGTGGCGATAATTGGGTGATGCAAGACGTGTTTGTGCACAGCAGGCCTACCACATTTTGTCAGTAAGTGTGCACCCCAAATCAGCCACTCAGGAGCAACGTTGCCTCTTGTCGAGGGGGGAAGAAGGGCAGAGCAAAGGTGATAAAGTTTAGAAACTAATCGTTGCCCTCCATCATTGGCAATCAAAGAGGTCATGGGCTAAAGGGTAGGTCGGTATGACGGTGCAAAGTGCACTCCGAATGCTCCTCATAATGAAACGGCCCATCTGAGTAGCTGTGGGGAGGTTTGTTGTCATCAGTTATCTATCATGTGGCCCGTAGGGAACATGTCACCAAAGGTGTGGAGTGCATGTTGTGTGGGAGTACGTTGTATTAGTAATTCACCAGAAATGGACAGCCAGGGGTTGGACGCTAATAGTAACAATGGTGAATATAGGAGGGTGCCTCCCAGAAGTCGTAAGAGTTTTTTCCAAGCCCATCTGGTAGTGGAGATTGGTTGAATGTTCATGGGGTCTAGTGGGAGGCCAGCGAGGATGAGGGAGGCAGAGGAGTTAGGGCAGCCAAGTCAGTTTCAGGTTTTGTGTATGGGATAAGGGCATCGGAATGAAACCAGTGGTGGGCACACTTGTATTGTGCCAAAAGTAGTATAATTGCATGTGGGGAATGCCACACCCGCCCCATCCATACAGCAACGCTCATGCAGCCCAAGTAATGTGTTGGCAACGTCCAGCCCAGATAAGTTTAAGGAGTAGGCTTTAGGTGCAGGGTTAACTTGATCTGGTTGAGACTCGTGACGTGAATGTGAAAGTAATGTGCATTGCATGGTGGATGCACAGGAGCAGTTTTTCTGAAAAAACGCCATTTCTATCTGCTCTCAGGAACAGTCTGGGTTGAAATAAATGATCTATAGCAACATTGCTGACCTCTGCCCTTCAGGTGATAGAGATATTAGATTATACTTGTCCACTGACTGCTCACAACACATGTTGAAGTGCCCGTATTCAGCAGATAATGGTTGTAATTTATGTTTTCAATTAATATTTTTGTCAAAGAAAATGTTTAGTATTTTTAAGAAATAAGAAACATGAAAAAAATAAAAATAAAGATTGACAGGTGTCAACATTGTTGCTATGTCACCACATACGAGATATGATTCAAGTCAAGTTTATTAAAACGTTCGGCAGTATTAGCTATTCAAGAAACAGGTTCAAAATACAATAGCAAATTGAGGGGTCAAGAAAAGAAAGGGGTCAGTCGTAAAAAAACAAACACATTGGAACGTGAGTAAGGAAAATTGATTGGATGCTTGGGACAAGAGGTGAGAAAATTAAAAGAAAAAGAAAATAAATGGCCAGAAGTTATCTGTCAGAGCTGTCATCTCCTAGATGGAAGAGTCTAGTACTGAAAGCAACCCAGAGCAAGGAAAGCAGAGAATGGCAATTCTTTGAGGTTTTACTGTATAAAGAATCGTGATTTTATTAAAGACAAGGAGGCTATCATTATGCATTAACCTTTTATTCACTCTTCTGAGCAGCAAACCATTGAAAGAACCAAAAGAACCTTAACAGCATCACAAAGAAAACAGAATGTTCATGTCCATATAATCCAGGTGTCCTCCATCTCCTTCCTCTTTTGTTTGGAAACCTCCTTCATCTCCGAATCTTCTCCCACGAAAAATTATCCTCTCTCACGAATCTGTAATAAAGACGAACAAAATATATACAAAACTCAAACACAGAACACTATTCACTTCAATCATCTCCCCTTTGCTTACCCCTTTTTTTTTTACTTCAAAAAAATAGACTTAACCAAACTTTTCTTTAACACACAGTAACACCTTCAGAAAAAAACAGATAAAAAAAACATCTCTCCTACATCTAGGGAGGGTGGGTGGGCTAAAGCTAGCCTCCTTGTCTTTAATAAAATCACGATTCTTCATACAGTAAAACCTCAAAGAATCACCATTTTATGTCAAGACAGGAGGCTAGCATTAGGCATGCTTAAAGTCATGCAAAACACTTTTCGAAACATGGTCAATATTCCTGAAATAAAAAGTTCTAAATGTTTCTGTGGAAGACCAATCTTCAGCTTTCAGAATAAGATCCAGATTTCCTCCCAACATAGAAACCTTACTTTCCATAGCTCCCCTCACCGAATGAGTTGAGAATCTCGAAATATCTACACCAGCCTCCCTCATAGCACCTTTCACCCATCTAGCAACAGTAGCCCTTGAAGCCCCCCTAAACGGTTTTACGTAAGAAATCAATAGTTGCTGAGTACCTGCTCCCCTTCTTTCCAACATTCTAGTTTCATATTCCTTCAAGCAGCGAACCACACAAACTTTTGGACATTCGTCAAAATATGGATAAAAGATCGAACCAGACATAGGGGGTCATTCCGAGACCGCCAAAAGACCGCACCGCGGTCAAATGACCGCGGCGGTCATTCTAACTTTCCCGCTGGGCTGGCAGGCGATCTCCAAAAGATCGCCCACCGGCCCAGCGGGAAAGCCCCTGCAAAGAGGAAGCCGGCTCCGAATGGAGCCGGCGGATTTGCAGGGGTGCGACGGGTGCAGTGGCACCCGTCGCGATTTTCAGTGTCTGCAAAGCAGACACTGAAAATCTTTGTGGGCCCCCAGGGGCCCCACGACACCCGTTCCCGCCATCCTGTTCCTGGCGGTAAAAACCGCCAGGAACAGGGTGGCGGGAAGGGGGTCGGAATCCCCATGGCGGCGCTGCTTGATTCCCTGGGCCAGGGGTAAACCGGCGGGAAACCGCCGGTTCCCCTTTTCTGACCGCGGCTTTACCGCTGCGGTCAGAATGGCCCAGGAAGCACCGCCAGCCTGTTGGCGGTGCTTCCGTGGTCGTTGGCCCTGGCGGTCGGTGACCGCCAGGGTCAGAATGACCCCCATAGTCTTAGTGCGTTTATACACCTCAAACAGAATTCCAGTTGATTGATAAAATCTATGATTTACTTCCAAAGCTCTTACATCTGAAACCCTCCTAAATGAAATTAAACAAAGTAGAGTAGCCAACTTCCAAGAGAGCTCCCTTTCACCCAAATACTTATTTACTGGCCACCTTAGAAAAAAAAACAGGACTAGATCAACATCCCAAAAAACTTGATATTTCGTAAACAGTGGACGTTTGAAACGAATACCCTTCATGACCCTACAAACCAAGGGACTCTTACCAATAGAAACTCCCTGGTATTCTTGTTTTGTATTCCACTGACAGTCCTCAGTACTCTGATTTAAGAAGGAATACTGGAGCTGACACATAGGGGAGATTTTTGCTGTCTCTTTTCTTTCTCAGTCAACTTAACTTGAATATATTTAGTGCATATAACGTTGTACATATTGATGTAGGTACTAAACCAGTCTGCATGACCTGCACAGCAAGAGCACTGGTGGTAGAAAGCTGTTGACTTAAGGGCATAGTTGGAGTATTAAGCACCCAACAGTGTTTGATACTCTGTTAATATTATCTATATCATTTGCTTTTATGATCCACATTTTACAGTGGAAGTGCTTTATCCAGGGTTTCTTATCTCACTTTCTCTTGTAGTTCTTTTCAGACACCTACTTTCACTTTTTTCTGCATGTGAACCAGATCTACCTGGTGCTTGTATTCTGGGACCCCCAAGAGGGTAGAAATGGTTAGATCAACTGAGGAGGGGTCTAGGTAAGCTCCTAATGACAAAGTTAGCCCACAGAAAGCTGACTACATCAGCAAGCTACATCATAATTAGTGGATTGGGGTCCACAGGTGATTGATGAACCACTTTCACAGCCGGCTAAGACCAGTTGAGTCTTATGTACTCCCTCTTCTAAAGCCTCTTAAAGGCTGCACCTTCCCCTATACCATGGATTTGCCCTAAATCATAGCTGTCCAACTAGGGTCTAGTTAAATTCTTTGGCACTTTTCGTACTTTCCTCCTCCCAAATGTGTTTTTATGAAGAAACCGTGACTTCACATGCCCTCACCTTTTTCCATTTCAATGGGCATCTTTTTTTCTTCTCTGGCTCCCCTTGATCACTGATTGGACCAAGTGAGCAGATGATGGTCTGTGTACTTTTTCAGGAGAAGATATGTCAACCAGTGCAGGAGCCAACATTTAGCTTGTAACAGGATTTTTTTTTGCTCTGTATGGAGTTTGGTTCTCTCCTTTGTGTTGTCCTTTGACAATTTTTGAAACATTTCAGTTTGCTTGTTCTAGCTTCATCAAACGTTTCGCCCAGCCTTTTCAAATAGGAACCAATCATTAAAAGCCAGGGCAAAGGTTTTTAAGACAGATTTTCTACTCCTCCACAGTAGGTGCAAAGGTATTTGTGGAAATCAGTCGAGAAAACATCAGGTAGAAATGATCAGTCTGTGTGAAAATGTGCAAGGCCTACTATATACTGCAGTGCACCACAAACACAGGCAGGAAGCATGTGGAATTTGCAGCAACACCCAAGCAGTGCACCAAGCATTACAATACTAATGCCTTTTGCTATGAGTTCTCAGGATTTAGATTAGACCACCAGGGATGGGTTTGGGTGAAGGTGTAATATTTGATCCAGACTGGTTTAAGAGCAGGTGAGGGGTTAACATTTGGGATTATTTGCAGCTCCCCTATTGGGCAGGTGCAGAGTGGTGGGGGCCAGCAATGGTGTAACATCACTTATGGACCACCCTGCGGAAGATGATGAGGGGCCACTGAGTCTCCCATATCTCCTATATCTACATTGACATTGAGCTGAATGGGAGCCACCAGAAGGGTAGAGGCCCTTTGAAGGTTAGGTCCCCCCAGGAGGCTGGGTGCTTTACCTCCCTGCAGCCGCTTGTCATGTTGAGGCATGAACCAGATGTAAATCCACCAATACTCATCTCTCTGAGATCCATATGAGGCGCTGTTTTCTGTTCTATCCTCTACACTTAAGGGCGATCGGCTGCTTGGGGAACTGTACTTGGAGAAGTATGGAATCGTCTGCCTGAATGACTTTCACATGTTTTGACAGAGTATGTATGCACAATATACTGAGTGAGTGAACGGCAGTGCAAAGTTACAAAGTGGGTGATAATGATAGTGAAAATCGTACTTAACAAGTCTCTGTAACTGAGCTCAATTATCTGAGATTCGTTCTGCTTACAAGAACCGGGACATTCCCGGAATCACGTACCAGGAACGGGAGCACCAAGAATCACAGTGCGTTTCTGTCTTCAGGAAAGATGGAACTTAAAAATCTTTAGGAATAACGTTAGGTTTTGAAAAAATACTACAATGTACAAAAGAAGGCAGAAATGCAAAGAAAAGTGGACCAAAACTACACGTTTTTATACATAGGTATGTTGCACATCTCAATTAAATCTGTAAAATCAACAGAGCAATATGCAACTATGATATCAATCAAGAGATACATTTATGAATGTTGTTGATTTGTATTCTTCTTTTAATGCAAATAAACAATCTTGCATTCATTAAGGTGATGACTACTCAGTTTTTATAGTTATACAGCACCGCAGCCAACACGTGTTCATAACACAGGACTTTTTCAAGGAAAAAAGATATGGAGAAAATAATTTCTAGGGTCTACTAGTAAAATATTTAATAATGGTGGAAGAGGAAACATAGAGAACCATAAGGAACTTTGTGGTAAGTAAATTTGAATGCCTGGTCCAACCTCAATAATGTGGATATATTCCACCTTGATATATCTGGCCTTGCTCATCAAAATAAAGGATATGAGTATCCAATTCAATAACGTCCGCTCGCCACTCTTTCAGGGGAAAGATCCGGAACAAAGCCTGGTTGTTCATTTTCACGCAAGCGGAACAACACTTGCCTGAACAGCGGAGGCCTTTTTCTCTGCCTTAACCACGCATGGGCTGAACAACGCACATGCGTGGTTAAGGCACAGAAAAAGGAAGATCCATCGGGAGAGGACGCAGTCAGGTAAGTGGGGCTAGGGCAGGGCTGGGGGTAGTTTTTAGGAGTGGGGCGGGGAGTGAAGGGGTTGGGGTGGTTAAGTTTTTTTTTTTTTAAGGGGTCGGGTGGGGGGTCGATACTATGGTTTTTAGGGCAGGGGTGGGGGGTTGGGGTTATTTGTTTTTAGGGGCGGGGTGGGAGTCGGGGTAATGCTGTATTTAGGGAGGGTGGGGGGGTCAGGTTTTTAGGGGTCGGGATAATTTTTTATTTACAGCGGGTGGGGGATCAAGGTGAATTTGTATTTGGTGGGTGGGGTAAACATTTTTTTTAGGGCAGTGTGGGTTTTTAGAGGTGGGGTCAGGGTAATAGGGGTGGGGGTTGGGGTAATTTTGTATTTAGGGTGGGTGGGTGCGGGTTTTTAGCGGTGGGGTGGGGGATGGGGTAATTTTGTATTTAGGGCGGGTGAGGGTCAGGTTTTTTGGGGCGGGGGGGGCTTGGGGTAATTTTGTATTCAGGGTAGGTGGGGGTCGGGTTTTTAGGGGTGGGGGTGAGAGAGGTCAGGGCAATTTTGTATTTAGGGAGAGGCAGGTTTTTAGGGGTGGGGGGACGGGGTAATTTTCTAGTTAGGGCAGGTAGGGGGTCTGGTTTTTAGGGGGCGGGGTGAGGGGTTGCGGTAATTTTGTATTCAGGGCAGGTGGGGGTCGGTTTTTAGGGGTGGTATGAGAGGGTCGGGCTAATTTTGTTTTTTAGGGGTTGGGTAGTTTTATTTTTGGAGGGTAGGAGCGATTTTTGGGCTCAGGGTGGGTGGGGGTATTGGGGTAGTTTTTAAAGGTGATGGTAGGGGTACTTCTGTTTTTAGGGGTGCGTTGGAGGGGTCAGGGTAATTTTGTTTTTAGGGGTTGGGTTGTATTTTTTGGGGGGTTAAGGTCGGTTTTAGGGCTCAGGGTGGGTGGTTATCGGGGCAGGTTGGGGGCTCAGGGTAAGTTTGTTTTTAGAGGTTGGGTTGTTTTATTTCTGGGGTGGTGGTCGGTTTTAGGGCTCAGGGTGGGTGGGGGTATTGGGGTAGTTTTTAAAGGTGGGGGTTGGGTACGTCTGGTTTTAGGTGTGGGGCGGGGTCTCCGGGGTAATTTTGTTTTTAGGGGTTGGGTTGTTTTATTTTTAGGGTGGGGGTCGGTTTTAGGGCTCAGGGTGGGTGGGGGCATCGGGGTAGTTTTTAAGGGTGGGGGTTCGGGGTACTTCTGTTTTTAGATTGGGGGTGGCATGCGACAACCACCCGTGCCGTTTCCACACATGCCTTTACTAGCCATGCATTTACAATGGAAAATCATTGTAAAGGCATGCATGGTGAAGGCATCTGTGGAAACAACGTTAGCGTTGTTCCAACCACATTGTTCATGCATGCATGGTTGCCGCATGTGTGTTCCATCATACAACCCTCTTTCAGTGCCTTTACAGGGGCTGCAGTGCTGGCACCCCCTGTCAAGGTACAGAGAACGCTGCAGGCCTGGCATGTCTAGGTATGGCGAACAGTAGTCTGTCAGGGTGGCGGATGTAATGTTCTCCCTTACCCTGATGGGCAGCAGGCTGCCTGCCAAACTCTAAAACAGGCCACATGTGCTTTCGAGCAAGGAAAAACGCCATTACGAAGTTTGGCAATCATGCCTTTGTGTGTCAAGGTAATTCTCCAGGGCCTGGCGAACTCAGAAGTAACTAGGCAATTACTGAAACAGGTACTATTACATGTTCCTGGAAACTCAGCAAAATAAAATGGCAAGCACTTGTAAGATCTCTTGACTACGTACTGTGGCAGCGCAAGGAACTTGTGGTATGTGCAGTGCTCATGGAATTCATGCTGAGCGCCCACCTGAGGAACCCTTGGTCTTTAATCACCTGGAGATGGGCTGGACCCATGAGTTTCCTGGACAATACCCTCCTCCACGTGACCCTGACCGCTGATGCCGAGACCCTGACCTCTGACGCCAAGACGTGACTTTTTCTGCTGGAGCAGTGATTGGTTGTTTTTCTTTCGTTGTGGCAGTTCCTTGAAGTAGGGTTATGACCTTCCTTCAGCCATAGCCACCCTGAAGGTCTGCTACACCAGGCTCTCCAGTGTGCTAGAACGAAGTAAGAGATCAGCATGGGCATTTGGATGGGCTAGCAGCAAAAGTGGCCATTTTCCCTTTTCAGTCATCGAAGAATGGAGGTGGAGCCTCACATGTTTTCCCAGACTAAGATAGCCCAAAATCTCAGCCTTGGAATTTAACCAATCCAAAAGGCCAACAATGTTCGAATGCGGTTCTTCTCTGGAATTTCCTCTTCCTGTGGCTTTTACTTCCTGTTTTCCTTATATAATAAGATGCGTTCTGAACATCACTGTGTCAGAAAGCAATTGAGTTCTATATTTCGGCAGGATCATAGTCTCCCTGATGCTCTTTTGTACCTGAGTTTTCCCAGTCTAATTTTGGAGTTTTGTTCAGACTTTTAGATCAGTGGTTCCCTACCTGTGGTTCGGGGGCCACTGGGGGTCACGAAGCCTCCTCAGGGGGTCCGCAACTGCTTAGAAAATTAAAAAAAATTGGAAGATTAGGTCCCCAGCTTTCAATAAAGACTCAGTGGGGGGTTCCTGTATTCTAATAATTATGCACTGGGGGTCCCTGGGTTCTTATAGTGATAAAGTGGGGGTCCACAGAAGTCCAAATGTTGGGAACCACTGTTCTAGAAGATAATTCCACCCAGCTTTGAATCGACCTTTTCAGTCCTACTTCCAGTCCTGCTCAGCTTAGACTTGGCTTTTATAGTGCTTGGTCTTTCATTTTTCTTTGTGCTCATGCTGAAATATCACTGCCCTTGCCCAGAGGTTGTTTGCCTTTTAGGCTTTTTAATTCCTTGTTACACCTTCTTCCTCCACATTTATTTAAATGGTGGAAGGGCAAACTCGCTGCCGAAAGGAGTCACCCTTACTGTGGGGCCAAAACAAAATGCTTATAAAAGAATATGCTTAGTGCCCTGGTCTTGGCAAACGGCCATTTTACACTTTTAATCTTACAGGGTAGCACAGATAAGTAGTAAGGGCTACATCCTGGCGAGTGATATATTTTTAAAGACTAAGATGCAGATATCATATAAGTGGAGGCAAAATAAACAGAATGTCTAAGCAGTGTTATCATCTTTATAAAAGAAAAAGTATACAAAATGTATTCATTGCAAGACCCAGGTCCACCACAGTAAAATTATGTATCGCCACAGAAAATTACTGTTCTGCATCCAATGTAGCATGCTAGAATAATCTGTCTTCTTGAATGTCGCAGGCAGTGCTTACACACCACGGACGCATTTGAGTGGACCAGAAGGCAGGATTTATGGTCTGCATCATCACTTCAAATAAGTCTGTTCAGCAAGTAATGGTCAGTCTTACTTTTGTGCTAGGTGAGACAAGCAGCACGATCCCCACTAGGACTCAGCAGCAGTCAGAGATGGTTCAAAGGAAAATGTATTGAACTGGGTGGCATGCAGAAGATGCAGCGTACAGCCAAGTAGCATCTAAGAGGACCATGGCTGATGCTTTAATGGATCAGAAGCAGATTAGCCACTTCGGTGATGTTGTGTTATACCAATGTTCCAGACCCTTGGCTCTGGAGTGTGGAATGTTGACTCTCAGAGTGTTCAGGGTTCCTGAACCAGTTTCTCAGAGTTGGCAGTTGAGGCTGGGGGGGGAGACTGGACCATCAAGAATTGTATGAGTCTTGACATATTTATGGAATAAAATTCTTCTTCTGTATTCGACCAGAGTCAGCTCATTTCTTCGCCTACACTCAACAAACTTGGCAAAGAGCCTTGTCAACCCTCCACCCATGGTGCATCAAAAACTGTGCCACACTTACGTATTCAACCCTAACAGGTGGGAGCGCTGAGTGGGAGACTGGGTGAGAGTAAAAAGGAAGATTAGTGAGGAAGGGGGAATGTAAATTCATGGTTAGCCTAGAAGTAAGGATCATTTTATGTAAAGCATCTCTACTGAGAGATAGTAAAGTGTGGCATGCCAGGAAGATGGCATGTTGCTGGGTACAATAGTGTACAAATAAGCCTCACATGAACCCGTGAGTACACAACTTTATAGTCTGGAGCCACAGGCTGGCACATCTTTCTCACACTTCTCCTTGCAGTTGCCTGCCTCACAATATTCCATATTCTATATAGAACATCCAACTCCCTTTGACCAAACACATAGCAACAGTAAAACAACAATAGAACATAACACACACTCCTTCAGTACCAAATAAAACACAATAAAAGGGAATAATACAATAAAATAAAGTCCCAAAACAAAACGTGTTATACTAGAATATACAAAGATATAACACTTCTTTCTATACTCTACAACAATTAACTCTTGTAAAATGCATCTGTACATGAATCTTTATTGAGGAAAGCATTTTCTCCACATACAAAGTCTGGGAGGTTTCCTTACTCTCACTTCTGTGTCCTTCTCATTCATACCAGAATCTTCTCTCAACTCCGTACTTACTCCATCGCCACTACTACTTCCTTCTACCTCGTCACTATTTCCTTCTGCATTGTCAATCACCCCACTGTCATTTGCTAGACCCTTTTCCTCCCTTGAAACACCTCAATTTGTATAATGTATGGTACCACCATTAGACATTGTCTCAAACTCTAGCCACTGAAAGTTTAAAACTGACTTTCATTCCATGTTCCTTTTGAACTGTGCGCCACCCTTTTTAAATTCCACACCCTTCCACTACTCACTCTGACCGCAATATTTAACTCCTCTATCACTTCTTCCGGTTTGTAAAATTGACTCTGACCTTTTTTTTTAACTTTACCAGGTTTTTCGACCTGGATCCAGTCACCATAGCAATATCCACTGGTTTAACTCCATGTTCCTCATCTTAACAATTCTTCGTTTTCACATGGTTTCCGCCATCCTGCTCTGCAGTGACTCACGAGATGACTGTTCAACACCTGAATGATGTAACCTACTGGGATTGAATTTAGATCTGTGCTTACAACTCCCCAAAGACTTTATTATTTGTTACCCTGTATGCCTAACCTACCTTGTGTAATTGTAACTCTTCAGACACAAAGACTTTGTCTAAGAATTTCAACACAGAGACAGCATCAGCCTCCTCAACAACCTCAATCACTGGCCGTCGTGAAAACAAATTAGTGAGCACAATGAAAAACTTTTGTTCCTCACCAAACTGACCTAATAAGTAAATAGCTACTATCTCCCTTGGTTACTTAGGGAATACATTCTCACACATGGGTGGCCTCAAAGTTTGCAAGGTTTTATGCACCAGCACAACTGGGACATTCCCTCACAAACCTCTCTATTCCTGCACACACACCTGGCCACCAAAACAGGTGCCTTATAAAACCCTTTCTTCTTACAATACCAAAATGGCCCTCCTGGCATAACTGAATAATCAAGTTTCTTAGACCCTTTGGTGGTACAATCCTTTCTACCCTCAAAATAGTGCCATTATCCACTGTCAGCTGTGATCTGACTTCCCAAATCAACTTAACCTCTATTTGCAAATTACTCTTGGTAGGCCAGTTTCCCTTGATAAATTCCTTAACTTGTGTCACCAGTCCATCCTTCTCATACTCTGCCATCCATTCTTCCTTACATACCACACGAACACCATCCCAGTGTATAAAAGCCACTTGAAACTTATTCCAAACCTCATCTTCACATTCTTCTAATTTAGTAGGCACTCTGGATAAGCAGTCTGCCACCACATTGTCTTTACCAGGTAGATAAACAAGTTTATGAATGTAATCCTGCATCCACATTGATAGTCTGGGTATCTCTGCTGAAGCATTGTCAATTCCTTCCATTGTCAACATATTCACAAGAGGTTTGTGGTCACAGAAAATCGTAACAGGTCTACCCCATACAAAGGCATTAAAATGACCCAATGCCCAGGCACATGCCAACACCTCCCTTTCAATAATTAGGTGCCTTTCTTCAGTAGGCGAGAGAGCTCTGGACATGAAAGATATTATGAACTCCACCCAATCCTATACCACTAGCATCAGTTGTGATACAGCAGTTCAAATTGGATCAAAACAGTCCATTGCTGGAATTTTATCAATTTCTGATGTAATCAGATTAATTTCTTCCTGACATTCCCAAGTTCATTCTAACTTAGGGCCTGATTTAGAGTTTTGCGGAAGGGTTACTCCATCACAACGGTGACAGATATCCCGTCGGCCGAAATCCCATATGGGATTTACATTTTGGTGGCTGGAACATCTGTCACTGTTGTGATGGAGTAACCCTTCCGCCAAACTCTAAATCAGGCCCCAAGACTTGTTTTTTAGCAGTTGCTTTATATAAAAACTTTTTTTCTGCAAATTGTGGAATGAATTGTGAACAATATTCCACTGACCCCAAAAATGACCTGACCTCCTACCTTGTTCCTAAGAGCTGGGGCTTCCTTTATGGCATTAGTGAGAGATGTCGTAGGTTTTACTCCACTGACTCTGAATTCATGCCCTAAATATGTTACCTTTTTTTCTGCAAGTTTACATTTCATGAATTCTACAGTCAGACCATTCTTTCCCAAAATGTCCAACACTTTCCGTAGTCTCGAGTCATGAACACCTCTATTTTCCCCAAAGATTAATATATCATCCTGGAAGAACTTTATACCTTGTTCTTTACTAGAAGGGTTGTGCATGAGCCTCTGAAAGACTGCGGATGCAGACGCCAAATCTAAAGACATTTGTTTGATTTCAAAACACCCAAAAGGTTTGATGAATGCTGTGCACTTCATAGAGTCAGGTGTTAGTAAAATCTGGTGGTGTGCAGCCGACACATCTATGGTGGAAAATACTTTAGCACCTTTGAGACACATGATGATTTCATTATTCTTAGGTAGTGGAAATCGGTCGACCACAATATTCTCATTTAAATGGTGCAGTTCCACACAAAAATGGATGTTCCCATTGCTGCGCCTGACTATTACTAATGGAGAGATCTATTCAGAGGACTCAGTAGGCTATATCACTGATGTTGCTACTAATTTGTCCAGTTCTTTTGATACCTCATCTCTTCTCGTAATAGGAATATTCCTAACCTTGTGTACCTTAGGGATGGCATTGTTTTTTAAAATAATGTGATGTTCAAACCCTTTCAGGTTTCCTAAGGTTGTGTTTAAAACACTTGGAAAGTTGCGTAGCATATCCTAAGCAACAGTGGACCGACCCCTCATCCACTAGCCTAACCTGATCCTTACTTCTAGGGTTGGGTAGGATGTGTAACTTCCCCTAATCAAACCACCCAAGCACCAGGGTACCAATTATTTGCTACGTACAACTTTCCTTGTGTGCATTTACCTTTAAATCTGTAAGTTAAACACCTGTAGCCAAGCATTTACATTTTGTCCCTACTGTACCCTTGGGGTTGTATGCCCTGTTCACGCACGTCATTGCCAATTTTTCTTATGAACTTTTACCTCCACATCTCCTCATTTATAATGCTGTACAGTGATCACGAATCTGCAAAAAAAATGATTTTGATTTCCACCCCACCAATGCTCATCCTACATTCAGACTTGTTCTTCATGTGCTCGTCACAAATATTTACAATCATATTGCACAATAAAGATTACATTGTCATACTTCACATCACCATTCTCACTACCATCACATTCTTCTTGCCTGTAATCTTCTAATATGCGTTTAATGTTGTACTTTTTCTTTCTGCATATCCTTGCAAAATGCCGATAGTTCCACAACTGCTGCATTTTTGTTTCAATGCTGGGAAATTCTTACTGTATGCTAAGTGGTTTTTGCTTTCGCATCTGTAACATGTAACCTTGTCCTTGGATGAATACTTTGATTGGCCATTGAAGGTCTTGTTCATGGGCTTGCGGTTTATTTTACAAATTACTTTTGTTCCTGTGTCTTTAGACATTTATTCTTTCACACTTCTGCCTGAAATCTTATCTTTGTGCATGATATAAATGACATGCTCAAGTGATGAATCTCTGTTCACCATAGCCATTCTTTTGCTGATAACTGCACTTTGTTTTAAGCTGCTAAAAATTGATCAGCACCAAACCGCTCTGTTTTGGGACATCATTAACACGTATTGTCTTTATATCTAAGCTAGGAGTATGTGTCAAAAGGGAAGGAACTTCAAATACTCTTCAAAACCCCCACACCCAATAATCATGCGTGCCTGACCAGAATAGTATGCTTAGCATCATGTACTTGATTGCATTTTTAAAACAGTAACAGAACTTAACTGCAATGTCTAAATAAGTCTTGACATATTTAAACATTGCCAATTTATTCGAAGAATTGTGAAAAATTCAGAAAAATCCAGAAGGGGGCCCTAAATTTTTTGCACTGGGATAAGGGTTGCATTAAAAACACCACTGAGTTATACCAATGTTCCAGACTCTTGTTTCTGGAGTGTGGAACTTTGGCTCCTCAGTGTGTTCAGGGTTCCAGAACCAGTCTCTCAGAGTTGGCATTTAGGGCTGGAGAAGAAGACCGGACATATCGAGACCAGTACGGGGCTTGAAATATTTATGGAATAAACTTCTTCTTCTTCGATATTCGACCACAGTAGGCTTATTCATTTGGCAATACTAAACAGGTGACAACATAAACAAGGGGGTGCTGACTCCAGAGCGGGCAGGATGCCCTTCGCAGTAGAGTATTTATTGCTGCACAACACCTGAAAACGATGCAAGAAGGCCTACACATAGCTAAAGGAGCAAACAGTAACCCGGGGGAAGGATCAGCACATTGGGAAGGCCTAATTCTGAAGAAGGTTGCTCCACACACACAATGTGCTCTTCTCCCACACACACAGCAATTGGACATGACAGTGGGGTCATCTTGTGCTCTCTTTGAGATGGGTATAGTGTTCCCAAAGCTTTGCTCTCCAATTGTGATGATCCTTAGGTGGGGTATAGCAGCAAAAAACTCCAGTTTCAGGAAACCCCCTCTTCCAAGCAGTAGTCCTCTCTGGAGCACTCAAGGAAGCTTGGACTTTGGGTCTTGTGCTGAATAAGAAAGGTTTTCAGCACAGTGCTGGGTTCTTCGTTCTCCCTCGGATCACAGCATCAGGAGGCTTCATTCTGGTACCAGCTCCTTGGTAAGTTATTGAATTTTCCTGCTGTTGATCCAGTACTTTCTCTAGACTGTTGCACAGATCATCCACTTTAATTCCAAGGTGAACTTGATATTGGGCTCATACTGCCAACTATATACAGTTGGTGTCAGGCTAAGTAAAAACTTAGAGATGTGTCAAGAGCTTGTCATAAGGTATATTCTTCACCTATTTCCTAGAGCCTCTGAGGAAGGGGCAACCCTTTCTGGAATCCACACTTTCTGTCCCTGGCATAAAATAGGTTACAGAGAGGACGCCCCCTGGAAAGTACTGCCTGGAAGCAACAGAAACATGTAAAATGCTGGGTCCCATCTATAGGCTATTTCTTACAAAGTTGTAGTTTTGGATCTCGTAAGACCAACATTGGAACAGAGCTGAAGCTGTCAGTGCTTATCAGAATGCTAGAAATGTAATGTGGCCTCCTTCTTATCAATGTGACTCAAGAAATTTTGAATTTTCACCTTAGAAACCACAATTCCATCTCCGGTGGTCACAGATGATGCCATTTGCTTTTTAAGGAACATGGCTATCACTCCTCTCTCAAGAGATAATAGTGCCCCTTTACTCTCTTAGGAGAAAGGGAGCAGACAAGAATGTCTACTGCTGAGCACTGTACTAATTTACTGTGTGATTTCATTGAGGGCTAAATAGCCAGAATCGAAGGTACTAAAGCTACTAAAACTTCAAGCAGACACCAGGGGCCATGCAGGGCATATGTCTTATTAAGCACTTACCAGACTACGCTGGAGCTATTGGAGACGGAGGTATGAATAAGTGAAGAAGAGAGAGTGAGAGAGAGAGAGAGAGAGAGAAAGAAAGAGAGATTTATTTTTTACACTGGTGCATATTAACAAAGAGAGAGAATACACTTTAATAACAGTCATCATATAACACCAGACCAGGTCAAATATTCAGAAGGCTGTGTTTTGAGCAGCAAAGCTACAAGGTGTTCCTTTATGTACTGAGGAATAAAGACAAACAATCCATGTGCATATATTGCTCAAGTCTGCCCTATTCCATCTCAGTATTCACAAAAAACGTTATCTTACTTTTGGCGGGAGACAGAGAGAAAGGCATTTTGCCTGCTTGCATACTCTTGAGGAATCTGTTACTTTACACAGAAGGAGCTATAGCACTGAACAATGAAGGGATGGGGAGAAGATTGTAGATAAGGCAGAACAAGAATGCAGTCCATCAGTGTTGCAGTGTTGGTAGCAGGATGTTCCAATGGGAGAGGTTAAGATTCAAGACCCGGGGGCAAGATGCCACAGAAGAGACCTGATTTCCACAACACTTTCATGTCACAGTCTGCGAAAGCCCACACCTTTTCTGGTAAGAGACAGGAATGAGTTACACCTTCCAATTGCTACAAGGCAGACCTTACAAAAAGGTACAGTTGAAAGCTATTATAGTTTAACATGTAGATTCCGGAAATCCAAAATGTGATATTTGATGATACAGTTATACATAATAAAACTGTATATAGAATATGAAGTAGCGATAGTATAATCTAGAAATGTCTATAGCACTGGAGTGGAGCTGCGGCTGAGAGGAGTGGAGCAGTACCAAAGATGGCAGGAGTGGAGTTGGTGG
Organism: Pleurodeles waltl; assembly: GCF_031143425.1. NCBI lineage: Eukaryota > Metazoa > Chordata > Amphibia > Caudata > Salamandridae > Pleurodeles > Pleurodeles waltl. The sequence goes on from NC_090445.1 coordinate 862,661,909, forward strand.
ACTGAAGCAGAGTTTGTGCTGGCAGGACTGCAGAAAAATAGGAGGCAGCAGATTTGGAGAAGAGCTGGAAGTTGCAGTACTGGAGAAAAGATAGAAATGGCAGGACTGGAGCAGAGCTGGAGTTTGCAGGAATGGGGGCAAGCAGAAGCAAGAAATTCACGAATGGGAGCCAAGAATCAGAGGCACCTTATATACAGGTAGATCGGGAACCACCTAGCATGGGTTAGTCCATGAACAGAAACTATCTGAAAGGAAAGGGCTTGTCTCTGAGTATAATTCATCTGACAAGGGGCTGGGCCCAGAACATATCTTGCATGAAGGGGCTGGACTCTAAATGGAAAGGCTGAAATGGTGTCCATCTTTGATGGACATCTTGGAATAGACTCTTTGATTGTCATCTTAGAATGGAGTTTGAATAAAGGGAGTTGATTTTGTGCTTCCTGCTTACAGCCATGCTTGTTGTTGGCTTGGACATAACAAGATAGTGCAGCACTTGAAATGCAGGGGGAAAACCAATCATGCTCAAATGAAGTTTCCTTCATGTAAAGTTCATTTGCAATAAAATGAACATCCATTTATATTCAGAGTGCCTCCGGTTCTCTTATTTCATGGCGATGGCAGGCTTTCCATTATAGGACCAGGGAATGTGAATTTAGTTGGTTAGTCCTTCTGCCAATCCAACTCCTTGACTTCAGCTTTCATTGCCAGGGCTGACAAGAATATTGAAGCAATGGACCGGCACTTCTGATCACGCGAGAGCAGTGGCCATGCCACTGGCCATTTCTTTGAAGGGTACTGCTTCCTGCAGGCCACAGGCTGACCTGTGATTTTGGTTTGATCCAGGAAGGTAAGAACAAGTTGTGCTTCCCTTCCCCATGGAACAGTTTGGTGACATGAACCAGACAAGCAACAAGGCTATAATGACCTGTGCAGAGACAGGGGGGGGAAATGGGCAGTGCAAGGATGTTCAGAACAACAGAAGATTGCATCCCAGAACCTATTAATGTGTTTACATGTCCATCTGTAAATTTTATAACGTTCCACAGAACTCCCACCACATCCTATGTTTCGACCACCTTGAAATTCTCTTACGATCATCAAGCTTCCTTGCACATACCAAATTCACCAAATCAACACTACCACCACCCACAGTTCTGTCTTCCTCGATACCTCTCCTGTGGTTTACATATTTATTCATTCTTTTTTAATAATGTTGTAATCCAACATGCAACATACTAGGAAGCAAACTACTTCTACACATTAAAATTTGCTTAGAGACCCCGGCTTGGAGAATCACAAAATCCATGTATACCATAACGTGCTACACACAGGGCCAGCTTTATTGCTGATCGCACCTGGTACAATAATTGTTTCTTGCGCCCCCTCTCAAATGACCTCCTCCATGCAGTTGCTCATTGCCACCCCTCATCCCTCCATAGCACCTCATTTAATTTGCTTTAAAGGGCTGGCTGGGGTTGGATTTAATAATAAGAAAGTGTATCTACCAAAACGAACCTTTTTTTGCAACATTAAAAATAGACAATGAAAGGCTAGGGAAGAAAATTATGTTGTGTGGAGGTTGCACGCAGCTCTTTGATGCCGTTCAAACGTCACTGTTCTATATTAGGATTGTAACTTATGAACTGCTTTAACAAAACGATCTCTGTAACAAAAGTAGTAATTCACTGAGAAATTAGCATTTAATAAAGTTCTGTGATCTGTACGGTACACGTTCTTTGCAGCAGGCATATTAACCCTCTGTGCTACTTTATGAGTCAAACTGCCACTAGACAATACTCCTATCTCTCTCTAGAAGAAACATTAACTACCAGAGCTATCGGGACAGTTTCATTGCTGCCTAAAAACTGCTGGAGCACAAGGAACTCTGCAATAAGTCTTTTAAAACCATAGTTTTTTTCTGAACACAGAACCCACAACCCCCATTCCCCTCACCTGAGGTCAACTCCAGGTGTAGCTGCACCCGATGCACCACCCTAAAGCCGGCTCTGGTCACACAAACAACCAACTCTCATACTCGAGGGTACAATGGTCCCAGTTATAAGAAACGTCAGTTGGCATTCTCCCTAAGCTGGGATGCAGGTAAGAAAGTCTGCCTACCATGCTTATCAATCCACTGCCACCAACCACTGGTGTTGATATGACCTGGACATAAGTGGATGAATGCCTCCTCCAGCAGAGGGAAGTAGTCTATTAGAAAGCATTTTTTCTCAAAAATCACGTTGCGAACTAGCTAATTGCGTCCCTCCTGCAAAGTACGGTGGGGGGAGCTACACACCCATCTCTACCCGAAAGATAAATTATTTTGTTTTTCTGTAGCTACCTTGCTAGTTGCTACACATGGATCATCTTTAGAAACGAATTGAAACACACGCACACATAGAAAACATTCAGGCCTAGGGGGCCCACATTAGATTTAGAATGCTGCTCCCCCTACCCACCAGACAGCGGGAGCTGCGGTGGTGAACATTACGCCTCTGTCCGTGACCCAGCCATGGAAGCCGTACTTCCATGAAGCAGAACTCTTATTCTCAGAGGCCTCGAGTCTCCTTCACTATGACTAAGAGTCACACACTTAAAGGCTGGGTTGAGCACTCACTCACACCAGGCCAAGTCTCACAAGTAGCAAGAAGGACTGTAACCATAACTCCAAGTGTGCGTTTCCTTGGGCTTTACTGTGTGCAGTGCAGGACCTGGCAGCGGAAGAGATGGCAGAACGTCCTCTCATCCACTTCTACAGCAGTTGCTCTGGACAGATTAAAGGTAACCTCCGTATTTTAGCTGTGATACATTTCCATATTTCCATATTTCATCTGAGCACCGAGCACGTACACTCAGAGTAATTGTCTGTATTTTATCAAGTGCTTGGCGTAAAATGTATTAATTTTGAATATTGCACATACATATGCACATCTGTTTGCTTAAACTATTTAAATCTAATCTTCTGTATGGGTGTATATATATATGTTTACAAATATATTGAGATATATACATGCATACCTAAATACAAAGTCAGATTTAAACATTTTAAGCAAGCAAAACTGTGAAAAGGCATTAGGGAAAATTACAGCCCTGTCTAGTGCTGTGCATCATGGGTTTAACTAAGTGTTATATGGCCCCCACATCCCTGCCGTCTGCTGCTTGTGAATTATCAATCAATCAATAAGGGATTTGTAGAGCGCACTACTCATCGTGAGGGTCTCAAGGCGCTGAGGGGTCAGTGTTAAGATCTGCCTGACTCTTTGTTGCTGGTCCCACTATAATGGTGGTGATGTCACCACTGCTGTTGATCCGCTCTGGCAAGGGACAGCCGGTATTTAGGCAGCTCTTCCTAGATTATTATTTTCAATCTGCTCGATGCTTGAAAACAACACATTTAAATTAATTTAATTTGTTAGACTGTTTGGCAGTTCCTTTTCAAATAATGGCATCCTACTGCAAGTGTTGCTTTTGAGGGCCTGTAGCACACTATCTGCTGCACCAATTATGACTTGCCCCTGACTGCAGGGCTTCCATTTACATTCTTTGCAGAATCGGAATGAAACCAGCCTTTAAGACTTTAAGATATTGCCCGCTGTTCATTCTCCGGATACAAGAGGGGCAGTTTAGGCCTATGTGCCGTGGAAGCCATCCCGTGTCAAAGGCGCTGCCGGCTTGGGTGGGCAGGTGGAAGTCCTCATGGAGTAAAGGTCTCTCAGCCTGCACCCAGCATGCATGTGACTACAGAGAAAGTAACTGCCATGTTGCTTCGCAGCACTGCATAGCCTTTGCTCACAATCCGGAAGCACCTCCAGACTGGCCAGACACTGGCCAGACCACGATGTAAGCCTAGATTTCCACACTCCAATTACTTGTGAAACCTAATGAGATTCTCGGGCCGGTGACGGGTTCTTGGGGTTTAGAGGAACAGGAATCATATTCCGAATGAGCCCAAGGGAGAACATGTATAGACTAAATGCACCTTCTGATAAGCTTTTCCAGAAACTCTGCCATTAGCTTTCCTGCTCCACCGAGGTGTATCTGTTTGATTAATACACGTCTTTTAATTTTCTCTCAGATATGCTACCTGCTGTAGCACCATTGTAGCTGTCATGACTGTGGCGTTCGGCAAAGGGCGAGGTAAGGCCGAAGCAAATGAATATGCTCTGAACAGAGTAGAGACATACACAGTTTAACTTGGGTATTGCAGAGTGACCACGAGCGATCACCATACCTTTATTTATACCCTTGGGCTTTGAAATGCAATACATTGTATCATAGAGCCCCGGTGGCATTCTACATCCCTCCCAACTTTTACTAATAGAAAACAATTGGGGTACGCATTTCTTTGGGATATGACAAACATAGGCGGTCATTACAACAATGGCGGTAAAAACCGCTTGCCGCCGTGCAGAAGACCGCCAACACACTGCCGCGGCCGCTGAATTCCGCCACAGGTATTATGACCCACAGCACGGAATCCGCCAAAATTCAGACACCCACACAAGTCCGCCACACCAAAGGTCAGTGATAAACTGGCGAAAACAAATCCTCCACCGTCACGCCAACAGAAATACACCCACACTATCACGACAGACGAATCCACGAGGTGGTCTTTCAACCGCGGTATTCCATTGGCGGTACACACCGCTGTGCTCAAAATGCACACACTCTTACAAAACACAGCCACATTGGACAATTCCAAATACACACACCTGATACACATACACACACCACTCCCACACACTAAATACAATATAAAACACACACCCACATCACCCACAACCCCCTACGACAACAGTTACCGAGAGAAGGCCAGAGAGAGACACTACAAACTACTACCAAGCATCCACAGGCACACAATACCATCACCGACAGAACATCCACGCACCTCACAAAACACACCACTAAATATCACCCCACTTATCACTACACACACCACCCCACACATCACCCACTCCACCCCACGGCATGGCAAAGACACCCCAGGTTCTCTGAGGAGGAGCTCAGGGTCATGGTGGAGGAAATCGTCCAGGTAGAGCCACAGCTATTCGTAGCACAGGTGCAGTACACCTCCATAGCAAGGAAGATGGAGCTATGGCGAAGAATAGTGGACAGGGTCAACGCAGTGGGACAGCACCCAAGAAATAGGGATGACATCAGGAAGAGGTGGAACGACCTACGGGGGAAGGTGCGTTCCGTGGTCTCAAGACACCACCTTGCGGTTCAGCGGACTGGCGGCAGACCCCCGCCTCCTCCCCCACAACTAACAACATGGGAGGAGCAAGTGTTGGCGATTCTGCATCCTGAGGGCCTCGCAGGAGTAGATGGAGGAATGGACTCTGGTAAGTCAAATCTTAACTATTACATCCCCCACCCTACCTGCATGCCATCACATACCCCCACCCTCACCCTCACCCTCACCCCCATCACTCCAACTCCTCACAAATGTCCCAACATCACAGCCCACACATCCCAACACCAAGCCCTGCATGCAACAACAAAGCATGGACACCCATCACCAAAGCATGGCCACTGCACATACCCATACACCCCCCTAAACCACCATCACACAAGGTCCCACACAGGAATGCAAGTACTGGGGCACAAGGTCACCCACCTATTGCACACCATGGCACACACAGATGTAATAAACATCCTTTTATACCCCTGCAGGACCCCTACCCAACGTCACCAGACAGGAGGGTCCACACATGTCCACACCACCAACAGAAGAGGCCCACAGTGATGACAGCAGCTCTGTCCAACTAGATCTAGATGACCAGCCCGGCCCATCGGGGACCTCGGGACAGTCGGTTCCCCTCACACAATCACAGGCCACTACAGAGCTTCCCCCCTCTGGAAACACCAGCAGAGCACGCACCCAGCGGGCCCATACCTTTGTCCCCAGGACACGTCAAGCAGCAGTGTGCCCACCACTACAGGGAACCCAGGCTAACCCACCACCCCAACAACAACAGGGACCTGGGGGCAGTGGTATTAGGCACACGGTCCAGGGGACGGAGGCCCAGGAACACAGGGGAACTGGGAGGGCTGCTGTGCGACAGGGGAAGGACAGGCCAAGGGAACCCACTCTCCACGAGGCCCTCTCTTCCATCATGGGAGCCTACCACCACTCCCAGGAGACGATGGCAACGGTACTGGCTAAGTTTCAGGAGACCCAGCGCCTGCAGGAGGAACAGTATTTGGGCTTCAGGGAGGAACTCAGAACCATCAATTGCACCCTGGGCACCATCGTAGGGGTGCTGAAGGAAGTACTCAACACCAGGAGGGACACTGTGGCACAACAAGGGGCCCCTGACACTAGCATGGACGATGAACTGCCCACCACCTCCGCCGGCGCTAGTGGACAGGACGCCCCACCACAGGACCACCACACCAGCACCCCACCCCCTGCAGAGGGAGGACCACCCCGCAAGCGGTCCCTGAGATCCAGGACAAAGACAGAGAATGATGCCAAGACCCCCGCCAAGAAATGAGACTACCCTGAATGTCATCCTTTTGTCCCACTTTGTCACCCTGTCCATCCTCAAACTGCCCCAGCTCCATTTCCTATGCACATGTGGGCAATGCACCTGTGAGACTAATAGACTGGACTCTGCCATGGACATTCCTCCACCATCACCCCTCACCATTTTACAACCCCCTCCAATATTGACCAATTAAATAAACACCCTTGAAGCACAAAACAATCTGGAGTCAGTCTGTGATTTTGAATTAGTGTATTAGCAATTACAGTGACAAAATGCTCTTTCAATTGTAATGCCAACATACCTATGTCATGTCCATGAGGAAACAAAGCAGATGTCACACAGTGGGACCCACATCTGTGAAATCGTAAGGGAAAGTGACAACTCAGTGACCATACACTGGGAGAAAAGGACAGACAGTAGAGAGGTAGTAGTGTTAAAGTACATGTAGTAGGCAGGTCTGTATTCTTACCTGTTTCTCACTGGAAATATTGCAGGATCACCGAGTTCCTGTTGTCCATGTCCTCTTCTTCTGCTTCCTCGTCTTCACTGTCCACAGGCTCCAAAGCTGCAACAACACCGCCATCTGGACCATCTTCCTGCAGAAAAGGCACCTGTTGTCGCAAAGCTTAGTTGTGAAGCATACAGCAGGCCACGATGATCTGGCACAACTTCTTTGGTGAGTAGAATAGGGATCCACCTGTCATATGGAGGCACCTGAACCTCGCCTTCAGGATGCCAAAGGTCCGCTCTATAATACGCCCATGAGCCTCATTGTAGCGTTCCTCTGCCCTTGGGATTCCTCACTGGGGTCAGTAGCCATGACAGGTTGGGGTAACCAGAGTCACCTGCAATTGGCGAGGGACAACTGTTAGACACACACTAACCTGTAGGGATATCCCCAGACCCACACAACCTTTCCCACTGTCTTGCTTCCAGGTGCTCACCTAATAGCCACACACGGTGCTTCTGGAGTTGCCCCATCACATAATGGATGCTGCTATTCCTTAGGATGTAGGCGTCATGCACTGAGCCAGGGAACTTGGCATTAACATGGGAGATGTACTGGTCTGCCAAACATACCATCTGTACATTCATGGAATGATAACTCTTCCGGTTTCTGTACACCTGTTCGCTCCTGCGGGGGGGTACCAAAGCCACATGCGTCCCATCAATGGCACCTATGATGTTGGGGATATGTCCCAGGGCATAGAAATCACCTTTGCCTGTAGGCAAATCCTCCACCTGAGGGAAAATGATGTAGCTGCGCATGTGTTTCAGCAGGGCAGACAACACTCTGGACAACACGTTTGAAAACATAGGCTGGGACATCCCTGATGCTATGGCCACTGTTGTTTGAAATTTCCCACTTGCAAGGAAATGGAGTACTGACAGCACCTGCACTTGAGGGGGGATTCCTGTGGGATGGCGGATAGCTGACATCAGGTCTGGCTCCAGCTGGGTACACAGTTCCTGGATTGTGGCACAGTCAAGCCTGTAGGTGATGATCACATGTCTTTCCTCCATTGTCGACAGGTCCACCAACGGTCTGTACACCGGAGGATGCCGCCATCTCCTCACATGTCCCAGCGGACGGTGCCTATGAAGGACAACAGCAAGCACAGAGTCACCCAACTCAGAGGTACGTACCCACAGCTTACACAGAACACGAATCATAATCCGAAAAGTGGCCTGTATGTGTGTTGAGGCTAGGCCTAGGTATGTGTGACGCAGTTAAAAATTAAGCCATGAGGGCCCCTCGAATGGCGGCTGCCTGACCTGTAAAGTGGGACAATGGGATGTGAGGTAACTGCACTGGCGTTGTACACCATCGCGGTAGGCGGTCGAAGACCACGGCGCAATGCTGCATTGGTTAACATTGGACCCTATGGGTCCCAGGTGCCAATGACGATGTACGCCGGCGGTGACGGTACACACCGCCGCGGACGTGACCGCCATTTTTTATCTGTTCAATCACTCGATACCTGATCTTCGACAGGAGAGGACCTACACTGCAAGTGCTGCTGCGACCTCGGTCTGGAAGAGATAATGGCTCGAGTGTCTGGGGAAAGGGCCCCTGCCTTCCCATCGGAGGAGTTGGAGAAACTTGTGGATGGGGTCCTCCCCCAGTACACGCTACTCTACTGTCCTCCAGACAAACAGGTAAGTACACTGGGAGCATGCTGTATGGGCTATGCCTGTGTGGAGTGGGGTGGATGAAAGATGGATGGGGAGATTGAGGCGTGCATGAAACGACGATGAGTGCATGTGCCACATGACAAGGGTAGGGATGGGGGCCAATGACTGTGTCGGTGCATTTGGTAATAACATTTATTTTCCCCCTGTACAATTCATGTAGGTCAGCGCCCACCAGAAAAAAGGTATTTGGCGTGCCATCGCCAAGGACGTCCGGACCCTGGGGGTCTACCACAGACGGAGCACCCACTGCCGGAAAAGATGGGAAGACATACGCCGCTAGAGCAAGAAGACGGCGGAGGCTCAGCTGGAAATGGCCTCCCAACGTGGAAGGGGTGCCAATCGCACCATGACCCCCCTGATGTTCAGGATCCTGGCGGTGGCGTACCCGGAGTTGGATGGGCGCTTGGGGGCATCACAGCAGCCACAAGGGGGTGAGTACACTCTCATCCTGCTGATTTTGCGCACAGTGGAGGTGTCTGGGTGGGGGAGGTGGACTGTGGGTTTCCCTAGGCCAGGGCGAGTTTAGTAGGCAAGGTCCCTCCGTAAGGCAGGCCATGTGGCACCCCACCCCACCTGTGTACAGTGCCAAGTACACCTAGTCATGCTCCTGTGTCATCCATGTGTGCAGATGTCGTCCATAGCCTTGTAGGCCATGTCCCAGGGATTGAACAGTGGAGCCCAAGAGCGCGGCGTAGTGCATGGGGCTTCTGTGTCCGTCATGTCCGCCAACGGTAGCGGTAATGCATGCACTCAACATGTCTTTCTTCTGTCGCCCCCCCCCTTTTTGTGGTCTCCCTGTTTTTGTGTGCATTAGCATCATCAAGCGGAGGAGCAGTGGCACCGGAGCAGGAGGGAGCTGCATCCCACATGGCCCTGGAGGGCAACACTACAGAGTCGGATTTCACCAGTGGGACGGAGGGTGAGGGGAGCTTCACGTCAGGGACAGGAGCTGACACCAGTGACACAGACTCGTCCTCTAATGGGAGCTCCCTTGTGGTGGCGGCAACATCTGTGCCCCCCGCATCTACAGGTACAGCCACCACCCCCCCTACCAGCACCGCCCTCCCAGCAGCCCCTCAGCCTTTGCCCCGTGCCCGCTCACCCAGGAGGGTGGACATCACCTTCGCCCTAGGCACCCCAGGCCCTGCCCCAGCCACCCCTGCTGCCCTCAGTGAGGAGGTCATTGACCTCCTCAGGTCCCTCACTGTTGGGCAGTCTACCATTTTGAATGCCATCCAGGGTGTAGAAAGGCAGTTGCAACAAACAAATGCATTCCTGGAGGGCATTCATTCTGGTCAGGCGGCCCTTCAGCAAGCTTTTCAGACTCTGACCTCAGCACTGATGGCAGCCATTGTCCCTGTGTCTAGCCTCCCCCCTCCAACTTCCTCCACCCAGACCCAATTCCCTGTACCTCAGCCTATCCCAAGCACACCTTCAGACCAGCATGCACACACGTCAACACACAAGGGAAGCTCAGGCAAACATAAGCACCACACATCCCACAGGCACTCACACAAGCATCACACACATGCAGACACACCAACATCCACTGCCTCCACTGTGTCCCCCTCCTCCTCATTTCCCTCCTCCCTCCCAGTCTCGTCTACACTGACACCTGCATGCACTACATCTACAGCCACTACTGCCATCACCAGCACACACACCACCTCACCCCGCTCACGTGCACTCACCACCCCCACTACCATTCACACGTCCCCTGTGTCCTCTCCCAGTGTGTCTGTGACGCCACCACCCAAGATACACAAACGCAGGCACACACCCACCCAACAGCCATCCACCTCACGACAGCCTCCAGCGCATGCACCTTCACCCAAAGTCACCAAACAAACACCTCCTACAACCACAACCTCTTCCTCCACTCCCAAACCCCCTCCAGCGACCCATCCCAGTGTCTCCAAATAACTTTTCCTGTCCAACCTTGACCTCTTTCCCACACCTCCCCCACCCCGTCCGTCTCCTAGGGCCGACTCTCCAGGTCCCAACCTAGCACCTCAGCCACAACATCTCCGGGACCAGTGGTGCCTGTAGTCACTGGAATATGGAGTGCACCGGCCACCAGGGCAGCCAGTGTGGCACGGAGCCACAGCACGGACAGTCCCCCACCTGTGAAGCATCAAAAGTTGGCCAGTGCCTGGCAGGAGAGGGGGAAGACTCCGGCCACCAAAGCCGCTCCCAGGGGTCCAGGTGGGAGTGTGGAGTCAGCTGCGACACCTTCCAAGGTGGGGAAGGGCCACAAGAAAGTCAGCAGGTCTGGGAAGAGCAGCACGACGGAGAAGACCGCCATCAGCCCCACTGCCCAGGAGGCCACCGCCAGCACCTGCCCTGCTGCCCAAGAGGCCACCGCCATCATCCCCGCTGCCTAGGAGGCCACCGCCAGCACCTGCCCTACTGCCCAAGAGGCCGCCGCCATCATCCCCGCTGCCCAGGAGGCCACCGCCAGCACCTGCCCTACTGCCCAAGAGGCCACCGCCTTCATCCCCGCTGGGCCAGAGAGGACAGCCAGCACCAGCCCCACTGGGCCAGAGAGGACCGCCAGCACCAGCCCCGCTGGGCCAGACGTGATCGCCAGCACCAGCCCCGCTGGGCCAGACACGACCGCCAGCACCAGCCCCGCTGGGCCAGAGAGGACCACCAGCCCCGCTGGGCCATAGAGGACCGCCAGCACTAGCCCCGCTGGGCCATGAAGGACCGCCAGCAGCTGAGTCACTGCAAAGGAGCCCGCCGCCACAAGCACCGCTGAACAGGGCACCGCCGCCACAAGCACTGCTGAACAGGGCACTGCCGCTACAAGCACCGCTGAACAGGGCACCGCCGCCATAAGCACCCCTGAACAGGGCACCTCCGCTACAAGCACCGCTGAACAGGGCATGCCGCTACAAGCACCGCTGAACAGTGCACCGCCGCTACAAGCACTGCTGAACAGGGCACCGCCGCAACAAGCACCGCAGGCCCATGAGCGCAAAAGCTCTGACCCTACTGAGGCCACCACGAGCAGGATGAAGCACTCTGGGCACAAAGCCCCCTCCAGAACCAGTGGAGTTTTACATCCACTACCTCAGTCCTTGGCAGGATGAAGCACTCTGGGCACAAAGCCCCCTCCAGAACCAGTGGAGTTTTACATCCACTACCTCAGTCCTTGGCAGGATGAAGCACTCTGGGCACCAAGCCCCCTCCAGAACCAGTGGAGTTTTACATCCACTACCTCAGTCGTTGGCAGGATGAAGCACTCTGGGCACCAAGCCCCCTCCAGAACCAGTGGAGACTGTTATCCACTTGAGAGACTGTGGCTTTGCACTCCCCAGGATAAAGTCAGTGGACAAACCACCCACTGTATAGACTTCAGAGACTGTGGCTTTGGACTCCCCAGGATGGAACAGTGGGCAAACCACCCACTGTATCGACTTGAGAGACTGTGGTTTTGCTCTCCCCAGGATAAAGCAGTGGGCAAACCACCCACTGTAGAGACTTGAGAGACTGTGGCTTTGCACTCCCCAGGATAAAGCAGTGGGCAAACCACCCACTGTATAGCCGTGAGAGACTGTGGCTTTGGACTCCCCAGGATCGAACAGTGGGCAACCCACCCACTGTAGAGACTTGAGAGACTGTGGCTTTGCACTCCCCAGGTTTGAACAGTGGACATGTGGCCCCTTCGTGGATTTGGCGTTGTGCACTCAACCGGCTGAGGTGCCCCCCCCTTCCCCTCCTCCTGAGGTGCCTGTTTTATTGCTATCTGATGCCCCTGCAGTGTTCTCTCCGTCATGGTCGGGGATCTTGTGTGGGCCTCGCCCATACCGTGTGGGCCCAGTGTTCCACGGACTTCAATGGAGCACTACCTGGACTACTATTCTTGGTGTATATTTTGTTTATAGTGTATATATGTATATTTTTGCGTACCGGATTTTCATATATTACAATGGATACACTCATTTCCTTTTATCTTTGCATTCTTGCGGGGGGGTGGGGGTGTAACTGTAATGTATCATGTTGTATTAGTGTGCGTGTTGTGGTGGGTGAGGGTGGGGGTGTTGCGTGTGTGTGTGTCCCTGTTTTTTCCCTCCCCCCTCCCCTGTGTCGTAGGTGCAGTACTCACTGTGGTCTTCGCCGCCGGCGTTCGTGCTCCTGGTAGAGGAGCAAGAAGATAAGGGATGGCAGGATCTGCAGCTCTGGTTTCATGGCGTCCGGATTCCTCGTGGGGTGTGTAGAGGTGGGCGTTTTCCCTTCGAAGTCCTGTTTCCGCCGTGTTTTTGCCCGCAGTGAATCCGCCCCGGAAAAGATGGTGGATTGGTAGGTTGTCATACTGTGGGCGGTACATTGTCTTCCGCCTGTCTGTTGGCGATGACCGCCGCGCTGTTTGTTTGTACCGCCATGGCGGTCGGAGTGTTAAAGTGGCTGTCTTTGTTGGCGGTTTCCGCCACGGTCGGAATTCCATTTTTTTTACCGCCAGCCTGTTGGCGGTCTTACAGCTGCTTTAACACCGTCCGCCAGGGTTCTAATGACCACCATAGTCTTTTAGACTCTGCTTGGTACAGGATTGGGCCTGATCCCATAACTCTGGTTTCGGCCAATCGACTCCTGGCTCATGAGCTGGTCATTGCTCATGCCCTTCGGACTCATGGGTATCGGGGGCTGGTCTCTCTAGGGGCCAGTATCGTCCAACCTGGTTCCACTGGTGTCATATCTTAACAAGGGCTTGGTGCTGCTATGCCACCTTCCGGTGCCGCGTCATCAGCCTCTTTGCAGTTGTCCGGTTCATTTGCTTGCGGCCCAGATCCACTTGAACCAGGAGACATTTCTGGATATGATGAACAGGCCTCGATGGATGGTGATCATTTTCCCCTGGATGTTGAAGACTTCCCATACCTCCCTCTTGAACGGGGTGCAGAACTTTCCCCCGGGTGTTGATCACTCATGATTACTGTTTCTCCTGCCACCAGATCTGGGATAATGGCCTTCCGAGCTTGACTAGCCCAGTCATTTGTGATCTTCCTTTTCTCCTGAGTAGCCTGGGTGTCGATGACGGTAGGACTCAAGCTGGGTCCTAATGAAATGATGTCTCAAGTGTGTCTCCTCATCAGTAGGTCACTTGGGGCACATCTTGTGGTGCAGTGCGGTGTTTGCCAGTAAGCCCTTAGAAAACAGTGCGGCAGCACTTTGCATCCTCCCCTTGTTCCACTCTGATCTGCAGCGCCCTATTCAGAGTGCTCATGAAACGCTCCACATCTCCACTGGCCTCAGGCTACTGTGGGGTCACTTTTCGGTGTTTGATATTCAGGTTGCATAGGTATGATTGAAACTCCTGCCCATGGAATGGGGGTCCATTGTCCTTTTAATCTCATCAGGGATTTCCAGCAATGCAAATATCTTCTCCAGTGCGGACTTCACATTCATGAAGGCCATTGATGGCACACTTTCTAAGGTTGGGTACTTGGTGTGGCTGCCTACCACCACCCCTGTGAATCGGCCAACAGGAAAACTGCTGAAGGCCGTGCTGATGCAAAACCATGGCGTCAGGCATGCTTCTTCAGTGATTACTGGGGCAGATGGTAGATCCCCGTTCGTGATAGCACGGACGTGGCAGCCTCTGACCCTGTCATCCACCCAGTTGTCCATGCCAGGGAACCATACCTTGTCTCTGAGGAGTGCTTTGGTCTTCACAATGCCCTGGTGACCATGGTGTGCTAGTTCGATGACTCTCTCCCACAATCTTCTGGGTGTCCACGAAGAAGCAGACTGTGAGCGGGAGCTCGCGGATAAAGCAATCTAGACCGTGGTAGTCAATAAAAGGTCTTTTATTGAGGATAGAAGATATAGTAGAAAACAGGTGAGTATTGGGTTTGGGACTTGAGGTTGGGGATGTTCTTGAGGTTTGGTCTTCACTCTTCGTTTCTGTCTCCCTGGTTCACAGGTCGTTCCCGGGAAGTACATGTGGAGAGAAGAGAAGATAGCAATAAGTGTGTATGCCAGCGACCTCTGGTTAGTCTCTGTATTCTTTCCCCCTTCCCTGACTCACTGGTCTTCTTATTACTCCAATTGTTATAGATTAGTAGGTGCTGTATCCCTTCTGTCTCTCAGTGTTTCCACTCCTGTCCTTTTATCTCTTTCTTTTTAGTGCTTAACGGAACCGTGTGAACGTTTGCTGGTTTCCGTATCGGTGACGTTGCTCTATAGTGACTCGTGGTAAATATTGTATTTGTTTTTCCCCCCCCTCCTTCTCTTGTCCCTGTTTGTTTCCCTGTTCCACCCGCTTCCCTTTTCCCCGTGCTCGTGCTTGTTATGGTTTTTCGGTTTGTACTTCCCCTCCCGCCTTTCCGTGCTTTCCGACCCCCCCCCTCTTTCCGCACTCTGCCTCTCACTCGCACTCTCGTTCAGGGACGTAGTCCCACGCACCTGAATGGCCTCGCTTCTCCTGAAGCGTGGCGGGTTGCAGCCACTCGTCTTCCCGGTTGCCTGGAGCAGGATCTCCTGACGCTCGTCTTCCGTCTTCAGCTCCGGTGCTTGGAAGAGACCGCCATCTCCGACTCTCTGGCGATATCCGGTCCTGGGTTCTCACATTCACCTCTCTGTTGCTAAGTGTTCCTTCCTCCATGAAAGGGTTCACGGCTCCTCTCTGGTCTCCGGGTTTCTCCTCCAAAACTCTCAACGCCATACCAGCATGCTGCGATACTTTTGAACTTCCAGCGCTCCGCCACTGCCGACCCCTCCACCAATCCCGTGCAGAAAGCCTCAGAGCACCAGGGGCAGAGTCAGCACAAGCAGGAGCGGAGTGCGGGCGAGCAGGTTCCAGCCCGTCACATACACTCCCCCTGGAGAGCGGCCTATCGAGACGCTCCAAGACCGGATAGCGGGAAAGAAAATCCGCAGTCACCATTTGTTTACCCGGAAGATGCTGTATCCGAAAGGAAAAGGGCTGTAGGGAAAGGAACCAGCGGAGAACACGGGAATTAGTGTCCTTATGATGGGCAAGCCACGTAAGAGGAGCGTGATCTGTAATCAAAGTAAAGGTCCTGCCAGACAGATAATATCGGAGGGATTCAATCGCCCACTTAATCGCCAAACATTCCTTCTCTATAGTTGGATAATGTAATTCCTGCGGTAGAAGCTTTCTGCTGATATATAAGATGGGGTGGAGGACATCATCATCCTGTGGTTGGGACAACACTGCTCCTAGACCTACATCAGAGGCATCAGTCAGTAACACAAAGGGTTTACAGAAATCAGGACAGCAAAGTACAGGTTCAGACATGAGAGCCGTTTTCAACTTGTCAAAACTCTGCAAGGCAGTTACTGAGGGAGGACCAACGGTGTTGGGATATGTGTTTTTGAGCATCTCAGTAAGGGGTTACGCCACCGTAGAGAAATGAGGAATAAAACGTCTGTAATACCCAATTAAACCTAAGAATGCTCTGATATCTTTCTTTCTCTTGGGGAATGTCATTCTGGAGATGGCTTCAATTTTTTCTATTTGGGGTCTAATTTGACCGTTCCCAACAATATACCCCAGGTATTTTATACTAGTCTGTCCAAGTCTACATTTTTCCAGATTAGCAGTTAACTGGGCCTTTCGAAGAGCTTGTAATATAGTATCTAGGTGTGTCAAGTGCTCCTCCCAAGTGTTACTATAAATAACAATGTCATCGAGATAGGCAGCAGCATACTGCTTAAAGGGACGTAAGATTTTGTCCATGAGTCTTTGGAAGGTGGCAGGGGCCCTGTGAAGCCCAAAAGGGAGGACAGTAAACTGATGTAAGCCAGAGGGGGTGGTGAATGCTGTTTTTTCTTTGTCTTCCCTTTTCAAGGGTATTTGCCAAAAACCCTTGGTAAGATCCAGGGTGGATAGGAATTTGGCCTGGCCTAACCGCTCAATCAGTTCATCTATCCTGGTCATAGGATATGCGTCGAAATAGGTTAAGTTGTTGACGCCCCTATAATCAACACAAAACCGGGTGCTACCATCTGGCTTGGGTACCAACACAACTGGCGAGCACCATGGGTTGGCGGATGGTTCTATGATACCGGCTGTCAACATGGCTTGGACTTCCTCTTCAATAACTTTTTGTTTAGCTTCAGGAATACGGTAGGGTCGCTGTCGTGAGACAGTGTTCATTTTTAGACAAATGGGATGTTGGACTAGGGTGGTTCTGCCTGGATATTTAGAGAAGAAATCTTGATTGTGCTGTACTAGGCAGGTTAGTTGATTGTGATACCCTTTTTCAAGAGTGGGATTGTTCCAGGGTTGTGCTTGGTTAGACAGATCCCGGTGAGGTAATATGGGATATGGGATATGGGATGTCCTCAGTAACCTCTGAGTTAATAAAATGAATGGAAGAGCCTCCTGTGGGTTCTAGCCATTTGTTAAGCAGATTAATGTGATATATCTGTTCCCTTCCACTTCCTTGGGGAATGGCCAACTTATAGATGGTGGGATTGATCTGAGCTATTACTTCAAACGGCCCTTGCCATTTGGCTAATAATTTATTCTCAGTGCTAGGGAGTAGAACTAGAGCTTTTTCTCCTACTGTTAGGGTGCGCATTGCACTTCGGGTATCACAGAGTTGCTTCTGCTTATTCTGAGCTTCCTGTAAAGCAGCATGGGCCTCCTCCCATACTGTATGAAGGTTCTCTCTTAATTCCCTGGTATAGGTTAAGAGGTCTTTTACCTCTTCCTCCGTGTCCTCCCACTGTTCAGCTAACATATCTAACAGTGTGCGTGGCTGTCGACCGAATAACATTTCAAAAGGGCTATGGCCTAACGAGGCTTGTACTAGGGTACGAATAGCATAGAGAACCAGCGGTAATTTCTTTTCCCAATCCTTACCAGCTTCCGATATACTCTTTCTTAGTAAGGATCTAATGGTTTTGTTGTATCGTTCCACCAGCCCATCTGTCTGGGGATGATACACTGAAGTACGGATTTGTTTAACCCCTAGTAAATGACATACTTCAGCCATTAACCTAGACATAAAAGGAGTCCCTTGGTCCGTCAATATTTCTTTTGGGAAACCCACCTGTGAAAAGAACTCTATCATTGCCTGGGAAATAGCTTTAGTGTGTATACTGGGAAGGGGTACGGCCTCGGGATAGCGTGTGGCATAGTCCACTAGGACTAGAACATATTGTCTACCTCTAGTGGAAGGGGTGAGGGGCCCGATAAGGTCCATTCCCACCCTGGTAAAGGGAATGTCAATAATTGGAAGAGGTTGTAGGGGCACGGATCTTTGTGGCGAGGGATTATACAACTGGCATTTGGGACACTCTGAACAATGCTTTCTTATTTCACCATAAACCCTGGGCCAATAAAATCGTCTAAGGATTGCTTCCTCTGTTTTCTCCCTCCCTAAATGCCCTTCCCCATTATCCCCATGTGCTAATTGTAACACTTGTGGGCGGTGGCTTTTGGGCACTACTATCTGCAGGTCATTTCCTCTAGTGGGTGTGGGTTTTCTATATAACAGATTATTACGAATCAGGAACCTGGGACCTACCCCCTGTGCTGCCCCAGCCTCAGCCTGCTGCCATGCGTGTTTTAAAGTGGGGTCCTCATTCTGATTCCGTCGGAAATCCCCAGTGATTGTGCAAATTTTCCCCCTTGTAACAGGCCTGTCTTGTGCTGTACTTTGCGGTGTATAAGCCCGTCGTTGTTCTCGTTTTTGTTTCCTGCTGAGGATACTCCTTTCCCGTGTGGGTTCTTCTGTTATGACTCCACTAGGTGCCTCCGTCCACCAACCCCTCAAAAGGTGCTCTTGCCCGGCTTTCTCCAATAAGGAAGGGAAGTCCTCGTAATCGGTCCAAAGAATTATATCTTCATCTAGGTTGGAGAGTACCCCGACCCGAAGGTTCTCGATTTGTTCTTTCCATTTTAATCTTATAGTGGCAAGGGGATAATACCGTTGATCCCCATGTACACAGGTGATGAGAACCTGGGTCTCAGGTTCTTCTTGACCTGGCTTCACTAAATCTTCCCTGATCACACTCTGGCTACATCCGGAGTCGATTAGGGCCAGTCTTTCTACGTCATTGACAAAGATAGGGAGGGTATATTTCGGTTTCTCTCCTCCAGTCCAGAACACTCTCCCTTTGGTTAGCCCTATCTCCATGGGTTCCTCGGCATCTTTCTTATGTGGGCAATATCTGGCTATATGGCCCCATTCTGAACAATTGTAGCATTGAGGACCAGGACCGGTGTATCCAGAGGGTCCCGGGCCCCCTGGTTGCGTTCGTTCCGGCCCGTGGACTCCGACTGGCCTTGGTTGTTGTGGTCTAGGAATGGCTGGTCGGATCGTAGGAGGAGGAGCCCGGCTAACAGTAGCACAGAAGTCAGAGCCTCTGTGATAAGCACAGGCAAGGTCTACGGCCTTTTCATTTGTGAGTCCTGGATGCTGTCGTACCCAGTTCCGAGTGGTAGGGGGTAAAGCATCCAAGTACTGCTCTAACACTATTATGTCAAACATTTCTTCCCTTGTCTTCTCTGTAGGTTGCAACCACCTCCCGGCTGAATGTTGGACTCTATAATATAATGTATGGGGATTCTCCTGGTGTTGCCATTTCATTTGCCTAAACTTGGTGCGATAGCTCTCACTGTCCAAGCCCACTCTTTCTAAAATTGTTTTCTTTATGTCCTTATATGGTAGGCTCCCACTCGGATTGATAGCTTGGTATGTTGTTTGCAAGTGGCCAGTGAGAAGGGGGGCAATATATTGGCCCCATTTGTCCTCAGGCCAATTAGCAGTACTTGCCACTCTCTCAAAGTTTGTGAAAAAAAGAGTCTGGATCCTCCGATTCCTGGTATCGGTGTAACACACTACTTGGTACCGTGGGGTGTATGTTTGTATGGGCGATGGTGTCGGTCAGTTTACCCAGTGCTGTTTCATGTACCAATTGGTTATTAGCCATAATCGTCGCCTGGCTTTTGAGTGCTGTTTGCAATGCCTCCCGCTCCTCTTTGGCTTCTTTCATTTGTTGTTCCCATATCAATTGAAGATGTCGTTGCCCCTCAGCCAACTGGGCTATGACATCTGCCATAGTTGTCTTCTCCTCCATGGTTGTGTATTCTTTCCTTGGGTTTTTGAAATCCCACTTCTGACACCACTTGTGAGCGGAAGCTCGCGGATAAAGCAATCTAGACCGTGGTAGTCAATAAAAGGTATTTTATTGAGGATAGAAGATATAGTAGAAAACAGGTGAGTATTGGGTTTGGGACTTGAGGTTGGGGATGTTCTTGAGGTTTGGTCTTCACTCTTCGTTTCTGTCTCCCTGGTTCACAGGTCGTTCCCGGGAAGTACATGTGGAGAGAAGAGAAGATAGCAGTAAGTGTGTATGCCAGCGACCTCTGGTTAGTCTCTGTATTCTTTCCCCCTTCCCTGACTCACTGGTCTTCTTATTACTCCAATTGTTATAGATTAGTAGGTGCTGTATCCCTTCTGTCTCTCAGTGTTTCCACTCCTGTCCTTTTATCTCTTTCTTTTTAGTGCTTAACGGAACCGTGTGAGGGTTTGCTGGTTTCCGTATCGGTGACGTTGCTCTATAGTGACTCGTGGTAAGTATTGTATTCGTTTCCACCCCCCCCTCCTTCTCTTGTCCCTGTTTGTTTCCCTGTTCCACCCCGCTTCCCTTTTCCCCGTGCTCGTGCTTGTTATGGTTTTTCGGTTTGTCCTTCCCCTCCCGCCTTTCCGTGCTTTCCGACCCCCCCCATCTTTCCGCACTCTGTCTCTCACTCGCACTCTCGTTCAGGGACGTAGCCCCACGCACCTGAATGGCCACGCTTCTCCTGAAGCGTGGCGGGTTGCAGCCACTCGTCTTCCTGGTTGCCTGGAGCAGGATCTCCTGACGCTCGTCTTCCGTCTTCAGCTCCGTTGCTTGGAAGAGACCGCCATCTCCGACTCTCTGGCGATATCCGGTCCTGGGTTCTCACATTCACCTCTCTGTTGCTAAGTGTTCCTTCCTCCATGAAAGGCTTCACGGCTCCTCTCTGGTCTCCGGGTTTCTCCTCCAAAGCTCTCAACGCCGTACCAGCATGCTGCAATACTTTTGAACTTCCAGCGCTCCGTCACTGCCGACCCCTCCACCAATCCCGTGCAGGAAGCCTCAGAGCACCAGGGGCAGAGCCAGCACAAGCAGGAGCGGAGTGCGGGCGAGCAGGTTCCAGCCCGTCACACAGACCTTCTTCACTCATGCTGAGCTCAACCTGGTTCCTCCAGATTTGGCACATCACCATTTGTTCATCCGCAGTTAGTGCTTTAGCGCCGTCCAGGAAGTTTTGCCACTGTGTCCCTTGGGTTGCCTCTGTTGCCTTGGAGAGGCTTGTGTCACTTTTCGTGCCTTCTTGTGTTTCAGGGATGGAGAGTGCTCTTGGGCAGGCATCATGGATCACCATTCTGGACTCTACACCTTCGTCTTCCTCTGTGGTACTGGTGCCAGCCTGTGTGGGCAGGTGTCTGGACAGACAGTCTGCTAGATTGTTCACCTCTGGGCATTACACAACCTCAAACTTGCGTGGTTGAAGCTGCATGGCCCACTGCTTGATGCGAGGTGGTCCATTTCTGGCTGTGCCAGCAAAGAGAGGGACAAGTGGCTTGTGGTCAGTCACAACCCAGAAACTGTGTCCACAGAGGTGCAGGTGGAAGTGTCAGCATGCCCACGAGATTGCTAATGCCTCATGCTGAATCTGGGAGTACCTGGTGCAGGAGGCTGGCCTGGCTTATAGTGGGTACCTTGTGGTACTTACACCCTGTGCCAGGTCCAGTTATCCCTTATTAGTAGAATAGAGGTGTTTCTAGCAGCTTAGGCTGATAGAAGGTAGCTATGGCAAAGCAGCTTAGGCTGAACTAGGAGACACGCAAAGCTCCTACTATAACACTTATATCATATAGCACAATATCATAAGAAAACACAATACTCAGAGTTACTAAAAATAAAGGTACTTTATTTTTATGACAATATGCCAAAAGTATCTCAGTGAGTACCCTCAGTTAGAAGGTAAGTAATATACACAAGTTATATGTACACAAAACCAAAACAGGTAAGTAACAGTAAGAAAAGTAGTGCAAACAATGTGGAATCACACTAGGATGCAATAGGTGAACATAGGTCAAGGGCAACACAAACCATATACTCCAAAAGTGGAATGTGAATCACAAATGGACCCCAGACCTATGGGAGCTTGTAGAGGGTCACTGGGACTGTAAGAAAACAGTCAGGGTGTCCAAGATACCCCACCCCAAGACCCTGAAAAGTAGGTGTAAAGGTACCCTACTACCCCAAAAGGACACAATAGTTGTGATAGGGGGATTCTGCAAGAACCACAAGAACCAGCAAAACACTGAAGACGGATTCCTGGACGTGAGGACCTGCAAGGCAAGGGGACCAAGTCCAAGAGTCACGATAGTGTCCGGGGGGGGCAGGAGCCCAGGAAACCCCAAATGATGGTGCAAAAGGGCTGCCTTCGGGTGGAAGAAGCCAAAGATTCTGCAACAACGAAAAGGGCTAGGAACTTCTCCTTTTGATGGAAGATGTCCCACGGCGTGCTGGATGTTGCAGAAGTGTTTCCATGCAGAAATACCGCAAACAAGCCTTGCTAGCTGCAAGGGTCGCAGTAGAGGTTTTTGGGTGCTGCTGGGGACCAGGAAGGACCAGGATGTCGCCCCTTGGAGGAGGAGACAGAGGGGGCACTCAGCAACTCAGAGAGCCCCTGCAGAAGCAGGCAGCACCCGCAGAAGTACCAGAGCAGGCACTTAGAAGATTGGTGTATTCGGAGTTACAAAAGGAGGGTCCCACGACGTCGGAGTCCAACTCAGAGGGTTGAGCACTGCAGGACGGAGTGCTGGGGACCCAGGCTAGGCTGTGCACAAAGGAATCCTTCGAGAAGTGCACAGAAGCCAGAGCAGCTGCAAATCACGCAGTACACAGGTGTGCAGTCTAGCGTGGGGAGGCAAGGACTTACCTCCACCAAACTTGGACTGAAGGGTCACTGGACTGTGGGGGTCACTTGGATCTAGCTCCTGTGTTCCAGGGACCACGCTCGTCAGGATGAGAGGGGACCCAGAGGACCGGTGATGCAGTCTTTTGGTGCCTGTGTTAGCAAGAGGAAGATTCTGTTGAACCACGGGAGCTTTCTTCTTGGCTTCCAGTGCAGGGTGAAGGCAGACAGCCCTCAGAGCATGCACCACCAGGAAACAGTCCAGAAAGCCAGCAGGATGAGGCACTACAATGTTGCTGGTAGTCGTCTTGCTACTTTGTTGCGGTTTTGCAGGCGTCCTGGAGCAGTCAGCGGTCGATCCTTGGCAGAAGTTGAAGAGGGAAGTGCAGAGGAACTCTGGTGAGCTCTTGCATTCATTATCTGAAGAATACCCCAGAGGAGAGACCCTAAATAGCCAGAAAGGGAGGTTTGGCTACCAAGAAAAGAGGATTGGCTACCAGGAGAGGTAAGAGCCTATCAGAGGGGGTCTCTGACGTCACCTGCTGGCACTGGCCACTCAGAGCAGTCCAGTGTGCTCCCAACACCTCTGAATCCAAGATGGCAGAGGTCTGGGACACACTGGAGGAGCTCTGGGCACCTCCCCTGGGAGGTACTGGTCAGGGGAGTGGTCACTCCCCTTTCCTTTGTCCAGTTTCGCACCAGAGCAGGGCTGGGGGATCCCTGAACCGGTGTAGAGTGGCTCATGCAGAGATGGGCACCATCTGTGCCCTTCAAAGCATTTCCAGAGGCTGGGGGAGGCTACTCCTCCCCAGCCCTTCACACCTATTTCCAAAGGGAGAGGGTGTAACACCTTCTCTCAGAGGAAATCCTTTGTTCTGCCTTCCTGGGCCGGGGCTGCCCAGAACCCAGGAAGGCAGAATCCTGTCTGAGGGGTTGGCAGCAGCTGTAATGGAAACCCCGGAAATGCAGTTTGGCAGTACTCGGGTTCTGTGCTAGAGACCCGGGGGATCATGGAATTGTCCCCCCAATACCAGAATGGTATTGGGGGGACAATTCCATGATCTTAGACATGTTACATGGCCATGTTCAGAGTTACCATTGTGACGCTATACATAGGTAGTGACCTATGTATAGTGCACGCGTGTAATGGTATCCCCGCACTCACAAAGTTCGGGGAATTTGCCCTGAACAATGTGGGGGCACCTTGGCTAGTGCCAGGGTGCCCACACACTAAGTAACTTGGCACCCAACCTTCACCAAGTGAGGGTTAGACATATAGGTGACTTATAAGTTACTTATGTGCAGTGAAAAATGGCTGTGAAATAACGTGGACGTTATTTCACTCAGGCTGCAGTGGCAGGCCTGTGTAAGAATTGTCTGAGCTCCCTATGGGTGGCAAAAGAAATGCTGCAGCCCATAGGGATCTCCTGGAACCCCAATACCCTGGGTACCTAAGTACCATATACAAGGGGATTATATGGGTGCACCAGTGTGCCAATAAGAATTGGGAAATTTAGTCACTAGCCTGCAGTGACAAATTTAGAAAGCAGAGAGAGCATAAACACTGAGGTTCTGGTTAGCAGAGCCTCAGTGATACAGTTAGGCGCCACACAGGGAACACATACAGGCCACAAACCTATGAGCACAGGGGGCCTGGCTAGCAGGATCCCAGTGACACATATCAAACACACTGACAACATAGGGTTTTCACTATGAGCACTGGGCCCTGGCTAGCAGGATCCCAGTGAGACAGTAAAAACACCCTGACATATACTCACAAACAGGCCAAAAGTGGGGGTAGCAAGGCTAGAAAGAGGCTACCTTCCTACACCTGGTCTCCCTGTCTGTGAGTGCCTAGCTTGTGTAGGCAATGGGAATGATCCTTTGTGTTTTTCTTGCATGAATATGGTGCCAAGGCTAACAGGGCTCACATCCACTACCAGCTTTGTTCTGCGCCTGGGGTTGAAGTATGCCATCATTGCATCAGCTAGGATTGCCTTCTTTAACTCTCAGAGTGCTCGGTTGGCTTGTGTATCCTAGTCTCATGGACTGTTATGCTTTGTTAGGGCCCATAGCGTCTCCATTAGAGTGACCAAACTTGGGATGACGCGCTTGCCATAGTTGGGCATGCCAAGGAAACTTCTCACCTATGAAGCGTTTCGTGGGATGGCTGCGTTCCTGATGGCATCAGCCTTCTTCAGGTCCACTTGTGGCCCCACACTTGAGACGTGATATTCAGAGAATTTGATGTCTTTGGTGTAGAACAAGCACTTTTGCTTGTGGAGGGTTAGCCCACGGTGCACTAATCACTTCATGTCACCCTCAGCCGCACGTAGTGTGTCAGAATATATCAAACTGTCATTGCTAATGTTTAGCATTCTGACCAGCTCAGAAAGGGTATCTCGGATGACATTTGGAAACACCTCTTATGAGATTTAGAAGTTTAGGTGTCTGTATCTGCATAGGCCCACATGAGTTGCCTCATCGAGCTCGAGCTACTGGTTGCCCGCATTGAGGTTCAGCTTTGAAAACCACCTGGCACCACCGAGGTCTGCCACTATGTCATCAACTGTGGAGGTGATGTGCCGCTCTTGGCGTATTGTTTTGTTTGGGGGCCGCATGTTATTGCATAGTCTTATGGCTACCGATTGTGGAGCTATTACGAGAGGCGAGACGCATGGGGTTGGCCCAGTGACTTTCTCAATTACCCCATGCTGTTTGAGATGGTCTATTTTCTTGTTCACTAATGGGCGTATGTGGAATGGCTCTCACTTGTGCCTGAGAGCGACAGGTCTCACAGTCTCATCAATGTGGAGCTTTACCTACAGGTCCTTCAAGTACCCCAACCCCACGAACAGATCGGGGAGCTCTTGTAGAATCTTTGTGGCATGCGAACCATGCACCTGGCAAGGAAAGAAGACCAACCCCAAGTCTTCTGTGATGTGGCACCCAAGGAGAGTGCCTGTGTCCACTCTAGTCACGTGGAATCAGGCTTGTGTTGTCTTTTCTTTGTTCTTCACTGTTACCTCTATGACTCCTCTCAGCTGTAGTGGTTTAGTGCAGATCCTGGCTAAGTGTAGATCCTGGCTTTGGTGGGTGTCAGTTTCAGTCATGGCCTAAATTTGTGGAATTGGGTGGAGTCCGTGACATTTACAGATGCACCCATATCGATGAGAGGTGTGATCTGGATGCTTTCAATGTCAATTGTGCACATTGGCGGGGATTACTTGCAGTGGCTCTCTCTGCCAGTGAATGAGATTGTGAATACTTTGTCGTCATGTCATCATTGGAGCGGGTTATGGACTCTGGCCCATGTGCAGAGTGCTCCACTTCATCCTCCTCAAGGGATAGCTGCTGTAGGTTTGGCAGCCCTCACCCTTGGTATTCTATGCCTGTGTTCAGGCCTACTGCTAGGGCACACATTAACAAAGTAGTTCATGTGCCCAAACTTCGAAGATACCTTCCCGTGTGCTGGGCACACATTTGGCATCCGGTGTGTCGGATCGCAGTTGCCAAACCCTTTCTCAGGTTGCTTGGGTGTGGTTGCACAGCGGGGAGCACATCTCTGGATGGCGGACCTGCTCCTCTTTAACCTTTACCGACTATGTTTTTCCTCAGTCTTGCGTTAGCTTGTGCTTGTTAGAAGGCTGAAACGATTGCAGACAGCCGCCTCACGTATGTCTCCAGGGGAGTCCACCTCGTCCTGACTCACCTTGCTGAAGCTCTTGATGCCGGGTGCTGTCTGAGGCCCTACTGTTATTTGAGCATTGTTGCGGCATAGGCCCTCCATTTGTAAGGTGCGGTGTGGAAGGTAGTACCCAGGTAGCGCTGCAGCCACTGTCTTTGGCCGCACCGGTCTCCCAAAGTAGGGTCCTCAAGGCTGAGGAGGGTGAGAGGAAGCCAGGAGTCGGGTGCACGGTGCCGGACAGGATCAGGTGCTTCCTCACGGCCGGAACCAAGCTCCTCTCACCTTTGGGTGGGGCACTTCCTACACCAGCATGCTGCCGGTGTACACCACGGTTCACCCTCCGGTGGGTCGCCGACTCTCCTGCACGCAGCCCCATGGGATGCAGGGTCGCTGCTATCCTAGCTGCCAGTGTGGCATTCAGCAAGGGGCGAGGTAAAGCAGCAGCAAATGAATATGCCCTGAACAGAGTGGAGACACACACTAATTGGTGTATCGCAGAGTGACCACGAGCGATTACCCCGTCTTTATGTATGCCCTTGGTAACGCCCGGCCCTCGGGCTTTGACATGCGATACCTTGAGACACTCTACAATGGCTGGTACTCTACAATGACCTTGCCCTTTTTGATGAAGCTCCATAATCATCCATGGCACTAAAAGGCACAGTCGCACTGGTCTCTAGGGTAATCTGGCACTGCCCAAAGGGCTGGTCTAACAAATCAGTTTATGGGCCGGATTGTTGGCTGTTTGTGGGCCTGTTTTATGATCTGGTAGTCAGACATTTCCTCTGGTATTACTCAACATTGCCTGCAGCAACCACAAATGCATGCAGTCACCCATATCTAGTAAACAGCACATACAGCTTGTGTTTACCGCCCTAACTTACAAATGTAAGGCCACTTTTTTAGCCATCTGATTCGCTAATAGATGCCACTTTTATTTTGGTGCTCAGGACTATATTCTGTCCCAGTCCGACCCTGCTGACAGCCCCCACAGGTAATGTAGCTCATGCCTTAACTGCACAATGTCACATGCAGATCTGTAGCCTCTGGTCATGATTTAGTGTTTGGCGGATGGGTTACTCCATCACAAATGTGAAGGATATCCCATCCACTGTATCAGACGTTCCATAAGCTATAATGGAATTGGGGATAGATATTCATCATGTTTGTGACACATGATGAGTAACCCCCCTCCAACAGCTCTAAACCAGGCTCTGTGTTTGTTGCTTTACATTGAATGTTCAATGAAACAAACATAACCTATGTAACCAAAGTCTTCTGCATTGCAACACTGACCCGGTCAGTGGCACAGTGAGAACCCAGATTTACAATCCAATTTTTGCTGAAAGCACCCTGTTGCACAATTACAGGGTCCCTATTTTCTTTGCCTTCAAATGCAAATAATGCTAATTGGCAGGAGCTCTACATGTAGTTCCTGCACAGTGGCATGGTTTGCACCTTTCAGGCAAGGGCCTAACTGGGTCAGTCCGACCTCACCCTTCTCCTGACATTTGTCTCTGTGACACAAACTGCAAAATATGGGAAGGATGGACATTCATCAGATAGTCGATGTTCTCAGGGACTCTGTTTTGAAGAATGGATACAAAGGTATTTAGGGCTATTTCTACTTTGAAGTGACCACCTTGTGAAAATATAGACCTGTCCAATGACTGTCTACTGAGGACGTTGTATATTGTACTAGACAATCGAACCCACTTTTTTTGCCATTTGGTATACCCTTATGAGTCAAATGATGGCATGGCTTACAGCTAACATTCAGCATTTTACTAATCAAAAGTACTATCAACAAATTATATGAGTATACTTTTTATGTTGCTCCCAAGGTTTTCATGAGGTTAAGTCAAGTGAAAGAAGTGTAGAATCCTGCCACAGTACATTAGAGGTATTGCAAGTGTTTATGGCCCTATCTAGGCCTTTATATAGCATAAAAAGGGGATTTGCATGCCGCACATACCCACGCTCCAGCCATGCAAATGTCACACATAAACAAAATGGAAACTTGAAAGTTTTGAAATTATTGTGTGTGGCAAGGTGCGGTGCCTGTTTTTCTGTTCCACTTCCTGGCACATTCAACAGCCGTGGTGTGTAGTGGCCAAAGTGCGGGCGGTAAGGGGAATAGACCGTAGGGCTGTAAAAACAGAGCTGGAGCACAGACCCCATCTGGCCCCCATCTAGAGACGCCAGTGCTACTGAAGGATTCACAGACCAGCTCCAAACCTCTTGTTACACGTCGACCTCTTGTAGACGTTGACACTGCACTTGTTTTTTAGTTATTTTACTAATCTGAATACAATATATCATTTGAGAAAGACCTGGCATTCATCAGTTCAGAGGAATTAAAGACAACTTAGAAATTTAACTTTACTATATAAATGGTTCCTTGGTTGAAAAAAGGGATGTAGGCGTATGTTATCTTTAATTGACACGTAGGCCTAGCTTAAGAGTTTGGTGGTTAAAAATTGCCAAACTTGCACACTGGATAAATACCGGTATTGAAGGATCCTTTAAAATACACGTGTTAACCAGTACACAGTAAAAACCCATACCCCGTGTTAAAAAACAAGGGGGATGGGTTTTTACTGTGTACTGTGGAATTGGTATTTACCACGTGTTTCATACCACACCTGATAAAAAGTCATACCCAAAACATCAAGTCCTACTTCCAGGCACTACAAGTTTCTGGGATGAATAAATTAATCCGGAGGAATCAGAAACAACCACACCAACACACAGAAAGACCACAGGACACCCCCAAAGAACACCAATAATTCCTTCCAGTATTAGGTTTGCAGGCATTCATTTTGTGTGAACAAAGCTCCTTGAAACAAGAGAAACTGAATCTATTGACTCCATCTGATATAACATGTCACGAGCAGAAACCTGCTAAGGGGATCTTCACCGGGAAAGGATGTACAAGTTTATAGACCCTGAGCTGGGTATCCTGGCCAAGGATGTGGTACTACATAAACATGCCTGTGGAAGACAAT
Organism: Pleurodeles waltl; assembly: GCF_031143425.1. Lineage (NCBI taxonomy): Eukaryota > Metazoa > Chordata > Amphibia > Caudata > Salamandridae > Pleurodeles > Pleurodeles waltl. The sequence goes on from NC_090445.1 coordinate 862,691,225, forward strand.
AATGGAGAAAATAAACACTGTATCAACATATCCTCATGATGTTGAGAACACTGGTTCCAAACCTCATAAAGCTAGGTACTTTAGCAAGTTACTATGCACAAGAACTAAAGCATGGCAACTGGCAGTAGGTCTTTAGCTCAGTTCTACCTCCAGCCATGGGAAAGAAAAATTATGACTACCCTCAAAGTGGAGTGAAAGGCATGACAGAAGTTCTCACGGTCAGAGGAATCCAAGGTAAGGGACATGAGAGTTGTAAAGGAAGTGCACGCGGTTGTTTAAAAGTTATTTTGGCTGAGAACCATCTTCATTGTGAAGAGAATTGATGTCATTTGTTACATGAATTCATAATGATCCATGTATGTACTTGTGAGGAGGTGAACGATATACCGGGCTGCGCACCGTGTTCCTCTCAGCCTCTCGCCAATGCAAAGGACGTCCGTCTTTCTTGCCCACAGGACAGAGGGCGCTATTCCTTTAAACGAGACTCTGTAAAGAAGGAAGGGGTGGATCCCCATAGGGACCTCTATGCTCAAAGCCCCTACGTTTATCCGTCCATGACCCCTAAGCAGAGAACACGCAACTGGAGGAGCGTTAATCGTGGGAGGTGCCGCGAGATGAGGACGAGCTTGTAGAAGATTTGCTGCAGGAGGTTGTCGCGGAGAAGTACATGGCGAAGAGCAGCAACACACCTCAGGAGACAGCAGCATCGGAAGAATCCACTGGTGGACAGGGGGCCGAGGCAACCCGTCAAGACAGCCAGAGTCCCGGCCACATTTCCAGACAGATGTGTCTTAGGCAGGTGCGTGCCAGATTCCAAATGATGAAGGATTAATTTCTCTGCGAACAGAACAATTTGTGGGAGTTGAGGGTGATGTGACAACACAGTATGACTAATGTTGTTTTTATGCAGAATCGTGGCACTGTTATTTTCCAGGACACCTAACACAGACGTTTGGTATACTCAGGCCCCATTCACACAGCATTTGCACATTCATAGTATCCTGCATTTTATGGTTGCAGCACTCTTGTTCCTGCCTATGCGAGGCCTCCAGGTGTGCATGAGTGCAGTCAATGGACCCTAGGATGTCAGGAAATTCTGCATAGATGTTTGCTTTGATGGGATCAGCTGTATTGGCTTCCAAGGGGAACTGTATATGTTGCTCACTCACTCTCAGCAAAGAACCCAACACTTAGCAGAGTATTTTGCTGAAGGTTCACTAAGAAACACCATGTACCAATCCCAGTGTCAGCCGTGTGGTGCCTGTTGCAAAGAATTCTAGTGGTGCTAGCATTTTCAGGAAGGGAGGTAGCATGGATCCCTACGTTGGAATCAAGGATGTCAGTAATGATGAAAATATGTTTTGTATGGTAATTGTAATGGTAGTTACCTAGCACTTACTCTCCCTGACAAGGCATTAGAGCACTTTTCAATGAGTAGCACGCTACTCCGGAACCCAAGGTGGATTATTGGTGGATTAATATAGGGCCATTTAAGATGCTAACTAGAGTGGAGGACATGTGAATCTGTTACTAGGATTAAATAGGATAGAGGAGGGATAGAGGATTGAAGAGTCTTGAACGGGTTATTTAAGAGATCATAATAGTAAAATGAGGTATGAGATTAGTTAAGGAAGGACAGAGAAGGGGAAAGTCTAGAAAGTGTTATTATTGGTACCCAGGTAGGGTTATTATTGGTAACCAAGTAGGGCCCTCAAGGCAGGGGAGATGTGGGCTTGTGGCTTTACATGTAGGAGTTGTCTGGCAGCAGAGCTCTGAATTAATTGTAGTCTTTTCATAGTTTATAAAGAGATCCATGGGAGCTTATAGTAGTATAATGAGGTTTGGGACGAGTCATAGTGGAGGTAAGAGTGTCACGCAACTGGTACCCAAGTACGGCCTATGGGTGTGGGCTTGTGGCTTTACACATAGGAGTTGCCTGGCAGCAGCTTTCTGAATTCATTGTAGTCTTTTCATAGTTGATAAAGTGATCCATGTACGTTTATTTATTTTTCTTTCAAATCTCTTTATTGGCATTTTTAAACAGTTTGGCATTACATTGGTTGAACTGTATGTTTAATATGCAAAACATCATAGGAAGCATATTCCTGTATGTATTAGAACCATACATCATGTTATTGTCACAGAAATGCCCAATCACTCTTGGTTCTTAATTCTTAAGAACTGTAAATGTATTGCATCATTACCAGTCTATTTAACATTTCTACTAAGACCTCGTAGCTACTTAATCATCAACTAATTGAACAAATTTAAACCAAAAAAGAACTAAAAAGAAAAAGAAAACAAAAATAATATAGAAAGGCAGGCAGAAATTGTTAATTCGGTCTATTCATCTGTAGGCATCAGCTAAAGGATGAAAGTCAGAGGGGGCCACGTTGTGTTACTTATTCCTATTGGTCAAGCCACCACTGTAAACTCGGTATTTACATCTTCAAGGAATAGATATGTTTAAAAGCCCAGTGTCCAAGTTGCCCAACATTATATCCCTCTCGTGGTCAGTCTGCCAGTACTCATGTCCCCCTCTCCACCTCTGTCTGGTCCTAGTTTGTCGCTCATCCTATATAGGTTCCCCCTTCTAGTTTGTCTCTCTAGCTTGTGTCTCTAGTCTGAGCTCTCCCCAGTGTCAGATTCGGTCACAGTTGAGTTCAGCCACACTTCAATTATCTCATCCCAAAGATGTGCTAATCCCCCTAGCAACCTCTTTCCAAAGTGCTTGCCCTCCTGACCACTTTTGGAGATCTTTTTCCCATGCAATAAAACTGGGACCTCTGGCCGATTTCCAGGCCATTGTAATACCTCTCATAGCCAAAGCCAGCGCTAGATCTATGAATTGGGACCCAGCCCTGCCTTTCTTAGTCCTGAAGAATTTCCCCATCAGACATACCTCTAAGGTACAAGGAAACACACGACCAAGTGTGTGGTGTAGTTTGTTTATTATTGTCCTCCAGTAGTCCTGCAACAAAGAGCACTTCCACAACATGTGACAGAATTCAGCGTCAATCAGTCCACATCTCGGGCACCCCCAAGCTTCCCCACCATGTATCACTTGTAACCTATGTGGCATCAGGTAGGTCATGTTTAGGAAGTTAAATTGAATATACTGAAGTCCAGTGTTATGGGAGACACTCTTGGGGTAGAACATCATCTTTATCCAGTATCCAGTATCTCTTTTCCTAATATCCCTTCCCATCTTTCTCTCAGTCTTGTTAGGGATGTACGCCCCATGTCACTCAACACTCTATATAACCAGGTAGTCACCCTCCTTGCTGACCCCAATGAAAGAATAAGTTGGAGCATTTTGTGTGCACGGGGTTCTTGGCGACTGCATTGCCGTAAGTCTGCGAAAGCATGGGTTACAGCTTTGTAGGACGGAAACTGGGAGTCTGGTAGACCTCGAGTGTCAATGAGATCTCCCGGTGGAATAATCCCACCTTCTTGAAAACAATCACCAACAGTCACTAGACCCCCAGCCGACCAACTCAGGAACCTCGCTGCCGTAAAATAAGTAACTGGTGTGCCATGTGGGAGACCCACTATATGACGCCCTGGTACATATGTCACTGGCCTATGAGTCCTCACCTTACTCCTTTTCCAGGTGTATAGTGCCACCTTCACCAATATCATTGGGTGGGGGATCGGCACGTCTGCAGTAACAACCTGTCTTGATAAGGAGCTAAACCCAGTCGCTTCAACCCTCCCCACTGAGTCCCTCCCATCCATCTGGCAATCCATTGTAGTTGGGCAGCTAAGTAATACAACTCATTGTCCGGTACTCCCAGTCCCCCTTCCGTTGGGGGACGTTTCAGGGTTGCAAGGGATACTCTTTGCCTATTTCCATCCCATATAAGGTCTCTAACTAATGCATCACCCGACGAAACTATCCCACCGGAATAGTAATCGGTATAGTCACAAACAAATAAAGTAGGTGGGGCAATACCACCATCTTTGTTACTGCTATACGGGCCATCACGGACATTTTCAGGGATCTCCAAAAGACAACATAGCTTTTTATAGAACGATATGCTGTACCCAGATTTCCCTCACAGAAATCTTCCATGGTGTGATAAATCTGAATACCAAGGTATCGAAAGGAGGAGGACTCCCAACTGATTCCCAGAGGTAGAGGTTGTGGTGGGTGAGTATCCTTTATACAGGGGAAAAGACAGGTCTTTGCGTGGTTCAGCCGCAAACCTGATACCCTCCCAAACTCCTTCAGTCTTTCAACAGTATCTATTACCCCCCTTCCATTGTTTTCTAGGTATAGTAGCAGATCGTCCGCATATAGTGAAATAATATGGCGGTGGCCGTCCACCAGTAAACCAGATTGGGTCGCCTCTGTTAGAAACCAGGCTGCCAATGGTTCTATGGCAAGCGCAAATAATAAGGGGGGCAGGGGGCAGCCCTGCCTAGTTCCTCTAAAGATGGCATACTCGGGAGACACAGTTCATACTCTAGCCGTGGGCTCTACATATAAAAGCATCACCCACTTTATCCAGTCCTCCCCCTGGCCCATGCATCACATCACCTTGGTAAGAAAATCATAGCAGATAGAATCAAACGCTTTTTCGAGGTCTACCAACATAAGTGTGGCCGCTGATTGGGATTGTGTATCTGGGTGATATAAGATATGGAAAAGTCTGCATAGGTTAAGGGAGTTGCTTCTAACTGGGATAAACCCAGTTTGGTCCTCATAGACTAGAGTTGGCATATAAGGAAGGATTCTATTTGCTAGGACCTTACTAAGGATTTTAAAGTCCATATTCAACAAAGAAAGAGGGCGGTATGCTGAAGTCAGTGCCCCCTGATTAGTCGTCTTGGGCAATGGGACTACTAGTGCACTCCTAGCCGATTCAGGCAATTTGCCTCCTTCCCATGACTGAGTATATAGGGTTATCAGTTTAGGGATCAGTGTGTCCATATACGTCAGGCCCCAGTGTTTTACCTTTGGCCATTTAATTGATAACTTGACATAGCTCCAGTGCAGTAATAGCTTCCCCTAGTGTCTCAGACACCCCTTGTGGAAGTCTGTCCTGAAGAGCCTCCTGGTCAACGTCCTGTATTAACACTGGTCGCCCATATAGTGTCTTATAATATTCTATAAATTCATCATTAATTAACTCTGGGAAGTGGATATGTTCTCCAGTCCCTTTATTTAAATGCATGATGGGGTGCCTTTTAATTCTGGGTAGATCAACCAAGCCAGTAGGCGACCAGATTTCCCTCCCTCTTCATGAGTTCGGTCCACATATGCTTTATGATCAATATTTTGTAACCTATCTAACGCTGCACTATGTTGTTTATGTACTTCCTGTAGTTGCTTCTGCGTTTGGGGGTCAGACCTCTGAGTCGTCTCTAATTCATTTATATAAGCTTCAAGGGTCCGCAACTGCTCCTGTAGCACCCTACGTACCCCCACAATTTGTCCCAAACAATGCCTTCTCACCACAACTTTAAAGGCCTCCCATTCCACCAAGGCAGAAGAGGCAGACCCCTGATTAACCACGAAATAATCTGCTATGGTCCTTCCCAATGAGCCCAAGTAACTATTGTCTTCAAGTGTTGCAGGTTGTAGCCTCCATTGTGGAACTGCCGGTCTGGGCGGCTGTGATACAAACCCCAGAACAAGGGGGCTGTGGTCTGAAAGGGTACGTCCCAGGTACTCCATAGTCTGCACCGCATGACATAGTCCCGTCGAGCAGAACAGTCTATCTATCCTGTAAATTGTGTATATTTGAGTAGTATGAGTTGTCAGGTTCGTTTCTGTGTTGGAGCCTTCACAAATCCGAGAGGGCCCATTGCCGTAGCCACTCCTTGAACCCTAATACCAATCTCCAGGCCGGAGCCCCCCGCAATGGCGGAGTAGAACAGTCCAGTTGGATATTGTCTACACGGTTAAAATCCCCGCTAATCAGCAGATCTCCCCTTAGCATCGAGCCCACCTGTGCCGACAGATTATGCAAAAAGACAAGTTGGTCCTGGTTCGAGGCATAGACGCTACCCAGGGTGACCTCCCTTCCTGACAGCCTGCCTGTGACTAGCACATATCTCCCCTCCTTATCAATGAGCTTGTGCAGGGGTTCAAAATGGACTCCCGGTTTGACCCAAAGCACCACCCCTCTTGTGTAGGCAGAATAAGAGGTAGCATAAACGCGCCTCGCCATCTCCACTGTAGCTGAGCCATTTCTACCCTCTCCAGATGTGTCTCCTGCAACATTATAATGTGACCACCTCTGCGCTGTAAGTACTGGTAAGCTTTATAGCGTTTGGCTGCCGATCCCAGACCCCGGACATTCCAAGTCATGCATGTAATATGTTGTGCTTTGCTAACCATGTAAGTGCAGGTGGGTCGAGTTGTCCTGCAAACACATCCAGTCTCCCATCCTCCCCCAGCCTCCCATCACTCCCAATAACATATATCCTGCCTCGTGAAAACATCAACCAAAACCCCTTAATGAACTCCCCAACCCCAGGGCCGGACAGCAACGGCCTTCAGCCCAAACCAGTCAACTTCTGCAAACGAAACCACGTCTTCTGAGTTGTTTGCATATGCTCCTCCAGAGATCATGGTGGAGGAGGGGGAGCTTCTAGCAATCTAAAGCCAGCAATGTCACTCCTGCCCAACAAGTACAATGGTAGTCAGCTTCCGATGTGCCCGTATACATAGAGAATGACCATGTTTCCACCATTATTTATTGTGTTGTAAGGCCCTTCTGTCTGTGTCATCCTTCATCTGGCATTATCAATCTGTTTCAGAGGGTTCACGCCCATTAACTTCGGGCCAGTGAGTGCTGAACAAATCTGAAGTCTTGTTAATAGGGTAGTGTTATATAAGTTCATCCACAGATTGGGGGGGTTACCACTAGCAGTCTCTCGTTCTCAGGGTCAGCCCTATCGGCCTCAGAGTCCGTTACTGATCCACCCACATCAGTCCCTGAGTTGGATCCCATGCGTTGCTGTCTTGCGATGTCTGCCGCTGCCTTGATTGCTGCTTCTCTCTCAGTGTGGTTTTGGGATTGGGTGGGTTTCAATCGCTGTTCCTGTCTTCGAACTTGCCAGTGTTTTCCAGTAGGTCCTCGGATTTCATCTCACTGTTTATGCTTCTTCCGGGCTTGTGCGCCTCCAGCCAGTCCGACACCTCACAGGGGTCCTCACAAAAATGTGTTTCACTGTCTATTATGATTTTCAGTTTAGCCGGGAACAGTAACAAATACTGTATCCCCATCTCTCTCAGTGCTGTCTTCACTTCTGCATAAGATGCTCTTTTTTTCCTGTACAGCCGCAGTGTAATCAGGGAACAAATATTCACTTTTCCATTCTCAATGGGGTAGGGGCCGTCTCTGCAGGCACAATTCAGTATAACATCTCTTTAGCAATTATGCAGCAATTTGGCCACCACTGTACATGACTGTCTATCTGGTGCCGGTGGAAGTTCCAAAGCAAAGAAAGGTGTGAGTCTGTTAGGGGCCACTGCAGTTTTTAGCCAAGTCTCAAGGTACGCCACCATGTCGTTACTTTCCACTCCTTCCGGGAGTCCCACCAATCGGATGTTTTTGCGTCTATTGCGACCTTCCACATCTTCTGCACGATATTCCAGTCTACACACTCGGTTTGTCAGTTCTGCAACTTGGTGCGTAAGTGCTTCATGAGCTAGACGTATGTCTGCCATACTGCGTTTTGTCTCCTGCACCCTGTCCACCAGCTTCCGGTGTTAAGCCCACAGTAACCCCAGGCCCACTGAAACTGCCCCAATATCTTGTTGCACAGCAGTTTTAGTGTCTACAATCAGTGCTAAGATTTTATCAAACTGAGAACGCATAGTAGCAGAGATGGCCTCCTGTTCCACTGTCTGTTCAGACAGCGTGTCCAGCATGTTCACATCGTCCTGAACCACCTCAGAGGATCTAACTCACAGTTTCCCCATTGTGCACATTCAACTCAGCCACTTCCTGTCCAGGTCGGTTAATCATTCATTTGACTCCTTCCAGTCTGGGCTTTCTAATAGGCAGGTTGTTGTGACATGAGAATCAAGGCATGGGTCCCTGGCAGTGCCACAATCAATGGAGGAGCCAGCCACCCCACTCAACGAACTTCGCCTGGGGAAATCCAAAGTATTTAGAGGGGTAGTGGCCAAGGTCAGCATTCACTTCTCCCAACCACCTAATGCTGCAGCATGACCCGGGCCCAAGTGCCAATACATTGCCACGGTGGTGCTGTCCCGCTTGCGTGGATTTTTAGGCCATAATATTGTAATTCGTCTTTCCGTCCCCCAGGCATGACCCTTCGGTTTTTATTTGCCATCTGCTCCTCACCTCAGAGGGTCACTGTTCGCCTCTTTCTGACAGCCCATCCTGGGGGAAACTCAGCTCCTTCACAGTGGCCCAACGGGATTGGGAGGTGCATGAACAGGTCTCCAGCCCACCCGACCAGGCCCTGCACCTCACCCTTTCCTCACAGGCTCTTCTGGCAGCAGCGTACGCTGGCCGACACAATCCGTCCGCCTCCGGGTCTGCCCGTTAGCCTCTCTCTCCACCGAGGCCACCAGACATCCCTAGTTCCGAACCAGCCGTTCCATACTCCGAGCACGTGAGACGCGAGAGCCTGCCATTCGGGGCTCCTCTGTGGCCGGTCTGCTCCACCACCTCTCGTCTCTCACGATCGGCGCTGTTCGACTTCTCAGGATCCCCCCGGATCCCAAACTCTTCCGCAGCACGCTGTGCTGGTAGAGGGCACTTCAGGTGACTCTGTACTTAGGGGAAATGCTTGGGCCCATACGGAGCTTGAGTTTCATGATTCCCCCATTGCTGGCTGCTAGGCCACGCCCCTCTGTGGGAGCTTATAGTAGAATAATGAGGTTTGGGATGAGTCAGAGAGTGGCGGTAAGGATGTACTAAATGAGGTACAGGCTGAGACACAGAGTAGTGAATTGGAATGACTTGATCATTCACTTTTTTATTTGTTATCTACAGTGGACTAAAGTAATAAATATCTAGGTACATAACTACAGAAAAAGGTATACATGTGTATGGAAACAAATGAATAGATATCAAATTGTGGTATAGGAAGTCTCATACAAACATGCATGGATAAATATTGAGAAACTCAGGCTTTCAACTGCTGCTCTACACAAAGCTAACTTACATATTGTTTTTAATAATATTTCTGGTAATTTTATGTTTTTAGTAATTAATTTATTTATATTTCCTTTTATTTTATATTTCCCTAATATTTCAGTAATGAAACATTTATAGGTACAACAGTTATGATCATAATTACACATTGTGATAAATAAAATAAAACAGAGACCCATAAGCATATAATCAAATGACATATGTAAACTACCTAGTGACCTACATACATATTAGGCATAAAATAACATATATAAATCTATATATTTTTTAATCATAAGTAATATAAACATTTGTTAAGCAGAACTGTAAGAATTTCTGTCTTTTTAAACAATAAGTAATGTATACATTTGTACAAAGAAATAAATTCATCTAAATACATATATATGTAATCAAATTATACATGTTAGCATATGCTGTACATTTGTATTTTGAGTATGGTGGTCATGTATAAAAGAGCCAATTCTTGAATAGGTTTCTGAAGATAAGATTGTGGTCCATGGATCTTATGTTGGGGGGTAATGAATTCCATAGTTTGGATGCTTGAACAGAGAAAGATGTACTACCCATGTTTTTTTCTTGAATTCAGGATTTTTGAGGCGGGGCACCAATATCGAGTGGAGGTTCCTTTGTTGTATGTAATTGGTGATTTTGTTCCTGATGAAATATGGTCCTGTTCTATGTATTGCTTTGCGGGTGATACAAAGCAGCTTCAAGGTGGAGCTTTGGGCAGCTGGTAACCAGGTAGGGCCCTCAAGGCAGGAAAGATTTGGGCATGTGGCTTCACAATTAGGAGTTGTCTGCCAGCAGCGTTCTGAATTCCTTGTAGTTTTTTCATAGTTAATAAAGTGATCCGTGATAGAAGCCATTGGCATAATCAAGTTTAGACAATACAAGATAGATAGTAGATTGGGTCTTGTGTGAAAATTTGAGGTGGGTCGCAAAGTTTTCTTAATAATGAAGCATGATCTTTATAATCCATCCACTTGGGCATTCGTTGATAGTTTGGAGTACATTGTAATTTCAAGGTTTCTTACTGCCCTGGATACTTTAGGAGGTGATCCAAGATCGTCAGGGCAGGCGGAGAGAGGGTCATCATTTTTCCATTCACCACAGGTATTTCAGTTTTGGAGGCATTCAGTTTGAGATGGATCCTAGTTATCCACTGAACAACGGCTCTGAAACAACTGAAGATTTTTGAGGTTCCAATGTCTTTGTGGCTTCCCAGTTTAAGAAGTATTTGTGTGTCATCTATGTGGTTACAGCGCATGAGCTGAAATGTACTGATCTTTGCTGGTAGTGACTTCATATAGATGTTGAAAAGTATGGGTGAGATGATAAAGCTTTGAGGAAGTCCTGCTTTTGTAAAGTATGGCTTGGATGAGAAAAAGGGAGTGTAGTGGGTTCCTGTTATGACTTGAGGCTATGGTTATAAATGACTCCTGATACGCCAGGGGCTGTTCGTACGTGCTCTTTATTTGCTTCTTGATAAAGGTTAACGTATAGATATAATTTTGTTTAGATACTGTTTGTCTCCTTAGGTAATGTCCTGGGCTTTTCCTTGATCTTTGCCACAGGGAATATTATATTTTCTTCTTCTTTCAGGTCTTCCTCGTCTGAGTGTCATGATCAAGATATGGTGGCCTTCAGGGTGATACTGGACCTCTCTGTCCCAGGATAGTGGTGGCCGGTCCCTGTGCTAGCCACGCCCCACCAGGGACATGGTGGCGCCGGTCGTGACTCCCGTCGGTCTCCGTGGGCGTCTCTAGGTTTCCTTCGAGGCTTCCCAAGGTGGCTGGATTCCCTCGTCTTTCTTCTGATTCCTCGCGGTCTTTCTCCTTCAGCTCTGCTCCTTTTCTTTCCTCCGTCTCCGTCCTCCTTTCATCCTCCGGCTCCGTTCCTTTTCCGTCCTCCGGCTCAAGCGAGCCTTTCCTCTCCGGCTCCCCGTCTTCTACTCTCTCCGCGTCTTTAAACCAGATATCCGGGTCAGGAAGCACTTCCGGGTGTACGGATCCCCAGACGGTACCCCCTGGGTACTTTTCAGCCGGCTCAGGGGTGTGGCTCTTAACCGTGGCGGTGATCGCCCGGTTACATGTCCCTCCCCACGATTGGGACTGTTCCAGACCCAGAGCCATCAGATAGCGGGACAAGTAGTCGGCATGACACATTAACTCCCCCGGAAGGTGGCATACCTAAAAGGTAAAAGGTTGCAGTTCCATGAACCATCTCAGTATACGGTCGTTGGTATTTTTATGTCGTGACAGACACATAAGAGGAGCATGGCCGGTATATAGAACAAAAGGGCGTCCCAGAAGGTAGTACTGTAAGCTTTCTATAGCCCACTTGATGGCTAAACATTCCCTTTCAATAATGGGGCAGCGTTGTTACCGGGGTAGTAGCTTACGACCGATGAAAACGATTGGATGACTAGTACCCTCATCTCCTTTTTAAAATAAAACTGCTCCCAGACCCACGTCTGACGCGTCAGTTTGTAAATGGAAGGGGCGAAGGAAATCAGGACAACACAAATTTGGTTTGGTTTTGAGCCACTTTAGTAGAGACATATAACTTTGGTGTTGGGATGGAGACAACCTCGCTATTTTTGTGGGCTGACCCTTTTTTAAGAGGTCAGTCAAGGGAGAATCTAGGGTTGAATAGTGGGGGATGAATCTCCGATAGTATTCCACCAAACCCAAAAAGGATCGTACTTCCTTTTTGGTGGTAGGTGGGGGTATACGAGTAATGGCTTCCACTTTATTCATCTGGGATTTAATTAAGCCACCTCCTATGTGATATCCTAGATAGGAGATGTCGGTATAAGCTAGGCGACTTTTAGCGGGGTTGGCAGTTAGTCCGGCATGGTGTAAAGCCGAAAATACGTTACTTAAGAGACTCAAGTGGTCTTCCCAGGTTTCGCTGTATATTACAATATCGTCCAAATATGCGGCTGCATATCTGGAGTATTGTCGTAACAGGGAATCCATAAGACGTTGAAACGTGGCCGGGGCACCATGTAATCCAAAAGGAAGAATGTTAAAGTGGTAAAGCCCCGAGGATGTGGAGAATGCCGTTTTTTCTTTGTCTGCCGCTGCTAACGGGATTTGCCAGTAGCCCTTTGTAAGATCAAGAGTAGACATGTATTTGGCCTTTCCTAGTCTTTCTATTAGCTCATCTACCCTGGGAAGAGGATATGTGTCACATTGGGATATAGCGTTGACTTGTCGAAAATCAATGCAGAAACGGACCAACCTATCAGTTTTGGGGACTAATACCACTGGGGAGCACCAAGGGCTATTAGAGGGTTCTATAATTCCCATGCGTAGCATTTTTTCTATTTCTTCATCTACCAAAATCTTCCGTGCTTCTGGTATGCGATATGGTCGTAGACGTATTAACTTTCCTGGTAGTGTTTTAATATGGTATTGTACTATTTTAGTCATCCCTGGTTAAGTAGAGAATAATTTGTCATGGTGGGAGAGGAGTTGTGTTAACTGGTCCTGTTGTCTGGGCGAGAGGTGTGTATTCCTCTGAGGTTCTTCCAATTTAGAGCTTAAATCGGTAGGACACCACCCAATGTCGAGTTCTTTTACTGTATTAACTAGACACCCTGCTACCTGTGCTCTTGTAGGAGCAGGGGGTTCTTCCCATTTCTTTAAGAGATTTATGTGAAAGATTTTAGTTCTTTTTGGATTTTCTGTCATCTCAATGGTATAGGTAACCAGAGTTATGGCTCCTAGAACCTTATAGGGTCCTTGCCGCCTAGCTAGTAGCTTATTTTCGGAGCTGGGTAAAAGTACAAGAACTTTTTCTCCCCTATTCAAGGTACGCATCTGGGCGTTCCGGTCATAGTAACGTTTTTGTTTGTTTTGGGGCTTCTCTAGGTTTTCTCTTACATCCTCCCATACCGATTGGATTTGGGATTTTAGGTCACTGGTATATTCTAAAAGGGATTTTTCTCCACCTTCCTCCTCTTCCCACATTTGAGCTGCCATATCTAGTAGTGTTCGGGGTTGTCGCCCAAAGACTAGTTCAAACGGACTATGCCCGGTAGAGGCTTGTTCATGTGTCCTAATTGCATAGAGAACTAAGGGTAATCTTTTATCCCAGTCTTTACCAGAATCAGATACTGATTTTTTTTAAAGTGTTTTTAGGGTGCGGTTGTATCTTTCTACTAGACCGTCAGTTTGTGGATGATATACCGCGGTTCTTAGATGTTTAATTTCTAGAAGCTGGCAGATCTGTGTCATTAAGTTTGACATAAACTGGGTTCCTTGGTCAGTTAGTATTTCTGTATGAAAACCTACTCTGGAAAAGAAACCGATCATGGCGTTGGCTACGCTCTTTGTATTAATACTGGTTAGGGGAATGGCCTCGGGATACCTGGTGGCGTAGTCTACCAAGACTAGTATATATCTATAACCCTTTGAAGAAGGTATGAGGGGTCCTATTATGTCCATCCCTACTCAGGAAAAGGGTATGTCGATGATAGGTAATGGTTGTAAGGAACCCTTTTCCTAGGTCCAGGATCGATAAACTGACATTTGGGGCATTGTTGGCAAAACCTCCGGATCTGCAAAAACACTCCTCGCCAATAAAATCTTCTTAGCAGATACTCTTCGTTTTTTTCCCCACCATAGTGGCCCCCTCCTGGCTGACTATGGGCTAAATGTAAGACCTGTAGCCGATAAGGCTCGGGAACAAGCAATTGTTTCTTTTCTTGGTTGTCAGGGCTTGTGATCCTATATATAACAGGTTCTTATATATGGAAAAAGAGGGTCCCTTTTCTCCAGGGTTTCTAGGTCGGGCGGCTCTCCAGGCATTAAGGAGGGTGGGATCTTCCCTTTGACAAGAGCGAAACGGAGGAAGACTAGTGAAAGCGGTGACTCGTGTAATTACCCTGGCCGGTTCAATGTCTTTAGAGGCATATAGGTGGTCATTACAACCCTGGCGGTTGGTGTAAAAGCGGCGGTAAGACCGCCAACAGGCCGGCGGTAAAAAAAATTGAATTACGAACGTGGCAGAAACCGCCAACAAAGACAGCCACTTTAAAACTCCGACCGCCACGGCGGTACAAACAAACAGCTTGGCGGTCACTGCCAACAGACAGGTGGAGGACAATGTACAGCCCACAATATCACAACCTACCAATCCGCCACCTTTTCCGGAGCGGATTCACCGCAAACAAAAACACGGCAGAAACAGGACTTCGAAGGGAAAACGCTCACCTCTACACACCCCATGAGGACTCCGGACGCCATCTTCTTGCTCCTCTACCAGGAGCACGAACGCCGGCGGCGAAGACCATGGTGAGTACTGCACCTACGACACAGGGGAGGGGGAGGGAAAGAACAGGGACACACACACGCAACACCCCCACCCACACCCTCACCCACTACAACACACACACTAATACAGCATGATACATTACAGTTACACCCTCCCCAAACCCCCCCGAAGAATGAGAAGACAAAAGGAAATGAGTGTAACCACTGTAATATATTAAAATCCAGTACGCTAAAATATATATACACTATAAACAAATACATACACCAAGAATAGTAGTCCAGGTACTGCTCCATTGAAGTCCGTGGAACGCTGGGCCCACACGGCATGGGCGAGGCCCACACTCAATCCCCGAACATGACGGAGAGAACACTGCAGGGGCATCAGATAGCAATAAAACAGGCACCTCAGGGGGAAGAGAAAGGGGGGGCACCTCAGCCAGATGAGTGCACAACACCAAATCCACGAGGGGGCCACATGCCCACTGTTCAATCCTGGGGAGTGCAAAGCCACAGTCTCTCAAGTGGATAAGTCTCCACTAGTTCTGGAGGGGGCCTTGTGCCCAGAGTGCTTCATCCTGCCAAGGACTGAGGTAGTGGATGCCTTACTCCACGGTTCTGGAGGGGGCCTTGTGCCCAGAGTGCTTCATCCTGCCAAGGACTGAGGTAGTGGATGTATTTCTCCACTGGTTCTGGAGGGGGCCTTGTGCCCAGAGTGCTTCATCCTGCCAAGGACTGAGGTAGTGGATGCCTTACTCCACTGATTCTGGAGGGGGCCTTGTGCCCAGAGTGCTTCATCCTGCCAAGGACTGAGGTAGTGGATTTATCTCTCCACTGGTTCTGGAGGGGCCTGGTGCCCAGAGTGCTTCATCCTGCTCGTGACGGACTCAGTAGCGTCAGTGCCCTTGGCGCTCATGGGCCAGCGGTGCTTGTTGCGGCGGTGTCCTTGGCAGCGGTGCTTGTGGCGGCAGTGTCCTGTTCAGCTGAGCTTGTTGCGGCGGTGTCCTTGGCAGCGGTGCTTGTGGTGGCAGTGTCCTGTTCAGCTGTGCTTGTGGCGGCAGTGTCCTGTTCAGCGGTGCTTGTTGCGGCGGTGTCCTTGGCAGCGGTGCTTGTGGCGGCGGTGTCCTGTTCAGCGGTGCTTGTGGCGGCGGTGTCCTGTTCAGCGGTGCTTGTGGCGGCAGTGTCCTGTTCAGCGGTGCTTGTGGCGGCGGAGTCCTTGGCAGTGACACAGCTGCTGGTGGTCCTGTCTGGCCCAGCGGGGCTGGTGCTGGCGGTCCCTTATGGCCCAGCGGGGCTGGTGCTGGCGGTCCTGTCCTGGGCAGCTGGGCTGGTGCTGGCGGTCCTGTCCTGTGCAGCTGGGCTGGTGCAGGCGGTGGCCTCCTGGGCAGCAGGGCTGGTGCTGGCGGTGGCCTCCTCGGCAGCAGGGCTGGTGCTGGCGGTGGCCTCCTGTGCAGCGGGGATGATGGCGGTGGCCTCCTGGGCAGCGGAATGATGGCGGTGGCCTCCTGGGCAGCGGGAATGATGGCGGTCTTCTCCGCCGTGCTGCTCTTCCCAGACTTGCTGAGTTTCTTGTGCCCCTTCCCCACCTTGGAAGGTGTCGTAGCTGACTCCACACTCCCACCTGTGCCCCTGGGAGCGGCTTTGGTGGCTGGAGTCTTCCCCCTCTCTTGCCGGGCACTGGCCAACTTTTGATGCTTGACAGGTGCGGGACTGTCCGTGCTGTGGCTCCGTGCCACACTGGTTGCCCTGCTGCCCGGTGCACTCCAGATTCCGGTGACTACAGGCAGCACTGGTCCCGGAGATGTTGTGGCTGAGGTGCTAGGTTGGGACCTGGAGAGTCGGGCCCTAGGAGACTGACGGGGTGAGGGAGGTGAGGGAAAGAGGTCAAGGGTGGACCGGAAAAGTTTCTTGGGAACACTGGGACGGGTAGCTGGAGGGGGTTTGGGAGTGGAGGAAGAGGTTGTGGTTGTAGGAGGTGTTCGTTTGGTGACTTTGGGTGAAGGTGCATGCGCTGTAGGCTGTCGTGAGGTGGATGTCTGTTGGGTGGGTGTGTGGATGCGTTTGTGTATCTTGGGAGGTGGCGTCAAAGACACTGGGAGAGGACACAGGGACGTGTGAATGGTAGTGGGGGTGGTGACTGCACGTGAGCGGGGTGTGGTGGTGGGTGTGCTGGTGATGGAAGTAGTGGCTGTAGATGTAGTGCATGCAGGTGTGAGTGTAGACGAGACTGGGAGGGAGGAGGGAGACGAGGAGGAGGGGTCACAGTGGAGGCAGTGGATGTTGGTGTGTCTGCATATGTGTGATGCTTGCGTTAGTGCCTGTGGGATGTGTGGTGCTAATGTTTGCCAGAGCTTCCCTTGTGTGTTGACTTGTGTGCATGCAGGTCTGAAGGTGTGCTTGGGATAGGCTGAGGTAGAGGGGATTGGGTCTGGGTGGAGGAAGTTGGAGGGGGGAGGCTAGAGACAGGGACAATAGCTGCCATCAGTGCTGAGGCCAGAGTCTGAAAAGCTCCCTGAAGGGCCGCCTGACCAGACTGAATGCCCTCCAGGAATGCATTTGTTTGTTGCAACTGCCACCCTGGATGGCATTCAAAATGGTAGACTGCCCAACAGTGAGGGAGCTGGGGAGGTCAATGGCCTCCTCGCTGAGGGCAGCAGGGGTGACTGGGGCGAAGGTGATGGCCACCCTCCTGGGTGAGCGGGCATGGGGCAAAGGCTGAAGGGCTGCTGGGAGGGCAGTGCTAGTAGGGGGGGTGGCTGTACCTGTAGAGGGGCACAGATGTGGCCGCCACCACAAGGGAGCTCCCATCAGAGGACGAGTCTGTATCACTGGTGTCAGCTCCTTTCCCCGCCGTGGAGCTCCCCTCGCCCTCCGTCCCACTGGTGAATTCCGAGCCCGTAGTCTCGCCCTCCAGGGTCATGTGGGATGCAGCTCCCTCCTGCTCTGGTGCCACTGCTCCTCCGCCTGATGATGCTAATGCAGACAAGAACAGGGAGACCACAAAAAGGGGAGGAACAACAGAAGAAAGACATGTTGAGGTCATGCATTACCGCTACCGTTGGCGGACATGACAGACACAGAAGCCCCCTGCACTACGCCGCGCACTTGTGGTCCACTGTTCAATCCCTGGGACATGGCCTACAAGGCTATCGCCGACATCTGCATACATGGATGTCACAGGAGCCTGACTAGGTGTAGTTGGCACTGTACAAAGGTGGGGTGGGGTGCCACAGGGTCTGCCAGAACAAGGGGACCTAACTAGTACACTCGTCCTGGCCTAGGGAAACCCACAGCCCACCTCCCCCACCCAGACACCTCCACTGTGCGCAAAATCAGCAGAATGAGAGTGTACTCACCCCCTTGTGGCTGCTGTGATGCCCTCAAGTGCCCATCCAACTCCGGGTACGCCACCGCCAGGATCCTGAACATCAGGGGTCATGGTGCGACGGGCACTCCTCCCAAGTTGGGAGGCCATCCCCAGCTGGGCCTCCGCCGTCTTCTTGCTCCAGCGGCGAATGTCCTCCTATCTTTTCCGGCAGTGGGTGCTCCGTCTGTGGTAGACCCCCAGGGTCCGGACTTCCTTGGCGATGGCACGCCAAATATACTTCTTCTGGTGGGCACTGACCTACAGGAATAGTACAGGGGAAAAGGAGAAGATATAACCATCCGCACCGTCACAGTCATTGGCCCCCTTCCCTACCCTTGCCATGTGGCACATGCACTCACCGTCGTTTCATGCACGCCTCAATCTCCCCACCCCCCATCTTTCATTCACCCCACTCCACATAGGCATAACCCATACAGCATGCTCCCAGTGTACTTACCTGTTTGTTTGGAGGACCGTAGAGTAGCGTGTACTGGGGGAGGACCCCATCCACAAGTTTCTCCAACTCCTCCGATGTGAAGGCAGGGGCCCTTTCCCCAGACGCACGAGCCATTTTCTCTTCCAGACCGAGGTCACAGCAGCACTTGCAGTGTAGGGACTCTCCTGTCGAAGATCAGGTATCGAGTGATTGAACAGATAGAAAATGGGAGTCACATCTGCGGCGGTGCGTACCGTCACTGCCGGCGTACATCGTCATTGGCTCCTGGGACCCATAGGGTCCAATGTTAACCAATGTAGAATTGCGCCGCCGTCTTCGACCGCCTACCGCGACGGTACACAACGCCAGCGCAGATACCTCACATCCCATTGTCCCACTTTACAGGTCAGGCAACTGCCATTTCAGGGGCCCACATGGCTTAATTTTTCACTGCGTCACACATACCTAGGCCTTGCCTCAACACTCATACAGGCCAAATTTCAGATTATGATTCGTGTTCTGTGTAAGCTGTGGGTACGTACCTCTGAGTTGGTTGACTCTCTGCTCGCTGTTGTCCTTCATAGGCACGGTCCGCTGGAACATGTGAGGAGATGGCGGCATCCTCCGGTGTACAGACCGCTGGTGGACCTGTCGACAATGGAAGAAAGACATGTGATCATCACCTACAGGCTTGATCGTGCCACAATCCTGGAACTGTGTGCTCAGCTGGAGCCAGACCTGATGTCAGCTATCCGCCATCCCACAGGAATCCCCCCTCTAGTGCAGGTGCTGTCAGTACTCCATTTCCTTGCAAGTGGGTCATTTCAAACAACAGTGGCCATAGCATCAGGGATGTCCCAGCCTATGTTTTCCAACGTGTTGTCCAGAGTGTTGTCTGCCCTGCTGAAACACATGCGGAGCTACATCGTTTTCCCTCAGGTGGAGGATTTGCCTACAGTGAAAGGTGACTTCTATGCCCTGGGACATATCCCCAATATCATAGGTGCCACTGATGGGACACATGTGGCTTTGGTACCCCCCCCCGCAGGAGTGAACAGGTGTACAGAAACCGGAAGAGTTATCATTCCATGAATATGCAGATGGTGTGTTTGGCAGACCAGTACATCTCCCATGTGAATGCCAAATTCCCTGGCTCAGTGCATGACGCTTACATCCTGCGGAGTAGCAGCATCCCTTATGTGATGGGTCAACTCCAGAGGCACCGTGTGTGACTATTAGGTGAGCACCTGGAAGCAAGTCAGTGGGAATGGTTGTCTGGGTCTGGGGCTATCCCTACAGGTTAGTGTGTGTCTAACAGTTGCCCTCGTCATTTGCAGGTGACTCTGGTTACCCCAACCTGTCATGGCTACTGCCCCCAGTGAGGAATCCCAGGACAAGGGCAGAGGAATGCTACAATGAGGCCCATGGGCGAACTCGGCGGATTATAGAGCAGACCTTCGGCCTCCTGAAGGCGAGGTTCAGGTGCCTCCATATGACAGGTGGATCCCTATTCTACTCACCAAAGAAGGTGTGCCAGATCATCGTGGCTTGCTGTATGCTTCACAACTTAGCTTTGCGACGACAGGTGCCTTTTCTGTAGGAGGATGGTCCAGATGGCGGTGTTGTGGCAGCTGTGGAGCCTGTGGACAGTGAAGACGAGGAAGCAGAAGAAGAGAACATCGACAACAGGAACTCGGTTATCCTGCAATATTTCCAGTGAGACACAGGTAAGAATACAAACCTGCCTACTACATGTACTTTAACACTACTACCTCTCTACTGTCTGTCGTTTTCACCCAGTGTATGGTCACTGAGTTTTTACTTTCCCTTACGATTTCACAGATGTGGGTCCCACTGTGTGACATCTGCTTTGTTTCCTCATGGACTAGAGCTGTGTGACATAGGTATGTTGACATTACATTTGAAAGAGCATTTTGTCACTGTAATTGCTAATACACTATTTCGAAATCACAGACAGACTCCAGATTGTTTTGTGCTTTAAGGGTGTTTATTTATGTGCTCAAGATTGGAGGGGGTTGTAAAATGGTGAGGGCTGATGGTGGAGGAATGTCCATGGCAGAGTCCAGTCTATTAGTCTCACAGGTGCATTGCCCAAAGGGGCATAGGAAGTGGAGCTTGGGCAGTTTGAGGATGGACAGTGTGACAAAGTGGGACAGAAGGATGACATTCAGGGTGGTCTCATTTCTTGGCGGGGGTCTTGGCATCGTTCTCTGTCTTTGTCCTGGATCTCAGGGACCGTTTGCGGGGTGGTTCTCCCTCTGCAGTGAGTGGGGTGCTGGTGTGGTGGTTCTGTGGCGGTGCCTCCTGTCCACTAGCGCCGGCGGGGGTGGTGGGCAGTTCATCGTCCAAACTAGTGTCAGGGGCCCCTTGTTGTGCCACAGTGTCCCTCCTGGTGTTGAGGACTTCCTTCAGCACCCCTACGAGGGTGCCCAGGGTGGAATTAATGGATCTGAGTTCCTCCCTGAAGCCCAAATACTGTTCCTCCTGCAGCCACAGGGTCTCCTGAAACTTGGCCAGTACCGTTGCCATCGTCTCCTGGGAATGGTGCTAGGCTCCCATGATGTTGGAGAGGGCCTTGTGGAGAGTGGGTTCCCTTGGCCTGTCCTCCCCCTGTCGCACAGCAGCCCTCCCAGTTCCCCTGTGTTCCTGGGACTCTGTCCCCTGGACTGTGTGCCCCCTGCCACTGCCCCCAGGTCCCTGTTGTTGTTGGGGTGGTGGGTTAGCCTGGGTTCCCTGTAGTGGTGGACACATTGCTGATTGACGTGTCCTGGGGACAGAGGTATGGGCCCGCTGGGTGGGTGTTGTGCTGGTGTTTCCAGAGGGGGGAAGCTCTGTGGTGGCCTGTGACTGTGTCAGGGGAACCGACTGTCCAGAGGTGCCCGATGGGCCAGGCTGGTCATCTAGATCCAGTTCGACAGAGCTGCTGTCATCACTGTGGGCCTCTTCTGTTGGTGGTGTGGACATGTGTGGACCCTCCTGTTCGGTGCCGTTGGGTAGGGGTCCTGCAGGGGTATAAAAGGATGTTTATTACATCTGTGTGTGCCATGGTGTGCAATGGGTGGGTGACTGTGTACCCCAGTGCTTGCATTCCTGTGTGGGTCCTTGTGTGATGGTGGTTTAGGGGGGTGTATAGGTATGTGCAGTGGCCATGCTTTGGTGATGGGTGTCCATGCTTTGTTGTTGCATGCAGGGCTTGGTGTTAGGATGTGTGGTTTGTGATGTTGCGACATTTGTGAGGAGTGGGAGTTATGGGGGTGAGGGTGAGGGTAGGGGTATGTGATAGCATACAAGTAGGGTGGGGGATGTAATAGTGAAGATTTTACTTCCTCCATTTACTCCTGCAAGGCCCTCAGGATGCAGAATCACCAAGACTTGCTCCTCCCATGTTGTTAGTTGTGGGGGAGGAGGTGGGGGTTCGCCGCCAGTCCGCTGAACCACAAGGTGGTGTCTTGAGACCACGGAACGCACCTTCCCCCGTAGGTCGTTCCACCTCTTCCTGATGTCATCCCTATTTCTTGGATGCTGTCCCACTGCGTTGACCCTGTCCACTATTCTTTGCCATAGCTCCATCTTCCTAGCAATGGAGGTGTGCTGCACCTGTGATCCGAATAGCTGTGGCTCTACCCGGACGATTTCCTCCACCATGACCCTGAGCTCCTCCTCAGAGAACCTGGGGTGTCTTTGCCGTGCC
Source organism: Pleurodeles waltl (assembly GCF_031143425.1). Taxonomy (NCBI): domain Eukaryota; kingdom Metazoa; phylum Chordata; class Amphibia; order Caudata; family Salamandridae; genus Pleurodeles; species Pleurodeles waltl. Next base: position 862,713,165 of record NC_090445.1, read on the forward strand.
ATAGGGTGGTGTGTGTAGTGATAAGTGGGGTGATATTTAGTGGTGTGTTGTGTGAGGTGCGTGGAAGTTATGTGGGTGATGGTATTGTGTGCCTGTGGATGCTTGGTAGTTGTTCGTAGTGTCTCTCTCTGGCCTTCTCTCGATAATTTTGTCGTAGGGGTTTGTGGGTGATGTGGGTGTGTGTTTTATATTGTAATGGGTGTGTGGGAGTGGTGTGTGTATGTGTATCAAGTGTGTGTATTTTGAATTGTCCAATGTGGTAGTGTTTTGTAAATGTGTGTATATTTTGAGCGAGGCGGTGTGTACCGCCAATGGAATACCGCAGTTGAAAGACCGCCGCGTGGATTCGTGTGTCGTGATAGTGTGGGCGTATTTCTGTTGTCGTGACGGTGGAGGTTTTGTTATCGCCAGTTTATCACTGACCTTTGGTGTGGCGGACTTGTGTGGGTGTCTGTATTTTGGCAGATTCCGAGCAGTGGGTCATAATGACCGTGGCGGAATTCAACTGCCGCGGCGGTGTGTTGGCGGTCTTCTGCACGACGGTAAGCGGCTTTGACCGCCAATGTTGTAATGACCCCCATAGTCTTTTTGTCTCCCTTTTCTCGTTCTTGCTCGGTTTATATTGTGTTGTAGTAGGCTGTATTGATTCGGTAGCAAAAGGGGCTTCTTTCCACCAGGGATCGCTTTCTTCGGTTTTTCGGGTACTGTCTAAAAGAGCAGCAAAGTGTATATAATCGATTCCAATTATAGCCTCTTCTACTAGACGGTCCACTACTCCCATTCTGACTTTGGATCCTTTTCCATCCCATGTAAGCGAGACCCAGTTCATGGGATATTCCCTGGACTCTAATACAGCAGATAGCTACTGCGACACCTGGAGTGAGGGTGTTTTTATTGATCAGATCAGCTCTAATGACTGACTGGCTACAGCCAGAATTGATTAGCACTAGGGTTTTCCGTCCGTTGATCATCAACTCTTTTTTGTATTGCTTATCCTCATTTCCTATGTAATATACACGCCCTCGGGTGATGCCTATCTCCATGGGTTCAGGTTTGTCGATCTTGTGGGGACATACACAGGCGAAATGCCCCCACTCCCCGCAACTATAACATCAGGGTTGTTGTAGGGGAGGTCTCTCCACCACCCGGGGTTTTACAGTATCTTCGGGTGCTTTTCTTCCCATGGAGGAGAACTGACCAAGGATCGGACTGGATGGAGTAGGGGTCACGCGATGGGGCGGGTTTTTAAATTCCATGGGACGATGATAGGCACACGCTAACTCAATGGTGGTTGAAGTATCTGGATTAGGATGTTGTTTAATCCAATTGCGGGTCGAGGCGGGTAGAGCTTCCAGGTATTGTTCCAACAATATGGCTTCTATAATGTCCTCTTGATTAGTTCCTTTGGGTCCCAACCACTTTAGACCCAGACCTTTTATCCGGAAATACAAAGCCCTGGGGTTTTCTGAAGGCCCCTATTTAGCCTTCCTGAATCGAAGTCGGTAGTGTTCTGTGTCGAATCCTACCCGTTCTAATATGCTTTTCTTGATATCCTGATAGGGTGCTGTACCTCCAGGGTTCACGGCCCGGGAAAGTGCCTGGAGGGCGCTATGTATTGTCCCCACCGATCCTGGGGCCAGGTGGCTGAGGTGGCGACCCTTTCAAAGTTTGTAAAAAAGGCGTCCGGGTTTCGCCTTCCTGGTATCTTTGTAACACTGAGCTAGGCACGTTGGGGTGAACCCTGGTAGCATCAATGGTATCTGTCAATGTCTTTAAGGCGTTCTCATGGACCAACTGATTGTTGGCCATAATGGTCACCTGACTTTTTAGAGCACTTTGGAGGGCTTCCCGTTCCGTTTTAGCTTCTTCCTAAACTATCTGGAGGTGCCTTTGTCCCTCCGCTAATTGTTGCATCATGTCCGCCATGGTGGGTGTGCCCTCCATTTTGGGATGTCCTTCAAAATCCGACTTCTCACACTACTGTAGTGGGTTCCTGTTATGACTTGGGGCTATAGTTATAGATTACTCCTAATACGCCAGTGGCTGTTCGTACATGCTCTTTATTTGCTTCTTGATAAAGGTTAACGTATAGATATAATTTTGTTTAGATACTGTTTGCCTCCTTAGGTAATGTCCTGGGGTTTTCCTTGATCTTTGCCACAGGGAATATTATATTTTCTTCTTCTTTCAGGTCTTCCTTTTCTGGGTGTCGTGATCAAGATATGGTGGCCTTCAGGGTGATACTGGACTTCTCCGTCCCAGGATAGTGGTGCCCGGTTCCTGTGCTAGCCACACCCCTCCAGGGACGTGGCTGCATCGGTCTTGTCTCCCGTCAGTCTCCGTGGGCGTCTCTAGGTTTCCTTCGAGGCTTCCCAGGGTGGCTGGATTCCCTCGTCTTTCTTCCGATTCCTCGCGGTCTTTCTCCTTCGGCTCTGCTCCTTTTCTTTCCTCCGTCTCAGTCCTTCTTTCGTCCTCCGGCTCCATCCCTTTTCCGTCCTCCGGATCGAGCGAGCCTTTCCTCTCCCGCTCCCCGTCTTCTACTCTCTCCGCGTCTTTAACCCGGATATCTGGGTCGGGAAGCACTTCCGGGTGTGCGGTTCCCCAGACGGTACCCCCGGGGCACTTTTCAGCCAGCTCAGGTGTGTGGCTCTTAACCATGGCGGTATGTATGCTTTTGCTTCTATTTTGAAGGTATGATGTGATCCAGTTTAGAGTAGTCCCCTCTAATTCTTGGAGTCTTTGGATTAGAGTATCATGATGAACTATGTCAAAGTCAGCTGAAAGGTCCAAGAGAAGTGCAGCAACCCCGTTCTGGTCTGCTGTGTTTTTAAGGTCATCCTAGATGCGATAAGGGTAGATTGGGTGCCTTTTCTTAGACAGAACCCTTTTTGGAAGTTGGAAAGTATGGAGTTATCTTCAATGAATTGTGACATCTGGGTAAATACTGCTCTTTCTATCAATTTGCCCAGGAATGGTAAATTTGTAATCGGTCTGTGGTTGTTTGGTTGTAGGTTTGTTTTCTCTAATAGTGGGTGAATGTATGCCTTTTTTAAGTCTTCTGGAAAGATTTATGCTGTTAAAAAATTATTGATGATTTCTCTGACTGGTGTGGCAGCAGAGGTAGTTAAAAGGATGGTCTTGGAGATTTATAGTGGACAAGTATCAGAAGGGCTGCCTGCTTGCCTACTTGTTTTGACAGAAGCCATCAATTCAGTTTCTGAAAGTTGTGGGAAGGAATGCAGAGGCTTGGTTAGCCTACCCATGGACGGGATTGTTGGTGGGTTGGTGCTGGTAGTTTTCCTTTGTTTTAAATAGGAATTTAACATGTCTGGTTATGATTTGGCAGTCTGTAAGTAAATTCTTGAGCAACGGGATGAGTTCCTTCTGTGCATTTAGATTTACGAAATTCAGTGAGAATGTAAAAAAAATATTCATTTGCACATTAAGCATTTTGAATTCTGTTTGAATAGTACATTTTTATGCTTTTTTGATAGTTAACTTGTGTATTCTGTTAAGTTTGTCTAGGTGAAGTTTATCTTATGGGCTATTTGTTTTAAGCACGGTGCTTTGCAATTTGTTGTTTTATCTTTTTTGGTTCTGCATTCATCCAAGGTGCTTGTTATCTTTTGTCCTGTTTTGTTGTTTTTAGATGCATTATGATATCAAAAGTGTTCTGAAGCCACTCATTTTTTAACTGTCTTTATTGTGTCTAAATCAATGTTGAATGTTAGTTATGTTTCTAAGTACTCAAAACTGATTTGTTCCACGGTCAATATGTGGTTACATGAAAGGTGGCCTTGGGTGTTGTGTTTTGTGTTGAAAAGCTACCAGATGGTATGACCATGTGACTGGAGTATTCCTTTCAAAGGTAACTAGTTTGGATTTGCAAAAATTACATCTAAGATATGCCAGGCGATGTATGTGGGTTTGTGGATGATCTGATGTAGGTTCAGTGTGTCTAGGCCAGTGATGATAGTGTTTGGATGGGGCATATTAGGTTTGTCTGACCATATGTTTAGGTCTCCAAGGATGCATAGGTTGGAGTGTAGTGTCACAAGGTTTGAAACTGTGTCTAGAAACACGTCTGGGAATGTTGCATTGCTAGATGGTGGTCTGTAAAGGAGGTAGTTACAGTAGGAAGTTGGTGTGGGTTTGCATCTGATGATGATGGCCTCACAACCTTGTATGGAAACATCGTCAGCTTTGGTGAGAATAATTGTTTCCTTGAATATAACAGCTAGTCCGCTCACTCTTTTGCCTATGTGATTTTGCGCGACAGCTTGATAACACCTTGAGGGACAGCTTCATGCAGTACCGGAGCCATGTCATCTCCCAACCATGATTCAGTTATGAAAAGTAAGTCAAGTTGTGTGTCCATGAGTAGGTTGTAGATGTGGTGCCCATATCGAGCCTTCATATCCTCTGGATCTCAGGCTAGCGTATTATGGGTAACGCTGTACCATGCCATTCCTGCTCTCATCCTGCGTTGCTATGCAATTTGAAGTCATTGATTGGTGACCTGGTTTTCATTCTCATGCTACATGGTTTACTGTACCAAAACATGGAGCACAGCATGATATAGTGGCCTGGCAGTGCTGCATGTACTAAGGAATCAATGGAAAAGTAAGCAGTTGTAATCAACATGTGAGAGCTTTACCTGTCCATGGCTGTTCATGGAGATTTGGTCCTGGGTGAAGGTGAGTGAGTAATTTTATTTTTTTAAGCTAAAACAGTGCATGTACTGCATAATTGTTTTTTTGCATTATTGAGTTGATCGTAGTTATGTGTATTGTTTTACAGCTATTCTTTTATTCCCTACCCTTTCAGGAATTTTTCTCTGGAGGTATTTTAAGATGGTACTGTCCACTGGTTTTCAAAGATCTCGCGTGCTTCTAATTGGGTGATATTTACCACATGCATTCTTTTTCACGTGTGATAAATATCACATGCGGTAAATAGCACATGAAAAATAGCACATGTAGACCACAGAGATGCAGTATTTATCACAAATATTAAATAAGGCATGTATTTTTTAACTTGTGATCACGGAAGTCAGTTAATTCAGGCGCTATTTAGATTGGCAGGTGGTAATTACTACTACGCCTACCTCATAATCAGGGCAATAGACTGCATGACAGCAACTAATTCATAATGTAGAAGAACTAAGAATTGTAAATAGCTCAGTAGAAATAAAAATGAATAAGGGAAGTGAAAAATTTGTCAACACATCGAACTTCCTGAAAGAGGACATCAGTGCGCAACTTCCAGGCTTGTAGAGCTGCAGATTTCAGCATCACTCACTCACTGCTGCAGTGCAAATCCCTTTGGACAAAAAGACAGTCTTTCTCTCTCTCTCTCAGTTTCTCTTTTTTTGTTTTTCTTGTCAGCTATCTCACCCTCTTTCATTGAACCTCTCTCAATTTCCCTTTCTTTCTTGATCGCTAGTGGTTAGTTGATCGCTAGTGGTTAGCAGTTCATTCCAAACCTTCAAATAAGTAACACATTGTTGGCTTGACATATAAATTTACGGATACACTCTCCCTCTTGAACACTGAGAATTTCTACATCTTCTTTTTCTCTTTCATTTATCTCGCCCATGCCTTCAGTTGTTCTCTTATTTACTCTGTCTTTTTTTCCCTCTTTTAAACCCTATGTCTTAAACCTTTCTTTCTTATTATTCCCTCTTACCCTTTATCTCTCTTTCTTGATGTGTGATCTCTCTCCCTCCTTTTGTCTCTTTCAAATCTAATGCCCATTCATACTCTCTCTTTTGCTCATTCTCTTTCTCAACACTCTCACTCTCTGCACTCCACTGTTGATTTTTTCAGTTATTCCCTCTTAGTAATGCTCTCCAATTCTGTGTCCCTTCATAGCTTTTCTCTATTGTTCTGTCTGTCTTCCTTTCTTCTGTTTTTCACTGTGTTCAAATCTTTTGCTTGCTCATTTCCACTCTCCCCAGCTCTCCAAGCAAACACAGTAATTCCTATATTAAAAACAAAAATGTTCGCTTGTACAACTTGTTGTGCTCCCAGCAACTTCCTTGATGCTTGAGCCGGTGCCTCTATGTGACTTGAGAGCAGGTGTGTTGGCTGGCCATTAAGGGACGGCAGAAGTGGTGGCCTGCATTCACCTCTTACTGTAGCTTTACATCCGCAGACACTGGTGCAACTTGCTGTTGCTCTCGGAGTTTGCATAAACTGGCACAGTTTCTGTTTTGAAACTGCTTTTGCAGTTTTAATAACTAAATAAATTGTGTGTAAGGGGGCAGCATACCCATTTTGCTTTGTGTCAAGCATCTCATATTCGAGTTGCCTTGTCAGAATTCAGGTGGGTGTCAACATCTTTGTTTATTGAGTTGAAATGTAGTGCACACGGTGGGATTTCTCCCTCATCCAATACCCATTTTAAGGGGTAGCTGGGGGGCTTATTTGTTTCTCCAGTTAACTTTTCATATGTAGCTTGTTTGATTTATGCTACCACAGGCATCTTGGTCACTGCTTGCCTGTAAATCTGCACCACCAATTCCATACTTATTGCTCTATCATCAGTCTTTTCAGAGCGCTACACACCTTTTCAATTAATGATGTGCTCGAGAAAGAATGGCCCCATTCAAGTAAACGTCTGCCGTTGTGGCCTCTGGCAGCTATCAACTCTTATACCTGCAGTGTACTGTTCGGGTTCTGTCCACAATTCTTTAATCATCAGATGCTTTGTTTACTGTTTAATTCACAAGATGTGCAGTTTCTTGTACCTAGCCTGCTACTTGCCTGTGGCCTTCAGTTCCTGCTTGTTTCAGGTTTATGCTTGTTCCAGCCTGATGTAGTTGCTGCCATTTAACCAAGTGACACCGTCGCTTCCCGGAGTTTCTCACCCAGGTTTTCCCACTCACCGTTCTTCCCACCAACATAAGCCCGCCAACCAAGTACCTACATAATGCAGGCTGCAGTGCATCCATTCAGCAGGGGTGCCACTGGAATTCCAAAAGCAAGCCCATCTGTGCCCGTTTACGTCTGGACTGTGCCCAGCATGAGAAACCCTGTTTCCACGTTCATCCAACGCAACGCAACACCACACCCACAGCCACCACTGGAGCCAATGAACACTGCCACTACTCCTCTGCCTTCGCGACTTCAACAACACAATGCTTGGCTCAACAAAAACACTGCTGCCACGCATCCCCTAGCACCATGGTTGGACCTTTCTCCTGCACCCATTGGGGCAAAATATCCATCCAAAGAAAACTAGACCAAGACCCTACAGAAACACCCACCCAACCACACCGGAAACCTCAATGTCGACACCTATCTCTTCAATAAATGGCTCACCGCCCATGCCAACCGCACTGCTCCCACCAGAAGAAAGACCTCCAAAAACAACAAACAACCCAGCTGGCACACAAATGACCTCAAGGAGTCCAAGGACCACTACAAACAACTTGAGACAAAATGGAGGCTCGACAAAAACACCACTGCAAAATCTACATACAAAGCTGCCCTCAACCTCTACAATCAACAACTACAAGATGCAAAGAAAGGCCCTAACTATCAGACTCAAAGCCAGCCCCAACAATGCCAAGGAACTCTTCACCATCATAAAAAAGGTCTCCAACCCTGAAGCTGCCAATAACAACATCACCTCATCCCAAACACTCTGCAACGACCTCTCAAACTTCTTTGAACAGAAGATTGGCAAGATCTACAACATATTTGACCCACAGCATACTGGTACATACGCCCAGCAGGACATCGCCCTCATCGCCAAACAGCAGCTAAGCCACTCTCATTTGAAGCCACTCTCAAATTAAAACACCACCGCCATGATAAATGCCATCCATTCAGGAGCCCCCTCAGACCCATGCCCCCACTTCATATCCAACCATGGAAGAACCATGATCTATCTCCCCCTCATTCACGGCTATCATCAACACCTCCATAACCATTGCTACCTTCCCTTCTTGCCAGAAAATTGCAGAAGTCAATGCTCTATTGAAGAAACCAATATTTGACCCTACACCCTCAGTAGCTACATCTCACTACTGCCTTTTCCAGCTAAAGCCATGGGGAATGCCATCAAAACTCACCTTGTAGAATACCTAGAACTCTATCAACTTCTAGACAGCTCTCAATCTGGCTTTCACACCAACCACAGCACAGAAAAAGCCCTCAATGTGGCTACCGATGACATCAGAAGCATCCTTGAAGCAGGAGAAATGGCCGTACTCTTCCTCCTCAACCTCTCTGCAGCTTTCAATACGGCCTCCCAAACTCACATCAGAAAGCCTCAGAACTTGAGTCTGTGCGGATCGGCCCTCAAGTGGTTATCTTCCTTCCTCACAGACAGAAATCAATGAGTTACACTCCCCCCCACAACTCAGAATCCAAGACTCTTCTGTGGAGTCCCTCAAGGATTGTCGCTCAGCCCAGCACTCTTCAACATCTACATGACACCCCTCATGGACATCGTCAGAACCCACATCATCAACATAGGACTTTACACCAATGGCACACAGCTCACCCTCTCCTTTACCGACTCAACCAGCAATGCCAAAACAAACTTCACCAACTGCATGAGCAACGTCACTGCTTGGAAAAAAAATAAACATCTGCCTTCCGCTCAATGGAGAAAAAACTGGAGGAAAACTCCTTATCTTCAGCAACAAACACTCCACTGGGACACCTTTTGGTGGCCCTCCAAACTTGGTCCTCCCACCCACACCTACGGACCATGCCAAGAACCTTGGTATCCTCCTGGACACCAACCTCTCCATGAGCAGACAGATCAGCGCTGCTGCCACATCATGCTTCCACATTCAGTGAAAGCTATGCAAGATTTTCAAGTGGATCCAACTTAACACCTGACGAACAGTCACCCAGGCTCTTATCACAAGTAGACTTGCGTACAGAAACACCCTCTACTTCAGAAACCCAGCCCATGCTCTGCACTGACTACAAACCACCCAGAAGGCCACCGCCAGGCTCATGCTGACCCTCCCATGATATAACCACATGTCTCTACACCTCAACAATCTCCACTGGCTCCCAGTCCAGAAAAAAACGTAAGTTTAACCTACTCACCCACGCCTATAAAGCTCACCACAACAACAGCCCAGTGTACGTCAACTGCTGTCTCAACTTCTACCAACCCACCAGAAGACACTTTCGATTTGTGTCCCAGGCAAAAGCACACCTCCCTCACATCAAGAAGGCCAGAAGTGGAGCACGCTCCTTTTCATATCTCGCCGCCAAGACCTAGAACGACCTCCCGCAACACCTCACAACCTCCCCCTCCCTCATGGACTTCTGAAGGAACCACAAGACAAGGCTCTCCAGACGAAACAAGCATGATCTCTTCCTCCACCCTCAGGCCTGCCCTACTAAGCACATGGTTACCTCCAGGCGTTATTAGACGCTCCCTACAAATCCACATAATATAACATCAGTACCCAAAAGTTGAAGAACATTGGTTCTATAGGTGAAATATCTAATCTAAATTAACAATGGACTGGGCACCTTGTCCACTTTCATCTCTATTAAACATGTAAAAAATAATAATATTAATAAAAAGTCAAAAAGAACGGAAATTCTTTCAAGTTTATTCTACACACATTTATAGTGCAGTAAAAAACGTACATGAATTGTGCTTTACTACCAGACAATTTGTCATAAACAAGTGGCACAATTCAAATCACTTTTTATGTAACTGTGTAAGGTTTATATAATACTTAATATTGGGGAACCATTCTATGTTTTATCTCAGTGTTGGCAAAACATATTTTAACCATATTAGAGAGAGGGCTGGTATATGACATCCCAATTAAATACCTCTTTCAATCAATCAATCAATCAGTATTTATAGAGCATGGCTACTCACCCGTGAGGGTCTCAAGGCACTCGGGGGAGGGTGGGGCCTCATCCGAAGAGCCACGTCTAGAGGTTCTTCCTGAAGGTGGTGAGCGACGAGCTTTGTCTGAGGTGCAGGGGGAGGTTGTTCCAGCTCTTCGCTGCAGTGTAGGTAAAAGATCGTCCTCCAGCTGTGGTTTTGCCGATGCAAGGGACGATGGACAAGGCCATCTGGGAGGAGCGGAGGGATCTGGCGGGGTGTGGAAGGAGACACAGTGGTTGAGGTAGGCTGGTCCTGCGTTGTATATGGCTTTGTACGTGTGGGTGAGAAGCTTGAAGGTGAATCGCTTCTCGACCGGTAGCCAGTGGAGAGTCCTCAGGTGTTGGGAGATGTGTTCTCGGCAAGGGAAGTCCAGAATGAGTCTGGCGGCAGTGTTCTGGATGAGTTGAACTTTTTTGATGTTCCTAGTTAAAGTGCCAGCATTGAGAGCGCTGCCGTGGTCAAACTTGCTCGTGACTAAGGTGTGGGTGACTGTCCTGAGACAGTCTGCTGGGATCCATCTAAAGATCTTCTGGAGTTTACAGAGTGTGTGCCAACAGGAGGAGGTGACAGAGTTTACCTGGCGGGTCATGGATACGGAGGAGTCAAGGATGATTCCCAAGTTGCAGGCGTGCTCGGTTGGCATAGGGGGGCGCTGAGGGTTGTGGGCCACCATGAGCCGTCCCAAGCTGAGGTGGCGTTTCCAAAGATGATGAGCTCCGTCTTGTCGGAGTTGAGCTTGAGGCAGCCTACTCTCATGCAGGTGGCGACGGGTTCCATTCCTGCGTGAAAGTTCCTTTTGGCCGTGTCCGGGTCTTCGGTGAGGGAAATGATGAGCTGTGTGTCATCGGCATATGACACAATGTTCATACCGTGGCTTCTGACGATGGCAGCAAGAGGGGCCATGTATACGTTGAACAGCGTGGGACTCAGTGAGGATCCTTGGGGGACTCTGCAGTTGACTCCAATGGGTCTGGAGGTGTAGGGCGGGAGTCTGACTCTGAGTCCTCCCGGACGATCTTTGGGCTTGCATCTTTCTTCATATGTCAGTGCTTCCTTTTTATTGCCATGCTTTATGAATAAAAAATCAAAAGAACCACAAGCTTGGGGAATAAAAAGAATTGGGATTTGAGACAGTGAGAGGTTGCAACAGCCAAAGTAAAAGTAGCTTGTGCCCTTTTTTACGTGCCTATACTTGTATGTGTTAGTATATTAAAGCCAGATAAGTTTCTTGCAGATCCCCCTCAGTTCCTGAGCAAATACAGCAGCCCCTTCAGCCATAGACCAACTTTCCACTGCCTATTCCCACCTCCTATGAGGTGGCCCTTCTGGGGATCGCCAATATTGTGCCATGTCCCTACGGTGAAGAGCTAGGGCCAGGTCAAGGAATCTGTTACCCACTTTCTTATCCTTCTGGCATGGGCTAATCGCCTATATACAAACCTCTGGTGATGCTGACTGCGCCTGTTCAGTGTGCCTGCCATGTCCGCCACCACCTAGGTCGACAATTGCACTACAGTGGAGCAACTACATAGCATGTGTGTGAAGTCAGCATCTACTAGCTTGCAACAGGGGCAGTGTGTGATACCTGTCTGCAGCAAGATGTTTAGTTTGATTGGGGTGAGGTTTGTAAGGTTTAAGTAATTGAATTTAGTAGATTTGTATCAGGTGTTCCGTGAGACCTTATGCACCACTCTACAGAGTGTGCTCCCATACCTTCCCTCTGAATGGTCTGCCTGTGGCAGCTTCCCATCTAGTCTGTCAACAAGGACAAAAGAGTTTGATATTTCTATGAAACTAGTCTGTGTCTACTGCAATAGGTCAGTAGCATCTGTAGCACTAAAGTGTGTGGGGTTCGAGCCATACCCTGAGAGTAGCAGTCTTGCACACTTTTAAGCCCTGCTGCAGTCCACCTTTGCAACCTACGTTCTGTAAAGAATCCTCCTCCAGATGTGCCTTAGGTAGCAGACCCACAGATGATATACACATCCTGTGGGTGGGAAGAGGTGGCAATAGGCAAATGCAGGAAATCCAGCTCTAAACTGGTCAGTCCATGAGAGATGTGAATGTTGGAATCAGTTGCTACAACACATGTTCGGGTTAACCACTAATAGTGTACACCTTACATCTGTCTGCTACCACAACTCACACACAGGCATTGGACATCATTACACCATCACATATTCTAAAGGCCAGGAGGTGTAATGTCAGCTATCCACTTCTGATTGTGCACTGATGACATGAAAAGGTCCACCTCATATACCTGTATGTCACTGGAAGTACTGATTGATGAGCTCAGTCCTATCATCAGCTGCTCCTTCATCCTCTGGCTCTTCATCACTTTCCATATCACCATTTGCAGGCACAGGTACCATTGCCTCACCCTCATCCACTTGCAATGGTATCCAACGCCTCAGGGGTAGTTTGTGGAGCATGCAGCAGGCAAAGATGATTTGGCAAACCTTGTTGGGCTAATAAAAGAGGGCACCTCCAAATAGGCCCAGACACCTGAATCTCGCTTTCAGGAGGCTGAAAGTATGCTCAATTGCATGCCATGTCCTCCTGTGAGCCTCATTGTAATGGAGTTCCCCTGGCGTGGCTGGGTACTTCACAGGTGTCAACAGCCAAGGAAGGTTTGGATAGCCAGAGTCACCTGTGTACACAATGGTAGAACAAACTTAATTGAAGGTACTGCAAGTGTGCAGACTGTGATGACAGTTCACATTACATTCAAACAAATAACAATGCATCCTCATCAATAAGCTAGGCCCTCTCTGTGTGTAGTTGTGCCATCATGGTTGGGGCACTGCTATTACACATAATGTAGGAGTCACACACTGATCCAGAAAACTTGCCTGTCACTTGGGAGATTTACAGGTCTGCCAGACACACCACCTGGACGTTGACAGAGTGTTAGTTCTTCATGTTCCTATAGACCTCTTCACTGACACTGGGAGAGGCCAGGGATACATGGGTGCCATCAATGGCCCCTACCACATGAGGAATTTGTCTTATCAGATAAAAGTCACCCTTCACATTGGCCATATCCGCCTTTGGGGAAACCTGATGTAGCTGTCCAGGTGTTGCAAGAAAGCACACAGTACATCCCTCAATACCTGACTGAACATGGGCTGAGACATCCCTGCTGTTAAGGCAACAGTATTCTGCAATGACCCTGTGGCCAGGAAGTGTGGTACTGAAAATATTTGAACAATGGGGTGTATGCTTTACGGATTGCAATGGCCTGGCATCAGATCGGGCTCCAAATGTCTACATAGATCCATGATGGTCTGGCGATTCAGACAGTAGGTCTGGATGACATGCCTGTCCTTCATGGTTGCCAGGTCTCCCAGTGGACGGTACATTGGTGCTTGTCTCATTTCCCTCATGGCGGGATACCTATGTTGAGAGGAGAGAATATACAATAAGTCATGCAGTTGGCACACATCAGCAGCACATGGGATACTTGCAGACACCTAACATGTGTAGGGGATGCATAGCAGTGCTGACATAAACATTACGGTCCATAGAAATTCACATCATACACTGTCATTGCAGCACATCGGCTAAAATGTCAGTCAGATAGGACATATGACACATATGTATGTGAAAATGTGTGGGTGACTGTGCAGTCCTGCACTGATGACACATATGTAACTAAATCTACCTATAGTTATCCAACGCTTATGTACCTCAGTGTAGCTACACAGAACTATCCACATATATACAGGCTCAACACATCATATTCTCATGATTGTCACAATATGTAGCACAACATTACGTGACATAGATTTCTGAACGATCAGGTGTCTGACACATTTATTAAAGCACATGCAGCGAGTACATGTGCCCAAATGGCCTACTGTTCTAAGTCCGCAGGAGGAAGTCGTCATGGCGGAAATCGGTCTCAACCGCCGTGCAACTTGACATAGGTTAACAATGCTGCCTATGGCAGACCAAATCCAATGTCGATGACCACCAGCAGTGACGGTCTTGTATGTGGTGGGTGTGACCACCATTTTCTGCAGTCTTGCTCACTTGACTCCTGACACTGTTGCTAGCAGGACCTCCACTATGTGTACTGCCTCTGGGAGCCATCATGCCACGTCATGCAGGTGACAGGGCCCCTGCCTTCACACAAGAAGAGCAGAAGAAGTTGGTGGAGGAGGTCCTACCCCTGAGTGGACAGCAATAAGGGGCACCAGCGGAACAGGCGAGTCCAATGCCCCAGCCACGTGTAATTGGTGTTGTGATGGTGAGTTGGCCATGTGAACTGTAGTTGGTCTAGATGCATGCATGTGGCATACCGTACAGGCATGTGTGGTGAGCTGATGGGTATTTGTGCGCACTTGCTGTTACAGTTGTGTTGTGTCAAATCCTGTTGGTATGGGGCATGTGTACATGACTTTCTCCTTTTGTCTGTATCATCCATGCAGGCGAACGCCCATCAGAAGAAAGGGATCTGGCGTGCCATCACCAAGCAAGTGCAGATCCTGGGGGTCCACAGCCGGCAGAGCATCCATTGTCGGAAGCGGTGGGAGGACCTGAGACGCTGGGCCCGGAAGACCATGGAGGCCCAGCTGGGGATGTCCTCTCAACGAGGGAGGGGTACCGGTCGGACCCTGACCCCCCTAATGGCCCGCATTTCGGCAGTGGCCTAACCTGAGGTGGGTGGGCGTTTGAGGGCAGCACAGCAGCCACAAGGGGGTAGGTACTGACTGCTTCCTGATACTTTGCTCTGATTGTATGCTGTTTGCTGTCTCACTGTACCTTCTGTGACGTCGTAGTAGCTGACAAATGTTTCTAGACTAGTGGTAATCAGTTGGTACCACCTTCCAGGGTATGAGATGTGAAACTGGCATCATGGTTTGCTATGTGTAAATGTTTGACTCCTGTATCAAGACATCATTCTGACTGCATGTAGAGATGCCCTAACATCAATGCCACATGTGTTACAGATCTTTGCATTCCTATGCATGTGAGCTGGTGTTTCACCCTTCCCATTTACTCTATCCCGGTCCATCCCTCTGCATATGTGCGTCAGTGGCTCTAGGTGTCTGACCACTCCCATCTGTGCTGATCACCTGTTGTAGCAACAGGTTGAGTCACGTATTTGGTACAGGCTCCAAACATAACTTGTACTGGTACAGGTATGGACTCCATGTGATGCCATCTCTTGTGAACTGTCTATGACAGTACATATCTGTGTTAGTCGTTATAACCCCATTGTCCGTTCATCTCCAATCAATGGGGTATGTGAAGGTATCAAAGAAGGGACATTCTACTTTGGGGGTCTGATTTGTGTATTCAAAATCATCATGCTTTTCCATGTGATTGACATGTGGGCATTTCATCTCTGTCTCAATGGGTGGGTTATAGAAAATGTTGGCAGAGCCAGCCTTATGCAATATGCAATGTCAATGGTATGTGTGCAAATGCCCTACCAATTTCTTTGCAACCTTGTTTATATGCTGCCTACATAATATCGCAATGGTAAGTTAGAAGCACACCATGTGGAATAGGACAATCTATGCTACCCTTGGCCCAGCTGCTGTGTCCAGTCAGGTGAGGATTAGATATTGCATCACTTATATGTTCATGAAGTGATGGTCTTGCTGTACCACTATGTCGAAAGCAGGTATTTGTTGTAATGGAAAATGTTTCTAATGCACTGGCAGTCATGAATGTCCATGTGTACATCATGTGTACATGTTATTTCCATGAGACATATGTGTAGTGTGGAGTTAGGTATAGGTAATCACGACAGGTATGGTGTGAGTGATGTTGGTTTACTCATGTTGTCAAGTCCTGGAACGGTAGCTGCATGTCAGGAGGAATGGTAGGTAGCCTATGATGTCAACAGGGGCTGCTGAAGTGAAGTTGTTGTGACACTGCACTCAGTGATTGCCTATAGATGCGTAATGGGTGCTATCTAGGTGACTGTAGCTGCACATGCAATAATGAAGTGATGTGGTGTAGCTGTGTTTAATGTGTGCAGATTTTCCTCTGTGAGTGTGTGAATGTCATGTCATGGCTGTTATCCAGACATGAATTCTACACATCAGTTGTCACCTGTATAAGAGTGCCACTTGTTTTGGCTTCATCAGTTCAGGTACCCATGTTGGCATGTATGTACAGGGAGTGCAGAATGATTAGGCAAGTTGTATTTTTGAGGATTAATTTTATTATTGAACAACAACCATGTTCTCAATGAACCCAAAAAACTCATTAATATCAAAGCTGAATATTTTTGGAAGTAGTTTTTAGTTTGTTTTTAGTTTTAGCTATGTTAGGGGGATATCTGTGTGTGCAGGTGACTATTACTGTGCATAATTATTAGGCAACTTAACAAAAAAAAATATATACCCATTTCAATTATTTATTATTACCAGTGAAACCAATATAACATCTCAACATTCACAAATATACATTTCTGACATTCAAAAACAAAACAAAAACAAATCAGTGACCAATATAGCCACCTTTCTTTGCAAGGACACTCAAAAGCCTGCCATCCATGGATTCTGTCAGTGTTTTGATCTGTTCACCATCAACATTGCGTGCAGCAGCAACCACAGCCTCCCAGACACTGTTCAGAGAGGTGTACTGTTTTCCCTCCTTGTAAATCTCACATTTGATGATGGACCACAGGTTCTCAATGGGGTTCAGATCAGGTGAACAAGGAGGCCATGTCATTAGATTTCCTTCTTTTATACCCTTTCTTGCCAGCCACGCTGTGGAGTACTTGGACGCGTGTGATGGAGCATTGTCCTGCATGAAAATCATGTTTTTCTTAAAGGATGCAGACTTCTTCCTGTACCACTGCTTGAAGAAGGTGTCTTCCAGGAACTGGCAGTAGGACTGGGAGTTGAGCTTGACTCCATCCTCAACCCGAAAAGGCCCCACAAGCTCATCTTTGATGATACCAGCCCAAACCTGTACTCCACCTCCACCTTGCTGGCGTCTGAGTCGGACTGGAGCTCTCTGCCCTTTACCAATCCAGCCACGGGCCCATCCATCTGGCCCATCAAGACTCACTCTCATTTCATCAGTCCATAAAACCTTAGAAAAATCAGTCTTGAGATATTTCTTGGCCCAGTCTTGACGTTTCAGCTTGTGTGTCTTGTTCAGTGGTGGTCGTCATTCAGCCTTTCTTACCTTGGCCATGTCTCTGAGTATTGCACACCTTGTGCTTTTGGGCACTCCAGTGATGTTGCAGCTCTGAAATATGGCCAAACTGGTGGCAAGTGGCATCGTGGCAGCTGCACGCTTGACTTTTCTCAGTTCATGGGCAGTTATTTTGCGCCTTGGTTTTTCCACACGCTTCTTGCGACCCTGTTGACTATTTTGAATGAAACGCTTGATTGTTCGATGATCACGCTTCAGAAGCTTTGCAATTTTAAGAGTGCTGCATCCCTCTGCAAGATATCTCACTATTTTTGACTTTTCTGAGCCTGTCAAGTCCTTCTTTTGACCCATTTTGCCAAAGGAAAGGAAGTTGCCTAATAATTATGCACACCTGATATAGGGTGTTGATGTCATTAGACCACACCCCTTCTCATTACAGAGATGCACATCACCTAATATGCTTAATTGGTAGTAGGCTTTCGAGCCTATACAGCTTGGAGTAAGACAACATTCATAAAGAGGATGATGTGGTCAAAATACTCATTTGCCTAATAATTCTGCACTCCCTGTATAGGGAGCTAGCCATCAATGTTATATGTATGGCAGGTGCTGTGTTCTCTGTGAATTGGGTAGTCTACACTTTCAAGGGACATTAGTAATTGAGATGGACTGGTCAGGTGTAGTTTCAGGACATGCATGATGTGTTGTGATCACTCACCTGCTCTTCCAATACGTGATAGGAGTATGGAGAGATGAGATCTGGAATATGCATGATACTTCCACTTCTTTCATGGAATGAGTAGCATGCTGGCATGGCTTTACAGGTGTCCAAGTGAATTACTCCAGTTGTGCTAACTTACTCAGAATGTGATGTGGGTCTAAGGGATGAAATTAAGGGAAGGAAAGTAGTAACATGATGTCACATGATGCAGGATATGTGTAATGCCAATGGAGATAGCCTAGCCTGGACATGTTTAGCTGCAGTTGTGCAAGTTTACATGTGTGTAAGAAAGGAATGTAGTAACTCTTTCTCTCCCTCCCTCTCTCTCTATTTGTGTGCATCAGCAACCGCAGGCAAAGGAGACGGGGCACAGGTGAGGGGAGTGCAGGATCAGGAGTGCTGCAACCAGCGACAGCGAGGGACCCAGTAGCCCGGAGGGCGAGGAGAGTGTCACGGGGGAGACCGGATCTTCTGCATCATCATCTTTGGAATTCTCCTCCAGTGGACACACCCTGGTAGCGGTGGACCCATCTGGGACCACCCAAGCACCATATTTGTCCACCACCTCCGTTACTACCATGCCCTCCCTGTAGCTTCCCACCCAGTTGTCCGTGCCTGCTCACCCAGTGGGATGGGCGTCTCCTTCGCTGCAGGCACCTCTGCTCTGCCAGCCCTGCTGCCTTAAGTGAGGAGGCTATTGACCTCCGCAGGTCCATCTCTGTGGGTCTGCTGACCATCGTGAATGCCATCCAGGGACTTGCAACTCAAGTCCAACAAAGCAATGCTATCCTGGAGGGCATTCACAGTGTACTGGCTGGCCCACAGAGATCGTTTCAGGCTCTGGCCTCCGCACTGACGACAGCCAATCACCCTTTGTTTTCCATCTCCCCTTCATCTTCCTCTACCCAGTCCCACACCCCTTTTCGACGTCCCAGCCAGAGCACACAGACAGACAAGCATGCATCTATCTCAACAGCCAAGGATACCGCAGTCAAACACATGCACCACAAGACCCACCACCGGCATGCCCACAGACAACACCCACCTGCAGACACACCTGCACAGACTCCCCCGCCCACCCCCCTTCACAGAAACTACACACCAGCTGACACCACACCAACATTCACTGATCCAACCACAACCCCAATTCTACCCACAGTCAGCACAATAGCAGATCCGCAGACATCCACCCCAGTCACCACATCCGCAGCCACCACAACCACAGACACACCCACATGCAGCTCATCCACCATACCTGCAGTCATCACCCCAACAGATACCCATCCAGCATGGCATCTCCAAGCTCCTCCACTCCCCCTCCTCCTAAAACACATAAACGCCCACACTCACCCACCCAACAGACACCCAGCACACACAAGGATTCCTCGCACACACCTGCACCCAAAACATCCACCAAGACACATCCTACAATCACTCCCTCTCCCTCCACTCCCAAACCCTTTTGCCATGACTGTTTCCATGTCTCTAAGAAGTTTTTCCTCTCGGAGCTGAACCTTTCCCCTACTCATCTCCCACCCAGTGTGACCCCCAAACGATCCATTTCCCTCCCCAAGTCCAGCCCTACCACCTCCAAGTCCTTCGCTGCCCCCTCAAGTATTCATGCTCCTCCCCCACCAAGAAGTCGACCCCTCCAAAGTGTTCCCAGCCCTCCCCTAAGCCACGTCCGAAGACCCCACCTCCCAAGCACAAAAAGACCTATCTCCCAAACCTACACCCAAACACCCACTCCTACACCCTCCCAATCCCTGAGGTGGTTGCCTGCCCCCTTTATGCCCCTACCCATGGAGATAATTTAGCAGTCAGGAGTCAAGTAGGGGCAGACGGACATGCCAGCTGTGCATGTTACACTTTCGGTTTTGGGACTGGCCTAAGGCCTTTTATTATTGTAAACAATTATATCTAATCTGTTCTTCAAATTATTTATTGACATACATCTGGGCCAACCAGTTGTTGGTTCGAAAGCTACATCTTTGTCCTGCCTTTCATCCTCATGGCTGTTATGGTCTTGCCCGCTTTATATTGTGTGTGTGTGTGTTATGTGTGTGTGTGTGTGGTGGTTGTGCTACCCGTTTGAGCTGCTTGTGTGGGTGTGTGCTTTGCATTTCTTCCGCAGTGATGGCTGGGTATGGTGTGTTGGGCATGTATGAGTGTGGGACATACATTTAGGTTGATATTGTGTGCATTGATTGTGTTGGCTTTTGTTATTTGGAGTGCGGTGTGCCCTTGTGTGGTTGTACTGTGTGCATGTGTGTGGTGATTGGTATGTCTGAAACGCTGTGGTGTGTTTGCTTGGTGTAACGTATGCTTCGTTGTATTGCTGTGTGGTTGTGTGTCTTGGTCCAATGGTGTTGTTACATTGTGTTCTATATGTATTGTCAGGTGGGGGTGTGTATTGTGGAGAGTTGACAGTGCATTTGAGCTGTTGCGGTTGTTGTGTAGTTGTGTACTTTGCTGGTGTTGTGTGTTGTTGTGTTTGACAGTGCAGGTGCTGTGTCTGCGGCCCGGTATGTGTTTTGGTAGTGTGTGTTCGCCGTGGTGTGTGTCCTGAGTCTGTGCGTGTTTTTATGGCTGTGTGTGACTGTGCTTGTCAGTGTAGGAGTACATGTATGCATCGCCCTCGCCACCCGTTCCGGGTGTGTATGTTGTGTGTGCATCACGACCTTGGCATTTTGCGACAGTGACAGGTAAGTGTGTGTACTCATGGTTGCTGCCGTCGTCGCTGGTTCAGGAGTCGTTGGGCAAGCAGGAGCAGTGGGAAGACGTGTAGTTTCGGTTCCATGGCAGCTCCAGACGGGTATGGCTTCTTGAAGATGGGTGTCTCCTTATATACTGCTGGTTTCTGCCAGGTTTTCTGTGGTGGTGCGACCGCAGCAGAAACCTTGGCAGTGTGCAACTTCTTGATCGGTCTGTTGGTAACATGGTTTCCGCCGGCCTGAAGGTGCCTCTCGCTGTCAGAGGCAGTCTGACCGCACTGGTGGTGCTGGATTGGATGTATTCTGTTGTGAATACCCCCATGGTCATAATTTGGCAGTGTTAGACCTGGCAGCTTTTTGCGTGTCTCCCCTGTCTTTTTGCCTTCTGAACTCATGTTTTCTGCTGGTTTATTGTCTCTGCGCACTTTACCACTGCTATTCAGTGCTAAAGTGCAAGTGCTCCCTATATAAATGGTATTGGTGATTGCTTTATCCATGATTGGCATATTTGATTTACTGGTAAGTCCCTAGTAAAATGCACCAGAGGTGCCCAGGGCCTGTAAATCAAATGCTACTAGTGGGCCTGCAGCACTGATTGTGCCCCCCACACCAGTAGCACTTTAAACATGTCTCAGACCTGCCACTGCAGTGTCTGTGTATGCAGTATTGCACTGCCAATTCGACCTGGCAAGGGTACCCACTTACCAGGCCCAAACCTTCCATTTTACTATATGTAAGGCACTCCTAACGTAGGCCCTAGGTAGCCCCATGGGCAGGGTGCAGTGTATTTAGAAGGTAGGACATTACTGGTGTGTTTTACATGTCCTAACAGTGAAATACTGCCACATTTGGTTTTCACTGTTGCAAGGCCTATCTCTCTCATAGGTTAATATGGGGGCTGCCTTTAAATAACTTTAAGTGCAGATTCCCTTTGAGAGCAGATGGAAATATGGAGTTTGGGGTCTCTGAAATCACAATTAAAAAAAAAATCTTTTGGTAAAGTTGTTTTTTAATTTTTTTGATTGAAAATGCCACTTTTAGAAAGCGGGCATTTTCATGCTTTAACCATTGTGTGCCTCTGCCTACTTGTGTATTCCACATCTGAGTCAGGCTGACAGTTGGACTGTTGTGAATTCCCTCTAGACAGTGACACAAAGGGAGCTGGGGTGTAGCGTGCATATCCTGATGGGCCATCTGGGCTAGAGTAGAGGGAGGAGTGGTCACTTACACCTGAAAGGGCTGTGCCTGCCCTGGGGCCAGGCTTGGGCAAGGCAGGACAAACAGAGACTTTCCTTTGATGTATGCCTACTTCAAAGGCAGAAAGGGGTATAAGTAGTGGACCCAAACCCCCAGACTGGTAGAATCTTTCTGGATCAAGAGGAACCTCTGCCAAGTAGAAGGGCTGAAGAGCTGGAGGAGGAGTATTGCCCCTTTGCTGTGTGTGCTTTGCTGGGTTGGACTGCAGTTGCTGCTTCTGGCTTAAAAGAGAGCAAAGGGTTAACTTTGCTGTGTATCCTGTTGAGAAAGTTCTCCAAGGGCTTGGAGTAGAGCTTGCCTCCTGTTGGAAGTCGCAGGGATACCAAAGACTTCAGTTTCATCTGCCTACAGCACTGAGAACTGTGCTTTTGTGCTGTTCAAGAAGAAAAACCACAGTGACACTGCCAATGACGCCGCTGGCCTGCACCGTGACCTGCAGACGCTGCACAGAGCAGCACCACCCCTCTTCACCCAGCAACCCTGGTCTCACCGACGCTGCCATCTGATGCCGCCACCAGGCAGCTGCTTGCACCGTGACCTGTGGGCCCCGCAGTCCAGCATTGCCTTGGTCACACCGCAGCCTGGGCATCCCGAAAGACACCGCTGCCTGCACCATGGCCTGTGGACACAGCTCGTGAGGTACATGAAGCACTGTCCCGTCCCGCACCACAGCCCCTGTCCACTAACGCCAGCGCCATCGATTCCGGTGCCATCACCAGACGTCCCTGTCTGCACCGTGACCTGTGGACGCCGCACAGAGCCCATCCCGCGCTGCACCGCCGACTTGGGCCTACCAACAACAGCGCTTCAGCAACGACAACGCCGCTGCCTGCACCGTGACCTGGTGACACTGCACGTCGCACGACCCTCCAGCCTTGGTCTCACTGACACCGATGTACGCCATCACTGAGCCACTGCCTGCACAGTGACCTGTAGGCACCTCACGTCGCATTGTCCTGCTTCGCACCGCAGCCCCAATGTCATCCACGCCAGCGCTCCTGACTTCATCAGCCCCAAGTTCGATCTGCAACGCGTGTGACTTCAAGGGCCCGACGACCCCCGCACCGACCTCTGGAACTGACAGCGCGACGCCTTCAATGCTGCTCTCCGGACCTCAGCGAGAGGATCATGACGCCCTGTGTTTCCAAGATACTTTTTGCGGGTCTTCCCGACACCGAAGCTGGCTCGCGACACCGCGGCCGCCTGAACTATTGGTTTTGTTGTTCACGATGCCGTGCTAGCCCAAGACGGAGCTATTGACTTCAAGGAACTGTATTTTTAAATTCATTCTTGCAAAATTCATATCTTTATTACTGTATTTGGATTTTTCTCATTTTGGTCTTATTTTGCATAGATAAATATTGGCTATTTTTCTAAAACTGGTATGGTGTCCTTTTGTAGTGTTTTCACTTTATTACTGTTTGTTATGTGCAAATGCTTTACACATTGCTCCTGAGATAAGCCTGACTGCTCATGCCAAGCTACCAAGGTGGTGAGCAGGGGTTATTTGAGCTGGGTATCTCCCTTAGCATGACTAGAGTGAGGGTCCGTACTTGGACAGGGTGCAAACCGACTGCCAACTAGAGACCCTATTTCTAACAGGCGGTCTTCTCCGCCAGCCTGTTGGGGGTATGACCGGCAACATGGCAGTGATGGAACCGCCAACATCGTAATGACCCTCTTAGTCTTTTTTTTAGAAGTCGAAAATCTTCAGCGGGAAGAAGCTTCAGGCTATATCCGATGAGTGCTCCACGAGGTCGGATATCCCTTCTGGTGAGCAGGATTTGCTACTACAGAGAACGTAACAAGAACTGCTGCGAAGTCAGGCGACTGGAGATGCACCTTCGGTGGATCGGTGAGCGGGTAGGTCCTCTGGGTTCTCACAGCACTTTTTGGCTGGCAAGTTCGAAGTTTGGGACTTGGGCTATCTGGGTATCTTTAGCACCACTTCTAAAGGTCCAGGACTGGAGGGGCACCACTTTGAGGGTCAGGACTCACTAAGGCTAAGTCCAGGTGCAGGTTTAAAATGGCTGGAGCATGAATGCATGTTAGACCCAAACTTCATGTTTTTGCTCACAAAGCACGATGCAAGAAAAATGGTCACTAGTGCTAAGCCAAAAATTCTGTCTTACAAAGTTGGAAATATTGTACAGTGAATTGTCACTGCGTGTGTGCATACAAACTTGAGTTGTGTGGTCAAAACTCTGACCATGATACAACCAAATTATCAACAAAGGAGAACGATGAATGAAGATCATTATTATTATGGCATCAT
Source organism: Pleurodeles waltl (assembly GCF_031143425.1). NCBI lineage: Eukaryota > Metazoa > Chordata > Amphibia > Caudata > Salamandridae > Pleurodeles > Pleurodeles waltl. The sequence goes on from NC_090445.1 coordinate 862,737,139, forward strand.
CCTAGCAATTACTCCTGTGTTATATATATTTAATCCAATACAGGAATCAAGACACCAAGGCAGAGTGTTTTAGACGAGTGGTAACTCTACTATGTTTGCATGTATATGTTGCATGGAATGAGTGATTGAATATATACACCAGGCAACATAGCCTGTAAGTCCTGAAAAAGCCCTGGACCCCAAGTGACCCTCAATATAAGGCTGAAACATGTTTACAATTGTAGGGTATAAGGACCATTTTATCTGTATCCCCTTTAATATAACTTTTAACCATACCCAAACAACTGCGAATAAAGGGACACCTTGATTGACTGAGGTATTTCTTATTTCTAGGACTCCGGCAGGAAAAATATATAAAAGTACTCCCTGGAATGTGGTCGACCCCATCCTCGTTTTAGGGATGAGGGTGAGATCCGATCATGAAGCATGCCACTACTAGAGAGGGTGAAGGTCTAAGAAAAAAAGAAAAAGGCTTTTCTTTTCTTGTGCCAGTTGACTCTCTACGTCTAAATAAATCGGCTAGATATTGGATACTTTTTGTGACATTAGTTTGACTAGGGAGAGTATACCCCATTCCTTCTGAATTGGAAAAGTCTATTTTCCCTTCCGGATAGGTTATTTTTTTGTAACTACCCCCTTTTGGTGCTTGGATCGATAGCCTGACTTTAGCTGCAGCTTCTGATGATTATCTTGAAGTAGTTTACGACTGAGAGCCACCATGTCATTTTGTTTTCAAGAATTTCATGAGATTTGTTGATTGCCTCCAATACTTGGCTCAGCGACACTGCAGGGTCTAACTCAGTCTGTTGAGAGGAGAGGGGATCCCACCAGACCAGAGAGCTCTGCTTGAGTCAGAGTACTTTCAGCATCGGACCAACCACCAGCCCCCGTCCCCTTCAAGACTCTTGTGTGACCCATTGTGCTTTGAGGCAAAAATCAGCAAGGAGTCAGGCAGTGGGTATGTCGCGGTAGCAAGGTTCTCAAAGGTATCTCTGAGAGAGTGGGATCACCAGTGTCTAATGGAGGCAGTCTCAGCTGAGGCCACCTCCAAAGGCTCAACCATCATTTCAGTTTCGCAGTTTCAGACAGCTGCAAGTGAAACACGTCTGTCTTCAAGGCCCTGCAGGGCTAAGCAGAGCTCGATCAGTACCAAAGAGCCTCCCCGAAATGATTCTAAAGGTCCAGCTCGCAGTGGCGCAGTTTTGTGGCACCACCAAGCACCCCCACTTGTCAGAGTCTATCATACTGTAGAATCCAAGAAACACACAAATGGAGAATGTATAATATGTGTTTAATTGTAGACAGCACAGTGCAATCCTTCCTCCAGCAAGGTCCAACAAGTAATGGCCTAGCTTACATTCCACCATCTGGAACCCCACAACATTCTACAATCCACATTCTACACATCAAACTATAACATATTTCCCTCCTTTAAACAAACACGGAGAAAGAAAAAAAGTTAAGAACAAAGAAATAAATAGATTATAACAAAGTTCATATGATATTTACATTAATATTATGTTCTATCTTAATCATTACAACAAAATCCAAAATATGGCAAGTCCCCAAATTTGGCTGGCCAATATCTTGTTCTAGCGTCAGATTTCACCGGGGACGCTATTGAATTACTGCTTCCTACGGTATCAATTACAATATCGACGGTCCCAGCACACTCTTCTTCCCTATCCAGCTCATTTCCCAAAACAAACTGTTCTGGATTCACACTCTCAACACCACCTCTTGCTGAAGACACTCCTCCCATACTAAGATTTTTACCTGCATTTATTACAAAACTCTCACTCTCACCAACAGAGCACCCCCTGTCATTATTGCACTTCGCTACTCTCCTCACGTTCCACACTTTCCCATCCTCAGGAACCACACTCTTGTGATATAACTTCATCACTTTCAAAGCTCTCCCAAACTTGGATGAACCTTTTCTCACAAACCCCGGTTTACGTATCCTGACCCAATCACCCACAGCAATTCTGGGTTCCTTCACTCTCCATTTGTTAATATATGCTTCCTTGAATTTCTCTTGTTTCCTCCTCACTCTTACTCTGACCTCATCGTCACACACACACTATCCCACTCTTTTCTTTGTTTCTTTTTGCACCACCACGGACACAGTTTAGACACAGGATGTCTTCCTTTCAGCAATTTAAAAGGGCTCAGTTCTGTAGTACTTTGTGGTGTTATACGATAATACCATAACTTTTCCCTTAATTTCTCCTTCCACTGTCCTCCAAATCCTCGTGCCCACCCTATACTTTCTTTAAGTACATGGATGAACCTCTCCACTTGACCATTCCCTTGCGCTTCATAAAGGGGAGTGGTAACATGTTTGATGTTACTATACCTAAAAAAACTTTGCATATATTTTGCCATTAACTGAACCCCGTTGTCAGATATTAGCACCTCAGGATATCCTTCTCTGGCAAATACATCTTTGAAGAATTCAATAATCGTACTTGACGTAACCTTGGAATCCACCTTCACCTCCGGCCACTTAGAGTAATAATCAATCAAGACCAATGCATATCGGGCCTCAGCAGGCAGCGAGAAAAACGGACCAGAAATGTCAAACCTTAGTTTCTGCCAGGGTGAATCTGGCCAGGGCACAGGTATAAGGGGAGCTGGGACTGACCTTAACATTTTTTCCGCATTCACACACGCAGTACACTCCCTCACAACTCTATCAGCCATTTTGTCCAACCCCGGCCACCAAAAACACGTATGTATTAACCTTTTCATAGAAGACATTCCTGGATAACCTTCATGTGCAAGTCTCAAAATAACTTCCTGCAGTCCTTTTGGAGGAACACACTTTCCTTTTTTGAACAAAAGCTCACTCTCTATTTCCAATTAATTCTTGACTCTCTGGAATGATATAAAATCCACTGAAACCCTCTTCCTATCAGGCCAGCTGTACCGCACAAAGTTTTTAACCTCTCGCAACAACATATCCTCCTCTTCACACTTCCTCCACATCTCCTCAATAATCAATCAAGACCAATGCATATCGGGCCTCAGCAGGCAGCGAGAAAAACGGACCAGAAATGTCAAACCTTAGTTTCTGCCAGGGTGAATCTGGCCAGGGCACAGGTATAAGGGGAGCTGGGACTGTCCTTAACATTTTTTCCGCATTCACACACGCAGTACACTCCCTCACAACTCTATCAGCCATTTTGTCCAACCCCGGCCACCAAAAACACGTATGTATTAACCTTTTCATAGAAGACATTCCTGGATAACCTTCATGTGCAAGTCTCAAAATAACTTCCTGCAGTCCTTTTGGAGGAACACACTTTCCTTTTTTTAACAAAAGCTCACTCTCTATTTCCAAATAATTCTTGACTCTCTGGAACGATATAAAATCCTCTGAAACCCTCTTCCTATCAGGCCAGCTGTACCGCACAAAGTTTTTAACCTCTCGCAACAACATATCCTCCTCTTCACACTTCCTCCACATCTCCTCATCAATACCGCCAAACTCTTTTGCCATGTAGGCAGAGACAACAGACACAACCTAATTTTCCAACTCATTATGACACTCCTCAACCTCCTTAACATCATCCTGAGGTAGACATGACAAACAATCCGCCACAGCATTACTCTTCCCTGGTACATACTGAATCTTGAAACAATATTCCTGCAATCTAAATAGCAATCTGGCAATGCGAGCAGTGGCGTTCTACCCACCACCTGGAGAAAGAATACCTACTAATGGTTTATGATCCATCTGCAAAATAAATTTCGAACCCCAAATATAGTTTTGAAAATGTTCAACTGCCCAAACACACGACAACAATTCCTTTTCTATCACCGCATACCTCCTTTCAGCATCAGTTAGAGTGCGAGAAGCAAAAGAAACATTCCACTTGTCCTTGCCGTAACACTGAGACAGCACTCCCCCAATACCATACATACTAGCATCCACTGTCACTATACTGCGCCTTCACACTAAAAGGTCGCAGAGTAGGGCCATTTATAATCTCTCTTTTAATCCCCTCAAATGCAGACTCTTGTCTATCCGTCCAGACATACTGAACCCCTTTATGAGCAAGCTCTCTTAGAAGCTCCATTTTATTCGCAAAATTCTCAATGAACTTACTATAATATTCACACAGACCTGTGAACAATAACAACTTATCCCGATTGTCAGGAGCAGGAGCATTGACAATAGCTTCCACCAATGAGCGCTTAGGAAACACTCCCTCTCCTGATATTGTGTGACCCAAGTATCCTACTGATTTGGAGAAAAATCTGCACTTTTTTTCATTCAAGGTTAAACCATTGTTTCTCAACACCTCACAAACATTTACCACATGGTCCTTGTGCTCACTCTCATTCTTTGAAAATATCAGAACATCATCTTGGAAACACTTCACATAACTATCCATATCTTTGAAAAGATGATACATCAATCTTTGAAATACCGATGCTGCTGAGGCTAGCCCAAACGGCATCCTTTTAAATTGGTACAAACCTTGTGGAGTGATAAATGCAGTGAAAGGTCTAGAATCTTCTGTTAGTTCTATCTGATGATAAGCCGATCTTAAATTGAGATTGGAGAAGATGCTCGCTCCCTCCAACATGCTGATTACCTCATTAAAATTGGGCAAAAGATGGCAATTTACAATGATATTTGCATTGACAGCTCTCAGGTCCACACACAATCTCAAAGATTTGTCAGCTTTCCGGGCCAACACAATTGGAGAAACCCATTCAGATGACTCAATTTCTTCAATTACATTTTCTTTAACCATTTCTGACAAAATCTGTTTCAATTCATCTCTGACACTTATAGGAACATTCCTAAGTTTTTGCACCAAAGGTCTAGCATTAGTTTTAATTCTGATTTTGTGAGCGTAATTTTCTAGCTTTCCCAACTTGCTAGAAAATACTTGAGGGAATTTAGAGACAATCCACTTTCTTGTCTCACCGTTCTCTATTGCTAAAACCGGTTCCCTGCATCTTGGATTCAATATAATTCCCAACTTGCCATGGTCTCGCCATCCTAGGACATTTACTCCCTTTTCAGCTACATACAACTTAATTGCGGCCCTTCTCTCCTTAAAGATTATTTCTGTGTCCACATAACCGATATCCTCAATGGTGGTACCATCAAAACTTTCAGCAATTATATCAGATGCTTTCAAATCTGACATTTTCCAAATGCTTCCAAATTTCTGCATAATGTACTCTTGTATAACAATCGTCCAAGGCGATCCCGAATCTGCCATAAGATTTAAACTCTTTTCCTTTATCTGTACCTCACATCTGGGTTGACTAATACTACTCTCCACCATTCCATCTCCATTTTTAAGCAACAAGACCACCCCTCTGTGTTCCTCCTCCTATCTGTGCCGCTCATCTTCACACTTCCTAGAATTCAAGTAAGCCACTTTTCCTTTCGTTTCACTACTGTTTTTTTTTTAAATCTTTACACACCTGAGCAAAATGTCCAATTTTACCACATTTTTGACACCTCTTCCCAACTGCGGGACACTGAGGTGAGGTTGCAATATGATTGATATTACCACAGCAATAGCATGATACCATTCCATCCTATCACTCCTATCCCATTTCTTGCTGGACATATTATTTCTGAAATTTGTGTTATGGTTACTGCTTCTACTACTATTACCTATTGCACCCACAACATCCGAGTCCATACATTTAATTCCATCAGAATCCTGTATAGATTTTATCCATTTCTCTGACTGTTCTAAAGCTTGTGCTGCGATAATAACATCATGTAACTTGGGATCTCTCATTACCCACAATTGTTCTTGAATTTTCCTACTCTTCACATGCACTATTATCTGATCACGTATCATCTCATCTGTCATGTCCCCAAAATTACAATGCATAGACAACCCACATAACGCAGTTAAAAACTCATCAAACGTCTCTTCAGATTGCTGTGTTCTTGTATAAAATTTGAATTTATTTAAAGCTATGCTTGGAGTAGGCTTAAACCGAATCTCCAATCTCATTAATGCTTCCTTGAACACATCTATCTCCCCATCAGATTGTCCTTGAATGACAACTTCTGGTAAAGTCCTGAACACCATTTGTCCTTCCGAGCCTAGACAATGCAACAAAATATTATTTTTCCTCTCCTGAGACATTTCGTTATCATCAATAGCCTTCATATACGTCAGAAATTCTTCTTTCCATCTGGACCATGGCATGGGTGGGTCTCCTTTGTTTTGCAAAAATGTTGACGGTGGTTCGAATTGCATTGTTTATATTATATGTAAAAGCAAAGAAATGAATTTGCAGTAAAACGAAAGTTAAAAACACTGTTAAATCTCCTGTTCAAATGTTCCAGTTCTTTTCTGTCCCCAAGTTTTTTTTTTTTGTACTTATATTATTTTCTTTTCTCCAAAGTTCCATACATTGTTCTGGAAGATAACAATACAATGATGTGGCTTTGCTTAAATCAACCACCACCACTTAATACATGAAGACTCTCTCTTTAATCCAGGATAACTATTCTTGTTACTCTTTATTTCCTCATTGTCCTTCCACACTTTCTATAGTTCAGGTCAGAACATCCAAATTGTACTTCAACAGTTTTTTCCAATTAACAGGAAGTGGTAGATGGCAAAAAAAACTGGAGTAATCACTTCCTGTTAAAACTTGACAGACGATGAGAAGAATAATAACTCGTTAAGGTTCCTCTTTTTATCCTTTTAATAATCCTCGAACATGCGCATGAAACAAGTGCTTTTCAAATGCCCGTAGCTATGTAATCAGCATAAGCGCGTGCCATTGCGTGAGCCACAAAAACTAGCAAGCGTATGCCTCTGTTTATTTCTTCACACGCGTCTCCCTGGATACGGCAGACAACTGCACGCAGAGCAGCTCCTCGACAATCCACACGCATCTCCCTGGATACCGCTATACCGTCACAAAGTGCAACTTTTGAAAACTAGCAGCAGGCGGCGGATAGAGCGGTTACCGGTAAGCGTTTATCACCAATATCCAAGAGAAAGTCTAAGGCTGCTGCTCTCTTCAAAAACAGCATGCAGCCATAACAGTTACAATATAAAAAACTTCCTACTGTGCTGGCAGGACGCCGCATGCCATTCACAGAACTGAGATACTTCAACAGAAGGACTGGGTCCGTTGGAGCCTGTAACGTTGCTTGATCCGATACCGCTCCTGTGCTGTTAATTATAGCAACAGGTGTCGTCCCTCGTCGACATATGTAGAATTCAATAAACACACAAACGGAGAATGTATAATGTGTGTTTAATTGTAGAAAGCACAGTACAATCCTTCCTCCAGCAAGGTCCAACGAGTAATGACCTAGCTTACATTCCACCATCTGGAACCCCACAACATTCTACAATCCACATTCTACACATCAAACTATAACACACACTCCTCATTCCAGCAGGACCTTCTCACCTGGGGCTGAGGAGAAGCAATGCAATTGCGGCATTCCAGGTATCCATGAGCCCAAATATACCACAGGTCTTAGTGTGGCACTGTGTGGAAAGGGGGGGCAAAGGGACCTCGCCGAACAGTCCCCCGCTGTGATCATCATGCGACAAATAGACAACTTAGGGCCTCTGCTGCAGCGATCCCCTCTGGTGTCTGTGGGGTACTGCCACTGTCCCAGCAATACGCCCGTCTCAGGACGCCATGAAACTTGGCCCAAGACACTTAGCTGTGCTTAACTTGAAAAAATGAATGTGTCCTTGTGTAATGTAACTGGTGTTCATGTAAAGAGCTCTGATACATTTGGGTCGAGTTTGCGCTACATAAAACTGCAAAAAAAAAGAAGTAAGTGCTAGGGCTCAAATTTTCCTCAGACGTTCGAGGTCAGTGCTCCTAAAGGTTGGGGTACCGAATACCAAGGTTAGTATAGTCCTGATTCCTCCTCATGCTTCTTACTCTTCCACACTACAATCCCTGCTTCTTAATCTAACTCTTGCGCGTTATTTCATCCATGTTTTCTTCCTCTTCACCGTTTTCCAATCTTTCTCCTTCTTTCCATAGATTGTGTTATTCTCTCTATTGTGCTGGATCAGAGGAAAGAAAAGTGGCGGTAGGGCCCAGCAGCAAGCACCCTCTCAAATGACTTACCACTTGTAGGGATAAAAATAACATTTCTGCTTGCATTTAAACCTACCACCACTTCAGTTTGAGTGAGTTTATCACCTGATCGGGACTGAAAACGTGTTTATAGATATATATATATATACATAAACGTATATATATACATATATATGATAAATAAAAATCACACACACACGAAATATAAAAATCACACACGCACGCTACACCCTCGCCCCACCCAACCAGTCGGTATTCAAGCCTGAGACCGACCTGCTTGGCCCAAGGTCAGCTTGCCCTTACTACGTGCATGATCGTCTCGTCCACTATGGCGGCTCTAACATAACTGAGAGTCATCCCTGGAGTGCGCGTGCGCAGTACACTGTCCGGTCGATATGGTGATGGATGCTGTTTCACTTACTGTGGGAAGGACCAGGGAGCATATAAGTGAGCTTTCGTGTCATGCTCTTCAACGATAGCAAACATATGAGCCATTTTGAAATGATAGCGTTTCTTTCACTTTATAAATGGACAGTCTCCGGCGATTTCACATCAGCAATTAAGAGCAAGAAAGTATATATCTGATGGAAATTATAAAAAATATTGTTACTATACACTAACGGTATCGTTCCGAATACACTAGAATAGTTACGTTAGAATCATCACCACACTACTAAGCATTGAGTGGAATCGGTTAAGATAAAAAAGCTGTTTGTATATAACACTCTTGTTCTTTGTATGTAACGTAGCCTATGGTCCTAGTGCACATCCGGAATGTACTCACCAAATTACATCAGGGCGCATGCGCTCCATTGCCGAAGGCGTGGGCTCCGGTCTGCCCATGCGCCTGCGCTTTGAAGGGTACCTGGAAGCGCAGTGACAGCCGCAGTCATCCAGCCAGCAGCACAGAGTAGCCATGGCCGCATACAAGCTAGTACTGGTGCGACATGGCGAGAGTTCCTGGAATCAAGAGAATCGTTTCTGCGGCTGGTTTGATGCCGATCTGAGTCCTTGTGGGCAGCAGGAGGCGGAGAGAGGGGCTCAGGCATTGAAAGGTATCGGAAGATACGTGCACGTTGGGGTTTTCCGATGCCCTGGGGCAGTGGGGCGGGTGTATGGGTCGGCGAGGGTTTGGAGGATGAGGTGTAGGTGCATCAGGCTCACGGAGTGTTTTGGTAACTTTAAGGGGATCTGAGGGGCAGTGCCCCAGGATATAGGGTCACTGAAGGTGTTTCGGGGTTCGGAGGGGCTAGAGAAACGGCGCATTGGGGTGGGCGGATTTTGGTCTGATTGGTGTAGTTGAGATGGTTGAGGGTGGCGCGAATAAAGGCGTCTTGGACGTGTGGTTCCTTGAGTAGGCTGTTCCGTCAGGTCACTGCTGTATCCGAGTCCGAAAGCCCAGAGTAACTGAGAGTGTCTAAGACGACTCCGGGGTGCCAGCGACTACGCTGACCTTGCTGGAAGAGTCACTAGCTGATGCTGGGGGTTTCGGAAAATAAGTTACTGAGATAAGTCACTAAAGTAGCTGAGTGAAAATAATTTTCTGAGAAGGTCTGGATAGTCACTAAGTATATGGGTTTGTAGGGTGAATGAAAGCACCTGGAGGAAGCAGAACAGTTTCTGGTGAAATGTCCACCTTGAAGGGGGGAAGCGCAGGCAGTTTGATGGCAACACGGTGGAAATGAAACAGTATTGAGGGGCCCTGTGGGGAATGTGGTGACCTTTGGTTATCCAACTTGTGCCCTATGAAATCCTGTGCGTCGTAGAGATTGATAACAGGTCGTTGTGGCCCGCGATATTTGCTTATTTATTTTTGGTATGTCGTACAGAGACTGCAGTAGGGCAAGGGTTCTTTGGGATAAAAATGTGCGACTGGGTAGTCTTTGTTCTGAGCGCTCAACCCTTTCAGTCAATATAACTGAAGGACGCCACTGTGAGATATATTAGTGTTTAGCCTATCATTGGAGCATCACAATACATTACACGCCTTTAAACAAAGGTAATATCCCGTATACCTAAACACTCGCGGTCTTCAATGTAAAAAAGCAGGATGGCTGTTCTGCAACAGCTCCCTCCCTACCTCGCCTTTTCCCCTTCCTCCTCCATCTTGCGGAAGTAAATACTTCACAAAAACCAGTAGTAACGGGAGTCAAATCGTTCAGTCTGTTGGTGTCTCTTATAGCGTTGTGTTCGACCGTGAGAATGATGACGGTTATGGACTCTCGAGAGGATGTCATCGGTGTGGGGGAAGCAGCGTGAGGCATGGAAGCTGAGCATCGAGAGGAGATCAGACTAAAGGATGGCGTGAGAGAACCGGGATAGAGAAGCACGTTGGAAGAGGATCTTTTTAACATTAGAGGAGAATACGAGCCTAATAGGTCATGCCATCGAGCTGAATTGCAGCTGCTGTCAGTTTGTTGTTTGGCCTAGTGCCGGCCTCCATGGCAGACCCCTTGCTCAACAACTGGTCAGAAACAATCCCGTATCCATTGTCTGCCTTCGCACTGATCTTCATCCATTCGTAAATTCATTTCAACGGACACTCCACTCTCCTGTCCTCCTAGCATAGGTAAACGAAATCCGTTTATTTGATCTGTTAGAACCGTGGTTGCCTGGAAGGGCTCCGTCTTTATGCTTAGTTTTTTAACGATGGACGGCGCATCATGCCCTCCCCAAAGGAAGGCAAGCAGTTTTAAGCTCATGAAACGAGGAGGGTTTCCCCTTTAAAAGAAAGGCTTTTGACACCCAGAATAGCTGTTTACACCAAAGAAGCTCTCCATCAGTCTCCGGATATAGACTAACACGCCTCTGATAATAATGAACCTACAGTGTTGTGGTACAGCTCTAAAAGACATTATTTGGGAGTGGTGACTATTGTTTTTGGTCCATGCAGATTAAAGAAAGGGAGCGTGCAATAGCATATTGCTGAAAGACAGCCTGTAAGAACTCCAGAAAGAAATATTGTTGTTAATATAAGCCTTTCCATCACCTGTCTTGATCCGGCTGTACAGGTATTCCTTGCCTAGTAAATGGCAACCAATTGAACCCTGGATAACATTGGTGCTAGAAGGAAAAAGCATTGCAAAGGCAAAAAGCATGCATTGGCTGCCAACTCCTTTGGATTTGTAAATGCCTTTTCCGTTTTGTAATGTTTTTCTGTAATAGTATTACAAATAAGGCCGTCTGTGTGCGCACACTCCTGCTCATGGCGAGGCAGCCATTGGGAAATCGTTCTTATAGTAAATTTAAACAAAACAAAAAAACACTCAAACGGCTGCCTATGCATGCTCGTGCATGTACACTCATGGCTGGCCATATTTAAATGTTTTTTCAATTTTGCAACAGTTCAAAAATGTCTTCTCGTGTGCATGTATAATAACATGTTACAGGCCATCTCTGAATTGGTTGAATATTCGAGTTAAATATATTAAACGTCTGGCGCCCATGTATTCATAAGCAACCATCTCATCTGTTTTTTTTTAAAACAGATACGCTGGTGACAAGATGCAAGCAGCCTATTTGCATTGTTTACATACAAATGACAAATAGGTTTTGAGTCAAATCCTAGTGAAGGATGTCACGTCAGTCTTCCATTAACTCGAATGAAGTGTGTGTGATATATATATTTTTTAATTAGGTCATTTAAGCTACGTTTTATTTAAAGTGCTAATATACAAAGCTAGTGTCGTATTCTATAGAAATGTCAAACGCAAGTAATTCTCAAGGAGTTGCTATCATTTGTGCATGGCAAAGGATAGCACTATTGTTAATAAGCAAAACTGTCAATTGCATATTTGATGAGAAGCAAGCTGTGTAATGTACTGTAATTTGTACTTGGAGTAGTGACCAATCTCGTCTCCAAAATTGTGGAAAACCAGCCTGTGAGAAAGCATTGACAACTAGAACCCCTGGGACTGTAATCAACTTTAAGAAAGGGAACGATAACTATATAAAGCTTTTTGCGAGGCATGCAGAGATAGAAGAGTCACACAAAAACAGACTGCATCGAACACATTTAAGTGGCTCACTACTTCCATCCACCTGCCCTCTTATGTTGTTCACCCTTCTGCATGAATTATTTCCACTCATTAAACTAACACTTTACACCCACCCACTAAAACTGACCTACCATACAACCATGCATTTAGACACACAAGCTCGTTCATCACGAACTTTCACTAATAAAAAGCTAAACCTATTGGCTTTGCCAGTGACCGTTTGCAAATGTTGGCAACGTCAAACGTGTCCTATGGGCTTTACCGATGCTTATTTATATAATTGATTGATTGATAAATGTTGGATTAAAAGGAGCATATTTTTTCCCGAAGTTTAACGACCTTTAAAACGTGGGATTTTAAACAGAGGCCACGTTAGCCGGCACTTTTTGTAAGTAGATTACACAGCCATGTGTCACTGAAAGTTTTATGGCACTGGAACTCTGCTGTGATGCATAAGGATCCTCGAGAATGCCCAGTCACCCACAGGAAATCGTGAGTCACTTCCAGCCATGGCTTCAAGAAACGAGCAATTCAGTCATTTGGTCTCCGCGTATTCATCCAGTCACATATAGGCTATGACTGTGCTCAGCTTTCAACACTTTCGTGTTTGAAAATACAAATAGGTGGTATATGTGCACGGTGTGAAGTTAAGTATTCATGATCTAAAGCAGATTGCTGAGATTTAGTTGAGTTTGCAGTGCAAGCTTAAAAAGGGCCTTTTCTGCATCTGATTCAACATTCGTTCCTATCGGTTGTTGCTGTGCAGCTACATCGGCAATTTTATGCTTTCCTGTGCAATTAAATAGTGTCATTAAGGTTTCGGATCCTTTTATATATGCTGCACTATGTAAGAGCAAACATTGTATTCAAAATATTTTGGCACTTGAGTTCAAAAAGCCCTCTTGATTTCAATACCTCGACCATACTTCTGAAGGTGGAAGTCCCACGTACATTTTTAGGGCTCTCACTACAGACAGCTTCTAGCTGTTTGTCGTGAAAGACTTATTGTGGGCACTGCCAATACTTAAAATGAGATAACGTAACAGTGAATAACTTTCTTGTCATTATCATTTGCCTGCATCTCTTCTTGTATTTGTCCCTTCCCTGGAATGTTGCTTCTTTACGCTATTTTGGGTTGGATGAGTTGGAACATTTCAGTGCTCATATTCAGGGTCGCTTTTGCCTTTAGTACTCCCTGGGAGTGCAGGTGTTTACTTGCTCTGTCCTCTGTGTGTTACGTTCTGCGATCACATTCTTGCCACCACGCACTCGGTGGTCTCCCAGTTCGTCCTTTGCTTCCACCCCGTTTACTTTTTGGTATTTTTCTAATGTAAATGCTAAATCTCACCACTTCCTCGGTTGCTTCCCTCACTATTAAGCAGCTCGACCCTGTCCGCTTTGTTATCCCCCACCCTCTTTGTAGCCCCCATCCCTTTAACGCAACACTTATTTTCTGTTGATCATACAGTTTCGCTTGCGTGATACTACCCACCCTGCCCGTCATGGTCTCGCCATTCTAATCTCTCTAGTATTGGAAAGGACTTAACTCTCGCAAAGTTGTTTGGGGTAATTGTCGGTTTTGTTTGCAGGTAAACTGCATGTTTTTTTTTGTTTTCCCTTGCTTGTTTCGTAGATGCAGGTTATGAATTTGATATCTGCTACACATCTGTGCTGAAGCGGGCTATCCGCACCCTATGGATTGTGCTTGATGGCATTGACCAGATGTGGCTGCCTGTGGTGAGGACCTGGCGCCTGAACGAGCGGCATTACGGTGGCCTCACTGGTCTGAACAAGGCCGAGACTGCAGCCAAACATGGCGAAGAGCAGGTGAAGATTTGGAGGCGCTCATTTGACATTCCACCACCACCCATGGACCCAGATCATGCCTACTACCAAACCATCAGCAAGGTGAGACAGCATAATGACAGCTGCACTCTGAGACCCGCTTATTTCTATGCAGCTTGTTATGTAGGCCCATTTGTACTGTTTTTTGTTTGGTTGGTTTTTTCTGTTCTTTGTGGCCAACATATTTGTTCATGTTTTGTTGTTATCCAGAGTCCATGTGTATTGTTTTGTGGTTTGCAGTTCTGTGACCACATGTTTATTATTTGGTAATTTCCTATTCTGTAAGGGGAAAATCGGTGTTGCTTTATAATTTCTCGTTTATGGGTTCTCTGCTTATCACTTTGTGGTTTGCTTTTACTATTGCGTATTGATTCAACGTTTTCTATTGCACGGGGTCAATCTCTATTACTTTAGGAATTGTGTTTATCCCAGACCCGTGCTCTTTAATGTTTTTTCCTGACAGCTGTGCGTTCAAGTCGTAAGTTCATGTGTTCCTTTTCAGAATTATACAGCTCTAGTTAGGGTATTATCCCCAGAGAAGATTACTTGTTTAACAAAAGGCACTCGCAAAAACAGAAAAACACACATTAGCTATTATTTTTCTACAAGGAAAAAGTGCCTCTAGCCAATAAAACCTGGCCGTGATGTAAACATGAATGTGAGGAGGCATTCTGCCCAAAAGAGACACGTTTCCTCACTCCCTGATCTGGCAGTAAAATGGAACATCTGCAGGGGTTCAACACTTCACCAAATTGGAGACCAAGAACCACAACACTGAAAACATGGAAACCTGCCTTCTTCCTCTATGCATATGATGTTGAGAGAGGAATGTCTCCTGCTTGGTAAATGAGCATGCAACCCTATTTACATGTAAAATGTAGATTTTCCTAGTAATTTATGAAGGAAAGTCTTAATTTTATTAAAGACACGGAGTCGAGTATTATGCAGTAGTCTTTTCTTTATTTTTAATAGCAGCTCCAGTCAAGATAAACTACAACTCCCATAAGGCAAACCACAAGTAGCCAATGGGAGAACAACAGTAGTCCATAACAGTGCACCAATCACCGCCGTATCCACGGAATAATACCCATCTTGACTGAAAGCAGCCCTCTTTTCTTGTGCGAAACTCAATGAGAAGTAAACAAAGGTATAATAGCACAACAAATACAAAACGCCAAACAGAGCGAGAAAACTTCTTGTAAATAAAAGTCTCTGAAGGAAATTCGGCAGGTTTTGTCGACTCGTCTCTTGACAATCCTTGAAAGGAAACTCCGGGAAGGCCACCGCACCTAAACGATCTCTATGCAGAGGTTTGCTGTGTTGAAGTAGAAGCTAAAAGGGAGGGTAATAAAATCACAGTGTTAGAATTTATAGCGGCGGGATAATACTCCCCTCCGTGTCTTTAATAAAATTAAGACTTTCCTTCATAAATTACTAGGAAAATCTACATTTTATGACAAGACCGGAGGCTCCTATTATGCAATTTTAAAGCGAATCTATCACATTAAAAGAAGCATGTTGAATCGGTTTACAATAAAAAACTTGGAATACATTATCATTAGACCAGTCAGCCGACCTGAGAATATCCTCTAAACGAGAACCAGCCCAGAAAGCTTTAGATGCCATGGCTCCTCTAGCTGAATGCGCACCAAAAGCAGAGGTATCAATACCAGCCAAAGTCATAATCCAGCGGACCCAACGGGCCAAAGTAGGAGAGGATACAGGATTGTAAGGTTTCCTAAAAGAGATCAACAACTGAGGAGAAGAGGACTTTCTCAAATCGGCTGTCCGTTGTTCATAAACTTTTAAACATTGACCCACACAGAGCCTGGGATGATCAGGAAAAAAGGGATAAAAAACTGAAGAAAGGTTAGTTTTGGTACGTCTCACTACATTAAATAGAACCCCGGAGGGAGTAAAATAGCGAGCAGTAACATCGAGAGCTCTAACATCAGATAATCGTTTAAAAGATACCAAACATAAAAGCATAGCTAGCTTAGCCGATAACTGCTTTAAAGATAACAAAGGATTGTCGGGCCAAGAGGTAAACAAAGTTAGTACTGTATTGACATCCCATAAACAACTGTATTTAGGTTTTGGCGGATTAGAAAATTTTACTCCCTTTAATAGACGACAAACCAGCGGGTGTTCGCCAATAGGCTTCCCTTGGAAGTAAACATGAGCCGAAGAAATCGCAGATCTATATAAATTAATAGTACGAAAGGACTTACCTTTACTGGCTTCCGACGCCAGAAAATTAACCATCAAAGACACATCTGCTGTAATGGGATCAACTTGTCTTCCCAAACACCAGCAACACCAGAGAGACCAAGCTGATCTATAAGCCTTCTTTGTTCCAGGAGCTGTAGCCCGGTCAATGAGGGCTGCAGCTTCTGCCGAAATTGAAACGCTACATCGGGATTCCCCGAAATTGTCCATGCCGATAAGATCAGGGACTCTTGAAGAATTAAACTGTGACGGAGGCCTTGATGATTGGTCAGGAGATCTGGCAAAGAGGGTATCAGAATCGGGGATTCGATTGACAGTTCCAGGAGGGAAGGGAACCACACCTGGGAGTGCCAATAAGGAACTATGAGGACTAGAGAAGCTCGTTGATGTCTGACTTGTGCCAGAACTCTGGGAATCAAGATAAAAGGAGGAAAGGCGTAATTGAGGGAAAACGACCAATCCTGAGTAAACGCATCGAAGGCTAGGGCTAGAGGATCTGGAAGCCAGCTGAAAAAACGAGGAAGTTGAGCGTTTAGCCGCGAAGCAAAGAGATCTATATGGAAGGGTCCCCACTTGTGTAATAGGGCGTTGAACACCTGTAAGTTGAGCATCCAGTCGCTGGAATACCGAAAGAAACGGGAGTACCAGTCCGCTACCAGATTGAGGTTGCCCGGAAAATATTCGGCTTGAACAGAGATTTTGTTTTGAAGACAGAACTCTCAAAACCCTTTCGCTAATTCCGCTAAAGGTTTGGATTTTGTGCCTCCTAACCGATTGATGTAACGCACCGCCGAAATGTTGTCCATTCTGAGCAGAACCGAACAAGAAATCCTGTCTCTTGCGAGGCTCCTGATTGCAAAGGAGCCTGCAAGCATCTCTAAACAGTTTATGTGCAATTTTGACTCCTCTAGAGACCATGAACCTCCAGTCGAGATTGCACCACACCGGGCTCCCCAACCCATCAGACTTGCATCTGACTCTAATACAAGATCTGGGGCTGATGCAAAGATAGTTCTGCCGTTCCAGGCGTCTAAATGGTCTATCCACCACTGGAGTTCTGCCCGTGACTCTTGATCTAGAGCTATAATATCTGAATAAGCTAGACCTTTTTGGATATGCCGAATCTTTAGTCTTTGTAATGCTCGATAATGCAGAGGACCCAGAAAAATTGCTTGAATTGAGGACGAAAGCCGACCCACAATTCTTGCTAAAGATCTGAGGGATATAAAAGAACTGCGAAGAATCAGGAGAATTTCGGACTTTATGGATTTGATCTTTGATGACGGTAGAAGGAGAGTAGCTGATACGGAATCTACCAAAAAGCCTAGGAACTCGATTTGTTGAACTGGCTCTAAAGAAGATTTCTCGTAATTTACAATAAAACCTAGATCCTCCAACAGAACGCAAGCTAGACGCACTTGAGACAATAGCAAGGTGCGAGTCTGACTCATGATCAAAATGTCGTCCAAGTAAATCACCAGGCGTATGCCTCGTGCTCTGAGAAAAGCCGCCACCGGCTTCATTAATTTTGTGAAGCACCACGGGGCGGAGGAAAGGCCAAAAGGAAGAGAGGTGAATCGAAAGTACTGACCTGCCCAGTGGAATTGGAGAAACTTCTGCGAGACGGGATGAATGGGAACTGACAGATAAGCATCCCGAAGATCCAATCTTACCAACCAATCGCCTCGAAGAAGAGTATCTCTGAGATGAAGAATAGTCTCCATCTTGAAATGCCGATAAAGAACAAACTGGTTGAACTGTCTCAGATTGATGACTGGACGCATTTTCTTGTTCTTTTTCTGAACTAGAAAAACGGAACTGAGGAAACCTGAAGGATCTAGAGAACAAGGAACAATAGCTTGTTTTTGCAGCAGAGATTGAATCTCCAACGAGATTAAATCTGTCATTTGATCTGCAAACTGAAGAGGAGGAGGAAAAACCTCTTGAAAAGGTTCTGAAAAGAGTTCTATAATATAACCTCGCACTGTGTTTAAAACCCAAGGATCCTTTGTAAGATCCTCCCATCTTGACAGACATTGCGCAATGCGACCCCCCCCACCACAGGAGTAAAGGAAGTCTGACTTACCGATTTGAGTCGCACCTCTGGTGTTACGGCCTCCTTTTGCCCTGAAGCCTCTGCTTCTTTGGGGATAGAATTGAGGCCTGTAATCCTGATAGGAGGACTGGTAGGCACCGCAGGAACCTTGGTTGGCGTAAGTTCGGCCGGCAAAGCGGTTCCTACCTCTGCCGGCCCTGGTGAAAACCCGAGAAGCGAACATCTTCTTCAAAGATTGCTGCGCCTTATCCAACGACGAAAAAGTGGTCACATATTTGCTTAACTCCTTAATGAAGGAATCACCAAACAGCAATCCTTCTGCTTTTACCCCCGGATCTGAACCGGCTAAATTAACCAATTTTGGGTCCAACTTGAGCAAGAGTCCTTTCCTCCGTTCGTGGGTAATGGAGGAATTAGCATTTCTTAACAAACAAACAGCCCGCTGCGCCCATAAGGAGAGTTCTTCCGGGTCAATTGCCACTTGTTCCAGCCGAGCAGATTCCGCTATATCAAATATGCGTGTCAAGGGACCCACAATGTCCAAAAGCTTATCCTGACATGTGGACCAGGCCTTATCTACCCCTTTACGGGGATCTTTGCCGTATCTGGTAAAGAACGTCAGGAGTGAGGAATCAATTGCTGGAGTCGCCGTTATCTTAGAAGACAGAGCCGGGCGAGGACACTCCGATTTTAACTTCGCCCGGACCTGTTTATCCAAGGGGGTACGAAGTCTGGCAGTGACATAGTTCGCCACATGTTCTGAGGGAAGCCACTCTGTGGAATTCGGATACTGGATATCCCCAGGGTCAAACATAGGTACCCCTTCAGAATCCAGAATGGCTGTGGACTCCAAAACATATTTGGACTTTTTGAGAGGAGGAGGGAAGAACAACTCTCCAACATCCTCATCCGAACTACCCTCATCCGACTCAGGAGCGCTTATTTCCTCATCTGTGTCCAAATTTTTTGTTATTTTAATAGGGGATGAAATATGTTTGGTTTTAACCATGCATTTTCTCATAGACTTAGCTATTAACCCCTCCTTATTAGGAGGCCAATGAGGAACCACGTCCTCCGCCATGTGTGAAACACTGTCACTTCCAATTAGCGTCGCTTTTTTATTTTTTGAAGGGATTGGACGCTTTCTGCTTTCCCCCGCAGACTGGGCCAGCATGGTCTTGGACACAATATTAACAACCGAATTTTCCAAATTTTTTTGAAAGTTTTTGCCAAGAGGCAACCATAGCCTGATCCACAGAAGACTGAATAAAATCATTTAACTGTTCCTTTAAAACATCTTCCTCTTCCTCATGAGTTAACTGAGGCTGGGAACTATCCATGATAAAATCTGAAACACAACTCTTTTATCCCAGACAGGCAAGGGTTAAACCTCTCTCAAAGAGAGGAAAGGAAATATCCGGCCCCGCCCACAGGCGGAGTTACACGAGTAGAAACCGAGCCGGGAGCTGAAACTGACAGAAAGCCGATGAGCCTGCCACGACGAGCGTCTGCTGAGCCCCAGGAGCAGCACCGAGGTATGCGTGCAGTTTCTTCAACGCACGTAGGCTGAAATAAGCCAACGTGCGCTGAAGAACCTCAAACGGTCACAGGGACCGTTACCGGCCGCGATCGATCCAAGAAATCAATATAGAACCCCTGCGGCTGACAAGCCGAACTAACAACCCACATGAAAACGAAATAAATCATTTTAATGTCTCACACGCACTAACGATGCGCCGATTATAAAATGAAGGGAAAAACGAATAATACTTATCTTGACTGAGGAGCAGCAAGAAAAGAGGGCTGCTTTCAGTCAAGATGGGTATTATTCCATGGATACGGCGGTGATTGGTGCACTGTTATGGACTACTGTTGTTCTCCCATTGGCTACTTGTGGTTTGCCTTATGGGAGTTGTAGTTGATCTTGACTGGAGCTGCTATTAAAAATAAAGAAAAGACTACTGCATAATAGGAGCCTCCGGTCTTGTCATAAAATTGGTATTGTGACTTATATTGTTACCCCAGTCTTCACCCTAATCTAGCACGTGCAGAGAGACCTAAGCTTGTCCATGGTGATTCCAAGGTCCTTACCCTGTTCTCTGAGGCCTAGAGGCAGTCACCAGCCATGTCCTTATTGACATTGGAATGTGTATTAATAATGCTGAACTGACCTTTTTTCCTAGATCAGGAGTGTGATGCTTACTGGTTCATTCCTGTAAGGTTAAGTTTAAATGTGGCACCCATATCCTTGCACTGCATTCCTGGAGTTGATTGGAGGAGTCACACACATTGAAGTGTGGTAGTATGAGAGACAGCCTTCCTTTTAGACGTGATACGAGTACCTTTTTAGCAGAGGATTGCTGTAGGAAGCTGTCTCTGTATATACCATATCAAAATGAGATTTAGTGTGCACAGAGTCCAGGGGTTCCCCAGAGGCTTGACAGAGGCTGAAATAGAGAATATTAATGCCCTATTTGTGGTAGTGTGGTCGAGCAGCTAGGCTTACCAGAGGGTAGTGTTAAGCATCTATTGTACACACACTGACAATAGAAGAAGCACACACTCAGTGACTTAACTCCAGACCAATAGGATTTTATATAGAAATATATGCTTTGTTAATTTATTTTTAGAACCACAAGATTCAGTTTGACGGTAAGTACAAAAAATAAAAGATATTTTGCATTATTATGATCAGGACTTTGAATAGAATCAACAATGTATACAGTTTTTTTTCTAAAAATGGTAAAAGCCTATTTTAAAAGTGGACACTGCATTTTTCAACAATTCCGGGGGGGGAGGGGGGGGGGGAGAAAAGATAGTACAGTTTTACAGGTAAGTATTCAACTTACAGTTCTTATCTCTGGGGTTTAGGTAGTACGTTGTTGGGAGTTCAAGTTAACCACAAACACCCACCACCAGCAACACAGGGCCAGTCGGTGCAGAGGTCAAAGAGGAACCAAACTAACATAGGCTCCTATGGAGACACGGGGTACTCAGAATCCAGCCAGCAGGTAAGTACCTGCAGACCAGGGGGGATTAGAAGAGCACTGGAGGGGCCACAAGTAGGCACCAAACACACCCTCAGCAGCACAGGGGCGGCAGGGTGCAAGGTGCAAACAGGACGTTGGGTTTCCAATGCTGGTCAGAGGAGACCCTGGGGGTCACTCATAGGCTGCAGGCAAGGGCAGGCGTGGGCGTGTCTCGGGCACACCACAGGTCGGACAGGAAGGAGGGCCGCCAGCTGAACGATGAGGCACAGAGGGTTGGTTTCTCCAAGGCATGGGGGGCTGCGGGTGCAGTGTCGGACAGCTTCATACGGAGCTCGCGGCCAGGGGGTTTCTCAGGATTCCCTCTGCAGGTGTCGTTGTGGAGAGGTCAACCCAGGGTAGGCGCTTGATCACAATCACCTGGGGACCCTTTCTTGCTGTGTGGGTCACTTGGATAGGGGGTCAGGACTGACTAATCTGGAGTGAGGTGGGAGTCTGTAGTTGTAGGTTTCTTCAGACAGGCACTGTCCTCGGGAGTTCTTGGTCCTTTTGGGTGCAGGGCAGTCCTCTGAAGTTGGCCGGGTTGGGGCCAAAGCAGTTGTTGTCTTCCGTCTTCTCTGCTGGGGGGTTCAGCTTAGCAGTCCTTCTTGTAGGTCGCCAGGAATCTGGTGAACTGGGTTAGGAGAGGCCCTTAAATCCTAGATTTAGGGGCATGTTAGGGGTCAGAGGGCAGTAGCCAATGGCTACTGTCCCTGAGGGTGGCTATACCATCCTTGTGCCCACTCCCTTTGGACAGGGGGGGGGGGGGGCATATTTCTATGCCTATTGGTCCCTGTCCTCCAAACCAAGATGGAGGATTCTACAGGGAGGGGTCACCTCAGCTCTGGACACCTTAGGGGTGGTCCTGGCTGGGGTGGTCACTCCTCCCTGTTTTCCCTAATTTTCTCACCGGACTTGCCGCCAAAAGTGGGGCTTAGTTTGTGGGGACGGGCATCTCCACTAGCTGGAGTGCCCTGGGGCACTGTAAGCCGATGTTTGAGCCTTTGAGGCTCACCGCCAGGTGTTACAGTTAGTTCCTGCAGGGGGAGGTGTTAAGCACCTCCACCCAGGACAGGCTTTATTTCTGACCACAGAGTGCACAAAGGCACTCACCCCATGTGGTCAGAAACTTGTCCGAAAGTGGCAAGCTGGCACAGACCAGTCAGTCCTACACTAGCAGTTGGGCTATCATAAATGGGACATCTCTAAGATGCCCTCTGTATGCATTTTTCAATCAATTCCACACTGGAATCAGTGTGGGTTTATTGTGCTTAGACGTTTGATACCAAACTTCTCAGTATTCAGTGAAGCCAATATGGTGCTGTGGAGTTCGTAATGACAAACTCCCAGACCATATACTGAATATGGTTACACTACACTTACAATGTTTAAGAAGGGACTTAGACACTGTAGTGGCATATTGCTCATGCAGCTATGCCATCACATGTGGTATAGTGCACCCTGCCATAGGGCTGTAAGGCCTCCTAGAGGGGTGACGTACCTATGCCACAGGCAGTGGTTTGTGGGCATGGTACCCTGAGAGGGGTGCCATGTCGACTCTCTTTTTCTCCTCACCAGCACACACATGCTGCAAGGGAGTGTGCATGTGCTGAGTGAGGGGTCCCCTAGGGTCTCATAATAAATGCTGCAGCCCTTAGAGACCTCCCCTAGCCACAGGTCCCTTGGTACCATGGGTACATTTTACAAGGAACTTTACTGTGTGCCAGGGCTGTGCAAATTGTGGAAACAAAGGTACAGTCTTTAGGGAAAGAACACTGGTGCTGGGGCCTGGTTAGCAGGGTCCCAGCACACTTTCAATCAAAGTTGGCATCAACACCAGGCAAAAAGTGGATGGGTAACCATGCCAACAGTGGCACTTTCCTACAATTGCTAATTAGTCCTTCCAAGTATTGGAATTTGGTTAATGGTAGGGGATTTGGGTTGCATCTGCAGATTATTTTTAAGAGTGAGGAAGCTTCCAGGCAGGTCCTGCCTTCTTGTTTTTCCTTGATTTGCTACTTTAGGAAGGCTGTTCACAAGCAGGTGCAGGGTCTTCACACTTAATTATGCCAATGATTTGGAAACGAGGGTGTTAGTCTGTCATGCATGCAAAAGTCAGCCTTTCTGGCCAGAGATGGAAGGCGAGTGCTTGGCTCTGAGGAGAAGAGACTGTCCAGGAGGAGAAGCCCAGCCATGCTCCCTACATGTGGAGTGCCAAGAAGTGCTGACTTGTACCAGGAATGTAACTAGCACCATACTGAGCTCTGAGGGGTCACCCTGCCTTAAAATGTGGTTTATGTGGCAAACTATGTGAAGCATTGGCCAGCACCAAGCGATAGAATGCCACCTGGCATCTCTTGCAGCGAACCAAGGGACTTGTTTTGCAGCTGCCTTGATGTGTCGTGTGACCTACGATGCTCACACCACCATTGTAGCAGAAGGCCCTGCACCTTCTGACTGCTAGAAGGCTGCAACTGCCAAGGATGTGCCCCTGCTGTCAAGGCTCCCTATGCTGCTTGTTTTCATCAGCAAGACCCTTCAACCTTGACCGGCACGCTACAACAACAACCTCTGCACCAAGCCACGACCCAGTGACCGGTAAAACAAGGCCATGCTGAAAGACTGAACAACTGTGTCTTGAACTAAAAAGATAGATGCACACATTAGAAGAATAACAGTTGCCAGTGTGAATGTTTTTACAAGTTATGAACTGAACTGACTCACGGGTTAACCAGCTTAGTAATTGCTCACATAGGCCAAATATTGAAATTGCACCTGTGTCGATTTTAGTCACTCATCTTCCCTTTCTTTCTAGAACACTGTATTGGTTTGGGAGTTGTATCAACGTTCCTAGAACACTGTAGTTGATGGAGCAACGTTTGTATTGGCTAGAGCCCTTCAGCTGAGTTCGGAAAATCCTGTAGCTAAATCTCCATTAATGTGTGTAGTATTCCGTTTTGCTGTAATATGAAAGTTCATCTCTTTTAATTAAGATAAGCACTGGGCTGGACTATGAGTTTTTGTGTCTGTTTTGACATTTTTAGTTCTGAATATATTCCCAGCTATCCCCGTGCCCCCTCCTGCCACCTCCACCCCCAAATGCCTCTTCCCCCAAGTCTCCTCTCCATCGCTACCTTAAGAGTCAAGTGCAGAAAGGGTGTAATTTGCCCAATTTATATTGCTATAGTATGGTGGACCCCAGGACATCCAAAGCAAGAAACCATTACCACCATAGTTGTGGCCCAGTAGCATCTTCTTGCGTTGCACTTCCCTTCTCCCCAACCCTCCTCAACCCCCCTCATTGCCCAATGGGTTCAGACACATGAATTATTGAACACCCTCAACATATGTACACACTGTGTTAAAGGGTAGTCTGAATGTAATAAAACCAGCCGTACACAGTCAAAAAGGAAGGTCGTTTGTACTCCTTACTTTGCCAGGTTTCACAGAACTGGTACAGATGGATGTCTTCATTTGACACCCACAACCCATTATTCTATGCCACCACCTTCAGATCCACTTTTGATTTGTCACATTTTCATCTCCAGAAACATGTTTGGTTTAAATGTGCCTTTGATAGCCTTTACGACGGTGCTGTGTAAAAATGGAATCCAAGTGTAGTTCCAAAAATAAGGTTTATTGCAAGTTGCAACACCAGTTACACAGAGTAGTAAAGGCATGCCCTTTCATGGCGCTTCCACTCAAACGACTCCTCACAAGGTTCCAAGAACCTAGAGAGTACAGAATTTCAAGAGGAGCACGCTCAAGAATTGAAACAAGATTATTACAAAAGTAAACACTAATTGCTACAATGATATACAAAGTAAATGCATTTGCCACTGATAACACATTTCCCTCTAATATAATACAAATAATCCCACACTAAAACACTCCGACCAGAAACAAAAAATAATACAAACATCTTACTCATATGAATAGTTTCATCAGACATTCACATCACATACAAAATCTGACATCCACTTGGGCCTAACAGACTCTTCTAATACGACCTTCCTTTTCCATATGATCACACCCCAAATTTCCTCCTGAATTATTGTCACTCTCTGATGCATCCTTTGCTTCAGTCACCACTACACCATCTCCTTCGTCTTGCCTGACCATGTCATTTGAAATTCCACTATTTTCTACATCAGCCCCTGTTTTCATTGCCTCTGTTCTCCTTATTCTCATCCTGTTTCTGATTCTCCCCGGCATGATCAAATTGGAAGACTTGGAAACAATGGTATGTATGTTCCAGACAACGTGAAACTGCTCGCATATGCCTCTGCAATTCTGGCTGCTTCAAGCTCCCACCCAACATTCTGTCAAAAAATACAGGGTGACAAACTCCTGGCAATTCCAAGCCGCACGCCAAATCTCCAAAAGATTTAAATTCGGAAAATGCCAACAACCGCGTTCAACTGCCAAAGGAGTGAGGGGCACTATAGCTGTAAGCGCTTCCTTGATTTCCAACATCAGCACCATACCAAACTCCGTACTCCATGTGTAGATGCTTCCAAATATCCGACAAAAGTTCCCAAAAATGTTGCGCTCCGCCTGCTCACTTTGAAGCGACTCCAGTACCAGTAAGATTAATTGTATTAAAGAAAAATCTTCTGCGGGTCCCGGGTGTTCCATCTCTCGTCGCCAATACTGTAAAGTTGTAGTCCAAACTCAAACAACTTCTCTCATGGTTCCAAGAAAAAGAGAATATAGAACTTCAAGAGGAGCACGCTCAAGAAGTGGAGCAAGACTATTACAAAAGGTAAACACTTAAATGACTACAAACATTTACATGTAATATACAAAGTAAATGCATTTGCCAAACAGAACATGCTGGCTCCAGAGTCAACATTAATGACCCAGTGCCAAAAATCCATGCCTACCCATACTTGTATGACTGACCTCCGAGTGCCCTTCTCAAGAGTTTGCCAAGTCTAGCTTAAAGGTAGTGTTTAAGCTTGTGGTTGCCTGCTAGCATATGTCCTACTGCCTTTCTAAGAAGAGACTGCAGTTCTGGACATCAGGCACTTAAGAGGACTTCAGCCACCGAGGACAGTGTTTTTAATTGCAGCCTTGCTCCCAGACGACTTTCTGATGGTTGTCTATGATGAGTGCATGACTAGGCTTGCTTTATCATGCATGGTTCACATATTCCATTCGGCTGCCACTCTTGGAACACTGAAACCCATTCAGTCTTTCTCTCTAGACCACTGGTGAATGTTGAATCCACTAGTGGTACAGCTAAGTCTGCTTATGTGGCGTTATTCAGTTGTGCCAGTCAGACATCTTAGAGGTGTCCTTGTTAACTGTGTCTTATTTCAGACAATTTATCTGGATTATGTTAGTTTAAGGATTTGACAGATGTTGCTGCTTTTCACCCTTTTTCTCATTTTTGCTTTAAAATATCTTGCACCTATCTGAAATTCGAGAGAGCCAGGTAGGACTAATAATACAGTTACATTAATTGTCTGACTAGGACACTTTCACTGTCTACAAGCGTGAGAACTGGCAAGGGTGCAAAGCTGTGGAGATAGGGTCCATTGCCTTGCATATGTGCAACGGGGAACTGCACGGATTTGATTGTGGATTTAAAAGGCAATGTCTTATCCCTCCAAGTGATGGCAGGCCTCAAAATATTGGAAATGGAAGTCTGAAAGACTTAAAATACCAGGTTACTTAGAAAGGTAGTATTCATCAGTAAGGTAATTTAGAGACCTTTAGTTTAGGCTACGCCCTCTCTGTAATCTCAAAGCTGGTATGGAGTACTGAAAGTGGCATGGGTTTTGGTTGCGTCCCTTTCAGAATTGTCCTTAATGCAAGAACAAAACACACACATTCTTTTTCGTAAGCAATAATAAAAAATGCACAACAGCTGAAAACTGACCCACCTTCTAGATCTGCAATTTGTTTGGTTGTAATTTAGTGACTGAAAGTACTTAGTGGTTCATCAACCTTACAGTTATCTAGTATCTACTCGGATTGGAAAAAGCAGATATTAATTTTTTTTTATTTTTATTTCTGTGTATTTTGGTGTGGTTGTATACCATGCATGGTTATCTTTATTAAAAATACAAAATAAATCTTTACGGCTTCTCTTGATAACGTTTAGCAAAATGACTCTGCAGTTCTTGGAACCATGAGAGAAGTTGTTTGAGTTCGTCCTAAGGAGAAGACGCTCTCTACCACTGCAGCTCTTCACCTTTTGCAGAATCTTCTCATATCTCCAATCACAAAGCTCTCTCTGCCCCGGCTACTGCCTCAGGATTCCAAGTTGCCTTTTACTGAGAATTATGTTTCAGATGTTTGTGGTTCTTGACACTTTTGCGTTTTTTTTCTTGTGGAAAAAATAACTATACAACTATAACTAAAGGTGTTTTAAATTGTTTGTTTTCTCATGGATGAACCATTAATCTCTTGCCTGCTTTGCGGCACCCCAAAGGCATGTATTTTTTTGAAATATGGTTGCTTTCTTAAAAACCTGCTTTTATTGTAGCCTCTTCAGGGGACTGTGCGGGGGTGAAATTAGGACGCTCTCCATTGGAAATTTTTTGATGGTTTCCTATAGAAAATGTTACTAATTAAAAATTGTATGTAATCTTAGCGCAGACACGTTTGATTTCTCCAACCCTACCCACCGGAACTATACTCTTACTCCATTATTACAGGTGAGCTTGCTAGATTTACACTTAAGATATATTTTTGTAATCTTCAACCTTGTTTGTAGATTGTTCATAGACCTAAACTAATAAATTGGAGAGTAGTTTCACACGTTATGAATTTTCCGTACGCTATCAATCCAGGACGATCAGTGTTTAAGGTCAGTAACTTTCGTCTTTTGGCATTCTGATATTGCATTGGTGTTTGTTCTCCTTAAAGCTTTCAGGTATTTTCTTTGATTTAGTCTTCACTTAAATTCAGTCCATATACATATATATATTTTCAATTTATTTCCCTCAGGACCGTCGCTATGGTGATCTAACAGAAGACCAGCTTCCAAGCTGCGAGAGCCTGAAAGACACCATTGCCCGTGCGCTCCCTTTCTGGAATGAGGAGATTGTTCCACAGATTAAGGAGGGCAAGAGGGTTCTGATTGCAGCTCATGGCAACAGTTTGCGAGGGATTGTCAAGCACCTGGAAGGTTTGTAGAGTTACTGTTACAATGCAGGGAAAATATCACACTCATGTTGCCTCTGCTGCCTATCTGTTATGTGAAGCTCTTTTCTTCTCCTGCCCGTTCCTTGGGGGAAAACAAAATGTCTGACTCCAGTTACATGTTGCCTTCAACCAGAGTATAATCTCGGGCTCCAACCTTTGAAAGCAACTCGACTTTTCTAACAAACTTACACATTTTTAATGATTCGAAAATAGCAGTTATGACGATGTGGTGAGTTTAATGCAAGCCATACATGTCAGCATTTTCCTGCTTCACTTTAGGTACTCCCTGGTTTGCAGCTATATCACACTCATGGAAATTGATGGGAATACTGAGTTTGCTTTGCAACAGGCATTAACAACTGCCCTTGCAATGCTGCTCATGTTTTCACGGTTTCACATTTGTTTTAATTGTTGTTTGTCAGCACTTTGAGTAATACGGTAATTATTTAAAAAATAGCACAACTTGACACTTTACCCTCCAAAGAAGAACTATCTGTGGCTAAATTAATTAACGGGAGCAAACTCTTGAGTATGAGTCGTCGCAAAACATGCTTTCCCACAAGTGCATTCTTACAATCAAAAAGATACACTCCCTCATTACGACCCTGGCAGTCGTGAGACCGCCAGGGCCATGGTGGAGGTTGGACCGCTGCAATCTGGCCTCCACATTACGACCGTGGCAGAGTCGCCACGGTCCAACCACCGGCACCGCCAGGTTTCCGACAACATGTCGGTGCCGGGTGGGGTCTCAATCCGGATTATGAGTCCCCTTTGCATGGCGTCCCCACCGCCATGCAAAGGCTGGCAGAAAGTGGGTGTTAGGAGGGGGGCCTGGGGGCCCCTCGTATTACCCATGCACTTGGCATGGGCAGTGCAGGGGCCCCCATGGACAGCCCCGTCACGCTTTTCACTGCTCGAATTACAGGCAATGAAAAGCGCGACAGGTGCTGTTGCACCCGACACACCGCAACATTGCCGGCGTCAATGTTGTGTTGAGTAGTCTGCTGGGCCAGTGGGCGTAAATGCTGTTTCTGCCCACTTGCCCAGCGGAAAACTCATAATAGGGCTGGTGGGCAGAAAACCGAAGTGGTGGCTTTCCGTCCGAAAGAGGATGCCCACCAAACTCGAAATTAGGGCCCACCTTGTAGGAATATGAAAACCATATAGCATCCCTTAGTGCCCAACAGACGAATTACCTTGGTATACTGCCATGGTATAACACAGTATTATTAACAAGAGAGTGACTGGGAGCAATTAAGTCAAGCATAAACGCTCCCAGTCACTAGTTTGTTGTAGTTCTGGTCCTTGTTCAGGGTTAGAAATAACATGAAGTGAGAAAGGAAATAATGTCCTTTTTTGTTCCTATAAAGTTGGATTTAGTGATTGGCCAACATGTTTCTTGCCATAAAGGTCAAAATGACCTTTGGCAATTCGTCAGTACCTTGTGATATCCTAATCTACATAGGATTGAGACAGGAGTCTGAAGTGAGAGAGAGATATTGTGAGAGAGATATTGTGAGAGAGATATTGTGAGAGAGATATTGTGAGAGAGATATTGTGAGAGAGATATTGTGAGAGAGAGATTGTGAGAGAGAGAGAGAGAGCTAGAGAGATATTATAATAAACTAGTGACATGGAGGCCCTCAGTTAATTTTAAATTTAGCATTTCACTCACTTTCACTCCAGCCTACACCACTTTAGCACTCCCACTATAGGCTTTCTACGGCGAATCACATCAAACGATCTCCAGCAAAGAGCCCCTTGAGGGGCCCCGTTGGGCATTGCAACGCCGGCCCAACAATGATGAAGCGTGCCACCTAGTTTTGTGGGTGAGAGCCCTTGCTCCTGAATAATTATGTTCCACTGAATGTAACTCCCTCGAAACAGTTGTTGTTTCACCTAGAGGTAACATTAGAAACTGCATACTCCTTGTGTATTAGTTATAAAAAGATGTTCATCAAATGATTAACTTTGGTATGTGTTTGAGACAGTGTGGCTAAAACTCTTGTAAATCCAATGAGGAAACATTGGCTGAAAGAAGGAACTTCCCCACTCTAGTAGATTATTCCCTCCTTGTTCTTTTTGTGGGGTTTTACCTAAATATTTTCTCATTTCCTTGTAGTTGGATTAGAAAATAACAGGAAATGTGGAGAAAATACTGCCTATTGTTTGGAATTGATATTATGAAGATGGCACGAATACGTTGAACATGGACTAGTCTCAAACATGAATATCTTGAGGATTATGTAAAATAAGTAGAATAAATAGCACTAGCTATATTTAAGTAACCTCACATAGGTTGATGTACAATTTCAGCGTCTTAAAATGATTGTTCAGTCCAAATGTCTATCACTGTACTACGAGCGGGAAGAATTGCTCGTTAAATGTTTGTCAGATTGAAAACGTTTAATTGTGTTCTCGGTTCCCAGGTATGTCGGAAGAGGCGATCATGGAACTGAACCTGCCCACAGGTATCCCCATTGTTTATGAACTGGACAAGAATTTGAAGCCAATTAAGCCCATGCAGTTTTTGGGCGATGAGGAGACCGTCCGCAAGGCCATGGAAGCTGTCGCCGCGCAAGGGAAAGCTAAAAAGTGAATGTGGCTTATGACAGATTTCATAACCTGTGCATCCACCAAACGCCACGGGCCTAGGAACTCTGAGATACAGACTTTGTGTGACCCTCCTTTAAAAAGAAAACTAACTTAGAACAAAAATGCCTGCACGCATTACACCTCATGAAACTTGAGCAGACAGCACCTTCATTCCTGCTAGAATGCTTATGTTCTAGACACATGCCTAACCGTTTCCAGTTCGCATGCCAGTAATGTATAGATCGTGGGCCAGTATTTACCTCCCCATACTAATTGAGTGTACGTTTCATATCACATGTTGACACCAATCTGCGGGTCACTTGAACTTCCCCTTCTATTGAAAACACTTACGCTTCGTAATATTAATGTCAACTTATTAAACCAGTAGCACTGAATGTTTTCCATACAGTACAGATGCAGTCATAGCTAGACTAAACGATTGGCATTCTGGGTGAAAAAGCTGCTTCAGATGATATATTGGACTATTCAAGTTACTGGTATTTTCTTACTTTCCTGGGTACGTTTAAGTTCCAGTTGTCTGACCAAAGGCATTTCTGGGAGGGAGACAGTACATTTTAAATGGTTTCAGCTGGAAGTTTGCTATTTATTTAGCTTCTTTTTACAAGAAAAAATAAATGGGTAAATCATTCCCTTTTTTTTTTTTTTTTTTTTTTTTTTTGGACAGACTAAGCAGTTTATTTTTAAATATTTATATTTGAAAGGTTGAGCATGTCAGATCGTTAGCCACTTCTAATGTATGTTCTTTCTACTTTTCAACTTGTCCGTGTGAAAAGATATATATTTTTTTTGTTGGTTGCAAACCAGCTACATAACCTTTTTTTTTTTATACCATGTTCTTGATTACAGCACTTATTTCCATGGAATGTTTGCTGTCGGTCTGAAAACAAAATGCACTGAAGTTACTTTTTATAGATGCACCTGCTACACTTTTCTCAACGGTTTAGTCCTTTGAAGTCGCACATTTAAACTAATCATTTTAATGTCCACCGGGTTAATGTAGAAATAAATGTGTATAGAGGAACCAACACACTAGACCTGTATTTTGGAATTCTTATGCATTGTTGTGACCACATGCCATTCCCTTTCTCCTGTGTTGAGCGGAGCACATCAAGATACTGTATAAATGTGTAGGTAAGTGCATTGTTCCTTTGGGTGCTAGGTTTTCTCTCGTTGAGTCTACACCATTGGTCTTTGCCTGTTCATTAGACCATTTAGTGAGCAGCGGACTTTGCACTCAGTTTACTGTACTTGAATTGTTCCGATGCAGGTTTATTTCTTCCTTGTTAATCATTCAAATAAAAGAGTGATGTGCAATAATATTTGTGATGTGGTTATGTTGTCCTCTAGTTTAACAATCATAAACCGTGACATTACCTCCCGTCCCTCCCTCGCCTTCCTTTTAAACCAATGAGGCCTCCCACCTCCCCCCTAGACCCTCCCTTCCCCTTTTAAACCCCCCCCCCCCCCCCCCCCACCCTTATCCCCTCCGGTTTCTTTTGTCTAGCCCACGCTAGACGTTTTTCTTTCCCTTACCTGCACAGCGGGGCCTGGAGGTCTACGTTGGAGGCGCTCCTTGGGGTGCGGAGCCCCACAAGGAGTGCTGCAGCTGATCGCGTCGTAAAGCGAACAGCCGGGCTGCTCAGGACTACGCGGAAGGAGGGCCGGCTGACGGGGTCGACCGGCCCTTTGTGGCTGGGGCTTCGATTTCCGGGTTATCGCGCTGCAGAGCAGCGTGGAACTGCAGGATGGAGATTTTTTGGCTGTGATGCCACGATTCGACTGGTAGGACGGGCGTTTGGCCCGCTGTTTTATGGTTTGGCCAGGAATGTTTGAACTTTTTTGGGGATTGGTTTATTCCTAAGGGGGAGGTTCTGGTCACTATATATGTGGAGTGATTTTAGGTGTAGGGCAGTGTATATTGGATATTGAAATGCCGAAGGTTCAGACGAAGAGGT
The DNA here is from genome assembly GCF_031143425.1 of Pleurodeles waltl. Taxonomy (NCBI): domain Eukaryota; kingdom Metazoa; phylum Chordata; class Amphibia; order Caudata; family Salamandridae; genus Pleurodeles; species Pleurodeles waltl. Next base: position 862,770,098 of record NC_090445.1, read on the forward strand.
GTAGGATTGTCTCATCTTCCTCTTCGGAGGAGGAGGGTGCTGCTAGAGTTTCCAATCCTGGGGACTCACAGTTGCAGGATAAGGGCACTCCCCTCATGTCTAGGGAGGAGGTGCAGGAGATGATTGAAGTGGCTGTTACCAGGGCCCTTCAAGCAGGGGTGACCGGGTCTGGTCACTCTAAGACTTCTCATTCATCGGCTGCTACAAGGAAGTCCTCGTCAGACAGTGAGGGTGATGAGGCCCCATCTACGTCATCTGGGGGTAAATATGTATCCAGAGAGGAAATGTGGGAGGTGATGGCACATGTTCGAGACAATTTGGGTTTCCCTGTGTTTCAACCTTCAAGCTCGGATTCTCACTTATTTCCTCAATATCAGACCCCTTCCAAGTTTGCCATGCCTTTTCAGGGACCTGTGAAGGATATGGTGTTTCGTGAATGGAAGGATGTGGATAAAGCTCAGGTTCCACGATTCCTACAGAAACTGTATTTACTTGAGGGTGAGGAGGTATTGCCTCCTTCGGTCCGCCTGGATTCGATTTTAGCTACCCTGATTGGCAAGACTGCAGTAAATCCGGAGGATTGTGTGCCTATGGATGCCACGGATCGTAAAGTGGATTCAGGTCTTAGAAGGGCATTTGCCGGTGAGAATCTGGCGCTAAGGGCAGGTATATATTCTGCTTATGCGGCTCAGTCGTTGGTGCAAGACTTTGATAAGCTGGCGGTGGCTGTTCAGGAAGGAGCTGAATGTTTAGAGCTCCTGGCTGGTATGGAGCAACAGGCCAGATTGTTGGAGGATGTTTCTTCGGATGTGGTTCGTACTTCGGGTCTGGCCTCTGGGGCTTTGGTTGGGGCTCGTAGGTCCCTCTGGTTACGTTCATGGAAGGCTGACCCAGGGGAGAAGGCGGCCTTGCTGAGACTGCCGTTTGAAGGTCGTAACTTGTTTGGAGAGCAATTGCCATCCATGCTTTCCAAGGCATTTAAGGAACGGAAACATGCCTTACCTTTATAAAGGGGGTTCTACTTCCAGTAAAGGGTGGAAGAAGCATTCCCGATCTTCTACGAATAGGGATGCTAAATCCTTTTCCTTTAGGAAACGGTGTTTTCAGCCGTGTTTTTCTCCTAAGAAGGCTGCTCCTGCGAACCGGGGTGGTTTCAAGAAGGGGTCCTGACAATCACTGTGGGCCTGGCATAGGGCCGGTTGGGGGAAGGCTGAGTCACTTTCTGTTTGGGAGGAGAGTGTCAACGATCGTTGGGTGCTAGACATGGTTACCAATGGTTATGCCATCGATTTTGTGGGGGTTCCTCCAGATTCAGGGGTACGTCCCACCCCTCTGCCTTCAGGGGGATCACGGAGAAGGGCATTATTGGACGGAGTATGGGACTTGCTGGTCAAGGGGGCCATTTCCTGTGTTCCTCTGGAAGAACGGGGTCAGGGGACTTATTCGGTCCTGTTTCTTGTGCAGAATGTTTCAGGGGTTTTTCGACCGGTGCTCGATCTGAAAGAGGTGAATACTTGGATCAGGACGGTGCATTTCCGTATGCTGTCTATTCAGACTATCTTTCCGTTGGTCAGGCAAGGGGACTTTCTAGTGTCGCTGGACCTGCAGGATGCTTACCTGCATGTGCCTGTGGCAAGGTCTTCTCAGAGGTTCCTGAGGTTTGCGGTGGATCAAGAACACTACCAGTTTTGCGTTCTACCTTTCGGTCTGAAATCTTCTCCTCAAATTTTCACGAAGGTGCTGGCCCCCCTGGTGGCTTTGCTACATTCAGAGGGGGTGTTTATTCATCCTTATCTGGACGACATCTTGATTCATGCCCAGTCACGGGTCCTGTTGCAGAGACAGGTGGACCAAGTTCTGGGGGTCCTGCAAAACCAAGGGTTTTTAATCAATTGGGAGAAATCAGATTTGGTTCCGTCCCAGGATCTGGTTTTTCTGGGGGCTCAGTTTCAGACTCTTCTAGGCTTGGTGTCGGTATCAGAGAAGTGGTTGGGTGTACTCCAGGCTTGGTCAAGAAGGTTGTATTGCTGACTGCACCACGGGCTCTTCTTTGGTTGCGGCTGCAGCGTCATTTGGCGTCTGTGATAATTCTGGTTCCTTGGGCGCGTTTCCATCTCCTGTGCTTGATGACGTGGTTCTTGAAAAGGTGGACTCCGGGGTCCAGATTAATTCGCAGGGAGTTGCAATGGTGGTTGGAGGCAGATCATCTTCGGGTAGGGGTTTCTTTGTCTCCTCTGAGTCCCGTGGTGGTTACTACGGATGCCAGCCTATCCGGTTGGGGTGCGTGGATAGGGTCGGCTCAGGTTCAGGGGTTTTGGTCCCCTCGGAGGCGAGTCGGTCATCGAATTGGCGCGAATTGAGAGCGGTCTTTCTGGCTCTGGTCCATTTCCAGGGGTCCCTGAGGGGGACGGTGGTTCTTATTCGGACGGACAACTTAGTGGCCAAAGCTTATGTCCTCCGGCAAGGAGGGACCAGGTCAAGGGCTCTGTTCAGTCTAGCCAGGGAGATTTTTGTGTGGGCTCAGGAGTGGGTTCCTTCTCTCAGGGCTACGTACATTCGGGGGGTGGTCAATGTTCGAGCGGATCTACTGAGCAGGGTGATTCCTTCGTCTCAACTTTTCTCCCTCTGGAAGTCTGTTTCTGCATCTGGTTCGGCTTTGGGGGCTTCCAGTGCTGGATGTGTTTGCGTCCGCAGAGAATGCGAAGTTGGATCGCTTCTGCTCCCGGTTTCGGTGTCCCCAGGCCTGGGAGGTGGACGGGATGTCATGTCTTTGGCCGAGGGGTCTTTTGTATGCATTCCCTCCGTTTCAACTTCTCAGGGCTTTTCTGTTGAGAGTGAGGGATCTGGGGTCCAGAGTTATCCTGATTGCACCTCTTTGGCTGCGAGCGAATTGGTTCCCATTGTTAAGGCTGATGGCCGACGAGAGGATGTGGCCTCTGCCTCTTTGTCCATCTCCCCTGGAGTTTCCCTGCCTCCCAGTGGTGTCGTTAAGGAGGTTGCACTTGACGGCCTGGAAGTTGAACGACGGGGCTTGACGGGTCTGGGGGTTCCTGTAGCTTTGGGTTCTACATTTTTGGCTTCCTGTCGGCGTTACACTTTATTTTCCTATGGTAGACAGTGGCGTTTTTTTTCTTCTTGGTGTTTGAATCATGAGTTGGATCCTACCTGCGTGTCTATCCTTGAAGTGTAGCATCTCTAAGGGTACAGTGGGCGGCGATTCAGGCATTCAGAGGTCCGTGGCGTAATCTTCAGGATGAAGGGCGCCTGATGCCTAGATTTTTTTCAAGGTCTGGTTAATTTGTTTCCTCGCCCGGTACGTTCTTTTCCTTCCTGGGATCTTTCCTTGGTTTTGGATGTTTTGACGGAGGCCCCATTTGAACCATTGGGGGACTGTGATTTGCGCCATTTGTCTTTGAAGACGTTCTTTTTGGTAGCCATTAGTTCGGCTCGTCGGTTAGGGGAATTAGGGGCATTGGCCTGTTCCTTTCCTTTTTGTAAGGTTTTTCCCGATCGGGTAGTTCTGGTTCCGGTGCCTTCCTTTATTCCGAAGATCAATTCTTCATTCCATTCCCGTCAGGAGGTTATCCTTCCTTCCTTCATTTTGTCCAGATCCATCCTCAAGGGAGGAGGTCCGTTTGCATTCGTTGGATGTACGCAGGGCTTTATTGGAGTACCTGCGGGTGGTGGCTCCTTTTCGTAAGGGGGATTCGCTTTTTGTTAATTTCGGTCCGGCACGTAAAGGTGAGAAACCTTCCACGGCTTCTTTGAGTCGGTGGGTTAGATCTTTGCTTCTGTTGGCCTATTCCTTGAAAGGGGTGGTTCCTCCTCAAGGGATTCAGGGTCGGTCTACCAGAGGTATGGCGGCTACGGTTGCAGAGCTTCAGGGGACTTCCGTGGTGGAAATTTGCAGGGCCGCCACTTGGGCTTCGCCTTTGACGTTTGTGCGTCATTTTAGGCTAGCGGACTTGGGTAATTTGGAGTCGGTATTAGGTCACAGAGTCTTATCCTCTATGAGGTAATAGGGGTAGGATGTTTTGGTGTCCTTGGGGGCAGGATATGAATAAAGGATCTTGCAACTCAGTGTCCGTCTCCTGTGTTTTTCTTGCTATGTCTCATTGGTTTAAAAGGAAGGCGAGGGAGGGACGGGAGGTAATGCTTCCATTTTCTTGCGATAATGGCATTACTCCTAGTCCTACTCCCTCGCCTTCCTCTTCCGTTCCCTCCCACCCTCCCGGTACGGACTGTCCGAGTTGCTGCTTGGGCTTGGTTTTTGTACAGGAGGGGATTAGGGTAGGGGGGGGTTTTAAAAGGGGAAGGGAGGGTCTAGGGGGAGGCGGGAGGCCTCATTGGTTTAAAAGGAAGGCGAGGGAGTAGGACTTGCCATTATCGCAAGAAAATGGAAGCATGATTGCAAAACTGTATGGCACACTTAATTTTTTTTTTAAAGTCTACATTTTCTTTTACATGTGGCAAAGGTGCATTTAAAGAAAGACAAAAAAGCTCCAAAGCACCTCATTTATCAGATTACAGCATGGCAAATGAAATAAAAATGTTATTTCTATTTAATGTCAGTCAGGGAAATTATTACTACCAAAACTATTAGCATTTGTAACATGTTAAATTACAATTGGCCCAGCAAGTGTCTTGGTGGAATGCTATAATTGGTATACAGAATTACTTCTGTGTCCCTTGTCCCATTCAGTACATCATGAAGTGAAATACCACCTCCAAGACTGGAAACCAAGTGCAGGAACGCACCATAAACCCCTCAGCTGGGCGCTATAAATGGACATAGCTTACACCGCCTCTTCCTGATTCCTGTCTTTGGGGATAGGGAGATGGAGGTTATTGCCGGGCTCTGACCTCCACATTTGCTTCAGCCCCTCCTCCCTTGCTGGTTGGGGGGTGGTCCCTAGCAGTCCATGGCGCACCAAGCATGGAGATAATAATAATATAAAATCTCGGATTCCTAGCTTCAAAAGGGCAAGAGCCGGATGTGATGTGGTCTCTAATATCATTGGGTTTTGTGCTTGAGCAATTGTTCTGCTGCAAAGTTGCCAATCCTCGCCCACTGCCCCGGCTGTAATGCAAACTCTTACCTTTTTGAATATTGCTCTTTTGACAATAACCCTGAGTTTTTGACTATGGTTGACCTTTTGAGTATCTTTTAGCAGGGGAAGATGCCTAGGGGGATCTGTGTAGCTCTTGTGCACATGGGCCTCTCCTTAGCACCTTTCTTGTACATACGCTTGCCTGGTTCTCTGTAGATACAGTGCTACTTCAGGGTTGCTGCACATGCACATCAATTTGGTGTACGGTCTCAGTGCATTCACAGGACGGTCTTTGGTCTCCACACATGAAGGTCCCTTGGCTATTGAGACACCGCATGTGTGGTCCAAGATCTTTTCGTGCTGCAGCTGTTTCCTACTAAGTTTGGTGCGTGAAAAGTGCAATACAGGAACGCAGGAGCAAGGTTGCTCATTGTGGGGAAACATTCTACCGAAAAATAAATATTTCCCCTTCTCCCTCATCTCGCTCTAGTTCCTATTCTCCAAAAAGAGTTAAAGGTTTAAGTGAGGATAAGAAGAAAAGATTGAAGGATTGTGACGGAGACATTGCCTGCAAGGAAGGAAAAGGAAGCTATGAGTAAATAGTTTTCTCTCCTTGATGAGATGTGTTCTGATGATCCTGACTCTAGTGTTGAGACTGTCTTTCTATGAACAAACTGTTAGCTCATTTCACAAACTATACTGGATTTCCTTCCGCTGAAATTACACTTAAGAGGAACCTTTGCTTAGACAATTCAAGAAGTATACAAAAAAGTGATGGATTGAATGCTTGAATCAATCTCAGCCACTGGTAATTACTTGGGGCCGCATCCCAGTCCATCGCATTTTGGACCCAGACTCATGCAAATCAGTCTTGATCCTGCTCTAATGGGAACAGTCCAGCGTAAACTGCCAAGCCAGGTCCTCCCTGAACTGGAGCACAAGCAACCAAGGACCGGTTTTATCCTGGTTAGGGCTCACCAGCTGCAGGTATAGCTTGGTTGCAGCAGCAGTGTGCACAGGACCCATGTCTGGGCATACTTGCTCCATTTAGGGTGTCACACTGAAGTATACAAAAAAGTGATGGATAGAATGCTTGAATCTGTCTCAGCCACTGGCTGATGAGCCTTATAAGGGCCAAACTGGTCCCAGATTTCCTGTGTTCAAACAAGGTGGACATGAAATATTTTTTTAATAATCCATTGTACTTTCAGGAATGCTGGAAATCGGGGACTATGTCTGATAATTAAATGAAGCGGTCTTCACCGTGTTTTCAGTAACACTATCTTTATCTTTAAAAGCATTACAGATAACACAGACTCGGCTTTTGATTAACGTAGACACCATGCGACAAACTGTCATTCGTTTTCATTTGGCGTATGCTTTTAGTTAGCAATGCTACATTAAGAGTCCATTGCAAACAGATCAAACATGATATGAGCTGTACATATCCTGCTTAAGGAGGCGCTTTCTTAGTTAATTCCAATACAGACTTTCCTAAATGTCTTTGCAATGTTACCTTTCGGATGCCAAAGATAACAGAACTGCAGGATATTTTTTGTAAGTCGCTTGTAATGAATCTGATCTCTAAAGCAACAAGAAAGGCATCGCCCCCCAACCTTTGTTTAGCCTTCTTGCGCATGTGTGTCTGTCAGCCCCTTGTCCACAAACTTGATTTAAAGTACTGTCGATGCTCCTTCACCTGCGAATGTTCTTGCAGGCGCTATAATGGTACAAGCAATGGCAAAAGGTCTGACACTGACTGTCAGCCTTTTGGCTCTGTCAATACTTATTTTGTCATTGTTTTTGCAAAATGTAATTGCTGTAGAAGCTGCCCGGCCCGTGTCAATTATAAAAACAAAGAAAACAATTTGGCTAAAATAGCTTTTGGTCTGTAACCACACATTGCCATAGCGGTCCCTGGAATGGATAGGAACTACTTTGTTTGTGGGTGTGCTCTTTGTGAAAGGGAAGAATGTTGTCACAGTGAGGTTAACCAAACGATGAAATGGGCTGGCCTATTACCCCATGTTAATGCTGTATTGGGAAAGAAAACGCGAATTGCACAATAACAGAAGTGGATGTAATGGGTGAAAGTCCCTCTTTGCACAGTAAACTTGCATTTTAGGAAAATCGAAGTCTGTTCTGATTCAGTGCAACACCAACACAGCAATTTATTCCTAACATAATCAGTTACATCCTCGTCTGAGGAAAAATATACATGTGTTCGAAATTTAGGCACTTTGCCATACTCCTGACCCAAATTATCTTGGTGCTGCAGTTAGCGTATCACACTGAGCTTAACAGGGCGTTAGTGCTATCTCTGCCTAATTAGAGTAGCACTGTCTAGGCCACAGAATCTAAGAAATCAAATCAGAAACTCTAGATGTTGCAAGACCAAGCAGCCAATTCTGCATGAACTTTAACTCCTACCACCACAGCTTGATAGGACCTACAGTGTCACCCACTGGGACAGAGAACAAAATTCAAATTACTTTGCAGTCTTTAAAGGCCATGACCCAAAGGGCTAATAAGCACAGATTTAGGTACAGCAATGAAAACCTAATTGCACATGTCCTTTTCATCTGAGAGATCTACGGAGGCCGATGATCCCGGATACGGGTGCACAGTTGTGGAACGTGCTCAGCTTATATCTAAAACAATAAATTAATCAAGCATGTAAACTTTCAATATAAATTATTCTTCAAAATGGCATCTGACTTCCACCTGAATCCACTGGGATGACACCTTTTGTGGACCCCGCCTTCCCCGCCCTCCCAACCCCTTGAAGGTCCGACTTCAAATTAAGAACATATATTTGCAATGCAAGGGGTCTTGCGTTTGGTCGAGATAGGAATATACACCACTGATAACTAACTGGACTTTTCTTGCCACTTAAATTGAAAATGAAAAGTAAAACAGCTGACATAAGCGAGCTGATTCAAAGCGCCATGGCCAGCGCGGACGAGAGAGACAAAAAGAAAAAGAAGTTCGCTCGCCGTCAAACCTATCGGCAATCGTGCAGTTATCCATGTAACAGGAACAGTCTGCAAGGCGGTCACAAAACCGCCCAAAGGAGAGCGAAACGTAAAACATTTACCAATGATAACAAGGGATTTTTGAAAGGCAAGCCCAGGAACAAGTGAAAGTGATGGGCGTGGTTAAAAGCCCACAATACTTACAACATGTCAAAGCACTTGAGCGCTCAACCAAATGAGGGCACCTCTCTACCTCAGGTACAGGGCATCAATCCCCGTACGGAGGTTTGTCAGACCGGAAGTGCTTACGATAGTCAGCAGGGTTACATTGTATCTTACTGTCACAAGCCACTGTTTAGCGAAACAAATTTGGATGCAAGGACTTTGTAGGGTTTCAAATGAGTCTCCTTCTGTTGAAACTACCTCAGATACTCCTTCACTGGATGTACAAATCAAGAAAATATCTGGCCTGCCACTAACTTGATCCGGGAGCACTTCAGGTACATATCAAAGTCCCAATACTAAAGAAAAAGATTGTGCCAGAATTTTCTATGACTGTGCCCAAGTCCACTACCAGTGTGGCTTAGGCATCTGTTGGTTCAGATTTTGTCATTAAGGATTTAGGTACGTCAACCACTGGACTCACATCCCTGTGAGATTTTTGACAGGGAGGAGTACCACCCCTCTCTTGTCAGATAACACTGCTGAAGAACGTCTTAGCATCCTTATATGCGGATGATGCTTTAATATACTTGCGTAACTATACCTCTTCCCTCACAGAAGTTGTACAAATCCTGGATAACTTCGCCTTATCCTCTGGCCTATGCGTTAACTGGGCGAAATCATGTATTTTCCCGCTTACCTGCGGAGCAGCAAATGTCATTACCATTACACCAACTGACATGGGCATATCAGACCTTTAAATATTTAGGGATTCAGGTATACCACTCCATGACAGACTTACGGGAGGGCAACCTTGACAGGCTGCTACCCTCAACTCGTGGATCTATGGCATTTTGGAGCTCCCTCCCACTGTCACCAATGGGCCGTGTGGCCATAGCTAAAATGTTAATATTACCTAGATTCCTATACTATTTTACAGCGCTGCCGTTGCCCCTGCCACGCTCGTTTTTTCATAAATTACACTCCCTGCTAACAGATTTGCTATGGGGCAGAGATAGACGGAGGGTAGCATTAGCCATTACACAATATCCACAGGAAGAGGGCGGGCTGGGCATGCTGAACTTTGAACTGTACTACGCGGCAGCCCAACTCCAATGGGTGGCCGTGTGGTTTAGCGAACCCCCCACCCCAGAGTGTACAGCGCTATTGTCTTATACGGCACCACAAACGATACTGACATCACTCATGTCCAGACCTCCTTACCTGTCTAATAAAAATCCTCTATTGGAAACAGCCAGGTACTGCTGGCAGAGATATGTCCAGGGTAAAACTCTAACTCCCCCTTATTCGCCTGTGTTGCCTCTGGCTCAGGTACCAGGTGTCCAGAACCTCTCCCATCACCATGATATACGTGTAACCAAGGCATTGAAAATAGGGGACCTATACTCAAGCTCTAAGAGAAGCACTTTCGCAGAGCTTGTATCTCGCGGTGTCATGCAACCAGGGGCCTTCTTAACATTTAACGCCATTACCAAACTTCTGCAAAACTTCTGGGGGCGCAATACAAATGAACCCGACGAATCCCCTCTACTCACATCATTACTCACCATAGGAAACACAAAAGGCAGCATCACTAAATTATATAAAATCCTCCTAACAGATACCTGCACCACTCTGACCCAGGTCAAAGGCCGCTGGGATGGGGCTCTCTCCACACCAGTTGACCAGAAGGCCTGGGAAGCTGCCCTTTCCACGATTAAATCTGTATCCCGTAATGTCAGACTGAGATACACTCAATTTAATTACATCCACCAGGCATATCTATCACCGTCTCGTATCAGCAAAATATACCCAAACTCTAAACCAGAATGCCCTAGATGCGCTACACCCGCTGCTAATTTCTACCATATGGTTTGGGAATGCCACACAATAAACACTGGTTGGTGCCGCATAACAGAAACGGTAGCAGACATAATAGAAAACACGCTTACACCCACGCCAGAATCCTGCTTGTTGGGTATACGTCACCGGGGCAAGAATGTAAAACATACTCACAAGTTTATAGACCTTGCGTTTGTAATATACAAGCGATTGATCGCTACACTTTGGAAGGCCCCTAATGCCCCCCCCTATTCCGTTTGGCTTGCAGCCTTGCATAGCTCCACACTAGCGGAGGCTCACACTCTAAGACAGCTGCAACTCAGAGGCCAGATACAAGAGGGTGCCGAATACTGGAACCACTTAGTAGTACAAATAGAATCTAGAGATGATAAATACCCCCCTTGAAACACGAAACATGAACAAAATGCCCTTCAAATAAATACTTAGAAATCATGATAAGGAGCATATTACACCTGACGTGACACCCCACCTGATACCGGCATATTAACCCGAAAACACACAATCGGATAACAAGTGCAACACCACCCAATTGTGAATACGCAAACTGATAGTGGCTACTGATGCACTGTTAATCATGCCCTTGCCCCATAGCAAACTATATGTCATGCAAACAAAATACTGACATCTCCCACGCCCACACAGCTGAATGTTACCACAATTACTTCGAGTTCCACTAAATATAAATATACTTAAACAACACTACAAATATGCCTATTGTTATAAAATGTATCAAGTTTAAGTCGATTGTCAGCACATTGAAATGTAACCGTACTGTATAGAAACCACAAGTACGTGTAGAGGCACATGAAAAGAGAAAAATGTTTACTCTCTTACTGATTTAAAGGAAATGCACTGCTGTTCGTGTGTTATGTTTAATAAAAAGATAAAAAAAAGAAGAACGTCTTAGCAGTGTTTCAGTTGGCTAGAACACCTGTTTTGTTTCGATTATGAGTAATGTCCTTTGCTGAGCCTTATGGGTAGGTATCGTGTAGAGGAAGGTTGCTCAGAATCAACCTTCATACTTACAAGGATCCTGATGCCTACTCTTTGAAGCTCCAATATACGTATTCTGAAGTGGACAGTCAAACCCTTTATGTGGTTGGTGTCTGATCCCTCTTCGGCAGTGGTTCTGCAAAAAAAAATAGCTCTGCTTCAGCAAGGTTACAGTGAATTAGCTCGCTGAGCTCTTGGGGCTGCCTAGACAAAAGCCTGAGCCTTTGCTTTCTTTTAATGCCCCCCATAGATCTAATTAAACTTGTATCGGGAAACCTTCAGCTGCCTGTAAGCAGGTGACAAAGCAGGCCACGACCCGCAGAATCCAAATATGTGAGCCCTCGCTCCACCCTATGCTTCACATAGTTTGTTTAAACTCAGTCCAGTGATTTTATTTTGCTTTCCTCCACCCCGAACGGAAGTCAAAGTACTTACTTTGACATAATGTTGTTCAGCTTGGGCACCGTATAATTAAAGTGCTCCGATGTTTACTTCTGATTATCGGGCAATCAAATGCTTTGTGAAAAATGCTATAACTTGCTATTTCAAACCTGCCTAAACCCATGCAGTGGGTGTTTGCCCAACTGGCGTAGAACCGCTTGGATGCCCCCAAGTATGCTTTATGGACTAGCCTGGATTCATTAACACAAGTTAACAATAGGTAAAAATATGGTATTGCTATTATTACTTGCCTAGATAAGGCTTAGGAGGTGTTGTTGTAGGGCATTTACACCGCTGACCCCAAATCACTTGACTTGCTGTTTGACAGCGAACGGTTTGTGGGTGATAAAGCAGATCAGCCCATTATGCTTTTTAAAACAAGTGGAGTGACTGCCAGGTCTCTAGAACAGGCCCGCCTGCCCCTAGCAGTATTACTCTGTTAAATCAGGAGCTACAATAGATGAGAATGTAGATTTTCCTAGTAATTTATGACGGAAAGTCTTAATTTTTATTAAAGACACGGAGGCGAGTATTATGCTTCTCTAACTTGCTTTATTTTAAATAGCAGCAGTCAAGAAAACTACAAATAGTCAAAATGATTGCAATTGCCAAAACCAAAGAACAAAGTTCCTGAAGTAAGTGCAGGCAAAAGAAGAGACGAGGAGGAAGCCGGGAGCTGTCCGGAGAATTTTTCTGAAATGAATCCTGGAGATCAAAAGGAACGGTCGAGTTTGGCATAACCAGGGCTTGATCAGGTAGCTGGTTGCGCTGTTGTAGATGTTGCTGTAAGGGAGGGAAAGGACAAAAAATTAAGAAAGTTTGTCCCACTCGAGGCGGGATAATACTCGCCTCCGTGTCTTTAATAAAATTAAGACTTTCCGTCATAAATTACTAGGAAAATCTACATTTTATGTCAAGAACGGAGGCTCCTATTATGCTTTTTTAAAGCATATTAATCACTACAGAAGTTGCAGTATGTACCGGTTTACAATAAAATGTTCTAAAAACATTATCGTTAGACCAATCAGCTGACCTCAGAATGTCCTCCAGGCTAGAACCAACCCAAAAGGCCTTAGAGGCCATCGCACCCCTAGTGGAATGAGCCCCAAAAACAGAGGTATCAATCCCTGCAAGAGACATAACCCAGCGAACCCATCTGGCAAGCGTAGCTGAAGCAACAGGTTTGTGGGGTTTGCGAAAGGAAATGAGCAACTGGGAAGAGGAAGACATCCTGAGGTCAGCCGTGCGTTCTTCATAACATTTAAGACATTGACCAACACATAACTTAGGTTGATTGGGAAAGTATGGGTAGAATACTGTATGTAAATTAGATTTTGTGCGTCTATGAACTGAAAATAATACACCTGAAGGGGCAAATTGTCGAGAAGAAATATCCAACGCTCGAACATCAGATAAACGTTTGATAGAAACTAGGCAGAGTAACATGGTTAGTTTGGCAGAAAGTGATTTTAAAGACAACTCATAATTATCTTGCCAAGATAAAAACAGATTCAGTACTACATTCACATCCCACAACTTTGAGTACTTGGGTAACGGAGGAAAAGAAAATTTTACTCCCTTTAACAGGCGACAAAGGAGAGGATGTTCCCCGACGGGTTTGCCATTGACCTGATCATGGTGCATGGAAATTGCTGATCGGTATAAATTAATCGTCCTGTATGACTTACTTAAACCAGCTTGCGCCGCTAAGAAATTAATGACATAATTTATATCTGCTGAAACTGGATCGAGGTCCCTTCCCACACACCAGCTAGACCAAAGCGACCAAGCAGAGCTATATGCCTTTCTGGTGCCTGGGACACAGGCTTTGCTGATGAGGTCCGCAGCTTCATTCGAAATCGGGACGGAAGGTCGGGAACCTTCCTTGCCGAGAGCTGAAGTGTGTTGTTGATGACAAGGGGATGAGGATTTCCATGAGGATCTTGAAGAAGAGAAGGGAATGACGGGAGAAGAAGAGGGGAATCGATTGTTAACTCCAAAAGGGGTGGGAACCACATTTGTGACTGCCAGAAAGGTACTACCAGTACTGATGTGGCTTTCTGGCGTCTGATCTGGGCCAAAACCCTGGTGATCATCAAGAAAGGAGGAAACGCATAATTGATTGCTTGGGACCAGTCCTGTAGAAAAGCGTTGGAGGCCAAAGCTACAGGGTCCGGGCGCCAACTGAAAAAGAGGGGTAACTGGGAGTTGAGACGGGAGGCGAAAAGGTCTATGGCAAAAGGGCCCCATTTGCGACATATAGAACGAAAAACTGAAGGATGAAGTTTCCAATCGCTGTAATCCCTGAGGAAGCGAGAGTGCCAGTCCGCCGTCTGGTTGAGGGAACCTGGGAGATATTCTGCTGAGAGGGACATCTCGTTGAGGAGGCAATACTCCCAAAGACTTTTTGCGAGGTCTGCAAGGGGTTTCGATCTGGTCCCTCCGAGATGGTTTATGTAATGGACAGCCGAAACATTGTCCATGCGGAGGAGGATGGTACACTGCACCCTGTCCTTTGCCAGGCTTTTGATTGCAAAGGAGCCCGCAAGCATCTCTAAATAATTGATGTGCAATCTGGACTCCTCGAGTGACCATGTACCCCCAGTCGAGATTGAGCCACAGCGGGCGCCCCAACCCGTCAGGCTTGCATCGGATTCTAATACAAGATCGGGGGCTGATGGAAAAATAGCCCTGCCGTTCCAGGCATCTAAATGGTCTATCCACCATTGGAGTTCTAAACGAGACTCGTGATCGAGAGCTATCATTTCTGAATACGCAAGACCTCTTCTGAGATGACGGATTTTTAATCTCTAGAGAGCACGGTAATGGAGAGGGCCTGGAAAAATGGCCTGAATGGAAGCCGACAGAAGGCCCACAATCCTGGCCAGAGTTCTGAGGGAGATCAGTGACCTGCTGAGTGTTTTCCGAATTTTCCGATTTTATGGTATGTACTTTTTGTGATGGGAGATGGAGAGTAGCGGACGAAGAGTCTATCTCGAACCCTAAGAAGTCTATTCTTTGAGAAGGGAGAACATTGGACTTTGCTTCGTTGAGAAGAAAACCGAGTTGGGAGAGAAGGGAACAAGTTATTTGTAACTGAGATAAGAGAGTAGCACGATTCCGATGTAGTATGAGGATATCGTCCAGATAAATTAGAAGTCTGATGCCTAATGACCTGAGGTGAGCCGTGACCGGCTTCATTAACTTGGTGAAGCACCAAGGTGCGGAAGAAAGGCCGAATGGAAGGGATGAAAATTGATACGTCTGGCCAAGCCATTGAAACTGAAGATATTTGCTGTGATTTGGATGGATGGGAACTGAAAGGTATGCGTCCTGAAGGTCTAGACGTACCATGAAATCGCAAGGAAGAAGAATGTCCCTGAGATGGATAATGGTCTCCATCTTGAAGTGTCGATAAACGACAAACTGATTGAAATCCTTGAGATTTATCACAGGCCTGAACTTTTTGTTTTTCTTTTGCACCAAAAAGAGAGAGCTGAGGAAACCAGAGGAATCTAGAGGGGCTTTTTGGATGGCTCGCTTTGAGAGTAACGAAGCTATTTCTTCTGAAATCAGGGAAGACATCTCTGTGGAAAAACGAGGGGGAGGTGGAAAGTACCTTTGGATGGGAGTGGCATAGAACTCTATTTGGTAACCCATAATGGTATTGAGAACCCAAAGATCTGAAGTCAGCGAGCGCCATTTTTGGGTGAAATGACGAAGTCGTCCCCCTATTGGAGTAAGGCCAGAAACAGGGCTTACCTTGGTTGTTGTGGGATCAGAATCCACGCTGCCCACGACCTCTGTAGCCTCTGCCACGCTGAGGGTAGAACTGGGGCTTGTAGGTTTGAGATGGATAGGTGGACTGAGAGGAGTAGTAGGAGCCTCTGTTTCCTTGGAAGGGACCGCCGGTAGAGCGGCTCCTGCCTGTACCGGCCCTGGCAAAAACCCGATGATTGAATACTTTCTTGATATTTTGTTGAGCCTTGTCAATTGAGGAAAAAGTAGAAACAAATTTTCCCAAGTCCTTAACGAAGGTATTCCCAAAAAGATGACCATCAGCTTTAACGCCGGGATCCATGTTGGCCAGATTTGACAACTTGGGGTCCAATTTTAGGAGTAAACCTTTCTTTCTCTCGTGAATGATGGAGGCGTTAGCGTTGCCCAGGAGGCAAAAGGCTCTCTGTGTCCATAAGGATAGCTCAGCCGGATCAATGTCCGCCTCATCCATTCTTGCTGATTCAGCGAGATCTAAAATACGAGCCAAAGGACCCACAACATCGAGCAGTTTGTCCTGGCAACTTGACCGGGCTTTATCTACCCCCTTACGGGGTCCTTTCCGAATTTAGAGAAAAAGGTAAGTATAGAATCGTCAATTGTAGGGGTCGCTGTAATCTGGGAAAAGAGTGATGGTCTGGGGCATTCAGATCTCAATTTAGACCTTGTCTGCTTATCGAGAGGAACTCTCAGTCTGGAAGCAATGTATTTACCCACGTGAGAAGACGGAGACCACTCTGTGGAGTTAGGGTGATGTAAAAGTGATGGGTCGAACATGGGGTTACCATCCGCGTCTAAAATGGTTTGGGCAAAAAACGGGTCCGAAACATTTAGTTTAGGCTTTTTAGCAGGGGAAGCCTGAGACTGTGAACCCCATATGTCAGAGGCGTCATCTGCCTCATCTGCATCACCGACGTCGTCATCGGTATCTGAAATGTGGGAGACAACAATTTGTTTTGGCGCTGTAACAGAATGTGTAACCTTGGATTTGCATTTAATGAAAACATTACTATTCCCCTCCTGAGAAGGAGGCCTGGGAGGAAACTCGTCCTCATCCATGGGTGAAGAAGCTTCACTAGTCAAAACAGCGCTAGCGGATGGTTTTTGGTTAGACAAATCCTTGTAATTTCTTTTTCTGCTATCCCCCGCAGAATGGGCCAGGAAGGATTTGTGGACCATGTTTTGAACAGTGGTCTCCAATTTTTTTGACATTTTTAACATTGAAGCTGAAACAGCTTTTACCACAGCCTCATTAATGAGGGTTCCAAAATCTTCCATATTGGCTGAAGGTGAATCCTGAGGATCCATTATAAAGGGAATGGTACAGGCAAAACTAATACATTTGTATCAGGGAGAAAGAAAAAAGAGAGCCCCTGTAGAAAGGGTTAACAGCAACCAGGAAGTAATGGGAGGATAAAGGAACAAAAAACACGCCCCTAAGGCGTGTCCAAGGCAGGAAAGGACAATGCGAGAGCTGAGACGAGGAGGCGAGGCTCCGGGACTCTGAACGGCTTGTGGGAAGAACAACCCGGCACACGGCGGTAAGGAGCGTTCGTTTTAGAACGTTCGTGTAATGGAGGCAAAATGCCTCAAGACGTGCGCGAGCGCAGCTCAAAAGCCTCAGGGCTGAAAGAAAACGCTGCGAGGAGCGGAAACGCATGCCGCAAAGACCGTTTAAGCGCGGAGATAAGTAAGCGCTCGTATATAACCAATAATTAAAATATAACAACAATAACCACTGAAAAAGCGTAGGAGAGAATAAAAACACCACTTATCTTGACTGCGAGCAGCAAG
Organism: Pleurodeles waltl; assembly: GCF_031143425.1. Lineage (NCBI taxonomy): Eukaryota > Metazoa > Chordata > Amphibia > Caudata > Salamandridae > Pleurodeles > Pleurodeles waltl. The sequence goes on from NC_090445.1 coordinate 862,787,154, forward strand.
AAAGAGGACTGGTCGCAGTCAAGCTTAGTGGTTACGTGGCACCGTGTATAGTGATTGGTGCATCTGTTATTCCTGTTCTTCTCCCATTGGCTTTGGACTTGTTAAGCCTCATGGGAGTTGTAGTTTTCTTGACTGCTGCTATTTAAAATAAAGCAAGTTAGAGAAGCATAATAGGAGCCTCCGTTCTTGACATAAAATTGTTAAGTAAGCAGCAACAGCCTCGCCACACCCGCATTAGCTGTACTTAACTGAGTACTTGGAAGTCATTAGAGGCTGTCAACCCACAGAAGAATCGCCTGACCATTGACCAGTAGTGGCAGATAGCATTGTGCTGCTGACTAATAGACGACAGGGGGTTGATATCCAAAGAGCAATCATTCCCAAGGGTAGGGGGCAGGTGTTTGAGTTCTGCATTACTTAGTCCTGCTACCTCTTCCCCCAGGAATCCCTCGCCTGACATTTACCTTCATTTTGCTCTCCCTATGCAGACTGCCACAAGAGGAGGAAAGGGGCTGACAGGAGACAACCAACACAACTTGTAAAACACTGTTACTCAAGGTACTTCCTAATCCCAATTGGCCTTACTTGGAACTGTGTTTTTCTGAACAAGTGAATGAAGAAGAAACAAATTAAATATGGCAATATTGGCCTGGGCTCTGTTGGCGCAGCATTGGCTGACTTCAATGGACCTTTAGAAACACTGTTTCCACGCACCTATTCAGTGTTGAAGTTCGCACCATTTGTTTATCATAGAGGCAGGGCAACACTTTCAATTTTCAGCATACCTTTTTGGTCTCAACTCAGCCCCAAGAGGGTTCATCTAGGTAATGTGCTATCTGTGATGTCAGGATAGGCACGTATTCCAATATTTGGACAACCGACATCATAATTTCTTAATTCCTTTGATAACTGGAGGCTTTCAGATATATGTACTGATCAAATTCCTGCATTTAATTTTGTTTGGCTAGGGAAACGCTCAATGTGTCCACAGTGTATTTGGTGCCTAAAAAGTGAATTTCATTTTTTCCATTGGAAGTCTGATGCACTGGGAATACCTCTAGATACGTTATCAGGGGGAAGATGGATTTACTATAAGAAAAGGTATTACAAAAGATAAGAAACATGCTCTTCGGTCAGATTTTAATCACCTAAGATCCTGGGTTTCTCTGTGGAAAACACCCCAAATGATTGGAAAACATCCCAACCTCACTAGATATTAGTGAGAGCAGCAAGTTCTATATATGACTAATTGAGGGCCTGAGCTATGATGGCCAGAGAAGCACAAAGACCCTGGAAAACTATATAGGATGGGGGACAGAAATGTTGAATTAGTTTGAAATTTTTATTTCAATCATTGATCATAAAGACACTGACATAATTACTCAACCATTCTGCTGAATACAAAACCTAAAAAAGCAGTAAAATATGTGTCTTTAAAAACAGTTAGACATAGTCAGATCGAAGCAGAGCAACAGTGTGAGAAATTGGACTGTTGGTTAAGGGGGGTGAGATCCTACTCAAGCAACAGTCACAATCCTTGTTGGGATGAACCACAAAAAGCCACTAAATTAACCTGTGCTTAACCCTCTACTACATTGGCACAAAAGCAGTTGGGCTTAATTTAGAGGTAATGTGTAAAGTATTTATGCAGCAAACAGTAATAAAATGAAAACAAGAAAAGTCCACCAAATTTAGAAAAATAGAGAAAATTGAATACATTATTTGACACCAAAATGACAAAAATTAAATCAGTGGAATCGAAGGTATGCAATTTTGAAGATTTAAGGTAAGTATAGAGCTGAAAAGCACAATGCGCCACTTGTAGTTATCTGATCGTGCAAGACTGGGTGAAAGTCACAAGTTCAGGCTGTCAGTGATGGAGCATGTGCCGGATACAGGGACCAGGTTAGTCCCGCTGAAAAAGTCACCTTCTAAAGTCTAGCGGGAAGAGTCCAGCTCACCATGGAGGAGGCCGTGAGAAGCACTGTGAGCGTTTTGGTTGTGGTTGTAGCGCAAAGAGCAGGCTGGATGTTGCGGGCAGTCATTGCTGTAGGGCAAAGATCCTTTTGGGCTTCTCGGACAGTTGTTGCCAGAGCTTCACGTTTGCAGTCACCGTGGGGTCGATGCTGTATTAGGCAGAAGGGTCAAGTTGTCCATGTTTTGGAAACAATATAAATAGTGTAGACAGAGTGCTATATTCTGCATGGAAGTTTGAAAATGTGAGAGACAGGAGTGATGCCGCACATGGGTAAGTCTCTTGTGTTAACAAAAGCCTATGCACTGAGCGGTTTAAACATGGTGAGGACTTGAATGCCACCAATCAGCATTTGTGGCAGTTTTAGAGTATGGGAGCTGTGATACATGCTGCATACGGGTGGGTTTCCTGGTTCAGCACGTGCCTGGACATGGAGCGGTCAAACACACTGAACACTTTAAGGTTTTAGTCAGCATGTATGTGTCTATGTACTGATAGGTTAAAACATAAGGAGCACTTTAATACCACTGGTCATCATGTATGACAGTTTTAAAATGTGGGAGCTGTGACATACACAGGTGAGTTTCCTGTTTCAACATTGAGTCTGGGCGCGGAGAGCTCCTAGTCTGCAAGTACGCATCTATGCACTAAGCGGTTAAAAGGCAATGAGCACTCTAATGCCACTGGTCAGCATGTATTGGTCGCTTATATGACTGGTTTCTTTGTAAACTGACAGTTTTTAAAATGTGGGAGCTGTGATTCATGCTGTAAATGGGTGGGATCCTTTTTTTAATATGCGTCTGGGCATGGACTGCTTAAAACACACAGAGATACTAGTCAACATGTATGGATTGTATGTTCCCTTGATTCTCTTTCCTGCATTACTACTTACAAGGGGCCAAGAAGCATGGGGTTCACTGAGCAGTTTAAGACGTCGGTTGTACAGAAATGTAAGAGACTTGCTTAACATTAGCATGAGGCTGGACACTCCGGGTTTGGTACGCCTGAAACATCTTCTTGTGATTGGATGCCGGAGACAGATGTTTTTTGGGAAACTTCCTCAACCACATGTTATAAACAACAATAGACATTTCCCATGCAAGCGTAACCATGCGTGCCTAAACAACGCATGGCTGTTTCTGTGCCTTAACCACACGTGCTGAACTATGCATATACGTGGTTAAGGCACAGAAACAGCCATGCTTTGTTCAGGAGAGGACACAGTGAGGTAAGTGGGGCTGGGAGTCAATTAAGGGATTGGGGTGGGTGGCGGACAATTTTTTTATTTTTTAAGGAAGTAGGGTGGGGGTTGGGCTAGGGGTGGGAGTGACAGTGAGGTAAGCAAGTGCGGCTGGGGTGGATTAAGGGATTGGAGTGGGTGGGAGGTCTGGGGGTGGGCTACTGTTTTGTATTTAAGGGGCGGTGGTGGGGGTGTATCAAACTGGCACTTGTTGCAGTTACCCCCCACCTCTACCCCCCGGTTTTTGCCTAATATTGATGCTGACTTGACTGAGAATGTGCTGGGATCCTGCTAACCAGCACCAGTGTTCTTTACCTAAAAATGTACCATTGTTTCCACAATTGGCACACAGATAAGTCCCTTGTAAAAGGTACCATTGGTACCAAAGGGCCCTGTGACCTGGGAGGGGTCCCTAAGAGCTGCAGCATGTGATATGCCATCCTAAGGGACATCTCAACAAACACCTGCACACTACCTTTGCATATCGTATGTGTCGGTGGGGAGAAAAATGCAAAGTCGACATGGCAACCCCCTCAGGGTGCCATGCCCACAAAACACTGCCTGTGGCATAGGTAAGTCATCCCTCTAGCAGGCCTTACAACCCTAAGGCAGGATGCACTATACCACAGGTGAAGGCATAGCTGCATGAGCAATATGCCCCTACAGTGTCTAAGTCCATTCTTAAACATTGTAAGTGCAGTGTGGTCATATTAAGTATATGGTCTGGGAGTTTGACATTTCGAACTCCACAGCTCCATAATGGCTTCACTGAATTTTGAGAAGTTTGGTATCAAACATCTCAGCACAATAAACCCCCACTGATGTCAGTGTGGGATTTATAAAAAAAAAATGCACACAGAGTGCATCTTAGAGGTGCCCCCTGTATTTTACCCAATCCTCTGGTGTAGGACTGAGTGGTCTGTGCCAGCCTGCCACAAGCAGACAAGTTTCTGACCTCATGGGTTGAGGGCCTTTGTGCCCTCTGAGGCCAGAAACAAAGCCTGCTCTTGTGTGAGGTTCCCTGAACCCAACTCACCAGATTCCTGGCTACCTACAAGAAGAAGAAGGACTGCTTAGCTGAAACCCCCAGCAGAGAAGAAGGAAGACAACTGCTTTGGCCCCAGCCATACTAGCCTGTCTCCTGTTACAAAGAACCTGCAAAAGACCAGTGACGCGTCCAGCGGGACACGCGACCTCTCCCCAACTCCAGAGGACTGCCCTGCACCCAAAAGGACTAAGAACTCTGAGGACAGCGGCTCTGTCTAAGAAAAGCTACAGCCATGGACTCCCACCTCACTCCGGATGCGCAAGTCCTGACCCCTGTGCACCCAACGCCCATGGCCCCGGTCCAAGTGGTCTACCCAGCTAGAGAGGGTCCCCAGGTGATTGCAAGCAAGTGCCCATCCTGGGTTGACCTCACCACCCCTCCACGACGACACCTGCAGAGGGAATTCCGAGGATCCCCGCAAAACGCAAAGCTCCGGACGAATATATCCGACAGCTAAAAACACACTGCACCCACAGCCCCCAGGTCTTGGAGAACCCGACCCCCAGTGCCTCTACATTCAGCAGGCAGCCCTCCTCCCTGTTTGACCGGTGGTGTGCCCGAGACCCCCCCCACCCCGGACCTCACCTGCAGCCTCTGAGTGAGCCCATAGGGTCTCCTCATAGACCAGCACTGAAAACCCGCTGTCCTGTTTGCACTCTGCACCCGGCCGCCCCTGTGCCGCTGAGGGTGTATGTTTGGTGCCTACTTGTGGCCTCTTCAGTGCTCATCTAATCCCCCCTGGTCTGCCCTCCGAGCCACGGGTACATACCTGCAGGCAGGCCTGATTCCAAGTACTCCCTGTCTCCATAGGAGCCTATGTTAAATTTGTTCACCTTTGACCTGTGCAGCCGACCAGCCCAGTGTTGCTGGTGGTGGGTGTTTGGGGTTAACTGGAACCCCAACCAGAGGTCTTCCTAAAACCCGGAGACTCAAACTGTAAGTGTGGTACTTACCTTTAAAACGATCTAACATTTCTTCCCTGAGGTACTGTGTCCATTTTTAAAACAGATTATTGCCAATAATTCAAAAACTGGATTACTTACCTATTTCAAACAAAGTACTATTGATACCTGTGTGAAATACAAAACTTTTAAGGTACTTACCTGCAACTTGAATCTTATGGTTCTAAAAATAAATTAAGAAAATATATTTTTGCTATATAAAAACCGTTGGTCTGGAGTTATCATTGAGTATGTGCTTCTTCTACTGTCTGTGTGTGTGTACAACAAATGCTTTGCACTACCCTCTAATAAACCTAACTGCTCGACCACACTACCACAAAAGAGAGCATTAGTATTATCTACTATAGCCTCTGGGGAACCTCTGAACTCTGTGCACACTATATCTCACTTTGATATAGTATACACAGAGCCAGCTTCCTACAGGAGGTTTGGGTATTTTTTTAAGGCATTAGGGTGGGGGTTGGGTTAGGGGCAGCAGTGACATGGTGAGGTAAGTGGGGCGGGGTAGAGGGTGGATTAAGGGGTTGGGAGGGAGGCTGGACTGGGCTATTTTTTTTAGGGGCGTGGTGGGGTTTTTGGGTATTTAGTTTATTTAGGGTGGGGGTGGGTAGTTTATTTTTTAAAGGGTGGAGGAAGGTTTAAGGAAGGGAGGAGAGAAGAGGAAGGATCAGGAGAGGAAGTGGGGTTGGGGCAGATTTAGAGCTTGGGGTGGGTGGGGGAGGTACTTTAGCTTTAGTTTTTAGGGGTGGAGGGTCGGGTATTGTTTTTTTTACGGCTCAGGGTAACTTAGTTCTTAGGGGCTGGGGTGGGGGGGCCGGGTTAGTTTATTAGTTTATGTTTTTTAGGGCTTAGGGTAAGTGGGAGGGCTTGGGGTAGTTTACTTATTAGGGGGCAAGGTTTTAGGGCTCAGGGCGGGTCGGGTGGTTTAATTTTAGGGGTGGGGGAGCTGGGATATTTTTTTTATTTTTTTATGGCTCTGGGGAAGTGGGGGTGTTGGAGTAGTTTACTTTTAGGGGGTGAGGGGGCCGGGATAGTTTTTTGTTTTAGGTTTAGGGCGTGTGGGGGGTTGGTGTACTTTATTTTATAGGGGTGGGGGGAATAGTTTTTTTTTTTTTCTTTTTTTTTAGGGTGGGTGGTGGCGTCAGGTTAGTTTAGGTATTAGGGGTGGGGGTAGTTTGGGGCCTCAGAGCAGGTGAGGGGGTGGTATGATAGAACCACACATGCTGTTTCCACACATGCCTTTACTAGGCATGCCTTTACAACGAAAATGCGTTGTAAAGGCATGCGGTGGAAACAACGCAGTTGTTGTTCCGACCGCGTTAATGCCTGCGTCGTTCCAGCATGCATGGTTCCATCATACAACTGTCTTTTTTTATGCTCTTCATCCATCACGTCAGTTTTGGAAAAGAATGTGGTAGTTTAATGTCTTTATTACACAGAGTATGGTGCTGCAAACTTTGAGCTTGATGTGTGACTGGCACCAGCTAATGTTTTAAATGGAATGTATGTACCATGTCTTCTCAATTGCGGGACTTGGTGAACGGGATGAACCTATGCTTATTGTAGGATTAGTGATGCCGGAGAAATGTAGGAGTGAATAATGGGAATATTATGTGTTTTTTTATTAACAGCTAGGACTGTGAAATGAAGGTTCTCAGTTGTTGATTAGCAGAAGACTTACAGACCTATTGGGCTTCATATACTAAAGTCTTTGGACAGGAATTGTTCCCAAGTCGAAAATTACCATTAACTTGGGAATCGATTATTTGGAAAGGTAAATGTTGTTGCCTTTTTATTGATGTACGGATGTTGCAGTGGTGGTTGTCCACGAGCATGGGTTAATGTATGAGAGTAATTTAAACAGTCGATAAGACCTATGTATAATGGAGATAAACACATTTTTTTATTTCATGGGTGACATATGTGGTGATGGTTCTCTACTTTAAGTAACATTATGGGGTTTATCCATTTTGGAAATGTTGGTGTACGCTGAACTCCATACGAAATACTCTTGGGTTCAGGTGCAGACAACTTGCATAATGAGCAAGTAGTGTCAATATTTATGGAGATTCTGAAAATATCACTATAGTATAGGTGGTACAATTTATCTTGCATACAAACTTTCATACAGTACTTGATACTGTGGTGTAGAGTATATATGTTTTAATTGGGTATGTGGGTAAGTACACAGTTTTTAATACGTTGTTTTTTTTTTACTGGTATTTGCATGTTGCAGCCCCGATGAAGCTCCTGTGAGAGCAAATGCTTTGGCTGATTTCTTTTTGGAACAAGTTGAATAAAGAAAACCTCTGCCTTTTACTACAAAGCTTGGAGACTCTCTTCCTTGGACCTTATGTTTAAAAGAGACTGTTTTGTGAATTTGTTATGGTTATTATTGCTCTCTATTGCTGTTAATTTTCTATATGTTGGGTTAATGAACATCTAATCCTCAGAGGTGGGCAAATAGTTTGACAGTATGGAGATTTGTCAGTGGTGGTGTAGCTCTAGTCCTTAGCTGTTCAATAGAGTATTAAGAATGCGCAGATTCCTAAAGCCAACAAAAACGGGTTGAGAAAACAGGAGGGGTGGGGAAACAAAAAGTTTTGGGGTGAACCTGGAGAGACAGCCAAATCTAACATGACCCCCCCGCCAAAAGACAGGTTAGACTAATTAATACCTTGAGGAGATTCCCTGCTTAGCCTTTAGACATATGTGGACAAATGCCCTCTACAGCAGATGCACTCCAATGGATCCCTCTGTCCACACCCTCCTGAGTCACTAAACTGACCCTCAGAGGAAACCCTTCTACTCCATTGTGGACACCATCTGTGAAGCTCTTAGACTTAGCTTGCTCACGGATGCATCCCAGTAGATAAACAATACCACTATGATCAACAAAGTGGTGTGGGCCATATCGCCCCTTGGATCAGGCTTCTGTTCCCAACTCAAGAAAATCTCTGCCCTTAAGGCAGCAACCAACAGAGGCTGCGGACAGCTGCCCATGTGCAGAGGCAGACCCCAGAAAATCAAGGGGTCTCTGACTTCTGAGGGTGGGAGGCAAGAGCCCTGGGTGTTAGCAACCTTCTACCACTCTCCTTACCACCAGTCCAGGGGTGGTAGCCTAAGACTGGCCAGTCAGCCCAGGGTCTGTAACCTGAGGCTGAAAAGGAGTCAGGGTTAGCCGTTCCTCCCCTTGGGCCTATGTACCCTCCGTTTGGGAGTTGTACCCCCAGAAACATGAGACATCAGGGCACCCACCTCTCCTAACCCTTCCTACACCACTGGCAACTAATTTTCCAGAATACAGTCAATGGGCATCTGCGGACTAACCAGGACCCTGCTCTGGGTCACATCTTCACCCCCATTCCAGGAATACCAGTGCCAGGGAGTAGAAAAAGTTCTGCCCCTTGACCTGAGTTACACTACACACCAGTCCAGTGTACTGATCTGGGAACATCAGCCTTTCCACTACCGTGGTCTGGCTGGTGCTGGTATTCCTTGGAGCAGTAACAGGGATCCCTTTCAATGGCCTGGTGCATGTGATGACTCCCACTCTCAGAGATCATATGTCTACCCTCTGAGTCTATCTCAAAGACAAGGCTAATCAGGCCACAGTCTAACACCTGACCATGGAGACTATTTACCTCAAAGACCACACATTGGCCATCCCTGTAGAGTTTCTACCAGTGGAAGGTTTCTTAGGACAGAGAGAGCCCATCCCCCTTGTGTCCTAGCTTGGAACAATCAAAGCACTGTAGCTGAAAATTGGGCTCCCTGGGCCAATGCCCACCAGAATCTCCTCCCTTTTTATCATAAGGGGCATGGGAACCCTTTCCTCCCACCTAATTTCTTGGACTTGTCTGTCTCTTCCTTGACCTCCCCCATCACTCCGCTAAGGGGAATCTGAACCACTCTTCTTTGGGTCAATCCCAGGTTACTTCTTATGGCCCTGGTGCTGGGCCAGTGGTCCGCCTCCTTAGCAAGCTCACTGGGAGCAGGTGTTGGTGCAGCTCTGGAAAACAATTGCTGAACATGTGCTCACTGGCAAATAAATTGTGCAGCCTTTGGTAATCCTTCACATCACTGCCTAGTGCACATAATCCACCCAGTGCCCCCCAAAGGTATTGCACATGATCCACCCGGTGCTGTTGTGGCAACATCTTGCTGTCCCTAAACTTCTGCCTATATTTCTCTGGGGTAAGCCCATACTTTCTGATATGGTATCCTTTCTTTGGGAGGTACCTAATTCTACCCCCTTTCCCAGGGCCAGCAGGGCATCCCTTCCCTCACTAGGAATGTGACCCCCGAAACTGGCACCCCAGTCCTTTTCAGGGGCCCTGTGCATCTCTAGGGCAAACTCACAGACTCTGAGTCACAGATCTATGTCATCCCCTACAATAAAAGTAAGCATCTGATCCTGGGGGATATTGACACTCTTGTCTCCAATGGACACTGTAGGTACGCTGCCACCATTGTTTCTGAACTCTACTTCGTTGGTCCTGATGTCCAGCTCTCTTAGACTTAGCTCATGGGCCATTCTTTGGTCTTCCGTGGCCAACTTTTTTTCCGCAAGGGCCCTCTGGGCAACTGCCTCCTCCAGGCTTTCTTTTTTTTTTTTCCTCAAGGGCCCTCTGGGCAACTGCCTCCCCTGCTGCTTTCTTTTCTTCAAGGTTCAGTTTCCTTTCCCCTGGGCCCCTCCTTCTTAGCTACATACAGTTTTAACGTAGCCAATTGCAGCTTCAAAGTCTCTCTTTGCTTTCCTATCTGTAAAGTATTCATGCAGCACTCAAACAGTAATAAAGTGAAAACACAAGGAAACTCCCACAGCAATTTGGAAAAGTGGACTAAAATGTAATCAATTATTTGACACCATTATAACAAAAATCAAATCAGTAGGAACCAGAGATATGCAATTTTAAAGATGAAAGTATAGTGCCTAATAGCACAAAGCGCCACTTGCAGTTATCTGGTCATGTGAGATCAAGTGAAAGTCACAAGTTCAGGCCGTCTGCGATGGTGCATGTGCCGGACACAGGGACATGGTCGTCACTGTAGCACAAAGAGCAAGCCTGGCGTCACGGACAGTCGTAGCATGAAGATCCTGTTGAGCGCCGCGGATGGTCATTGCTGGAACTTTGCATTGGTGGTCACCATGGGCTTTGGATGCTATAATGCAGATCTCCCTCTAATGGTTGTCACTGGAGAGTCTGGTTCATCAGTGCATCACGTTAGCAGTCTGTTCGGGTAGTAAGATCTTAGCATGAAGTAGTCAGTTTGCGCGCACAAAGAGTCCAAAACTTCATGATTTCTCCTTTTCTTCTATGAGGCGCTCAACTGATGTCACACCAAGGATCTTGGAGGCACTTCTTGGGGAATCAGGAAGTCGCTCCAGCAGAGTCCGGGAGGGCTCAGACAAGTCCAGTTGCAGGTCCAGTACAGCAGGCCAGCTGGACAGTTACAGAGAGGCTCCTGGAGCTTGTGTCCCTGTAGCTCAGAACAGAAAGTCAGTCCGTTGACCCTTGGATTCACCTCAGCCTGGGATGAAAGGTGCAATCTTCCCTCCTTTCTTCTCAGATAACAGAGCAGACCTTCTTCTGTAGTATTCACAGGTCCGGAGTGTACTTAAGAATGGTTTTGAGGATCCCATTTTTATACCAGGCGCCCCCTTTGAAGTGGTAGAAGCTTCTGGAGTCACCCCTCCTCCCCTCCTCCCCTGCCAGAACTGTCTGGAATGTTCTGCCTTGCTCCCAGTCTGTCTGGGGGCACAGTAGGCTAGTGTGAAGTCCTTTTTTGTGGGAGATGGGCCAGTGTCTTTGAAGTGCAAGTATGGTAGGTGACAACTTTGCACTCATCACACCAGGAAAGCCAATCCTGGCAACACACAGACCATCTATTATGATGCTGTCTGGGAGGAATACACAAGGCCAACTACACCTAGTCATTTCACTCAGGATACAGACTGCAGGCACCAAATGGTTGGGACAAGAAAATGCCAACTTTCTAAAAGTGACATATTCAAAATTGTGACTTAAAATCTGACTTTACCATTAAGGAGGGTTTTAAATTAGAATTCCTCAGACACCAAACATCATCTTCCTGCCTACTCCCAAACAAAAGTTATCACTTATTAAATGTAATAAGGTAACCCAACATTATCCTATGGGAGAGGTAGGCCTTGCAATAGTGAAAAAGAAATATGAGGGTTTTTCCAAACCAGGACATGTAAAACTTAACAGTACATGTCCAACTTTTTAAATACAACAGAACCAGCTCTATGGGCTGTTTTGGGCCTGGGCTTACCTATGGTGCTCGTTTAAGAAACGTGTTGACCTACAGTTGGGTGGAGGAGTGAGCCACCCGTTTAAAAAAAATTGTCAAGGTCTCTGGGAATTAAAAATGTAGTTTATGAACAACAAATAAAAGCCATCCTCTCAAAGGAACAAGCTGTGCCACTGATAATCCAATAGCCACTGGCCCTTAATACAGTTTTGGCTGTTTACTGAAATCAGGAATGCCTTTTTGTGGCATCTCTGTATGCCAAGTAGATTTGATCCTAATGGGTAATGCATCCCAATTCTGCAAATGTGTTCAACGGACTGTTATTCTAGCCCCCCCCCCCTTCTTTTGTAAAAAATGTTTTAATGTGCTTTATTTTCAATTGTATTTTAGCTTATGTTGCTAAACCCAAATGAAGATGTTTTTGTTTTGTTTAGAAACATTATTTATCGGATACTGACTGCTTGCACATTCCTTAGAATGTTCAGGTGGTACATACAGGCAGTGTGCATTGGAATAAATAAATACTGAAGCTGTCTGACAATTGCTTCCACTCTTCGCCACCTGTTACCACTCTGTCCATGCCTCAGCTTCATAATATTATTTTTATTTTTTATCACCTAAGCCTGGCAGTCTGACCTTCAAAACATTTTTTCAAATCATATTCTCAAGCAATAAGAACTATTCTTTAGCCAGTTAATCCCTTTAAACTATTTCGCTATATAAAAAAAGTCCCGTTAAAATTAAAATCCTTATCCCACACGCAGATCTGAAGCTTTGGTGTCCATTAATCTCACACAGGCAGGTAAGGATAGGAGGAAGTTGGTTACTCTGTCAGGATTCAGTCAGATTAACCGTCGTGCCATTCTCTCTTTCAGGCCGGTAAAGATACGGCACATTTTGAAATCCACGTACTGGAATTTCAGTTTACAAGCAATCAAACTCCAGAACAATCCCAAAAGTACTGCCTCCCAACTGCACTGGTTCTCCTGTGCCATTGTGGTAAGCACAGTGAACACGGCAGCTTCATTCATAAGGAGAGACACTGAGTAGCAGTCTTCTCTGGCCGGCCCTGGAGACACGCGGAGACATGCATGTTGGTAGATGGGGTGCTGCCATTGCCAGGCGGGTCGATACAGGTCAAGGACACCACACTGCAGTTCCAGACTGACTGGACCTCGAACCATAAAATATACAGGTGTTGGGGCACACGTAATGCCCTTTTACTATCAAGGTAAGCAGACGAGTAGCATTTAACTTAGCTTGTCGCCACTTGTATGCAAGGGGACATGAGGCCCCCACTTTAGCAGCTGGGGGTGGATTCCACTAAACAGTGTGTGCAATTTAACACCTTTCAAATGTTGTTTGACTCCTTTGATCTTGATCGGTGACAGTGGTACTCAAACAGAAGCTCACAAATATCCCTCAATAGAACAGCATGCTGAGCTGTTGGGAGCAGAGGACCAAATACAAAAAAGAGAGCATGGGAAGAAGGAATGGGTGAAGAGATTGATGGATGGATGGATGAAGGAAGGAAGAGGAGGACAGAGGTATACAGGGTGTGATGGATGGATTGATAAATGGATCAACCGATGGAGATAAGTGAGGATGGATGGGGAGAAGGATTGATTTTCACGTTCATTGAGAACTAAGGTGTAAAAAACACATTTTGGCCACTATGTAGGATTCCACTGGGAAAGCAACCAAATGAGTGTTCTCTCACGTCTTCACTGTCATTTATGAAATGGTTCAATTTTTTTTTTCCTTCCTAGCTAATCCCTTGCTGGCACAAGAGTCATACCCATGTAAAGAGCACTAGCAATTCCACCAAACACTGCACACTGCACACTCAAAAGATCATCCAACACAATGTTTCAGGGTTCGTCTCCTTTACTTATCACTTTCGTACTCTGAAGCATGCTGGTAATAAACACATTTTCAGAGCAGACAAATCCATTGATTACCTTCTCCTTCACAAATTTACCAATCTTGTCACAGCCTTCACCAGTTTGTCTCACAGCCTCTTCGCTGGTTACTGGGTCTAGGACCTATGTATTCTCCGTAAATGCTATCGTCCTGATGATGACCTAGAAACCACGGTAAGGGTTGAAATGCAGTCACAAATAATGGCACTAAAACTGTATGGAATTCTATTGGCTACGAAAGGAGCACTGAACTTTTTAAGTTTTCTTGGATATACAAAGACTTCATTGGAATTAATTTTGAAATAGACCTTCCTGATTTGTCTCAAGTTTATAACCATTTTTTTAACTGATCACATACTGGGTTGTTTTGGTTTTTCTTTCACTTGAGCCATGCGATCACCTAATTCAAAGAGCACTAACTACCTAAAGATACTTCAAACATTATTTGTTATTATTTGTAATGTTCGTTCCTTTTGCATATATATCTGTAAATAACCATTTTACGTGGTTTCTTGTATACTATATTTATTATAGGCAATGTTTGCAGTATATATTCTCAGACGTATTAAGTAACTGACTATCATTGACACCTGATAAGACTTTGTTGCTGTTTTCATCATATTACCCTGTCCTACTTGGTCTACGGGGTCTCCCCTGTAGCTTATTCACATAGTAAAATAGCAAAGTAGATGCAGTAAACAGTAACGTGTAACAGAACAAAAATCAGAATACGTAAAGCGTAAATCACGTCTAACTAACATGAAATCTCGCAGCTCCACAGGACTGGAGACACGTAAAACTACTGTCAACGAGGGGGGGTGGGAGCCAGTGCAAACACTGTGCTGCAAACGATCAAAAAAACAGTTTCCAGGCAGGCAAAGGGCAGGGGATGTGCGCGCGCAACGCAGCTCAAGACAACATCGATTATAATTTACATGGGTGAGAAGGAGAGGGTGTGCACAGCTTCATAAAAGAGAACGTAGCTCAGTTCCAAAAGTAGCTGGGTGGCTCCAAAGTTCAGAAGATGATTGTATGGGGATAAATAGCTCCCAGGCTCAGCGAAACCGACATGCATCCAGAGTCGGACTGGAAAAGAAAACAGGCCTAGACACCAAAATAAAAGTGTCCCGATTACCAAATCAGATAGCCAATAAAAATGTGGCCCACGTTTGCAAATCGGGGTAGTCTTGAACTTGTATACACGCTGTATGGGTATTTTCCAGGGTTTGGGCAATTACTTCCTACATGCAATGATTGTGGTAACATCAGGTTATAAACCGGCCCAGCAGATCATTCAGAGTAAACAGCCCACACAGTAATATGTCAGACCAGCTCCTCTGACGCTGCCAGATTTCCCTATTGGCCAGTCCGACCAAACAGCTATATACCTATATTAAATGTATTACAATCATTTGTATTCATTGTAGGAGTAAATGCCCCAAACCCCTGCACACCTGTGTATGTGTGTGTACCATTACTCCTAAGTTTATCATTTCACCCTACCTTCCTCTTTTTGATATTTTAATTGACTATTGTATATACCCTAAGCCTTTTAAATGTATTTGTGTGTGTATGTGTATATATATATATATATATATATATGGAAAATGTCACTTACCCAGTGTACATCTGGTCGTGGCATGAGATGCTGCAGATTCACATGCTATGCATTATCCTGCCATCTAATGTTGGGCTCGGAGTGTTACAAGTTGTTTTTCTTCGAAGAAGTCTTTTCGAGTCACGAGACCGAGGGACTCCTCCCATTCGGCTCCATTGCGCATGGGCGTCGACTCCATCTTAGATTGTTTTCTCCGCAGAGGGTGAGGTAGGAGTTGTGAATATACTAAATGTGCCCATGTAATGGAGTAGGTATGTATGTACATAATGTGTATTAAAATAATATTTATGTACAAATTTACAGTTTTTTATCCAACTTCTAACAGCTACAGGCTCCCGGGGAGGTGGGAGGGCGCATGTGAATCTGCAGCGTCTCATGCCACAAACAGATGTACACTGGGTAAGTGACATTTTCCGTTCGATGGCATGTGTAGCTGCAGATACACATGCTGAGCATAGACTAATAAGCAGTAATCTCCCCAAAAGCGGAGGCTTACCCTGTAGGAGTTGAAGTTGTCTGAAATAATGTTCTTAATACGGCTTGTCCTACTGTGGGGTTTTGTGTTGTTAACACATCTACACAGTAATGCTTCGTGAATGTATGAGGCGTAGACCAGGTGGCTGCCTTACAAATTTCTGTCATAGGTATATTTCCCAGAAAAGCCATTGTGGCGCCTTTCTTCTTAGTGGAATGTGCTTTTGGTGCAATAGGTAAATCTCTTTTTGCTTTAATATAGCAAGTTTGAATACATTTAACTATCCATCTGGCAATGCCTTGTTTGGATATAGGATTATCTTCATGAGGTTTTTGGAAGCCTACGAACAATTGTTTTGTTTTACGAAATTGTTTTGTTCTGTCAATGTTATACATTAGTGCTCTTTTTATGTCTAATGTATGTAAGGCTCTTTCGGCTACTGAGTCTGGCTGTGGAAAGAAGACTGGGAGTTCCACTGTTTGGTTTAGGTGGAATGGTGATATAACCTTTGGTAGGAATTTGGGATTTGTACGGAGAACCACTTTATGTTTATGTATTTGCATAAAAGGTTCTTGTATAGTAAATGCTTGTATCTCCCTTACTCTTCTAAGGGATGTGATAGCTATTAGAAAGGCTATTTTCCAAGTTAAGTATTGCATTTCACAAGAGTGCATGGGTTCAAATGGTGGTCCCATGAGTCGTGTTATTACAATATTAAGGTTCCACAAAGGTACTGGTGGTGTTCTCGGGGGTATGATTCTTTTTAATCCCTCCATAAATGCTTTGATGACTGGGATTCTAAAAAGCGATGTTGAATGTGTAATCTGCAGATATTGCTATGAGATGTATTTTAACCCCTTAGCTGCTGGGCCTTTTCCCCCCCAGTGCTGAGCCCTTTTTTGGCTATTTGGGGTAGTTCGCGCTTAGGGCTTCATAACTTTTTGTCCACATAAGCTAACCACGCCAAATTTGCGTCCTTTTTTTCCAACATCCTAGGGATTCTAATGGTACCCAGAGTTTGTGGTTTCCCCTGGAGGAGACCAAGAAAATAGCCAAAATACAGTGAAAATTTTGTTTTTTCCAAAAAAATGGGAAGAAAGGGCTGCAGAAGAAGGCTTGTGGTTTTTTCCCTGAAAATGCCATCAACAAAGGGTTTCTGGTGCTGAAATCACTATCTTCCCACCTTTCAGGAACGGGCAGACTTGAATCAGAAAACCACATTTTTCAACACAAATTTGGCATTTTACTGGGACATAGCCCATTTTTACTATATTTGGTGCTTTCAGCCTCCTTCCAGTTAGTGACAGGAATGGGTGTGAAACCAATGCTGGATCCCGGAATGCTAAACATTTCTGAAAACTAGACAAAATTCTGAATTCAGCAAGGGGTCATTTGTGTAGATCCTACAAGGTTTTCCTACAGAAAATAACAGCTGAAATAAAAAAATATTGAAATTGAGCTGAAAACAACAGCCATTTTTCTTTATGTTTTACTCTGTAACTTTTTCCTGCGATGTCAGATTTCTGAAAGCAATATACCGTTTTGTCTGCTGGACTCTTCTGGTTGCGGGGATATAAAGGGCTTGTAGGTTCATCAAGAACCCTAGGTACCCAGAGCCAATAAATGAGCTGCACCCTGCAGTTGGTTTTCATTCTATACTGGGTATACAGCAATTCATTTGCTGAAATATGAAGAGTGAAAAAGAGGTATCAAGAAAACCTTTGCATTTCCAAAATGGGATCAAGATAAGGTTTTGAGGAGCAGTGGTTATTTGCACATCCCTGAATTCCGAGGTGCCCATACTAGCATGTGAATTGCAGGGCATTTCTCAAATAGACGTCTTTTTTACACACTCTCTTATATTTGGAAGGGAAAAATGTAGAGAAAGATAAGGGGCAATAACACTTGTTTTGCTATTCTATGTTCCCCCAAGTCTCCCGATAAAAATGATACCTCACTTGTGTGGGTAGGCCTAGCGCCTGCGACAGGAAACGCCCCAAAGCGCAACGTGGACACATACAAATTTTTGGAAGAAAACAGAGGTGTTTTTTGCGAAGTGCCTACCTGTAGATTGTGGCCTCTAGCTCAGCCGGCACCTAGGGAAACCTACCAAACCTGTGCATTTCTGAAAACTAGAGACCTAGGGGAATCCAAGGAGGGGTGACTTGCGGGGCTCGGACCAGGTTCTGTTACACAGAATCCTTTGCAAACCTCAAAATTTGGCTAAAAAAACCACATGTTCCTCACATTTCTGTGGCAGAAAGTTCTGGAATCTGAGAGGAGCCACGAATTTCCTTCCACCCAGCGTTCCCCCAAGTCTCCCGATAAAAATGATACCTCACTTGTGTGGGTAGGCCTACCGCCTGCGACAGGAAACGCCCCAAAGCGCAACGTGGACACATACAAATTTTGGGAAGAAAACAGAGGTGTTTTTTGCGAAGTGCCTACCTGCAGATTTTGGCCTCTAGCTCAGCCGGCACCTAGGGAAACCTACCAAACCTGTGCATTTCTGAAAGCTAGAGACCTAGGGGAATCCAGGGAGGGGTGACTTGCGGGGCTCGGACCAGGTTCTGTTGCCCAGAATCCTTTGCAAACCTCAAAAAGTGGCAAACAAAAAAATGTTTTCCTCACATTTCGGTGACAGAAAGTTCTGGAATCTGAGAGGAGCCACAAATTTCCTTCCACCCATCGTTCCCCCAAGTCTCCCGATAAAAATGATACCTCACTTGTGTGGGTAGGCCTAGCGCCTGCGACAGGAAACGCCCCAAAGCACAATGTGGACACATCCAAATTTTTGGAAGAAAACAGAGGTGTTTTTTGCGAAGTGCCTACCTGTAGATTTTGGCCTCTAGCTCAGCCGGCACCCAGGGAAACCTACCAAACCTGTGCATTTCTGAAAACTAGAGACCTAGGGGAATCCAAGGAGGGGTGACTTGCGGGGCTCGGACCAGGTTCTGTTACCCAGAATCCTTTGCAAACCTCAAAAAGTGGCAAAAAAAACAAGTTTCCCTCACATTTCGGTGAAAGAAAGTTCTGGAATCTGAGAGGAGCCTCAAATTTCCTTCCACCCAGCGTTCCCCCAAGTCTCCCGATAAAAATGATACCTCACTTGTGTGGGTAGGCCTAGCGCCCGCAACAGGAAACGCCCCAAAGCGCAATGTGGACACATCCAAATTTTTGGAAGAAAACAGAGGTGTTTTTTGCGAAGTGCCTACCTGTAGATTTTGGCCTCTAGCTCAGCCGGCACCTAGGGGAACCTACCAAACCTGTGCATTTCTGAAAACTAGAGACCTAGGGGAATCCAAGGAGGGGTGACTTGCGGGGCTCGGACCAGGTTCTGTTACCCAGAATCCTTTGCAAACCTCAAAAAGTGGCTAAAAAAACAAGTTTCCCTCACATTTCGGTGACAGAAAGTTCTGGAATCTGAGAGGAGCCACAAATTTCCTTCCACCCAGCGTTCCCCCAAGTCTCCCGATAAAAATGATACCTCACTTGTGTGGGTAGGCCTAGCTCCCGCGACAGGAAATGCCCCCAAAACACAACGTGGACACATCACATTTTTTCATAGAAAACAGTGCCTACCTGTGGATTTTGGCCTCTAGCTCAGCCGGCACCTGGGGAAACCTAGCAAACCAGCACATTTTTGAAAACTAGAAACCCAGGGGAATCCAAGATGAGGTGACTTGTGGGGCTCGGACCAGGTTCTATTACCCAGAATCCTTTGCAAACCTCAAAATGTGGCTAAAATAACACATTTTCCTCACATTTCGATGACAGAAAGTTCTGGAATCTGAGAGGAGCCACAAATTTCCTTCCACCCACCGTTCCCCCAAGTCTCCCGATAAATATGATGCCTCACTTGTGTGGTTAGGCCTGGTGCCTGCGACAGGAATAGATCACACAAAGGTCAATGTTGGTCCTTACGTGAGGCAGCTGTTGACCCTGGGGTGATCCATTCCTGACACAGGCACTAGGTGTAGGCACTCAAGTGGGGTAGTGTTTTTATCAGGACAGGTGAGGAGTCACTGGGTGGTAGGAATGTTGTGGATCCCAGCATATTCCTGTAGTTTGTGTGACAGAAATGCGAGAAAAATTGAGTTTTTGTTCAACATTTCAGCTTTGCAGGGTATTCTGGGTAAGAAAACTTTGGGGAATCCACACAAGTCACACCTCTGTGGACTCCCCCGAATGTCTAGTTTCCAGAAATGTTTGGGTTTAGTGTGTTTCTCTATATGGCCGCCGAATCCAGGACCAAAAACACAGGTGCCTGCCTTACAAAACCAGTTTGTTTTGCCATAGACAATTTTGATGTCTCCACAATATGATTTGGGTGGTGGAATTTGGGGCTGAACTAAATTGGGGAGCTCCCAAGAGAGCACTCTCTCTCTGCTTGCCGCCGCATTCACCTGCTCTCTGGGTTGGCCTAACCCACTATTACCCAGTTTCACGAACAGCTTGCGAAGGGACAGCAGGACTGTCCTCATCACCTCCCTCATAATGTACTGGAAGAGGAGTTATCGAATGGGACTCCTCTGACTTAAAAATCACTCCCAGAGTCTGCGGCATTGTCCTATCCCTCAGATGCTGTCTCAGTATCTGATGTCTCAGTCTCTGATCCTATGTCAGAGCGGTCCTCTATAACCCGAGTGCAGGCAGCAGTCATCCATCAAGATGCCATCTCTGCTATTGGCTAAACTGTTGCTCTAAAACACTAGCCTACGTAGACAGTCACAAAATCGATGTTGTGTGTGAGACACGTGCAACAGAAGAGGCCACCTTACCTGCGCTTCTTCCATCAATCAGCACGTACTTTCAAGACACTCAAAAAACACCTTGTCACATACCGTTCGTCACAGTCTTTAGCACCTCCTGCGCCCAGTCCAACAATCATTATTGGTGCTCCCACTCCCTCCTCCTCGGATTCCCTCATTACCACCCAGCAAAAGTGCCCTTCATCTCTCCATAGACTTTACTAATGTACTCAGCTATTTACATAAAATACAGATTTGCTCTTTGCAGTAGGCATATAAACCTTCTGCGCTTCTTTATGGCACTAAAACTGCCACTAGACAAGTCGGACCCTTTTCCCCCCAGGGAAACCACACACATATTGACAAAAGTGATATATATATGACAGCCAACCACCTGAAACTCAACTCAAGCAAAATCGAAATAATCCTCTTTGGCCCACACAAAAACACCTGGGACCCCTCATGGTGGCCCACCACGCTAGGCCCTGCACCCACCCCCGCCAACCACGCACGCAACCTCAGCATCATCCTAGACTCCTCCCTCTCGATGACCCAACAAATCAACGCTCTTACCTCCTCATGCTTCAACACACTCCGTATACTGAAAAACATTCAAATGGATCCCCACAGAGACGAGAAAAACTGTCACTCACGCACTCATCAGAAGCAGGCTTGATTACGGAAACGCCCTCTACGCCGGCACCACTCTAAAACTCAAGCGCAAACTACATGCATCCAGAACTCAGCAGCACGACTCATCCTCGACCTCCGCCGACACAAACACATCTCTCCACACCTCAAATCCCTCCACTGGCTCCCCATTGACAAAAGGATCACCTTCAAGATCCTCATCCTCGCACACAAAATCACTCCACAACACAGGCCCTGCCTACCTCAACGAGAGTCACCTTCCACACCCCCACACGAAACGTCCGCTCATCTGACCTCTCTCTCGCCTCTGTCCCCCGCATCAAACACACCACCACCGGGGGCAGATCCTTCTCCTACCTTGCACCCAAAACCTGGAACGCCCTCACAACCCACCTTCGCAAGACCCAAAACCTACTTCTTTTCAGGAAGGGCCTCAAAACCTGGCTTTTCGAACAGTGAACCTCCCAGCCCCTTTCCCTCCCCCCGTCCCCCCCCCAGCGCCTTGAGACCCTCACGGGTGAGTAGCGCGCTTTATAAATCTCTTTGATTGATATAGATCTACCTCTATATATATATATATATCTATCTACATAGATATATCTATAGATATATCCATGTACCTAGATATATCTATCTACATAGATATATATAGATCTATATATACATCTATTTTTTTTTTAGTTGTTGTATGGTTTCCTTGGGGGCCAAAATGGCCCCCAGGGAAACCCTACAACATCTAAAAAAAAATATTGCTCCCACAGGGGGTCACCCTGCCCACGGACGACCCCCTGTCATTTTATTTTATTTTTGAAAAAAAAAAAAATCCCCTGGGGGGGGCGCGATCGCGCCCCCCCAGGGGGCACCTACCTTTTTTTAAAATAAAAATTATGCCGGGGGGGGGCGGCCCGTTTTCCGGGGGGGCCGCCCCCTCAAAGTGAAATCCCTGGTGTCTAGTGGTGTTTCCTGGCCCCCGATCGCAGCTGTGCTGCGATCGGGGGCCAGGAAACACTTTCAGAAGGCCTCGTAAGAAAGGGGAGACTCTCCCCTTTCTTACGAGGCCTTCTGAAACTGTTTCTGTTTCTGTTTCTAGCACAGCTGCGATCGGGGGCCAGAAACAGTTTCAGAAGGCCTCGTAAGAAAGGGGAGAGTCTCCCCTTTCTTACGAGGCCTTTTCAAAGTGTTTTCTGGCCCCCCGATCGCAGCACAGCTGCGATCGGGGGGCCAGGAAACCTGAAAGTGTTTCCTGGCCCCCGATCGCAGCACAGCTGCGACCGGGGGCCAGGAAACACTTTCAGGAAGGCCTCGTAAGAAAGGGGACACTCTGCCCTTTCTTACGAGGCCTTCCCGAACGTGGGAAAGGCCGTTTTCCCCATCAAAGCAGGAAGCGGCCGCAAGGCTGCTTCCTGCTTCGATGGGGAAAACACCTTTGAAACGTCAGCGTGCCTCGTGGCGCGCTGACGTCACAAAGGGGCGGGTGGGGGGCGGGGGGAGACACGGAAGCTTCCGTGTCTCCCGGGGGAAGTTTTAAAAATAAAATAAAATCCTCGGGTGCGACGCACCCGAGGATTTATTAATACCCTTCCTGGTGTCGGCCACTGGTCGTGACCCGCACCAGGGAGGGTGTGTGGGCGTCGGCCAGTGGCCGACGCCAGCACCTAAAAGGTTAATTGAAGAGAATGCTAGCTTATCCTTTTGTAAGTGTAATAAGTAGCTTACACTGTCCTTTGCGGAAGCATGTAGTAGTTGAATTTGATTATTGTAGCAGTAATGAACAAATCTTTTCCATTTGTTTGCGTAACAATGTCTTGTAGTAGGTTTTCTAGCTTGTTTAATGACCTCCATGCATTCTTGTGTAAGGTCTAAGAGCCCATTTTCTAAGACTTCAGGAGCCAGATTGCTAGATTGAGCGATGCTGGATTCGGGTGTCTGATCTGTTGTTTGTGTTGAGTTAACAGATCTGGCCTGTTTGGTAATTTGATGTGAGGTACTACAGATAGGTCCAGCAGTGTTGTGTACCACGGTTGGCGAGCCCAGGTTGGTGCTATGAGAATTAGTTTGAGTCTGTTTTGACTTAGTTTGTTTACCAGATAAGGAATGAGTGGGAGAGGGGGAAAAGCATAAGCAAAAATCCCTGACCAACTGATCCATAACGCATCGCCCTTGGATTGAGGGTGTGGGTACCTTGACGCGAAGTTTTGGCATTTTGTGTTTTCTTTTGTTGCAAATAGGTCTATTTTTGGTGTTCCCCAGCGTAGGAAGTAATCATGTAGGATCTGGGGATGAATTTCCCATTTGTGTGTTTGCTGGTGATCTCGACTGAGATTGTCGGCCAACTGGTTCTGAATGCCTGGGATGTATTGTGCTATTAGGCGAATGTGATTGTGAATTGCCCAATGCCAAATTGTTTGGGCTAAGAGACACAGTTGCGACGAGTGTGTCCCTCCTTGTTTGTTGAGATAATACATTGTTGTTATGTTGTCGGTTTTGACAAGAATGTGTTTGTGGGCTATTAGTGGTTGAAATGCTTTTAATGCTAGAAACACTGCCAACAGTTCTAAATGATTTATGTGGAGTTGTTTTTGTTGATTGTCCCATTGTCCCTGTCTGCTGTGCTTGTTGAGGTGTGCTCCCCCCCCCCCACCATGGAAGCATCTGTTGTGATCACATCTTGAGGCACTGGGTCCTGGAATGGCTGCCCTTTGTTTAAATTTATAGGGTTCCACCATTGAAGCGAGAAGTGTGTCTGGCGGTCTATCAACACTAGATCTTGGAGTTGGCCCTGTGCCTGTGTCCATTGTTTTGCTAGGCACTGTTGTAAAGGCTGCATGTGTAATCTCGCGTTTGGGACAATGGCTATGCATGAAGACATCATGCCTAGAAGTTTCATTACAAACCTTACTTGGTAGTGTTGGTTTGGCTGTATGTTTGATGTTATATTTTGGAACGCTTGTACCCTTTGTGCACTTGGAGTGGCAATCGCTTTTTGTGTGCTGTGTTGCTCCCAAGTATTGTTGTATTTGGGATGGCTGCAGATGTGATTTCTGGTAATTTATAGAAAATCCTAGTTTGTGTAGAGTTTCTATAACGTATTGCGTGTGAAGAATACACTGTTGTTGAGTGCTGGTTTTTATTAGCCAGTCGTCTAAGTATGGGAATACGTGCATGGGCTGTCTCCTTATGTGAGCGGCTACTACTGCAAGGCATTTTGTGAATACCTTTGGGGCTGTTGTTATCCCGAACGGTAACACTTTGAATTGATAGTGTACGCCGTGTATTACAAACCTTAAGTATTTTCTGTGGGAAGGATGTATGGGTATGTGAAAGTAGGCATCCTTGAGCTCCAACGTTGACATGTAGTCCTCTTTTTGTTAGTAAGGGAACCACGTCTTGAAGTGTTACCATGTGAAAGTGATCTGACTTGATGAAGAGATTCACTGTTCTGAGGTCTAATATAGGTCTTAACGTTTTGTCCTTCTTTGGAATTAGGAAATATAGTGAGTAGACACCTGTTCCTTTCTGATGTTTGGGTACTAACTCTATTGCTTGTTTTTGTAATAATGCTTGGACCTCTAGTTGTAATAGGTCTAAGTGTTGTTTGGACATATTGTGTGCCCTTGGGGGCACATCTGGCGGGAAATTGATGAATTCTATGCAATAACCATGTTGGATAATGGCTAGGACCCATGCGTCCGTAGTTATGTGTGTCCAGTTTTGGTAGTATGTGGTAAGTCTCCCCCCCCACTGGGTTAAGTGTTGGGGTTTTGTGACATTGAAGTCACTGTTTGGTTTGACTTGTCTTAGGTGTTTGGAATTTCCCCCTTCCTCTTGGGAATTGTCCACCTCTGTATGAGCCACTAAACCCTCCTCTCTGGTATTGTCCCTGATAGGTAGGTCTGGTTTGCGAGGTGGAAGGCTCTGGTGTTTGCATTCGAAACCCCCCTCTAAATTGTGGCTTTCTAAATGTGCCTCTGCTCTGTGGGGAGTAGAGCGCGCCCATGGCTTTGGCCGTGTCCTTCTTTAATTTTTCAATTGCTGTGTCCACTTCCGGCCCAAACAATTGCTCCTGGTTAAAAGGCATGCTTAACACAGCTTGTTGGATTTCTGGTTTGAAGCCCGAGCTTCGTAACCATGCATGCCTGCGAATGGTTACCGCAGTGTTGACTGTTCGTGCTGCTGTGTCTGCCGAGTCTTTTGCGGACCTTATTTGGTTGTTAGATATTGCTTGTCCTTCTTCCACAACCTGTTGGGAACGTTTTTGGTATTCTTTGGGCAAGTGCTGTATAATGTGTTGCATCTCGTCCCAGTGTGCCCTGTCGTAGCGAACCAGCAGGGCTTGCGAGTTTGCGATCCGCCATTGATTGGCTGCCTTTGCTGCCACACTTTTGCCCGCTGCATTAAACTTCCTACTCTCTTTGTCAGGCGGTGGTGCATCTCCTGATGATTGAGAGTTTGCCCTCTTTCTTGCTGCTCCTACAACCACTGAATCTGGTGTAAGTTGCTGTGTTATAAACACAGGGTCCGTTGGGGGAGGCTTGTATTTTTTCTCCACCCTAGCCGTGATAGCCCTTCCTTTAACTGGGTCTTGGAAGACCTGTTTTGCGTGCTTGAGCATGCCTGGAAGCATTGGCAGACTCTGGTATGAAGTGTGGGTGGATGCCAAGGTGTTGAATTTTCGATATTTAGCTAACTTTCCTGATTCGAAATACGGAGCGAAGAGGAACACGTCCGAACCCGATGGCGGAAAGAAAACAATCTAAGATGGAGTGGACGCCCATGCGCAATGGAGCCGAAAGGGAGGAGTCCCTCGATCTCGTGACTCGAAAAGACTTCTTCGAAGAAAAACAACTTGTAACACTCCGAGCCCAACACTAGATGGCAGGATAATGCACAGCATGTGTATCTGCAGCTACACATGCCACTGAATATATATATATATATATGGAAAATGTCACTTACCCAGTGTACATCTGTTCGTGGCATGAGACGCTGCAGATTCACATGCTTTGCACATCCCGCCATCTAGTGTTGGGCTCGGAGTGTTAAAAGTTGTTTTTCTTCGAAGAAGTCTTTTCGAGTCACGAGATCGAGGGACTCCTCCCCTTTCGGCTCCATTGCACATGGGTGTCGACTCCATTTTAGATTGTTTTCCCCGCAGAGGGTGAAGTAGGAGTTGTGTATTATAGTAATAGTGCCCATGCAATGGAGTAAATATGTATGTACATAATGTGGTTTAAAGTGATATATTTACAAGTTTACAAATGTTCAAGATCAACTTCGAAACGGCTACAGGCTCCCGGGGAGGCGGGTGGGCGCATGTGAATCTGCAGCGTCTCATGCCACGAACAGATGTACACTGGGTAAGTGACATTTTCCGTTCGATGGCATGTGTAGCTGCAGATACACATGCTTTGCATAGACTAGTAAGCAGTTATCTCCCCAAAAGCGGTGGCTCAGCCTGTAGGAGTTGAAGTTGTTTGAAATAAAGTTCGTAGTACTGCTTGTCCAACTGTGGCTTGTTGTGTTGTTAACACATCCACGCAGTAATGTTTGGTGAATGTATGAGGCGTAGACCATGTGGCTGCCTTACATATTTCAGTCATTGGAATGTTTCCTAGAAAGGCCATAGTAGCCCCTTTCTTCCTAGTTGAATGCGCCTTTGGTGTTATAGGCAGTTCTCTTTTTGCTTTGAGATAACAGGTTTGAATACATTTAACTATCCATCTGGCAATGCCTTGTTTGGATATTGGATTCCCTGTATGAGGTTTTTGAAAAGCAACGAACAGTTGTTTTGTTTTTCGTATTTGTTTTGTTCTATCAATGAAGTATATTAAAGCTCTTTTGATGTCTAATGTATGTAGTGCTCTTTCAGCTACAGAATCTGGTTCTGGAAAGAACACTGGTAGTTCTACTGTTTGATTTAAGTGAAACGGTGATATGACCTTTGGTAAGAACTTTGGGTTAGTTCATAAAACTACTTTATGCTTGTGTATCTGAATAAAGGGTTCTTGTATGGTAAATGCCTGCATTTCACTTACTCTTCTTAGAGATGTGATGGCAATGAGAAACGCTACTTTCCATGTTAAATATTGTATCTCACATGAGTGCATGGGTTCATAAGGTGGACCCATGAGTCGTGTTAAGTCAATGTTAAGGTTCCATGAGGGAACTGGTGGCGTTCTTGGTTGAATAATTCTCTTTAGGCCCTCCATAAATGCTTTTATGACTGGAATCCTAAATAATGATGTTGAGTGCGTAATTTGCAGATAAGCTGAAATTGCGGTAAGATGTATTTTAATGGATGAAAAAGCTAGCTTTGACTTTTGTAAATGCAGTAAGTAGCTTACAATGTGTTTAGCAGATGCGTGTAATGGTTGAATTTGATTATTATGGCAATAATAAACAAATCTTTTCCACTTATTTGCATAGCAATGTCTTGTGGTTGGTTTCCTTGCTTGTTTTATGACCTCCATACATTCCTGTGTAAGGTCTAGATGTCCGACTTCTAAGACTTCAGGAGCCAAATTGCTATATTCAGTGATGCTGGATTTGGATGCCTGATCTGTTGTTTGTGTTGAGTTAACAGATCTGGTCTGTTTGGAAGCTTGATATGAGGCCTAGTAGTGTTGTGTACCAAGGTTGTCTTGCCCAGGTTGGTGCTATTAGTATGAGTTTGAGTTTGTTTTGACTCAATTTGTTTACTAGATATGGAAGGAGTGGGAGAGGGGGAAAAGCGTATGCAAATATCCCTGACCAGCTCATCCATAATGCATTGCCCTGAGATTGATCTTGTGGGTACCTGGATGCGAAGTTTTGGCATTTTGCGTTTTCTTTTGTTGCAAATAGGTCTATTTGTGGTGTTCCCCATCTTTGGAAGTAAGTGTTTAGTATTTGGGGGTGAATCTCCCATTCTTGGATTTGTTGGTGGTCCCGAGAGAGATTGTCTGCTAACTGATTCTGAATCCCTGAAATAAACTGTGCTATTAGGCGAATGTGTTTGTGAATCGCCCAATGCCATATTCTCTGTGCCAGGAGACACAACTGTGTGGAGTGTGTTCCTCTTTGTTTGTTCAGATAATACATCGTCGTCATGTTGTCTGTTTTGACAAGAATGTGTTTGTGGCTTATTATGGGTTGAAATGCCTTCAACGCTAGAAATACTGCCAGTAGTTCTAAGTGATTTATGTGGAACTGTTTCTGCTGAGTGTCCCATTGTCCTTGGATGCTGTGTTGATTGAGGTGTGCTCCCCACCCTATCATGGAGGCATCTGTCGTTATTACGTATTGAGGCACTGGGTCTTGGAAAGGCCGCCCTTGGTTTAAATTTATATTGTTCCACCATTGAAGCGAGGTGTATGTTTGGCGGTTTATCAACACTAGATCTAGAAGTTGACCCTGTGCCTGTGACCATTGTGATGCTAGGCACTGTTGTAAGGGCCGCATGTACAACCTTGCGTTTGGGACAATGGCTATGCATGAGGACATCATGCCTAGTAGTTTCATCACCATCTTTATTTGTATTTTCTGTTTTGGATACATGGCCTGTATTACATTGTGAAATGCCTGTACCCTTTGTGGACTTGGAGTGGCAATCCCCTTTGTTGTGTTGATTGTTGCTCCTA
Source organism: Pleurodeles waltl (assembly GCF_031143425.1). Classification (NCBI taxonomy): domain Eukaryota; kingdom Metazoa; phylum Chordata; class Amphibia; order Caudata; family Salamandridae; genus Pleurodeles; species Pleurodeles waltl. The sequence continues at coordinate 862,815,694 of NC_090445.1, forward strand.
AGTATTGCTGTGTTTGACACAGCTGAAGGTGTAACTTTGTGTAGTTGAGTGAGAAACCTAGTTTGTGGAGGGTTTCTATGACATACTTTGTGTGTTGTGAACACCGTTCTTGCGTGTTGGTTTTGATTAACCAATCGTCTAGGTACGGGAACACATGTATTTGCTGCCTCCTGATATGTGCAGCCACTACTGCCAGGCATTTTGTAAAAACTCTTGGCGCAGTTGTTATCCCGAATGGCAACACTTTGAATTGGTAATGTACCCCTTGGAATACAAACCTTAAGTACTTTCTGTGTGAAGGATGTATTGGTATATGGAAGTATGCATCCTTTAGGTCTAGTGTTGTCATGTACTCTTGTTGTTTGAGCAATGGGATTACGTCCTGTAATGTCACTATGTGAAAGTGATCTGATTTGATGTAGGTATTTAATGTTCTGAGATCTAATATAGGTCTTAGAGTTTTGTCCTTTTTGGGTATGAGAAAGTACAGCAAGTAAACTCCTGTTCCTCTCTGATGAATTGGTACCAGTTCTATTGCATCTTTTTGTAACAACGCTTGGATTTCTAGTTCTAGAAGATCCATGTGTTGTTTTGACATATTGTGTGTTTTCGGTGGGACATTTGGAGGGAATTTGAGAAATTCTATGCAATAACCATGCTGGATAATTGCTAGGACCCAAGTGTCTGTTATTTCCTCCCAATGTTTGTAGAACTTGGTTAGTCTCCTCCCCCTCCCCTCCCCCACACAGGTGTTATGTGTTGGGGATTTGTGACGTGGAAGTCACTGCTTGTTTTGAGGAGTTTTTGGACTTTGGAACTTCCCTCTACTCTTTTGGAATTGACCCCCTCTATATTGGTCCCGAAAATTTCCCCGCTGATATTGGCTCTGATAAGTGGGCCTTGTTTGTGAGGTTGAGGGTTCTGTGCTTTGTCCTCGAAACCCCCCTCGAAACTGTGTTTTCCGAAATGTGCCTCTGCTCTGTGGGGAGTAGAGTGCGCCCATGGCTTTGGCCGTATCAGTGTCCTTTTTAAGTTTTTCGATAGCAGTGTCCACCTCCGGCCCAAACAACTGCTGTCCGTTAAATGGCATATTCAGCACGGCTTGTTGTATTTCCGGCTTGAATCCTGATGTACGCAGCCATGCGTGTCTCCTTATGGTCACTGCTGTATTTACTGTCCTAGCAGCTGTATCCGCTGCATCCATTGCAGAGCGTATTTGATTGTTCGAAATGCTCTGTCCTTCCTCCACCACCTGTTGTGCCCTTTTTTGGAACTCTTTGGGTAAGTGTTCAATGAAATGTTGCATTTCGTCCCAATGAGCCCTATCATATCTCACCAGTAATGCCTGTGAGTTGGCAATGCGCCATTGGTTGGCCGCTTGTGCTGCAACCCTTTTCCCCGCAGCGTCGAACTTGCGACTCTTCTTGTCTGGAAGTGGTGCGTCTCCCGAGGTGTGTGAGTTCGCTCTCTTGCGAGCTGCCCTTACTACCACAGTCTGGTGTTAATTGCTGTGTTATGTATACAGGGTGTGTTGGCGGTGGCTTGTATTTCTTCTCCACCCTTGGAGTTATAGCCCTGCCCTTCACAGGCTCCTGAAACACCTGTTTGGAGTGTTTTAGCATTCCAGGTAGCATAGGGAGACTTTGGTATTGGCTATGTGTGGAGGATAGTGTGTTAAATAAAACATCATCCTCAATAGGCTCTGCATGCAGGGTGACATTATGAAACGCCGCTGCTCTTGACACCACCTGTGTGTAGGCTGTACTGTCTTCCGGTGGCGACGGTCTCGCTGGATAACAGTCTGGGCTGTTATCTGATACTGGCGCATCATAAAGATCCCATGCGTTGGGATCATCCTGACTAATTCCAGTATGAGTTGGGGACTGCATCAGTTGTGGAGTGGCTACCGGTGATGTGTGCGTTGAGTGTGGTGGAGATGGTGGCGGTGTTACTTGTCTTGCCACCTTTGCCTGTGGCTGCTTGTCTTTTTCTTGAAAGGCAAGTCTTCTTTTCATCCTAATTGGGGGAAGAGTACTTATCTTCCCTGTGTCCTTTTGGATGTGGAGCCTTTTCTGAGTGTAGTCTGGCTCCATTGACTCTAGTTCTTGTTCGAACCTATGTCCTTGCATTTGTGAGGACAGTCCCTGTTCCTCTGTGTAGGAACCGGTTTTCGGTTCCGAGGCCGGATGTTTCGGAATGGAAACTTTTTCGGCTGTCTTTTTCGGCTCCGACAACACTTTTTTAATTTTGGGCATTCCGGTCTCTCTGTGCCGACTCGTTTCGGTGCCGCCCTCTTGGTGCCGAACTTGCTCTGACCCGCTGTCTCGGGGTCGAGTCTGCTCTGTGCCGGTATCTCGACCGGAGTCGGATGTCTTCGACACATGCGTGCCCTTTTTCGGTGACGATGATCGGTCACCTATTTTTCGGGTTAAGCCATGGCCTGCTGGCGGTGGTGGCCCCTGGGCTTTAGTGGTTTTTCAGTGAGTTTTGAGTGTCGACGTCTTACTCACGGTTTTCGGCGTCTGTTCGGGATCGACCTCGTCCGAGTCCAAATCCTCGATGGAGAAGGTTTCTTCTTCCTCCTCCAAGTGTTTTTGTCCTGTCGGCGCCGACGCCATCTGTAGTCTTCTCGCTCTACGGTCTCTTAATGTCTTCCTCGACCGAAACGCTCGACAGGCTTCACAAGTATCTTCTTTGTGTTCTAGAGACAAACACAAGTTACAGACCAGAAGCTGATCTGTATAAGGATACTTGTTGTGACATTTGGGGCAGAAGCGGAATGGGGTCCGTTCCATTAGCCTTGAAGAGACACGTGGTCGGGCCGACCAGGCCCCGACGGGGGATCGAAACCCCGAAGGGCCACCGGAGCTCTTCAAAATTCGGTGCCGATTTGTTGTAACTAACCAGATACCGAACGCAAACAATACCGTCGAATTTTCCGAGATTCTAACTATCTTTCCGAACTGAAACGCGGAGCGAAAAGGAACACGTCCGAACCCGATGGTGGAAAGAAAACAATCTAAAATGGAGTCGACGCCCATGCGCAATGGAGCCGAAAGGGGAGGAGTCCCTCGATCTCGTGACTCGAAAAGACTTCTTCGAAGAAAAACAACTTGTAACACTCCGAGCCCAACACTAGATGGCGGGATGTGCAAAGCATGTGTATCTGCAGCTACACATGCCATCGAGCATATATATATATATATAAAACCATTATTCCTTACCAGTAAATCTTTACCTTTTTACCTCATTAGCCGTAACCCTACTTTCTCTCTAAACTTGTTTTTTTCTTTTTATATCTATTATGCAAATGTCTGGTTTTATAGGAAACATGTCAAGGACAATAAAAGATTTTTTTTTTAATTTATATTTACCCGCGATGCAATGCTATGTAGGAAAAGTCATTAAAACTAAGCAGCAATGTAGGGGTTCTGATGTTTTGGACTCTGTAGTGAGGATGATGCCCGTCTGCACTTCTGCAATATAAGTAACAGGTGTTACTATTATCCACTCTTACTGCCCTCAGTGTATCTACCTCGGAATGACTGCAGGTATACTTGACCTTCTAACCTAGCTACCTGTACATCAGACCAGTTGTCCATTTATCTCGTGAGCCACTACTGTAATAACAAGCATTGTTCATCACTAACTACAAAAATCCAGCATTCTCTCTTCCGGAGGGTACCCGTCACACTGGTTCAGGCTGAAGCATTTGTCATTGCTTGAGTGTCTTGCATCAAAGGCCTACCAACTGCCTCCACATGGAAGAACAAGCCGGAGCATGAGCTTCAGTGAGGCTAGCAGGGGCGGCTTCGCCATAAGAGCGGAGGAGCGTTGCCCAGCTGCTAACCTTTTCCACAAAAATGATAATAAACTTTGTTTATTATCGTTTTTGGGGAAAGGGGTGGGGCCACAGGGGTGACAAGCAATGGGGGGGGGGGAAGGGAGGGAGAGTGCTGACAGAGTGCATGTATGTTGGGCCGGCCAAACACACATGTGCAGAAAGGTCAGCACAGGCTCCCAGTCTGCCTGGGAGCGCCCCGTGGCTGGGCGCTCCCAGCCAATCCTGATGCTGCTCTGAGCTATGTCAGGATTGGCGCAGGGCAGGCTGGGAACCTGTGCCTGCAGAGCAGCGGATTGAGTGGCGGAGGTAAGTGGGTTTTAAAATCATTTTTAATTTAATCCCTCCCCCCACTTCTGCATCGCGCAAGCCGTGACTGGAGGCTAGGTGATGTGGAAGGGGACAGCGGTGGAGTAAGGAGTTATAGCTTTGGTACATTGAACAAGCAATGCCATGTGGTGGTGGTGGGGTCATCTTTCACCTAACTCGAAGGTACTTGCTCTTTCGTCGTCCTTAGGCTCCAACCTTCATCTCACCATCCTGTTTGATGCCCCAGCATGCCAGTTCTCTGTGCAAAACCACCCAACGCTGTTTTAAGAGTTTCTGCCTTTGAACTGTTCATCCCAAGCATGTATAGTTGTATAAAAATAAAAGAGAGCTTGGGGGTTTAACCTATTTTTGTACTTTATTATACTGGCAGTGATAGGGTTAGGTCATAGTTTTCATCGGAAAGGCGTTTTTGTTTTTCTTAATTACTTTGGGGCAGTTTGCCAAATCTGCTCGAAACATTTCACAACCAGTGTTCACGGACTTTGGGACCTTTATTGCAATTTGAACCTTCAACCTTCATGTTGACCTATGTTTGTGCTAGTAACGAACTGGCGAGATCATCAAGAAATACTTGCCTGTCCCAGGACTCTGCTTTCAGCTCCCCCTTTTATGTAGCAGAAGCAGCTGATAACAAGAGGACGCTGGAGAGGTTCACTGGGATTAGGCCTACTTCTCGATGCTTGACAAACATGTGGCCAAAGTATAGGGTACAATTTGACAAATGCCCTGCTCGAGATTATTCTTGCTGATCAAACACTTGATCTACAAGACAATAATCTTATTTAGCAGAGCTGTACATGTCCCAGGGCCTACTTTTAGCAGCCTTTCTTGTGTACAACCCATGGACACTAAGCACACACTCACTGTGTAAAGCTGATAAGTGCTAGACAACAGCATCCACACTTATCAGACTGCAAGTGCTGGTAGAAGTAGCTCAACACTGATAACTGTTACCATGCGCTTAAGGGCATCCCATTTGCCTAACAAGACACCAACTCCTAGTGCCAGATTCTAGAAGCTTCAGGTACTTTACCCTAACGAGGACTTCAGCCTTATTAGTTTACGATTTTATTTCTTATTATTGCACAAAATCTGCAATCGGCAAGCTATGGAGAATACACAGAAGGGTAATAACAGTAAAAAGGACTTAATAGATCTCAAGTTACAACTGAGCATTAACAGTATGAAGCTGTCAAAGGAGCACAAGAAAGGAAAAGGGGTGTGTGTAAGGAGGAGTACGAGTCACAAAATATGGTTCGCAAATGCCTAAGATTAATTGACGCATATTATAAGGTATTATTTCTAAGGAGCTCTGCCTCTGGGTGATTTGAGAAAAGATAAGAAATTATAAGAATATTAGTGACTCCTCATATATTAACATATACCACAAAAAGAATAAGATCACTAGTTGAGATTTGTGCAAGATATCTTTCATTTGCAATGAAATTATGTGTATAGTACATGTATTTGCTGTTCTTTAAAAAAAAACTAAAAAAATTCAAAGTATCTCGTGTGACATTAAAATCACATAGGAACTTAACCGACATGCTTGCTGCTTCTAAGTAAAGCACTGTTTTATATAAATTAAATAAAATGACTCTCCCTATATCACATCTGTGTGGGGCTGTTGTAGGAATATAAATGATCAGTATAACAAAGCAAAAGTGAACAGATACCTCAATAGATGTCATATTTTTATATTTTGGTTAAAACCTGTCCAACTTCATTAAGTAAAACCGGGACAGAGATGTACCCTTTCCATGTACCCAACGATGGTTTATTTTGTAAAACACTGAAGAGGAATCCAATATTGCCGGTTGATGTGCAACGAATTTATAGCAGGCTGCGAAGTACATGGACGCCTCCCTTTCTTTGGTCAAACAACAGAAGAATAATCAAGTGGTCAAAGTCAGTGTGTCAGACTAGTAAATATAAAGACAAAATCACACACTAAAACCAAACCTAACAAGCAGTGGGATTAAAAAATGAAACCCATGTACTAAGAGTGTACTTTTATTTTTCTTTAAAACACAAACTTTACACTTTAATTGTATTAAAAAACGTATGCAAAAATAAAAGGAATTATTCATTTTGTGCAGAATCAAACACTATCACACCGTTTTCAGAGCAGTATCACTACTGCAGGCAGCGAGGAACAAAGAATGCGGAGAAACACATTTTTTTGTTGGACATGAATCTGCTGAGGTGCAAATCTCCTCCGCAAACTCGTGCATCTTTTGCCGAGGACACGGTAGTGAGCAGCGAGACTGTGTATGTCCGAGAACAATAGATTTTATTTAAGCCTGGAGAGCGGCCAACGGTGCGGAGTGTGCAGTACAGCTCCAAGAGGCGCGGGGAACAGCACTTTTGAAATATACCAGTTGGCTACGTCTGCAGGAACTCTGGCTGCACCCGGGCCACCTTCCTGAACTCCTTGATGTGCGTCTGCGGGCACTGCATCTCGCACCAGCTGATCGGCACCATCTGCACCCCTGGAAATGGCAAAAGCAGACGTCAGTGGTACAGTTAACTGCAGAGAGCAACTTCCAAGAATGTTGATCCTGTTCCGCAAACACGGATTGTTTTCTTTAGAGGTGAAGTATGCCCCTAAAACTTTATAGCATGATGTAGGCATGTCATTGTCAATGTTTATCAGACGACGTCCAGCCAAAGCAAACCCACAACGCAAACTAGTCAGTCGTCAGTTAACATCAATCGTTGCCCGTATAAACGAAGAAACTAAGGATTTTTAGCAATCGGACTGCAATTGGGGCTGATGCTATCAGCAGCGCGCTCTGCTCAAATTCTGTCAACAAGATTGGCTATTAGATAGGATCTTCACACAAAAACAGATTTAGATTTCTACGCACTTTGTTTTCTTTTTAAACATTTCTATGTTGAGATAAACCTGAACTGATGTAATAAATACGTATCGACATTCATACTTTGCGTACACATCAAAAAAAAAAAAAGGGTTAATCTCATAAAAAGACCATATGAACAGCACCTCAAATGGCATATACGATATGTACTTCGTTAGAATGCAGGAGATATAGAGTTTTATTTTTTAACTACAGTAGGATATATCTGCAAGAAAACTGGGCCGTAGAACTGGTGTCCTTTTCTTTTGTTTAAAAACTTTTTTTTTATTTTTTTTTATCTATGGCGTACATTAATCAATCTAAATCCACATGTAAACAAAATGCATACTTGGAAGTCAAAACAGGTTGCGGGTACGATACACAAATATTAAAGTGGGTAATCTGCACACAGTTTCATGGTTAACAATATACAAGGTTTATACAATTTATCAAGTCATGAAATATGACCTCATAAGCGAGGGGGGTGGCTGGAGGACGAGGAATGACTGGTTGCAGCTCTTTGAAGGTACGCTCCATAAGGCTCCCAAATGTCCTTCGGTGGTGCCATGGGGTGTAGTTCCTCCACGTATTGGTCAGCCATGTTGCCACAGTAGGCAGCATCCTGGAACCATAGGAAGTTCGATGGAGTTTATTTGTGCATTCAGACCGTAGCTACTCGAACGTTTGGCTAGGTCCAACATCAGGGAGACTAGACAACAAGACGCAGAGGTAGAGCTGATGTGTCACATATCAGGGCAACCGGGGGGAAGGGTCTATTACAAACTCAAGCAAGTCACTCACCACTTGAAATAGCTAGTGCCAAAAAGCAATATTTTTCTCCATGCAGGATGTAAAAATAAATAAATAAATACAAAAAATCAGCCCCCAATAGCCTGGATCGTTTACATGCTTGGCCAACCGATCCACCAACTTTGGCGATCCGTTCAGGAGTGTAGTAATACTGGTGTATACATTTTAAATGAATCTATTTGTGTTTTAGTTCACAGGCGTATCCCTTCACCTGTGCACAGCATTATGCCCACGTCTTATGTTGTGTTACACAATTTATAGAGCGCATGTCTACCCTCGGGTTTCCCAGCGCTACTAAACCCTAACCACAGAGGGGATGAGAGTGATACACTACAAGAAAGGAATAAAAACAACTGGACCTAGAATAACCAAGTTTTCAAGGCCTTTCGAAATTCCAGTTCTTGCTCCATCAGCCGAAGATTAAGAGGCAGCGAGTTCCACAATTTGGCTCCTAAAAACATCAGAGAGGACCCACCCCATCTTGCTTTCTTTATTTTCGGTACGCTTACTAAAGCAAGAGTAGGGGATCTCAAATCTCTATTCAGCCTATAAAAAGAGGCCAAGTTCCTAAGGAGCATAGGTCCTCTATCATGCAAAGACCTGTGGATATGACATAGAGCCTTAAATTTGATCCGCTGTACAACAGGCAACCAGTGCAAGGAGGCCAATCCAGCTTTCACAGAAGACCTTCTCGGGATGTTCAGTAATAAACGAACTGCAGCATTTTGAACTCTTTGTAATTTCTTTTTAACTTATACTGGGGAACCTAGGAAAAGGCCATTCCCGTAGTCTAGCCTTGAAAGAATAACAGCTTGCACAATGAGTCTTCTAGCCAGTGCTGGAAGAATAACAAAAATCTTCCTAAGAAGTCTCAGTAAGGCAAAGCAAGTAGTAGATATGTTCGTAGCCTGCAGGTCTAGCGTCAGAAGGGGATCCAGACTGATCCCCAGGCTCTTAACGTGCTTTTTGGGAGGAGGGAACTCACTAAGTGCCGGTGTGAGAAATTCCAGGCTTTGGTTCAGGGCCCAGTATCATGACTTCAGTCTTCTCCTCATTTAGTTGCAATTTACTCTGAATCATACAGCTTGAGACCGCTTGCATACAAGTAAGGAAAGCGGCTCCTTCTGAGGTCTCATTACCAGAAAAGGAAACCACCAGTTGGGTGTCATCAGCATAGGACACTAATGCTAACCCAAATGATTCCACCAAAGAGGCCAAGGGAGCCATATAAATGTTAAACAGTGTCGGACTAAGGGCAGAGCCCTGAGGTACACCACACCTGCACTGTAGTTTGTTTGATAGGAACGATCGATCTAGGACCTGAAAGGACCTGTCCTGTAGGAAGGAAGTAAACCGGGCAAGTGCCTGTTCCTTAATTCCGAGCTCCCTCATTCTCTGGATCAATACGTGGTGGTCTACTGTGTCAAAAGCTGCGCTCAAGTCCAGCATAATAATCACTGTGGTAAGATCCTGGTCAACCCTCTTTCTAACCTCTTCCGTAACTGCAATTAATGCAGTTTCCGTGCTGTGACCAGTTCTAAAGCCCATCTGAGTGGGATGGAGCAACCTATTCTCTTCTAAAAAGGTAGAAAGTTGCCAATTGATGTATTTATCCAGAATGTTAGCAGGGGTTGGCAAAAGGGAAATGGGTCTAAAATTCTTCAACACTGTTGAGTCAAGAGAAGGTTTTTTTAATAGTGGTTTCACTATAGCATGCTTCCAAGAGCTATGTACTACTGCTTTGGAAAGAGAATCATTAAGTAAATGTGTCAGCATCGGAACAATAACTTCCGCCCCCTGCACAAATATGTGAGGAGGGGCAGGGTCCAGGGGGGGATCCTGATTTCAGGGCACTCAAGAAATTTAACACTTGAGTTTGTGAAAGAGGGTTAAGGTGAGAAAGACAGGCTGTATTAACACCATTAACAAACTCCTCCTCCTTCAGTGAAGGACTTTTCTCCCCAAAAGTGGCATAGATGTCCAAAATATTTTGGTGGAAAAATTCAGCTAATAAATTGCTGTGTTCTATGGAAGCCTCTAAAGGATTGTCTTTCACCGGCGCGTGTAGAATATCTTTTAATATTTGGAAAACTACTTTGGGGGAACCTGCCGCACCCTCAATTTTCTGCTGGTAGAAGACCCTCTGTGCCTCCTTAATTTCAGCATGATACCTTCTGATAGCCCCCTTGTAAGCTTCCCTATCTGCTGGAACAAACCGCTTTCTCCAAGTTCTTTCTAACTTTTTACATTCCTTTTTCAGGAGAAGTAATGAGGGGGTAAACCAAGGGGCACTAGTTATTTTACACGGACCAGACTTTTTCCTCAGGGGAAGAACTATGTCCGGACTTTCAGTGATCCAGTCACTGAAAGCTTCAACTTCAGATCCCCTCTTACTCATGACAATTGACTTAAGAGATTCCAAAGTGACAAAAAAATTCTCTTTATCCAATTTATTCCACGATCTCCCGATCTGAACAACAGGCTTACTCCCACTCACCGTTGTACCCGTGGCTAATTCAATAGAAATTAAATAATGATCAGACCACCCTAGTGGGGTCGGAGACCTACATGTCAGGGCAGGAGTGTTACTAAACACTAAGTCAATAGTATGACCCATTTCGTGGGAAGGGCCTTTAACAAGTTGGGTCAGGCCCATTGCTTCCATACCACCAAGTAGATGCCTTGATCTGTTTGTTCCGGGATCTCACCATGAATATAAAAATCTCCTAAGATTGTAAGATTAGGTCTGGCACATATAAAATCTGCCGTACAGTCTAAGAGAGAGTCTAAAAACTTTTCCGAGGGGCCTGGGGGGTCGATAAATTAGGATCCCAGAGAAGGTGTAACGAGGGTTAAGAGCTAGAGAAAAAAACATCCCTTCCCCCTCCACTAACTGAAGAGGCTGAAAGGTAAGGTTCAAACAGTCCCTATAAATGACTGCAATACCCCCTCCTCTTGCCATCCCTCTGTCTAATCTGGCAATTCGATACCCAATAGGTAATGCCAGGCTAATATCGGGATCAGAAGCATCATTCATCCATGTTTCGGTTAGAAACAATGCTGTAGGAGAGACCTCAGTTAACAGTAAATTAATATCAAGTTTGTTGGGGGCGACCAATGAGCGGCAGTTAGTGTAGAGCAAGGAGGTAAGAGGATTACCCCCTACCTCCAACTCAACCCCCCCTAGGATTGAAAGTCCAGTGACAGGCAGGGCAGCGCCATGTATTTCTAGTACACTCTCTACATATAATATATTCCTTGTTCCCTGAGACGCTCAGGTCATGCAGTTCCTTAGAGGAATAACAGTAGATAGAAGGGGCATCACTAACCTCTGAGGGAGAATCAAGGAAGCAGGCCCCCAGGCCTGACCTGGCGCGGATGGGCGCAGACTGGCTTGCCTTTGGCGCGCCCGCTCGCCGCATCGCGCTTAAAATAGCCTTGAAAGAGGCAATTAGTGATCCAAAACACAACTGGACCGCTAACCCCTCCAAGATGGCTGCCGCAAATGGCACCAGGCAGAAAGGAAAAAATGGCAGCCGTCACAAAAAACGAACCCCAAAACAAATAGCCCAAAATAGGAATCAGGTCTACAGGGACCCTAAACACAGGTCACAAGCAACAGTCCCCCTCAGCAAAAAAAAAAAAAAAAGGAAAACCAGATTCACACGTTTATTTTAAAAAATATGAACACCATAAAAATAGTAAAAATAGTAAAACCCAATTCAGTATTAATAATTACACAGATCAGGACTATCAAAATTTACCTTAGCAGTTTTCTGGGCCAATTAGCCCTCTCACCCCTCATATGGAAAAGGTACAATGCGCACTCGCCACATCGCGCTTAAAATAGCCTTGAAAGAGGCAATTGGTGATCCAAAAAACAACTGGACCGCTAACCCCTCTAAGATGGCTGCCGCAAATGGCACCAGGCAGCAAGGAAAAAATGGCACCCGTCACAAAAAACGAACCCCAAAACAAAGATGCACCCCAATGTTATCTTTCATCTCTGTCGAGCGCCCACAAGGGAGTTTATCTCAGTGGCCATGACAGAGATGTATAGAAAGGAGAAAGAGTTTCTGGTGTCTTCTCGAAGAATGTAAGGCTTGACAATTCTAGTGGGGTTGAGGGGAAGGTGGGGATCCCAGCCCTAAGAAGCGGATTAAATCAATGATATGCAAGCTTCCCTAGTGGGGTTTTTGCACCCCTATTTAGAAAACTGTTCAACCTATTTTCAAATAGGTCTCCCAACACTGATAAACCAACTTTCTGTAACAGGAACTTGAAATATTGCTCCTGGATGGCGGGGTGGAGGAAGGGTGTAGGAGTAGGGAGGGAATCAGTGGGTTAGCTGGCAGGGTTATGAACTTAGGATAGTGCTCTCACGCACGCATTCCCTCGTGAATAGCCACCAAGTGGGACATGTAGATGCAATTATTTTAATGTCCTCACATACAATTCACGGTGGCACTTACAGTGTACGCTAATAATTCATGAGAGAGGACAATGGTCCACTCTGCTCTACACAGGATACAGTCCTGTGGGCTGGTGTTAGGTATCTCAGATAGCGTGGCTCTGCAACAAGTTAGTACCTAAAGAAGTCAGGGACCACCATCCTGTCTCTCTGCAATAGTCTAGTTGTATTTCCCCATCAGATTATTGGCTGTCGCCCACTCCATATTAACCGGAGTAATGTCTGACAAAGTTGTTTGAAAAAACAAAGCAGAAGAGCCACTGTTATACTGGTAAATAATCATAGAGGAGCAATCTTAGCCATCTATCCACTACCGTTTGTAAGCTGTCTTAGTCATCCCAAAGTTTGCCCTTATCAGCTCAGCATGATCACTTGTTGCCCATGTTCCCTGATATTTTATGGGCTCCAGAACAGAGGGTTGTCCATGGGAGGGACCGGGGCTGAACCTGTGAGCGGAAACAGTTGTGAGTTGGACCATTTGGCCAGAATGTCCCCCAAAATAGCATAATTTCATGCACAGTGGGTGAAAAAGTTTCCTCTGCTTTCTGGACATAAAGTATCACGTCATTTGCATACAGCAAGATGATTAAAGAGCAACTAGCTAGCCTCATGCCACTATGCAAATGTGTTTCCGTATAGAGCAAGAGGGGCTCAATCTCTATTGGAAAGATTAAGGGAGATAGCAGGCATCCCTGACTGGTTCTCCAGGTTTCCGTAAAGGTATCAGAGTACAGCCAATGAATCTGGACTCTAGCCATAAGGCAAAGTATAAGAAAGCGATTGAGAGAAAATATTTCCCTAGGGCCAGCCCCTGGAGCACCTTCATCATATATGATCATTCCACAGTACCAAACACTTTTTCTGCGTCAAGCAGGGCTGCCTCTGAAGGTAGCATTGGGTCCACGCTATGTAAAATGGGCATTCGGGTTTGGAGATTAAAGGCAATGGATCTGTGGAGAGTGAAACCAGACTGATCTGGCAAGACTACAAACAGTATATGACACTGGAAATGCTGTGAGAGGATCTTCACCAAGATTTTATTAAACTGTATATAGCAAAGACAGAGGTCTGTATGAACAGCAGGATTCAGGATCTCCACTGGGTTTTAAAAGGTCCCTGATAAATGCCTATATATTGGATGGGGTAAGTTTGCCCTTGAGCACTGCTTCATTGTACATAGCCAGCTGTTTAGGTGACAGCAGGTCTACATAAGCTTTACAAAAATTCACGGGAGGCCATCCCATCCCGGCAACTTGCCACTGGGTAGGCTTTCTTAATATCTACTAGTGTTACTGGGGTATTGAGCAACTCTCTGACTTCCAGCCATGCTACAGCAACACGATCCAAGTCACGTAAGATATCTTACGCAACATGGTGAGTGGAGGTGTATAGTCTCTTGTTGTACTTAAGCAAGACTAACAATATCTCCGCAGTCGGTAATAATATCTCCCTTCTCAATTACAGATACTGGTGACTTGGTTCATAAAGTCTAGTGCCTATGGTAAGCCAGGCAAGGGTTCTACCCGGTCGGTGTCCTTCACCAAACTGACGTGCCCAGGCCTTTCGATCCAAGTAGAAACCCTCTTGTGCAGCTTCTTCCTTGAACTCACCTGAGCCAGCATTACAGTATTCTAGAAAGTGGCATATTCACTTTCAAGGGTACGCAGCTCAGACTCGAGTCAGCCCATGTAGTGGTGGATAAATGCCTTTGAGGATGCCTACAATTTCAGAGATACACATTCCTCAAACATAGGCCTTCAAGGCCTTTCAGAGAATCATAACGTCTTTGATAGAGTTTTCATTTAGACTGACATATTCTGTGGTGGCCTCCCTTATTTCGGTTAGCAAAACAGTCTTGTAATTCGGTACGGTGCAGGTGCCAGTTAATGAAACAGGGGATGGCGGGTAGGTCGAGAAGTCAAAAACTAGTTGGACTGGGGAGTAGTACGAGAGAGTACAGAGGCGGACTTCAGTGTGCCTAATCATAGAGCAAAGGATCGGGAACTCAGCCACATCTCCAGTCAGGAACATGTATCATGCACTTGAGAAAGATATGTGTATTCAGGGTTATACGGTGTAAGACGCGCCATGCATCTACGAAATCGCAAGCTGCATCACTTGAGATAAAGCCTTACTTGCCTTTGGTGTAGGATGTGGTTTTGCAGAGGTTTGCTCTATCGATGTAGGAAGGGTACTGCTAAAATTGTCCCCAGGCTGTAAGCCAGCCCCCAACATTTAACACAAAGGCCGAGAAGATCATTGAAAAATTCCAGGCTATCGATATTCAGGTCATATAGGTTAATAATGAGCGAGCAACACCCCTCAAGTTTAGCAGCAACTGTAATAACCAAGCTAGCAGTGTCCTTAAGGATATCCTGACGAGTATGACCACATCACAGGGATGAATAGAATAGAAGAAGAAATATCTATGTAAGCCCCAGGCAGATGCAAAGGTGGGAGGAGCCCATCGTCAAACAGTGTGTCTCCTGTTGAAGGGCCACGCCAACCCACTGACGATCGAGGTAGAAAGGGACTTGGTGAGCTTTGCAGGGGTTATTCACACCATGGACATTCCATGTAATGAAATTTACTATGTATTTTAGAATAAAGAGATTATGTAGGGCCTTTGTAACAGTAGCCCTAAGTCTGGTCAGGTTTGTGTCTAGATCAAATGTTACATCATCAGACCTAGTAGATTTATTGTGGACAGTAAGACAAAGGAAAATATATACTAGAACTCCCTTCTCCCCCATGCCAACCCCAACCGTTAACAAGTACCAACCCCTTCACAAACAGAACCTGTAGCAGTGTCCATCCAATTCATATAGAACACATGCTTGTGTTCCACGCTTGGGGGGAGGCCAAGGAGCACAGCTAGACCTCAGCCAGCGACCCGAAACATTTCGAACATCATTACAATTCAACCATATGCACAATAGTAAGTATACATTACTGCAGAGTTACATAATCAGATATACATCATATACCAGCGCAAATTCAGATGCCCACATATTACTATTGGACATAAGGACTAACTTTGAACCCCATGGAGCAATATTGGATAGTGTACTGTTGTGTACATCCAGATATACGTTCAAAGAGGGTACCAGATGTTCCAGGCACAATCTAACATGGCCTTCAACAGAACATCATGTCAAGCACTTGAATGTTAGTAGGTGAAAACTTTTAATCACTGTTGTTAACGGCAAGTGAGTGCATCATAATTTCTGCTGCGCCCTATACTTAACTGTAGGAGCAGATTCGCAGCTCGAATAATTTTCTGGATTCACATGCAGTGCATTATTCCACCATACAGTGGTTGGGTCTCACTTTTTAGCACTTATTCCTCCCTCTTCTTTTTTGTTGTTGGGTGTCGTCTGTGGCCATATCTCCGGCCGTCTATGTCAAAAGTGCTCATGGTTACCACCTTCAGAATCATTTTTTCCACTGTTGGTTCTGGAAGCATCAGCTGAAGTTCTGCGGATGCCAGAAAAGAAGGGCACTACGTTTGACAATCCTCAAGGACAGCAACAGGAAAAACACAAGACTATGAGGGACACCCATAAGGAGAGAAAAGGAAAGTAACCAAAATACACTGAAAATCACTAAAAAGTAGGTGGACTATGTGGACGACCAACCATGTAGTCAGAGAATACATGGGCAGGAACCGTCTACAGAAAATGAGAACATTCCCTTTAGGTTCTGTCCTAAGTGTCACCATAAAATCACCCACAAGGACAACCATCAAGTTTGCAACATCTGTTTGCCAAGACACCACAGCACTGAAGGCCGCGAGGCCCATGCAGTGCTCCTTTCAAAGATGCTAAGGAGTAGGACTATGCCAAAATGCAGGCACAGAAAAAAAGCTAATCACAGAGAAAACTCAGGCTGTTGAACGAAGAAGAGAACAATGTAGGCAAAGAGGTGGCACAGGTCGAGGAATCCGATGCCGAGGGAGAGGTTGTTGAGTTGGAGCTAGAGGTACCACCCATGAAACATAAGGATGGGGGACTCTGAAAACGCCCTCATGTAACATCCAAAAAGCAAGGGGGAGATCAACGAAAGTCATCAGACTCCAACTTCCACAAGACTGCACCAGTGCCAAAAGAATCATTGACCAAAAGAAAGTCCGAACACAAGGAGCCCCACAAGCCCCAACATAGGGACACTAGGACGACGTCCCTTGGAGAAAAGTTCCATGTCGAAGGTCAAGCAAGAGGACAAAAGGATCAGACATTGAAGCCCCAGCTCTGAAAAAGTGGCCTCTGTACTTCAGCATCTCCTCCAGCAACTGGCCATTGTCCCTCTCACTAGTATCTTTTATACCTTCTAAAGCATGGTGTTCTATAGAGCCGAGACAGGGTGGCTTATGCTTATCTCCTGTATTATTATATAGGATATCTGAACAATCCTTTTTGTTTAAAATATACTCAGGAGCTCCATGCTAATTTTCTTCCTCCTTATTACAAGCTTGAACACACCACGTTATATCCCCTTCACTTCCATATCTCAGCTGTAGTGCTTATTAAAAAAAAAAAAATGAAATTTTCCTTCTCTTTATAAGCATGAGTTCAGAAAAACACTTCAGTGTAGGCACATGGTTATTAGCCTCACAAACGGTTATATTTGCCTTCTTTCTAGGCCTTGACATTGCACTTCACAGTCCATTAATTGTAAATGCATGCACATTAATCATGCTAGCATCCAACAGGGTTTGTATTGTATGAAACATGAAAAATACATACAGAAGCCTTGGCATACACTTCAAGCCCCACTTACAAAAAGATTTCTTGCCCGTTGGACTTGTAAAATAAATTGAGCAATACTTCACAGATCAATATCATGTGGTGAAATCAGAAGTGACAAGAACCATGACTGACACCTCTGAAGACTTCCAAGATATAGGAGACCGAGTGAGTAATGAGGATGTTTCTACAATGGGCACAATCCTGGATAAAACTCAATCATCTGTAACTAATATAATGGAACAGCTGAAAGATAGCAGAAAAATGCAATTACTTTTAAGATCATCCCATGTGACAATGTGAGGATAAGGAACAAGTAAGCGTAGTCTGAAGGAGATGATGTAGGGAATTGTTATGTTGCACTCTTCCAACATGTACTTAGAGTAGGTGACTAATGTGAGACTGGCATCGTGAAGGCCCAGGTTGAGGGTGCTCCAGGAGAATCAGAACGTCTGACTGACAAGATGCCCTATGTGTGTTTTCCCATGGATCGGAAGGGAGGAAATTCTGTTTAGAAGGGAAATCTTGAGTACTGGGGAACTGTGTTTTACGGTTGTATGTCAGAACCACGCATTCTATTGCAACTCACCCAGTTACCATGAGTGTGTTACAACGAGAATGCCATTACTACGCATATGCCTTACCATGCATGCCTTCAGAACGAATTATGTTGTAAAAGCATGTGTTTTAAAGACATATGCGTGGTAATTGTCCCCCACCCCACCCAATACTCCCACAAGCCCAAAAAACACCACCAGGACTAAAACCTAACCCCCCACCCCTCCCTAAAGCAATACCCCCACCCCCAGACACAATCCCCCCCTCATCCCTCAAACCTAACCCCGTCCTAAAACCTAACCTCCCACCCTTTCCCTAAAAAAGGAACCCCCACCCCCAGACCCAAGCCCCCTTACTTTACTCCTACCCCACCCTAAAACATAACACCCCCATCCAAGCCTCCTCCCTAAAAGCATACCCCACACCCCCAGATCCAATCCCCCTTACCTTATTCCGAAGGTGCGTCGCAGCTCGTTCTAAGGAAACGGAATGATCTTTCCGTTTCTTCTAATGACGCCGATAGCCTTTACCATCATTACAACACATAGCCCTTACCAATGGCTGTTTCCCCATAGGAAGATATCCACAGCGGTGGGAAGGGGGACAAAAAAGTGCACCACCAGTAAGTTATCCAATCATAAATTCAAGGTTTCCAACTGTCTGTTTTTCATGTTGCTTAGGTACACCTACATTTCAATTCAATATTTCTAACAATATTTATCGGCTGTCAATAGCAGACAAAGCAATATTTAAATTTGGACTATAAATTTGTAGGCTTTGGGGGCTGTGGTGGACGTGGCCGGCTACAGGCATGGACTTATCAATATGCCTACAGTGTTTATATTTCCCACTAGGAGATGATTTTTCATTTTTGAGAACTGGGAAGAGCTTCACTAAGAGCTATTCTTCCTGGATCCATCAAGACTGTATGTATCCCAAAAGGAATGTATGACAATACCTGGAGTGTGAAGATTTTGTAGTTTGTGACCAACTCTTGCAAGCTTGATGGTAATTTTATTTATTTGGGTACTGACAGTAAATGCCTCCTTTTGCGTGGTCACCCTCAATTTTTTGGACTGATGCTGCTGGATTTTTTAATTGTGCACCAGGCAAAAGTGCAGGGGTAGTGGCACCTAAAACTTGTATAAATTGGCATATTTAATACCCTATAGGCCATACTATATAGAGTATACAGTACACCTATTGGCATGGAAAGTTAAATGTCACCTATGGCCTAAAATATTCCCTAGTGTGACAAAACAAACAAAAAGTAACGTATAAGTTTGAAATAAACATGGCATTATAGTGACTCTAAGGGTATGACTGGCCTCCAAAAGCTATTTTCATGGTAGAAAAGCTGGCTGATCCCATACAGAAAAACTGGAAAGAAATATTAAATATTAATTCTGTAACCACAGATTAGGGACCAGCTTAAAAACCTAATTCAACAACTGTTTTTAACATTTAGTCAAAGTTCAGCTCAATGATGAATTCGGTGGTGGGGAGAAACTTCCCCAGAACTGGTTTGGAGTGAACAAAGAGGAAGGGACTGCTCATTTCCCAGACCACATCTCTGGGTGGGCACTCAGGCAATGCACACAAGTAGAAAGGTTTCTCAATCTTGAATTTAGAGAGTGAGGAGCACTTGAGGGACTGTTTGCAGTAGCACAAACAGGAACTGAGTCAAAAGTGGGTAGGGCTACTCCTGTGAACGTTCACCTTTTTGGTTACTGCACGGTCATCAGTCATCCCTACCAACAAGCTGGTGCCAGGTGTGAATTTCTTGACAATACTAATGGACCCCTGGAAGAATAATAGGACTTCATCTGCTGTTTGTGACGTGTGGTAACTTAATCGGCATGTTGCAACAAATACAAAAAAAAAAGATGATGGGAGGAATGTTCACAGTAAATCCTCCACTGGCAACCGCTTGAGGATAGCATTCCAAACCATTATTCCTTTGCCCACTATGCAACCTCAGTTTGGACTCAGGTTATGGCCACACAAGGGCCCTTTGCTCATGGTGCCACTGCAATCAGGCTACACCATTCGGGTTAAGGGAGGACCTGGCCTGGCAATTCGGGCTGGACTGTTCCAACTGGAGCAGGGTCACAGCTGATTTGCATATGGCTGGGTCCAAACAAAGGTAGCATGGTGTGCAAAATAAAGATGGGCACTTTTTGTGTACCACAGTGAAACACCCCAAGTGCAACAGGTATATCCAGATACTGACTTAAGTCCTGAGGTAAGACCACTAACGATCGGTCAAACTTAGTTGGTTTATCAGACCCGTGCTCCATCGTACTTGGCCTGAACTTGCAACCAAGTCTTGGTTTACCGTGACCAGTTGACTCACACTGGCGATAAGTGCTTTTGGGGCTATTTTCATATAAAACCTTAAAAATTAATTTCTCCATTTCCCCTTATTTGGTTTTTGTTTAATTCTTTTCATTAAATTATTCTCTCCATTTTATACATTGGAATTAGATGTTTATTTTGTTGGGCTTTTAACTTTTTCCACTGGCTTGGTACTTCTAAATGCTTTCCACATTTTCTAAATTAAGTCATTTTTCTGTGCCATGGCTACTAGGAGCTGAGCTCAGGTTTTAATTACTAAAACCTTTAACTGGACTTAGCAGGATAGTGACCTTATTACTAACATCCACTCCAGTTAATAATTCACTTTCTCACAGGGAGTAAACTCCTGTGTAAAACATCACAACATCTAGAAATCTCTCAAGGCTGATTCATTTGGTATATTTTGTCTCCAAGAAGCACACCTGTATGACACCCATAAAAGGTCCCATATGTTCAATCCCACTCAATATTTTTTGGAGCTTAACAAATATTATGTGCTACAGATAGACCTGATCCATTTGTTAAGTTGTTAGCTGCCAGATTAAGTATTTAAAAAGCAAAGACTAGAATCCTACTGTCAGAGACAAAAAGGAATGCTAGATAAACTCCAAAAAGTGCAAGCTAGACATTCAAATCCTTCTTTCATAACCCCTCTCAGGTGTAACAGGCTCAACCTCGAGATCTTGCCAAAATGTTCTGAAGATGTATCCTTTTCAACCTTGGTGAAACAGGAACATATGTGTTGAAGAGATTTCATCAAAGCAAGTGGAACGGACACACAAAAGTCCACAATATAACAAAGACCCTGGTGTAAATGGGTTGACTGGGTCCAATATTAACCACTTTAGATAAATACTGCCCTTCAACAGGGTGCTATTTACAAAAAATTTCAGGAATTGGGCAAAATTCCTCCATCCACGAGAGTAGTGGAAATAGAATTCATGCATAAACGGGATAAACTTGCTCACGCCCACATCTCCTACAGGCCTATTTCTCTGCTTAATGTGGACCTAAAACTTTCTGAAGTATGTAGAAATAGAAAGAATACCTTTTTCTGAGACGACTCACAATATTCATCTATTTGGAACAATATTTTGCTAATTGTGAAGAATCCTGAACAATCCATCATTGGGATTTAAAGGATTTGCAAGAATATGATGCAACATCAGGATTCAAAACACATCCCGAAAAACTGCAATTACTGAGTATGTTCATAGAACAGGGGAGCTTAAGGGAGACGAGATCAAGCACGGTAGGAGAAGATCTCACCCATTTATGTGGGCCAAAGACAAAATGAAGTACCTAGGAATGTATGTTACCCAGTAGTCCATATAATACAAACTGTGGTGCTTTACTGTAGGGTACTAAAAATACCTTGTCAAATGGCAACCTCTGTTTATGTCATGGCTGGCAATTGTGGTCGCACTGGAATGGATGTTTTATTGGGATCATTATACCGGTTTAAAGCCTTTCTAATCACAATCCCTGAAAATAATTGGCGGGTACACAATCAGCCTGTAATTGTTTTTTTAATTTTTTTTTATATGGGGCAGGATGGCAAGGAATTCAAAAAGCCTAGAATTTGAAATAAACTGAAGAAGGCAAATACAAACAATGGCCTGGGTCTCTGGAATTTAGAAAGAGACTACATAGTGGCCCATTTCAGAGTTGTATTTGGGTGAGTATTGCAAGCTATTCAAAAATATTGACTCCAATAGATGGATGCGTAATTCCCAGCAAATGTATTGGAATCAAGTTAAATGCACCCAATATCTCACGACTCGGAAGTCATTTTATGGGATTAAAGCCTACTGATCTGTAAGGCGTGTACAGGAAAGCTATTATGGACATCTGGGACCACCCCCATCTCCAGAAGAATATGAAGTTTGATGGTGACATAGATGCTAACCCACGATATGAGTATCAAGCAAAACAGATTTACTACACACTTTTCTAGGTCTATCATATTTTTCATATGACTTTGTTCTATAGGACTGTACAATCAAGTATCACATTTTGGATTTCTATCATGTCAACAACATTACCTTTTGTAAGGTCGCTATCATGGCACCACAGAGAAGGTGCAGCTCACTCATCCCACATCCCATCAGCCCTGGAAGGTTCTTTTGCTGACCATCTGTGGATGTGCTGACTGAAGAGGGCTTCCTCATCGTCATGAGATCCAAGTCACCATCTTCACTCTTAACGGTTACCCTTAACTATAGAAATATTAAAGCTAACAACTCCAAAGACTGCATCCTTGGACTGCCTCTCCCAAAACCCTCCTTGGTCACTGCCATTGCTGCAATAGCTCTGACCATATATATTACTGGAAAGCACAAGCAGAGTGCCTGTATCCCGGTCTCCCATCAAAAGTCAGACAACTACTTTTGTGAAAACCGGAAAGGGAAAGTAAAGACTGGAGTAACGTACACTGGATATTATCTTCTCCACTATTTTTTTGTTAATGTTTGGGAACTAAACCAACCAGAAATAAAACCAATAAAAATGTCTTGTTAAAAAACAATCTAAGCATACCAGGCTAAAAAATAATTTTTGTACAGCCCAGTTTCCCACAAAGCTGGCTTCGTAGCAAGGAAGACAAATAACAGGCATTACAGTGTTCAACTTTAAGTGTAATTCATTTTCACAACGTTGGAATTATAAGCAACTAAGTGGACCCACATGAAATCAAATGTGCAGCTTGGTCACCAGAAAGGGGGCTGTAGAGTAACCAGATAGCAAGCGTCGTGTTCTTTCAGATATGTGGTAGGTTGATGAAGTGTATTAACTGTCAACGTTTTTTTTACAGAGAAGATCCACTTGGAAACACACAAGCTGGCAGCCCCTTATAATCTAAACATGAACATCACCCCTTGTGTAAACAATGCACAAAGTAAACAAGCAGTTCATCAGGCAAGTGGTGCTGACTCACCTGCTTCACTGTGGGCAACCACCACACCCAGCTCATTCTCAGATGTTGTCAGCAGATAGTTGGACTGTGCATCCCCAAGAGAAATCTAACCCACCAGTCAAGGAAAATTAAAGTACAAATTAGGAACTTGCTGTAGGAAGCTGGCTCTTTATACAATATATCAAAATGAGATATATTGTGCCGAGTCCAGGGGTTCACTTACCAGTGGACATGGGCTTGCTCTAGCAATCCCAATGTGCTCTTTTTAGCTGGTAGTGTGGTCTTAGGCTTATCAGAAAGGAGCATCAGACATCTGCAAATACACACAGTCAATAAATATGAGACAACTGAATAAAGAGATCCACACCAATTTACAAAAATAACAAGCATCTTGTTTAGGCACCAGAAACAATACGATTGCAAGAAAAATAATGAAAATGTCACTTACCCAGTGTACATCTGTTCGTGGCATCAGTCGCAGTAGATTCGCATGTTCTGCAATAGCTCGCCATCTGGTGTTGGGCCGGAGTGTTACAAGTTGTTTTTCTTCGAAGAAGTCTTTCGAGTCACGGGACCGAGTGACTCCTCCTTTTGTCTCCATTGCGCATGGGCGTCGACTCCATCCTCGATTGTTTTTCCCCGCAGAGGGTGAGGTAGGAGTTGAATTGTAGTAATAGTGCCCATGCAATGGAGTGACTAAGTATGCACTTATTTAAGGTTGAGATGATACATATATAAATAATTGAAGGTAACTTCCAAACTGCTACAGGCTCCCGGGGAGGCGGGTGGGCACATGCGAATCTACTGCGACTGATGCCACGAACAGATGTACACTGGGTAAGTGACATTTTCAGTTCGATGGCATCTGTCGCTGTAGATACGCATGTTCTGCAATAGACTAGTAAGCAGTTATTTCCCCAAAAGCGGTGGATCAGCCTGTAGGAGTGGAAGTAGTCTGAAATAATGTCCTTAATACAGCTTGACCTACTGTGGCTTGTTGTGCGGATAACACGTCTACACAGTAGTGCTTGGTGAATGTGTGAGGCGTAGACCATGTGGCTGCCTTACATATTTCTTGCATTGGGATGTTTCCTAGAAAGGCCATGGTAGCACCTTTCTTTCTGGTTGAGTGTGCCCTTGGTGTAATGGGCAGCTGTCGTTTAGCTTTAAGGTAGCAGATTTGGATGCATTTAACTATCCATCTGGCTATACCTTGTTTTGAAATTGGGTTTCCTGCATGAGGTTTTTGAAATGCAATAAAGAGTTGTTTAGTCTTTCTGATGTTCTTTGTTCTGTCAATGTAATACATTAATGCTCTTTTGACATCTAATGTATGTAGTGCCCTTTCAGCTACGGTATCTGGCTGTGGAAAGAACACCGGAAGTTCCACTGTTTGATTTAGATGGAACGGTGAAATAACCTTTGGCAAAAATTTAGGATTGGTCCTTAGGACGACTTTATTTTTGTGTAGTTGTATAAAAGGTTCCTGTATAGTAAACGCCTGAATCTCGCTTACTCTTCTCAGGGAAGTAATGGCGATGAGAAATGCCACCTTCCAGGTTAGGAACTGTATGTCGCAGGAGTGCATGGGTTCAAAAGGTGGACCCATAAGTCTAGTTAGGACAACATTTAGGTTCCATGAAGGAACAGGTAGTGTTCTTGGTGGTATAATTCTCCTAAGGCCCTCCATGAATGCTTTAATGACTGGTATTTTATATAGGGAAGTTGAATAGGTAGTCTGCAGGTATGCAGATATTGCTGCAAGGTGAATCTTAATGGAAGAGAAAGCTAGGTTAGATTTTTGTAAGTGAAGCAAGTAACCCACTACATGTTCTGGAGTTGTGTGTAATGGTTGTATTTGATTAATATGGCAGTAGCAAACAAACCTCTTCCATTTACTTGCATAGCAGTGCCTGGTGGATGGCCTTCTTGCTTGTTTTATGACTTCCATACATTCTTGGGTAAGTTGTAAGTGCCCGAATTCTAGGATTTCAGGAGCCAGATTGCTAGATTCAGCGATGCTGGATCTGGGTGTCTGATCTTTTGGTTGTGCTGTGTCAACAGATCTGGCCTGTTGGGCAATTTGATGCAGGGTACCACTGATAGGTCTAGCAGCGTTGTGTACCAGGGTTGCCTTGCCCAAGTTGGTGCTATCAATATGAGTTTGAGTTTGCTTTGACTGAGTTTGTTTACCAGGTAAGGAAGGAGAGGGAGAGGAGGAAAAGCGTAAGCAAATATCCCTGACCAGTTCATCCATAGGGCATTGCCTTGGGATTGTTTGTGTGGGTATCTGGATGCGAAGTTTTGGCATTTTGCGTTCTCCGTTGTCGCAAACAAGTCTATCTGAGGTGTTCCCCAGAGTTTGAAATAAGTGTTCAGTATTTGGGGGTGAATTTCCCATTCGTGGACCTGTTGGTGATCTCGAGAGAGATTGTCTGCGAGTTGATTTTGTATCCCTGGTATAAACTGTGCAATTAGGCGAATTTGGTTGTGAATTGCCCAATGCCAAATTTTTTGTGCTAACATGCTTAACTGCGTGGAGTGCGTCCCTCCCTGCTTGTTTAGATAATACATTGTTGTCATGTTGTCTGTTTTGACGAGAATGTATTTGTGAACTATTATTGGTTGGAAAGCTTTTAGTGCTTGAAAAACTGCAAGAAGTTCTAGGTGATTGATATGCAGTTTTGTTTGATGTACGTTCCATTGTCCTTGTATGCTGTGTTGATCGAGGTGTGCTCCCCACCCTGTCATGGAAGCATCTGTTGTTATTACGTATTGTGGCACTGGGTCTTGGAAAGGCCGCCCCTTGTTTAAATTTATGTTGTTCCACCACAGAAGCGAGAGGTAAGTTTGGCGGTCTATTAACACCAGATCTAGAAGGTGACCCTGTGCTTGAGACCACTGTGATGCTAGGCATTGTTGTAAGGGCCTCATGTGCAGTCTTGCGTTTGGGACAATGGCTATGCATGATGACATCATGCCTAGGAGTTGTAATACCATCTTTGCTTGTATGTTTTGTGTTGGATACATGTGTTGTATGATGGTGTTGAAATTTTGAATTCTTTGTGGACTTGGAGTGGCTACTCCTTTTGATGTGTCTATTATGGCTCCCAGGTATTGTTGTACCTTGCGTGGCCGAATTTTGGATTTTGTGAAATTGACGGTGAACCCTAGTTTGAAGAGGGTTTGTATGATATGATTTGTGTGATTTGAGCACTCTATTAACGAATGGGCCTTGATTAGCCAGTCGTCTAGATATGGGAACACATGTATTTGCTGCCTTCTGATGTGTGCAGCGACTACCGCTAGACATTTGGTAAAGACTCTTGGTGCGGTTGTTAATCCGAAAGGCAGTACCTTGAATTGGTAATGTATTCCTTTGAATACAAACCTTAGGTATTTCCTGTGCGATGGGTGAATTGGTATATGGAAATAAGCATCCTTGAGGTCTAAAGTTGCCATGTAGTCGTGCAGCTTTAGCAATGGCAATACTTCTTGTAGTGTGACCATGTGGAAGTGGTCTGATTTGATGAAAGTGTTGACTACTCTGAGGTCTAGGATTGGTCTCAGTGTTTTGTCCTTCTTTGGTATCAGAAAGTACAGTGAGTAAACTCCTGTGTTTATTTGTGTGTTTGGCACTAATTCGATTGCATTCTTTTGCAATAGTGCCTGCACTTCTATCTCTAGGAGATTGGAATGGTGTGTTGTTAAATTTTGTGCTTTTGGTGGTATGTTTGGAGGGAACTGTAGAAATTCTATGCAGTAACCATGTTGGATAATTGCTAGAACCCAAGTGTCTGTAGTGATTTTCTCCCATGCTCTGTAATAATGACCTATTCGTCCCCCCACTGGTGTTGTGTGGAGGGGGTGAGTGACATGTGAGTCACTGTTTAGTAGTAGGGGTTTTGGGGCTTTGGAATCTTCCTCTATTTCTAGGGAATTGCCCTCCTCTATATTGTCCCCGAAAACCTCCTCTATACTGTCCTTGGTAACTGGACGGTGTGGCTTGTGAGGTGCTGGCTTGTGTGCTTTGACCCCGAGACCCCCCTCGAAAGGGCGTTTTACGGAATGAGCTGTAATTCCCTCTGCTCTGCGGGGAGTAGAGTGCGCCCATGGCTTTGGCAGTGTCCGTATCTTTTTTGAGTTTCTCAATCGCTGTGTCCACTTCTGGACCGAACAGTTCTTTTTCATTAAAAGGCATATTGAGAACTGCTTGTTGAATCTCTGGTTTAAATCCAGACGTTCGGAGCCATGCATGCCTTCTGATAGTTACAGATGTATTAATTGTCCGTGCAGCTGTATCTGCAGCGTCCATGGAGGAGCGGATCTGGTTGTTGGAGATGGCCTGTCCCTCCTCAACCACTTGTTTTGCCCTATTTTGGAAGTCTTTGGGCAGATGTTCAATGAGATGTTGCATCTCGTCCCAGTGGGCTCTGTCATAGCGCGCAAGTAGTGCCTGGGAGTTGGCGATGCGTCACTGGTTTGCAGCTTGTGCTGCGACTCTTTTACCAGCTGCATCAAACTTGCGGCTTTCTTTATCTGGGGGTGGTGCATCTCCAGATGTGTGAGAGTTGGCCCTTTTCCTAGCTGCTCCTACAACAACAGAGTCTGGTGGCAGCTGTGTTGTGATGAAAGCCGGGTCTGTAGGAGGCGGCTTATACTTTTTTTCCACCCTTGGTGTGATTGCCCTACTTTTGACCGGGTCCTTAAATATGTCTTTTGCGTGCCGGAGCATACCAGGGAGCATAGGCAGGCTTTGGTAGGAGCTGTGGGTGGAGGAGAGTGTGTTGAACAAGAAATCATCCTCGACCTGTTCTGAGTGGAGGCTTACGTTGTGAAATTGTGCTGCTCTAGCCACCACCTGAGAGTACGCGGTGCTGTCTTCTGGTGGAGATGGTTTTGTAGGGTATGCCTCTGGGCTGTTATCTGACACTGGGGCGTCGTATAGGTCCCATGCGTCCTGGTCTTGGTCACCCTGGCTCATGGTGGTGTGAGCTGGGGAGTGTGATGGCGTTTGTGCTGGTGAAACGTTAATCACGGGCGGAGGAGAGGGTGGTGGTGTAACTCTTTTCACCACTTTTGGTTGTGGTGCTTGTTCCGTCTGGAACTCCAACCTTCTCTTTCTCCTAATGGGGGGAAGGGTGCTTATTTTTCCTGTCCCCTGCTGAATGAAGATACGCTTTTGCGTATGGTCCGCATCAGTTGCTTGTAGCTCTTCCTCAAACCTATGCTTCTGCATTTGGGAGGTTAGCGAGTGCTCTTCTGTATAAGAGCCTGAAGCTGGGTCGCTTGCAGTTTGTTTCGGCGTCGAAACTTTGTCTGCGTGTTTTTTCGGCTCCGAGGTGACTTTTTTCCTTTTCGGGGCCGAAACCTCTCGGCGTCGATCTGTTTCGGTGCCGCTGTCTCGGCGTCGAGCCGTGTCCACACCGGCATCTCGGTGTCGAGGCTTGTCTCCAGCACTTTCTCGGTCCCGAGAAGGCTGCGTGCCGGTGTCTCGACCGGAGTCGGACGATCTCGGCACTGTTTGGGCCTTTTTCGGTGCCGACGGTCGGTCACCGATTTTATGGGTTGAGCCATGGCCTGGTGGCAGTGGCGTCCCCTGGGCCTTGTAAATGTTTCTTTGTGTGGTTTTCGACGTCTTACTCACGGTTTGTGTATCGTCGAATCCTTCGGAGTCTGAGTCTTGGATCGAGAAGGTACCTTCCTCTTCCTGTTCCTCGAACTCCCGTCGGGCTGTCGGTGCGGACGCCATTTGAAGTCTTCTGGCTCGACGGTCTCGGAGTGTTTTTCGGGACCGGAACGCACGACAGGCCTCGCAGGTGTCTTCGCTGTGCTCAGGTGACAGGCACAGGTTGCAGACCAAGTGTTGGTCTGTGTAGGGGCATTTATTGTGGCATTTGGGGCAGAAACGGAACGGGGTCCGTTCCATCGGCGTTCTTCAGCACGCGGTCGGGCCTACCAGGCCCCGACGGAGGATCGAAAAATTACCCCGAAGGGCACCGGAGCTCTTCGATCTTCGATGCGGTGTTGAATGTAAGTATGCCGATCCCGAACGCAACAATACCGACGAAAATCTTCCGAAATTAACTATTTTTTCTGTTCCGAAACTCGGAGCGACAGGAACACGTCCGAACCCGATGGCGGAAAAAAAACAATCGAGGATGGAGTCGACGCCCATGCGCAATGGAGACAAAAGGAGGAGTCACTCGGTCCCGTGACTCGAAAGACTTCTTCGAAGAAAAACAACTTGTAACACTCCGGCCCAACACCAGATGGCGAGCTATTGCAGAACATGCGTATCTACAGCGACAGATGCCATCGAACTTTCAGGTTTCAAGCGTTGGGTATAGTGCAACGACTCACGGGACCAATCTCCTGGACTTAGGTAAGTACTGGGCAAGGGTTAGGACCACACCAACAGGTCACACCGGGCGGCACAGGGGCTGCCAGGTGCAGAGGCGTAGTACGTCGTAGGGTGTCCAATGTTAGTCAATGGGGAACGGTCTGGTTGAAAAGAGGCTGCAGGTTTGACAGGGAGTCCAATGGGGGTGAACCAACAAGTGGGTTCAAGTCTTGAGATGCTCAGAGGCGAGGGGACACCTTCAGTACTTTTCTCCACAGACCAGGAGCGACGGATGCAGGGATGTCCTGAGGGGACAGGTTTTCTCCACCGGGAGTACTCGTAATTGACGGGGCCTGCAGGCAGAGGTTTCAGTGGCATCAGTGGGTCCACAGTGGGCAAGTCATAGGTGGGCTTTGTTTCTGGAAGGGTGGGGGACTACGCTGGCACTGTTGGCCCACTTCAACACAGAGTAGGTGGCACAGGTCCAGTGGTGCTTTCCGGTGTCTGGTTTTTGCAGTTCTGAGTCCTCTCAGATTTCTTGGGGTCCCTGAAGATGCCGAGTAGCACCTCTACTGCTCCACTGGACTTCCAGGGTTTTTGTTGGCAGGGCTGAGGTCAAGTCTGGTGCTTCTTGCTTGGGCTTTGCTTTTGCAGCTCTTATGTGTCCTTCGTAGGTCAGCAGGAACCTGATTTCCTGGTGCCAGGCGCTCCACTAAATACTGAATTTAGGGGTGTTTTGGGGAGTGTAGGGTATCAGCCAATGAGCTACTTACCCCGGAGGTCACTACACTCCCTATATGACTACTTCATGTGGGAAGCTGGCATAACCCTGTCCCAGAGTTCCTAAATCTGCCAACACCAAGATGGCAGATTTCTAAATGTTGTGTCAACACCTTAGTGGTGGGACTGACCTGAGGGACGGACACAGCTCTTCAAATACTACATTTCCCACTTATCCTATGTGAAATGGGCCTTGGGGCATGGCTGTGGGCAGGCAGTAAGTCAGCATTTCTCCTTTGAGTGAATCAGATCTACATACAAAGGGCAGTGGGCTTCTTTGAAATCCTCTGCCTTGGAATGCAGATTCACAGGTCAGACTGTTGGGTGGGGCGTGCAAACAACTCTCCCAGAGCAGGCTTAGTTTCTGACGGCCCGAGAGCCAAGGCTCTAACCTTTGGGGGTCAGAATTGTGTCTGGTGGTGGCAGGCTGGCTAAAACTAGTCTGTCTGCACACTGGTAGTTGGTAAGGTTTCAGGGGGCACCTCTAAAGTTCCCTCTGGATGCATGTTTAAATAAATCCATCACTGGCATCAGTGAGGGTTTATTAATATGAGATGTTTGAAACAAAACATCCCTAGTTTCAGTGAAGCCATCATGTAGCTAGGGAACTTGTATTTACCAGTGTTCAGCACATGCACCTACAATGGCTTCACTTACTATGTCTAAGAATTGACAAAGACACAGCAGGGGCATATCTGCTCTTGTAGATATGTCCTCACATGTAGTATAATGTACCCTGTTTTGAGGCTGTAAGGCCTGCTGTAGGGGTGACTTACATACATTGGATGTAGTGTTAGGAGACATAGCACACAGGCTGTGTGCCATGTTGTGTTTTCATTTTTAGCTGCACCAAGACACATAGCCTGCAATGGCAGTCTGAATGTGCTAGGCGAGGGGTCCCAGAGCGTGGCACTATATGTACTCCAGCCCTTGGACACCCTCTTGGTACCCATGCCATAGGTACCAGGAGAACTATTTACTAGGGACTTACGGGGGGCAAAGGTATTGTCAATTGGGGAACAATTGCACAGTTTTAGGGAAAGAGATCTGGCACTGGGGATCTGGTTAAAATTTTCAGTCAAAATTGCATCAATTACTAGACAAAAAGTGAGGGTGACCATGTCAAAAAAGGGCATTTTCCTACACTTTCTTTAACAACTATATTTAGTTTGGATGTGGAGTACCAAAAATCTTTACAATATTACTGACAGCAAAGCCGTTTCAGATATTTTGTGACTGTGTTTCCAAAGCAATTTTTTAATGCTGTAGGGCATGTGACAAGTGCCATATTTACAATACTGTAATAGAGTATAGGGTAAGCCCAAGAAACGATGAACCTGGGAAAAACAAATGGTTCCTCGGTATATAACTGCACTGGGGAAATTTTGACACACTGGAAACCATATGATGACAAGCATTGGCAAAGCCAATAGGTCTCGCCTATGAAAAACCTATTGGCTTTTACCAATTTGTTTTAACCATGTTGTACACCAACGTTGCTGTTGTTCAGCATGGCTAAAAGTTAGAGGCATAGAGGAAAGTGGAGAAGAGTGTTGTAGAGTGGAATGTCAGAGTGTTGTGAATTGTAGTGGCATAGTGTGGAGTCGCACAGAGTGGCATACCATGCAGTAGCACAGAGAAGATTCGACTGTGTAGAGTGTTGCAGAGTATGTTGATGTAGAGTGCAGTGGCATTGAACTCAACAGCGTACAATGCAATGTCACAGAATGCAGTGGTGTATATTAGAGTGGTGCATAGTAGAGCGCAGTGGCAGAGAGTAGAGTGGTGCATAGTAGAGCACAGTGGCGTGAAGTGGTGCATAGTAAGGGGCAGTACAGAGTGGGGCAGAGTGGTATAGAGTAGAGTATAGTGCCAAAGACTGCAGTGGCATAGAGTGGAGTAGTGCAGAACAGAGTTGCATTGAGTTCAGTGGCAGAGAGTGTAGTGAAGGGTAGTGTCAGAGTGCAGTGGTGTACAGTGGAGCATAGTGGTGTAGAGCATTGGCATAGAGTACAATGATGCAGAGAAGAGAGCAATGGTGTAGAGTGCAGTGATTATGAGTAAAGTGGCATAGAGCTGATAGTTTCAGACGAGTGGAGTGGTGCAGGGTAGAGTGCAGCTGCATAGAGTATAATGGCGTACAGTAAAGTGGTGTAGAGTACAGTGACAGAGTGTAGCAGTGCAGAGTAGAACGGAGTTGCATACAATGTACTGGCGTAGTGTGCAGGGGCATAGAGTTGAGTGTTACACAGTAAAGTGCACTGGCATAGAGCATATATGTGTAGGGTGCAGAGGCAGAGAGTGGATGGCAAAGAGTGGCGTTTTTTGCATCTCCACTTTGAGACTCTGACTTCATTCAACTGCCCATCATTTCTCTAAAGGCAATTTTACAGTACCTTTTTTTTTTTTAATGACTCCTAGTGCAAAGTGAAAGGCAAGCACTATTGAACCAAATAATTCTCATTTGCAAGAAAAAGAGGATACAACTTTGGCCAGGACGATGTCACCAGGGCGGAAACTCTTGTACACTTCAACCTAAACAATAGAAACAAATGGTTATTAACATTTTTGCCACAATAAATAACTCTGGTAACTATCAAAAGAAAACGCCTCTGGCTACTAGTTAAACAGCTAGCTACCAAGAGGAAAAAATAAATAAGCTGATGCATTCTGGGTACTGTGACCCTGAAACTAATGTGAATATTTGAGCCTTTTGTAAAGGATAGATTTTCTATGCATCACTTCACTATAGGTGTTTAGCTCAACTACTGTAAAAGTTAAATATGGGTGACGGTCCAAAAAGCATCCCAGGACTACAAGAGATCAACAACACAGCAGTAATGATAGAGACCAAACCAAATGTTTATACTCCCAATTTTTTTCTGCATCCTCCTTTTTTAAATCCTCCTATTTCATGACCTACCAATCACAGTTGCTTCAGAAACGTCAATCTTGCCACAGTGATTTACACAAAAAGGACACCTTCCTGTACAATAGAGAATGAAAATGAAGATATACAAAAAAAATACAAAAGAAAATGAAGATATACTAGAACACATTTTGAAAATAACCATAATAACTCAAACATCTCATGTTTGGGGCTAATTATGGTTATTTTCAAACCATGAAGGGAAGTGATTTGATTTCCCAGTGTGGAGCTCAGGAGTAAGGTTCCCACACTAGGAGGGAAATCACTTGCCTACCAAGGATCACACACTAATGATGACCTTGAGAGCAGAACCTCTAAAGTTTCCACACACAAACCTGAAAATTGTCCTATTCCAGCATGAAAAGGCCACACGAAGACAGGCATTTTTATAGCAACATCACATGGACAAAACACTTTGATACGTTTAGGGTACACCCCTGCATTAGTTCAATTAACATAACTTGCACAGGTCAACAGTAGGTTTTACATTCAAAAACCCCAAAAGAGCAGGGAGTTAGAGATATAAACATTTCAAAGTAATGCACTGCCACCAGTAGTTTCACATATAAACTTAATGTTCATAATTTCAAAGTTGAACAACCAAATTAATCACTTCGAAATGAATGTTAAACAGAGAATGCAACCTGGGGACTAATGCATCTCTTCTTTGAAGCAACCTTGCCTCTGCAATCGATCCAAGGATCTTTTCAGAAACATAATAAACGGTTTACTGAAATTAATGTGGTGTGGAGTCCAAAATAATATTTTATTTTTACCCACAGCTTCCGCTCCAATATCTAATCACACCTCTGGGGTTTCTAAGTGCTGCATATAACAGATGTTACAATTACCCACTTATGGTACCTAACTTACCGACCAGGATTCAAACTTGTGACCTCCTGATCACTGCTTTGTCCCAGAGGCGACGGTTCAGCTCACTGAGCTATCCCTCTTGCAAAACAGGCCGAAGACCCTTTTGTACTCCAACTTCTCAGAGGCTTTATGGTTTGATTTTTCAGAAAAGGTAATCACGCATTTTTTAATCTGGGCACTGCAAAGTTTTGAAGCAGACAGCAGTGTGAGCGCCAACGAGGCTCAATATCCATTACGCCGTGAAAAATTGGACTGTTCTGTCACTAACAGGAAGCAACATTTAAATAAAGAACATCCTCCATTTACATTTAATAGTATCCCATGAGCTGGTGGAGACCTTTGTAACCAGCATTTGCAATGCAACGGGTCTCGCATTTCTCAGAGTTAGAGCTATTGGCAGTTGTAAACTCCCAACTGGACTTTTCTTGCCACATTAAACGGAAAAAAAGAGCGCAATCGCGCTGCTACAGTTCACGCGTAGTGAAACCTATTGGCAAAAGGTCAATTATCTACGTAACCGGCCAAAGTGCAATTGACTATGTAACAGGGTTGATGTCATGCAAAGCTCTCAACTTCTGCCAAGCGAGATCATGCTGCGAAAAAAAGATAAAAAGTAGTCCACAAACAGGACGGAAAAAAGCGAGCCTCGTATGTTTTCAGTACTGGTCGCTGCACTCGAGGAGGGCTAACCACCAGAAAAGGCATGACATGACGTATGCATGCCTGCCACTAATGAAAGCAAGCAGATTTTAAAAGGCAAGCCCACGAACCAATGAAAGACACTAACGTGACAAGGACGGGTTTCCGAGCCCTTTTCAAACTACTACAACGTCTCGCAAGAGATGCGCATGCTAGCGCAAGCTCGACCCTAAAAAGGGCAACAACTCAGTCCCTGGCTACAACATCAAAGGATTCTACGGAATGAATATGGAACTAGTGGCAACCAGCTGAAAAAAGGAGCGTTGGAGCACCCTAAACTTGGTTGCCTTCTTAAGTGCAACAACACACTATCATAAACTAAAACAATGTTTGGTGACAATCCATTTTTAGGCTCTTACAAAACACCACATCTCAGGATTCCCGTATTAATGGGATTTATTTCACTTATCTTATGGATAAGTGCAGAATAATGTTTCTGTTGCACCCTGAAAACACAGATGTTATCATAAATACATAACCACTGTTAAAGGTGTCAGTGTCTACACTGAGGTTAAAAAAATTTATTGCAGAGGATTGTACCTTTTTTTTTTTTTTACAACGAGTCATGTTCATCGATGTACAATTTTCTCTTTCAAGGGCACCTTCTCCACCCCTACTTCTTACGGCGGTGTGTTTCCAGCTTCACTACACATCGGTGCACACTAAATCTCATTTGAGGCAAATCTCGAGTCAGCAAGGCCTCTCTTTCAACAACCCAACGGCACTTTTAGCTGTATCAGCAATTACATAAAACGTATTTAGAAAGAATCCTCTCATGGCTATGTGCCACTAAAATAATAAGTGTAATGCATCACTTCTCTTCTGTGCCACAGACATGCTGTTATCAGGGTTTGTTTACATCCAGCTTGTGCTTTATAAAATCACACACACCTCGCATTAAGCTACAAGTGCACGGATGGTAAAACAATTATCAAACCAAGATGCAAGTTGCAAAAATAATGAACAGTAGATCCCTAGAACGGTCTGAAGATAAATGTAAGCTAACATTTTGCACACAACAGTTCTGAATATAACAAATGACAAAAATCCATAAGATGTAAAATTTCAATGAAAAATTAACCTTGTCTTTTTCAGTGGCTCGGATGTCTTCCTTTCTGCAATAGAAAAACTTATGGTTAAATATGAGTCACCCGATCCTCATCAGCCCCTCTGCTCCCAATAAATGCCATTACTAAAACATTTCTGTGTGACTTCAGAGTGATGCTTCAAGCAGTAAATGAGCAACTCGCACAACATTTCAATCAATTCCTGAGGTAGCCTGATGAAGAGGTCACCTTGATGCCTGGTGTGATTTGTGGCCAGGTAGTGACTTTACTGTAAGGAAATGGCTCCCTGTTGCAGTTGCAACCTAAAGAAGAAGGACTGCTGACCTGAAGCCCTGCAGTGAAGATGGAGACGACAACTGATTTGGCCCCAGCCCCACCGGCCTGTCTCCCTACTTCTAAAAAAAACAGCAACAGCGACGCATCCAACAGGGTCCAGCGTCCTCTGAAGCCTCAGAGGACTACCCTGCATCTAAACGACGAAGAAGCTCCCGAGAACAGCAGCCCTGTTCAAGAAACTGCAACTTTTGGAAACAAAGAAGCAACTTTTAAAGACCACACGTTTCCCGCCGGACGCCTGAGGCTTTCCACTCTGCACCCGACACCCCCGCTCGACCTGCGGAAAACTAACACTACAGGGAGGACTCTCCGGCGACTGCGAGCCCGTGAGTAGCCAGAGTTGACCCCCCTGAGCCCCCACAGCAATGCCTACAGAGGAAATGCAGAGGTTCCCCCTGACCGCGACTGCCTGCTTCAAGGAACCCGACGCCTGGAAAACACACTGCACCTGCAGGCCCCAGGACCTGAAGGAACCGAACTCCAGTGCAGGAGTGACCCCCAGGCGACCCTCTGCCTAACCCAGGTGGTGGCTACCCAGAGGAGCCTCCCCTGTGCCTGCCTGCATCGTTGAAGAGACCCCTGATTCCTATTGAAAACCCGACACCTGTTTGCACTCTGCACCCAGCCGCCCCGTGCCGCTGAGGGTGTACTTTCTGTGCCTGCTTGTGTCCCCCCTGGTGCCCTACAAAACCACCCTGGTCTGCCCTCCGAAGTCACGGTTACTTACCTGCTGGCAGACTGGTACCGGGGCACCCATATTTCCATTGAAGCCTATGTGTTTTGGGCACCATTTTGACCTCTGCACCTGCCCGGCCCTGAGCTGCTGGTGTGGTAACTTTGGGGTTGCCTTGAACCCCCAACGGTGGGCTACCTTGGACCCAACTTTGAACCCTGTAAGTGTTTTACTTACTTGTGAACTTAACATTTACTTATCTCCCCCAGGAACTGTTGATTTTTGCAGTGTCTACTTTTAAGATAGCTTATTGCCATTTGTGTCAAAACTGTACATGCTATTGTGATTATTTAAAGTTCCTAGAATACCTGAGTGTAATACCTTTCATTTTAAGTATTACTTGTAAATCTTGAACCTGTGGTTCTTAAAATAAACTAAGAAAATATATTTTTCTATATAAAAACCTATTGGCCTGGAGTTAAGGCTTTGAGTGTGTGTTCCTCATTTATTGCCTATGTGTGTACAACAAATGCTTAACACTACCCTCTGATAAGCCTACTGCTCGACCACACTACCACATAATAAAGCATTAGAATTATCTCTTTTTGCCACTATCTTACCTCTAAGGGGAACCCTTGAACTCTGTGCACACTATTTCTTACTTTGAAATAGTATATACAGAGCCAACTTCCTACATTTACTCTTAAAAAAAAAAACACACACACACACACACAATGTACTCTTCTAAAGGCTACACAAAACACGGTACATCAACACCCACCCAACAAACCACAAGACTAATTTGAAGGGCTGATCTGGAACTTACTAAGACAATTCTCAATTGCCTCCTCAAGCCCACTAGCCAGGCACTGCGCATATCAATCCTCTGATCGTAAAATGTCAGAAATTAGGAAAGATTCCAAGCTACACACCCATATATAATGCAGTCAAATTTACAAATTAAATACTGCACTGTGAGGCAATAATAACGGCAACGTACTGCTATACAAATCTGGTCACAAAACATGTGATAGTCTGATTTTGCCTCAGCTGGTACTGCCCTGAGCCAGCAGGGTAGTAAGTAAATACACATAAAAAGCATTAGGTCAGTGATTAAACAATCAATGAGAGTAGCTGATTAGGTGAGAAACATGCAGCTTTAAGTTACCAACTTTACTAGGTCCTTCAGGTATGGCAAAACACATGCATGAGTAGAGAATCAAGGAAAATATGTTTTAGTAATGCTGTCATTTTAGAAAAACAGAATGGCCAAACAAAACCTGAAAGGATATACATTTAGTCAAACAGTCCCGTTTACTTTCAACCTATCAAAAAAGCCTCCGGAATGGTGTGGTTCTAATGCAGCAGCATACTCCATATAATTATGAATTTGCTGCCCTTGTCATATATTCCCCGCTATACTATATAATACAGATTACTGTATTAGGTCAAACAAATCAAAGATTATGTGGTACTTTGTCAGACATTTTATAATAGTAACAAAGCAACTTTTAGTTACTTACTATACAACTAATGATTATTTTTTTATAAGAATAAATGTATCCTATATGAACCTGTACGAAATAACTATAGGCCCGACTAAACACTGTATTTTAAACAAGAACATTCCTTTGTGATCCTGCACAACATGCACTTGACAGGAAATGTTAAACTTAGTGAATTAACTGCGATAGTTCATTCAAAATGTTTATTTTGACCACAGTCATTGTCACTCGCATAATATTTCATGACACAATTGCCCTATGCTAACAAAAGGAGAACAGTGATGCTTTTTTTTTTTATAAAACCACTTGATCTGTAAAATGATTACTGCTATGTCAAATTAATCTTAAATTTGTTTCTTTATGAATTGGCTTTTGCTGAAGAGACGTGTGAGACTGGAAATTATCGAATATGTTTTAACCAATTATTTACACTACTATTCTTTCTCTCATAGATTTACAAGGCTGTGAGAAAAGCTTAATGTTGCATTGCTGTTAAACCTTTAGTTAAACGTATCATGTATTTAGAATGTTCTTTGTTAAAACTTGCCATTTCAACAGAAGCTGTCTTGTTCGGATGAAGATCCTGCATTTCCATTGAATGGGAGAAGATTTTTTTTAATCAGCGTGAATGTTAACTTTTGTTGCAATGTAAAAATGTATAAAATTATCCACACGGAAAGAGAGGGCGCGACTGAGCAGACATTTGACAGCATTAATGGCCAGACAGCCTATTAGACACCTGTTCCTTTTTGCTACTGCAGACAAGAACTCCTTGAGAGCTCTCTGACTTTGATACTTTGGTATTCTATTTTGCCCAAGCTTTCAGAATTGGTATAATAGAAACTCTACTAGACGTTATGCTTTCACATCTAGAAGAGAACTCTTTACGGGTTTTCTGCTGAATATTATTTCCTGAAACTAGTACTAGATTAGGGATATGCTCTTTATGGGACTCTATATGCTTTGTTCTGTAATTTGAATGGACTTTGATTAACGTATAATAAAGAGACTTACAAACTAAATGATTAATAAACTTAAACTAGAATTAAACTCTCATCATTGACTCCCAAAGATTAACTGTCTTTAAGAATAGTCAATATTTAAATGTTTAGATTTGCAGCTTCTTCCCTTAATTGCCTCTAAGGGTTATTGCCACCGAGTCCAGTAATAAGTGGAGATTGTTAAGTATATTTTTCCAGGTCCCCACTCGCACAAAACGTGGTAGCAGAGGTAAGGTAAGATAATGAGAAAAAAACTGCAATAATTAAGTGCCCAAGTTAGGTAAATGCCAAATTGACCAGAACCCAAATTCAAAGATTGACAGTGTGCAGTTCATAAAGCAGATTGGTGAATTCTACAGGCGTATCAATAGGGTCATGTGTCGAAATTATTCAGCACAATGTGGTTTGTGAATTGCTTATTGATGTTTTGAATTGCAGTGCTCATGCTTATTTGCTTTTGTCGAAGAAGATAAAGAGCTTATTGGACTAAGAACTAGTTTACAATCCCAGGATAAAATCTAGACATAAATAAGAAGCGATGTAAGGTATTATTGTCTGTTAGGGAAAAGTGCAAGTCGTGCGACATCATCGACCGCACAATTCAGATAGGGGCATAACCAGTGGTTGTACTAATATTAATCAGAGTTAATGTAGCCTTATGTGCAAAGGTGACAACATTGATTAGGTGATTTTCTCGTTGGTCGAGAATTTACCATTGCGAGTGTAAAACCTGTGTTGATTGAAGAATCAGGTGTAAAAACCTTAAAAGTCTAGTTGTTGATTTGTTCTATGATTTCTTTAGAAAAAAAACGACAAAGACCGATGTTATTTTATGTCGCATAGTAATTAGAATTGCTTCTTTATGTATTACAAAAAAACAGGGAAGGAGGGCGAACTGCTGCAAAGCTGGTGTGGTTGCGTCATATGGTCCTGCGCAGGTATAGGTTGGTTGGTGTAAACGCCGTGCTGAGATACGTTGAGTTATGTAGAAAGCTGCACAGTCACTGGTTGTAGGAAGTTGGCTCTGTATGTGCTATTTCAGAGTAAGGAATAGCATGCACAGAGTCCAAGGGTTCCCCTTAGAGGTAAAATAGTGGTAAAAAGAGATAATACTAATGCTCTATTTTGTGGTAGTGTGGTCGAGCAGTAGGCTTATCCAAGGAGTAGTGTTAAGCATTTGTTGTACATACACATAGACAATAAATGAGGTACACACACTCAGAGACAAATCCAGCCAATAGGTTTTGTTATAGAAAAATATCTTTTCTTAGTTTATTTTAAGAACCACAGGTTCAAATTCTACATGTAATATCTCATTCGAAAGGTATTGCAGGTAAGTACTTTAGGAACTTCAAATCATCAAAATTGCATGTATACTTTTCAAGTTATTCACAAATAGCTGTTTTAAAAGTGGACACAGTGCAATTTTCACAGTTCCTAGGGGAGGTAAGTATTTGTTAGGTTAACCAGGTAAGTAAGACACTTACAGGGCTTAGTTCTTGGTCCAAGGTAGCCCACCGTTGGGGGTTCAGAGCAACCCCAAAGTCACCACACCAGCAGCTCAGGGCCGGTCAGGTGCAGAGTTCAAAGTGGTGCCCAAAACACATAGGCTAGAATGGAGAGAAGGGGGTGCCCCGGTTCCGGTCTGCTTGCAGGTAAGTACCCGCGTCTTCGGAGGGCAGACCAGGGGGGTTTTGTAGGGCACCGGGGGGGACACAAGCCCACACAGAAATTTCACCCTCAGCAGCGCGGGGGCGGCCGGGTGCAGTGTAGAAACAAACGTCGGGTTTGTAGTGTTAGTCTATGGGAGATCTCGGGATCTCTTCAGCGCTGCAGGCAGGCAAGGGGGGGATTCCTCGGGGAAACCTCCACTTGGGCAAGGGAGAGGGACTCCTGGGGGTCACTTCTCCAGTGAAAGTCCGGTCCTTCAGGTCCTGGGGGCTGCGGGTGCAGGGTCTCTCCCAGGCGTCGGGACTTTAGGTTCAAAGAGTCGCGGTCAGGGGAAGCCTCGGGATTCCCTCTGCAGGCGGCGCTGTGGGGGCTCAGGGGGGACAGGTTTTGGTACTCACAGTATCAGAGTAGTCCTGGGGTCCCTCCTGAGGTGTTGGATCGCCACCAGCCGAGTCGGGGTCGCCGGGTGCAGTGTTGCAAGTCTCACGCTTCTTGCGGGGAGCTTGCAGGGTTCTTTTAAAGCTGCTGGAAACAAAGTTGCAGCTTTTCTTGGAGCAGGTCCGCTGTCCTCGGGAGTTTCTTGTCTTTTCGAAGCAGGGGCAGTCCTCAGAGGATGTCGAGGTCGCTGGTCCCTTTGGAAGGCGTCGCTGGAGCAGGATCTTTGGAAGGCAGGAGACAGGCCGGTGAGTTTCTGGAGCCAAGGTAGTTGTCGTCTTCTGGTCTTCCGCTGCAGGGGTTTTTCAGCTGGGCAGTCCTTCTTCTTGTAGTTGCAGGAATCTAATTTTCTAGGGTTCAGGGTAGCCCTTAAATACTAAATTTAAGGGCGTGTTTAGGTCTGGGGGGTTAGTAGCCAATGGCTACTAGCCCTGAGGGTGGGTACACCCTCTTTGTGCCTCCTCCCAAGGGGAGGGGGTCACATTCCTAACCCTATTGGGGGAATCCTCCATCTGCAAGATGGAGGATTTCTAAAAGTTAGAGTCACTTCAGCTCAGGACACCTTAGGGGCTGTCCTGACTGGCCAGTGACTCCTCCTTGTTTTTCTCATTATTTTCTCCGGCCTTGCCGCCAAAAGTGGGGCCTGGCCGGAGGGGGCGGGCAACTCCACTAGCTGGAGTGTCCTGCTGGGTTGGCACAAAGGAGGTGAGCCTTTGAGGCTCACCGCCAGGTGTGACAATTCCTGCCTGGGAGAGGTGTTAGCATCTCCACCCAGTGCAGGCTTTGTTACTGGCCTCAGAGTGACAAAGGCACTCTCCCCATGGGGCCAGCAACATGTCTCGGTTTGTGGCAGGCTGCTAAAACTAGTCAGCCTACACAGATGGTCGGTTAAGTTTCAGGGGGCACCTCTAAGGTGCCCTCTGTGGTGTATTTCTCAATAAAATGTACACTGGCATCAGTGTGCATTTATTGTGCTGAGAAGTTTGATACCAAACTTCCCAGTTTTCAGTGTAGCCATTATGGTGCTGTGGAGTTCGTGTTTGACAAACTCCCAGACCATATACTCTTATGGCTACCCTGCACTTACAATGTCTAAGGTTTTGTTTAGACACTGTAGGGGTACCATGCTCATGCACTGGTACCCTCACCTATGGTATAGTGCACCCTGCCTTAGGGCTGTAAGGC
This sequence comes from Pleurodeles waltl, assembly GCF_031143425.1. Taxonomy (NCBI): domain Eukaryota; kingdom Metazoa; phylum Chordata; class Amphibia; order Caudata; family Salamandridae; genus Pleurodeles; species Pleurodeles waltl. The sequence goes on from NC_090445.1 coordinate 862,858,079, forward strand.
CTGCTAGAGGGGTGTCTTACCTATACTGCATAGGCAGTGAGAGGCTGGCATGGCACCCTGAGGGGAGTGCCATGTCGACTTACTCGTTTTGTCCTCACTAGCACACACAAGCTGGCAAGCAGTGTGTCTGTGCTGAGTGAGAGGTCTCCAGGGTGGCATAAGACATGCTGCAGCCCTTAGAGACCTTCCTTGGCATCAGGGCCCTTGGTACTAGAAGTACCAGTTACAAGGGACTTATCTGGATGCCAGGGTCTGCCAATTGTGGATACAAAAGTACAGGTTAGGGAAAGAACACTGGTGCTGGGGCCTGGTTAGCAGGCCTCAGCACACTTTCAATTGTAAACATAGCATCAGCAAAGGCAAAAAGTCAGGGGGCAACCATGCCAAGGAGGCATTTCCTTACACTGGTTGATTGGATTACTAAACCACATTGTGATTTGAGAAGAAGGGTTTCTGAGGTCTGACTTTTACGGAAAGGATCCAAAAACATTAAAACGTTCAAATTTGATAGCGGTTATTTATTGAATTTATTTCGAAATCATTACATTTTTCAAAGCTCTTAAAAGTTAATGAGAGGTGATGTGACTATTGCAGTACGGGAAGGTGAAGAGGCCCCTCCTGATGGTAAACCTGCATACCATATGATGATTGGGCTACATACATATGTATGGCTTCGTCAAAGGTGAAAGCTCACTGAGAAAGAGGGAGCATTGAGGTTTCCAAGTCGGGGTACATTTAATTTTAGAATTGACAACTTACGAGAAAGATTTTGTGCTTGGGAGAAAACAGCTCATAATAGAGAGATCCAAAAAAAGAAAGTTGTGAGAAATTGCTGATGCAATATGGGGGTGATCAACAGCAAAGGTAGAGAAAGAACATAATAGAAGGGACAAGATTATAGCGTGTAATATCAAATGAAAAAGGTGACCAATCTGAGAAATGGAAAAAGCAGCCTAAAAGGACAAAGATTAAAGGGGATAAAGAAACAAAGGATTAAACAAAGTAAGGCACTGATACTGTTTTGGGTGGTGATATTTTAGATGTATTGTTGGCCACACAAACACCACCTTATATGGGTCCAGTGTCAAATTTTGAAGCACAGGTGACTAATAATACAGTAGCTACAGCTCCTGTTGACCCTAATACATATCAGATTGCTGGACCGGCTCAAGTAACAGTCAGTAGTTGCACAACCAATGTTAACACAGACAACAATAGCACAGCCAGCTGTAACTCAGCCGACTGTAGCACAGCCAGTTACAACACAGCCCGTTATTCAGCAAGCGATTCTGAGCTTTCCAGCTCAAATGGGAACTGCTCAAATGGGAACTGCTCAAATTCTGATCTCTACAGACGCTACTGCAATAACAACTCCTACCCAACTTACTGGAATAATTTTGAGACAAACAGTACCTGCACAGGTTGTTTGCACACCAGCTACAGATAGCTCAGATAGCTGTTGGAGCTACATCGGTAACAGGATAGGCCCCAACTACACAGATTGTTGTGGGGACACCACCACAAGGGATACAGACATTAGGGGAAGGAAGGTGATTTGTTTTCAAAGCACAACAAATACAGGGAGAGACGGGCTTGTCAGGGGAAGGAATTATTCCCGAATGGTTTGAGTTAGAATACAAAAGCAGAAAATAGAAAAAACAAGCATAAGAACTGGTTCAGAGACTGAAAGACCACTTAATGTCCCGAGATTAAAGATTGAATTAGAATAAATAATTAGAGGATGCTTCAATCTTGATCATGTAAATCAGTATCAAGGAAAAAAATGATTTATTTGTGCAAGGAAATCACAAGGAAAGCAGCAACAGTTCATGATGAAATGACTGAATTAGCAAATAAATATGAAATCGGTCGTTCTAAATACATCCCATTGCAGATGAGTTCTAGGGTACAATTGGATGAGTAGTCAATCGAAAATATGCGTTCTTCAGGAATGCGAATACACCTCACTAAATTAAGGGAATGTGTATGCAGATGGAGTGAGTTTGACAAACTAGAAAACAAATGTTCCCAGAAACATGAAAAGAAAAACGAACAGACAAAAGCGGCAGAGTTAAAACAAAAGCCAACTTCAGATCTTACTGAGGATGAGGGAACTACTGCATACGAGTTAAGAGAAGTACCAGTTTGAGGCTATGTACCTTGGAGTAGAGGAGTTCTTGCTTCATTTACAAACAATTTCCCGAAGCTGAGAAAAAACCCACTCTAGTGGTACACTCAGGTTGAGAGGCTTGTTAAAATTTCAAAGGTGTTGTGGGTTGATTTGAATACATTCTTTGATATATTTGTTCCAAATAGCTTGTGGGCTGATTGTAAGATAGTTGTTCAGTGGCCAGATGCGGAACTGGCAAGAGATCCTCTCTCTCAGGCACCATCACCTGTGGTGGTGACTAAGTATGAGGTGATTACTTTTCTGAAAGGCAGAGTCCCTCCAAATGTCTTGGCTTATGTGAGATTAAACTGAATTGAGCAGGAAGTGAAAGAGTCTGTACATGATTATCATGAGAGATTGGTGAAGGCATTTCAGCATCTTACGGGTCAAACACATCTTGAACCTACAGATATGGGATTCTACAATTTCAGAATCAGTTGTTCGTAGGAAATGGTGGGACAGTACAAGGTGTTCAAATGTTATGCACGCAGTTGGATTTCAAGAAGGAATGCAAAGTGTTCAGGTAGGTATGGTTGTTTTACAGGGTAGAGGTCGAAAGCACTGATTGATCCCAGTACAGGTGTTGATGTTGCTACTTTGCAGAAAATGCAAGTGTAATGCAAGCTTAATCCTCCCAGAGTAAAACAATAATCAAATGCAGAATGTGAATGTGCAACAAATGCAAGTGCCAATGCAGATTCAGGTTCAAATGACGCCTGTTCCCCAAGGTCCTATAGTTCAACAAACTTAGGTAACATGAAACTGAATCCAAATCAGTTGCCTCGAGTAAGTCAAAAGAATTAAAATGCGATTCAACAATTTCCCCTATTTGAAGATTAGGGTTTGGATTAAGGAACGTCACAATGACAGTGACTGAGAGGGGAGGCAGATTGCGTACTTGGCGCAGTCTAAGAGGTAGGCTAGAGTGGAGCATTTGTTGAAGGTGAAGTAAATGGCCACCAAGTGTTACTCTTTATTGACACCAGAGCTACCGTTCCACTGTTAGAACAGCGGAAGTCCCAGACCTACTCCTCTTGGGAAACAAGATCCAAGTTGTAGGAATTACAAATAGACAGATTACAAATCCAAATACAAAAGAAGTTACTGTAAAAATTGGTACCTTTGTAGCAAATTATCAGTTTGGTGTTTGTGATCAAGTCCTGTAAATCTTTTAGGGCAGGACTTGCTGTGCAAATTACATTTCACTATGGACTGTACGCCTAATGGAGTTGAGTTTCAGACTCATGATGAAGATGTTGAATTTAAACTAGCCGAACAAGAAGTTGTAGGACTTTATCCAACGATGACAATGAAAAAGTTAACTCCAGATTTAACCCCATTAGTGCGGGCATCGGCCACTGGCCGACACCACCACACCCTCCTTGGTGTGGGTCACAACCAGTGGCTGACACCAAGGAGGGGGTTGAAAAATCCTACGGTGCTATATCTCACCGACATATATACATGATCTATATTTTTATATGTGGAAAATGTCACTTACCCAGTATACATCTGTTCGTGGCATGTTGTGCTGCGTAGTGTTACAAGTTGTTTTTCTTCGAAGAAGTCTTTTAAAGTCACTGGATCGAGTGACTCCTCTTCTCGGTTCCATTGCGCATGGTCTACTCCATGGTTAGATTGTTTTCCCGCAGAGGGTGAAGGAAGGAGTGATAAAGTATATAAGTGAAAAAAGAGATGTACATGCAAATTAAAATGTATATACATATGTACCATTGTGATAACTTAAACGACTACAGGCTTCCGGGGAGGAGGGAGGGTGCATGTGAATCAGCAGAAGAACATGCCACGAACAGATGTACACTAGGTAAGTGACATTTTCCTTTCGATGGCATGTGTAGCTGCAGATACACATGCTGTGCATAGACTACAAAGCAGTTTGTCCTCACAAAATAGCGGTGGCTAGCCTGTAGGAGCTGAAGTTGTTTGAAATAATGTTCTCAGAACAGCTTGTCCTACTGTGGCTTGTTGTTGTGATAAAACATCCACACAGTAGTGTTTAGTAAATGTATGAGGTGCTGGCCATGTAGCTGCTTTACATATATTAGCTATTGGTATGCTTCCTAAAAAAAGCCATTGTTGCACCTTTCTTTCTTGTAGAATGTGCTTTAGGAGTGATTACAAGTTGTCTTTTTGCTTTGATATAGCATGTTTGTATACACCTAACAATCCATCTTGCTAAACCTTGTTTTGAAATAGGATTGCCTGTATGTGGTTGTTGGAAAGCTACAAAAAGTTGTTTTGTTTTCCTAAATTGTATAGTTCTGTCTATGTAGTACCTTAGAGCTCTTTTGAGATACAATGTATGTAGAGCTCTTTCTGCCACAGAATCTGGCAGTGGGAAAAGACTGGCAGTTCCACTGTTTGATTGATATGAAATGGTGAGACTACCTTTGGTAGAAAATGTGGATTTGTTCGTAGTACAACTTTGTGTTGTGTACTTGGAAGAAAGGTACTTCAAGAGAAAAAAGCTTGTATTTCACTTACTCTTCTTAAAGAAGTAATTGCCACAAGTAAGGCAACTTTCCATGTTAGAAATGTAATTTGGCAAGAGTGCATGGGTTCAAAAGGTGGTCCCATAAGTCTTGTAAGCACTATATTATTTAAATTCCAAGATGGAGCTGGTGGTGTTCTTGTTGGAATGATGTTTTATTTTTTTTTAGCCTTTCATGAAACCTTTAATAACAGGAACTCTAAATAAAGAGCTATGTTGAATAGTTTGTAAATATGCAGATATTGCAGTAATGTGTATTTGTATTGAGGAAAATGCTAAATTTGATTTTTGCAAATGAAGTAAATAACATTTAATGTCTTGTATTGAAGCTGAAAGAGGTTCTATGGTTTTAGATTGACAATAATAGACAAATCTTTTCCATTTGTTTGCACAGCACTGTCTAGTAGTGGGTTTGCATGCTTGTTTAATAACATCCATACATTCTGACGGGAGTTTTAAATATCCAAATTCTATGACTTCAGGAGCCAAATCGCTAGATTGAGAGCATTGGGGTCTGGATGTCTGATTTGATCTTTGATTTGTGTTAACAAATCTGGTCTGCATGGGAGTTTGGAGTGAGGTACCACAGAAAGATCTAGTAGTGTTGTGTACCATGGCTGACGTGCCCATGTTGGTGCTATGAGTATCATGTTCAGTGAAGTTTGATGCAACTTGTTGGCCAGAAATGGAAGGAGTGGGAGAGGGGAATAGCGTAAGCAAATATCCCTGACCAATTGATCCATAGAGCATTGCTCTTGGAGAGGGTATGTGGGTGTCTGGATGTGAAGTTTCGGCATTCTGTATTTTCGCTTGTTGCAAATAGATCTATGTTTGGTGTTCCCCACTTCTGAAAGTACTTTTGAAGTACTTGAGGGTGAATCTCCCATTCGTGTGTTTGTTGGTGATTTCTGCTGAGGACATCTGCTAACTGATTGTCTATCCCTGGAATGTACTGTGCTGAGAGATGAATTTGATTGTGTATTGCCCATTTCCAAATTGTTTGGGCTAGAAGGGACAGTTGAGATGAATGTGTCCCTCCCTGCTTGTTGAGATAATACATGGCTGTCATGTTGTCTGTCTTTATAAGAACATTCTTCTGTCTGAGAAGAGGTTGAAAAGCTTTGAGGGCAAGTAACACAGCTAATACCTCTAAATGGTTTATGAGTAGCTGTTTCTGTTTGACATCCCATTGCCCTTGAATATTGTGATTGTTTAAGCTCCCCAACCAATCATTGATGCATCTGTTGTGATTATGGTTTGAGGCACAGGGTTTTGAAATGACCGCCCTTTGATTAAGTTGCTGCGATTCCACCACTGAAGGGACATATGTGTCTGTTGGTCTGCCAACACTAGATCTTGAAGTTGACCGTGTGCCTGTGACCATTGTTGTGCAAGGCACTGTTGTAAAGGCCTCATGTTTAATCTTGCATGTGGGACTATTGCAATGCAAGATGCCATCATTCCTAGAATTTTCATGACAAGTCTTACAGTGTATTGTTGATTTGGTTGTATAAGTGGAATTACATTTTGAAAAGCTTGTATCCTTTGTGTATTTGGATACGCTAGAGCTAGTTGAGTATTTAGGATAGCATCTAAATATGGTTGTACTTGTGCTGGTTGAAGGTGTGACTTTTGGTAGTTTATAGAAAAACGTAGGGTGTGCAGAGTTTCTATCATGTAACGTGTATGATTTTGGCATTGTGTACGATTGCTTGATTTTATTAACCAATTGTCTAGGTATGGAAAGACATGGATATGTTGTCTTCTTAGGCAAGCTGCTACTACTGCTTAGCAATTTGTGATTATCCTTGGAGCTGTTGTTATGCCGAAAGGTAACACTTTGAATTGGTAGTGCTTTCCTTGTATCACAAACCTGAGGTATTTTCTGTGAGCTGGATGGATGGGTATGTGGAAATACGCATCTTTGAGGTCTAAGGCTGTCATAAAGTCTTGTTTTTGTAGCAGTGGGATAACATCTTACAGAGTTACCATGTGAAAATGTTCTGATAGGATGTACAAATTTAGGGGCCTGTGGTCTAATATTGGCCTGTGGGCGCCATCTTTTGGGGGAATTAGAAAGTATAGTGAGTAAACTCCTGTTCCTAATTGAGACCGTGGAACTAATTCTATTGCTTTTTTGAGTAGCAGAGATTGAACCTCTTGTTGTAACAGAACTGTATGTTCTGGGGTTAATTTGTGATACCTTGGTGGAATATTTGGAGGAGTGTTTATCAATTCTAGGCAATCGCCATTGCGGATAATTGATAACACCCAGTTGTCTGTGGTGATATTTTGCCAATGTGCGTGGAACTGTTGTACTCTTCCCCCCCAACAGGAGATGTGTGGAGTGGAAGGGAATGAGGAAAGTCACTGTTTTTGTTGTGTTGCTGGTTGTTTAGAGGTTTGGAATTTACCTCTATGTCTAGAGTATTGTCCTCTATATGTCCCTCTAAACCCACCTCGCTGGTACTGGGTTCGATAAGTTGGTTTTGCTTGTGAAGTTGATGCCTCAGAGGACTGTGGTGTAAAACCTCCTCGAAACTGAGGCTTTCGAAATGACCCCCTATATGGTGTAGTATAGAGCGCACCCATTGCCTTGGCTGTATCGGAGTCTTTTTGCAATTTTTCTATTGTAGTGTCCACCTCTGGCCCAAAAAGATGTTTCTTGTCAAAAGGCATGTTTAATACAGCCTGTTGGATTTCTGGTTTAAAATGCAGGTCCTCGAATTGTAATTTCTGTATTCATGCTCCTTGCAGCTGTATCAGCCGCATCAAGGGCAGACCTTATCTGGTTGTTACTGATAGCTTGCCCTTCCTCTACTACCTGCTGTGCCATCTTCTGGTGCACTTTTGGGAGATGCTGTATGATATCCTGCATCTCATCCCAATGGGCTCTATCATAACGGGCTAGTAGTGCCTGGGAATTAGCTATCATCCATTGATTTGCTGCTTGGGACACAACTCTCTTTCCTGCAGAATCAAATTTCCTGCTCTCCTTATCAGGAGGAGGTGCATCTCCTGAGGACTGGCTATATGCCCTCTTACGTGCAGCACTAACTACTACTGAATTGGGAGGCACCTAATGAGTGATGTAATCAGAGTCAGAGTGTGCAGGCTTATACTTCTCTATTCTAGGTGTGATTATCCTTGCTTTCACAGGCTCATTAAAAATTTGATCTGCGTGCTTTACCATACCTGGTAGCATTGGTTAATAGAATGTGTTGAGGATAACGTGTTAAACATAAAATCTTCCTCTAACGGTTCTGTGTGCATTGTTACCCCATGATAGGCTGCAGCCCTGGCTATGACCTGATTATATACTGTAGTATCTTCAGGTGGAGATGGTTTAGAGGGGTAGGTGTCTGGGTCGTTATCTGGGATGGGATCAGGATCATAAAGTTCCCATGGATCAACAATGTCTTCTTGTGAATCAAAAGAATGTGTTGGAGAATGCATTGGAGGAGGGCTGGTGTGAGGAGAGGTAGGTAGGTGCGGAGAATGAGGAGGAGAAGACTGAGGAGGTGCTGGCTTCTCTTTTTGCTTTGGCACTTTAGCTGGGGGCTATGCAGTGTCCAGTTCTTCTGGGAATGCCAGCTTTCTCTTTGTCTTTAGAGGAGGTGCTGCAAGAATTCTCCCTGTCTCTTTATGGATGTGTATCCTAGATTGCCTCTCATCCATAATTTGCAGAATGGGTTCAATGTCTGACTCTTCCTCAGAGGTTTGATGGCTTTCTCGTAGTCGTCCGGAAAGTCCTTGTTCATCTGTATGATGTGTCTTTCGGTTCCGAAGTTTGACGTTTTTTTTCGGTATCGAAAATGTTGTGGAAGGTCTCGGCTCCGAAACTGTTTTTCTAATTTTCGACTCAGAAATTTGTTGTTTTTTGCTGGAGTCCGAAATGGAGCCCTTGATATTTTTTGTCGACAATCAAGTAGTTGGAGGTGTGGCCTTTTTCGGTGCCGAACCCAAAGGTCGGTCACAGACAGTCTTTTTCCGGGCCGAACCATGGCCTTCCTGCAGTGGTGTTCCAGCCTTCTTGCTCTTCAGTCTCTAAGAGTCTTTTTCAATTGGAACGATCAGCAGGCCTCGCAGTTTTCTTCCCGATGGTGTGGAAAAAGGCAGAGGTTGCAAACTAAATGCTGATCTGTGTATGGGTATTTAGTGTGGCACCGAGGACAGAATCGGAATGGAGTCCGATCCATCAGGCTCTCCACGCGGTCGGCCCAAATAGGCCAGAGTTGGGCACATGCGCCCCAAAGGGCGAACAAAGTGGTTTTCCGACGGTACTACTGGTTCGGAGAACGCGATCGACACAATACCGACGAAAGGGAATGTTTTCTAAAGTTTGCCAAATCAAAATCTCGTAGCGAGATGAAACACGTCCGAACCAGACGGGGGAAAGAAAACAATCTAACAATGGAGTCGATGACCATGCGCAATGGAACCGAGAGGAGGAGTCACTCGATCCTGTGACTCTAAAAGACTTCTTTGAAGAAAAACAACTTGTAACACTCTGAGCCCAACACTAGATGTCAGAATCGATATGCATAGCATGTGTATCTGCAGCTACACATGCCATCGAACAATATATATATATATATATATATATATATATATATATATATATATATATATATATATATATATATATATATCCATATACACACACACTTGCCTCCAGTTCTCTTGCAGCTTGCATCTTCAAAGCAATGAACATACTCCAACTGACGCGTTTCAGCTGCAGCTTTTAGGCAGCAATAAAAAAAAATCAAGGTAACTCTTGAGATTATGTTTCTGCTAAAAAAGGAACTGACTTTAGTCTAGTGACAGTTTTGATGCCATAAAGTAGCACAGAAGGTTCATATGCCTACTGCAAAGATCAACTCTATATTTTATGTGAATAGCAGAGTAGATTAGTAAAGCCAGCCATTACCTGCGCTATAATACAAATGAAATGTATGTGCGAGGGGGGCTATGGTGAGATAAAGGACACTTTTGCTGGGTGGTAGTGAGGAAATCCGAGGAGGTCATGGGGGTGGGAGCACCAATAATGATTGCGGGACTGTGCACCAGAGGTGCTAAAGACTGATGATTGGTACTTGACAAGGGGAAGTAAAAGTGTCTTTTTTTTTTTTTTGGTGAGTTTCTGGAAAGAATGTGCTGATTTGAGGGAAGAAGCGAAGGTAAGGTGACCTTTACTGTTGCACGCTTCATGCACACCCCAGCAATTCTGTGACTGTCTACGTAGGCTAGTGTTTTAGAGCGAGAGTTTAGCCGGTAGCAGAGATGGCGTCTGTAGGAAGTTGGCTCTGTATGCACTATTTCAAAGTAAGGAATAGTATGCACAGAGTCCAAGGGTTCCCCTTAGAGGTAAGATAGTGGCAAAAAAAGATAATACTAATGCTCTATTTTGTGGTAGTGTGGTCGAGCAGTAGGCTTATCTAAGGAGTAGTGTTAAGCATTTGTTGTACATACACACAGGCAATAAATGAGGAACACACACTCAGAGACAAATCGAGCCAATAGGTTTTGTTATAGAAAAATATATTTTCTTAGTTTATTTTAAGAACCACAGGTTCAAATTCTACATGTAATATCTCATTTGAAAGGTATTGCAGGTAAGTACTTTAGGAACTTTGAATAATCACAGTAGCATATATACTTTTTACATAAAACACAATAAGCTGTTTTAAAAGTGGACACAGTGCAATTTTCACAGTTCCTGGGGGAGGTAAAGTATTGTTATTTTTAGCAGGTAAGTAAATCACTTACAGGTCACAGTTTTGGGTCCAAGGTAGCCCACCGTCGGGGGTTCAGAGCAACCCCAAAGTTACCACACCAGCAGCTCAGGGCCGGTCAGGTGCAGAGGTCAAAGAGGTGCCCAAAACACATAGGCTCCAATGGAGAGAAGGGGGTGCCCCGGTTCCAGTCTGCCAGCAGGCAAGTACCCGCGTCTTCGGAGGGCAGACCAGGGGGGTTTTGTAGGGCACCGGGGGGGACACAAGTCAGCACAAAAAGTACACCCTCAGCAGCGCGGGGGCGGCCGGGTGCAGTGTGTAAACAAGCGTCGGGTTCTCTGTAGATTTCAATGGGAGACCAAGGGGTCTCTTCAGCGGTGCAGGCAGGCAAGGGGGGGGGGCTCCTCGGGGTAGCCACCACCTGGGCAAGGGAGAGGGCCTCCTGGGGGTCACTCCTGCACAGAAGTTCCGTTCCTTCAGGTGCTGGGGGCTGCGGGTGCAGGGTCTTTTCCAGCCGTCGGGACTTTAGGTTCAGGCAGTCGCGGTCAGGGGGGGCCTCGGGATTCCCTCTGCAGGCGTCGCTGTGGGGGCTCAGGGGGGACAACTTTGGTTACTCACGGACTTGGAGTCGCCGGAGGGTCCTCCCTGAGGTGTTGGTTCTCCACCAGTCGAGTCGGGGTCGCCGGGTGCAGTGTTGCAAGTCTCACGCTTCTTGCCGGGAGTTGCAGGGGTCTTTAAATCTGCTCCTTTGAAACAAAGTTGCAGTTCTTTTGGAGCAGTGCCGCTGTCCTCGGGAGTTTCTTGTCTTTCTTGAAGCAGGGCAGTCCTCTGAGGATTCAGAGGTCGCTGGTCCTTTGGAAAGCGTCGCTGGAGCAGGTTTCTTTGGAAGGCAGGAGACAGGCCGGTAAGACTGGGGCCAAAGCAGTTGGTGTCTTCTGTTCTTCTTCTGCAGGGGTTTTTCAGCTCAGCAGTCCTCTTCTTCTTGTCGTTTCAGGAATCTAAATTCTTAGGTTCAGGAGAGCCCTTAAATACTAAATTTAAGGGCGTGTTTAGGTCTGGGGGGTTAGTAGCCAATGGCTACTAGCCCTGAGGGTGGGTACACCCTCTTTGTGCCTCCTATTATAATGTTCTCATTATTTCCCCCGGCCTTGCCGCCAAAAGTGGGGCCGTGGCCGGAGGGGGTGGGCAACTCCACTAGCTGGAGTGCCCTGTGGTGCTGGAACAAAGGGGGTGAGCCTTTGAGGCTCACCGCCAGGTGTTACAGCTCCTGCCTGGGGGAGGTGTTAGCATCTCCACCCAGTGCAGGCTTTGTTACTGGCCTCAGAGTGACAAAGGCACTCTTCCCCATGGGGCCAGCAACATGTCTCGGTTGTGGCAGGTTGCTGGAACCAGTCAGCCTACACAGATAGTCGGTTAAGGTTTCAGGGGGCACCTCTAAGGTGCCCTCTGGGGTGTATTTTACAATAAAATGTACACTGGTATCAGTGTGCATTTATTGTGCTGAGAAGTTTGATACCAAACTTCCCAGTTTTCAGTGTAGCCATTATGGTGCTGTGGAGTTCGTGTAAAACAGACTCCCAGACCATATACTCTTATGGCTACCCTGCACTTACAATGTCTAAGGTTTTGCTTAGACACTGTAGGGGCACAGTGCTCATGCACTGGTGGCCTCACCTATGGTATAGTGCACCCTGCCTTACGGCTGTAAGGCCTGCTAGAGGGGTGACTTATCTATACCTGCATAGGCAGTGAGAGGCTGGCATGGCACCCTGAGGGGAGTGCCATGTCGACTTACTCGTTTTGTTCTCACCAGCACACACAAGCTGGCAAGCAGTGTGTCTGTGCTGAGTGAGGGGTCTCCAGGGTGGCAAAGGTTATGCTGCAGCCCTTAGAGACCTTCCTTGGCATCAGGGCCCTTGGTACCAGGGGTACCATTTACAAGGGACTTATCTGGATGCCAGGGTGTGCCAATTGTGGATACAAAAGTACAGGTTAGGGAAAGAACACTGGTGCTGGGGCCTGGTTAGCAGGCCTCAGCACACTTTCAATTCAAAACATAGCATCAGCAAAGGAAAAAAGTCAGGGGGCAACCATGCCAAGGAGGCATTTCCTTACACCTCTCCCCCCTCCTCCCCCCCCAAACGAAAGAGGACGAGACTAACCTTTCCCAAGAGAGTCTTCATTTTCTAAGTGGAAGAACCTGGAAAGGCCATCTGCATTGGCATGGGCAGTCCCAGGTCTGTGTTCCACTATAAAGTCCATTCCCTGTAGGGAGATGGACCACCTCAACAGTTTTGGATTTTCACCTTTCATTTGCATCAGCCATCTGAGAGGTCTGTGGTCGGTTTGAACTACAAAGTGAGTACCAAAGAGGTATGGTCTCAGCTTTTTCAGGGACCAAACCACAGCAAAGGCCTCCCTCTCAATGGCACTCCAACGCTGCTCCCTGGGGAGTAACCTCCTGCTAATGAAAGCAACATGCTGGTCAAGGCCATCATCATTTGTTTGGGACAAAACTGCCCCTATCCCATGTTCAGAGGCATCTGTTTGCACAATGAATTGCTTGGAGTAATCTGGAGCTTTTAGAACTGGTGCTGTGCACATAGCTTGTTTCAGGGTGTCAAAGGCCTGTTGGCATTCTACAGTCCAGTTTACTTTCTTGGGCATTTTCTTGGTGGTGAGCTCTGTGAGGGCTGTCACAATGGATCCATATCCCTTCACAAACCTCCTATAGTACCCAGTCAAGCCAAGGAATGCCCTGACTTGAGTCTGGGTTTTTGGAGCTGCCCAGTCCAGAATAGTCTGGATCTTAGGCTGGAGTGGCTGAACTTGGCCTCCACCTACAAGGTGTCCCAAGTAAACCACAGTTCCCTGCCCTATCTGGCATTTGGATGCCTTGATAGAGAGGCCTGCTGATTGCAGAGCCTTCAAAACCTTCTTCAGGTGGACCAGGTGATCCTGCCAGTTGGAGCTAAAGACAGCAATATCATCAAGATAAGCTGCACTAAAGGACTCCAACCCAGCAAGGACTTGATTCACCAACCTTTGGAAGGTGGCAGGGGCATTCTGTAAACCAAAGGGCATAACAGTAAACTGATAATGCCCATAAGGTGTGGAGAATGCTGTTTTCTCTTTTGCTCCAGGTGCCATTTTGATTTGCCAGTACCCTGCTGTTAAGTCAAAGGTACTTAAGAATTTGGCAGCACCTAATTTGTCAATCAGCTCGTCAGCTCTAGGAATGGGATGGGCATCTGTCTTGGTGACAGAATTAAGACCTCTGTAGTCGAGACAAAACCTCATCTCTCTCTTTCCATCTTTGGTGTGAGGTTTGGGGACTAAGACCACTGGGCTAGCCCAGGGGCTGTCAGAGTGCTCAATTACTCCCAATTCCAGCATCTTGTGGACTTCCACCTTGATGCTTTCCTTAACTTGATCAGACTGTCTGAAGATTTTGTTTTTGACAGGCATGCTGTCTCCTGTGTCCACATCATGGGTACACAGGTGAGTCTGACCAGGGGTTAAGGAAAAGAGCTCAGCAAACTGTTGCAGGACCTTCCTACAATCAGATTGCTGTTGGCCAGAGAGGGTGTCTGAATAGATCACTCCATCCACTGAGCCATCTTTAGGGTCTGATGAGAGGAGATCAGGGAGAGGCTCACTCTCAGCTTCCTGGTCCTCATCTGTTACCATCAACAGATTCACATCAGCCCTATCATGGAAGAGTTTTAGGCGGTTTACATGGATCACCCTCTTGGGGCTCCTGCTTGTGCCTAGGTCCACCAGGTAGGTGACCTGACTCTTCTTTTCCAGGATTGGGTAAGGGCCACTCCATCTGTCCTGAGAGCCACAGGCTCCAAAACCCAGACTTTCTGCCCTAGTTGAAATTCAACCATTGCAGCCTTTTGGTCATACCAAAACTTCTGGAGCTGTTGGCTGGCCTCAAGGTTTTTACTTGCCTTTTCCATGTACTCTGCCATTCTTGAGCGAAGGCCAAGTACATAGTCCACTATGTCTTGTTTAGGCTCATGAAGAGGTCTCTCCCAGCCTTCTTTAACAAGAGCAAGTGGTCCCCTTACATGGTGGCCAAACAGAAGTTCAAAGGGTGAGAACCCTACTCCCTTCTGAGGCACCTCTCTGTAAGCGAAAAGCAGACATGGCAGGAGGACATCCCATCTCCTTTTGAGTTTTTCTGGGAGCCCCATGATCATGCCCTTTAATGTCTTGTTGAATCTCTCAACAAGGCCATTAGTTTGTGGATGATATGGTGTAGTGAATTTATAAGTCACTTCACACTCATTCCACATGTGTTTCAGGTATGCTGACATGAAGTTGGTACCTCTGTCAGACACCACCTCCTTAGGGAAGCCCACTCTGGTAAAGATACCAATGAGGGCCTTGGCTACTGCAGGGGCAGTAGTCGACCTAAGGGGAATAGCTTCAGGATACCTAGTAGCATGATCCACTACTACTAGGATGTACATATTTCCTGAGGCTGTGGGAGGTTCAAGTGGACCCACAATGTCCACACCCACTCTTTCAAAGGGGACCCCCACCACTGGAAGTGGAATGAGGGGGGCCTTTGGATGTCCACCTGTCTTACCACTGGCTTGACAGGTGGTACAGGAGATGCAAAACTCCTTAACCTTCTGGGACATGTTGGGCCAGTAGAAGTGGTTGACTAACCTCTCCCACGTCTTGGTTTGTCCCAAATGCCCAGCAAGGGGAATATCATGGGCTAAGGTCAGAATAAACTCTCTGAACGCCTGAGGCACTACCACTCTCCTAGTGGCACCAGGTTTGGGATCTCTTGCCTCAGTGTACAGGAGTCCATCTTGCCAATAGACACTATGTGTTCCATTTTTCTTGCCTTTGGACTCTTCAGCAGCTTGCTGCCTAAGGCCTTCAAGAGAGGGACAGGTTTCTTGCCCCTTACACAACTCTTCCCTTGAGGGTCTCCCTGGGCCTAAGAGCTCAACCTGGTAAGGTTCCAGCTCCATAGGCTCAGTTCCCTCAGAGGGCAGAACTTCTTCCTGAGAAGAGAGGCTCTCTTTTTCTTGTTGTGTTGCAGCTGGTTTCCCAGCTGACTTCCCTTTTCTCTTGGTAGGCTGGGCCTTTCTTCCAGACTCCAGCTCTACTTTTTCACCCTGTGCCTTGCACTGTGCCCTTGTCTTGACACACACCAGTTCAGGGATACCCAGCATGGCTGCATGGGTTTTCAGTTCTACCTCAGCCCATGCTGAGGACTCCAGGTCATTTCCAAGCAAACAGTCTACTGGGATATTTGAGGAGACCACCACCTGTTTCAGGCCATTGACCCCTCCCCACTCTAAAGTTACCATTGCCATGGGATGTACTTTAGTTTGATTGTCAGCATTGGTGACTGGATAAGTTTGTCCAGTCAGGTATTGGCCAGGGGAAACCAGTTTCTCTGTCACCATAGTGACACTGGCACCTGTATCCCTCAGGCCCTCTACACTTGTCCCATTAATTAAGAGCTGCTGCCTGTATTTTAGCATGTTAGGGGGCCAGGCAGCCAGTGTGGCTAAATCCACCCCACCCTCAGAGACTAATGTAGCTTCAGTGTGACACCTGATTTGCTCTGGGCACACTGTTGATCCCACTTGGAGACTAGCCATTCCAGTGTTAGCTGGAGTGGAGTTTGAAGTGGTATTTTTCTTGGGACAGGCCTTGTCTCCAGTTTGGTGTCCAGACTGACTACAGCTACGACACCAGGCCTTTTTGGGATCAAAGTTTTTACCCTTGTACCCAGAATTGTTTTGTGAAGAGGCTCTGGGCCCACCCTCCTGTACAGGTTTTTGGGGGCCTGTAGAAGACTCTTTACTATTTTTGTTTTTGGCTGTCTCACCACCCTTCCCCTGGGGAGGTTTTGTGACCCCTTTCTTTTGGTCACCCCCTGTGGAAGTTTTGGACACCCTAGTCTTGACCCAATGGTCCGCCTTCTTTCCCAATTCTTGGGGAGAAATTGGTCCTAGGTCTACCAGATGCTGATGCAGTTTATCATTGAAACAATTACTTAATAGGTGTTCTTTCACAAATAAATTGTACAGCCCATCATAATTACTTACACCACTGCCTTGAATCCAACCATCTAGTGTTTTTACTGAGTAGTCTACAAAGTCAACCCAGGTCTGGCTCGAGGATTTTTGAGCCCCCCTGAATCTAATCCTATACTCCTCAGTGGAGAATCCAAAGCCCTCAATCAGGGTACCCTTCATGAGGTCATAAGATTCTGCATCTTTTCCAGAGAGTGTGAGGAGTCTATCCCTACACTTTCCTGTGAACATTTCCCAAAGGAGAGCACCCCAGTGAGATTTGTTCACTTTTCTGGTTACACAAGCCCTCTCAAAAGCTGTGAACCATTTGGTGATGTCATCACCATCTTCATATTTAGTTACAATCCCTTTAGGGATTTTCAACATGTCAGGAGAATCTCTGACCCTATTTACGTTGCTGCCACCATTGATGGGTCCTAGGGCCATCTCTTGTCTTTCCCTTTCTATGGCTAGGATCTGTCTTTCCAAAGCCAATCTTTTGGCCATCCTGGCTAACTGGATGTCCTCTTCACTGGAGTTATCTTCAGTGATTTCAGAGAGGTTGGTCCCTCCTGTGAGGGAGCCAGCATCTCTGACTATTATGCTTGGAGTCGGGGCTTGAGAGGCCCTGTTCTCCCTAAATAGGACTGGTAGGGGGGAATCACCCTCCAAGTCACTATCATCATCCTCTGTGTTGCCATCCTCAGAGGGGTTGGCTCTTTCAAACTCTGCCAAAAGCTCCTGGAGCTGTAGTTTGGAAGGTCTGGGGCCCATTGTTATTTTCTTTAATTTACAGAGTGACCTTAGCTCCCTCATCTTAAGATGGAGGTAAGGGGTGGTGTCGAGTTCCACCACATTCACATCTGTACTAGACATTATGCTTCTAAAAGTTGGAATACTTTTTAAGAATCTAAAACTAGTTCTAGAATCTAATTCAAACTTTCACAAAACTTTTAAACTCTAAAAGAAATGCTAAACGGGGACTAACACAAGGCCCTAGCAGGACTTTTAAGAATTTAGAAAAATTTCAAATTGCAAAAAATCAATTTCTAATGACAATTTTTGGAATTTGTCGTGTGATCAGGTATTGGCTGAGTAGTCCAGCAAATGCAAAGTCTTGTACCCCACCGCTGATCCACCAATGTAGGAAGTTGGCTCTGTATGCACTATTTCAAAGTAAGGAATAGTATGCCCAGAGTCCAAGGGTTCCCCTTAGAGGTAAGATAGTGGCAAAAAGAGATAATACTAATGCTCTATTTTGTGGTAGTGTGGTCGAGCAGTAGGCTTATCGAAGGAGTAGTGTTAAGCATTTGTTGTACATACACACAGGCAATAAATGAGGAACACACACTCAGAGACCAATCCAGCCAATAGGTTTTGTTATAGAAAAATATCTTTTCTTAGTTTATTTTAAGAATCACAGGTTCAAATTCTACATGTAATATCTCATTTGAAAGGTATTGCAGGTAAGTACTTTAGGAACTTTGAATAATCACAGTAGCATATATACTTTTTACATAAAACACAATAAGCTGTTTTAAAAGTGGACACAGTGCAATTTTCACAGTTCCTGGGGGAGGTAAGTTATTGTTAGTTTCAACAGGTAAGTAAATCACTTACAGGTCACAGTTTTGGGTCCAAGGTAGCCCACCGTTGGGGGTTCAGAGCAACCCCAAAGTTACCACACCAGCAGCTCAGGGCCGGTCAGGTGCAGAGGTCAAAGAGGTGCCCAAAACACATAGGCTCCAATGGAGAGAACGGGGTGCCCCGGTTCCAGTCTGCCAGCAGGTAAGTACCCGCGTCTTCGGAGGGCAGACCAGGGGGGTTTTGTAGGGCACCGGGGGGGGGGACACAAGTCAGCACAAAAAGTACACCCTCAGCAGCGCGGGGGCGGCCGGGTGCAGTGTGTAAACAAGCGTCGGGTTCTCTGTAGATTTCAATGGGAGACCAAGGGGTCTCTTCAGCGGTGCAGGCAGGCAAGGGGGGGGGCTCCTCGGGGTAGCCACCACCTGGGCAAGGAAGAGGGCCTCCTGGGGGTCACTCCTGCACAGAAGTTCTGTTCCTTCAGGTGCTGGGGGCTGTGTGTCTTTTCCAGCCGTCTGGACTTTAGGTTCAGGCAGTCGTGGTCAGGGGGGGGCCTCGGGATTCCCTCTGCAGGCGTCGCTGTGGGGGCTTAGGGGGAACAACTTTGGTTACTCACGGACTCTGAGTCGCTGGAGGGTCCTCCCTGAGGTGTTGGTTCTCCACCAGTCGAGTCGGGGTCGCCGGGTGCAGTGTTGCAAGTCTCACGCTTCTTGCGGGGAGTTGCAGGGGTCTTTAAATCTGCTCCTTTGAAACAAAGTTGCAGTTCTTTTGGAGCAGTGCCGCTGTCCTCGGGAGTTTCTTGTCTTTCTTGAAGCAGGGCAGTCCTCTGAGGATTCAGAGGTCGCTGGTCCTTTGGAAAGCGTCGCTGGAGCAGGTTTCTTTGGAAGGCAGGAGACAGGCCAGTAAGACTGGGGCCAAAGCAGTTGGTGTCTTCTGTTCTTCTTCTGCAGGGGTTTTTCAGCTCAGCAGTCCTCTTCTTCTTGTCGTTTCAGGAATCTAAATTCTTAGGTTCAGGGGAGCCCTTAAATACTAAATTTAAGGGCGTGTTTAGGTCTGGGGGGTTAGTAGCCAATGGCTACTAGCCCTGAGGGTGGGTACACCCTCTTTGTGCCTCCTATTATAATGTTCTCATTATTTCCCCCGGCCTTGCCGCCAAAAGTGGGGCCGTGGCCGGAGGGGGTGGGCAACTCCACTAGCTGGAGTGCCCTGTGGTGCTGGAACAAAGGGGGTGAGCCTTTGAGGCTCACCGCCAGGTGTTACAGCTCCTGCCTGGGGGAGGTGTTAGCATCTCCACCCAGTGCAGGCTTTGTTACTGGCCTCAGAGTGACAAAGGCACTCTCCCCATGGGGCCAGCAACATGTCTCGGTTGTGGCAGGTTGCTGGAACCAGTCAGCCTACACAGATAGTCGGTTAAGGTTTCAGGGGGCACCTCTAAGGTGCCCTCTGGGGTGTATTTTACAATAAAATGTACACTGGTATCAGTGTGCATTTATTGTGCTGAGAAGTTTGATACCAAACTTCCCAGTTTTCAGTGTAGCCATTATGGTGCTGTGGAGTTCGTGTAAAACAGACTCCCAGACCATATACTCTTATGGCTACCCTGCACTTACAATGTCTAAGGTTTTGCTTAGACACTGTAGGGGCACAGTGCTCATGCACTGGTGGCCTCACCTATGGTATAGTGCACCCTGCCTTAGGGCTGTAAGGCCTGCTAGAGGGGTGACTTATCTATACCTGCATAGGCAGTGAGAGGCTGGCATGGCACCCTGAGGGGAGTGCCATGTCGACTTACTCGTTTTGTTCTCACCAGCACACACAAGCTGGCAAGCAGTGTGTCTGTGCTGAGTGAGGGGTCTCCAGGGTGGCATAAGTTATGCTGCAGCCCTTAGAGACCTTCCTTGGCATCAGGGCCCTTGGTACCAGGGGTACCATTTACAAGGGACTTATCTGGATGCCAGGGTGTGCCAATTGTGGATACAAAAGTACAGGTTAGGGAAAGAACACTGGTGCTGGGGCCTGGTTAACAGGCCTCAGCACACTTTCAATTCAAAACATAGCATCAGCAAAGGAAAAAAGTCAGGGGGTAACCATGCCAAGGAGGCATTTCCTTACAGCGTCTCATTGGATGATTGCTGCCCAAGTGCTAACTCGGGTTATAGAGGACAGCTCTGACGTAGGATCATAGACTGAGACAGCAGGTACTGAGTCAGCATCTGAGAGATAGGACAATGGCACAGACTCTGGGAGTGATTTTTCAGTAGGAAGAGGCCCATCCGACAAGTCCTCTTCCTGTGAATCGGAGGGAGGTGATGAGGACAGTCCTGCTGTCCCTTCGCAAGCACAGTCTATGCAGTAGGACAATAGCAGGTTAGTTCACCCCAGAGAGCAGGTGCATGCAGTGGCAAGCATAGAGAGTGCCCTCTTGGGAGCTCCCCAATTTAGTTCAGCCCCAAATTCCACCGCTCAAATCGTATTGTGGAGACATCAAAATGATCTATCACAAAACAACCTGGTTTTGTAAGGCAGGCACCTGCGTTTTTGGTCCTGGGATCGACAGCCATATCAGGAAACCTACCAAACCCAGACATTTCTGGAAACTAGACACCCGGGGGAGTCCACAGATGTGTGTCACACAAACTTACAGGAATATGCTGGGATCCACACAATTCCTACCACCCAGTGTTTACCCACCTGTCCTGATAAAAACGCTACCCCACTTGAGTGGCTGTACCTAGTGCCTGCACCAGGGTCAACAGTTGCCCCTCATGTAAGGACTAACATTGACCACCCACACAAGTAAGGTACCATTTTTATCGGGAGACATGGGGGAATGCTGGGTGGAAGAAAATCTGTGGCTCCTCTTAGATTCCAGAACCTTTTATCACCAAAATGTGAGGAAAAAGTGTTTTTTGCCACATTTTGAGGTTTGCAAAGGATTCTGGTAACAGAACCCAGTGAGAGCCCCACAAATCACCCCATCCTGGATTTCCCTAGGTGTCTAGTTTTAAAAAATGCACAGGTTTGCTAGGTTTCCCCAGGTACCGGCTGACCTAGAGGCCAAAATCCACAGCTAGGCACTTTCCAAAAAATACTTCAGATTTCAATGTGAAAATGTGATGTGTCCATGTTGCGTTTCCTGTCGCGGGCACTAGGCCTACCCACACAAGTGACGTACAATTTTTATCGGGAGACTTGGGGGAACACAGAATAGAAGAACAAGTGTTGTTGCCCCTTGTCTTTCTCTACAATTTTTCCTTCCAAATGAAAGACAGTGTGTAAAAAAGAAGTCTATTTGAGAAATGCCCTGTAATTCACATGCTAGTCTGGGGACCCAGGAATCCAGAGATGTGCAAACAACCACTGCTTTTCAACACCTTATCTTGTGCCAATTATGGAAATACAAAGGCTTCCTTGATACCTATTTTTCACTCTTTATACTTTACCAAATGAATTGCGGTATACCTGGTAAACAAATGAAAACCCATTGCGAGGTGCAGCTCATTTATTGGCTCTGGGGTTCTTGATGAACCTACAGGCCCTATATATCCCCCCAACCATAAGAGTCCAGCAGACGTAACAGTATATTGCTTTCAAAAATCTGCCACAGCTGGAAAAAGTCATAGAAGAGAACATGGCCGGAAATAGCTCTTTTTTCACCTCAATTTCAATATATTTTTATTTTAACTGTTACTTTCTGTAGGAAAACCTTCAAGGATCTACACAAATGACCCCTTGCAGAGTTCAGAATTTTGCCTACTTTTCAGAAATGTGTAGCTGTCCGGGATCCAACATTGGCATTGGTTTCACACCCATTTCAGTCACTAACTGGAAGGAGGCTGAAAGCACAAAAAAATAGTAAAAATGGGGTATGTCCCAGTAAAATGTCAGAATTGTGTTGAAAAATGTGGTTTTCTGATTCAAGTCTGCCTGTTCCTGAAAGCTGGGAAGATGGTGATTTTAGCACCTTAAACCTTAGTTGATGCCATTTTCAGGGGGTGAGAGGGGGGTGGGTCCCCATTTTTCTGAAAGAAACTACATTTTAGCTGTAATTTGGCTAATTTCTTGGTCTCCTCTAGGGGAACCCACAAACTCTGGGTACCTTTAGAACCCCTAAGATGTTGGGGAAAAAAGGACACAAATTTGGCGTGGGCAGCTTGTGGACAAAAAGTTATGAAGGCCTAGCCAAAAAAGGGCTCAGCCTGGGGGTTAAAGCCCAGCAGTTAAGGGGTTAAAATAAACAGTGAATCCAGAAGTGTGGGATTTCACTGGCAAGAGACTGGACTAATCAAAAGAACAGAGTCATTCACAATATATATTAAACCAAATAAATTTTTTCGAAGGACACAACTTTACCAAATGACTCTTGAAGTAATAGCAGGAATAACACCAATAATTGAGGACATGATACAGAAAGGGATTCTAAAAGAGATAATCAGGAGTCCATGCAACTCACCAATTATGTGATTACGATAGTCGAACAGCAAGTAAAGGATAGCCCAAGATTTGAGACATTGTAATCCAATGTTGTCCTGTTGTACCATATCCAGCCTCCATACTTTACCAAATTCCATGTACTGCAGGATGGTTTACCATTGTTGATCTTTGCCAAGCTTTCTTCTCTATTCCTCCACACAAGGATAGCCAGTTCCTCTTTTCCTTTTGTTTCGAGAGAAAGTATTAGCATGGTGTTGAGTTCTACAAGCCTGTACTGAAAGTCCTTCCATCTTCAACCAGATCTTGAAGGAAGATCTGGAAACACTGATAATGTTTTGTAATACAGTCCTTGTGCAATACACCGATTTACTAATGGCATCAGAGACAAGAGAATCTTGCAAAAATTACACCATTGCATTGTTGAATCGTCTGGCAGAAAATGGACATAAAGTGTCTCCAAACAAATTGCACTACCGTCAAAAAGAAGTCCAATATTTGGGACAGATCACTGAAAAATAAACAGTGTTAGACCTGTCAGTTCTTGGTGTGTTTTCCTCTGGCTTTTTGGCTTCTGACCACCTGTTTTGATCATGTGCCGAATTTTGTTTTTGCTGGCCTTGGGACTCTGGGCACTTTACCACTGCTGACCAGTGCTAAAGTGAAAGTGCTGTCTGTCTAAAATGGTATTGGTAATTGGTTTACCCATGACTGGCACATTTGGTTTACCAGTAGGTCCCTCGTGAAATGCCCTAGATTTGCCCAGGGTCTGTAAATCAAATGCTACTAGTGGGCCTGCAGCACTGGTTGTGCCACCCACATGAGTTGCCCTGTAAGCATGTCTCAGACCTGCCAC
This sequence comes from Pleurodeles waltl, assembly GCF_031143425.1. Lineage (NCBI taxonomy): Eukaryota > Metazoa > Chordata > Amphibia > Caudata > Salamandridae > Pleurodeles > Pleurodeles waltl. The sequence goes on from NC_090445.1 coordinate 862,881,420, forward strand.
TTCAATGTCTGCGTGTGCCGTTTTTACTGTCAGTTTGACCTGGCAAGTGCGTCCACTTGCCAGGCCCAAACCTTCACTTTTACTACATGTAAGTTACCCCTAACGTAGGTCCAAAGCAGCCCCATGGGCAGGGTGCAGTGTGTTTAAGAGGTAGCACATCCATTAGTCTGTTTTACATGTCCTGATAGTGAAATAATGTTACATTTTGATTTCACCATTGCAAGGCCTATCTCGCCCATAGCTTAACAATGGGATTCCCTCAGGTATTGTGGAACAAGTCAATGGTAACATTAAATGAAGACTGGCAAACATTTGTGCATCCACTTCACTGAAATGGACTGATGCTTTACCCTTGGTGTTGATGAGAGTGCTAAGAACACCTGACAGAAAGACTGGATTATCACCCCATGAAATACTGATGGGGAGAGCACTGCAATTACCTGCTTAGTTCTGCAAATGCACTTCTGAACATAAAGGATGACATGGTACTTGATTACTGCAAAGGATTGGCTGATGTGGTGCATTCTGTCTCTCGACAGGTTGAAGCTGTCACTGCGAATCCACATCAAGAGCAGTGCCATGATCGCAGTGCCATGATCTCAGTCCCGGCGACTGATACTGATAAAGAAGCATATGAGAAAGTCCTATCTGGAGCCAAGGTGGAAAGACACTTATCAAGCCATTCTGATCACGAATACAGCAGTCAAGGGTGCTGGAGTTCCAAACTGGGTACATGCATCACATACCCAGAGAACAAGAGACCCTAATGTAGAAAAATTGTGTTCTATGAACCTGAACCAAGAACACTGGTGATAGTAGTACCGCAAGTTGTAAAGATATGGAGAAGGAGAGTATCTGATCAGAGTCAGCAAGAAGGAAGGACATGCAAAGCAGTCCAATTTTCAGACGTCTCACAAAGTGGATTTGGAGCTCTTGGTGTAGGAGGAGAAGAAGAAATAAGAACTCAAGCTGAAGCGACAGTTGAAGTGCCCCTAGAGCAACAAGACAATCCAGAATAAGGTTAAAGTTTTGGATTAAGGAAGGAAGATGCTCATGATGCTAGATGGCCAAAGGTATACAGAAGAAAGAAGTTGAAGTCAAGCGTGTCAGTTAGGGCCATACCACTGACAATCGAAGAAGAAGCAGAATCAAGTGGTATAAGTGACACAGAAGGAGAACAATAATCACTCAGAAGATACAGAAGAGCTAGAGTACCTTGTTGAAGATATCCAGCATCTAAATGGACATATTATGTGAGTCAAGTTTTTAACATTCCAATTGCAGATCTACTTTACTGGAATAAAGAGCTGCCTGAACCTCCTTGAGGGTAAACAAAAGAAACTTAGGCTAAAGACAACATTAAGTCTCTAGAAAAAAGCGAAGTCCATATAATGAACAGTGCAAATAACGAGACTAATTAAAATTTTAAAAAGAATATAGAAAGAGTACCTCAGGGAGCAGTGAAAGAGAAGCGATAACATTTTAAAAGAACACAGAGTAGAGTTAAGAAATACTATATGAGAGGCGTGGCTTCGGGCGTCAAGATGGCGGTCGCACTCTGAGAGTGTTCTGGACCCCTCAGTCATCCGCCTGAAGAAATCGCACTCCATCATCCTGGTGGTGCGGCACCGGTTGTCCCCGTGGACTCCCTGCCCCCGCGGACACCGCAGAGGGGTTTGGCGGCGAGAGGTGTGCTCCAGGTGCCTGCTGCGGCGCGACTGGCCCGGGAGCCAACATGGCGGTCGCGGCCGGAGCGGCCCATTGGGGCTGAGGCGACGCCCCCGGCACTCTGAGGCGGCCGCCCGGGGTCCAGGGCGCCTGGGATGGCGCAGAGAGAGCTGACACCGCGCGTTGAGGCGCGAGCCCCCGCGGTCTAGGAGGGCGGCGGCCTCAACCCGCGAGGCAGGACCTCCGGCGGCCGGGCCGTCTCTACCCTTCCACCCCAAGGCGCCGGATGCAGGGGCTCCGCTGGCCGAGGGAGAGGACGGGCCGCCGAAGAAAGAAGACTCCCCGGCTTCGACCGGGTGGCGAGGCGGCCGCGAGGGGAGAGCACGCGCCTACGCCGCCGGCCCCTGGTGTTCGGGCCGGTGCATACAACACATTGGGGGTGCTCCCGGCGCAGGGAGTGAACCGGTTCCTCGGACCACACCGTGTCGAGCAACCGGGCGAAACCTGGTACCTCCGGACATCAGAAGAAGGGGGGGGGGGGGGGGAATAAGGTGTTGTGGCCCTGATTCCCCTACCGACAAGAATCCTTGCTCCTGAATACTGCTGCGACTGGGCTCTGGACACGGTGCCACCCTTGACCCGGCCCATTAGAAAGAGGGCTGACCAAGCACCAACTGTGATCCGTGCACTGATGGAGATGTACGCGGGCCTAGGAGATGCTCGCTTGATCCCAAAGAGGTAGAGAACTGAATTCCTCTGCGCCGGACCAGGCCGGTGGGATGCTGGCGAGAGGTGTGCCCTGTCCCCCATCCTTCTCCCCCTGACATCCGGGGACCCCTGGTGAGCCTGGACGAGTGGCTCCAGACGAGATCCAGCACAGGCCTGGGTGACCCCTCTGGGCCTCCCCTCCACACGTGATGATCCGGTTCCGAGCAGGGGGCTTGGGACCTTTGACGACCTTCCGCTGAGACACACCCCCTCGGGGCCCCCGGTGGCACGTGGGCACTTAATTCGCCAGAACTTGAGCGAGATCGCCACTGAAGACAGCACAAGTCTACCCCCACTCTATGGGACGAGATGGGGAGGGACAAAGCACACAAACAACCCCCGGCCTCCCAGCAAAGAATTGACCAGTTCACGACGCCGGCAGGCCCCAGGGGAGAGGGGGACATGGCTAGCGGAGGTCCAGCGCTGGACGGTGTGAACACCATCCTCCAGGCAATCCAGTCTTCACAATCCGTCGTGGAGACCATGATTGGGGAGGTCCGAGAGGACGTGGGCCTTATTAGGCAGGATCTCAGAAATGCTGTGAACCGAATCACCGAGGTGGAGAACCGGGTCTCCCAAACTGAAGACGAATTAGCAGACCTCAGAACCAAGGTGGCCCAGTTGCAGACTCGAACAGGTGAGCTGCATCGCCGGACGGAGGATGCAGAAAACAGATCAAGACGTAATAACCTGCGGTTTATTGGATTCCTGGAGGGTGCAGAAGACAACAGGCCCTCTGAATTCCTGGAGGACTGGGTCAAATCCTGGATGCCAGACCATATTCTTTCACCTTGGTTTGCAGTTGAACGTGCCCACAGGGCCCTTGCGCCGCGCCCCCCCACCGGGTGGTCCAAATCGCCCAATGATTGCACGCTTCTTCAACTTCAAAGACCGTGACAACATCCTTAAGGAAGCCAGGCGCTCTGAAGGCCTTCAATGTGAGAATCATAAGATCCTAATATTCACAGACTACACACGCAAAGTCCAAATCCGGCGCCGGTCATATGAATATGTTAAACAAAAGCTTAGAGCAATGCAACTCTCATATATGCTCCTCTTTCCCGCACGGCTCAAAGTCCTTATGGCCGGAAAGGCGCTTTTCTTTGATTCCCCGGAGGAAGCGTGGGACTGGGTGACTGAGGAGGGCGTTGGAGCGTGGAGGGGCCCCCAGAGGCCCACAGGTGAGGCCCCCCACGACGGTCCCCCGGAGCCGGAGGCGCACTAGATCTCGGAAAGGGAAAAGGAAAGATCCAGACACATTTATGGACGGAGGGGGGGGCTGGAGACACTGGTTCCCGGATGGAGAGGCCCCCGACGGATCCCCGGAGGAGCGGGACCCGGCCCGTTGACGACAACCGCTTTAGTCAATCCCCGGTGCTCGGCTGAGATAAGACACATGGCCCCCGTTGGGGGGGTGTTTTGGAGGCGTCTGCGACCACCTGTCTCGTGCCTGCGGTTCCTTGTGGGTGCCCCACTGGTGTCTCAGCGCCTCCCTATCGCTTGACTTTTGACCGTTGATTGCAGACGATCCGACTCAATGGAGGGGTCCACCACTCCACTCCAATGACAGTCCTTCTGGCTGTCTTGTTCTGGTTGGGTATTTGGGCGACAGATGCTTCCTGGGTGGGAGTATGGGGAGGGGGGTGGTTGGGGGGAAAGAGGTTTGATACCGAGTTAGATGGTAATGTGTTGACAATTTTTTTGTGTTATTTTTACATTACATGGTTATGTTCGAAACGGTCGTCCCTATGTCCACTGGCAAACACTTGGCAATCTGTAACACTCACACTACTTACGCCAGGCCCCCATTGACACAGATCCTCTCATGGAATGTAAATGGCCTGTTGGATAAGATTAAAAGAGCCGCAATTTTCAGTACTCTCCGTAGATACTCCCAGTCAGTGGTCCTGCTTCAAGAAACCCACCTCCTTGGGTCTAGATGCCCCATGCTCACGCAAAGGGGATACGACAGGGTTTACCACGCGGGCTTCTCCAGAGGCTCCAGAGGGGTGGCCATTCTACTTCACCGCTCCCTACCCATGGTGATCACAGCCACACAGTCAGACGCACAGGGCAGATTTGTGGTGGTCACAGGGCTACTGCATGGATGACTCCTAAATCTTATATGCGCTTACGCCCCTCCTGCGGGGCTTGATATCTTTTTACACTCGCTCCGTCAGGTAGTTGCGGGACTCCCCCAGGGAACCACCCTGGTTGGAGGGGACTTCAATGCCGTTCTTGACCCCAGACTGGATGTATCTGGCGATGTTACTACGGGTAGATCCAGCCGGGCCTCGAGTCTTAGTAATTGGGTCGAGGGTCTTGGCCTATCCGAGGTGTGGAGGGCCTGGCATCCGGGGAAACCCCAATACACACACACACACATCCGCCGCCCACCAGTCACACACCAGAATTGACCTCGTCTTTATGCCCGCCCTAGATATCATCAATGTCACTGGGGCGGAGATAGTACCCCTGGGGGTCTCAGACCATGCACAGGTGCGAGTCCGGCTGGGCGGGGCGGATCCCACCAGGTGCCCGGTGTGGCGCCTGAACGCATGGTACATGCAGGACGACGAATACACTCGTGAGGTTAGGGACCACCTTACTCATCTGGGATCGGTTCACTCTCTAGGTATAATATGGGCCGCCTGCAAGGCCACTCTCAGGGGACACGACAAATATCTCCTCCTCTCTCGTGAACGTGCACGAAATTCACGGGTATCTGACTTGGAGGCTAAGGCGCTTAACCTGGAGCGCCAGCAGTCGACCTCATTGTCTGCCTCTAGCTTGAGAAAACTTGCCATTGTTAGAGAAAAGATCAAGCAACTAGTGATGGAATCTGCGAAACATATGTGGAGGGCCTCAGCTGCCCGAATATATGGATGGGGGGATAAAAATGGGAAGCTTTTGCATTGGCTGTCTACCCATCCTCTGGCTAATAGAATCATACCTGAAATCATAGAAGACTCAGGTTCCCTGTCCGAAACTCCCATTAAAATCGCACAAAGCTTTGCTTCCTACTACACACACTTATATGAGGAGGTCCCCCGACCCACCATTGAAAGGGAATCCCCCCTTCTAAAAGAAATAACCCTTCCCAGAGTATCCCAAGCGTCTAGAAACAGGCTGGACGAACCTATCAGCCTTGCCGAAATCACCAGCGCGATCACCAGCCTGGCCTCGGGCAAGACTCCAGGGCCTGACGGATTCCCAGGAGAATTATACAATAAATGCGGTGATATTCTGGGTCCCCACCTGCTCACTATGTATGAGGAAGCTGAGCGACAAGGCCGCTTCCCCTCTGGGATTGATCAGGCTACAATTGTAGTAATCCCCAAGACCCAACCCCCTTCGCGACACTGCTCGGCATATCGACCCATTTCACTTCTAAACACCGAGATCAAAATCCTGTCCTCAATCCTTGCCTCCCGACTGAGAGAAGTAATGCCCACACTGGTACACCCTGACCAATGTGGCTTCATGCCCACCCGCAGCACCAGGCACTGCATCAGGCGACTACATTTGGCTTTGGCACACCACAAGACCCTGTCCAGTACCCCACTGGCTCTGCTCCTTCTTGATTTTGAAAAAGCTTTTGACACTGTAGATTGGTCCTACCTTGAACTCGTGCTACAAAACAACGGGCTCAGACCTAAATTCCGAGGTCTGGTGAGGCTGCTCTACTCTAATCCGACGGCTCGGGTTCAAGTGAATGGGGTGGTATCTGACCCCTTCCCCATTGGCCGTGGCACCCAGCAGGGATGCCCGCTATCCCCGCTGCTCTTCGCACTCATAATAGAACCCCTGGCGGTACTTTTGCGGGGAGACACCCTGATTGAGGGTTGGCCCTGGCCTGCTTGCCCGGAGGATCGCGTGGCATTATACGCTGACGACGTCCTCCTGTACATCTCCAACCCTGCCAAGAGTGGCCCCCGCACTCTACAGATCCTGAGCCTCTTCCCGGAGGCCTCGGGCCTGGTCCTGAACCCCAGCAAGTCCTTATTGGTCCCCCTCCACCACTCCAGAGACTGTGTAGACTGGCAACAAAGCATTCCGGTGCGTAGGAATAGTTTCAAATACTTGGGTATACACGTCTCACTACTCCCAGGTTTAGCTTGGGAACTCAACATCACGCCACTAACTAGGAAAATCAAGAATGACCTCCAGCGGTGGAAGACCCTCCCCCTCAACTTACTTAGAAGGATAGCACTCTACAAGATGATCCTTCCCAGACTCCTTTCTCTACTACAAAACTTCCCACACCCTATCCCCATGAGGTGGTTCAGGGAGGTAGACTCGTCAGCACGCCAATTCATATGGAAAGGCACCCGCCCCCGGCTGGCACTTAAAACCTGCCAGAGAGATGTTTACGACAGGGGGTTGGGCTTGTCCAACATCCATTATCATTACCTTGCCATGCACCTGCTCGTGATTAATGACTGGATGGGGGGTGGATGGTCGGACCCGGCGTTTCGACTAGAGCTCCAGATGCTGAGCTACCCTCGGATCTTTGATACCTTGTACGGAGGCCTGGTTTCTCGAGAGGTCCCAGACGTGACCAGGGTGATATTCCTAGGATGGCGAGCGGCTCAGAGAGTGTTGGGGTGGTGGGGACGCCTCACCCGGCAGACCCCGCTCTGGCACGGGAGACACTTGGCGTAGGTGGCGAAGCTTGAGGGATTCCAGAAATGGGACAACATAGGTATTTCCACACTGGGTGACGTTTGGGACGGGTCACATCTTCGATCCTTTGAGGACCTCCAGAAACTCTTCTCGCTAAACAAAACACAATTTTACAGATATCTCCAACTTCGCCACGCCTTACTAGTACATATCCAGACAGGGGACAATATACCCGAGTACAGCCCTATGGAGGCTAAGGCATTGATGGGGAACTTGGGCAAAGGGGGTGTCTCCCAGATATACCGCACCTTGGTGGCCAATACTGCTTGTTCCCTGGAGGGGCTTCGCCGGAAATGGGAGGGATGGATGGGCTCTATGGGAGACGAGGACTGGGGGGAGGCTCTAATGGCCCCACGAACCTTAACAATTGCTTCCCGCTTCCGCTTGATACAAACCTATTACCTCCATACAGCCTACCTCACACCTACCACACTGCACAGAGCGGGTCTTCGGTCCACAGTCAATTGCCCCCGATGCACGATTTCAGAAGCCGATTTTTTTCACATGGTCTGGGCATGCCCAGTTATAGCAGCCTACTGGAGGGCGGTCATGCGGGAAATCTCCGGGGTTCTGCCGAAAACCATAGAGATTGCACCTGGGACTTCCTTACTGGGGGTCACGGGAGATACAGGGTTGACAAGGCCAGATAAAATTTTCCTTCAGGTGGTTTGTCTAGTGGCCAAAAGAGACATAGCAGCTGACTGGAAAGCAAGAGGCGCACCAGCTTTGACTAAATGGCGACAAGGGGTGGACTGGTGTGCACAGCGCAAAAAACTGGTGTATGAAGCCAGAGGCTGTCCGAATAAATACACTAGGGTTTGGGGGAAATGGGAGACCGCAGTATGATTACTTCCCATATCCCAAACAACATTACCGGGGAGGGCTGGTGTTGGCCTTTCCCTTCCTCCCCCTCATAGCCAGTGAGGGTCACTTCTCGGACCACGGCAACAAAATAATGCAAATTCCTGTTCTACTGTGTAAGCCGAGACATTGGGATTGACCACCCGTTAAGTGCCCGTTGGCACCCAGTTGCTTGTATGTAAATATCAATGTTTTAATTTTATGCAAATAAATAAAAATTTATCAAAAAAAAAAAAAAGGAAATACTATATGAAGGTTGCTGTAAATCAAGCCTACAGAGACTAACCTAAAGAAGATATGAATCAAGATTTATACATTTTAAGAAGAAGATATTAAATCTGTGTAACACACATTCGCTTTTATAAAGATCTGACTGTAGGCAAACATGCGTACCTTGACTAGAAACCAATGTATGTTTTTTGTAGGGATTTTATTCACATTGATAGTTCTACTAGGAATAGCAATATTATCAGTTATACATTTTACACCAGAAACAGAAATCTGTAATTTAATTTATTAATGCAACATCTAGGCCAAAGACTAATGAGGATGAGCTAAACTACTAGAGAAACTGATATAAAGGATTGCTATGTTTGTGCACACATGCCTTCTTCAGCTTAGTTTATTATATAGACAAAGACACTTTAAATACATTTTTCAAACTTTGCCATGGTTCTTTTCCAATGTTCCACTAATGAACAGCATGTATTTACATCCACAAGCAAGAGAGATGTAGACTGCATGGCATTACTTTAAACCATTTCTTCGTGTTAACACTGGTGAGGCTCATGAAAATAACTCAACATGCTTAGTGAACTCACTAATAAAGCCTTTATATTAATGTCAGAGGAGAGAAATGCACAGTTAGTAAGAAATGAATATAAGAAATATGTTCAAAAGAATGTGGAGGAAAGAAGAGGGTGAATTTAGAAGGAAAATGTCTGTTTCGAGATTAAAACTAGATAAGAGACACAAAGGAAAACTATGTGTGTTTAAAAAATGAATAAGTGGGAGAAAGACACAAGTAGGAAACACCAATTGTGAACATGTTTTTGAATTGTCAGGGTGAACGTGGCAGATTTTGCACAAGATGATTCAACTCTACCTGGAATATATTTCATTTGTGGAGAGAATGCCTATTTTAGATTACTAGCTGATTGGGAGAGTATCTGCTACTTAGGGTTACCTTTTTTCTATAAATGTATCACATTCAGTGTTTAGATGCATTAACTTGCAAATAGATATTCGTGCTGTGTAAATGAGGAAACAAAATTAGTGTAAGACTTCTTTCTCATAACTGCTGCGGGTGTGGTACTGAATAATTAAAAAGCTTTCAACAGTAGTGGATACAACTATCAAATACTACTCAGTACTCGAAAGCACAGAGCTAGTAGCAATTAGATCAATGGAACTTCCAAATTGTTATGCGTTAGATATATCACTAGCAGAAAAGGGTGGAGTCTGCAAAATGCTGAAGAATGAAAATTGTGTCACATACATTTCAGACAAGAGTAAGAAGATTATAGATTATGCAAAGAATATTTCAGATCTCAAGCTTCATTAACGTGTACAAAAGAATTATAGGCCTAACTAAATGTTGCATTTTCTATTCTGAGCCTGCACGACATGCACTTGATATGATTTAGCATTAGCAATATCTTAACTGCTAGAGTTCATTCGAATTGTTTATTTTGATCACATGCAAATGCCCTATGCTTACAAGAGAATATTGATGCCTATTTTTAACCACTTGACCTATAAAATATTGACTGCTATGTCAGATTAATCTTACATTTGTTTCTTTATGAATAGGCGTTTGCTGAAGAGATTAGCAAGAGTGAAATTATCTTATGTTTTAACCAAGTTTTTACATGACTGTTCTTTCTCTCATAGATATACAAGGCTTGGAGAAATGCTTAATGTTGCATTGGTGTTAAACGTTTAGTCAAATGTATTGTATGTTCTTTGTTAAAACTTGCCATTTCAAGGGAAGCTGCCCTGTTCACATGAAGACCCTACATATCATTGGATGGGAGAAGAATTTTATCTGTGTGAATGTTAACTTTTGTTTCAGTGTAAAAATATATTAAAGGGGCCCATGGGAAGAAATAGCATAATTGAGCAGAGGCATTTGACAGTGTTAGCAGCAGACAGACTCTCAGATGCCTGTTGCTTTTTGCTATTGCAGAATAGAGGCTCCTGGAGAGCTCTCAGACTTTTATACTTTGATATTTTATTTTGCCCAAGCTTTCAAAATTGCTACTAGGCTTTATGATTCCACATCTAAACGAAAACTCTTAATAGGATTTCTGCTAAATATTATTTCCTGAAACTAGTATTAGATTTGAGATCAGATATTCATGGGACGCTATATGCTTTGGTCTATAGTCTGAATAGACGTTGATAAACTGATAATAAAGAGACTTATGAAATTAATGATTAATAAACTTAAAACTAGAATTAAACTCTCATCATTGACTCCCAAAGATTAAGGGCCCCATTATGAGTTTGGCGGTCGAACCGCCCAAAGTCCAATATGGTGGTGGGGAGGCAGCCGTCAAGCTGGCGGCCTCCCCACTGTCATATTACAATGTTTCAACTGGGCTGACTGGTTAAAACAGTGCAGCGGCATTGGCCTTGGCTCCCTCAGTCGAGGCCAATGTGGTCTCACACAGCACCCTCAGAATATGCACTGTCTGCAACAGCAGACAGTGGGTATTCTGAGGGTGCTGACAGGGGGGCCCCCCTTTGGCCCAAATCTGCCTTTCCGCCAGCCTTTTCATGGCACCGATGTGGTTGACCATGGCTTTCAGCATCACCAACCTGTCAGGATCCCTGATCTCAGAGGTGGAAGTAGTCTCCTGGCGGTCTGACTGCCAGGATCGTAATCTCAGTGGATAGACCATCAGGATTGTGGTGGTCGGAGTGCCACTGTCCTAGAACCGCCAAACTCGTAATCAGGCCATAAATGTCTTTGAGAATTGCAAATATTTAGATTTGCAGCTGCTTCCCTTCTTACTTGTCTCCAAGGTTCATTGCTTCGGGGTCGAGTAATAAGCAGCGATTGTTGAATATATTTTTCCAGGTCTCCGCTCCCACACTACTCAGAATCTTAGGGCCAGATGTAGGTAGAAAGCAAATTGCGAGTTGCAATTTGCGAGTCCTTCCGACTCGCAAATTGAAACTCGCAATTTGCTATGCAGAAAGGTGTCTCAGACACCTTCTGCACCTCACTATGGGGTCGCAAAGACCCACCTCATTAATATTAATGAGGTAGGTCGCAGTTTGCGACCCCATAGCGAGTCTGGGCACTCAAGGGGACGGTGGCCTGCTGGAGACAGCAGACCACCATGTCCGTGACTGCTTTTAAATAAAGCATTTTTTTTTTTTTTCTATCTGCAGCCCGTTTTTCTTAAAGGAAAACGAGCTGCACATAGAAAAATTACCGAAACCTTTTTTTTTTTTTTTTTCCCCCCAGAGTAGGCAGTGGTCCATTGGACCACTGCCTGCTCTGAAAAAATCATTTTGTGATCATTCACAAAGGGGAAGGGGTCCCATGGGGACCCCTTCCCGTTTGCGAATGAGTTACCATCCACTTCAAGTGGATGGTAACTGCGAGTTGATTTGCGACCGCAATCAACTTACATCGCGGTGCGAGTCGCAAATAGGAAGGGAACACCCCTTCCTATTTACGAGTCGGAAACACATTTTGCGAGTCGGTTCCGACTCGCAAAATGTGTTTCTATCGCGCGCGGGCATTAGCGCCTCGCAAACTGCGTTTTTAGCCGTTTGCGAGGCGCTAATGCCTTGCTACATCTGGCCCTTAGTCTTTCTAGTTCCAGTCTTTACATGTACAAATCCTCACCGTAGGAAAGATAACCCTGTAACTGGTAAGAAATAAGCTTTCCTTTTTAGGTTGAGCATAAGCGTACAGCCTCTTGTATACTTTTAAGTATACTCCTGTGGGCTTCAAGCCATTTCATTTGCTTGTTTCAGTGGCATTTAAAAATCCTTCTTTACTATTGGTCAGTCATGCCTTTTTGTCCCTCCTTTTTCTCTTTGGGAGCAGGAAGCAACTACTGTATAATTACGCTTTGTCCTGTTTATCTCTTCTTTAGGGGACATTTTTTCCTTCGATCCTTGCTCGTGTTCGGCAAAGCTTCATTTTTCATTTGCAGAGCATTCTTGCTCTCAGTTTAGCTTCGCTGTAAACACGACTATAAATCAGGCTGTTTATCTTGGTCACATTTGCTGTTCATTATCTCTCTGTGCCGAGCGTGCCTGCGTGCGGTCCCCTGTTGTGGGAGGGAGGGTGGAGGCCCGCTTGATTATTTAATTACTTGTTTTAACTTTGGAGGCTTTACGTGAGTACCAACTATGATACACAAGGAAATATAAAAAAAAAATTAGGCACGGGGAGATTAAGTGAGGTTGAGCCAACGTCATGACTCGAACACGGGTCCTCATTTCCAAAGTCGGCAGCTCTAGTCCTTGCATCACACCTTTTCCCCTGTTCTAAAAGGTTACCATGAAGCACATGAGTCATTCCAGTTCCTTTAATTGTTGCAGCGCGGCACACCGTGCTTTACATTTTCATATGGCGGCCACTCCTTTCTTTCAGTCTGCACGGCTCGCACACCTCCTTTCTATATTTACTTGTTTTTCACTTTGTCGAAAATGTACTGGTGTAACAGCTGTTAATATGTGCAAGTGTCTGTGTAGCCTTTTATGTTGCTTTTCCTCAACAAAATCAGTTTAATCTCTGATGCGGTCAGGTGACTTTCCCGCAGCTGTACCGTGTGACATGCTTGTTATTTCACTCCAGTGCTTGCAAAGTGATAAGTTAGAGAGACAATCACAGCAGGGATGCCGGCAATAAACTGAATTGAAAGGCAACTGACAAAAGTCCCATGAGAGTACTGCTCGAGGCAATGTGAGGTAAGGCTTCTCTTCTGTGACACTTGCCTTTTGACGCCATGTCACCCCGAACAGAAAATGGGGGAAATAGTATTTTTATCATCCATAAACGTGTAGTGCTCTTCGCGGGGCATAACCCCTCCATTTAATGGACAAACAGTATCATATCCATATTGAGGGCTTTCCTATTCACAATACTTTGACATTTGTGGTACTCTTCAATTTTGTAAATACGTTTTCTTACTTCTTTGAAGACACCATTGCAAATGCTTACTGCTGCGCTTTTAAAAAAAATATACAATTTCATTCTCTATATGCTACGCATTCTTAGCAGCAGGCACATTAACCCACAGCACTACTTTATGTCCAAGGGCACATAATATGGTTGTCAAGGATTGACTGAGGTGTTCGCTCTGACTCAAGTCAAGCTCTATAATATTTATAGTCCGCATTTTTCTTCGTGTTATCAGCCCACTTAAAGACATCGGTCATAAATGTGGAGTTAAAAGTCGCTGCTCATGAAAGCAATACAAGCCAGTCCCGGCTTACCATTTTCATTATTCACTTATTGTAGTGAAACCTATGTATATTTTCAGAAATTATAGTCAAAACGAAGAATCTGGTGTTGTAAGTACATTTTATCATCCTTTGTTGACTACATTGTCATCTACAGTCAGGTATTTATATTTACGCGAATTTTTGTATTGTGTTTCATTCAGGGAGGAGTAGAGTTTTCTTTCACGAAATGTCACACTAAATGAAGTACCGTAGCATGAGACAACCACTTTTCAGAAACCAGCGCGCTTATAGGGAATAGCAAGTTCCCTCTCTCAGCTGGACATATTAGTTCAATCTCCATGGCTGTTTTTACAGAATTGTGCCAGCCAGCCAGCAACTCTGATGGTGGGGTGGTCAAAGTGGAATTCTATTGTAGTTAGCATGGCAGATTTAAATTAGGTTGCCAAACGGCAACATTTTAATTTTTTGCTGCAGAAAGAGAAAGAAGGTAAACGGAAGTGCTTTATTTATGTGCAGGGCCACTGGAATTATGTGGCATGAAAGGACCAAATTATGAGGCAGGATTGACCAATTTATGTGGCAAGAAAAGTCCGATTAGGCATTTACAACACCAATAGCTCTAACTCTTGCTTGTTTCGCAGTATGGTTAAACAGTTATTCCCTTTTATACTGTCCCCCTCTTCTTCAACTATTACGCAGACCATTATCGAAGACTTAACTGTCAACAGCAAGCACCAAGAAGTATCTGGAGAGGTGGCTGGTGTTCAGGAGACACAGTTAAAACTGCTACAATTTACATGTAGACATGCGTCTGTAGAAACAGACATGCCTAAGGGCTTGTGGTACTGTGAGGACTTACTTTCACATGGGGTATGACTTCTCAAAAGTAGCTGAGTTTTGGCAGGAAGTAGGTGAATGACTCAAGCGTATCTGATATCTGCGTAAAATGGAAAGATAAGATTTTGCTGCTGGGTGTGTGAGAGTACTAGCCACCCCTAAAATATTACAAACTGCTGTGTGACATAATGGTTAGCAAAAGGCTGAACAGGATATAGACAGGCCAAGTGGAAGAAAAGTCACATCTAGGTTTGTGAATGGCTGTACAGGTATGAACAGGTTTGGGCTTTGAAGCAAGAGGTATACCAAAGCAGGGGCAGACTGTAGGTCCACAAAAGGGTGGTATGGGTGGTAACATTTCCATGAGCCCCTGTCTGAGTTGCCAAGTTTTGTTAACATTGTCCCTGCTTATACACTGTAGATATACGGACATAAGGATGGGAAGAAAATTACACTGTATGGTAAAAAGGTTGCTTATTGTCTTCTGTGTAATATCTTAAACAAACAAATGGTTTAGAAAAAAGGAAGGACATGTGGAGGTGCCTCATAGAGGAACCCCAAACGGAGGGAGCAGACAGGTGTCAATGAAGACTGGAACTTACAGAATGCATCCCTTTAAGTATTATGGATGTTACCACCTCATCCATCCTCTTTGCCCCTGTCCTAGACTTCAAGAACCAAAAAGTGACAGGATACAGGAATGCAGTGCTATAATTGTGAATTTTATCAAGCAAAGTCCTACATGTTAACTCCTTACAGGACACTAGCACTATAAAAAGGCCGTTGGGCGGCTTTACATCTATTCGATAATGGAACATTAAGGTGTGAGGAGAAGCCTAAGTGACAGCATGATAAACCTTGCACAAGAGAATCCCACTCTTCCCATGAACCTACATTTTAGGCTGGAAGCACCACTTGAACTTACGCAGAACAGTCCTAGCTAAATTAAGTTAGAGCCTAGTGATGATTAGCCAAACCACTTATTCAAAGTTGCAGTGATGGGCTTCTTACTCTGGTTCTGTAAGCTAATAAGAAATAAAAAGAATCAGTGCACTACTTGACCTGGGGACTATCCACATAAGAGAATGGTCCAATGAGCTTCAAGAGAGTGGAAATTACAGATAGGATGAAACAGATATAGGGCACGGATCCCCTAAGACCCCAACCTCCCCTAATTGATAAGCCAACATGACTCCTAGAGCAGCAAATGTAGCCGAAAGCTAAGAGGGTCAGAGTGGAAAGGGTAAAACAGAGGACCCCAATTTGGGAATTTGGGCTACCAGCTCACCCAGCAGGGTGTTGTGGCCCTGTGCCGCAAACAGAAGGTCAGCCAACTGACCTATGGAGTCTCTTGCTTTAACTGGGCTCAGAAATTGACCTTCCATGAGCAGGACTCAGCAGGCACACTCCCTCTTTCTTTGCTAGACGGCAGGTGCAGTCCACATTGATACAACCAATCTTCACCACATGCTTGGTGCAGCAAGGCAGTCCTTCAGTCATCTTCTCCAGTCTGACACCAGAGTTCTGGGTGCCCCATGGGTTCTTTTTATGCCCGGAAAATGGCCTAATGGGAGGTTGCAGCCACTTGCCAATGGGCAACTGGATTCCCTCTCTCCATGATGACTACGTCTTGTTAAGTGTGGTATCTAGTCATACAAGAGTGTTCTATTCTGCTGACTCTCAAGATGGTAGGACCCCCTTTCTCAGTGTGCAGAGTTCCCTAGTTCAACCCAGAGATGTGGCTACCAAGGGGGTTACATTGCCCTGGAAAACCGGTTTGACAACTGGTTTCCTCACTCTCTCTCTCTCTCGCTGTTTCTAGTGCCAACATGTCTACCTAAACAATAGAGCAGCCCCTCTCTCAAGTGTTTCCATGTGCCCTTCAAAGGCAGCTTCTTCTATGAAGCCTGCATTTAGGGCTAACACCCATGTGGCTTCCTGCCAGGGAAAGGTAACACTTCTCCCTCACACAGATGTTCTATTGTGTCCTTTCCCGGGAGTTGTTCACATGTCTCCTCAGAAGGGCAAAAGGCTGTCTGGGAGGACAGTCCTTATGTGCAACTATAAACAGGCTTTGAATATTTTGGCCAACTAAAATGGCAACTTCCATAGTTGCACTTTGCCCACCAGAGACATTAAATTCGATGTAACCATTAAATCAGATTTACTGCACTGATTCTTTCGATACCTCACAGTGCCAACTTTAGTAGTCCCAGTCAGAAGTTGTCAGCCTGTAACTCTGCACTCGCCAATGAAGCTACTACCCTTTTCCACAGTAAAAATGACAATTAAAGGATTTTACTGCTGGAACACGTAAAGGTACAGGTACTCCCTTTTAATATACAGCACGCTGCCTTAGAACTCAATAGGCCTACCTTAGATGTGATAATTATATTAAAAAAGGGAGGACGGGGCGTTGCCATTACTTTCAATGACAAATTTGAGTCAGCTAGTTAAAACTGCCCTACCAGTCTGCAGTGGCAGTCTGGGAGACATGTTTTACTTTGTTGTACTTGTGATGCCACAACTAGTGCTGCAGTCCACAAGAGAGACTTCAACTTACAGGCCCTAGGTACCAAATTACAAGTAATGTGAGCTATGCCATTTGGGTGTAATCCAAACAACCATATGTCCCTTTAAGAGTCAGAGTCCCGATTAGCAGGGCTTTGAGCATTTTCAGAGCCATCATACCAGTGCCTGGTAGTCAAAATGGGGGATAAAAGTGGGTGTGAGCCTGCACAAAACCGGTTTCCTTCAAATCCCCGTTTCTGTGACCCTGCCAACAGTTCAAGCACTAATATCCCTCAACCCTGATGATCCTTGCCCCTCTAGCTCCAGCCACCTTCAAGATGGTCATAAACCGCCATTGTTGCTATCAGAGGAAGCAATGTGGAGGGGATAGAGGAACCTATTCACCCACAAATGTGCGAGCACTAACCCCTGTTCCGGACCCTGCATGATCATAGACATCACTGCAACCTGGACGTCGTAATCCTGGCTCTCCAGATTCCAGTGAGAGTAGAGACTGTGATGAAGCCCTTATCCCTTAGTCACTCCCAGACTAAGACCATCTGGCCAGCCAACAATACCCACGGACACTCCTGGAGACAGGCCTTTCTCTCTTTTGGCAGAAAGACCTCATCTCTTTCTGATGCAAGGCCTACATAACAGGTCTCTCCAGAACAGGGATGATGCAAGACTTCTTCACATTCAGCAAAAAAAACAAGCTGTTTCAAATAATACCCTGCCATATGGAATTCACATCCAATTTAGAAAAGAAAGAGCAAAGATTCACTATCCATCCAGGTGAGATAACATTGGATCCCATTCAGTGAAGAGAAGTTACCACAGGTAAGACACACAGATCCACAGACAAGCCTAAAGGTAGCACAAACTGGTAGCGGCAAGACTCCACAGCAAATATTAAGAACCACAGACCGTCCAGTTGTCTACAAAACATGTTGCACATAGATTGCTAACAAGAATTCCCACATATAGAACAAAGGAATCACAGCCTGCCCCACAATCTTCTTGAAGGGGATGTGCATGATGAACCGGGTAACACAATTCAGTTTCAAGAGCGATCTAATGTTCCCAGAAAGATTTTAATTTCCTGAATGGAATTAAATAAACACCTAGACTTGCTGCTGGTGCTCAGGTGTATCCTGAATAGAATTAAATAAACACCTAGACTTGCTGCTGGTGCTCAGGTGTAGTGGTACACCCAGACAGCAGCAAGTAAATCCAGTTCCCATGGACTAGTGGCATTCAAGCAACCTGGGAAGCAGGGTAAGAAAGCAAGCATGTGTGTAAAGTAGTAATTATGATGGGGGACACATCATTGAGGAGAAAGAAAACAGACCCAAATATTGCCAGAGATAGACTAACTACAAGAGGACTCACTGAATTCCAATCCTTACATGGGTTACTAGAGATTTACACTAGGGACTACTAATATTTGAGGAGAAGAGGGAAAACAAAGAGGGTGCAAAATGGAAGAACGGGAGAAGAGTGGGGTACAAGGAAACATTAGCAAAGGATTATTCAACACAGCATAAGGAAATCAACATAACATTGCAAGTCCTCTGAATGCTGCCTACAATAAAGGTGGTTCCAAAAAGAAAAACTGAATTGGGGGAAAGGTGGGAGGGTTTTAGAGAGGTATGGTGTTATGCCACTTGTCAAAGTAGATTTGTGAAATGGAGTCTGGAATGGTAAATACCGTATTGTTCCTCTGAAAGTATTCTTCAATGGAGTGGATGCAATGTAGAGGATCTGAACCTTGGCAAAGCGGGAATTGATGCTGCACACCTGTAAGAAAGAATACACAGATGAGAACATTGGCTTTCAAAAATGTGCCACCTGCTGGAATATGGGTGGACAATTCTATCAGCAGCAACACTGCCCAGGTGTAAAAGTGAAGTGTTGAGCTCTCCCCTTCCAAGAGTTGTGAGTGGTGACTCTTCAGGTGGCGAACTATGAAAGTGAGATGGAGCATCCTGACTGTTAGGATGGAAAAGTCCTCTCAAGGTAAGAGACGTGTGCCTCTACCCTGAAAGCCCATCTGTACTGTTGTCTGGCTTCCTAATGCAGATTCTTTTTTTATAAAAGGCAAACACGGATCTTGCTATGCGCCGCGACATAGGCCTGTTTCACAGACTGTGGTCTTGTTGGACGAGGAGGGGTGACCAAAGCCCTACCCTCGTAGTGGTGGAAGGCTACTGCCTTCAGCAAGAGTTAAGCAGCACGAGTTCGGTTGTTGCAGTATACTGTGCAATGATCACTAGAAGTGAACAGGCCCTTTTTTCCCTGTGTCACTTGGGTGGGGCTTACAGGCTCACTCACCTTTTTTAAAGTTCCACTGATGTGTGCTTAAGTCAACTTTGGCCTACATCAGGTAGATGTTAAGTGCTACATATGCAGTAATAGTGTGTGTTGGATGTATGTGTGCCTCGGAAGCGTACAGTACAACGGTAAAGCAGTACTATGCAGTACATGAGTGATTACTGCATGTGCTGAGTGTATGCATGCCTGCAAAGAATACACTACACAAAAGATGTAGTGCTGTGCAATGAAACTCATATGCTGTGTGTATGTGTGCTTGCAAGAAATACAATACATGAATACTGAAGTGCTGTGCAGAGGGTACATGGTAAGTGTGTGTGTGAGCTGGCAGTGTGTTTGCCTGCAAATAACACACTCTGGTACAATACAGAGAAACCACAGTACTGAACAGTGTGAGCAGAATGAGTGTGTGTGTGTTGAATGCATGTGTGTAAAAAGCTGGCTCTTTATCTAGTGGACCAAAAAGAGGTACACTGTGGAAAGAGTCCAGACAACTCTCAGAGGAGCTACAGAGGCACAAATGACACCCCAAATGCTCCCTTCTGTGGTAGTGTGGGCAAGCAGTTAAGCATTTCAGAGCGTAGCGCTAAGCGTGTTATGCACACACATTGGCAGTAAAACACACTTAATAAAGAAATCCGACACTAATTTATAAAAAAATAACATGTACTTTTATATAAATTTTGACAACAAGATTATCTGAATCAGGTGAGTAGTTTTTGAGTTATGAATTTTTACAGTTTTTAACAGTTGACACTTAGGATAACATGACCGCACCCAAAAATTGCACTATGGGAGAGAGCATGTACTGCATTCAGACACTTTACAACTACTTACGAGACCGTTCCGCAGGGAATAAGGTGAGTATGAGAAGGTCGAAGGCCACACCAACAGGTCACCTCGGAAGGCTCTGGGGCATCCAGAGGCCGATGTATGCTACGGCATTGGGTGCCCAATTCACTTTAATGGAAAACAGTCTGGCCGGGAGGTTGCTGCAAGCTGGGGCTGGAAAGTCAGACCGGGGGAACCCACAGAGGGCTCAACCCTTGAGGTCCTCTGTCAAGTAGGGACTCCGTTGGTCCACGTCTCAGGCTGCGGTGTTCGGGTGCAGTGGTGTCTTTTGGCATTGGGTCGGGTGCTGGAGTTACTCACGGTTGGAGGGGGCCTGCAGGAAGAGGCTGCAAGTAGCAAATGAAGTCCAGTCTGGCCACACCCAAGGATGGGCTCAGCTCCAGAGGGTCTCAGGACACCATGGCCACCATCGACTCCCTCAGACTCGGGCTGTGGGGCTCGGTGCAGAGGTGTCGGGTCGTGTTGATCAGGGACTTGCTCTGCGTCTTGGTGATCTAGTGAGGAGGGGAAACAGGGCAGTGGGGCCACTTGTCCTAAATGGCCTTGTGGATCCTGATGTCCCTCGATGGCAGGTCTGTTTTGGTGTTGTTGGAATCTACATTGGACCACCAACAAGTCTTAGTTGCTGGAAGGGGTCCAGTACCCTAGATCAGTGTTTTTCAAACTTCTGTGAACCCTCAACTTTTTTATTCCTGGAAGCCAGGGACCACCCCTGAATCATTATTGGAATCAGAGGTTCCCCCACTGAGTCATTACTGGAAGTCAGTAAACATGGTCTGTGATTTGAAATGAAATACACAAAAAACAGAAACAAGCATTCATCAAACAAATACACAACTGATAACACATTTTACAAACAAATATAAATACATACAAAAAAAACAAATTCATTTTAATAAGAAGGTTGAAGCTTTTCTAAATTCAATTGAAGCCATTTATTATCCATACTGTATTCTATTTGATGCACCTGCACTGCTCCCAGGAATCAATCTAAGGACACTAATTTAATTTTTAGCCTCCAATTTCAAATTCCTTGACATTTACAGTAGGTTTTAAAATTTTCTATTGCAAATTCAGGCACTTGATTTATATACAGTTTTCTAATCTGTTAATATTAATTTTATATGCAGTCGCGGACCCCCTGAGGAAGTTTCGCAGACCCCCTAGGATCCACAGACCACAGGCTGGAAACCACTGCCCTAGGACTAGGTGCAGAGAGCCTCCGGGCGGGGTCAGCGTCTTGGGACTTCTGTGAAGATGTGGGGATGCCCTCCTGGGCTCCAAACAGTCTTCTCCTGGCTTGTTGATCCCTCAGAGGGCTCGATGGCCAACAGGGGAGAGTACCAGACTTTACAAGCATGCCTGCAGATGCAGGGAAGCAGCTCCTCTCCTACAAGGAAGACTCTTCTGGTACTGGCAGCCCTCTGGGTTTCTTGGAGTCTACAGAGTGGCGGAATGAGTCTGTTTTTCTCCTTGGGTCAGAGGCAGCAGGCAGGCTGTCAGGTTGGTTAAAAGGAGATGAATACCCAACTTCAAACTTCAAACACTTTGGCCCTCATTACAACCCTGGAGGTTGGTGGAGAAGCAGCGGTCTTACCGCCAACAGGATGGCGGTAAAAAAAATGGAATCATGACCATGGCGGTTACCGCCATGGTCATCCGCCACTTCTCCGAACCAACCGCCAGGGCAGAGACGACCACTGGGCTGGAGACTTGGGTCCCCAACCCGGCGGCCGTCACAAGACTGCCGGCAGGATCATGACCCGGCTGACCGCCATGGATTTCATGGAGTTGGGAACCGCCATGAAATCCATGGCGGTAAGCACTATCAGTGCCAGGGAATTCCTTCCCTGGCACTGATAGGGGTCTCCCCCCACCCCCGAGTCCTTCCCCGACACACCCACCCCACAAAGGTGGCAGGACCTCCCTCCCCACCCCCAACATCACTATACAGACTCACACACGACACGCACGCAGACACCACCAACACACATACCCGCACACACACCAACAAACATTCCAACAGCCACACACACAGGCATACACGCACACAGACATACATAGACAGACACGCACACATTTCCAAACACACAACACCCCCCGCATGCATACACGCACTCACACACCCCCTCTCCATACTCACACGCACACCCCCATGCACGCACACAACACACAACACCCCCCGCCCCTAACGGACGATCAACTTACCTGGTCCGTTGATCCTCCGGGAGGGGACGGGATCCATGGGGGCTGCTCCACCGCCAGCACCCCGTCAACAGAACACCGCCACGCCGAATCATGTAACGTGATTCAGTGGGCGGTGTTCTGTGGACGGGGAGGTGGAGCAACCTCCACTTCCCCGCCGACCACCAGTATGGCTGCTTGTGGCTCTCCGTCCGGAAAAGGACGGAGGGCTGCCAGCAGTCATAATTCGCCGAGCGGAAAACCGCCAGCACTGGCGGTCTTCAGCACGGCAGTCCCTCGGCGGTCTTGTGAAAAGACCGCCGTGGTTGAAATGACCGCCTCAGTTCCTAAATCACATTTTGCGTCTGGAAATGGACTATAAGAAGGGGAGGTTGAGACGCCAAACGTTTTTGTCTGCCAAGCAGCCAGACGGCTATTTGAGTAGGGTAAACTCTGCAAGACTTCTCCATGTGGCCAGGACTGGGAGCCAAGACCTGCTAGTCTCCCTGCTGGGTAAGGGGGCATCACCAAGGGAAACCAAGACTGCATGCCCTGGAGCCACATCATCAGTGATTGCCTGCTTGCCAAGAGGAAGTAAGAGCTTTGGAAGCACACAGGTCCACTGGGGACCCCTAACTAAAGGGCTCCCTGAATGAAGTGTGAGGAAACAACTGTGCACCGACAGGTCATTGTCCATGTGCAGGAGTGATGTGGCAACCTCTGTATGCCAGGAGAATTCAGGTGCAGACTGAGCCTTGTATTGAGCGATGTGGGAAGCGCCAAAGCCGTACTTTTGCGGTGACCCAGTATCCCAAAGGAGGCCACTGTTAAAGTTACAGTTGCCAGCACGTGGAGCCTGGTGGCTGCCTTGGCAGCGACCCCATACTCCAGGAGGGGCCACTGCGGTGTCTGCGACTGCACCGTATAAGTCTGCACCTAGGTGGAAAGTACTGCAGCAACTCCGTATGCCAAAAGGGTCTAATGTACCATTATTGCAAAATGTTTGGACTGTTGCCTGCGAAAAGGCTGCAAGAAGATTGACTTACCTCAGCTTCACAGGTTGGGGACATCTCCAATCTCTGGGAAAAGCTGGTGCGCCGCTCAAGCGAGAGAGCTTGCACCTGCCGGGTACCACCACATTCACCTCGAGCAGTCTGACTTCTCTGAACAGGATCAGCACTTGCGAGTGCCTGCAGACAAGAAACTCACTGCCCTGCTAAACGCTTCCATACTACAGGAGCAGGTAAGACTTGTACTGGGCCTGTGGGACCCAGGAGGACTCGCTGCAGACGGTGCTGAGGCATCACAGACACTTTTGACTAGTTCCTAAAAGAGTCAAAGAGGAACTCTTGAGTACGGCCTACTAGTGAGCATTCCCCGGATGCAGCTACCAGTGAATGGGGAAGAACCCCAAACAAGTTAGAAGGAAGACGGTAGGACAGGGATTTGCCTCAGGTGGATTCTGTTGTTGCTTACAAATGTGGTTATTCATTTGAATGTATAGAGCAACTATATGACTGGACATTACTTTATTGAAAACACTGCGTGCACTTTGAGTTCTGAGTCGTGTTCACTCACCTGTAACTACACTTACCCCGGATGGAGCCTTTGACTGCTTGTCACAGCTACCACTGAGAGTCAAATGCAGAAGGTGTACTTGGCCCAGTTGCAAGATGAAACCAACACTCCCAACAAAAATAAGGAGGGGATAACAGATGTGAACACATAGTGCCTCAACTAGCACTGCTCCACTGATATGGTGCAATCAGTAACATCAGCAAAATACTGCCACAGAAAGGAACTCTACTACTAGTGCTGCCAAATCTGATAAGGTAACTGGTGGGAAAGTTGTCATAATTTCATGAAGTTGAATTATAAATTACAATGAACATATGGATTTGAACAAAAACATCCATGGTTAGAAATGAACAGACTTGCCTGCAATCTTTCACTGGAATGGGAAACGCTTCCTTAGTTGCCCATGAATCTATTTTATGTTCAAACTTCTAAAATAGAGGTTAAAGCACACCTATTTCTAAATCTCATTGGGAATCCAGATTTTGATCATACAAGAATAAGTATGTAGGCACCGTACCGCAACTGTATATGCATAGTGAAACAGCTTTAAACGTTCTATTTCTAGCAAATACAAGAAAGAATGCATTTTATTCTATTCAGCTACATCCACATTCATCTATTAGCATAAGCAGAGTGGATACCTGCTTTTTCCATATACGCCACACAACCCCTTTCTGTAAGAGTGTGCACTAGTCATAAAATAAGCTTCATCAGGCCTGATTTTCTAGGCTCCCATGAATGATATCGGCAAAGGACTTGCTCTGAGACCCTCAGAACCAGGTATATTGCTTCACCCATTTACGGTCTCACAAGATGTCCCTCTCTGGGTTGTCATTTGCAGCTCTAAAATAAAAGGGTGCGCTTATTTTGTTGGACAAAAACACTGAAACAAATAGGCCAAGGTTAGGAAATGCTAAAGATATCTGACAAACATTGAAATGTAAACAAATAGAGCCAATAAGTGTAGGAAACTGGGTTTTTGATGCAACTTTGACTGAAGTGCACAGGATTTGTGCTAACCAGGTTCCCAGTGCCAGTGCTCCTTCCCAAAAAGCAATACCACTGGTCACTTGATGCCCAAGTGACCAGGCCCATAGCACCTTTGTATGTCCCTAGTAAGTGGTACCTAGGGCATAGGTAGGGACTAAAGAGGGTCCCTACGAGCTGCACCATAACTTGTGCCACTCTAAGGGACCCAGCACCAAACTCTCACAGACTGCCACTGCAGGCTGCGTGACGAGCTGCTCCAAAAAGTGAAACCACGACATGGCACACATGTTTGTGCCATGTCCCCTAACACTGCCTGTAACATTTATAAGTCACCCCTACAGCAGGCCTTACAACCCTAAGGTAGTGTGCATTATATTACAGGTGAGAACATCTCTGCATGAAAAGTTAAGCAACGTTGAGAGATATATTTTTTCAGCAGGGAATTATCTGCCCATGCTATGTCTTTGTCGATTCTTAAACATAGTAAGTGAACAGGGAAGCAATTTAAGTACATGTGCTGGACATTGGTCAATACAAGTTCCCCAGCTACATGATGGCTTCACTGAAACTAGGGATGTTTGGTATCAAACATTTCAGATTAATAAACACTCACTGATTCCAGTGATGGATTTATTAATACATGCACCTAGAGGGAACCTTAGAGGTGCCCCCTAAAAACATAGCAACTGCTGGAGTGCTGACTGACTGGTTTCCACCAGTCTGCCACCAAAAGACAAGTTTCTGACCCCCTAGAGTGAGAGTCTTTGTTCTCGGGCGGTCAGGAACAAAGCCTGCTCTGGCAGGACTGTTACACACCTGCATACCAAGACAGGGGAGCTTCAAAGAAGCCCAGCGTCTTTGGTAAGCAGATCTGGCTTCCCCAAGAAGGGAGATGCTGGCCTCCTGCCCCAGTGCCATTTGGCACCTGGATAGGTGGAAAAATTAGCTACACAGCAGACAACTTGCAGGCAGCGACACACCTCTAGGGTGACCAGCCTGAAGTGAACACAGCCTTAGAAATTCCACCATCTTGTGTGTGGTGGAATGAGGAATTCTGGGGCAGGGTGATGCCCACACCCCAAACGTAGTGGTCCTCTAGGGGGCATATTGATCATAGGGGTAAGTAGCCCATTGGCCACTATCCCTCACTCCCCTTAACACCCCTAAATCGAGTATTTAGAGGGACCCCTGGATACCAGGACCTCAGATCTCCACTGGACACAAAAGAATAGGACAAAGAAGACTGCTGACCCTTGAACTGAGGAGCACAACTGACTTGCTGCACCCGACCGTTGTGGAGCAACTGACTTGTACTGCCTCAGTGCAGACGCCAAGAAACATGGGGAGCTGCCAGTGCTTCACCAATTGCCAGAAGAATCTCCCTTGGAGCAGAGGAGCTGCTTCCCTGCATCTGCAGGCACCCAGAGAAGAAATGAGAGGACCCATGACCACCAAAACTCTAGGCCAGACAGCCCCACTCCACCCATGCCTCTAAGCCTGAAATGAAGTGGGCCAAAGGTGTCAGCATGGTGAACAGGCCCTCCAGAGAAGAAGCCCAAGAGATATCACGCACCTGGCACTTGCAGCCTTCTTCTGCAGGCCCCTCTCTACCGCAATTGTCTCTGGTGACGGAGGTCTCACGGTCCACTGCACCTGGCCACCCCGGACGGAGAAGAGGACCACTGGTGTCCCTACATCCCCAAGCCTCGTGAGACCTATGCCCTCTTGTTGGTTCAGTTGGGCTGGACCCTCCAGTCCATGTCTGCAGCCTGTTTCTGTGGACCCCCCTCTACCGGAACCGCCACCAGTGACGGGAATCCAATGGTCAAAGACACCTCTGCACCTGGCCGGCCCAGAACGAGGAGAAGAGGACCACTGGTGTTCCTACATCCCCAAGTATCACAAGGACCTAACCCTCTTGGTCGTTTCCCCGACTGGTTCCCCAGTACACCCCTGCAGCATCTTTCTGACCGGAACGATCCCCATTGACTTCCAAGGGGCACCAGACATTGAACTACACCACTGCACCGGGCCGCCCCAGTGTCACCCGAGGTGATCTGTTAGACAGCCATGGACCCTGCCCTGTACTCACCTTAAGTCTAGAAGATTGGTCCTGTAATTTGCTGTGAAGGACCTGTTTGCCGTATATGTTTTATCTCCGATAGGGTAACATTGCAGTTACAGAAAAATGCAAGTGTTGTCTTCTGAAAAGTGTAAAAAGTCATATCTCAAAAAGTACTCACCGAATTCCAATGATCTTAGTATCTAAATTTATATAAAAGTATGTGTAATTTTTATAAATTAGCGTTGGATTTCTTTATTGTGTGTGTTTCTCACTTACTGCCTATGTGTGTGCATTACATGATTAGCACTACACTCTGATATGCCTAAATGCTCGCCCACATTACCACAAGAGAGAGCATTTGGAGTGTCATTTGTGCCTCCGTAATTTCTTTGGGTTGGCCTGGACTCTTGGCAGTGTACCTCTTTTTGGTCCACTACATAATGAGCCAGCTTCCTACAAGAAGCAGGTTATATCACCTGAAGGTTCTAGAAAGTACAACGCAGCTCCATACAATTTGGGGTTCACGCTCAAACAGATGTAGTCATACATTTTGAAGATTAGGCATGTGTATATTTGTAGCCAAGGTAAGCATGCTACCTATATATATGTTGGTATTTGTAGACATGAAGCTAGCTTGAGAGCAAAGGAACATTGAACAAGAAACAGAGCCCCCAGGAAAAGGTCAAAGGAACAATGTTGGTCAGTGTTAATGCTCCTTAAAGAGGTGTGTTTTTATGTTTGTTTCTGAATTTATGGTGCTAATTTTATGTCAACAGGGATGGCGTTCCAAAACCTGGGGCATCTAAGAAGGCGGCTTGCCTTCTGGTTTTCAGGTCAAGCCTACCAAACAACGCAAGCTGTCTGGTTGCAAAAGGCCTGCTGTGTGCTTAACAAAACCCTATGGGGAATTTCAGCCTGCCCACTGCTTGCCATTCATTTGCCTGCTTCTTATTAGATGGCTTTCATTGTCCCAGTTTGTCAATCTTGTGTTTATCCCTACCTTGGAACATAGCCTATGTGCCATCTCTCTGATTGGCTGGCTTCTATCCTCCCTCTTTTCATTTTTAGCAAACTTTTCTTCCTCTTTTTCGTTAAGCACTCCATGTGCGTAAGGTATTTTCAGCTCTTTCCTTCTCCCAACCGTATGCTCCACTCAAAAGCCCACCCCTGCACTTGGTGTTTATGTTGTTCTCTCCTGTGCTTCTCATCCTCAAACTCCGTTGTTCTAGCCCTCGTGTGCTTCCCTTCCGCTGCTCTCAGTGTTGCTGTCACTTTCATTTACTTGCTAATGTGTGCTTATCTCCCCAACTCCAGGACTGTGTTCTACTGCCTGCGTTGTGTCCTTCTTGCCATGTGTGCTTTGTCCCTCACCCACACAATTTTTGCCCTCCAACTTGTGCAATGCTTTTCCTTTCCTCACCTCCACCTTCTTCCCCCTTCACTAATCCATTACCCTCCCGACCCCTATGGACTTTATAAATGTGCAATTTTGTGCATAAAATAAAAAAAATATCTATATTTCTTTATTTACTGATCCAACGCATGCACGCGCTAGTGGAATACAGCCCCTCAGCAGTGGTTACATCATTGCATCTTTTTTTCCTTCAAATTTTAGTTTTTTACTATACTATACAACAAAGACAAAAAGGCAGACACTGAAGAGCATCACCAAAAGGCAGTGGAGAAGCCAATAGGTCCCAAAGATAAGATCCATTGGCTTTTACAATACATGTATAATTTTCACACTATTTAGTCTCCAGTCTGGAAATAGCCAGCCCCTGATCGGGCAACATACCTCAGGGTATGGCTAGTTTGTTTGCCAGGTAACCTTGGGTCTTGTTGTTGAGGGCTTTTTACGTAATGTCGCTGGTCTTGAAGGTGATCGGGCTGCAGAGTGGAATCAGTGTAGGTATTTTAACGTGGAAGATACATGGTTCAATTTCCTAGAGTCCTTCATTAGTGGTGCCAATGTGCATAGAATGCCTAAGCAACATCGGTTCATATCATGCAGACCACTCAGCAGGCTCCATCCAGTTGTTCTAAAACTGTGTTCCACAAGAAACAGTTTCACTTTCTTCAAGAGGGACAGTTGGAACAAAGTTGTCTGGTGATGTGTTGCCCGAATGTAAGCAAGATCTATGTACAGGATGAATCCAAAATTTGTTTTTTAGCCTGTCAACTTAAGTATCAAGTGTGGATAAATTTTCTGGACTTCCTTTCAGAACACCACCCAGAACTGGTCTTTCTCAACCCTCTGGCACTAAGGACGTAGTCAATGTGCCAAGAGGAAACAGAGAACCAGGTCGACTGCAACCACCCTGCAACCCACTGGGCATCACTGGAAAGAGGTGTGTTTTAGGTAACAATCAGAAATGTGCAACTTCACAGGAGTAGTTAGTGGAACCCAAAATCCTGTGCATCATGAACAGGCACACTCAAGAAAACTAGGATTGTAATTTCAAGAGTTATTAAAATCAAAATCCTATCCTAGTGCACACAATATGAACAGCAACTACTATAGTGGTAATATTTCTTATCAGAAGGCAAAATAATAAAAACTATTGTGATATAATGATGCTATATGGTTTCTTTACATTGATATCCCAAACTCCTCCTTCCTCTAGGACAACTAAGATAAATTTAGCACCAAAATGGGGTAATGCTAACACCTGCATACCTTTTCTAAACAATGGAACCAATGTTCAGCAAAGAAACAGCAGCTGCTGTTCCCGTTTGCATCTGTGAATCAGCAGATAAGCTGAGTAAAAGACTGGACATACCCTCCCTGTAGCCTTCAGCAAGAAAAAGTGATTACGGCTTCAGTTTGACCCTCAGTTTAAAATTAATCCCTTGAACGAAAACCCTCAGTGTCTCATTATGTTTTGCTCCAGTTCATATATTCTGTTTGAACAATGTTGAACATTTTCAAAATAAATAACAGTAACCCTACCTCACCTTTCAATTACTTATATCTGTGAAACCTTGGTTTAAAAACAATAATTGAGAATTTAGGTACCTAATTTTTTACAGAGCCCTGTTTATTATTTAGAAACAATAACTAGAAAAAACAATGCAATCTGTGGAAAAATAAACATGAATATGTTCAAGCAAGTTAAATTATCATGCTGCAATGACTAATAACATTAATAATAGCAAATTTATTTATGAAATACACATCCAAATAAATGAACATAAATAATTCACAGGGCGATACCTACAATAGACATTATATAAAGATTATAACAACCAGATAGGGTTAAACTGGGGAGCGCAACTTGATTTGGAGGTGTTTTGGTGCCAATGGCAAGCAGGAGGAATTCAGTCTTTGTGGGGTTTAACTTTAGGAGGTTAGTGAACATCTAGGATTGGATGAATTCAAGGCAGGATTTCAATCTCTGTATGTTGTTGGGTAACAGTTTTTATTTTTATTTTTTAGGTAGAGTTGGCCATCATCCACATTTTGATGGCTCTTGATGATGTTGGGTGCAAAAACAGATCGGAGGGGTTCTAAGTAGAGATAAAAGGAAATAGGAGAAAATGTTGAGCATTATGGTATTACAAATGAGATGGGGAGTGTCCCTGGTATTGTGGAATCAATGCGTATGAGCCAGTGTTTGTTGGCAATGTAGGGTGTAGATCACTTTAAGGGTGAAAAGGATGTCAGACAGGACCAGCAGGCGGCTGTAGCATGGTCTGGAGACTGAGTGGTAGCCCTGTAGCTGAGTTTTGGCAGCCTTCTTGATAAAGAGGTAATAGGGCAGAAGCAGGTAAAATCAGCAAAGTTGAGATGTATTTTTTTCAGCAGGGAATGATCTGACATATTTTAGGTGGGTCTGAGAACGTTCTTAGCTTAGTGAGATATTGACAATGTGAAAAAGGAGAGTGAGGGTTGGGGGTTTCCCTGGAGTGATTTCATCGTGTAAAAAGAAAGGGTGTCTTCTTCGTAAGTTTTCAGGATATCTGAGGAAACACACAACAATGGATTAAAGAAGGTTCATTTGGTGGCGAGGAGATGTGGGATGCTTGGAAGTGAGGGGGCAGTGGAAGTGATAATTCTGGATCTGATTTTGGGATACTCGCAGTAAAGTGGAAGCTGATAGTACTGCACATGTCAACTGAAGCAGGAACTGTGGGTTCTGGGAAACAACAGGTGCAGTGACAGCCCTTTAAGATGGCTTTGCTTCT
The DNA here is from genome assembly GCF_031143425.1 of Pleurodeles waltl. Taxonomy (NCBI): domain Eukaryota; kingdom Metazoa; phylum Chordata; class Amphibia; order Caudata; family Salamandridae; genus Pleurodeles; species Pleurodeles waltl. Next base: position 862,912,375 of record NC_090445.1, read on the forward strand.
GTTGGTTGCCTCAATAATGGTGGTCTGGCTGTAAAAGGCTTTAGTTGGGAAGAGGATGAGTGATTACAGTGTAGCGTTTGAGGAGGGTGAGGACATATGGGAGTTTTTATTATCTTCCTTGATTCTTATTCTGTTTTCATATGGTATGTTTATTTTTGTTAAGCTCTTGAGTGTAACAGGTTAATGAAGACTTTGGCTTGGTAATGTTCAACATGTGTTCCCTTGTGGTGATGTAGATGTCAAGGAGAGTATGGATATCTGTGTTGGGCAAGAATGGTTCTAGCAGGTTTAGTTCCTGCCGATTTGTTTCCAGATGGGACTGGAAGGCTATTTTTCATCTTTTTCGGCTGTCCTGGATGGTGAGGTGCAGTACACAAGAAGGTAAAGCAGTGGAAATGTGGTTGACCTAGTTCAGAGTTGTAGGTGTCTGGCAGTGCACACCAGGAGATGCCGATAGGTTGAGTGTATTCAGTGAAGAACAGTGTTTTTAGGTTGTTTTGGGTGATGACTGTAGCGGTGTAAGAAGCACGTTCATGATGGCAGACTATGCATTGATGAACATCAAATGAGTGTGTTGAGGGTGGGTGTGTTCAGACGAGTGGTGTGTGGACAAGTTGAGAAGTTTTAAAATGGGCAAATGCAATGAATGTGTTAGAATAGTCTGTGTGATAAAGCTAGTTTACCTTGAGCAGGGATTCTGGTCTTAAGAGCTTCAGGTCCAAATGGGTGAGGTCTCTTTCCACATTAATCTGAAAAAGCTCAGCCAGTTGCATGCCCTGAAGCGGTGACTAAAATATGAGCGATTGCAGGACATGAAACATGGAAGCCTCCTGCAGAGATGAATGCTGGAAAATGAGATAGTCGTTTTCTCTAGAGATGGATGCTCAGAGGTGGCTTCCTGTTCAGATGGATGCTGGGCTATGTTCGCTTGCCTGACTTTCTTTTAAAGATGGGTTTGGCAGTTAACTAGAAACGTGTCTTTTCGTGACACGAAAGCTGGGAAATGTAGTGATGTATTTCCTTTCTAGATGGATGCTGGGGAAAAAAATACACTTCACAACTGAGAGTAGGGTGGTAAAGAGAGACAATTTGGAGGACCCAAAACAAGAATGATAAGGAATAAAACGTGCTAACTTCTGAAATACTCTAATTCTGTTCTGAGGACATGAAACACTACAGCACTACCACTGGAAATGAACATAATCATAACATTTCCAACTTAATAAATCAGACATATGTAATGAATGGCAGTGCTTCCACTATTTTGATAGAATGAAACAAACTCTTGTTGATAGTGTGACTCAACTGATACATGCAATAAACAGTTCTTTGGAAGAGACTTACCTTACAAGTGACAGTTGCACCCACATCAGGCAGGAGCTGGGACTGTGCATCTCTCACCACAGAAACCGTAGGCAACTTAACAAAGGAAATAAGAGCCAGACAAAATGAGTGGCACTAAACAGTAAGAAATTCAGGACAAACAATACATTTAGCAAATATTAGCACAGTCTTTAAATTGAGGCATTTGGAGCCCTCACCCTCTCCCCCAGTATGAATATTTTTTTCTTAAGTACTAAAGCAACACTTTAGCTTCACTGTACGAAACAAACACTGTGAGAAAAAGGCACCTTACATAAAGAAACGAGAAAGGAGTTGCACTATTAAAACCAGTAATAAAATACAGATGCGGACAAGAAAGGGTTCCCCCCCCCCCCCCACCCCACTATACTGTAAATATAAAGGAGACCATAACTGAAGTCTTATCGAAGAGGCCAAAAGTGTTACCAAACACGTTTGTAAAACAGCAGGATGCATGTAAAAAGATGGTAAAATCCACTTACAATGCTACACAAGCAGAAAAGTGATTGTGACAGCTAAATTACTGCCATTTTGTAAAATGAATTAAATGGACAGGCAGGTCAAAATGAACTTTAAAATAAAGAAGAAAATGCTGGAATTTCAAATCAAACTAACAGTTTACTGAGATGCTGTATTCCGTAGACCTTCAACATCTATTATACAATGTAAATATGGACCTCAAGGTTGCTTGGAAACCCAGAAATAACTGTCACAGAACCCAGTTATGACAACAATGCATTTCTATTCTTATCTTGTACTTGCCGTGTAACAAGTGTGACCAGCAATTTATGGCTTAATATTGTTTGGAAATAGAAGACCGTAAGTTACAACATTTGGACAAGAAATCCACATGCCCTTACTCAAGTTTAGATTTGCACTTTACCACGCCTAAAGTCTATTTAGCAAAAGAGCCCAGGGATAAATATATGCTGCATTGTCACTTTAGGTTTACTGTATACTAGTACTAGTATAATTAGCATTGGCAAAGCAACAGATTTTGCCTTTAGGACTTATTGGCCTTGCCAATTCTCTTCAGCAATGCTGTACAGCCCCAACAAGATGTTGTGCAGCACTGCCAATAGTTCAAGAAATAAACAAAGATGTGGCCACACCACATGTGCCTACAAAATCAATCAGGTGCCATTTTATTTAATTTACTTATATGAGAGAGAGCTATTTGCTGCCTCAGTGGCCTTTACCCCATAAAAAGTAATTCTAAAAAACGGTGAGGGCAGCATAGGACTGGATTTAGGATAGCAACGGGGAGTGTGGGGAGGTGCAAAGCACTTAGGCATGTAACACACGTAGAAGTACTGCACGAGACAAAGCAACATGGAATGTGTGAGAGGGAGGTAGCTTGGCAGGGAAGCAGCAATTTGTTAATAACATGAAGGTGATGATAACACTGAGCGTGGAGGAGTTCGTTTCGCAGCGGAGAGGCGCACAATACAGAGTTGGAAAACACATACACTCTACTGGACTGCCTAAGCAAAAAGGAAAAAAATAGTTCCATAAAAGTAAGGAGTGGAAAGATAGAAGCCCGCCAGTCGGAGATATGGTACAGTCTATCCTCCAAGGGAGGAACCAAGATGGGCAAGCTTGGGGAAGGAAAGCCGTCAGGTAATAAGTAATCAAATGAGTGATAATAAAGTAAACCAATGGTAAGCAATGGATAAGATGTATGTTTTAGTTAAAGCCATGTTAGGTCTTTTGCAATGTCTGGTAAGCTCGACATAAAAAAAGAAGTATAACAAAAAAGTATCTTACAAAGAGAAGCAATTTCAAATGTTATTTGTGCATTTACATTTGTATCTTTTGTAATTAGAGATAATGTAGCTTTCTATTCCTAATACAGTGCTTATACATTGATTTATTGCATAATTGGTTGCTCTATGTAATTACATTTATTTATTTGATATATTATAATTTTTATGGATGTTTAGGGTAACTGTTTGCTCTCTTCAATATTCTTAAAATAAATTATTTTAAATTGAATATACAAACGCATACATACATTCACATAGGAGCAGTTTATGTTTCAGAGACAGAGGAAATTTATATGGGGATGTGCAGAGAAGGGAACAGTCTCTTAGCACTCAAAGACAGTATAAAGTTTGCACTGCCGAGTGTCTACTAGACCTTTGGAATGACAACCCAAAGTACCACTTCCTAGCTCTCTGTGAAGTCACTACATGACTGTCACTACGAATGTCAAATTCCAGTCCAGCGTGTACTTCTAGGAAGCAAAGAAATCTAGAATTGCAGTCCAACTGAAGTTAACCTGTACTACGAAGTAATCAATGGAGTCGGTTAGTTTTCTTATATGTCTAGTCACTCCTGGTCTACTTGTGGTCATAAACTACGGGTTTTTGCTAACTCAATTGTTATGTATAACAGATTGTGGCAGTTCAACTCCAGGGATCTAATACAAACTATAATTATAACTTAGGGTAAACTAATATAAGCCACCACCTCAACACCCTCAAACAACAGGGTGTTGAGACTGTTTTCAGCTGTACATAAAGCTAAATATAGTTGTATCTTTCAGGTCTTCCTTTTATTCCTGGTCTTTTTTAAAGTATTAGCAGATTAAGAATGCAATAATTGCATAATAGTGATTTTTGGGAACATCTCCAAGTGTGCAATTTTTGATTTTTAGAGGATCTCAAAGGCACAACTATAAGCTTGTCCAGACCTTGGAGCACTGAAGCACGGCATCCAATTCAGCAACACTCGTATTATTTTGGTGAAGCTAGCCAAACGAAAGCCAGCAGATACGTGGCAGCAAATATGAATGTCTTTTTTACTTCTGATATTAATGGCTAATGTATTGACAATGCTAGGGAAGCACTGTTAAGTTGAGGTGGGGAGCCAGGGGAAAGAAAATCCTAAACCTTTATGGATTATTAATTTGGGCCATGTTAATTATATATTTTTAATTATTTAAGCTATTTACAGCATTTTAAGACAGCATTCACTCATCCGTATTACTACTCACCACACACCTTGCCAGCACTCTTTTTCTCATCCCTTTGTGTGGTTTTTTTTGCACTGTCACAGACTTTAATTTGGGGCTATGTCACAAACCAAAAACCCATTAAAAGCTATCTAAAAACGGATTTTATTCACTGTACCTTAAAACCTTTCACACAATCCTGGTTTCCTTTGGTTAGCTTTCATTCAAAGTAGAGTACTTGACAAACAAAACACAGAACTTAATCCCTTTGGGAACAGGTGAATAACTGTTTCATAAACACCTTGCAAGCAACACAGACTACAGAATGAAAGCACAACAAACCTATTGGTCCTTACTCACCATTCCATTATCACTTTTCTTCATCACATATCCTGAGAGGGAGGCATAAATATATCCATGCCTGCTGTATGTCCCACTGCCAGGGTAAAAGTCTTCAAGGCTGCATAACCGCTCTCCTATGAGTGTAAAAAAATGGTATCAGTGCCCAGGAAACTCTGACTTAACAGGGCCGAAATTCCTCCAACTATCAAAACAAGTGGATCATCAATTCTATGTTCCCTCTCATCACCTTTGATCCCCCCCACTCTCCAATGGCACCACAGTTTTTCCTCCTTTCAACAACTTATCTAAACTAAAAGAAAGCATATTTCTTTGCTTTGGTGACTTGACAACATTTTCTGGTGTGTCATTGTGCATGGGTGAATTCCAGGTTACCGGTCTTCACTTTTTGAAACACCCGTTTCAGCAATACACTGCAACCACCAAATGCAGACTTTCTTGTCCTAATAACGTGCCACCACAGGCATCGTTTGCTTTAATGCTGCTTTTATTTACTCATAAAATGGTATAAGGCTTCCACAATAGCAACCCTTTCCTTGAGTAGCATACATGCAAGGACATTCGCACTGCCACCTTGCAGGGGGTAGTTCCATACATAGCACAACCATAAACTATTTTCAGTGCTCACCACTGAATGGTTGGCATACAGCTGGGAAAAAGACCACTTTCAAGAAATCCTACCCAGGATGCACCAAAGAAGGATGAAAACAGGGGCACTGAGGTGTTGATAATAAGCAATCTTTTCCAAAGAACCTCACAGGTGCATTTGACAGTAGGTGTACACCCAATGCTTTAACACAGTGGTTCCCAACCTTTTGCCTTCTGTGGATCCCCACTTAATCATTTTCGAAACCCAGTGCCTCTCAATGAATCACTAGCAGAATCAGGGGGCTCCCAATAAGTCATCATTTGAAGCAGGGGACCCAAAACTAAGCATTTTCGAAGATTTAAACCACAAAACATACAGGAATAAGCATTTATCAAACAAATACACAAATTATTGTATCATTTATTTAATTCACAAACAAAAAAACAATTTTAATTGGAAGGCCGGACCTTTTCTTACATCAATTGAGGCTACTAGTCGTTCATACATTGTGTTTGATGAAAATACACAGCTTTCACAAATCAAAATGACATCAACTTTTTAAAAGTCTCCAGTTTTAAATTCCTGCACATTTATAGAACATTTTAAAGTGTTCACATTTCCATTTTTTTAAACATTTAGATATCCTTTATTTAATCTGTAAACATTTTTCTATGCAGTTACAGACTCCGTGAATAGGCTTCGTAGACCCACAGGGGTTCCCAGACAAGAGGATGGGAACAACGTTCTATAAGGATGTGAAGCTACTGTTTTTGTTCAGGTCTGATGTTCTCAGAATCAGAGCATGTAAGCTTCCACTGAGCAAATTCTACTGCAGTGCTGGATGCATGATTGGTCTGAAGCGGAGCTTTCATCTAAGATTGTTATAGTAGGATTGCAATCTTGGAATAGTGCATTCTACCATGTGCTTTTGAAGTCTGTGGGCCTTTATAGGTTTGTCACGTTCTTTTTGACATTTTTTATTATGTTCTTTATGTCAGTTTCCAAACAGACTTAATCGGACTGATGTCACAAATGCCATGTGGTCTCCAAGGAGCTCCCAGTATTATTAGAACATTGGAATGCTGGGGGCTCCATTGAAAACAATGGAGTGCTGCGGGCTTTTACTGGCCGGTAAAAGCCCACAGCGCCAACATTCCAATGTTCGCTTTGTTCACAGCAGCAGCTGTGAAAAAAGCCTCACGGAGCCAGAGGGGATTTTAATCCCCTCGGGCTCCGTGAATTTTTTTTTTTTTAATAGAACATTCTGCCCTGAGTGGCAGAATGTTCTAATAGCCTTAGAACCCGCCGTAGCGGGCTCTACCGGCTATTAAAGTCCCTCTCCCTTGTTAAATACCCTCGCCTTCGGCTCGGGCATTTAACGCGGGGAGCGAGCCTTTAATAGCCGGTAGAGCCCGCTACGGCGGGTTCTAAGGCTATATTAGAACATTGGAATGTTGGCAGCTCCATTGAAAACAATGGAGTGCTCCGGGCTTTTACTGGCCGGTAAAAGCCCGGAGCGCCAACATTCCAATCTTCTTTGTTCACAGCAACAGCTGTGAACAAATCCTCACTGAGCCTGAGGGGATTTTAATCCCCTCCGGTTCCATGAAGCCTTTGTTTTATTTATGAGAACATTACGCCCTCTAATGGCAGAATGTTCAAATAGCCTTAGAACCTGCCGTAGCGGGCTCTACTGGCTATTAAAAGCTCTCGCCGGTAGAGCCTGCTACAGCAGGTTCTAAGGCTATATTAGGGCATTATAATGTTGGGAGCTCCGTTGAAAACAATAGAGTGCTCCAGGCTTCTAATGGCCAGTAGAAGCTTGGAGCTCCAACATTCCAATGATTTGGTTCACTGCTGTTGCTGTGAACGAAGGCCTTACGGAGCCCAAGGGGATTTCAATTCCCTCCAGCTCCTGCTTCATGAATTTTTATTACAACATTCTGCCCTCTTGTGGCAGAATGTTCTAATAGCCTTATAGCCCTCTATAGCAGGGCTATAATGGCATTAAAGTCCGGCTCCCTTGTTTAAGGCCCTCGGCTTTGGCTCGGCCATTGAAGCTGGAGTGAGCCTTTAATGGCCAGTATAGCTTTCTACAGCGGACTATAAGTCTACAGGGCTCGAAAAATCTACTCACTTGCTAGGCAAGTTTTATTTTAGGAGGTCGAGCTATTTTTAGATTCCGCTCTGCCCTTCTGGCAAGTGGACAAAAAAAGAGGTGTTCTGTTCAGTCAGAAAGGAATTAGCAATTAAGATGCCTTTAAATCTTATTCTTGTCACATTTGCTCTGTGTTCAGAGACAGAGGTCAAAAGTCAGTTAGTCTTCTTGCAGCACAAATACTTTTCCTTGTGACTGCAGAGTTCCAGGATTTTGTAAATTGAACTGTCTGACCTCTGTGAAATGAAAGGCTTTTCGAATCAGGTTTTTACTAACATACAGCATTTATATAAGTAAGTCAACTTTACAAACATTTCAAAATATATTTCAGTAGCTGTGAAAGACCATTTTTTGTACCTCTGTGTAATGAAAACTTATTTTAATAGGATGACAAAAAAGGTCACAACACTTTACTCAGTGATGTGCAAATGAAAAATGTTTTCTGAAATCCAATTTTCACAGATTGTTAATACACTATATCGTTTTATCAGTAAAGCTACAAGTTAGTGGGAAGGTTTTTGGACATTTCTTGGAAATGTACTGTCTGTAATTGACAGCACGCTACCACATCATGCTTTAGTAATATATTTAAAGTGAGCGTTTAAACAAACTGAGAAACACTCCTGCCATGATAGCAAAGCTATTAGTAAACTAAGAGGCAAGTCATGCATGGATCATGTGTACCCATTTAATGTATTTAATCAAACAAAAGAGGATTTTTGTTTTTCCAGCAGAAATGCTGAACTCAAATATTTGAAGGTGCATTCATATGTGAGAATGAAGAAAAAGGTGACTGTAAAATACAATATTTGCCTAGGATCACACCATTTTAGACCAGTTTCCGGGTCAAGTACATTACGGTCGAGTAGATTATTCAAGCTACTAGACCTGCAGGTCTAGTAAAAATTTTATGATTTTGCGAGGCCTGGTCTATATTCTTGCAGTTGAACGCATCCTGCTTTATCATTTCCTTTGTTGATGAACTGTACTAGAAACTAAAACTTGACTGTCAATGTATGGCTTACTCCTGGGGTTGTGGACTAATGTAGATCTTCCTAGTAATTTATGACGGAAAGTCTTAATTTTATTAAAGACACGGAGGCGAATATTATGCATTATTTTCTTACTTTATTTTAAATAGCAGCAGTCAAGAACTACAGTTCCCAGATGGACTTGCAACAGGCTAGCCAATGGGAGTTAAAAGAAGTCAAACATAGGACCAATAAGGGAACACCATGAACCATAGAGTCTACCCTTGACTGCAAGCAGCCCTCTTTTCTTGAGCGAGCAGATTAAACAGAGTCATGAAACAAAGGGTAAATAAGTCCTAAAATTGCCAAGGCAAAAGATACGGAGAAGAAGTCCTGAACGCGGGCAACCAACGCAGAAAATGACGGAGTAATATGAGGGTCGTGACGATCCTGGATAGATGAATCCTGAAGTCCTGTTCTGACAAGAGTAGAATTGGAGTAGCTGGAACTATCCCGATGACGGAGGTAATGCAGGAGTCGCTGGGAGGGAAAGAAAAATACATGTTAGTAGTGTAAGGAAATGCCTCCTTGGCATGGTTGCCCCCTGACTTTTTGCCTTTGCTGATGCTATGTTTACAATTGAAAGTGTGCTGAGGCCTGCTAACCAGGCCCCAGCACCAGTGTTCTTTCCCTAACCTGTACTTTTGTATCCACAATTGGCAGACCCTGGCATCCAGATAAGTCCCTTGTAACTGGTACTTCTAGTACCAAGGGCCCTGATGCCAAGGAAGGTCTCTAAGGGCTGCAGCATGTCTTATGCCACCCTGGAGACCTCTCACTCAGCACAGACACACTGCTTGCCAGCTTGTGTGTGCTAGTGAGAACAAAACGAGTAAGTCGACATGGCACTCCCCTCAGGGTGCCATGCCAGCCTCTCACTGCCTATGCAAGTATAGGTCAGTCACCCCTCTAGCAGGCCTTACAGCCCTAAGGCAGGGTGCACTATACCATAGGTGAGGATACCAGTGCATGAGCATGGTACCCCTACAGTGTCTAAACAAAACCTTAGACATTGTAAGTGCAGGGTAGCCATAAGAGTATATGGTCTGGGAGTTTGTCAAACACGAACTCCACAGCACCATAATGGCTACACTGAAAACTGGGAAGTTTGGTATCAAACTTCTCAGCACAATAAATGCACACTGATGCCAGTGTACATTTTATTGTAAAATACACCACAGAGGGCACCTTAGAGGTGCCCCCTGAAACTTAACCGACTGTCTGTGTAGGCTGACTAGTTCCAGCAGCCTGCCACACTAGAGACATGTTGCTGGCCCCATGGGGAAGAGTGCCTTTGTCACTCTGAGGCCAGTAACAAAGCCTGCACTGGGTGGAGATGCTAACACCTCCCCCAGGCAGGAGCTGTAACACCTGGCGGTGAGCCTCAAAGGCTCACCCCTTTGTCACAGCCCAGCAGGGCACTCCAGCTTAGTGGAGTTGCCCGCCCCCTCCGGCCACGGCCCCCTCTTTTGGCGGCAAGGCTGGAGGGAACAAAGAAAGCAACAAGGAGGAGTCACTGGCCAGTCAGGACAGCCCCTAAGGTGTCCTGAGCTGAGGTGACTAACTTTTAGAAATCCTCCATCTTGCAGATGGAGGATTCCCCCAATAGGGTTAGGATTGTGACCCCCTCCCCTTGGGAGGAAACACAAAGAGGGTGTACCCACCCTCAGGGCTAGTAGCCATTGGCTACTAACCCCCCAGACCTAAACACGCCCTTAAATTTAGTATTTAAGGGCTACCCTGAACCCTAGAAAATTAGATTCCTGCAACAACAAGAAGAAGGACTGCCTAGCTGAAAACCCCTGCAGAGGAAGACCAGAAGACAACAACTGCCTTGGCTCCAGAAACTCACCGGCCTGTCTCCTGCCTTCCAAAGAACTCTGCTCCAGCGACGCCTTCCAAAGGGACCAGCGACCTCTGAATCCTCCGAGGACTGCCCTGCTTCGACGACGACAAGAAACTCCCGAGGACAGCGGACCTGCTCCGAAAAGACTGCAACTTTGTTTCAAGAAGCAGCTTTAAAGAACCCTGCAACTCCCCGCAAGAAGCGTGAGACTTGCAACACTGCACCCGGCGACCCCGACTCGGCTGGTGGAGAACCAACACCTCAGGGAGGACCCCCGGACTACTCTACGACTGTGAGTACCAAAACCTGTCCCCCCTGAGCCCCCACAGCGCCGCCTGCAGAGGGAATCCCGAGGCTTCCCCTGACCGCGACTCTCTGAAACCTAAGTCCCGACGCCTGGAAAAGACCCTGCACCCGCAGCCCCCAGGACCTGAAGGACCGGACTTTCACTGGAGAAGTGACCCCCAGGAGTCCCTCTCCCTTGCCCAAGTGGAGGTTTCCCCGAGGAAGCCCCCCCTTGCCTGCCTGCAGCGCTGAAGAGATCCCTTGGTCTCTCATTGACTAACATTGCAAACCCGACGCTTGTTTCTACACTGCACCCGGCCGCCCCTGCGCTGCTGAGGGTGAAATTTCTGTGTGGGCTTGTGTCCCCCCCGGTGCCCTACAAAACCCCCCTGGTCTGCCCTCCGAAGACGCGGGTACTTACCTGCAAGCAGACCGGAACCGGGGCACCCCCTCCTCTCCATTCTAGCCTATGCGTTTTTGGGCACCACTTTGAACTCTGCACCTGACCGGCCCTGAGCTGCTGGTGTGGTGACTTTGGGGTTGCTCTGAACCCCCAACGGTGGGCTACCTTGGAACAAGAACTGAACCCTGTAAGTGTCTTACTTACCTGGTAAAACTAACAAAAACTTACCTCCCCCAGGAACTGTGAAAATTGCACTAAGTGTCCACTTTTAAAGTAGCTATTTGTGAATAACTTGAAAAGTATACATGCAATTGAAATGATTCAAAGTTCCTAATGTACTTACCTGCAATACCTTTCAAACAAGATATTACATGTTAAATTTGAACCTGTGGTTCTTAAAATAAACTAAGAAAAGATATTTTTCTATAACAAAACCTATTGGCTGGATTTGTCTCCGAGTGTGTGTACCTCATTTATTGTCTATGTGTATGTACAACAAATGCTTAACACTACTCCTTGGATAAGCCTACTGCTCGACCACACTACCACAAAATAGAGCATTAGTATTATCTCTTTTTACCACTATTTTACCTCTAAGGGGAACCCTTGGACTCTGTGCATGCTATTCCTTACTTTGAAATAGCACATACAGAGCCAACTTCCTACATTGGTGGATCAGCGGTGGGGTACAAGACTTTGCATTTGCTGGACTACTCAGCCAATACCTGATCACACGACAAATTCCAAAATTGTCATTAGAAATTGATTTTTGCAATTTGAAAAGTTTTCTAAATTCTTAAAAGACCTGCTAGGGCCTTGTGTTAGATCCTGTTTAGCATTTCTTTTAGAGTTTAAAAGTTTGTAAAAGTTTGAAATAGATTCTAGAACCAGTTTTAGATTCTTAAAAAGTATTCCAACTTTTAGAAGCAAAATGTCTAGCACAGATGTGGCTGTGGTGGAACTCGACACCACACCTTACCTCCATCTACAGATGAGAGAGCTAAGGTCACTCTGTAAACTAAAGAAAATAACCATAGGCCCCAAACCTACCAAAATACAGCTCCAGGAGCTTTTGGCAGAGTTTGAAAAGGCCAACCCCTCTGAGGGTGGCAACTCAGAGGAAGAGGATAGTGAATTAGAGGAAGAGGATAGTGAATTGGAGGAAGATTCCCCCCTACCAGTCCTATCTAGGGAGGACAGGGCCTCTCAAGCCCTGACTCCAAAAATACTAGTCAGAGATACTGGCTCCCTCACAGGAGGGACCAGCACCTCTGAAATCACTGAGGATAACCCCAGTGAAGAGGACATCCAGTTAGCCAGGATGGCCAAAAGATTGGCTTTGGAAAGACAGATCCTAGCCATAGAGAGGGAAAGACAAGAGATGGGCCTAGGACCCATCAATGGTGGCAGCAACATAAATAGGGTCAGAGATTCTCCTGACATGTTGAAAATCCCTAAAGGGATTGTAACTAAATATGAAGATGGTGATGACATCACCAAATGGTTCACAGCTTTTGAGAGGGCTTGTGTAACCAGAAAAGTGAACAAATCTCACTGGGGTGCTCTCCTTTGGGAAATGTTCACAGGAAAGTGTAGGGATAGACTCCTCACACTCTCTGGAAAAGATGCAGAATCTTATGACCTCATGAAGGGTACCCTGATTGAGGGCTTTGGATTCTCCACTGAGGAGTATAGGATTAGATTCAGGGGGGCTCAAAAATCCTCGAGCCAGACCTGGGTTGACTTTGTAGACTACTCAGTAAAAACACTAGATGGTTGGATTCAAGGCAGTGGTGTAAGTAATTATGATGGGCTGTACAATTTATTTGTGAAAGAACACCTGTTAAGTAATTGTTTCAATGATAAACTGCATCAGCATCTGGTAGACCTAGGACCAATTTCTCCCCAAGAATTGGGAAAGAAGGCGGACCATTGGGTCAAGACAAGGGTGTCCAAAACTTCCACAGGGGGTGACCAAAAGAAAGGGGTCACAAAACCTCCCCAGGGGAAAGGTGGTGAGACAGCCAAAACTAAAAATAGTAAAGAGTCTTCTACAGGCCCCCAAAAACCTGCACAGGAGGGTGGGCCCAGAGCCTCTTCACAAAACAATCCTGGGTACAAGGGTAAAAACTTTGATCCCAAAAAGGCCTGGTGTCGAAACTGTAGTCAGTCTGGACACCAAACTGGAGACAAGGCCTGTCCCAAGAAAAGTTCCACTCCAAACTCCAATCCAGGTAACACTGGAATGGCTAGTCTCCAAGTGGGATCAACAGTGTGCCCAGAGCAAATCAGGGTCCACACTGAAGCTACTCTAGTCTCTGAGGGTGGGGTGGATTTAGCCACACTAGCTGCCTGGCCCCCTAACATGCAAAAATACAGGCAGCAGCTCTTTATTAATGGGACAAGTGTAGAGGGCCTGAGGGATACAGGTGCCAGTGTCACCATGGTGACAGAGAAACTGGTTTCCCCTGGCCAATACCTGACTGGAAAAACTTATACAGTCACCAATGCTGACAATCAAACTAAAGCACATCCCATGGCAATGGTAACTTTAGAATGGGGAGGGGTCAATGGCCTGAAACAGGTGGTGGTCTCCTCAAACATCCCAGTAGACTGTCTGCTTGGAAATGACCTGGAGTCCTCAGCATGGGCTGAGGTAGAACTAAAAACCCATGCAGCCATGCTGGGTATCCCTGAACTGGTGTGTGTAAAAACAAGAGCACAATGCAAGGCACAGGGTGAAAAAGTAGAGCTGGAGTCTGGAAAAATGGCCCAGCCTACCAAGAGAAAAGGAAAGTCAGTTGGGAAACCAACTGCAACACAGTCAGAAAAAGAGAACCTCTCTTCTCAGGAAGAAGTTCTGCCCTCTGAGGGAACTGAGCCTTTGGAGCTTGAACCTTATCAGGTTGAGCTCTTAGGCCCAGGGGGACCCTCAAGGGAAGAGCTGTGTAAGGGACAAGAAACCTGTCCCTCTCTTGAAGGCCTTAGGCAGCAAGCTGCTGAAGAGTCCAAGGGCAAGAAAAATGGAACACATAGGGTCTATTGGGAAGATGGACTCCTGTACACTGAGGCCAGAGACCCCAAACCTGGTGCCACTAGGAGAGTGGTAGTGCCTCAGTCGTTCAGAGAGTTTATTCTGACCTTAGCCCATGATATTCCCCTTGCTGGGCATTTGGGACAAACCAAGACGTGGGAGAGGTTAGTCAACCACTTCTACTGGCCCAATATGTCCCAGAAGGTTAAGGAGTTTTGCCTCTCCTGCCCCACCTGTCAATCCAGTGGTAAGACAGGTGGGCACCCAAAGGCCCCCCTCATTCCACTTCCAGTGGTGGGGGTCCCCTTTGAAAGAGTGGGTGTGGACATAGTTGGTCCACTGGAACCTCCCACAGCCTCAGGAAATATGTACATCCTAGTAGTAGTGGATCATGCTACTAGGTATCCTGAAGCTATTCCCCTTAGGTCGACTACTGCCCCTGCAGTAGCCAAGGCCCTCATTGGTATCTTTACCAGAGTGGGTTTCCCTAAGGAGGTGGTGTCTGACAGAGGTACCAACTTCATGTCAGCATACCTAAAACACATGTGGAATGAGTGTGGAGTGACTTACAAATTCACTACACCATACCATCCACAAACTAATGGATTAGTTGAGAGATTCAACAAGACATTAAAAGGCATGATCATGGGGCTCCCAGAAAAACTCAAAAGGAGATGGGATGTCCTCTTGCCATGCCTGCTTTTTGCTTACAGAGAGGTGCCACAGAAGGGAGTAGGATTCTCACCCTTTGAACTTCTGTTTGGTCATCCTGTAAGGGGACCACTTGCTCTTGTTAAAGAAGGCTGGGAGAGACCTCTTCATGAGCCTAAACAAGACATAGTGGACTATGTACTTGGCCTTCGCTCTAGAATGGCAGAGTACATGGAAAAGGCAACCAAAAACCTTGAGGCCAGCCAACAGCTCCAGAAGTGTTGGTATGACCAAAAGGCTGCACTGGTTGAGTTCCAACCAGGGCAGAAAGTCTGGGTTCTGGAGCCTGTGGCTCCCAGGGCACTCCAGGACAAATGGAGTGGCCCTTACCCAGTGCTAGAAAGGAAGAGTCAGGTCACCTACCTGGTGGACCTGGGCACAAGCAGGAGCCCCAAGAGGGTGATCCATGTGAACCGCCTTAAGCTCTTCCATGACAGGGCTGATGTGAATCTGTTGATGGTAACAGATGAGGATCAGGAGGCAGAGAGTGAACCTCTCCCTGATCTTCTGTCATCAGACCCAAAAGATGGCTCAGGAGATGGAGTGATCTACTCAGACACCCTCTCTGGCCAACAGCAAGCTGATTGTAGGAGAGTCCTACAACAGTTTCCTGAACTCTTCTCCTTAACCCCTGGTCAGACACACCTGTGTACCCATGATGTGGACACAGGAGACAGCATGCCTGTCAAGAACAAAATCTTTAGACAGTCTGACCATGTTAAGGAAAGCATTAAGGTGGAAGTCCACAAGATGCTGGAATTGGGAGTGATTGAGCGCTCTGACAGCCCCTGGGCTAGCCCAGTGGTCTTAGTCCCCAAACCTCACACCAAAGATGGAAAGAAAGAGATGAGGTTTTGTGTGGACTACAGAGGGCTCAATTCTGTCACCAAGACAGATGCTCATCCAATTCCTAGAGCTGATGAGCTCATAGATAAATTAGGTGCTGCCAAATTCTTAAGTACCTTTGACTTGACAGCAGGGTACTGGCAAATAAAAATGGCACCTGGAGCAAAAGAGAAAACAGCATTCTCCACACCTGATGGGCATTATCAGTTTACTGTTATGCCCTTTGGTTTAAAGAATGCCCCTGCCACCTTCCAAAGGTTGGTGAATCAAGTCCTTGCTGGCTTGGAGTCCTTTAGCACAGCTTATCTTGATGATATTGCTGTCTTTAGCTCCACCTGGCAGGATCACCTGGTCCACCTGAAGAAGGTTTTGAAGGCTCTGCAATCTGCAGGCCTCTCTATCAAGGCATCCAAATGCCAGATAGGGCAGGGAACTGTGGTTTACTTGGGCCACCTTGTAGGTGGAGGCCAAGTTCAGCCACTCCAACCCAAGATCCAGACTATTCTGGACTGGGTAGCTCCAAAAACCCAGACTCAAGTCAGGGCATTCCTTGGCTTGACTGGGTATTACAGGAGGTTTGTGAAGGGATATGGATCCATTGTGACAGCCCTCACTGAACTCACCTCCAAGAAAATGCCCAAGAAAGTGAACTGGACTGTGGAATGCCAACAGGCCTTTGACACCCTGAAACAAGCAATGTGCTCAGCACCAGTTCTAAAAGCTCCAGATTATTCTAAGCAGTTCATTGTGCAGACAGATGCCTCTGAACATGGGATAGGGGCAGTTTTGTCCCAAACAAATGATGATGGCCTTGACCAGCCTGTTGCTTTCATTAGCAGGAGGTTACTCCCCAGGGAGCAGCGTTGGAGTGCCATTGAGAGGGAGGCCTTTGCTGTGGTCTGGTCCCTGAAGAAGCTGAGACCATACCTCTTTGGGACTCACTTCCTAGTTCAAACTGACCACAGACCTCTCAAATGGCTGATGCAAATGAAAGGTGAAAATCCTAAACTGTTGAGGTGGTCCATCTCCCTACAGGGAATGGACTTTATAGTGGAACACAGACCTGGGACTGCCCATGCCAATGCAGATGGCCTTTCCAGGTTCTTCCACTTAGAAAATGAAGACTCTCTTGGGAAAGGTTAGTCTCATCCTCTTTCGTTTGGGGAGGGGGGTTGTGTAAGGAAATGCCTCCTTGGCATGGTTGCCCCCTGACTTTTTGCCTTTGCTGATGCTATGTTTACAATTGAAAGTGTGCTGAGGCCTGCTAACCAGGCCCCAGCACCAGTGTTCTTTCCCTAACCTGTACTTTTGTATCCACAATTGGCAGACCCTGGCATCCAGATAAGTCCCTTGTAACTGGTACTTCTAGTACCAAGGGCCCTGATGCCAAGGAAGGTCTCTAAGGGCTGCAGCATGTCTTATGCCACCCTGGAGACCTCTCACTCAGCACAGACACACTGCTTGCCAGCTTGTGTGTGCTAGTGAGAACAAAACGAGTAAGTCGACATGGCACTCCCCTCAGGGTGCCATGCCAGCCTCTCACTGCCTATGCAAGTATAGGTCAGTCACCCCTCTAGCAGGCCTTACAGCCCTAAGGCAGGGTGCACTATACCATAGGTGAGGGTACCAGTGCATGAGCATGGTACCCCTACAGTGTCTAAACAAAACCTTAGACATTGTAAGTGCAGGGTAGCCATAAGAGTATATGGTCTGGGAGTTTGTCAAACACGAACTCCACAGCACCATAATGGCTACACTGAAAACTGGGAAGTTTGGTATCAAACTTCTCAGCACAATAAATGCACACTGATGCCAGTGTACATTTTATTGTAAAATACACCACAGAGGGCACCTTAGAGGTGCCCCCTGAAACTTAACCGACTGTCTGTGTAGGCTGACTAGTTCCAGCAGCCTGCCACACTAGAGACATGTTGCTGGCCCCATGGGGAGAGTGCCTTTGTCACTCTGAGGCCAGTAACAAAGCCTGCACTGGGTGGAGATGCTAACACCTCCCCCAGGCAGGAGCTGTAACACCTGGCGGTGAGCCTCAAAGGCTCACCTCTTTGTCACAGCCCAGCAGGGCACTCCAGCTTAGTGGAGTTGCCCGCCCCCTCCGGCCACGGCCCCCACTTTTGGCGGCAAGGCTGGAGGGAACAAAGAAAGCAACAAGGAGGAGTCACTGGCCAGTCAGGACAGCCCCTAAGGTGTCCTGAGCTGAAGTGACTCTAACTTTTAGAAATCCTCCATCTTGCAGATGGAGGATTCCCCCAATAGGGTTAGGATTGTGACCCCCTCCCCTTGGGAGGAGGCACAAAGAGGGTGTACCCACCCTCAGGGCTAGTAGCCATTGGCTACTAACCCCCCAGACCTAAACACGCCCTTAAATTTAGTATTTAAGGGCTACCCTGAACCCTAGAAAATTAGATTCCTGCAACAACAAGAAGAAGGACTGCCTAGCTGAAAACCCCTGCAGAGGAAGACCAGAAGACAACAACTGCCTTGGCTCCAGAAACTCACCGGCCTGTCTCCTGCCTTCCAAAGAACTCTGCTCCAGCGACGCCTTCCAAAGGGACCAGCGACCTCTGAATCCTCCGAGGACTGCCCTGCTTCGACGACGACAAGAAACTCCTGAGGACAGCGGACCTGCTCCGAAAAGACTGCAACTTTGTTTCAAGAAGCAGCTTTAAAGAACCCTGCAACTCCCCGCAAGAAGCGTGAGACTTGCAACACTGCACCCGGCGACCCCGACTCGGCTGGTGGAGAACCAACACCTCAGGGAGGACCCCCGGACTACTCTACGACTGTGAGTACCAAAACCTGTCCCCCCTGAGCCCCCACAGCGCCGCCTGCAGAGGGAATCCCGAGGCTTCCCCTGACCGCGACTCTCTGAAACCTAAGTCCCGACGCCTGGAAAAGACCCTGCACCCGCAGCCCCCAGGACCTGAAGGACCGGACTTTCACTGGAGAAGTGACCCCCAGGAGTCCCTCTCCCTTGCCCAAGTGGAGGTTTCCCCGAGGAAGCCCCCCCTTGCCTGCCTGCAGCGCTGAAGAGATCCCTTGGTCTCTCATTGACTAACATTGCAAACCCGACGCTTGTTTCTACACTGCACCCGGCCGCCCCTGCGCTGCTGAGGGTGAAATTTCTGTGTGGGCTTGTGTCCCCCCCGGTGCCCTACAAAACCCCCCTGGTCTGCCCTCCGAAGACGCGGGTACTTACCTGCAAGCAGACCGGAACCGGGGCACCCCCTCCTCTCCATTCTAGCCTATGCGTTTTTGGGCACCACTTTGAACTCTGCACCTGACCGGCCCTGAGCTGCTGGTGTGGTGACTTTGGGGTTGCTCTGAACCCCCAACGGTGGGCTACCTTGGAACAAGAACTGAACCCTGTAAGTGTCTTACTTACCTGGTAAAACTAACAAAAACTTACCTCCCCCAGGAACTGTGAAAATTGCACTAAGTGTCCACTTTTAAAGTAGCTATTTGTGAATAACTTGAAAAGTATACATGCAATTGAAATGATTCAAAGTTCCTAATGTACTTACCTGCAATACCTTTCAAACAAGATATTACATGTTAAATTTGAACCTGTGGTTCTTAAAATAAACTAAGAAAATATATTTTTCTATAACAAAACCTATTGGCTGGATTTGTCTCTGAGTGTGTGTACCTCATTTATTGTCTATGTGTATGTACAACAAATGCTTAACACTACTCCTTGGATAAGCCTACTGCTCGACCACACTACCACAAAATAGAGCATTAGTATTATCTCTTTTTACCACTATTTTACCTCTAAGGGGAACCCTTGGACTCTGTGCATGCTATTCCTTACTTTGAAATAGCACATACAGAGCCAACTTCCTACAAGTAGCAAAACAGCGGTGGGATAATATTCGCCTCCATGTCTTTAATAAAATTAAGACTTTCCGTCATAAATTACTAGGAAAATCTACATTTTATGTCAAGACCGGAGGCTCTATTATGCAAGTTTAAAGCATGTCAATAACCAAAGAAGTTGCAGTTCTAGCAGGTTTACAGGAAAAAGCCCTAAAAACAGTATCGTTAGACCAATTGGCCGACCTGAGAATGTCCTCCAAACTGGAACCCAGTGAGAAGGCCTTAGAAGCCATGGCTCCCCTAGTGGAATGGGCTCCGTAAGTGGAAACACCAATACCTGCCAGGGACATAACCCATTTAACCCAACGGGCCAAGGTGGCTGAAGAAACTGGTTTACGGGGCTTACGGAAGGAGATTAACAATTGATTGGAAGAGGACATTCTCAGGTTATAGGTTCTTTTTTCATACTCCTTTAAACAAAGACCCACACAGAGTTTTGGTTTGTCAGGGAAAAAAGGATAGAAAACAGAATGAAGATTGGTTTTAGTACGTTTGGAAATATGAAATAGCACACCTCTAGGTAAAAACTGGCGGGAAGACACGTCCAGAGACTTATTGGAAACTCGTTTTATGGAAATCAAGCACAACAACATAGTGAGTTTGGCAGAAAGCATTTTAGAGAAAGGACTGAATTGTCTGACCAATTAAGGAACAAATTCAACACTAAAGAAACATCCCAAGTATGGGAATACTTGGAGGACGGAGGTTTGGACAATTTGACTCCCTTCAAGAGTCGACAGATTAAAGGATGTTCCCCAACTGGTCTACCGTCAAAATAACAGTGGTGCATAGAAATGGCTGATCTTTGGAGGTTTATAGTTTGATAAGACTTACCTGCACTAGCTTGCGCGGCTAAAAAAAATTAATAATTAGATTTAGATCTGCTGAAAAGGGATCGGCACATTTTCCCACACACCAGCCTGACCAAAGAGCCCATGCTGATCTGTAGGCTCGTCTTGTGCCAGGAGCCCAGGCATTGCAAATGAGTTCTGAAGACTCTGCCGAAATAGGGAACAACCGGAGATCTTCCAAGCTGAAAGGGTTAATGAACCGTTGAGGACTAGATTGTGGGAGATCCGAATGGGTCTAGGAGGAGAGAGGGGAACACTGGGAGGAGAATGGGGAAGTCCATAGTTAGTTCGAGTAGAGGGGGAAACCAGACCTGAGATTGCCAGAAGGGAACTACAAGGACCAGAAATGCCTTTTAACGTCTGACCTGGGCGAGCACCCTGTTGATTAAGATGAAAGGAGGGAAGGAGTAATTGAGAGATTGTGTCACGATTCACCCTGGGCTTACC
The DNA here is from genome assembly GCF_031143425.1 of Pleurodeles waltl. Classification (NCBI taxonomy): domain Eukaryota; kingdom Metazoa; phylum Chordata; class Amphibia; order Caudata; family Salamandridae; genus Pleurodeles; species Pleurodeles waltl. Next base: position 862,933,151 of record NC_090445.1, read on the forward strand.
GTCGAGGTTGGAGAGAGGTGGTGAGCGGCCCTGGTTCCTGCTTTGGCCGAGGTAGGAGCAACCCCTTCCGGTAGCCACGGTGCTGTTTGAAAATAGTAAGCCACTACAGTCCGTGCCCTCCAGAAGGAGTCCCAGAGGAAAAACCCCAAAAGGGTAAAAAACAGGAACTCCCTGAAACAGAAGGAGGACACAAGGACGTTAGGACTTAAGATTCTGGAATTCAGGAATTCTGGAGACGGAAGACAGATCAAGAACAACTGGCTCCACAAGAGGAAACCAGCCGGAGCGTGACTACCACCACAGGAGTGTTGCAACGCAATGAGAAAGAAACTAGATTCCCCTTATATACCCCTAGACAGGAAGTGGAAAACAGGAAGTAGTAATACCACCATCTTGGATTGGGGAAAAGATCATAACTAAGAATAGAGAACATGCACCTGAAAAAGAGAAACACTACATGCAGGGAAGAGAGGAAGTGAACAGCATGCTGGGAAGGGGAAAAGCATGCATAAAAGCTAATCAAGTGCAGGCATCCGGCTTTTGATCATGTGACCGGTAAGTGGTGTAAAGGAGGGGGTACCGGGAATCCCAATGCGCTATTTATGCTTTACGCGCTCAGCGCGGCAAGGACCGTGACCCGATTCGGGTTCTCCGGTCCTGCCGCGTTTGCCCAGGAATCCGCGGCCGGAGAAAAGGGCCGCGGCGAGTGCCGCGACCCTTGAATCGAGCCGCGGCCCACCGCGGTCTCAGAGTTGCGCCGCGGCGGCCCGTGCTTGCGGGCGCGGCACGACAGATTGAGACCAATCTTGGAGGAAAGCGGCAGTACCGGTGGCCAAGGGATCGGGGCACCAGCTGAAGAAAAGTGGAAGTTGCGAATTCAGTCGTGACGCAAAGAGATCGATGTGAAAGGGACCCCATTTTTTCCACGAGCTGTTGGAAAACTGACGGATGCAGCTTCCAATCGCTTGTATCTTTGAGATGCCGGGAATGCCAATCTGCTATAAAATTCAAAGCGCCTTGGAGGTATTCGGCCAGAAGGGAGAATTTGTGGGACAGACAAAATTCCCCAAAGGCTCTTGGCTAGAGGAGCAAGGGGTCTGGATCTGGTGCCCCCCAGATGGTTGATGTATCATACAGCGGCTATGTTGTCCAGGCGGAGAAGGATGGAGCACCGGGCCCTGTTTTTTGTAAAACTTTTGATTGCAAAGGAACCTGCAAGAAGCTCTAAACAGTTTATATGCAATTTTGACTCCCCTATGGACCATATACCGCCAGTCGAGATCGAACCACAACGGGCGCCCCAGCCTGTGAGACTGCATCTGATTCTAACACAAGATCGGGCACAGAGGGGAAGATGGACCTGCCGTTCCAGGCCTGTAAATGGGATATCCACCACTGAATTTCCATCCGAGATTCGTCGTCTATCGACACGAGGTCAGAAAATGCCAAACCTCTGCGAAGATGAAGAATTTTCAGTCGTTGTAGAGTGCGGTAGTGGAGCAGGCCTGGAAAAATGACCTGAATTGAAGAGGAGAGAAGACCTACGACCCTTGCTGAAGACCTGAGAGAGATTTGATCTTTTTGAAGCGTGAGTGAAAGTTCTCTTCTGATTGCGGAAACCTTGGCAGGAGAAGGGTGGCTGAGACCGAATCTATTTGGAACCCAAGAAATTCTATTTGTTGGGAAGGTACAACCATCGATTTTTCTTGGTTTATAAGGAAACCTAGGTCGATAAAGAGAGAAGTCGTTGTTTGAAGTTGAGAGAGAAGGGTAGATGCATTCTGATGCAAAATAAGGATGTTGTCGAGATAAATTATAAGTCTGATACTTAGGGATCTGAGATACGCAACGACGGGTTTCAACAGTTTCGTGAAACACCAAGGTGCCGAAGAAAGGCCAAAAGGAAGAGAAGAAAACTGCTACGTTTTTGACCACCATTGGAACTGCAAGAATTTCCTGTGAGCAGGATGAATAGGTATGGTGAGATAAGCGTCCTGGAGATCTAATCTGACCATTCAGTCGTATTGAAGAAGAATATCCCTGAGATGGAGAATGGTTTCCATCTTGAAGTGCCGGTACACCACGTATTGATTGAAAGATTTGAGATTGATAACCGGTCTGAGTTTTTTGTTCTTTTTGTGAACGAGAAAGAGGGAACTGATGAAACCGGAGGAATCGGGAAGGCAAGGCTGGATCGCGTTTTTGTCCAAGAGCAATTGAATCTCTGAAGAAATGAGATAGGACATTGCAAGAGAGTATCTTAGAGGAGTGGGAAGATGGGACTGAATAGGAGGGGAGAAGAGTTCGATGTAATAACCTTGCACTGTGCTTAAAACCCATGGGTCTGAAGAAATTGACCTCCATTTTGGAAGGAAATAACGTAACCGGCCGCCTACGGGAAGGCCAGAAATTAGGCTTACCTTGTGTATTGGCTGGTTTGACGTAGCGTTGTCCACGGTTACGGAAGCCTCTTGATCGTTGTGGATAGAACTGTGGCTTAAACTCCTGTGCGTAATAATTGTAGGAATTAAAGGAGCCTCTTGCGCCCTGGTTTCGGTACGCACGGCCGGTAAAGCGGCTCCTGCCTCTACCGGCCCATGCAAAAACACGCTGATTAAACACCTTTTTTATGGATTGTTGGGCCTTGTCTAAAGATGAAAAGGTAGATACATAGCGGCAGAGATCTTTGATAAAAGTGTCCCCAAATAGCTTGCCGTCTGCCTGGATACCGGGATCCAAAGTGGCCATGTTAGCCAGTTGGGATCCAATTTTAGCAGAAGACCCTTACGTCTCTCGTGTATAATCACTGAATTGGCGTTACCTAAAAGGCAGAAAGCTCTTTGGGTCCAAAGAGAGAGAGCCGACGGATCAATTGGAGTATCCTTCAGTCTAGCTGCTTCCGCTAAATCAAAAATACGAGCCAGGGGACCCACCACGTCCAGGAGTTTGTCCTGGCAAGTCGTCCAGGCTTTGTCGACCCCCTTGCGAGGGTCCTTGCCAAATTTTTTAAAAAAGGTAATGAGGGACTGATCGATAGTAGGAGTGGCGGTTATGTTGGAATCCAAGGAGGGCCTAGAGCATTCTGATTTCAATTTCGCCCGTGTTTGTTTATCCACAGGGAGACGCAGTCGGGATGAAATGTAATCTCCTACGTAGTCAGAGGGAAGCCATTCTGTAGAGTTAGGATGTTGTATCAGAGAGGGATCAAACATAGGAACGCCCTCTGAATCGACTATGTTGGTCAAAGAATTACTCAGAGAAAGTTTAGAGCGTTTAGAGGGAGGCAAGGATGGAGGAAAAATGTCATCAGGATTGTCAGATTGGGACAAATCGTCCATATCCTCATCATCAGTGTCCAAAATGTTTGAAACAACAATCTTTTTTGGCGCCTCAATAAGTTTTGATTTAAATTTGCGTTTTAACTGCGAAGAAGAGAACTTCTTTGCAATATTCCCCTCCTTCAAAGGAGGCCTGGGAGGAAACAAGTCCTCAGTCTGGTGTGAGGCAGCCTCACTGTCCAATTGAGCGCCTTTAGCAGGTTTGACCGAAGCCTGCTTATGTTTTCTGCCTTCCCCCGCAGAATGGGCCAGAGAATTGGACACCATGAACTTTACTGTGTTTTCTATGTTTTTAGACATTTTCTCCATGGATGCCTGTAAGGCATGTTTCACTGAGGATTGTATGAATATATTTAAATCCTGTTTGAAAATTTCCTCATCCTCGTTAATATCTGGCATGACTGGGGAATTATCAGAATCCATTGAAGAAATAAAAGCACTTTTAAAATCAATAAACGTATGACAGTGTGCTAAAACCCACAGAGAACAAAGCTGAACTCTTTAACCAAAAAAATCCTGGGATGGTAAGGGTTAAAGAAATAAAGAGTAGTGTCTTCGGTGCAAAAACGCTCCCTGAGGGCGGAGCAGAAGAAGGAAGAGGAACAGCAGAGAGCCGCGCCCTCCAATTTCGTGTTCGGACTGCAGTGGAAACCACACGCCGAGCTGAAAAAAGGAGCCTTTAAGGAGGGGAGTCGCCCGTGAAGAGAGCGGACCTCCCACCGGGTAGACGCGATAATAATGGACGCGCGTTGAGAGGCCGTGACGTCGGCTGAAGAAAAATGTATCTCCGGAAGTCAGCTGCCCGATAAAAGGGAATCGCGCTGACAGAAGAGTACGCGGCCAGAATTCAAAAAGGCGAGGGGGTTACCAAACGGTAAGCGCGCGCGAGGCGACCTGAAAGGGATGGGGGGGGGACACGAAAAGCACGAAATGCTGCAAAACGGAGCAGAATTAAACCACCAACTTAAAAAATAAAGATTAAAACATTAAAGCAATGTACAAATATATTCATTAACACAGAAACGGAGAGACCATGAAAGAGTGCTTATCTTGACTGCGAGCAGCAAGAAAAGAGGGCTGCTTGCATTCAAGGGTAGACTCTATGGTTCATGGTGTTCCCTTATTGGTCCTACATTTGACTTCTTTTAACTCCTATTGGCTAGCCCGTTGGTAGTCCATCTGGGAGCTGTAGTTCTTGACTGCTGCTATTTAAAATAAAGTTAGAAAAGAATGCATAATAGAGCCTCCGGTCTTGACATAAAATTCCCCAGCTAAGAACTTCCTTACCTTAAATTAAGACCAATTTATCTGAATGGCGAGGGAGACTGCTGGCTGTCCTACTAGTAGTCTTTTCTCATCTTCATTCTTCCTGTCACCACTCGTTTCTCTGTAAATATATTTTGTTCTGGAAATTAGACCTCTTTCACTATCTGAGGTGTGGTATCTGATGGAAGACATTTTTGGGTGTCTAGTTCTAGCTCCTTGTTAATGGCATGATGTGTCCATACTATCTGAACTATTTTTCTCTTCATACTGTTTACAAATCCATTGCATCAGGGATCGATATTCTGCAGAGATTAAAAAGCTGTTAACAATTCCAGTGTTTGAACTGTTTGGATTATTTGGGCACATGTCTAAGACACCTCAAGTGCAAATTACACTCAAAACTTTTCTTGTACTACATGGAAAACAAACATGCTAATGCAAAGATGAAAGAGCTAGAGCCAATGGCTTTTGTGATGATGCAACACCATTCAGTTAAGTGAAAAGAGAAGCGGAACATCTTTTGCTTTTACACACTGGTTTTGATAAATATCATATTTACCCTTCCTTCATGTCATCCACCTAATTCAACTCCTAAAACCTGTGGGCAAAATCAATTTTGATGTATACTGCTTAATTTCCAAACAATAAACAATACCTTCAACAGAATGACTGAGGATGTCACAACATCAGCTGACATAATATAGTGAACTGGACATATTAAAAGATACAATTCGTGAGAATGATGAAAAAAAAAAAAAAAAAAATAAGCCTGGTTACCACAAAAAGGCAGAACCCCAAAAAAATGTGATACTTTCTTTTTTTTTTTTTTTTTTTACATTATCAAGATATTCTACATCAGTTAAAGCAGTGGCTGTTTTCTAACTTTGAAATCAATGTGTACTCTCCTGAGGTTAAAAAAAGTAAAGAGAAAGTTATGATTCTTTAGAATTGTAGGGGAGAAGAGACCGGATACTGGGCTCTTTTTTTATAAAAAATATTTATCAGTGACTCCACATGTGCCCTCTACCTTTTAATGATTGGTTTAAATACAATAGCGTCTGTGCCACAGAGTTTGTGACAAGTGTAGTATTTTCCAGAAAGCAAAACTAGTGCAGAATTGATCTGAAAAAGTTAGATTTAGTTAAGACCTTGGCTAACTTGCTTTTCCTTAAAAGCCAACTGACCCACAACATCATTCTTAGGACCTTGCTTTTCCTTATACTATGCTGCCCATTCGTTCTCTTGATAGTTTCAAATGCCTTTCTCTGTGAATAAAGCTTTAAAGGTGTTGTAATGTGAATCTTGTGTAGTAATCTATATTCTAGGTTCTTGGAGGCTGCAGCGTTCTCTCACGAGTCAGTTGAGATCTACAGCTGGCTGGAGAGGGAGCACCGACAGCGCCAAGACTCGCATGTTAATAAATCATCCATTATTACAACCGGCCGTTGTAACTGTTCTTGGCGCAGAGGCAATGAGTGTGAGGACCCACATCAGAAAGAGAGGAGCCTCACGAGGAAATGCCGGCAATAACAAGGCAAACGATTTATATGTAAAGCAAGCGATATATGCACATATATATATGGGTTACAATATTTGTATAAACTTACGCATGAACCAATTATATTGGTTATCGCTGGCACGAGCAGATTACGGGCGGCGCGTAAACTTGCTTGCACAAGCCAGAAACGGTTCCTGGATGTGAAGATTTATGTGAGTGAATAAACCTTAATGCCTGCAAAAACACACGTACAGCGACATTGAGGTGGGCCATCTTAACTCGTTGGGAAGTATTATATAAACAAGCTCTAATTCCTGCAGAAACACATGCATGGCGTGTAGAGGCCATCTTAATTGGTTGGGAGAGATTGTACCAGATTTTATGCACAGCACAATGTCTGTACATGCACAGTAATGAGGAAAGCCTGTCACTCTGTGGTAACACAGTGATAGGCACACCATAACGAGGAGTGCCTATTATTTGCTGATAACACAGTGATACACACCACAACGTTGACAGGCACTCCCCAAAAAGAAGTACCTGTTACTCAGTTGCAACATGGTTATAGGATACGGATATCATATAAGGATATGAAGAGAAAAAGAAAAAAAAACACAGATAGAGGTTAATGATAATACATTAATATCAACTTTTGTGAGATTATGGAAAGAGCTTTAATTCCCCCACCAGTATTTTTGGACCAAACTTTAACCTCACAAATTGAATGGGAAGAATGGATAGAAATGTTGGAAAATTATTTAGACGCTTTAGATGGGAGGGAATTTCGCCCAGCTAGGAAAAAAGCATGGTTATTGAGTACATTAAGTGAAGAAGGGCAACATGTCTTGGGCGACAACAGTCAACCAGCAGCAGAAGTTAATCTCGAAGCTAAGGCGACACCGGAGACACATTTTGTCAAAGACAGAAATGTAGTGATGTGCAGAAATAAATGTTCCACTCCACTAAAGAAAAGTCATGAGACCATAGACCAATTTGTGACGAGATTAAGAGAAGTATCGCTACAATGTCAATTTTGAAATATGAGGAATGGGATGATACGAGACCAGTTGATTGCATAATGTAAAAACAAAAGAATGCAATAGAGACTATGGGCGGTGAAGAATCCATCATTACAAGATGCTATAAAGATAGCTAAAGTGGTAGAAAAATCTGAGCAATGTATGTAGGAGATGGAAGAGAAAGTGGGTGATAGTAATGTGTTGTATGTGGAGCAAGACAGAAAACAATTGTTGGAACGACCAAAATTTATGTTATGAGCACAAAGAAAAATGTAGTCTACAGGAAGGGGAGTAATTATAATACAAAAACTGAGAAAAGTTGCACAAACTGTGGAAGTAATTATCACACATCTGAATTTAAGAACTGTTTCGCAATAGGTAAGGATTGTAGATGATGTGGGCGAAAGGGACATTTCGCACAAATGGGTAAATTTGATAACAAGTTAAGGATATCAGCAATCAAGAAAAATGGAGAGGAGAAATACTTCATGGAGGGCAGAATTCTGTGTGTCTCGGATGATCAAAGGGAGAATGGGGGCGGGGGGGGGGGGGGGGGGAGAAACAGACCAAAGCCATCTTCATTGTTAAATGTAAAAAAGTCCAGTTCATGGTAGATTCTAGATCATTATACACGATTATAACTAAAAGTATGTTTAAATTGCATTGGCCTGAGGTGCGGTTACTTCCAAAGGATATTAGTCCCGGAGTGCATCAGGGAGAGAAAATAGATATAGTGGGATACGCGTTAGCTAAGATTCAATAGCGAAATAGATGTGTACAGGGTAAGGAGTACGTAGCAGAAAGTGGACCGCCGATATTGGGATGGGAACATCAATATGACCTCAATCTTATAATTAACCCTAGGTCACCTAGCCAAGTTATGATAGTAGACAAAACTAATGTAGGACAAATTTTAGAAGGGTCAAGTAAAGCATTCTCTGAAGAAATTGGGGAACTTAAGCGTTATGTACACAAAATAAAGCTAAAAGCTTCTGCAACACCAGTCCACCACAAAGTACAAAAGGTTCCAATTGTAGCCAGACAAGAGGTCATGAAAATGTTGGAGACTTCAAATTGGATTTCCCCAGTGGTTATCAAAAAGAAGTCCGATGCGACTTTTAGGTTTTGTGTAGACTTACGTACACTAAAACAGAACATAGTGGTTGACAACTTTCCAGACAAGCCTGTTTACTAAGTTCCCCTATACGCTGTGTGTTGTTGTTTCAACTTTCCACTTCCCAGTATAAATGAGTTGATTTTGATGCCGAAAAGGGGAAAGTATTTTTCCAAATTGGAGCTAAGGAGTGTGTACCATCAAATTAAATTGCATATAGATTCTAAACATTTGACAGCATTTATAACAACAGAGGGAGTATTCCAATTTACGAGGATGCCATTTGGCTTATCAGCAGTTGGGGTATTCCAAAGGATGATAGGTCAAGTGTTGAAAGGAATAGATGCTGTGGTGTATTTTCAAAACGACATCCTGGTTTTTGCTGACACCATTGAAAATCACATAGTTCTTAAAAGAGTATTGGACAAAATAATAGAGTCAGGACTGACGCTTCAAAAAGAGAAATGTAAATTTTGTGTTGACGAGGTGGAATACCTCGGGTACACGTTATCATCAGGGGTTAGGCCAAAGAGGGACCTGAAAAAGGCGATAAGGCACCCTATGGACATAGACCAGTTGAGATCTTTCTTGGGTCTCACTGAGCTTTATGCAAAAGTTGTAAAGAATTTCTCAGAAAAAAAAATGAAAAACATGAAACAATTGTTAAGGAAGGCATGCAAATATGAGTGGATGGAGTATCAACAGAGGGCTTTTGAGGACATAAAAAAGATATTTGCTTAGCGGGGATATTTATCCCATTTGATATCAAACTTACACCTATAATTACTTTGGATTCTAGTGTGGTGGGTCTGGTAACAGTGTTGACGCAAAGGCATGGAAGTGGAGAAAAAAATCATAGCATTCGCCTCACGATCTTTCATTAACACAGAGCGCAATTATTAAGTGAAAGAGAAGCACTGGCAGATGTGTGGGCAGTAGAATACTTCAGATTGTATCTGTGGGGGTAACCAGTCATAATACGAACCAATCATAAGCCGTTATTGAAAGTCTAAATGCCGGGTGGGGGTGAAAATGTGTCAGCAAGACTAGCTAGGTTAGCAGCACAATTGCAAGAATACCAGTACACTATGGAAGATATTCCAGGGTGGGAGAATGCTCAAGCAGACTGTTTATCTAGATTACCTTTACCATGGTATGAAGTTGATAAGGTTGGAGTGGGAGTGCTGGAAGGGGAAGGTGCAGTAGCAAATGTAGAAGATCTAGTAGAGTGGCGGTGATTCGGATAAAGAAATGGTATGAGAGTATGGACAAAGATCTCATATTGCAACAGATTGTGGACGTGGTGATAAAAGGCAGTAGTAGGGAGAGTTTGTTACCATTATCTGTAAGGCCATATGTAAAAATTGAGGAATTGACAGTGTGTGACGATAAGATTGTCTTGAGGGGAGATAAAATAATACCCCCTGAGAATCTAAGACATTAATTGTTTAAAATGGTACACGAGGATCATTTAGGCCAATCGTTAACTAAAAAAAGGTTACGTGAACATTTTTGATGGCCAGGTATAGATAGAGAAGTGGATGAGTAGCTGGAACATTGTAGTGACTGTAAAGAAGGAGAAAAAATGTTCAAAGTGGGGAAACAGGCTAAGATGGGCATTATAAGTGAACCTGGCATTCCATGGCACACAGTAAGCTTGAACTTTATAGGATCTATGAGGAGATTGAGTTCTGAACTACGGTATGCTTTAGTAATGGTGGATGTTCATAGCAAATGGTTAATAGTGAAATTCATGCATGAAATCACTACAGAAAGCACCATTAGGGTACTGGAAGATGTATTTAAGGAGGAAGGGTACCAGCATAGAATAGTCACTGACAATGGAATGCAATTAGTATCTGAAGAAATGACGAGGTATCTGGAGTATGGTGGGGTGTCACATTCATGCACCTCACTATACAATCCTTAAGCAAATGGCATTGTAGAAAGGGCCAACCATATGGTGAAAGGGGTAATTCAGATAGCTATAACAAGGAAGAATGTAAAGTGGATGGTGAGTGACTTAGTATGGGCTTATCATACTACCGAAAATGGAGTGATGGGGAAAATAAGTTTTGAAGTAATGAGGGGAAGGAGAGCTAAGACCAAAATGTCTCCTGCATGGTTGAAGGTCCTTTTATCCCAAGGTTCTGATATAGCGGTAAAGCAAGATAAGAGGTTGGGAGAGAATGGATGTAGAATAAAAATTGGAGATTGGGTAAAAGTGAAGCCAGGTAGAAATAGTGGTGGGTTAAATAAGTTTCGAGGTCCATACAGAGTTAAAGAAGTAGGAGACTCATTAACTGTGTTGTAGAATGGAGAGCGTGGAACATGCGCAGGGTGGTGATGTATGAAAGGGGAAATATTGATGAAGTAGTGAAAGGAGATAGGATGGGAGCAAACAGAAGTGTAGTGGGTTCATGATGATGGAGGACAAGGAAATGCTAGGGAAGGAAGGGAGTGAACAATGCACAGAAACAGGGATTGAGGAGCAAAGTGAGAGGGTGGTGGAAGAATCAAGAAGGACACGACAAAGAATGCCACCCAAATATCTAGAAGATTATGTCCACTAATGTATTATAAATATAGAATTCACTGGTGTTAGTAAAGTGTATTTCGTTGTATAAGAATGTTATACATATGGTTATGCATCCACTTAATGTACGGATAGAATATATTTAAGTCTGTAAAAGGGGGGAGATATGTTTTAATGTGAATCTCGGGTAGTATTCTATATTCTAGGTCCTTGGAGGCTGCAGCGTTCCCATAAGAGTCAGTTGAGATCTACATTTGGCTGGAGAGGGAGCACCGACAGCGCCAAGACTCGCATGTTAATAAATCATCATTATCAACTACCACAACGGATTCTGCTACATCAATTATTTCACAAGGCTTCCCATGCAACCGTAAATTGGGGAATTCCAACTGCAAAACATTTGAAACAGGGGTCTTTACGCACTGGAATATTAGTTTTACCATCTTGAACAGCATATGGTATGTTCTTAATACTTTGGCAGAGTCTGGACTGGTAGCGACATGCAAAGGTTACTCCTTTAATGAACTGCATGAATTAAAATGATTTATTCTGGGCGGGTTAAACGAACGCACTGTATTTCTAACACTGTATCTAAAAAAATAACCTTTTGTATCTGGGATGTCTATTTCTAAAATGGCCAATTCTAAAGGTTGTGCCTAATCTAATATGAAGAGCTATTCATTTATCTGAAACATGAACAAGCATATTTCCAAGGATTATTTGAAGCTTAGTACAAGTACAAGGCCCCATTATGAAATGGCAAGAAACATCCATCACATCTCGCACTGTTCCAATGCAATGCAACAAGTTAAAAAATAGCTTACGATTTCCTAGTTGTTTCCCTATCTCCTCCCGAACCACAATTGGCAGGTGTCAGCAGTAATACCGCTCATGTCACTCACAAGTTACAGCCATTTGCCAACCCCAAATCTTCTTTTTATTGTCACATTGCTCTCGTTAGTGTACCAGCAGTGCACATACTACAGGGCTGATGTGAAGGGGCAGCTTCCCAAGAATATCTGTGTTGTTCAAAAATATTTTTTTTAATCCTCTTTTCTCAAGCAGTCAGTTTTTACCATGTGTTGCCTTTCTGACGTGAAACACCAGGTTTGTTTCTATGAAAGCCACTTTGGGAACGGTACTACCTCTTTGCTTCTATCTGGCAAAGGTTTTCCATAGTATCTTGCAGCCAAGGTGAGTAAATGATGCTTGTGCAGTGTGTTGAACAACAAAACCAGTTCTTCAACTCTCATATATTATTGCACACAAATTTCGTAGAACAATATACTAAGTGGCATTTTGCACAGGCACATTTTACCAATTTCAATTTGAGTTTTTTTGTTTGTTCACTTCTATACTCAAACCGTGTGAATATTAAAGAGAACTTTAGCAGCCTGCGTCACATTTCGTACTGGTAACTGTTCAAATGGAAAGTAATTATACAGATGCCTAAATGTGTTAACTGTGGCAAACGCCTTTTGTCTTCAATGTAACATCCTACAAAGTGGTGATATGTCATAATCTAAAACTTCAGAAATCAACAAAATAAATAACAACTGAACTAACAACTTTTTACATAGTGTTAGATCAGTGGTCTATGCCATTTCACGGGGCTGCACGTATCAAGTGTAAGTAATACTAATTCAATGTATTACTCTCTGCAGGCTGGTTCTAGCCTGCGAGGATGTACAGAAATTAACATATTGCACACACCCGCTCTGCTCTTCACTAGATAGGCCCACATATTTAGCACAGCTACTCATATTGGAGTTAATTTAGGTACAAACCTATGGTCACAGGTAAGAATTGTAGCATGGATGTCTTTCATCATTCTAAGGTCAATAGAGCAAACAAGTTGGTTTTTTCAAAATAAGTCACTTTTAAACAATTTATGGTATGAAATGCATACCTAGTATGAAAAATTAGGTTCAATCACACATTTCAAGTTAGCCAGTACTTCTCTCGCTGTCAAGATAAGTACTCTGCTCGCATTACATCCATAACATTTTTTGTTATATCGTATATACTGTATATTTATTGTTTTAACTCTATTATTTATTCATTATATTCATATGCGTGTTTACAGTAATTTTATGGTGAGGGCCATGGGCTCTCAGTGCTCTTCGAACTGTCCCTAACATTTGTTGTGCCTGTTCTGAGGTATTCCTGCCTCTGGAAGCGTGTTGCGTCTTGCTCCGGTCAAGCGCTGCCGCCTCTGAGCCGAAGCTGGCCTCCTTTTTAAAAGCCTCTCCGTCCTTCGCTCCTCGGCAAAGCAGATGATGAGGGCTTTCCTTTTTACTGCCTTCACTCATGTCAGGGGCCGCCTCTGGGCACACCCCATCCCACCCCCTTTTATTAAGGCCCTCTCTGTGGGTTTTTTCCCCTCAGAATTAACCCTTTTCTGTCAGGTTTTTTTCTAAACAGAAGCCTTTTCTGGGTTTTCCTTTCGTTTTGGTTAACCCTTTCACATTTTTATAAGTTTTTCAGGGTTTTCATTAATAAATCACAGCTATTTTCTAATTCTATGTCAGGTGATGAGCAAATCCAGTCTATAAAGGATATTTTTGAAATACTTATTTAAAGACTCTGTTCAGCATGTGGTCTCTATATCCTTGCTGGACATTTCAAAGAATTTGGAAGTCTCACTATCAAAAATGTTGCAGAACCCCAAGGATGCTCCTTCTAAAAGAGGGACGAAACATGTGGCACCCCCTTATATGCCTTCCAGAGGCATTTCTGTTAAATTTGGGCCTCCCACCCAAGAGGCGAATTCTTTGGGGCTCCCTTCCTTTCCCCTTAATATACTCAATCTTAGAGAAACTGACAGTGATGGGGATGGCAATTTAGATGATATTTATGATAATGGGCCGTTGGAGAAAAGGCGTAAAAGTTCTCCCTCTGTGCTCTCACCGCATCTAGTGTCTGATGATCTTGTTGATCATTTTGGTGAACCCATGTTTGACCCTATGTCAATTCACCACCCAAATTCTTCTGAGTGGTTCACGTCCAATCATGTTTCTAATTATATGTCCTTTTATTTAAGGCATGCGCTTGATAAATCATCTAGGAATAAGTTAAAGTCTGAGTGTCCTAGACCTTCCCTTCCCTTCAAGGTTGCTGATGCTCCCACAATTAACCCCAACATGTTATTTTTTACCAAGTTTGGGAAGGATCCCAAGAAAGGCGTCGATAGGACCTGGTATAAGTGCCAGGACAGACTTTGGGACCTTTAACTAGGATATTTGATTTGGCCGAAGAGGCTAAGATGGAGGGCAATCAAGTGGACACTGAAGCGCTCTCGAACTGGGCTCAGAAAACAATATGCATGCTGGACAAAGCCAATGCCTATATCTCCCAGGAGCGTCGAAAAAGCCTTCTGCTAAAAATGTACCCCAAGCTTAGTTCACTGGCAACCAAAGAGGAAGGCCCTAATGTGGATGGCCTTCTCTTTGGAGACTTGTTTATCAAGGAAATGAGCAGGTATGTTTCTGTGTTTACTTCTTTGGATAAAGCGCATTCTTCAATGAAGAAACTTTTTTCCCAGCGTGTTTTTGGAAGAGCCAGCAAAGGAAGGGGTTGATTTGCCGGCTGTTATTCTTCCACAGGGCAATCCCTCGGGAGAGGCTCCTTCATCCAACAATAATTCAACCAGGGGTAAAAACCTCAATTCTATCCTCGATGTTTCTGTGGAGCCCATAACAGAGGATACAGGTCTAAAGGAAACCAGCTTGCAGGTGAGGACTTCCAATTCTGGCCTTCCTCCAGTAAGAGGCAGACTGGGATCCTGTCTAGATGCTTGGTAATCTCTAACCTCAGATCCTTGGGTTATCCAAACCGTTCAAGCTTACTGCATAGAGCTATATCAGGTTCCTTTTCAGACTCACCTGCCTTAACCTCTTCATTTTTCCCCCAAGATCAGTTCCTTCTGGTTCAGGTGGAAGTGCAGTCCTTACTGACAAAACAGGCTATAGAAAAGGTTTCACAGTTCCTAAGTACCATCTTTCTGGTTCAGAAAAAGAACAACAAACATTGACCAGTTAAAAACCTGAAGCTCTTCAACAATTTTGTGGTATATCACCATTTCAAGATGGAGACTATTCTCCATCTACGAGATCCTCTGCTTCAAAACGACTGGTTGGTCCGTCTGGACCTCCAAGATGCGTATCTTTCAGTAGCCATTCATCCTTCCTAAAGGAAATTTCTTCAATTTCAATGGGGGAGCCTCTTTCTTTCGGTTCAAAACTCTCTCTTTCGGTCTTTAATCAGCTCCTTGGTGCTTCACCAAGATCCTCAAACTGGTAGCAGCCTTCCTCAGAGGTCAGGGGATAAAACTCATAGTCTATCTGGATGATTTCTTCATCATGGCACAAGACAAGTCTTGCCTGCTGGATAAGCTAAACCTTTGCCGAAACAGTTTGTCATGGCTGGGGTTACTTATAAATCTTCAAAAGTCTGTTATAATTCCTTCTCAACGTCTCGAATGTCTCAGTTTCATAGTGAACACTGTTGAATTGGTGCTTCAATTACCTCAACAGAGGGTGATGCTGATAAAGAGATATGTCACGCCTTATCTATCCCTCTTTGTTCCCTCAGATCCATAGCTCGTTTAGTAGGTCTTCTTTTCTCCTCCATTCAGGCCATCTTTCTGGGGCCCCTTCATTACAGGGCTCTGCAAAGGTTGAAGATCTGTCACCTTTGAAAGGGACTAGGTTACCCAGACCTCGTTGTTCTGGATTCCGAGTCCAAAGAAGGACTTTCAGACACCAAGGCTAGGAAAATCTCACTTAGAGGGCACTAAGCATGCACCAATTTAGCATACATGTCTTTTTACATCAATTCCAATGTTTGAAACATCACAATCAAAAGCATACTTCAAAGACACAAATGCTGTGACGATGCAAAATGTCACACTTTCGACACATATGCAGGCCACACCTTGTGGCTCAGTGTAAAAATCAGACAACTGAATGTTTAACACTATCAGAATAAACCCATCAACAAACAGGATGTTGGTGATGAAGATGACCTAGCTAGCCCAAATGTTACTAATACTACACAAAGAGGCAGGCCGGAAGGAACAAAAAATAAGACTCCAACTACAAATTAGGTTGGGGTTCGTGCAGGTGAGCCAAAACATAGGCAGCATCCTAAAATTACGAAAAATCTTGCGAAATTTGATGCCCTCCCCAAAATATTAACAACCTGAACTCCCAGCCAGCCAGATCATGCCACGTACATATAAACATGTTTTCCAACATAAAATACCACATTAAATGACTTACATCTCTAATAAAGTCACATTAATGGAATTCAATTTCCCAAAGACAAAATTATGGAACACCATCTTAAGATACCAAGAGTAATAGACGTATGTTCTGACATATGATAATAACTCCTGAACGTAACAAGAAAAATAAGCAATTACCTCCTCAGTCTGAGACACTTAAATGTGTCAGACCACCAACCATATACTACTCAAAGCACTATTACGAACTGGCATACAAGTAGTATGTTACACTGTATAATACCTCATGACAAAACAACAATTTCACAAAGCAGGTCCTCAATATTAGATACTTTCACAAAATAGCAATACCTTCCCACACAAAGAAACAAATCTGTAATTGCCATTTAAGAAACGGTTCATCCTGTATCCTAGGGGCACAAGCATACAACATTTTAGAAGTTCCTTCCATCTCTCACTGGCATCTCATTTTGACCTTTCTAAAGTGGTGGCAGCTGCGAGAGATAAAGAAGTATGATGGAGGTCGGCTGTAGGAAAGGGTGAATTGTGAATTTCTAGTTGTTGAAAGTGTTGTGTCCTAGCCACGATTGACAACCCCATCGAGGCAAGCTTCATTTTAACTTTACAGTTTTTCCAAGGAAAAAAATACACACCTCGTGTGAGAACATGGAAAAAGGTCCCAATTAAAAACCTTCCTCGTCACTGTTTTGTGCGGGGAAACTCAAGATCTGAGCTCAAACAAATAGGTTGTTATAGCTTCCTTCTGCTTTAAATATCCCCACTCAAACTGAAGTTAATGGGGAAATTAAATTCCCTCTATTTTGTTCAAACCTTACTTTTAGGTATTCTCAAATGTGAAGTGCATGCTTCCTGCCCAAGAAACGATCTGTCGTGTGCGTTACAATACAAGGCCACATGGCAAGTAAGGGAGAAAGAAGTACGCAAGTCAACCAATTGAGAAGTGTAGTGTAGATGAATATATTATTAAATAAAACACGGTTTCTATTAACTATTCATCAGATCGCTGTGAGCCATTAGATAGCGTGGATCCAAAGGCAAAGCATGCCCTGATAGCAACGCAACCTCCTGCAGTACACATTCCTAGAATAACTTCACGGCCAAATTGATGGACAGTCTTGAGAGAAACGTACTTACCAGGTACACAGTACCGCGCAGGAGCCATGACCATACGACGGTCTGTTAGTCTCACACTCTAGCAAAGCGATGCAAGGTCTACCGAGCGTGATCCAACGCGATTGGTTCTGTCACATGGCCATTTTGTAATGGGCAACTTGCAAAACAGTCCTCTATCTGAAACATCACAGATTCTCTGCTAGGCTCGTTGGCTTTGGTCCGTGCGGCAAAGTTATATCGCGGCGGCCATCTTATAATAGATCTCCTAAGTATTATTCAAAGGCAAGCTTCGAGAAAGGAAGTGAATTATGCAATGTTTTCTTAAAAGTCCATAAAATCATAGCCTTTTCACGTGCATAGTATTTACTTTTACCCAACAGGCCTCAACTTAAGCCTCTGTTGCTTTAAATCGTAGTGCTTTCAATGGCGTTTTTCTGTACATCAATATAAAGGAACACAGCCGCCTTGGTCAGTTTGAAAAATGCTATAGATGAGCCATAAATTACGTTTGAACTACTCTTAAATAGCTAACATAACGAGAGACCCACGGAAAAGTGTATTTTGGTTGGTTATAGATTGTTTTTGTTTCTAACGCCGTCCTTCAAAACGTCACTTGGATGTACCAAGAAACAACATACGCATGCGTGTAAGAAATGCTCGGCAGACCCATACCTACGAATATCCGAAAAAAAGAATGACAATCAGTAATAATCTTCCTCCGGTAATTATAACATAATAATAACGTCCATGATAACGGAATCGCCCTTTTTTTTCGCTGCCAGTTGAAACGGCGCAGTTTAAAAACTGCCGATTTATTGTTTATATTTAACACGATTATTAGTCTGAAGCATCCTTTGCAGACTTTTCAATCTAGAGTTTAATTTTTTGGAAATGTATATTAGCCCAACAATTCTTTTTAAATCAAAATCATCAGGCCACTTATTATAGACTCATTTTCTCACGGTATTTGTTCTCTTCAAAGATGGCCGCCTCACTCGTGAGGGTGCCAGGACAGATTCAATTTAATTCTATTTGTAGTCTTCTTCCTTGAGGTTGAGCAGCAGCTCTTATAGAAGGAGAGGGTTGATGGCTCTTCTCCTGTGCACCCCTGACCCGGTATATGTGGGAGACAGCTGGCAGTTCGGTGGTTGACAACATGTGATGAACGGTCTGTAGCAGAGGTAGGACTGTGTCAACTCTGGTCGTTTGGTTGCTCTGCCCAGAAAAGATGTAAGGGTTTAATGGGTACTTATTGGTGCTGGGATTGAATTAATATACCACTTATCCATTTTGACGTCAAATGTGGACCAATGTAGGATGATCATCAAAGAAAACTATATTATATAGGAAAATGTGAGCGAATTATAGATAAGATCTTGTCGTTGAAATTGAACTGATGCCCATTGGTCCGATTAGTTTCCTTAATATAGCCTATATTAAGTGCTTTAAATGGGCCGGTACTCTCCGGTACTGAGTACCGGCACTTTTTTATTTTGAGAGGGAGAGTACCGGCATAGCTCAAGAAAAACGTAATGCTTTTAATTGGAGAGTACCGGCACTTCTCAGAAACAAGCAGGTACTCTGATAGAGAGTACCTGCACTTCTATTTTTCCATTTAAAGCCCTGAATATAGGGGATGCCTTTTCCTTTCGTGGCACCCAGAGATTTGCTTGGTTACCGTGGTCTGAGTAATGCAGTTTCGTAAATTGGCGTGAATACTTCATTATTTTCACTTTAGTATAGTTTTAGTGCATTTTTTTAAAAGTAAATTACAAATATCAAAAGCAAATCACATTGCTGTCAATGATTTGTGGAATCACAAACGACAGACACATCCAACCCATATTCATGGTTATCGCGCAGCAAGTATCATTTTTTTATTTAGTTAGTGAGTCACGCAAGTGAGTGTATCTTTCCAAAGAAGGAATCGAAGGATTCACCCCCACCCCCCCAAATCTGTCCCCAAGGTGGATATTCCGATCCCGTTTATCAGTAATTGATCCAAAAATGTACGCCTTTTGCTTAGAGCAGTGGTGGTTCCCAACCTTTTGACTTCTGTGTACACCCACTTTATCATCACTGGAACACGGGGACCCCCCCACTAAGTCATTACTGTAAACTGTGGACCTAATCTGTTAAAATTATTTAATTTTCTAAGCAGTAGTGGACCCCTTGAGGAGGCTTCGTGGACCCCCAGGGGACCTCAGACCACATGTTGGGAAGCACTGGTTTAGAGCGTTTTATGGAAGGACAGTTTGCAATTCAGAACAAAAATGTGAGAGTTCAGTCAGGTCAATTTTTGTGATAAAATGAAGCTCAGTAATACATTTTGGAATTTAAAAAAAACATATATATTCACTGGAAAAAACTTAATTGACGTGGATGTTACAGTTACGAAATAGAATTAAAAAACATAGAAATTCACTTAAAAAACAAAGGTTACAGGCAGGATATATTTAGGCTCACATTTTAAATGTACCCAACAATAGAAATTCACCTGCTGTAGTTAGAATTATCTCAAGTAACTTTAACTCGTGGCATAAGATAACAAATAACTTGTGCCCCTGCCACGCACAGTTTGTTTGTCAAAAAAAATACTGCAAATATCACATTGATATTATCAATGTTGTTATCAAGGATATCATGAGTGCTGTAATTTGTGGGGTAATTAGCAGTGCGTGGCAAGGCCGTGTGTTATAGTTACCTTAGGGCACGAGTTATAGTTACTTGAGATAACTCTAACTATAGCAGGTGGATTTCTATGGTTTGGTATGTTTAGAATGTGAGCCTAACTATAACATCCCTGTAATCTTTGACTTTTTAAGTGAAGTTCTATGGTTTGTGGGTCGAACATAGCAGCGCACAAGCGCTGCTTTTCCGACGTGTTATCATCTATCAGTGTGATTTAATCACTCCCATCACTTTCACTCGTTCCTGGACCTGCCTTTCAGAAATCCCTTGATGTCATTGGTAAATGCTTTACTGTTTGTCCTGCCTTGAGGCGGTTTTGGTACCGCCTAGGGGACTGACCCTGATACATGGATTATTGCACGATTGCCAATATTTTCACTGTGAGCGAAATACTTACTTTCTTCTTCTGTGTCTCTCCTTCGAACTCATGGTACTTTGAATCAGATCGCACTGCCGTCCCCCAGCACCTCCCGCCCATTCCTTAGTTTCCTGTTTGTGTCGGACCAACCCTCCCACTTCGACCGCTGATCTTAAGTACTCGAAAACCTTGAAAATGTCACACATAAGAAATTTGAAAACTCAATAGCTAAGCAAAATGGCCTAAAATGATGAGTTTTCTTTTATATATTTAATGTATACAAATATTTTTAGTTAAATGTGTTTAATAATCCTACGGGCCAGTGGATGTCAGATAGATGCAGGGGCCGGAGGTGGCAGCGCAGAGGCTGCTTTGAACAGTAGGTACACACAAGCCTAGAACAGCAGCATGGTGGAAAATTAGCCCTGCAGGAGCCTCCACGGATTAGCAGTTAAGAGTACTGTTGTCGGTTTTGTTAGGTGAGATGGGGGTGGGCAGTGTCAGTCTCTCTATAGCGAGTACATATTAAAAAGACACTCCTTTCTTCCATGGTCGTAGTATGGGGGGCTTAGAATGTGCAGGTGGCAGTTGTCTGCCACCTTAAATTGTTCCCCTTGTGGTTCTGGTGTTCTAAAGTTGGCAAATGTTGTAAGTACTTGCACAGTCTCACCAGTTCTGGGGGTCTGCAAGCTGACAGCGCTCAACCGTCTAGGCTATGTCCCTCAATTAGCTGCGGTATAAAAACACTTTTCATTCTGACAGTTGCATGTTTATAGGGCCCAGGATGCTTTATAACAACATTGACTTCACACTAACATTTTAACATTTTAAAAATCTTTTAATTCTGTATATATTCTTTACCTTTTACATTTTAAAACATCGTTTTCCTATTCCCATGCGTTTTTGTTTTAATAATATGAGACAAGTCCTTTAGAGTTGCAAAACTCTTCTCTTGTTATTAACACTAAAATAAGTATGTTGTTTCCCAAGTAGTCCTCCTCTTCTCAAAATAAGGAATGCCCTGACTTGAGTCTGGGTTTTTGGAGCTACCCAGTCCAGAATAGTCTGGATCTTGGGTTGGAGTGGCTGAACTTGGCCTCCACCTACAAGGTGTCCCAAGTAAACCACAGTTCCCTGCCCTATCTGGCATTTGGATGCCTTGATAGAGAGGCCTGCAGATTGCAGAGCCTTCAAAACCTTCCTCAGGTGGACCAGGTGATCCTGCCAGGTGGAGCTAAAGACAGCAATATCATCAAGATAAGCTGTGCTAAAGGACTCCAAGCCAGCAAGGACTTGATTCACCAACCTTTGGAAGGTGGCAGGGGCATTCTTTAAACCAAAGGGCATAACAGTAAACTGATAATGCCCATCAGGTGTGGAGAATGCTGTCTTTTCTTTTGCTCCAGGTGCCATTTTTATTTGCCAGTACCCTGCTGTCAAGTCAAAGGTACTTAGAAATTTGGCAGCACCTAATTTATCAATGAGCTCATCAGCTCTTGGAATTGGATGGGCATCTGTCTTGGTGACAGAATTGAGCCCTCTGTAGTCCACACAAAACCTCATCTCTTTCTTTCCATCTTTGGTGTGAGGTTTGGGGACTAAGACCACTGGGCTAGCCCAGGGGCTGTCAGAGCGCTCAATTACTCCCAATTCCAGCATCTTGTGGACTTCCACCTTGATGCTTTCCTTAACATGGTCAGACTGCCTAAAGATTTTGTTCTTGACAGGCATGCTGTCTCCTGTGTCCACATCATGGGTACACAGGTGGGTCTGACCAGGGGTTAAGGAGAAGAGTTCAGGAAACTGTTGTAGGACTCTCCTACAATCAGCTTGCTGTTGGCCAGAGAGGGTGTCTGAGTAGATCACTCCATCTACTGTGCCATCTTTTGGGTCTGATGACAGAAGATCAGGGAGAGGTTCACTCTCTGCTTCCTGATCCTCATCTGTTACCATCAACAGATTCACATCAGCCCTGTCATGGAAGAGCTTAAGGCGGTTCACATGGATCACCCTCTTGGGGCTCCTGCTTGTGCCCAGGTCCACCAGGTAGGTGACCTGACTCTTCCTTTCTAGCACTGGGTAAGGGCCACTCCATTTGTCCTGGAGTGCCCTGGGAGCCACAGGCTCCAGAACCCAGACTTTCTGCCCTGGTTGGAACTCAACCAGTGCAGCCTTTTGGTCATACCAAAACTTCTGGAGCTGTTGGCTGGCCTCAAGGTTTTTGGTTGCCTTTTCCATGTACTCTGCCATTCTAGAGCGAAGGCCAAGTACATAGTCCACTATGTCCTGTTTAGGCTCATGGAGAGGTCTCTCCCAGCCTTCTTTAACAAGGGCAAGTGGTCCCCTTACAGGATGACCAAACAGAAGTTCAAAGGGTGAGAATCCTACTCCCTTCTGTGGCACCTCTCTGTAAGCGAAAAGCAGACATGGCAAGAGGACATCCCATCTCCTTTTGAGCTTTTCTGGGAGCCCCATGATCATGCCTTTTAATGTCTTGTTGAATCTCTCAACCAAGCCATTAGTTTGGGGATGGTATGGTGTAGTGAATTTATAAGTCACTCCACACTCATTCCACATGTGCTTTAGGTATGCTGACATGAAGTTGGTACCTCTGTCAGACACCACCTCCTTAGGGAAACCCACTCTGGTAAAGATACCAATGAGGGCCTTGGCTACTGCAGGGGCAGTAGTCGACCTAAGGGGAATAGCTTCAGGATACCTGGTAGCATGATCCACTACTACCAGGATATACATATTTCCTGAGGCTGTGGGAGGTTCTAGTGGACCAACTATGTCCACACCCACTCTTTCAAAGGGCACCCCCACCACTGGAAGTGGAATGAGGGGGGCCTTTGGATGCCCACCTGTCTTACCACTGGCTTGACAGGTGGGGCAGGAGAGGCAAAACTCCTTAACCATGTTGGACATATTGGGCCAGTAGAAGTGGTTGACTAACCTCTCCCACGTCTTGGTTTGTCCCAAATGTCCAGCAAGGGGAATGTCATGGGCCAATGTTAGGATGAACTTCCTGAACAGCTGAGGCACTACCACTCTCCTAGTGGCACCAGGTTTGGGGTCTCTGGCCTCAGTGTACAGGAGTCCATCTTCCCAATAGACCCTATGCGTTCCATTTTTCTTGCCTTTTGACTCTTCAGCAGCTTGCTGCCTAAGGCCTTCAAGAGAGGGACAGGTTTCTTGTCCCTTACACAGCTCCTCCCTTGAGGGTCCCCCTGGGCCTAAGAGCTCAACCTGATAAGGTTCAAGCTCCAAAGGCTCAGTTCCCTCAGAGGGCAGAACTTCTTCCTGAGAAGAGAGGTTCCCTTTCTTTTGCTGTGTTGCAGTTGGTTTCCCAACTGACTTTCCTTTCCTCTTGGTAGGCTGGGCCATTCTTCCAGACTCCAGCTCTACTTGTTCACCCCGTGCCTTGCACTGTGCTCTTGTTTTCACACACACCAGTTCAGGGATACCCAGCATTGCTGCATGGGTTTTTAGTTCTACCTCAGCCCATGCTGAGGACTCCAGGTCATTTCCAAGCAGACAGTCCACTGGGATATTTGAGGAGACCACCACCTGTTTCAGGCCATTGACCCCTCCCCATTCTAAAGTAACCATTGCCATGGGATGTACTTTTCTCTGATTGTCAGCGTTGGTGACTGTGTAAGTTTTTCCAGTCAGGTATTGGCCAGGGGAAACCAGTTTCTCTGTCACCATGGTGACACTGGCACCTGTATCCCTCAGGCCCTCTATTCTAGTCCCATTAATTAAGAGTTGCTGTCTGTATTTTTGCATGTTAGGCGGCCAGACAGCTAGTGTGGCTAAATCCACCCCACCCTCAGAAACTAGAGTAGCTTCAGTGTGGACCCTGATTTGCTCTGGGCACACTGTTGATCCCACTTGGAGACTAGCCATACCAGTGTTACCTGGATGGGAGTTTGGAGTGGAACCTTTCTTGGGACAGGCCTTGTCTCCAGTTTGGTGTCCATGCTGTTTACAGCTATGACACCAGGCCTTTTTGGGATCAAAGTTTTTACCCTTGTACCCATTGTTTTGTGAAGAGGCTCTGGGCCCACCCTCCTGTGCAGGTTTTTGGGGGCCTGTAGAAGACTCTTTACTATTTTTAGTTTTGGTTGTCTCATCACCCTTCCCCTGGGGAGTCTTTGTGACCCCTTTCTTTTGGTCACCCCCTGTTGAAGTCTTGGACACCCTTGTCTTGACCCAATGGTCCGCCTTCTTTCCCAATTCTTGGGGAGAAATTGGTCCTAGGTCTACCAGATGCTGATGCAGTTTATCATTGAAACAATTACTTAACAGGTGTTCTTTCACAAATAAATTGTACAGCCCATCATAATTACTTACACCACTGCCTTGAATCCAACCATCTAGTGTTTTCACTGAGTAGTCTACAAAGTCAACCCAGGTCTGGCTCGAGGATTTTTGAGCCCCCCTGAATCTAATCCTATACTCCTCAGTGGAGAATCCAAAGCCCTCAATCAGGGTACCCTTCATGAGGTCATAAGATTCTGCATCTTGTCCAGAGAGTGTGAGGAGTCTATCCCTACACTTTCCTGTGAACATTTCCCAAAGGAGAGCACCCCAGTGAGATCTGTTCACTTTTCTGGTTACACAAGCCCTCTCAAAAGCTGTGAACCATTTGGTGATGTCATCACCATCTTCATATTTAGTTACAATCCCTTTAGGGATTTTCAACATGTCAGGAGAATCTCTGACCCTATTTATGTTGCTGCCACCATTGATGGGTCCTAGGCCCATCTCTTGTCTTTCCCTCTCTATGGCTAGGATCTGTCTTTCCAAAGCCAATCTTTTGGCCATCCTGGCTAACTGGATGTCCTCTTCACTGGGGTTATCCTCAGTGATTTCAGAGGTGTTGGTCTCTCCTGTGAGGGAACCAGCATCTCTGACTATTATTTTTGGAGTCAGGGTTTGAGGGACCCTGTTCTCCCTAGATAGGACTGGTAGGGGGGAATTTTCCTCCAAGTCACTATCCTCTTCCTCTGAGTTGCCACCCTCAGAGGGGTTGGCCTTTTCAAACTCTGCCAAAAGCTCCTGGAGCTGTATTTTGGTAGGTTTGGGGCCCATTGTTATTTTCTTTATTTTACAGAGTGACCTTAGCTCCCTCATCTTAAGATGGAGGTAAGGTGTGGTGTCGAGTTCCACCACAGTCACATCTGTGCTAGACATTTTGCTTCTAAAAGTTGGAATACTTTTTAAGAATCTACAACTGGTTCTAGAATCTAATTCAAACTTTTACAAACTTTTAAACTCTAAAAGAAATGCTAAACAGGATCTAACACAAGGCCCTAGCAGGTCTTTTAAGAATTTAGAAAACTTTTCAAATTGCAAAAATCAATTTCTAATGACAATTTTGGAATTTGTCGTGTGATCAGGTATTGGCTGAGTAGTCCAGCAAATGCAAAGTCTTGTACCCCACCGCTGATCCACCAATGTAGGAAGTTGGCTCTGTATGTGCTATTTCAAAGTAAGGAATAGCATGCACAGAGTCCAAGGGTTCCCCTTAGAGGTAAAATAGTGGTAAAAATAGATAATACTAATGCTCTATTTTGTGGTAGTGTGGTCGAGCAGTAGGCTTATCCAAGGAGTAGTGTTAAGCATTTGTTGTACATACACATAGACAATAAATGAGGTACACACACTCAGAGACAAATCCAGCCAATAGGTTTTTATATAGAAAAATATCTTTTCTTAGTTTATTTTAAGAACCACAGGTTCAAATTCTACATGTAATATCTTATTCGAAAGGTATTGCAGGTAAGTACTTTAGGAACTTCAAATCATCAAAATTGCATGTATACTTTTCAAGTTATTCACAAATAGCTGTTTTGAAAGTGGACACTTAGTGCAATTTTCACAGTTCCTAGGGGAGGTAAGTATTTGTTAGGTTAACCAGGTAAGTAAGACACTTACAGGGCTTAGTTCTTGGTCCAAGGTAGCCCACCGTTGGGGGTTCAGAGCAACCCCAATGTCACCACACCAGCAGCTCAGGGCCGGTCAGGTGCAGAGTTCAAAGTGGTGCCCAAAACACCTAGGCTAGAATGGAGAGAAGGGGGTGCCCCGGTTCCGGTCTGCTTGCAGGTAAGTACCCGCGTCTTCGGAGGGCAGACCAGGGGGGTTTTGTAGGGCACCGGGGGGGACACAAGCCCACACAGAAATTTCACCCTCAGCAGCGCGGGGGCGGCCGGGGGCAGTGTAGAAACAAGCGTCGGGTTTTCAATGTTAGTCTATGAGAGATCTCGGGATCTCTTCAGCGCTGCAGGCAGGCAAGGGGGGGATTCCTCGGGGAAACCTCCACTTGGGCAAGGGAGAGGGACTCCTGGGGGTCACTTCTCCAGTGAAAGTCCGGTCCTTCAGGTCCTGGGGGCTGCGGGTGCAGGGTCTCTCCCAGGCGTCGGGACTTTAGGTTCAAAGAGTCGCGGTCAGGGGAAGCCTCGGGATTCCCTCTGCAGGCGGCGCTGTGGGGGCTCAGGGGGGACAGGTTTTGGTACTCACAGTATCAGAGTAGTCCTGGGGTCCCTCCTGAGGTGTTGGATCGCCACCAGCCGAGTCGGGGTCGCCGGGTGCAGTGTTGCAAGTCTCACGCTTCTTGCGGGGAGCTTGCAGGGTTCTTTAGAGCTGCTGGAAACAAAGTTGCAGCTTTTCTTGGAGCAGGTCCGCTGTCCTCGGGAGTTTCTTGTCTTTTCGAAGCAGGGGCAGTCCTCAGAGGATGTCGAGGTCGCTGGTCCCTTTGGAAGGCGTCGCTGGAGCAGGATCTTTGGAAGGCAGGAGACAGGCCGGTGAGTTTCTGGAGCCAAGGCAGTTGTCGTCTTCTGGTCTTCCTCTGCAGGGGTTTTCAGCTAGGCAGTCCTTCTTCTTGTAGTTGCAGGAATCTAATTTTCTAGGGTTCAGGGTAGCCCTTAAATACTAAATTTAAGGGCGTGTTTAGGTCTGGGGGGTTAGTAGCCAATGGCTACTAGCCCTGAGGGTGGGTACACCCTCTTTGTGCCTCCTCCCAAGGGGAGGGGGTCACATTCCTAACCCTATTGGGGGAATCCTCCATCTGCAAGATGGAGGATTTCTAAAAGTTAGAGTCACTTCAGCTCAGGACACCTTAGGGGCTGTCCTGACTGGCCAGTGACTCCTCCTTGTTTTTCTCATTATTTTCTCCGGCCTTGCCGCCAAAAGTGGGGCCTGGCCGGAGGGGGCGGGCAACTCCACTAGCTGGAGTGTCCTGCTGGGTTGGCACAAAGGAGGTGAGCCTTTGAGGCTCACCGCCAGGTGTGACAATTCCTGCCTGGGAGAGGTGTTAGCATCTCCACCCAGTGCAGGCTTTGTTACTGGCCTCAGAGTGACAAAGGCACTCTCCCCATGGGGCCAGCAACATGTCTCGGTTTGTGGCAGGCTGCTAAAACTAGTCAGCCTACACAGATAGTCGGTTAAGTTTCAGGGGGCACCTCTAAGGTGCCCTCTGTGGTGTATTTCTCAATAAAATGTACACTGGCATCAGTGTGCATTTATTGTGCTGAGAAGTTTGATACCAAACTTCCCAGTTTTCAGTGTAGCCATTATGGTGCTGTGGAGTTCGTGTTTGACAAACTCCCAGACCATATACTCTTATGGCTACCCTGCACTTACAATGTCTAAGGTTTTGTTTAGACACTGTAGGGGTACCATGCTCATGCACTGGTACCCTCACCTATGGTATAGTGCACCCTGCCTTAGGGCTGTAAGGCCTGCTAGAGGGGTGTCTTACCTATACTGCATAGGCAGTGAGAGGCTGGCATGGCACCCTGAGGGGAGTGCCATGTCGACTTACTCGTTTTGTCCTCACTAGCACACACAAGCTGGCAAGCAGGGTGTCTGTGCTGAGTGAGAGGTCTCCAGGGTGGCATAAGACATGCTGCAGCCCTTAGAGACCTTCCTTGGCATCAGGGCCCTTGGTACTAGAAGTACCAGTTACAAGGGACTTATCTGGATGCCAGGGTCTGCCAATTGTGGATACAAAAGTACAGGTTAGGGAAAGAACACTGGTGCTGGGGCCTGGTTAGCAGGCCTCAGCACACTTTCAATTGTAAACATAGCATCAGCAAAGGCAAAAAGTCAGGGGGCAACCATGCCAAGGAGGCATTTCCTTACACTAACTTTCCATTTTGACATTACTTTATAGCTGCATTGTTGTTGGTGTGATATGGAGGGAGCACAGAAGGGTCGTGGGTAACAATAGCTCACTGGATTCTTCAGACTACAAACTATTAGGGAAACATTACTTAAGGAAATTATCATACTCAGCCGATTTATTCAGTATAGTTGATGCACCCTGCATATTGTGACACATGTTTGCATTATTATAGAAAAGGGGGCATAGCACTTCAATTTAAAGGGTAATAGCATGTTTACACACATTGTCGCTTAGTTACACAAATACTAAACTTTGTCACAAAAATGTTAATTTTAGTAATTATACAAATTCGGGCAATTGTCTGGGTCAGAAATATGACCAGTTTATTGATTATCAAACCGGGAGCCATTCCTCTTAATCCTGGTTGACCATAACATGCCCATCACTATTATGTCCCATTCCCTTGGTTTCATTATCTGATCAGATTGAGAGTTTTTAGAAACATATCTCCTTACTAACATTAATATATTGTGTAGAATTGTCCAAAATGTAAGATGACGGTCTGCCAAAAAACAAAGGTGTAAAACTGCACCTTTGTGTTTCCCTAGGGTACAAAAAAATAGATCCCCCTCCCGTCCTACAAGAAGTCTATTACTGGAAATCTCTTTAGCGTCAGAGAGAAATATCCCATAGTACCTGCTTGCAGAAGCGAGGTATAGCACTATTTAGGAGGCTGGCCTGGTTTGTATTGGGTACCTATGGTACTTACACCTTATACCAGATCCAGGTATCCCTTATTAGTGAAATGTAGGCAGTGTCTAGAAGTCAGGCTCTCTAGAGTTAGCTGTACCTGAGCAGCCAAAGCGTATCTAGGAGACATGCAAAGCTCATGCAATACCACTGTAGTCACACAGTACTCACACACATGAAAGAAAACACTCAGTTTAAAAAAATAAAGGTACTTTATTTTGGTGACACAAATTCCCAAAATACCGTAGAGACTATACTCCCTTAGGAGGTAAGTAATACACACATTATATACACCAGTATGCAAAAACAGGTGTAAAAACAGTTAGGAAACAGTGCAATTAGTGACAATCACAATAGTTAGAAATGGGCCCAGGGGGAACACAAACCATATACTAAAAGTGGAATGCGAATGTCGGTTTCCCACCTAGGCAAGTGTAGTGTGTAGAGGGTCCCTGGGAGTACTAGAAAACACCAAAGGTAAGTACTAGAACCCTCCCCAGAGCCCAGGAAAGCAGGAGTAAAGTACAGTAACTTTCCTAGAACACACAGAAACACGAGAAAGAAGATTATGCAAGAACCAGAAGAGACTGCAAGACACCAACAGTGGATTCCTGGACCTGAAGACCTGTGGAAGAAGGGGACCAAGCCCAAGTAGCACAGAAGAGTCCAGGGAGAAAAGGAGCCCCTGCTGACCTGGATGAAGGTGCAAAAGAAGAGCCACCAGTAAAGGAGAATAGTCAGTATTGCACCCAAGAAGATGGGGTTGGGTTCCTGGTTGGTGCAAGTGATGTCCCACGCCGGATGGAGGATTGCAGTCTGGTTTGCGTCGCTGGAGTCTGCCAACAAGCCTTGGCACATGCAAAGCTCGCAAGTCAGAAAATGGCGCTGCCCGGGACCAAGAGGGCCTGGGGGACTCTACCCAGGAGGAGGAGTCAGAGGGGGCTGTCAGCAACTCAGTGAGCCCACAGAAGATCAGGCAGCGTGCACAGGAGTCCCACAGCACGGGGACAAAGGAGGTGCAAGAAGAGGCCCATACAGCACTACGACAAAGGCTCCCACGCCACCGGAGAACAACTCAGGAAGATGTGTGTCGCAGAATAGAGTGCTGAGGGCCAGAGCTGCAAGACGCACAAAGAACTTTATGGAAGGATGCCAACAAGCCTTAGCAACTGCAAAACATGCAGTGCACGGGGGTACTGTCTTGCATGGGGAGGCAAGCTCTTACCTCCACCAAAGTTGGATAGTTGGACGTTAGGACCTTCAGGACAACTTCAGTCCACCACCCGTGATCCACGCAGCTAGTCAGGAGATGGGATCCATGCAGCCGGTTGTCGTTGCAGTAGGTGCCTGCTGAAGCAGGGGAGTGACTCCTTCACCCCAAGGGAGATTCCTTTGCTCTTATGGTGCAGGCTGAAGACAGGCTGTCCTCTGAGGATGCACAACCGGAAAACAGTTGCAGTTGCTGGCAGGAGCTGAAGATACAATGTTTGCTTCTTTGTTGCAGTTTGTAGAGTTCCTGGAGGGTCCAGATGAAGTTTCTTCACTGAGAAGGTGAAGTAAGGGATGCAGAGGGTTGGTCACCTAAACAGGTAAGCACCTATCCGGGGAGGGCTCTGATGTCACCTGCTGGCACTGGCCACTCAGATGCTCCCATAGTTCCCTGCCAACTTGGAATCCAAGATTGCAAAACCCAGGGACCCTCTGTATGAACTCTGAGCACCACCCCTCCGGTTTAACCAGATTCCTAACTGCCTTGTTAGTGTCACCTGAAGCTTTCACCGTTACAGAATAAATGCCAGCGGTTGATCTGGAGTCATCATAGAGCTAGATTTTGTCATTGTCTTGAATGACCTCTTTCCAGTGTTCAATTTGAAGGCTTGGCACTAGTATTATGGAATACATATTCAACCACTGGAACTTCCATATTCAAATTTATAAGCTAAAGGATCCCACCATCCAGCCCAGGATATTGTAAATGATTTTTCAGCTGTTTGTTTTTGGGATAAAAGGCTTCAGGTAGCTATCATCTGGCTGGTACTGATAACTGGTTCACCTCATGGCTGCAGGAGCTGTCTGATGTTACGTTGAGTGCACTACAGGAGAAGCAACAGCCAACAAAAACCAGAGGGAGACAATAAAGGTGGAGATGAAGAGGAAGCCAGGAGATGACGCTGGTGTGAGTGGGGAAAAACACCAGAATGCGATGAGGCCAGGAAAGGCCAATGTGTAGCGACTGTGAATTTGAGCTGAGACAACCCCATCGAGTCCAATAAGTAGTTACAGTCCTAGATCTGACGCAGAACTCTAAATTGTATTGGGAAGGCCATGAATCGGTTCTATGGGGGTGAAAAAGGAACATCCAAGCAGCCACCTTGGATTGCAAGACATACTGGACTTGATGAGGGAACATGCATTTGCTGCAGACCCATCACAATATACCAACCCATCAATGGCTTCCATACCCTCCGGGCACCAGGACCTGTCATAGCTAACCCATACAGCCCCTTCAAAAACAAACATTAACACCTATACCTTGTGGACCTTGGGAGTGTCAAGAGGTGACGTCCAGAGGCACTGACTCCTGATAGTCAGTGAATCTTGATCTTATCCAGTTCTTATTAGGCGGTCCTGAAAATGTAGCAAAGTGCCCGTATTTCAGCTATTTCAAATCCTGCTTTCCTCTTTTGGCCTTTCTTTTAAGCGTACTGGCCTCACTTTGTGTCTCTGGCGATGAGTAAGCACTCTGATTATATTATTGTTTTATGTGTTCCACTATAGTCAGTACGATTGGGACCATTTTGTTGAGAAGTTGAACGTGGCCACAATTGTGCTTTTGTTTCTCCATCAGTAGACTTTACAATTATTTTTTGTGGAATCTATATCTAATGGCACCGAACTCCCAAAGACGCATCAGCCAATTCCACACCCAGTGCTTATTGCTTTGCTCAGCACTTCCAGAGTCGTTCACATTCATGAGCCATTGAGCACCGTTAAAGATGTCCGTCTTGTTCACCCTTCTCGCATGAATTCACAGTACTCCAAGTGCACCAAGTTAGACCTTGGGTCTACCTTTTTTTAAATTGAAAACTGTGACTTGGCTTGCACATTGAGAGTGTAGAAACACAGCTAGGAATACATGTTCTGATAAATAATTGTCCTTTAAAGAAATTAATATTTATTTTCCAAATAGAAACGACACCAATACATCATGTCTCCAAAATGGGTCTAGTTATTTCCACACAATGCATTAACTATTTTCTTTAGCCGTTACTTGCCTTCTCTTGTGTTAATTGTAATTTATTTAGTTTTCATTGTGTTGTACGAGGCATTGTGGCTCGTGAGAGAAGGCACTGCTTGATCCTTAGAAGCCATCAGCTTCCTTGCAGCCTCAGTATTCGGCTTGCTGGGGTTGAAGGAGACTGTACTAAAGACCAATTTTCATAGTCACTGTAGAGTTAATGGCAATATCAGCACCATCATTATAGTTTCTTTGGGCACAGGAAAGCTGATGTTAATCTTTCCCCTCCAACAGCATCAAATTTTGATGCAACTGCATGTTTTTTCTCATATTAAACAGCAGCACTGATGTACTGAGGTATTTTGTGTGTAGTAAAGAGTAGAAACCAATACCTTTCTCTTTCCTCCAAGTAAAGAGCAACCTCAGTTATTGGCAGCGTAGGGATGAGTGCAGTGTTGGGTGACACAATGTGTATAATATGCAATATTATAAACTTTCTTCCATCTCCGCAGAGCGGGCTGCATATTTATAAATGTGAACAAGCATTCGTAAACGGGAATGTGCTGTATGTTTATATGCTTTACCTCTTTAGAGGTAGCCTAATTTCCAGGGTTCTTGGTGGAAATTGATACAACACTTAAACATCATTCCTTAGGATTCAGACCAGCAAAGTGTCATTTCTAGGAGCAGTATTTCTGCGTACCACATCACCTGTGGGACTTTCATTGGGGACCTTTCACTCGCCTCGTGATATAGCTAGGGTACATGACTGCTGTATCCGGAAACAACTGAAGCTATTTTCCCAAATAAGAAAGGGAACCCAGTGACCCTATATTGATTTGCAGAATAAGTGGGAGCTTTTCACTTCTCAGACCCTTCACTTTATTCCGATAAGTAGCACTGCACAAATCTAGATAGATATAATCAGGAGAGCATGGTGATGTGTACTCAACCTACTTGTCTAGCTTGTAGTCCTTCAAGGGAACAACATTGGACAAATGTGACAGCAGTTCCTCCCATTTAGTTTGTCCTATCTTCCAGATTGTATTTAGTTGTTTTCCTGCATTTGAACAACGTCTCTGTGATGTCCAAGACTTAAAAGGATACTTTGTTGGGTTCCGATGCTGAAACCCAAGACTTTGCCCTTGGAGAGTGACTCTGCTCTGAGTGACAGAAGTTCAGAGCAAATGCACTTAATTGGGGGAAAATTAGGTTAAGGATTAATGAAACTCCAAAGACATCTTTGATGGTTTGTTAACAGCTTTGCATGAGTTTGTAATTCTTCACTGTCTACTCACACATGTCCTTCCAGTATTGCCTACATAAATGACATAGGCAATAGTTCACATAATTTCCAGCCATAACCCCCAGTCCAGTTCAGGACTTAGTAGGTTCTCAGTAAGGAAGGCTGATAACGTGCCAAGAGTACTGGTAAACCTTCAGAAACCTGGAGAGCCTGAGACTTGGGAAGCAGGTAAATCGAGGTGCGTCAGTCATGAAGCCACCTGAATTCTATAGGAGGAGACACCAATTGAACACACCAACCAGGTAGTTTCAGAGGGTGACTGGATTAATTTAGAAATCAGAAGCAGGAGTGAATGAGGCAAACAAAGTAGACAACTGCAGATGAGAGGAAAACATGGGAGTGAAGGGGAGAAACAACAAAAGGGGCAGACAAGGAGCAAATGGTGGGCGGGACTAAGCCAGAGAGCTATATAACTAAGCACTTGTGAGGCAAATTACTATTATTTATTATGGTTCTTAAATTCCCCTCGAAACTCTAGCTTTCCCTCTGGGCTTCACTCCAATTGGTAGCTTAGTGGCTTTGAACTAAAAGGTCTGTCAAATACCTTTGTGCCCCAGCCACTACTGACCTGTCCCCCAAATCTTCCAAGGTCACTTCTTCCTACTATTTCCTTGCTGTGTCTGTCTAGTTCTCTGGTTGGTTTTGGGCCTCCTATTGCCCCTGATCTGAACAGTCTCTTAGAGGGTATCCAAGCACAGTAGAATATTTTATTTTTTGTTGTTGTGGCAAATTCTGAAAGCCAAGAGCATAAAGTGACAACTTATACAAAAAAGGTTCCAATCACTTTATTGGCGATATAGTTTTCAAAGACACTTCCCAATCAGGCAACACATTCTGAGGAAGAACAAGACATCTTGGGTCCAACACTTCCGCTTGAAGAAAGTGAAGCAGTTACTCCCAAAAGATAGATAGGTAGAGTGCCAACAGTATAACATTGACACATGCCTCAACAGGTTTATAGCTACAATTTCTTCTCTAGGTCTTGGTGTTAACGTGTGTTTATTCCAAATATAAGAATCCAGTGCCTTTTTATAACCAGAATGAATTCTCCTTCTGAAAGAATTTAGAAATAAATCCTGAATCAAAGATGTTCTTGTACTGTTCATTTATGTGTGTAAGACAAAGGAGACATTTACTCAAATGTCTGGCAATGAGGACAAAAAGTAGCCTTTTCTTGGAAGTAAACATCATACTGAGGTACTCTAAGTTTGCAGCCGAACCCAATGGTTCTTCAAAGGTAGGATGGCTTCAAGTAGAAGTACAATTTCTGTTCAGTTGCTACATAAGATTAAAAGATTGTAAGGAGAATTTGTTCTTGTGCATGTGCTTATTTATTGCAAAGCCTTGTTAGCTGTTACCAGAGCATTAACACTGTTTTATGCATGTATTGCCCTATGATTGGAGAGTGGTGTGTCATAGCTTTCAGCAACACTCTAGATCACATGAAGGCTGCTGAAAAGGAAAAGAAGGTTATAATTTGTGTAGCAAACCAAACGTTTGAGTTCCAAAGCACTGCATGACTGAGGTGTGCAGGATTAACAATTTAAAGGAGTGCTTTTCCAGGAAGTCTAGTCATTCTTTTTTTTGTGACTGATCCTCCCCCCCCCCTTAAAAAAATATGTGCATAGAAGAGAGAAGGGCAGAGGCCTGTAGGCAATAATGTAGGTTTTCATCCCATGAGAGCAACAGAATGCTTGAGTTCTACTCTTCTCCTGGTCCTAAAAAACGTAGAGTGACTTCACATCAAGATGATAAGCACATGTGAGGAAGCAAAATTTTTAGGTGGTGGACATGAGTACTGAATTTAACACATGGTAGTACACACTCCATCAATAGTAATCTGAGTGCCGGTGATCTGATAGTGTGAATTGGTTGGAGGTGCACGTGGTAATAGGGCCTGAGGTGCAGTTAACAAGTCAGTAGTTGCCAATGGCTTCATTGGGTTGTTGAAGGTATTTAGGATTGGTGGCTGTTTTACCACTGGTTGACTGTAGGACATGGTTTCTGGTTTTCCAGGTGTTTGTGGTGGGGTTAAGTTGTTTTCTAAAGGTCATTATATTTGTCCTTTTCTGTTATTGCTAGGGTTGTTTATGCAGTAGGCAGGTCGCATGTAGGATGTTTGACCATGTATTTAGAAATATGATTCAGTGAAGCAGCTATAAAAAAAATTTTTTGTAGGAGCAGGATCAGCCCGGACATCATTCGTGGTACAGGAAACAGCTTAGTGTGTGTGGGGTTAGATTGAGGCCAGACTACAGAACCGAGAAACAGTGCAGGACAGACAACAAACTGTAGTTGTTTTTGCAAACAGACCTTTCTACTAATAGGTCAGTCACAAAATACTTATTCATAGTGGGTTGCAATTCAACATACCTCATGAATATTAATGTAGTAGGTCGCAAATTGCAACACTCCTTGATGTGCAAATGGACAAAAAGGATCCCCCCACCCCCATGACCATCATTTACAGGCCCATGTACAAACTTGATCAAAGCAATTAGTCAGTTGATTCACCAGTTTTACTTGTTTGTATTAATTCATTACTTATTCTCAAAAGTAATATACAAACATATTTACATCGTACGATCATACACAATAATTACAACCAGGTGTTTGAGACACCTGACACCTAATACTGACAGGTTGTCATGATATGAGTGGGAATACAAATGAATTGTGGCATTTTATTTTCAGTGTAGATTCTCCTCAAACCAGCGTTAACACATCATTCAAAAAGTGCATCAGTGCTATGTTCCTTCACCAACCAGTGGTCAATAATTAACCAAAGGGGAGCAAAAGAACCAAATTCATACTTACTAGAGTGATTAATCAAAATGGAGTTAAAGATCCAGTTTTTTGTACGTGTAGTTACAGTAAGTGTCTTTCTTACTCATTTACTTTGTATAGTAGTTTACAAAATAAGCCAGGGATCTTGGCAAGAGGGTTACGTGGAAACTATGTTTAATTTTCAGAGGACTATGTTAATAGCTTCTGCAATTCTTTTGATGTCTAAGTATCACTGGGTTCTGGTGTGGCCACGTTTTTGACTCATGGTTAGTTCAGGGTCTCATCAGGATTGGGAACTGTGGGACATTAATGTAGGGTCTGCTTGAAATGGATTGTTAGTTGCCTCTGTTGGTGGAGCAGGCATCGTTGTGAAGACTTGATGAGATTAACTTGCAAACTGGAGCCTTTTGGAGAGCGCTGTGTTTTTATTAAATTGTTTTTCTTAGCAGGGTAAACAGTGGGTGTCTGTTCCTTTCAGGTAGCCCATGATCATTCAGAGCATCAACTTCTTCCTGATATGGCGCTCGATATCCATACACTTTTGAAAGGTACAGCATCACTTAAAACATTGGCAAAGTCAATTGGTCCAATGGAAAGATTTGTTGGCTTTCACAGTGCTTACATGTATAGGGTTGGCTTTATCTAAAGTCAACATCTGCAGCACCTTGAGTACACTGTGGCTAACAATTTATTCAGTCTTTCTTGTAAAGTAGGTCCTATGCAAGCAATTAAATTGCAGCAGTCTTGCATTGCAACAACCTTTAATGTACCTTCTAGTATACTAACAAATTCCTTAGTGGCTAATTACCTTTCTATATCATTTGGTTGTTTTGCTCTCAAATTTTCCAGATCTCTTTTGGCAGCCTCATAACAGCTTTAAATGGGATAGTTACCAGCTTTTTTTCTTTCCCCAGTGTCAACAGTATTTGTGCTACTGCATCCATCATGCTCCTACCTCCTCATATTGTGTGTGTATGTATAATCCCCACCATTATATAATGTTAAGAATTGTCCATTTGGGATTTCAGTATTAAATACCAGTTTCTGAAATGTCTGTACCCTGCCTGATAGATAAAAATCCCTGGTCTTCTCTTTCTCAGCTGATGCCCAGACCCTTACATTGAATTTGTGTATTCCAGACAGGTACCCTATGCATAGGCTGTCGCCTTGGATAGTCTCCTCTCATACTGCCTCCAGAAACATTTCACTATTCATATGTATTTACTGTCACCCTTCCTTGCTATTCCAGACCCGATAATTGAACATAATATGTTCCTTTTAGGTAGGTCATTCATCATAAAGTTACTAAGTTTGTATTGACTCTGTTTTTTTCAGATACCATGAAGTCTCTCACTGAAGTTGTGCTACCAGTTAATAAGTTTCTTAATTGGGGATACTCAATCCTCCTTCTGTGTTTGGTAGTTAAGGTTTTCTCATGGTCTCTCGGTGCCTATTTGAGGTACAGACCAAGGTCAACATCATAGTACCCAATTAGATAAAAAAATGTTTTACAGGTGTCTGAACTGGTAAGGTAATAAAATGCAATAGTAATGTAGGTAACACTACCATCTTTGACAGTGCTGTTTTTTCCTTTAATGACTAGTGAAGCAAGTTTGAAAATATAAAGATTTCCCCCCCCCCAATGGTTAGAATTGTTCTGCGTAAATATGCTTCATTCACATCCAGCTCTTCCTGTTACACCTGTATCCCTCGACACCTAAATTTATGTTGTTCTCATCTGATCAGGTTCTCATCCATCCCCATTCTATTAACAGGATATACTGACATGTTTGGGAACACACCTCATTTGTACCATTTTATTTTCAGTCTAGATTCTCCTCAAATCAGTTTAAGAGCTCTATGGTGGCAGTGAACCCTGCCTAAACTTTTTCTAAATAAAATACACCATCATTCACAAACTATAATATCATTTGATGAACTTTTGATATTTAAATAACCCTGTTTATTCTGTATTCTAATGGATGACCGCATTATTACTTTAAACGTTGGCGATAATCCATGGCTGCACAGGTGCCTAATTTCAGAGACGTTTGTTCAGCTAAGTTTGAGTATCCCCTTTTGAGTCCAAAGTTTTGTACAAGGGGCATCAAATCTTAGTGAAAGAGGTAGGAACAAGCTGAAAAATATTAGCATCAATGTTCACATCTTTGTTCAGCAGAAAAGAGCCTTACTACATCAGAATCTGATGCTTCTCAAAGGAAACAGCAACAGCTGATGTTTCTTCAGCCTGGTTAACTGTGCTCAAAAGCATATTAGCAGTCCCCTGGAGTGTCGCTGAGGGGAATCATGCAGGTGGCTGCCCTACTTACTCCTTGCCTACGGTACGCAAAGAAAGGTATGCACTCGATTACATAACGCTTGCGAGGTGCAAGATGTACTAATACTTGTGAGAAAATACTGTGCTTGGTTTTAAGCAAAGTGCAATCAGGAAACTGTGAAGGTCTACAATCAGGAACTACAGAAAATCTTAATTTGCGTAATAAGCACTTGGTCACCCCCTAACACTTTGCGTTTTCACTTTTTCTGAATACTGTTAATATGCACAAAAATCACCTGATTTGTCATTTGCACCTCAGTCTGGTAGGGAATGTTGTAGATATATGTATGTGGAATTTTAAACCTTAATATTGTTACAACATAAAGGTAGATTAGAGTGGCATACAGTGGATTGGCGTAGAGTGCAGGAGCATAAAGTTGAGTTTTACAGGGTAAAGTGCATTGGCATAGAGTGCAGTATTGCAGAGTGGTGTAGAGTGGAGTTGTGCAGAGTAGATTGGTGTGGCCTAGACTGGAGTGGTGTAGAATGCAGTAGTGAAGAGTGCATTGGCCTAGAGTAAAGTGGTACAGGGTAGAGTAGAGCGGCGTAGCATGAAGTGGCGTAGAGTGGAGCAGTGCAGTACAGTGGTGTATAGTGGAGTGGTGCAGAGTAGAGTGCAGTGGTGTTGAGTGGTGCAGAGTGGAGTGGCGTAGAGTGAAGTATTTATGGTGTAGTAGAACACTGCCATTACAGACAGCACATTTTCAATTGAAATAACTTGTTCTGACTTTGAAGTCAGAGAAAGAAATGTAAACAAGCCCCTTTGAAAGACAACTCCTGACATTTGACCCCAGTCTTTGAATGCACAGCATATGCGACGAGATAAGAACAAGGCCTGTTAACAGAAAGCGAGTTTGTGGAAGGAGACAGAAAGCAGGGTTTAGGCAATAGGATGGATGAACTGAACCTGAAGAGCCTAAAGCAAATAAAGCCAGCACATGGAAGTCCAGAAAGTTGCAAACCACAAAGCTAATGATAATCAACGAGCGGAATTCATCCCTAGGAAAATTTTCTGAAAGTCCCCAACATGCTGATAGCAAACCAGAGAGCTAGGATGTCTGGTAGGCTTTGACCTGAAAATCAGGCTGCATTAAAAGCTTTTTTTTTTTTTTTTTTTTTTTTAAATTTGTAGCCATGCAGCACAATCTATTGGCTTTGTAATGTCTGTTTTATATTTCCATTTGTGTATAAATCCACCGTACATCAAATGTATTGTGTGGTTCCACACTTTACAATTGCAGGCAAGAATACAAAAAGGCAAGTGTGCCTCCCTGCATCTATGATGGGGAAAGCCCTCCGTGGAGTGAGATCAGATGATGGTTTCCCTGGTTAATCTTCACACCCCCTTGAACTGATCTCTTTTCATTGGATGTTTATTGTTAGCATTGATGACTGAGTGCGCGCTTGTAAGCTGGCTCATAAAATATTAACTGAGGGCATGTTTGTTAGAAGCTCTTGGTTCAATCATGTTGTAACACATCCAGAATAGAAGGAAAACAAAGGATCAAATTATTTCCAAACAGGAGTAGGTTTACCTTTCAGACTAATCCATTCTGTTCTCTAAGGCCGCTGTCTTGTTTGGTACCTCTATCTAGAGGCGCATCGGCTTTACTATATATTTAATCAACCTACAGTTATGACTAGCATACCCTTAATGCTAACCTACTCTTCTACATATTAATACTAGAAAAATGAAGTGTGAAAGCGTGGAACCTGTGCTGTGTTTGACATACCATTGTCAACTGCATTATTCTGTCTTTATTAAAGACTTTATAATTTGTACCTTTTTGAAGTGATTGTAAGAGGGAAACTCTCTGCACTATAACATCTTTGCTGTCCTGACTTTTTATGTTTTATATGCATTTTATTGTGGTTTCTTGTATAGAGAAAACAGTTGTGGTAACAAACATTAGCACGTTCTCATTGATGTCGTACATCTGAGATTTTGTCAAGTTGTGCATTGATTGACATTGTCTTGGTAGGTGGATAATATGCAGTGTAACATAACACCAACTGTTGCACAAACCCCCTCCCACAGCCTCCCCAACTCTACCAACGTTCACCCCTTAATTTGCTCAAACTTTTTTTTAATGATGTGTTGCACATGCTTTGTTACTCCACCAGGAGAGCACTAGGTCCTGCTGGACTAGGGGATGAACCCACCCAAAGTGAAGGGTGGCCCTCTTAGCTGCAGTTTTGCTTCACCCATCATTGGTTGAGTTATGTAGTTCTGCCTTTTAGAGATATGTGTTGTGTCTGTGAGGTTTGTGAATGGTGTCATCCATAAAGATACATTGAATGTAGCTCTGTCAGAACAGTGAGTCTGAACATAAAGGTGCTAATTAACACACAAAATATGCATGGACTCCTTAGATTTACTACATTTGGAGCAAACGTATTTGCATTTTCTATTGTTTTTAGCCATGCTATTCAGCTTACCCATTGCTGTGCGGCATGGCTAATAAAAGGGAAAAAAAGGCTTTGACTCATTCGGTTGTGTAATTTGGTAGGCGCATACTCGTGCCTACAAAATGACGCATCCATGTTTTTTTTTTTTTCGTGGTTTTTTTTTATTTGCCAGTTCAGGTTGGATTCGCTAATAAAAATAACAAATGCATAAAATTATTATTTTGAATTGCAGGTGTGACAAGCAATATGGAGGGCTTGCATGAGGGCGGGTCATCACAACGCATGTGTGGGGCAACATGGATGGCACAGGTGAGGGGAATTAACGTGGGGGTGGTGAGGAGAAGTAACAGGCAACAGAAGAAGGGTGGAGGAAGCAATACTGAGAACTGGGAGGGAAGCAACATTGAGGGCAGAGATGGAGGGGAGAAGCAGTGGGGGACTGACGGATGGCATGGGCGGGGGAAGCAACACTGGGGAAACAGACAACACAGATGATGGGGCTGAGGAGGAAAAGCAATGGACATGAGAGTAACATGGTCAGGTGCAGGAAAACC
This sequence comes from Pleurodeles waltl, assembly GCF_031143425.1. Lineage (NCBI taxonomy): Eukaryota > Metazoa > Chordata > Amphibia > Caudata > Salamandridae > Pleurodeles > Pleurodeles waltl. Next base: position 862,974,863 of record NC_090445.1, read on the forward strand.
GCACAGGTGAGAAAGCAATGGGGGGATGGGTAAAAGAGCGAGGCAGCATGGAGGAAGTTGGGGAGAGGCACAGGGCAACAGAGCAACATAGTGCAGATGAAGAGGAATGCATACGGGAGACACCTGGAAAACATTTGCACTCATGGAGTACTTAACCAAAAAGAAAAATCAGTGCTTGAAAAGCAAACAGTGCAACTATAGAAGCCATCCAGCCACAAATGAAGATAAAAGGGCTACTCTCCATGAGAGGTCAAACATAAGCTTGACAAGCTGGTACAACAATAAGAAGCGGGAAAATGCGTTAGAGAAAATCCAATCAGTGGGTGGGCTTCAAGCCCCTATGTGTTCTTGGTAAGCCCACAGTATGTCTTTAAAGCCAACCAATAGTAAGCAATGATCAGCTTGCTCAGTCTGGTAGGCAAAATCTAAAAACTGCTAACACTCAGCCCTTTCAGTAGGTCTGTAATATTGTGACATGAATGCTTAGCAAAAGCGGTTTTGCAATTCTGGACTTTTTTTTTCTCCGCATGGAAAATGTTTTCCCTATGAACAAACTTTTCCTCCTCTCCCTAAACAGTTTTGAGGGTGTTGTATTGAAAATGTTGTGAATACCCACCCACAAACTCACTGGTTTATGTATGTTCATCACCTTTCGTGACATCTCTGCATTGAAACACACGCTTCCCGGTATATAGTGATGTAATTGTACGTTTGAATCTGTCAGTTTACAAATTTAAATTTGTGTTCCGAATTCCAAACTAAAATTACACTAGAAAATCTTGCTAAATCTTCTCCTAGGTGGAACTTAGATATTCAAATGGCTTTGTGAATTGAGGCTTAGGAATAAACAGGTCTAGACAGACTTGCAAAAAGGAGTTCATCCCTTTTTAGGTCGAACGTTTGCTAAAGGCATCTTGGGGACATTCAGAGAGCTGACCTAGAAATGCCTAATATTGACTCACATTTTCTAGCTTTCTATTTTCTGACTTTATTTGCTTTAGACTGTCAAGCTGGAGTTTGCCCTTTTCATGACCCGAAGCTTGTTGACTGTATTCTTCCTCAAACCCACTCTCTGTAAACAGGCCTTTAAATCTTGTTCTTATCTTGTCACATTTGCTGTGCATTCAAAGACAGAGGTCAAATGTCATGCTTCTGAGGGAGCTTGGTGTTTACTTTTCATTCTCTGACTTCAGAGACAATTTATGTGATAATCCTGGTGTGTACCCATGTAAGAGGAGAGAGTGTATGGTTTTTTTTCCACACAAAGAACTATGCTAATGTTTCAGAATATATCAGAATTAGTACAAATGAATCACATTTTGTTTTTTAATTCGGAAGTGTGATGGAAACAAGTATTTAAATATGATCAAAACACATCAGTACACACGGTGATGACTTTTGCACACATAATCGTTTGTTTGGAGTAAAACCTTATTTCAGTGCCAATGTAATAGTCATTTCATTTGAAAATATGTTGTCTGTAATAGTGGTGCGCTACCACACCCTGCATACTCCACTCCACTCTGTGCCCTTCCACTCTATGCCACTCCACTTCATTCTTTGACACTCCACTTCACTCTACCCAACTTTACCCCAATCCACCTAACTCCACCCCATCCCACTGCAATCTACCTGCCCCATTCTACCCTACTCCACTCCAGTCTACCTCACTCCACTCAAATGTACCCCATTCCACTCCTGTCCAATCACCACACTCCATTCTACCCCACTCCAGTCCAATCTCCCCCACTCTAATCCACCTAGTCTCCCCACTCCATTCTAACCTACCCCACTACACTACACTGCACCCCAATCTACCCCTCATCCACTCTTTCCCAATCTCACTCCACTTCTGTCTCGACTCTACTCCAATCTATCCATCTTCATTCCACCAAAATCTACCCCAGACGACCCCATTCCAATCTACACACTCCAAACCATCCAATATATGCCACTTCACTCCACCCCAATCTATCCCACTCCACTCCATTCTACCACATGCTACACAAATCTACCCCACTACAGTCTAATCTAACCTAAATTACTCCAATCTATCCTACCCCAGTTCACGACCCTACTCCAATCTACCCCATCCAGTCCACCCCACTCCAATTTACTCCACCTTAACCCAATATACTGTGCTTCAGTCTACCCCACCTCTTCCTGATCTACTCCACCCCACTCTATTCAACTCCACTAGAGTCTACCACACTCCAGTCTACCCCACTTCACTCTACCCTACCATAATCCATCCAATGTACCCCACCCCACTCAACCCCAATCCACTCCAATCTACCCCGTTCTATTCTGATCTACCCCAATATATCCAACTCCAATCTACCCCACTTCACCCAATCTTCCCCAATTCAGTTTTTCACACCCCCACTCCAATCTACTCAGCTTCAATCTAGTCCACTCCAATTCAATCTATCCCTTTCTAATCTACCCCACTGTCCCAATCTACCTCACTTCACCCCAATGAACCCCCGCTCATTCCATTCTACCCTACTATAATCCACCCAATCTACCCCCCTCCAATCTGCCTAACTCCCCTCCAATCTACCCCAGTGTATCCCAATCCACCCTTCACCAATGTGCACCACTCAACTCCAGTGTACCTGAACATATCCCATGGCACACTACCCCAACCTACCCTACTCATACCTACTCTACTCCAGTCTAATCCACTGTAATCTTCCCAGTCTACTCCACTGCACCCCAATTCAATCTCCACCCCTCATTTCAACTATGCTAATCTACCCAACTTCCCCACCCCAATCTACTTCAGTCTACCCTACGCCAATCTTCCCCAATCCACACCACTCCATTCTACACCACTCTACCCCCCTCCACTCTATGCCACTCTACTCCAGTCCACTCTACACCAATCTACTCCATTCCACGCCACACCACTTCAGGCCACTAAAGTTCAGCCACACTGGTGTACATAATGGCTAAACACATTGCCAAAGACAATAACTCTCACATAGGCGAGACTTATTGGCTTTGTTTCAGATTGGCAATGTGCAGGGAACTCCCACCCCAGGAATTAAAAAAAGATTCAAAGATAGTTCATACGTGGAGCCTAAGTGCAAGGCATGAAGTTGGTCATTGGGATTGAGGGAAATGAACGCAAGCATTGCTGAGAAGATTGAATATGGACTCATCTAGTTATCCCCTCTTCCCCGCCTCTCCTCCTCATCTATACTATCTCTTGTTTCTTCGAAGAAACTGCTACCCTTATTTCCTTACCTGCTCACACCCACCTTCCCCCGCCTCGGTATTCCTTGATGAGATAAAAGCTGAAGCGGAACATTCGAGCTGTCTGGTTAGTGGGGCGTTTAGGGCAGTGGGATGGAATATGTGCTCTGAATGCCTCTGCTGGCGTCGTTTCTTTCGAGTTTTAGGTTGCTACTAACTGGAGGCTGCAGGTATGGTTTGTCGGTTTTTTATTCTCTACCTATGTATCTTTAACTCTTGCTTTCGCATTGTTTATTGGACCTATATATATATCCTTATATTGCTTTCTTTAAGTATTTCTGCCCAATATCGTTGCATATTCCTTATAACATCTTTATCATCCTTTCTTCACCTTCTCTTTCTCCATTACTCCCACTCTCATTCCTTACCCCTCTGTTTGTCTAACTCTGTATCCCTATCGGTCGATATTCCATCTCTGTACCCATCCCCCACTCACTCTTACTGTTAAACGCTGTGTATTTTGTCTAAATCTGCCTTTAGTTGTACTTGTTTCTGTTGTGCGTTGTGCTGCCTACCTTCTGTGGTCTGTCTGTTCGTCTAGTTACTGCAGCATGAGCCCTGCACTTGAATGCTTTCACTTTTATGTCACTCTTCTTCGGTGCTCTTTCAAACATGTAGCCAATGCAGTTTACAACTGGTGTCTGTGCCGCTCCAGCACAACTTAGTCAGCCAAGTATCGAGTGCGTGGAGTTATAGTGTAAATTCCAAATCACATCTATTTCGCCTGGTTTAATTCAAATTTCTTTTTGGTTGACATTTTTGGGACTCTGATTATTTATTCACGACTTTAATATAGTGAAGCCCAAGACTCAGTTTTAAGGCACTTTAGAAGAAACCATAAAACGAGCGTGAAATGCTGAAAATGGCGCTATTCATATTTAAATATTTTCAATGCAAAAGCTACAAATAAACACTTTTTTAATATATATTTTTTTCCATTATAAAGCACTTTTTTCAGTTGACAATTTTTGAAAACGCTCAACATTGCATACTGTTGAGGTATAGACACTAACATGCAAATATTTATTCGTTACAACTCTCCATGGAGTCACCTTTTCCTTTGTTCTTTCACTGTGTTCTTGACTTTTCTTACTCCTAGACGGACAGAGTGGATATGGTGGATTCAGGAAGTAAGGAAAGGGACGAAATGGTGAAAGAAAATGATCCTTTACGATGTAATGCCTTTTCTGACAAAAAGTGAAGCAAATAGATATAACTGGCTTTAGTAACTTTCCCTTTGCACTGGGACTTGTAGCTAGCAATCGTCAGCCAGTCCCGAGTCTCTCATTTAAACTAGTGGGTGATGCTGAGATATTTCAAGCTATGTACTGCTGGTAACCCCGCACACTATCAGATCATGGAGAAAACTAAGAAAGCGAGGTCACAAAAGATGCCAGTGTTTGTTTTTTAATATAAACAATGAGTTTGTTATTTTTAAAGCACCTTTACCAACCTCCACACAAATGGTGTTCCAGAAAACTGAAAAAACACTAGCTTCTGGGCTCAGACAATACCGTACATCGGAAATATACATGTGACCACATAAATCAGTTATCAGAGCGTCTGAACTTCTTTGTCAGATGCCATCCGAAAGACAGATCGTGAAGATAGTACCGACAGTCTTTGTAGATGAATTGTCGATCCCTAGCGAAAGAATCTTTGTCACCGTAGATGACCACCTTGCCAGACAAAGTCATTTATTTCACCATCTCGGGTCTTTTAAGTTACACAAGTCAGCTTTAGTAACACACCTACTGATAGCATCTCTTCAAGACTCGTGCAGTTTCAACCATCCAGGCTATGTTGCCCAAGTAAAGGGCAGTTTTGTGATGACAAGCAAAACTATTCAACACCTGCCCAATCAGCTCCTTTGCAAGTATTAGCAAAGAACTTTCGCTCTCCTTTATTCTTGGGAACCTATGATGCACAGCCGTCTAGGCAGATGCCTCACTTTTAATCCCCTGATTATCATGGCATCGGTGATACACTGTACCCTTACAACACTGTGCAGTCAGTGGCAAATGAGCAAAGCCACACGATGAGGTGATTTGTCTCCATTGTATCTGAAATTAGATGGACAGCAACAGTGTACCACCACTGCCTTAGGTTTAGAATCATTTACCTCGCTATCATCTACTGTTGGAAATTTGCCCTTTCAGCAGGGTCACCGCGAATATTTTTGGGGGCTTTTTGCTGAACCCTGTTTTTGATAGCTATAAACTTGTGCCCTTTACTCCTGGTAACCAGTGGTAAAGTGCCTGTGCTCCTCCTTTCAGCAGGATAAATTGGTATATTCATGCTTGGCATATCTAACTTATCTACAGGTCCCTAGAATATGGTAGCTAGGCCTTGTAAGTTAAATGTCATCAGTGGGCTGCACCACTATTTTTCCCAACCACTACAATGTCCCAGTATAGCACATCTCCAGGTCTACTCCTGTAGGGTGGCTGTGCAGTTTTAAACTGCCAATTCAACCTGTCAAAATGAACCCTTTGACATGCCTAAACCTTACTTTTAATTATTAATGTCCCCCTATAAGGTAGGCTCTATTGCCCAGAGAGTAGGGTGTATGGTACTCAAAAGTAGGACATGTAGAAGTTTAATAATTCAGATTTCTATAGTGAATACTGTTAAAATCTGTTTTTACTGCAGCAAAGCTGGTTGTTTCCATAGGGAAACAAATGCTGGATTACATTATAACACCTTGTAATGCTAAATTTGGATTGGTAACAGCTGAAAAAAATATTCATAGGACTCTTTACTAGTTAAACAAAATATCATTTATTGGTAAAGTCGAACTTTGTCTATTACAGAAAAGGTATTTTAGAAAAGTTACCTTTTCCATTCTGTAAGTATTCAGTTGTCACCGGGCAGCTTGATGACTCGCGGGTGGTGAGTTGTTAACTGCTCCCAGAACAGGAACAAAGGGCCTTAGCTGCGTGGGGGTATTTTCCTTCCTTGAAAGGGTGGTCTTGGGGACTGTGCCCACACCGTTGGCGCACTTCAAAGAGCCTCCCTTGTCCCAGGCAGACGTAGCTCACACCTGGGCCTACCCCCCTTTTGTTATTCTAGTCATTCTGATTGAATGTCACACCCTGCTTGATAGGTCTGCTGGGGTTTTACATGTAACATTTGGGCTACACTTCACAGGAAGCCAAAACAGTTTGTGTGTATCCACTGTCTGGTCGCTGAAAGATCAATTTTGATTTTTCTAGTCTTCTGTCATTGAATTTTTTGGGTATACTGGGATTGTCTCTAAAACTAGATTTTAGTGTTAGATGCTAGATGACACTAAGGTTATAATAGTACACTCCCTACATGTAGAGGATGAAGAAATGCTCTGGACCTGGCTTACTGTTGTACAATGTGCAGCTAAGTATTGGTTGTTCTTAAATATTGTTATTGCCTTTCTCAGCAATTTTTGTCTTATTAACAAGAGGACCCGCCCACCCATATCTGAAGCCCAATTTGCTTTAAAAAATTTTTAACCTTTATTTTTGAGCTTTTATACCAACAAATATAGCAGAATTTACCATAGCAAACAGTATACAGGCTGCAAGTCAAGCTATGCTAGCAATAATAGATTGCATCGGTCAAAGCATTAATGACAATAAACATGATATCTGAGCTGTTGCAACACAGTACAAGGGACAATAGCTTGAATATTTAGAGGAAAGTTCCAAATGGGATCGTGATTTTTGAAGCAGAGTCAGCAAGAAGAACATGAGAAAGTAGAGTAAAACTACAGGGAGTCAGTCATCAAGTGGTACCTGGGGATTTTGTGGACCGGTTGTACATGGGGGACTCTGCACAAGTGGCAGCACTGTCAAGAGATAGTTTCGAGTGGCTGCCATATATCTCTAGATCTTGAAGAGAGTGGCTGCAACGTTGCATAGATTTCGCTGGTAGTATGACAAAAGGACATATCGTAGAGCCAGGCTGACACAGTAGAGAGAGTACCACTTCAGTGAGGATCAATGAGAGAGGTGAAAATTCAGACGGTTCCACCGGAGACGTAAGCGGGATTGCACACAATGTACTGTGCAGGCAGTGAAGGATGAATCTATTTAATTATGTCTCATTTCCCTCCTCCAGCAGTGAGGACCCAGATTTAAGGGTGCCAGCGCTGTAAAGGTCACCCAGAGTATACAAACAATGAGTATCAAGCATATGCTGAGTATCCTGCTCCAGAGTGAGTGGGATCCAGAGGTTGTTTGACAGGAGCAGGTGTGGAGAATACAGAGTGGTGCATTCCAAATATTTGAGCAATTTGGACCAAGCCCAGCCCATGGTAGGAAGTGTCTGCAACTCATTCGGGCTTCCAGGGAGGCCCCGCAGAAGCAGTGTGGGGAGGGAATACAGGGTGATTTCAAGTGTTCAGGTTTAAGGAAGGGTAGACACACGTCTGGGTGGTATAAAAAAATAAACCAAATGTGCCTGGGCCACTAGATAATAAAGGCACAGGTCGGGCACAGCAAATCTACCTCTGTTATGAGGAAGAGTTAAAATATCCCAGCGGATGGGAGGATGCTGTCCAGCCTAGACCAGTTTAATAAGCAGACCTCTGGAGAGTATCGAAAAATCTATTATAGAGGACAATGGGAATGTTAAGAAACAAGTATAAAAAGTGCGGCAGAACCACCACCTTGATTATAGCAATTCTGCCAGCCATGGAGAAAAGAGGCACAATCCACCTATCGATTTGCTTTGCAAGTTTGTCCATAGCATGGCCATAGTCCTAACGCACCATCTCAGCACTGTCTCTATGGAGAAATAAGGCAAAGTATTTTGGTGGGCCCACGCACCACCGGAGGGGGTACACTAAGGAGCAGGGGCTGTGGCATCAGTCAATGGGAATATTTCAGATTTGCCCAAGTTAATAAATAAACCGGAGTAGGCTCAAAAGCGCACAACCTCCCGAATAAAGGAAGGGAGGTTTATAGCAGGGTACTGGATGAATAGCAGGACTTCATCTGCATAGAGGGAGGCCACCAGCAGCGGGCCCAAGGAAACCTCAGTCCCCGATCAAGATGACGTTCCTGGAAAGCACGCACTAAAGGATCCATAGCTACTATAAATAGCAAAGGGGAAAGCTGGCAGCCCTGACGACTGCCGCAGATAAGATAGTATGCCATTCACCTGGATTCGGGCGAGAAGGGCCACGTAAAGCAAGGCGATCAGCTCTCTTTGCTAGAGTAGCATGAAGAAAGCACCATTCAAGAGAATCAAGTGCCTTCTCAGCATCATGCAGCACCCCTGCTGCTGGTAGAGTTGGAGATATTTGGTTGATCCTCGCAAAAATTGTACGGAGGTTTATTGGTGTTGAGCAGTGCGGTACAAACCCTGATTGCATAGGAGATATAATTTGGTCCATCAGAAGAGCCAGCTGAGTGGCTTCAACTTTTGCCAGTATCTTGTTGTCGTGGTTTAGCAACAATAGCAGTCTATAAGATGCACATGTGGGGGCTTGCCTGGTTTCAAGAGTAATACTATCACTACCTCCCTCAGAGTAGGCAATAGGGTGCCCGTCTACAGAGACTCTGCATAAACCTCAAGTAAGTGTGGGGTTAGAATAACTTTGTAAGTTTTATAAAAGCCCCCCGTTAAACCATCAATTCCTGGGGCCTTCCAGACACTCGGAGAATCGATGGCCTGAGAGATCTCTTCGCAGGTTATAGGGGCTGAAAGGTACTGCTGATGACCTCTCTCAAGCCACTCCATGGCCACCTCTCATAGATACTCTGCCAGTGAACCGATCAGCGGGTAACAAAGCCAGTAAAACAAGAATTCAGAAATAGCATCACTGTTAGGATGTATTAAGCATGCAATACAACTGAACCAAACCACCCCCTACATCCCCCCACACTCCGATAGGTAGAATCCCCTGATGAATACCAAAGCACAGTATCCAGTATCACCCATAAACTTTGAAATGTTCTGGCATTCACCATTGGGGTGAGTCAACTCTTTCACTTTCGGAAAGGGAGATTGTCAGTGCCTGAAATAGTATGAAATGAAGAAGGTATTATGCTGTCAAATACAGTACGTAAGCTAGGACAATGCCAAATACACTGTTAGCTCTTCCGTGCCCAGATCATGGATTTCCCCTCAGGGATTGTGCTGTATCGAGGCTGATGGGGAAGGGGGGGGCAAGCCCGAGCCCCCTGCGCGTCGAGGACATCATGGATGCACTCCCCATTGAGATTGTTTGCAAAACGATGCGTCCTTAGCAGGGGTTGAAAATGTGTAGTGCTTACCATCCAATTCTATGCGCAAACATGCAGGGTACAACATTGTATTGCTCTTTTGGAGCAGTGACTTAGTGTCTGCATATTTGCTCCTTGCCTCTTGAACCAGGTGGGTGAAGTCAGGGTAAATAGAAATGGACATGTTTTGATACTGTAGTGGGCCCTTTTCGTGCGCCAGGCGCAGTGCAGTGTCTCAAAATCGAAAATTCAAAAAGTGAGCAATAAAAGGCGCAGAGGAGCTGGGTGCTGGCCCAGTGATTTGTGTGCCCTCTCCACACCAAAATTGCTTGTAATGGTGTCCATGCCAAAGAGCCCATTCATTAGCTTCTCAACAAAGCTGTCCGTGCGCCCGGTGTTGGTATACTCTGCCACTCCTGTGATGCGAATATTATTGCACGCAAGTGCATCTCTAGATCTTCATTCTTGGATCCCTCAGTTTTCAACAGATGTTCTAACCTATCCAGATGATTTTGAGTGCCAACACATCCATCCTCAATCTCGGAAACGTGTCTTTAGGCCCCTTCCATTCTGATGACCGGACGGTCCAAGCGCTCAGTCATCCGATCCAGCTGCGCCGTGAGGGAATCGAAGCAAGAGTCTGTAGGCTGAAATCCTGCACGAAGCTCAGCCAGTGCGAGTCACAGGGTCATCAGAGGCGTGCTGATCCATAAAGGAACGCCTGGGTTGTTTGCTGTTATCAAACGTCAGCAGGTGTTGTCGCTGGTCTCCACGGCCCATCTTGTCATCCAGCAACGGAGAAGTAAATTCAGGGAGCTTAGGGCAATTTCCAGAGGTAGTGTAGCAGATCAGGGACGTTGACCACGCTTGCCTTGCATGGTCTGGCCAAGTTCGCCTCCAAAACTGGGGTTCCAAAAGTCAATGTTGTCAGGGGGTGAGCGCGCATCTGTATTCAGGCCTTTACTTAGGTATAGCGACAGCCCATGCTCCACATGTTTGCTCTTCATGCTCAGCTTTATACTGGATTTATCTAGGAGGTGGAGCACCTGTAGGGCATGCAGGACTCTTCCCTCCTGGCAGGCAAACTGGGGTGCTGGTAGGTGGCGAAGCAGGCCATCGATTGGGTCCGATGCCACCAAGCCCAGCACCAGGTATGAAGTCCAGGTGGCGCAAAATGTAGGTCCCCTGTAGGACACCCTGATCTGCAGGGACTTTTGGTGACGAAGGTGGACCCAGAGAAACCACAACACGGGATCCATAAAAAAAAATCTTTGTGCTGCGAGCACTGTGGTACTCCTGCAAGGCCAAACACAGCCATACCGTGAAGCACTGTGGTACCTCGCTGGAGCTGCCGCTAAAGCTTCATCCGTATAATACATTATTGCACAAGTTTGCCCAAGGAAGCTTGCATGGTACTGTTTCACCATAGGGATAAAGCTTGAGCTCTGGATCTACAGGAGTACCCCTGTACCAGCAAAAAAAATAAAAAAATGAATGTGGGGTGTCTGTGTTTGGGATGGGTGTCCACAGGAGATTGAGTGCAGGGCCTGGACATAGGCCAGGCCCTTCAGCCAACCCCCCTAGGCCATCGGCCCGCACCCTGTGAAATGCACAACCAAAGCACATACACAGACGTGTTTTGGTTATCCAAAGTGACATGTTGATTTTTTTTTTGTACTGGACAAGAAGATTTACGAGGCAGCTTGTTCCACGGACAATTAGGTATTTTATTACATTTCACACTCCTGCATTTGTCACTGTTCTGGGGCTGTGGGGACTGGTAGTGGTGATATTTTCTAACAATAAAAAGAAATCGATGTGAGGAAGTAGCAGTTCTTTTTTCATGGGGTCGGTTTGGTGCCATGTAGTGTGGCGGCAAATTATGGCAGCAATCTCATTATATAACAGCTTTGATAATAGGCTCTCTGATTATGCCAGAGCTAATACTATAATAGGTCTTGAATACTAGCCGTTTCATTATTTTGCCACCTTTCTGCAGAACTACATACTGGGCTGGAGATAGCAGTAGGCGATAACTTCCGGGGTTGGAATGCCCTTTGCAGTCTGTGCAAACTTTCTAACTTGCATTTTTTGGAAATGTACCACTGACAAGGGCAGAACTAAATCTTCTTCCATGATTAGGGAAAAAAGTGGTTGGAGAGCGAATGAACTTGTAAGTGCTGAGCAGATTTGTGCGTGAGCAACTCTAAACATGCATATTTGCTTGTGCTAAAATACCATTCACAAATACTTTCTAGGAGTACGATTTCCTAGTTTACTTCTGTAAATTCTTGTGAATTCAAGAAATACATTAATCTGCACTACTGCAAAAACGTGCACTTTTGTGAATTTCTTTAGGAATTGTGCCCCTATTTAGGTCTGGCATTAACCAAGACCTTTTTTTCTATTAAAATGCTATCTCTTTAGCCATTTATTGGCTGGCTTCTCTGAGAACGATAGCAATCTGCTCTTTCACAAGGAGCGTATTGGCACACAGAGTAGTTTTGCTCAGTGCCAGGAACTACTGTTAATGTGTGCTTTTTAAGACCAGAAAGTATTTTTGCTTTTTACCAATGTTTGCTACAATGGTGAGGGCCTGGCAGTTCCCATAACAAAGTTTTAAAAAAGCCATGTTAATACAAGACAAACATTGACTAAACCAAAAGACACATCCACAATGTCATACTTATTGGTTTGCCAATGCTTGTTTGTTTTCATGTTTTCCGTAATCTTGTGGAAACTGGTACACTGATTTTTCCATTATAAATATGTCTGGGAAATATTAGCATGCATCAATACATTTTACTAAATGATGCTTCAAAGAAATGGTTCCTAAAATTTCACAGTAGTTTAGCAAAACGTTTTTTTCCTAGTTTTTTTTTTTGTGGGCATTTTATTTTGAGAGCACAGAATCATCAATCATGCTTTCAAGCTTCTGCAAGTACTTACATCCAATCAGAGAGCATTCTATGTGGCCTCATTTTAACGTTAAACTTGCAAACAAATGTACATATGTTTATTTGCGGGAACCACGGTCAGGAGTGAAGTCAGAGCTTACAACATTTACTTAGAGCACTCACCTAATAATAAAGGTTTTGCATTAATGAACCATTAATACAAGTTGGAATAGCATTAACGTACGGAAACAAATATTACCTCAACTGCAGACTATTCCCTTCCCTGCTGAATAATGTGTTACTGTAAACTGGCAGCACGGGGTTTGTGCTGCATGGAGTTGAGCCTGCTTGTCCCCAGGACAAAATAAACATGAAACCTTGTTGTCCTTGACCCCAAACAATATGTGCAGGGCACCAGGCTATAGGATTTCCACACCCATTGAAATGATGGGTAAATGAAGGGGCAGCTCCGTCTCTTTATTGTAGTCAGGGCCACTGGAATTATACAGGAGTAGAATGCCAAATTATACGGAAGGATTGAGCAAATTATGCAGCAATGAAAGGCAAATTATGAGGCACAAGGCAGCACATTTTGCAGTAGTATTACTTCAAAATTAAATCTTTTTTAAACTTAGTAACACTTTCTGGGCATAGTTTGCACCTCTTTAGCACCAGTGACCTGTCTAGCTTTGCAAAGGGACTTTTACTGCGTGACAACCCCTGTTGCTGTCTTTTCAGTAACTTTTGAACCGTTTGAGCTAGAAACACATTTTTTTGTTAAAATCTGCAAATTATGTGGCAAAAGCGGCAAATCTCTAATTATTCGAAAATCGCTGCAGCCGCACAATCGCATAATTCCAGTGGCCCTAATTATAGTTTGAACCGTAGTTACATCGGAAAACTTATTTTTCAATTTGAAGGAAGATTTGTGTGCAATGCTTAAATCATTTCAATGATGCATTGTCAAAATCCAAAAGTGCAAAACACTTCCTCAAAGTACCTGCAGCTCAAAGATTCAAAATATGTATTTGTGCGTAGCCACTTGTGGCTAGGCTTTTTAGCAAAAATAAGTCATATTCAGAGGTAGATTTCTTATTCTGATACTGTTCAAATGGGAAACTGACAAAATTACTCTGGGCCTATGATTTTGTGCAGTCTGGGCAAGAGTTCTTTCTTAGTAAGCAATAGACACAAAAAATTAGTCCTTTCAAACTATTTGTTAACACAGACTGCAGATGCCTTTTAGAGATCTCTTCTTGAGTTGTGGATTTAGTTGTCTGTTCTCCTAATTTTGGTTGGTTCGAGTCTATTTGTACACTTTACATTCCAGTGTTCAGAGGTGGATCATTCCACCACCCCCGCCAAAATCACTCTTTGGATGAGAATCTCTTATCCTACCTGCAATGAGGTTGAAATGTTGGTCACCAATAGACTACTCTAATGGAAGACTACAGTTGCTTACAAAACTAGATTTATCGAGTTACATTTTCTCATCGCAAGATGAGTACGTTGATCACATTACTTGACTTCTGTCTGAACTTTTTCATTAGATAAAGACAATATTTTCTGGCAAGAGTACATTAATGGTAAAGCGTCACCAAATTGTCTCATAAAATAGCATTGCTTGTTTCTGTCTATATTCTTCTCATCTATATAGATATCATTATTTTTCTGAAGAATGCAATTCAGAGACCCAAATGTTGCATGTTTGGAGACAAGTGTGTATCCAGGCATCTTTTACCTTGTGCCATGTAAGGTCAGAGTTTACAAAAAGAAACATGGTAACCACAATCACATGTTTTTCTGTACTGATATGGCATGCAGACATATTTGTATGCATGTATTATTATTCAAAACTGACCATATTTATTTTGTGCCCATCATCCCTTGTCGGCTCTACAAATAATTCATATTCTGCAACCGAAAATCACCCTTATGTTTTAGTTAAAGATAGTTTTAGCTGAAGAAACTATCTTGTAATGCAAAACCTGCTTTGAAGTAGGATAAACTTCTGAACAAAACATAGTCAATTTCAATATGAAGAGTAATTTAAAGGGACATGTTATATGCACACTGCTTTTAAACCTTGCTGCTCTCCTAATTCATAGGTTATGAGTGGTGGGAATGCGAAGCCGTCAGCGCTTTTTTGCCAGCATCATGCGCCTCTTCTTGCGGTGCCTGCGGCTAGGGCGCCGACGGAGGCTTCGGTTTCTGAAGCGTATACAGGAGCTATGGAAGTATGGGCGCCTCTCCTACCTCACCCTGGTGTACAATTCTTTCACCAACAGCGACGTCATCATTGACTCCCTCTTTGAGCCCATCTATTGGATTGTGGATCATGTTACAAGGTGGTTTGGTGTGGTAAGTATTATTAGAAAATGTATTTCTTTAGAAATCAATTCCATTAAATTGTATGAGTTTTAAGAGTTTTATGTGTGAAATTTCTTTTCTATGAATTGAGAATAAGTTCCCTGTATTGCTTAATATTCTCATTAGACTAAACAATTATGGAAGTGCTAGAAAAAAGCCTATTTTGCACATGCCTGGCCAGAGGCTTTAAAGTTTTTGAAAGCTGCTGAAATTCAAATATATTTTTGATGTACATTAGATAGATTTTTAGGAAATGACTGGGTATCAGTGCAGCCACACCTTTAGCATCACTTGCATGATTCCTGTGAGGAGCGCTTTCTCTTGGAAAGTACCTCTTTCACATGATATAGACTTAAACATTATTACTCTGCCTCCTGTCAGTAATCAGGATCTCCAAAGGCTCTCGGTCTCTTCTTTGTTTGGAAACACACATTGGAATATAGTAGTTTAAATCATAAAAAATAAAATAAATACATT
Source organism: Pleurodeles waltl (assembly GCF_031143425.1). NCBI lineage: Eukaryota > Metazoa > Chordata > Amphibia > Caudata > Salamandridae > Pleurodeles > Pleurodeles waltl. The sequence goes on from NC_090445.1 coordinate 862,990,074, forward strand.
AGCTATAGAAAAGGCAGTCTTTCTCAGCAGCGTCAAAGAAAGAAGAAGAGCTAAATTATGGAGAGACTTGATTATAATATTGCTTGTAATTGGCTATTGATGACATGTTTAGTGATTTAATTATCAGATTTTCATTGAATGAATAAATAGGAATTAAATTGCATTGAAAATGTTTGTTTATTTTTCTTCTGTAGTTGGGGCCACTTTGAAGAATTGGGAACAAACTGGTACTAGGATGAACTTCCTACCTGTCCCCTTCAACAGTGGGGAACCTGTTCCACAAAAGCACAATTAAATTATTCTAGTAGATCAAGGAAGACTGTGGCCTTCAGGAGGGGCAGAGGTTCAGATAACTTAAAGTGAGACTTTGCAAATGCACCTGCAGATTAGAAGAGGGCAAACCAGATAATTAACACCATTTGTAAAACTGGTGAAAACAAATACTAACCAAACCCTGCAAATCCTATTTACACATACGATTCTGACACAGACACCGAGCCAAGTCAACATTCATTTCAGAGACGGTGAAAAAAAGAACTAGTGATTATGATAGAAGATAAGGCAATCTTGCCATAATTCACATTGAAGAGAAAAGATAATCCTACATGATGTATAGATGGCACTAAACACCAGCCAGGCTGAATAAAATTAATTGTATGAGGCTAAAATCCTGCTGGTGAGGCTGCAGGCAACATTGCACTCTCTCACATACCTTGTGGGCATGCCTTCTTTAACATACATACTGGAACGAGGTGCCTGAAGGCATACATGAGATTAGAGTCCAAAGGAGCTAGAGGCCCTTTGAAGATCCCACTAGGTCTCCCATCAGAAATTATCTACTCATTGCATGGAAATAAAGGAAAGAGATGATCGTCTTCATGCTTTCAAGCTGTAAAACAGGGAATTCTCATGCTTTGTGAAAAGGCTGAAGCCCCAGCCATAAGTATAGCGTTACAAAAGATATTCCAGGGAAAGATAGTTTAAAAAACTCTGGGGACCATTGCTCTTGTTTTTGTTGAGAAATGGCAACAGTGTAACATTTCGGAGGCGATTAAAAGTGGTTGGTAGATAAAGGGACACAACAGGGCGTGCCCTAATAGAATAGATAGCATGAGTGAACTGCCTGGTATTTAAATTGATAAGAATATGATGTCGAATTAAAAATGAATGTAAATACTGCATGATTCATATTTGTCTCTGGGACCCTTTGACACCTAGTACCAAGCCAAGCCAAGCCAAGCCAAGCCAATGGTGTCAGGCCTGTTTGTGAGTGTGCAGGGAGTCCCAATTTAGCAGAGGATGGGTACCTTCTGCATCTGGGCAAAAGGGTGGTAAGGTATGGGGATGCTGTGACAGAAAGTGCACCAAGGGAAGGGAAGAGAACTTGAAATATTCTGTCCAAACTGAAATGGTAGCTAAACCAAAATTATCACTTATGATGAATAAAATAAGGAAAGCTGAACTGCGCTTGCAAAATTAATTGACCTCTTCTACAGAGTTTTTATTGTCTCTCTCCTTTCTCTTTCTAGCACTTTCTCTCTCTCTCTGTTCTCTCGCTAGTTAGAATTGTATTTTCATGGGAAAAGCATTGTTTGGTTTGGTGATAACTTTGGCACCGTTTGGCGAATCTTCAAGAAACATAAAAAAAAAAAAAGTTTTTCCATCTCCGCATCCTCCTAGAAAGTTTTGGGGTGATCCATGAAAAAGAGGGAGTACCAAAATGTGATTTTCCCAATCATTTTTCCATTGGTTGGAAAATTGATCAACAATAACACAAAAAACTACTGAACAGAATTACACAAAATTTGGCAGAAAGCAAGATCTTGGTTCAGAAAGCATGCTAATTGTGATATGGTGTGAATCCGTTCTGTAGCTTGAGTAGTTAGGGCTAAAAAAATATATAGATATAGATATTTCTCACCTTCGAGAATTCGTGGAGCTGTCAGATCTCTCGGGGAGATTTGATTGGCTGCCACCACTTCAACAACGATGTGGTGGCAACCATATAAAGACTTGGGACTCAGTCCAGAGACCTAGAAAAAAAGTATTTTGCCGGGGCCAAAGTCATGTATATATATATTTTTTAACTTTTGCTGCAAATTTGCAGTGGATCCGCAAACCCAGGGAAAAATGAATACAAAAAAAAAATTCCCCCCAGGATGGGCCAGGGCGCAGGAGTTGGTGGCGCTTGTCATCTTGAAGGGGAGGGAGTCATGCCCCTCGCTAGGCCCCAGGAACACCAGCCCCCACGGACAAAATTATTTTAAAAGGTGCGGGGCTGGACCCACTCTCGCCCCAACATCGTCCCTGGGCGCCCTGTTCCCTTCGGGCCATTTTGTTTTTATTTAAAGGCAAGGAGGGTGTGCACCCCTCCCTGAGCTTGTTTAGGCCCAGTGACCCCATCCCTCAAGCCCTGCCCCCAAGGACAAAATTATTTTAAAAGGGGCAGGGGGCTGCGCCCACTCTCGCCCCAATATCATTCCTGGGCGCCCTGTTCCCTTTGGGGCCATTTTGTTTTTATTTAAAGGCAAGGAGGGTGTGCGCCCCTCCCTGAGCATGTTTAGGCCCAGGGACCCCATCCCCCAGGGCCACATTTATTTTAAAATGGGGGAGAGGGGCCGCACATGTCCCCTCCCCGATATTAGCCCACGGCACCCCATCACCTAGAACCACATTTTTTTAAAGGGTGCAGTGGGACCACGGACCCACTCCCTGGGCCTCTTTAGGCCACGTGGGCCCAATCTCCGATGGGTGAATTTATTTTAAAAGGGGAGAGGGGTGCGCTGGGCCTAAAACTTAACAGAGTCCTGGTGAGCCCATCCTCTGAACACTGTGGTTTCCTGCACAGGCGAGTGCAGGCATACCCCGTCTGCACTCTTCCAGGCAGGGAACAGAACTTTGCTCTCACAAGGCAGGACTAGTGGAAAAAAAAATCTGCTATCCCCGGTTGGGAGATAAGGACTGGTGGCGGCTCCAGCGGGCGCTTTGGGTACCCTGTGTGACACCCAGCAGTGGGTGCACCGGTGCACCCAGCAGTGGGTGCACCAGTGCACAGACCAGGAATTTTTGTTTAAAAGGGCTGGCTTCTGTGATGGGAGCCGAAGAGACCCTGGTGCTCATCTCCCCCAGTGCCCCTCACCCCATGAAAACATTTTGATCTGTGGTTGTCGGGCTGGAGAGGCCAGGCTCTGGGACTCCTGACGCAACCCTAAAAATTTAAAATGTGGGTGCCCCAAGTCGGCTGCTTATTTATTTTCTGATGCACCCACTCACTCATTCACAGACCTACTCGGACACTCATTCACCCAATGACAGAACCACACACACACACACACACACACACACACACACACACACACACACACACACACACACACACACACACACACACACACACACACACACTCACTCACTCACTCACTCACTCACTCACTCCACACACCCACTCAGACACCCACTCAGACTGACACATCCAGTCATAGACTCACTCACACACTCACTCACCCACCCACTCAGACACTTTCACAGTCCCATCAGTGACTCATGCTGCTGCTTACAGAACCACTCAAATACTTATACACCCATTATAGTTAGGAAATAGAATTTAAAAAAACTTAGATTCACTGAAAAAAACGAAGGTTGCAGGGTCATTATAGTTAGGAAATAGAATTTAATAAACCATAGACATTCACCTAAAAAAACAATGGTTAGAGGGACGTTATTGTTAGGATTTGAATTACTCACACAAAAACATAGAAGTTTAGCAGTTATGGTTAGCTCAGGTAACTATGACTTGCGCCCTTGAAGTGCACTGCTGGGATATTACATCACCCATGACATCGCTGATAACATCATTGATAATATCAAAGTAACATTTGCAGTACAATTATTTAGCAGAAAACTGTGCACGGCGGTGGGCACAAGCTATAGTTTCCTCCTTCTGATGACACCACCTTCTATCAGGAGCTTATTAGCAGTACTGCAACATACAACCAGCCATGTACTATCTACAGAAACAGGGCAGGATGTGCTCTCTACAGTTAGCCCGCCTTATCACAGACAATCTGGCGCTGAGCTCTCTGTCACAACATCCGTTAGTTGAACATCTTCTGGGAGCAGGCAACAATTTTGACAACCTTCTCAGCAGGATTCGGCAACAAGTCCACGAGTCAGCACTCCACCAACTTCCATACTTCCCAAAGTGGGGTGCTTCCAGACATAGATCTTCCGATACACTGGACAACGCAAATTGCCCAAACTTCACCGCCAGGTTCCCACACCCCGATCCAAAGTAAATGCTCCATGGATGAACTGTTCTGGGATATTTGCCTATGCTTTTCCGCCTCCCCCTCTTCTTCTGTTTCTTGTTCAGAAGCTCAGGCAAACATCCCTCACACTAATACTAGTGGCTCCCATATGGGCCCGACCCTGGTTCACAACCCTTCTTGAACTATTAGTAGTTCCTCACAAGAAGCTTCCCCTTAACCCAAACCTTCTCACTTGGAACCATGGAGAAATCAGGCACCAAAATCCCAAGGAACTCCATCTAGCAACTTGGCTCCTGAGGTCATAGAGTTGGTTATTGCAACCTCCCACCTGACTGTATGGGCATCCTTAAAGAAGCATGCAAACCGACTACTAGAGCATGTTATGCAGCTTAATGGAAGAGATTTGTCTGTTACTGTCATAACAGCAGTATCAACAGTATCAATCGATTCAGACAAAATTTTGTTTGCTACCTACTACATGTACAACGCTCTGGCCTTGCATTCATATTCATATCCATATGCTTACATTTAGCAGCAGTTGCTGACTACCTTCAAAACAGACAACATCTGTTTTTGTTTAAAATTCCAGTTATTAAAGCCTTCATGGATGTCTTAGAAGAGTTATTCCACTGCGGGTTCCCCCAGGACCTACATGGAATTTAATCATTGTCCTCACAAGACTTGGGGTCCTCCGATCAAACCATTACGCAATTGCTCACTCCAATTTCTACCTTGGAAGCAAGGTAGCTTTTCTCATTGCCATCACTTTCCTCAGAGGTGTCTGTGAGCTCCAGGCACTAACCTTTGAAGAACCTTTCTTCCAGCTGCATAAAGATAGGGTAGTACTTTGTATGAACCTAAAATTCCTTACAAAGGTGGTCTCCCTCATCCACCTGAATCAATCAGTGGAATTACCTGTGTTCTTCCCTCACCCTGAATTGCTTGCAGAAAGAGCTCTTCATACATTAGATGTTAAAAGAGTTCTTATGTATTATATTGACACAACTAACGAATTTCGTAAAACCAAACAATTTTTTGTGTTGCTTTTTTGCCCCCTCACAAAGGAAGACCCATTTCTAAATCAAGCATTGCTAGGTGGATAGTTAGCTGTACACAAACCTGTTACATGAAAGCCAAAATAAATCTACCTTCACCTCCTAGAGCACATTCTAAGCTCAAAATAGGGGCTTCAGTGACTACAATAGGTAATATAGCTATAGCTGAAATATGTAAAGCAGCTACATGGTCTACACCACACACCTTCACTAAACACTTTTGTGTGACAATGTAAGCATGCCAACAAGTTAATGTCAGTCAGGCAGTGCTACGTACACATTTCCAAACTACTGCAACACCCTCAGGGTAGCCATCGCTTTTGGGGGGCACTGCTTTACAGTTTATACAAAGCATGTGTATCTGCAGCCACACATGCTTACTGGGGAAGTAACATTTTACATTTGATGGCATCTTTTTGTGGCATGTAGTACTGTAGATTCACATGCACCCACCCTCCTCCTCGGACACCTGTGGCTGTTGCAGTTCATTTACATTCTCATTTGCATGAACGTCTCTTTACTTAGACTTACCCTACACTCTATTCATACCCACCTGCGGGAAAACAACATATCAATGGAGTAGATGACCAGGGGCATTACCACCAATAGGAGGAGTTACTCTACCTCGTGGCTCGAAAGACTTCTTTGAAGTAAAACAACTTGCACACTTCTGGACCCAACACTAGATGGCAGGAATATGCAAAGCATGTGAATGTACAGCACTATTTGCCACTACAGATGCTTACTGGGTAAAAAACATTTTCCATTATGATCTTAGAATATTATTAAGGTGATACAAAAATACATGGACATTATAAAGAAAGATTTTTTTAATTTTAGAAAAACTGGATTAATTGGCATTTATTTCAGAGGGGTTGGTATGGATATGGAAAATAATATTGATATTTTTTAAATGTGTTTTTCTTTTTGGTTGATGGAATCATTCAAGACCTTCGTTGGAAAATTGAATACCTAAGCATACGCATTTGATGTACTTGTGTGTGGCCATTGTTTTACATTTGAGCATTATCTATCAATGTCATACTTGAATGCTCATTTCGTTGACGTATTATACTACTACAATATTAAATAAAAAAATATGTTATAGTAGAATTTATTATACCAAACCATCCACATTCATGCTTAAAACTGTTATTAAAGCTAATTCTTGACACATATGGTATTTCACTGCACATAACCTGCTCTGTATGCCACAGAAGTTGCATAGCATCAGTCAGTTGAAGCTGAGTGTCTCAGATGGTGCAAAACCAAGATATTTGACTGAGAATACAGTCACATAATTTGTATGTATTGGCTGTGTGAATAAAGCGGAAGTCCAAGTCAAAGTATTCTTTCAACATCTGCCAAGTAGTAAATAAGCAGCCACTATGAACAAAAAGAGAAAATCATTATCACAGCTCATATTTATGCCATCCATTATAATAAAAGTATTACAAGAATACTGTTGAGTTTAACCTACATGACAACATAAATGCTGATATCCTTGACCGTTATGCCCCAAGCCCGGGATACTTGTGGCAGCATATATTAACTCCATTTTCCTATACATATATATATATATTCGCAACTGGAGCATCACTTTACTTCTGCCATTCCATGAAGCCAGTAGTGTATCCTTACCAGTGTAACGGGTACAATAATGCAGTGTAGAAACCACATTTTATTTTATCAAAGTAGTCAATGATCGGATTCATAAGGCTGCTAAAAAATCACTCAGACCACTGGCAGAAAGTTCAATTTTGGCCTCCAAGGATTTATTAGCAAAAGGAAACATTGATTGTGAATGAATAACTGGTATGCTTTGGACTGGAAAAAATATGTCTTTTCATAATAGCGGAGAGTGCCCTTCACATTACCATCTACAGGTAAAAGCCTATTTGGAGAAGGTGTCAATGTACGCAGTGAAAGGCTGCCAGTTTAGCCTACACTGCGGATACTGTGTTTTATATTGATAAGTTAATAGATTATCAACTACTTTCAGCTGTATGCTGACAGAGTATCCATGCATTTTCATTTTAAATGAGAACATTCATTATTGGCTGGCCACTCACCTTCCTTGTTTGTTCTTGGAAATATGGAGGCTGACTGATGTTTGTCCTTCACAACCAGAAGCTAAAATTCTAGATTCTTCTGATGATAGAGCTACCTGCCTCAGTTTCAAACATTAAATCAAGCTTTACACTTCAAGTTCGGCAAAGAACTTGACCAGTTTGGGGATGCCTTACCCAACAACTATGGGTCCCAACCTCTTAATCCTGTCTCCAACTTCTTAGATTCACTAATTGGTCCACAAATGTCAGGATATCTACAGAATATAAAATGGCGTTTAATCTGGAATGGGCTCCTGGCTAATATTAAAACCTGCTATATCATTGTGTCTGTCAAGAAAGCCATTAAAGACAGGATTTATGTTTCCCAAAGATTGTCACTTTAAATAAAAAAAGGCCTACCTGCAGACTTCCATGTGGTGCCCCGGACTACTATAGATAAGCTTGGCAACATGTGGCAATTGATCTGCAGTGTCTGTTCAAGTTTAGATCTTGTCCTTCTTCACAAACAGCTGTGCCCACCTCCCCTTCCTCACTTCTGGAAAATAACACCTCTTCGCTTCATCCCCACAGTTGCTGCTTTGTTAGGTACCAACAAACACTTGTTACTACTCCTTGAAATGATAAAGATAGTAATGTTTAGTTTAGAAATTGGATAATAAATAACTAAAATAATAAATTCCCAACCATCTTGGGTCTTGTAGTTACATTCTTGCAGCTGCCCACTCGGTGCCAGCAGATCCACTATCCCTGTAGTGTATCTGTTCACCTGTCTAATGTATGCACATTGGACACAAATATTTGGATCCAAAATCATGAAAGGTGGCTGTTGTGTGGGATTTTAGAGACTTGTTACAGGCTGTGCTGTGCTTCGAAACTAAATTCCACAGTTGATGTTTGTGCTGTGCAAAAGTGCGGTTGTCCTCTCTTACACCAGGCATTTGTCCAATTAGTATGGAGAGAGGGAGGGAGTTAAAGGTCAAAAAGTATATTAGTCACTACGGGGAGTAACTTGTAATTGTGGGAATATTTGTTTCACTTGTGTTGTGTGCCTGAGTTTGAGTCCTTCGTGTATGGGGGAATTTTATCTCTTCCTTTATGCAAACATCCCTCTTGATCAGATGGTTAACCAGAGAACCAGTTGTTTGTTTTGATGTTTCAGCATAGTCCTTTCTAATAGTTTGGCGCTAATTTCTCTTCTCTTCTTAAAGTTTTACATTACTCTTTCAGTTGCTGTCTAACTCGTGTACTTCTTTTGCAGGTTTTCGTAGCTCTGGTTATAGTGTTAACGAGTTCGATTGTGTCGATAGTGTACCTCTGCGTTCTACCAATTATTTTGAAGACTTACTCTGTCAGCTGGATCTCCTGGCACTTAATATATGGACATTGGAACCTTATTATGATTGTCTTCCACTATTACAAAGCCATATCCACTCCCCCTGGTTATCCCCCACAGGTAAGAAAAAGTATTAGTACTTTCTTTTGCTCAACAACATAAATGTAATTTAACCCAGATGGTATTTACCTCATAGTGTGGTAACTGTCTTAATTGAAACTGCACATATACAGTGCAGGATGATGATACATGTTTTCATTTGTGCAAAGGACAAACATAGGAAGAATCTGCAAACGTTCCTGCTTAGTTGTAAAATCATCATGTCCAAACAGAGTGCCTTTACTACAGTGTCAACTAAAACCTAGGCATTGTTGTTTGATTTTGCCAAGTGTAGTGACACATGCTTGAAAATTGAACCACGTCCGAGAAAAGACCAGGATTTCATAATTTTTGGGCAGTTGTAGGCTAACTAGGTAGATTGCTTGCAGCTTTTTGCCTGTGGCTTCCACTTGGTTTTTCTGAACAACTGTGAATAACTTGTGTGAGGCATACTAGTAACAAATGGCATTATTACTGCCCAATTACAGGAAATATTTAATCTCTTCAGTATATTTATTTATATTTATTGAAGATATCCACCCAAGAAGAATGAATAACCTGTTTCTGCTCAACACATTTAAATTAGAAACAATTATTTGAACCTTTCCATTCATTTTAAGTCTTGATGAGACTCCCACAATGCATTGTTATAATGCCAGAATCAATAATGGGCATGTAAGGCAGTGCCTACTTTTATCCTGTGATTGTAGTTGGGTCCAACCGGCTCTCCTTTTTTGGGCCAGTGGGGCCCAACTGGCACTTATTTTTCCTTATCAGACATTCCCTTAGAGCAGGAAAGGGGAAAACACACAAAACGGAAAGAAGAAGGAAGATAAAACTGAAAAAACGTAAAGGAGAAGGCAGGGGCCCGCAAGAGTGAGATAATAGGGGCAGGTAGTGACTAGCAGTGGAGTAGAGGCATGAGGTGGATTCATGGCTAGGCATAGGGACACTTAATAGCTCTGGGCGCTGCGGTCTATTAAACAGTGCTTTGGGCACAGGCACTCCTTATATTGCAAATTAAGCACTGCATTATGAAACAGTTAAGGTATTGATGAATACAGAGGTCTTGGGTTATATGGAATCCCAGAAACCTGGGATTTAGTCATTGTCTTCAGGTTCTGTCTTAATCCTAATCCTACCTGCTTTCTGATTTTGTCCATCAAGCAAGCCATAACACTGCTGAGGTGCCTCCATGATAGTGGACAATAAACGTAAACAGATTAACACTTCTAGTGGCTCTGCAGATGTCTGAAATAGAGCCCACCAACCTACCCCTCGAGACCACCATATTTTGCGTGGAAAGAACTACTGATAGACAACCAAGCCTGATTGTATGCATAGTAAATAGGAGGTTTCACCCACTGACCCAAAAGTGTTATAGATGATTTCAGCCCATTTTTGTCACCCTAAGTTTGGTGAACAGGTATTAAGGCCTATTGTCTACTGACCGGTGGAGGTCAATTTAAATCACTCTCTATATCAAGCAAATGTACAAAAACTTAGAAAATAAAGAGAGTAGCAGCCTCCTGATGCCAGCGAAACGTGGAGTTAACCTTGAATAAGAACATGGCCCTAGTCATAACACCATACTGTCCTCAAAAAGCCCTAAGTACGAAAGACCATGCCATGGAGCCTTACTCAGCCAAAGAGCTGTGGTAATTACCACTAAAAAGAAAACATTAAGGGATGAAATTGTTTAAGGGACCTCCTCCAAAGGCTCAAGGGAGAAACTTATAACTCAAATGAGACGAGTAAGAGGTCCCAGGAAGGTAGCAACATTTGAAATCTGAGCTTAAACAAAGCAGAGCCACAGAATAAACAACCAGCAATGTCTCGGCTGAGGGCAAACTACTCCTAGAAGCTGAAAAGGGCCAAATGGCAGCCATCTGCAACCACAAGGTCAAAACAACAAAAGCTTCATCAAACCCATCTTGCAGAAACTGAAGCACAAACCAGGAGATGCACTACAACGGAGGGAATAGCCAGAGCTGACTCACTTTTTGAATAGATGCCCTTCCATGGCCATAAGCCTGCCAAATGGTTGGCCTATAGAATATGTGGATAGCGAGAGAGAGTCAGTCCTAAACAAGTTACCTTTTTCCTTTGAACCTCCATGGGAATAGCCGCAGTAGAGGCAAGAGTAGGATAGCATGGTGGACATGAAGCTAATGGCAGCACCCACAGCGGAGCCGCCGGCATTTAAGAACGTCTTCCCTCTTTCTTGCTATGATTTCTGGCCGGGGTCTCGGGTGCCTTTCCTTACAGACTTCTATTTTTCTTGCTCTGTAGCATGTGGTCAAGATGCCTGTGGAATTCAACATTTATTTTGCAAAGATACAATGAGTAACTCACCACTTTCTTGTTCTTTACCACTGATCTATTGTGCAATTTCACTAGGATACCTAGTAGTTCCTAGCATGTGTTCCATTCATTTTCTCAACAGTGCACACTGCTCATCACTGCATTTTGCTGCATCTTGACAAACACACCCATGTATGGCATTACTAGCAGACATGCTTCAGCACACCTCCGCTTCTTTTGAAGTTGTCTTCCCATGCCCTATTGATTACTTCTTTCTGAGTGCATTGTTCAGGTTCCCAAGCTTCTTCAAATGAAAAGCTGACCACTGAAGGATCTGCACTTAGGCAGCCTCTAACCTGCAGTCTCAGTTGGGCATGAGATGGGGCTGCTGGGCTAACAGTGACGCCTTCTAAAATTCCTTAGTTGTCTTTTTGGGTAGCACCCACAGCTGAAACGGTAATCCCATTCAGATGTATGTAAACATTGCTCGTGTCGTATGCTGGCTAGTTTACAAGCCCATGGACTAGGGTCTTGCCCTATTAATCTTGAGTATTATATGAATATCTTTGTCAAGCAACCTTTGTCTGTGGGCCCCGGAGCACATGGCTACATTACATACATATCTATTAGTTATTTTCTAACTACAATGATGAAAAATGCATGAAAGGATATATGGGTGGTAGGCAGCAGCAGTGTTGAAAATTGTAGGTTAATAAACCACACTTTACTTTACTCTTAAGGACATTTTGAACCTTATAGGAGCCAAGCTGGAATTCATTCAGATTATGTATGCACAAATAACTGCACATGAAACTGAAAAATCCTAGAATAAACTACATTCAAGTCTCTATCGTTGATTATACACAATTAAGAGGCATACATATTTGTGGTTCACCATTGTCACTTAGTTCTCCTTCAGAACATAAAATGTGACAGATGCAGAGCACTTTACCCTGCTCCCTGCCTCCTGAATAAGCACAGCTCCTACAGCCTGAACATTGACTTCTGACCTCAATTGTTTCATTGTGTCTGCCTCTGGTTACTGTTGCTGCTTCCACCATTCCATTTCAGTGGCTTTTTCCATGCATTTCACTAACATTTCAGCTATCACAGGGGCAATTGCCCCACTGCCCATTAGCGTTGTATCATGATTTGAAATGCTTTTAGAGCTCTTCCGCGGTAAATGTTTATATCTTGTATATTTTAATTTTGTGCTGTAAGTTGAATTTGTCTTTCTGTTCTTTCATCTTGTCTGGTGCCTATGTAGCTCTTAGTGTCCCATCTCCTGTGGCTTGTCAGACAAAATCTACCCTCAAGAAAGGCAAATACTTTTGTTTGTTTCCTTCAGGCTAAGACAGAGATCCCGTCTGTGTCAATTTGCAGGAAATGCATCTCCCCCAAACCAGCTCGGACACACCACTGCAGCATCTGCAACCGGTAAGAGTGTACTTTTTCTGTCTATTTGTTTGCCATCCGTTTGTTCATTTTTCTCTAGACTGTTCTTCCAAGGATTTTGATACCCCCAAAGTTGAGGAAATCTCTGTTTCAATCAACCCAAGCTTTTGAGCACCTTCACACTGTTTATTCTTGGTTTGGAAGGGTGTTAAAGATTGGAAACAATTGTTTCTACTAATCTGTTGTTTTTCAGCTAGTTTCAGGTTCCTTAAGTGTGAAGCAAATAAAAAATGGGTGATTGTGAGTATGTGGAGAAAATGTAGTTCAAATATTGTTAACAGTCAACATTCTAAGCTGGTATTGACAAATCCAGTAGGCATTTACTTTGAAATGAATTAGACTACCTCCTGGCATTTCCAATTCATGTTGCTGATGCAAATAGAAGCTTGTTGCCAGCGCTGAACACCATCAGAAAAAAAGCTACAATTCAGTAACTGAGTGATAACGTATGTGCACGGTCAGTATGTATTTTTACCCTAGTGTGATGATTTGGTTGCACACGCGTCGCTGCCCACTTATGGCAGCCAGTTTGGCTTTAAAAAAAAAAAAAAAAAACATTGCAGCACAGAGGACGCCCATTTTAGAACAGTAATTTAAAAGAAAGAAAAGATTCTCAAAACCATATTTAGAAAAAGTAGAAGCCAGATAGTAAGCTTAGATGCCATGACAGGAATCGTTCAGTTACTTCTCAAAAGCACACACTATACATGTCATTAAAAAGTATTTTTTTGGTAATGTTAATTCCATCTTTATATGGTTATTGGGAACTTTCCAGGGCTCCATCTCTGTTAAACCGTAATTTACTTGTGTGATTAGACTTTATTACAGAATGTACTTCAACATGTATTTTCTTAACAAATATATTTATTAAGCTTTTTAACCATTAATACAGTATTATAAATCTGGGCACATCATGCTATCAGGACTTCCTGTACAACAGAACGACATACTAAAGCTTTGAAAATATAAAAATTCCAGAAAACAACAGGTAAAAAACAGATTTGACAGACCTGCTCCTCAATAAAGCTCCACAAAAAAGAATATGATGTTGGGGGCAGTGGGCGTTTAAGGGACAAGCATATAGGTTTAAGTCACTTTAATCGAATTCAGGCAATAGAGGTCTTCGACATGCATGGAACATCCCAGCAGCATCTAGTAAATACACCACTTCAGGCAACACAAAACCATTAAAGCTTATAATATAAAGAAGGATGTAAAACTGAGAGAACCGCACGGAAACTATTCAGCAGCTATATTGTTCGAATTAAGGAATTTCTGAGGGGACGAGGCCATCTTCATTTAACTGAACAACGTGGGGGGCGTAGCCAAAATGGCGACCGGAGCGGCAGCATAATCTGTAGCTCCGCTCCCGGCCGTAGCAATTATCCTGGCAACGGCGCCTCCCGGCTTCCTTGGGGCGGGCGTGGGCCTCCCTGATGCCCGGGACCCCCCCCCTGGAGAAGCTTGCGGGCTCTTGTCTCGTCGACCGAGATGACCTTTCATGACAGCGGCAGCTCGCGCGGAGGGGAGGCGCGGCCCGCGCCGCCCGGGGAGCCAAGGCCCGGCACTGCCGCTGAGAGGGCGTTGAGACGGTGAGTCCTGGGCCCGCAGGACCGCAAATAAGCGGGACCAGTGTGTGTGCTCTGGCACGAGCGGGCCCAGGCACTTGCACGGGAGCCGGCGCCGGCCGGCGGGGCTTGGCTCAGTACTCTTCCGCGGCGCAAATCGAGCCACGGTGTGCATGGCGGGTCCCGGTTCCCGCTCGGATCAGCGGCAACTCCCACGGGCAGGGACTGACAGCAAACACTGAAGGGGCTGCCACAATAACTTTTGAAACCCCACGTGTCCCACCTGTGGGAGTCTGGCCTTTTTCGCCTCTGAAGTTGGGCGTAAGTGGGCCTTTTTGCCCCCTTCCTTCCGCAGCCTTCACAAGCCCCGGTGATCGGGGGATCCGTAGGAGGTGAGGTGTAAGGGCTGTGGGTCCCAGCTGTAGACCTAGACAACAGGACCTGCGACCAAGCTGTACTCAGCCCATGCGACAGGGCTGCGCTGCGCAGCGCATTGCTGCCCAACACAAAAAAGGGAAGGTCTGGGATCTGGGCCCTACCCCCAACAGAGCCTGGACATGACCACAGACAGATGAGTATGCGTGCAGCCCACTGAGGAAGCTTGAGCGGCAGAGTGGACCGAGCCGCGGCACGGGCCACGTGCTCTGCACCACAATTAGTAAAAAATTGGCTTTCATGCCAATCGTAACTTCGGCTATACCCGACTTGTATTAGGGGCCCGCACTTATCCCCCATCGCTACAAGGCTGACGACTAACCTGCACAGAACCACGTTATCCCTGTCGTGCCGTCTAACCTGGGAAGCAACCGACTAGGCGCACAATACCCTTAAGCTCTTTCTGACAGTGAAGGAGTCAAATGGGCAAGCCGAAGACCCCACGGGCACCCCCGGGGACCATGGAATCAACTGCTGCCCCCCCACCCCCCAGAGAACAAGACGCGACATGTCAAGCGCTACAGAAAATGGAACTCACCCTACACATCCATACAGCGCAGTTCGAAAAGATACTACAGGCCATCACGGACACCAGGATTAATCTAGAGGCGGAAATAGGAACTGTTGCGGCGGATGTTAGCATACTATGGGCAGACCAACATGCACTGTCAGATCGAATGGTCTAACTGGAGAAAGACATGGCAGTCTGTAATGACGGCAGGAAACAGCGTCGTAGTAATGCGGTAAGCTTTTATTCACGGAGCTCTCCTCTAACGCGGTGTCTTCTTCCCCGGTCAGCAAGCAACTGCCGGGCGGAAGAATCACCGCTAACATTCTAGGCTCGCGGCAACGATCGCACATCGTAGCCGCGAGCCACATCATAACACATCCCCCATCGTTGACACCCACAAAAGGAACCACAAATAACAACTGGAAAAACTATAACAAAATAATAGATAACAAGTTAAAAACAAAGAAAAATCTATACACAAAGTAATTACCCTAACAATAGGCTTTAAGTAACATAGTCATTCAAGAACCCTGGAGGTCTCCTACATCTAGTAGTCCTGGGAAACCCCACAGTTCTAGGCGACACCACACTTGGAACACAAGTAGAAGCTCCCATGGAATCTGAGCAGGTAACAGGAGCGTCAATAATCACTTCACTCCTGCCAACCGCAGCATCGCCATTTCCACCATCAAACTGTTTCCTCTCGCCACCACTTGAACCGTTCAGATCTTCATCTTTCATCAACATATAACCACTACAATCATCACCCCTCCTTGCACATCCACCCTCCAACGCAGAGGAAAATTTTGCGACACGCCTGAAATTCCAACGTTGACCATTATCAAGCAAAACATGCCACCTGTGAACCTGAAGAACTCTAAACGGACCTAAGAACTTGCTAAACCCCTGTCTCACTCTACCAGATTTGATTTTTACCCAATCACCTGGTTTAATTCTCTCATTGTCATCCCCTGTCTCATTGGCTGAGTCTCCATTGAATGCGCCACCACCACCCAACAATCTCTCCATCCATGCAGGTCTGAGTTTACTGACAGGTTTCCTACCCCTCATATCAACAAACGGTACTCTGCACGACGTTGTATTTTCTGTAGTTCGATATCCCCACACCAATTCTGAAATCACCGAACCAGCATCCAAACCATTTACCACAGCCAATTGCAGACCACTCTTAATCATGCGATTAGCTCGTTCCACAATACCATTAGCACGAGGATTGTATAACGCTGTACGGGCATGCCTTATGCCACACGAGTTTAAAAACCCTTTCATCTCCACAGACGTTAATTGTGTGCCATTATCAGTAATCAACACTGACGGAAAACCCTCCTCAGAGAAGATTTCTCTCAGTACACTTATGGTAGCAGATGTCGTAACCTCTCCCATAAACTTGACAATAAGCCATTTGGAGTACACATCCACCATAACCAAGGCAAAATTCCTTCCTCTGCCAATGCCAGACAAAGGTCCAATAAAGTCCAAACAAACACTATGCCAAGGTTTGCCAGGATCAGTTATATTTCCACTAACTGACTGCTCTCCCACTCTCAACCGTTTCTCACTCTGAATGCACTCAGAACATCTTTCTACCCATCTCACCACATCATCGTCCATACCAGGCCACCAAAATTCAATTTTCAACCTTCTCTTGGTAATCGTTTGACCAAGATGACCCTCATGTGCAATATCAAACAAGCGCTTGCGCACCCCCATAGGCAGAACAACTCTTTCACCCCGCAGGATCATTCTTCCATCAACTTCAGAAAGCTCATCCACAACCTTATTGAAAGGCCGTACAGATACCGGGAGAGTACTATCTCTCCTCCCGCCTTTCCTTATTAAATCTACGACCCGCAACAAGACATCATCTGCTTTCATAGCCAAATCCCAGTCAATTTCCTTCACTGCTCCTTTACACCAATGCATAACCTCACCCACTGACGCAACGACTCCCTCTTGTTCATGCTCCAATACATTGTCACCATCCACTGTCTGCCACTCAAGAGCCAGACAAGAAAGACAGTCCGCTTGCACATTCTTCCAACCTGGAATGTACTCAATCTCGTAATTAAATTCTTGCAAACGGGACGCCAACCTAGCCAATCTCGCTGACCCTTTACCAGTCCCACCTGGTGACAATATCTTCAGCAATGGTTTATGATCAGAACGCAATGTGATGGTACTACCCCATATATATGTGCGAAAATATTCCACACCCCACACCGCAGCCAGAGTTTCACGCTCAATGACAGCGTAATGTCTCTCAGCAGAAGACAAAGTCCGAGAAGCAAAGGCAACCGTCTTCTCCACCGACCCATGCATTTGAGATAAGACGGCCCCAATGCCCACAGCACTCGCATCCACCGTGATTATAGTTCTTCTCTTTGTGTCAAAAGGCACTAGAATGCCAGCGTTGCATACATCATCCTTAATCAACTGAAAACATTGGTATTGCTCTCCTCCCCAGACAAAACTAGCCCCTTTGCGCAAAAGTACTTTTAAGCATTCTGTCTTGCTAGCAAAGTTCTTTACAAATTTGGAATAGTACTCAATCAATCCCAAAAAAGATCGTAATTGATCCTTGTCTTTGGGTGCTGGAGCCGACCTAATTGCCTCCAACAGATCTTTTTTTGGTTTTACACCTTCTTGCGACAGTGAGTGTCCAAGATACTCCACCTCTGTCATCAAGAATTTACACTTCTCACGGCGCAAAGTCAAACCAGATTGCAATAATCTGTCCAATAACATCTTCAAAGTTATATTATGGTTCTCAATAGTTTCACCAAACACTAGAATGTCATCTTGGAAAAATAAGATATTGTCCAACCCCTTGAAAATTTGGTTCATCAGCCTCTGGAACACACTGGCGGCAGACGCCAGACCGAACGGCATTCGTGTGAACTGAAATGTGCCCTCCATGGTGATGAAAGCAGTGAGGCCCTTCGAATCAGGATGAAGTCTAATCTGATGGTATGCGTGCTTCAAGTCCAGTTTTGAAAAGTACTTAGCACCCTTCATCAGTAGGACCAATTCATTAATGTTTGGCAAGGGAAAATTGTCTGTAACAATCATCTGATTTAGCCCTCTCAAATCCACACAGAACCTCAACTTCCCATCTCTCTTCTTAGAAATTACTACAGGTGACAACCATGCTGAGGCCTCCACTGGTTCAATCACCCCACTATCTAACATTTCATTCAAGAGTTCCTTTACCCCCTCTCTCACCGAGATTGGAACCTTTCTAACCTTGTGCTGCACAGGAACAGCACCGGGCTTCAACCTAATCTCGTGAACATAATCTCTCAACTCTCCCATCTCCTCTCTGAATACCCCTTTAGCCCCATTCAGTATACTAGCAAGGGAAACATCTTCGATTGCAGCTACCTGACTAGGGGCACACGGATTGATGACTATGCGAAGATCGTACTGGTGTTGCCAACCTAAAATAGGCGGACCTGATTCTGCCACATACACTTTGCCTAAGATCTTTCTCCCCTTGAACCCTATTTCAGTGAGCATATAACCTACGATGTCTATCTGTTCGCCCTGATACCCACCAGGATTAATGTCCTTTGGCAATAGTCTTGTTGAAGGCCACAATTTGAAAAATAAATCCTTAGGAACTATTGTATATAAAGAGCCAGAATCCACCATTAGCTCCACAGACACATTCTTAACCATAAATTCTGCCTTAGGTCTCTGCATCCTTTCTGCTCTCACCCCTGCTACATCCAACCCAGAAACACACAACACCCTTCCGAATTTATCACCAACGGTCACTTCGCCTGAGACATCACCAACCATGGCCACCTTTCCCTTTGAATACTCTTTTTCCCTACATACCCTCGCAAAATGCCCCTTGCGCCCGCACCTTCGGCACTCTTTCCCTAGGGCAAAGCAATTCTTGGACTCAGAGGTATGGTACCTGCTCCCACACTTGTTGCACCTCCCATTTTTAGATCCACTAGATCTTTCCCAGGATGATTTACTCGTCACAGCCACATCACCCTGAACAGAAGATACCTCTTCAGAAGCCTTAACTTCTCTCCTCTCCATTTGTTTCATACAAAACTCTGACTCCTCAACCACCTTTGCAATTTCTATAGCATCCTTCAGCTTGGGATCCTTCGCTGCCCACAATCTTTCCTGCATTTTCTTACTCCTACACTGCACTATGAGCTGGTCCCGAATCAACTCCTCTGTCATCGCCCCAAATCTGCATTTGATTGAAAGCTCTCTTAAACGAGTGACAAACTCGTCCACAGATTCACCATCCCTTTGAGGTTGTGTGTAAAACTTAAATCTTTGCATGACTACATTCTCAGTCTTGGCAAACCTTATTTCTAGTCTCCGCCTTGCTTCTAAAAATACATCATCTATGGGTTGACCAGACTGATCAACAGCTTTAGGCAAGTACTTGAAGACATGCTGACCTTCATTGCCTAGGGAACTAAGTAAGATAGCTTTTTTCCTACTTGACGAGAATCCTAACCCGTCTAAGGCTTCAAGGTAATTATCAAATATGTCTATCCACTCCTCCCAAAGTATTGGCGGATTTCCAGATTGCACCAAAAATAAAGGTGGAGAGTGCACAGCAGCGGTTGACATTTCCATTGTGTGAACCTGTGCTCAGTCTCTGTAAAACACAAATTTGACGGTATGTTCCAAAGAAACTCAAAAAAAAAACACCCAAATCAATGTTCCAGGTATTTTCCAGAATAACACAATGTAGCAAACAGCAGGTTACAGGTGTGCCTATCACCATAGAAGATACTTGTCCATGCAGTTCGTCGTGGCCAAAATCTATTTTGATTGAAGTTTTCCCAACACTCTAAGATGGCCGCCACAACACATAGTAGTTCGACGTATGCGCAAAGCAATTGAAAGAGAGTATTCCCAACTCTCTAAGATGGCCGCCACCAGTTTTCTATGACGTCAACGCGACGTTGCCATGACAGCAAATCAACAGCGCTGACATTACCGAGGCCGATGCAGTCGTGTCGCCAAATCCCAGCCGGACTGCAACTTATAAATACTCTCGTTGATTAAACTATCGCTGGGAAGGCATAAAACGCCACTCGTTATACCGCGTCTTTGATCCCACAACAAAAGCGGATCACAATGCAACGTTCGCGGCATCCGCGTTAAGAGGAAAGCAATCTGTTTGCTGACATCCTCGTCGCCAAAAGTGTAATGACGGCAGGAAACAGCATCGTAGTAATGCAGTAAGCTTTTATTCACGGAGCTCTCCTCTAACGCGGTGTCTTCTTCCCCGGTCAGCAAGCAACTGCCAGGCGGAAGAATCACCGCTAACATTCTAGGCTCGCGGCAACGATCGCACATCGTAGCCGCGAGCCACATCATAACACAGTCCTACCCCCGACTGTGAAAGAATTACAAGCACAGATGAGTCAGCTGGCAGCGGAAGTAGACGACCTAAAACGCAGAGCGGAGGATGCGGAGGGAAGATCGAGGTGCAATAACATCCGACTGGTGGGATTCCCAGAACGTGTCAAAGGCCCCAGAACAGAGCTATTAGTGGAGCAATGGCTCACGGAAATTATATTAAAGAACAAGATGCCGAAGTTCTTCTCAATAGAACGCCCCCATAGAGTGCCTGGCAGACCTCCACCACCTGGAGCGCAACCCCGCCCCCTGATAGCACGGGTACTTAACTATCGAGACAAAGACCTCATATTGCAGTTATTTCGCAAAATAGGACCTGTACGCTTTGAAAACGTAACGATCACAGCCTACCCAGACTTCACCACGGAGGTACAAAGGAAACACAGCTCTTTCTACCAGGTCAAGGAACGACTCCGTGAGCACAACATCAAATACGCGCTGTTGTACCCGGTCAGGCTACGTGTACTCCCGAGTTTATTTCTTCACCACACCAGAAGACGCCTGGACCTGGCTACACGCCAAGGGCCTGGCCGGATCGACAGACGCTGAAAACACTGAGGAAAGTTGGTCCCCCCCCAAAGGCAAAACACAGACAGCGCAAAAGACAAGGAACTAAACCCACACCAGAACAATTAGTCGAAGAGCGCTCCCAGCTGCTGCAAGCTACATCGCGATTTGTAACTGAATCCCCCACAACTATGTCCAGCCAAACAGATGTTGAACTGGACCAAGATGCCCGCTCGGACTCCATAGACTCCCCCCAGGGCCCATCCCTTACTCCGCGCTTGGCTGACGATATTTGACACACACCTAATGCTTGGACATTCATGAAAATCACGCCGAAGTGGGACCGCAGACCTTAGAGTTTACTCAAGCAGAAATCCAAACGCCCGGCCGGCTGATGCGGAAAGCCCACGGCGCTGCACTCCTCTGCGGTGCCTGTGACAGGGGTCCCGGGCGGCGGGTCGAGGGCAGCCGCTTAAAGGGCCGGGAACTCCGACAACCAGTCCCCATCAACTCTATACACGCCCGCTCCATTTGGACCAGTCTCTACAGTTGTCATTCGGCGGAACTCTACCCGCTGAGACACAGCTAATGTTAATGTTTTTCATTGTTGTTTGTTCTTTCATCACCCAATGGGTTTTCCCCATGATGTTTACATGGGTTTATATTATCAGCGTTGCACGTCACATTTGTTCCACAAGCCGAAGCGCGATTAACAAGCACCAAGGGTGCAAACATGTCAGTATCGGGTGGTAGTGTGTTTCTCTTAAACACGACAGAGGTCCTGATAGATCCTCAACTAGACAAAACCCACAACTTCACATGACTGCCCAAGGTAAAAAACACATCCCACGTTATAATGTGCTCAGATGGAACATAAGGGGAATGGCGTCACCTCGTAAGCGTCAGCGGGTACACGCTTATCTCAGGAGACACCAGATACATCTAGCTATGCTGCAAGAGACACACCTCTCAGATGCCACACTAGAAAGTACACGAGTAAAATGGAATGGGCAGCTAGATGGGACCACATCCTCTTAGTTCGCCTGAGGAGTGGCGATTTGGATCACCCCGGGAGTCCCATTTGTGACGGCTCGCACACAGATTGACCCTAACGGCAGATACGTGGTCCTAGAGGGCGCACCAGACGGCTTACCCTTATCACTGGTAGCGCTATATGCCCCCAACACTAACCAACACGACTTCCTACGCACACTATCAACTGGGATTTTTGGTGACCCAGCAGTAGACAGAATATGGGGTGGCGATTTTAATTGCATCTTAGATATCCACATGGATCGCTCCTTTCCCCCACTCAGTACTGCCGAGACCAACTTGGGTCTCGAAAAATGGCTTGAGAGATGTTTGGGGATCTGGGCATCCAACTCATCGCGAATACTCCTATTATTCCCCAGTGCACAACCTGCACACCAAGATAGATATGCTCCTCGCATCAGCGGCAGTAATCCACAAGATATGCACATCAGACTACCTGGCCCGCACCATATCAGACCATAGCCCGTTATGTTCAACACTAGATTGGGGTCGCACACACACGCATACCCACATGGCGCCTACAAACAGAGGCACTCGCAGACCCCCCCCCCTTCCACGCAGAACTAGCCAAGTGCTTGACCACTTATTTCTCCCTGAATAATAACACAACTGCATCACTCGCAACCGAATGGGACGCCCATAAGGTTGGGGTGCGAGGGTACTGCTTAGCAGCCTCAGTAGGGGTAAGGCGTACACTAACCAAAGAGCTGAAAGGATTAGAAACTAAGTTACGTGAGGCAGAGGTGGTGGTCTCCAGAGATGAGATGCCAGTGGAAGAGCTGAAACTATTAAGGGCTAGTTACACGTAGGCAGACACCAGACTGTGTAAACACGATTACAGACATTACACGACACGTCAATACGCAGAAGGAGATAGATCAGGACGGCTATTGACGTGGCTAGCTCGCAGCCATCGCAACACTCACCCATTGGGGCGATCCGGCTGCAATCAGGTAATATTATTAACACCCAGGTGGAAATTAATGAGGCCTTTTATACATACTACCGCTCTTTATACTCACCTCCTCCTCCATTATCCGCACAGCAAATGACCAAATTCTTGTCGATAATCCCCCAGAACCGACAACTAACCGAACACGCAGACGTACTGGGTAGCCCAATCACTATAGAAGAAGTCCGTCTGGCGATGTCACAGATGGCACGCAGCAAAGCACCTGGCTCAGATAGTCTGCCAGTAGAATATTTAAACTCCCAAGCAACCCATCTTTTGCAGCCATTACTAGAGGTGTTTAACGAAGCGTACGACCGGGTGCAACTGCCAGACTCTATGCGCAAAGCTTTAATAGTGGTGCTCCCGAAGCCTGGCCGCGACCCCCTAGATGTCCGATCATACCGGCCACTCTCCCTACTTAACTCTGACTGCAAGGTTCTTGGGAAGATCTTAGCAAACAGATTACTCCCCTTTCTACCAAGTTTGATCCATAACGATCAATCTGGATTTATACCCGGGAGAAGCACCTTCTTAAATATCAGACGATTACTCCGTATAATGCATAACGGCGAGGGCGGGGAAGCGGTAGCATTGTCATTGGACATAGAAAAAGCATTTGACACGTTGAGCTGGGACTTCCTCGTGCACACACTTAAAGCACTGGGCTTTGGTACCGGCTATATAAGATGGATTAAAACGCTATATGCTAAACCCACAGCCGTGTCAAAACAGGACAAGTTATCTCTGATTCATTCCCAATAGGCATAGGCACTAGGCAGGGGTGGCCGCTGTCACTCTTATTGTTCGCAATAGCCATGGAACCACTAGCGATCAAGCCCCGCAGCCAGGCCCAAATATGGGGCATCCCAGAACTTAATACATACCACATTATCTCCCTATACGTGGATGACGCCCTGATATATTTACGTGATCACGCCGCCTCCACAGCTGGGGTAATGACAATACTGGACACCTTTGCAGCTATCTCCGGCCTACGAATTAATTGGACTAAGTCATGTATCTACCCTCTCTCTCCTATAGCAACTGAACTACGCGGGGCACTACCGGAATATCAACTACCATGGTCCCACTCCACTTTCAAGTATTTAGGTACACAGATATATCACTCCATAGCAGACCTCAAAGAAGGCAATATCGATAGAGTTCTTAGATCTGTCCGTAGCTCCTTACCGCTCTGGGGATCGCTCCCCTTATCCCCTATGGGACGGGTAGCCATAGCCAAAATGCTGATCCTCCAGAGATTTCTATATTACTTCGCTGCGCTCTCGATACTCCTACCAAGATCATTCTTTCAATCCCTACACTCCCTAATGACCGACCTACTCTGGGGCAGAGTAGCATTATCCACAACACAATATCCTCAGGACGAAGGTGGGCTAGGCATGCCAAATTTCGAATTATACTGCGCTGCTGCCCAATTGCAATGGCCATCCACGTGGCTCAGCGAGTCCCCCTCAGAAGAGCGTAAAGCGATAAAGGAATCAATAGCACCGCTCCCGATCCTAACTTTGCTACTAGTTAGTCCCCACCACCCACAGAGAGGGGCTATATTGCTAGACTTAGCCAGAGCTTGCTTGCACAGATACGTCCAAGATGCTCACAAGCAGAGGCCCAGACATTACGTCAGTTACAACACAGGGGATTGATCCAGGGCGGCGCTGAAATATGGGATACTTTTGTGGTAAACATTGAGGCCAGAAATGATACATATCTGCCTTGAACCCTGGGTAAACTACATGATACAGACCTCGTTAAACCCTTATACTGAATATCCACCCAGAGGTCACCGTAGATAACCTAGGCATCATACTCATCGCACACCACTTAGGGCCCATGCCCGCTAGACAAATGGCCACAAGATAAGCAAGGTCCCCCCTGCAGCGGATATCTTCACTGCCACGATAGGATCACCTGCAGAGTAACACCCACCCCAGGCTAAATCAATCTCCCCCTTAATCTGCAGACGCACACTGTGCACCATCTCCCCTCTCAAGACAAGGACAGTCCAACCCACTCCACACACCTGGTAAGCCATATCAAGAATATAAATGTGACGTTATTTATCAGTTTTATGTTATGTGTTATCTCGCAGTACAGCAATATACGAATTGCACTATATAAGTTTATATATGCGTGTAAACAGTATATCTGAATTAATGGAGAAATGTACTGACGCTTTTAATCATGATTAATAAACAGACTTCAATTTTTTTTTTAAACTGAACAACTTCATATTTTTGCCAATAATTTACCAGTGACTCTAAGAAATCAAGTAAAGGCAGTTACATATACACTTGTTTTTTCTAGCATACAAACGGTGCACCTGTGTGCATTTAAAGGTTATTAAATTGTATACATCGGCGAAATCCCCTAACTTGTAGAAAACTTGTTAAAAATGTTCTCATTGTTTTTTTCTTTTAGGTGTATATTGAAGATGGATCACCATTGCCGTATCCTTTTAAAATGTCACCAGGTTTCGAAGCATATTCAGAGGCTCTTTTTGTTCTATTAAAAGTGCGACCCTTTTATATGAAAAATATTGAGTACTGGATATATATAATAATCACAGGCAAGCACTATTAAAACAGTAGCAAGTTGACATGCCATTGGATGGTTGATCTCTTGACTTTTATTGCATTGTATTGAATAGCACCCCTACGCATGGTGATGACCTTTAGGTATGATGTTTTTCAGTCAGTCAATCAATCATTTGTAGAGCGTGCTACTCACCCATAGGGTCTCAAGACGCTGTGGGGTATGTCCTCAGGGTTCAGTCGAAGAGCCAGGTCTTCAGGTCCTTCTTGTATTGAGGTAGCGATGGCGACTGCCTGGAGAGGAGTGGTAAGGTGTTCTAACCTTTTGCTGACAGGTAGGTGAGTGATCTTCCTTCAGCCGAGGACTTCTTTATGCGGGGTATGGTGGTGAGCGACTGCTGGGAGGAGCGGAGAAGACCTGGAAGGGGAGTACCAGGTGATGCAGTGGTTGAGATAGCTGGGTCCGATGTTCTGGAGGGCTCTGTAGGCATGTATGAGGAGTTTGAAGTTGATCCTCTTCTCGATGGTGAGCCAGTGGAGTTCTCTCAGGTGTCCTTTGATGTGTTCTCGGCCGTGGATGTTCACAATGAGTCTTGCAGCAGCATTCTGGATTTGTTGCAGCTTGCTCAGGTTCTTCTTGGTGGTTTTGGCATAGAGGGCATTGCCGTAGTCGAGTGTGCTTGAGATCAAGGCATGTGTCACTGTTTTGTGGCAGTCGCTTGGTATCCATCTGAAAATCTTCCATAGGTGTCAGAGGGTGGGGAAGCAGGTGGATGCGACGGAGTTGACCTGTCTGGTCATGGTGAGCGCTGAGTCGAGGACATCTCTGAGGTTTAATGCGTGGTCTGTGGAGGTGGGGGGTTCTGCAGAGTGTTGGGGGCCACCAGGAGCCGTCCCGGGCTTAGGAGAAAGGTCTCGGAATGAGGATCTTGGTCTTGTCAGAATTCAGCTTAAGGCAGCTCTCCTTCAGCCAGGTGGCGACTGCTTCCATCCCGTCTTTGAAATTCTTCTTGGCTGTTGAGGGGTTTTCGGTCAGGGAGATGACCAGCTGAGTGTCATCAGCATAGGAGATGATGATCATATCGTAGTTCCTGACGACTGGGGCGAGTGGGATCATGTAGATGTCGAACAGCGTGGGGCTCAACGAAGATCCTTGGGGTACTCCACAGCTGATTTCAGTAGGTTCTGGCAGTGTTTGACTCCGGAGCATTCTCTTCTGTGTGGAACACTGAATTTTAGGTTATGTTGAATTGTACAGTACGCTAATCATCCAGGCTCTTAGGCAGGTGTGTAGATATTGTGTCCCCAAGGTGTTTATACGAAGCTTTGTGCAGAACTCAAGAAGTGAGGAGGAGGCTGTGATGTGTTGAGAGAGGTTGTTCCATGTCTTGGATGCGATGTAGGAGAATGAGCAACCTCCAGTTTTGCTTTTGTGGACATGGGGAGTGTGTGTGTGAGTGAGAATGAGACAGAGTGTAGGTGTCTGGTGGGTTGATGAAAGTGTATGACTGTCAAGTATTTCTGGTCCTGTGTTGTGTATAGCTTTGTCTGTGTGTGTGAGAAGTTTAAATTGACTGTGCTTGTGAATGGGTAGCCAGTAAAGCTTCTTGAGGTGTGGTGTGATGTGAGAGGTTGAGTATGAGACTTGAGGCGTTATTCTGGATGGTCTGAATTTGTGTAGGAGTTGTTTGGAGATTCTAGCATGGAGAGTGTTGCTGTAGTCCAGTCTGATGGTGAGGAGTGCTTGCATGACGGTCCGTCTGGTGTTCTGAAGCAACCAGCATGCGTAGGATGTGGCAGCAGGAGGTGCACACTATGTTGACTTCTTGTCTAGGATGATCCCTAGATTTCTTTTGTGGTCTATGGGTATGTGTGTTAGTCCTAGCTTCAACAGTCACCAGGTGGAGTTCCATTTGGAGGTCTTGTTGCCGAAGACCAGTAATTCCATCTTGTCGGACTTGAGCTTCAGGCAGATGGGTCTTATCCAGTCTCCTACCATGGTCATGCAGTTGGTGAAGTTGATTCTGGTGGTGGTTGTCTTGTTCATCAGGGAGAGGCTGAGTTGGTTGTCATCGGCGTAGGAGTTGACGGTGATGTCTTGTGTTCAGATGATGTTGGCGAGCGGTGTCATGTATATGTTGAAAAGGATGGGGCTGAGGGACAATCCCTGTGGAACTCTGCATGTCAGTTTCTTGGTCTCTGATATGAAAAGTGGCAGCCTGACCCTTTGGGTTCTTCCTGGTTTATGCCAATCTTGTGGAGTCTTCTGATGAGTGTGTTATGGGAGACAGTGTTGCAGGCTACTAAGAGGTTGAGCAGGACGAGGGCCGCTGTTTCTTCTTGATTCAGGATGATTCGAATGGCGTAGGTGGCGACGATGAGTGCTGTTTCAGTGCTGTGTCTCTTTCTGAATCCTTATTGAGTGTTGTCTAGAAGGTGGGTTGTGAGTTGCTTATTGATGGCCTTCTCAATCCCTTTGACTGGATAGGGGAACGGGGAGATGGGTCAGATATTACTCAATTGATTTTGGTTGGCTGTGGGCTTCTTGAAGAGGGCGTTGATTTCTGAAAAATTCCACTCATACAGGAAAGTGGTGGACGTGATGGAGGGGTTGATGATGTGGGTCAGAGTGATGCTGATTGGTGATGTTCCCGGTTTGTGGATGTTGTGGGAGCATAGGTCTGTTTGGTCCCCTTAGTGGACGGTCAGCATAATTGCTGTTGTGTTGTTTCTGGTGAGGGTTGTCCATTCGGTCAGGTAGTTGTCTTGATTGGTGGTGGGTAGGTTAGC
This sequence comes from Pleurodeles waltl, assembly GCF_031143425.1. Classification (NCBI taxonomy): domain Eukaryota; kingdom Metazoa; phylum Chordata; class Amphibia; order Caudata; family Salamandridae; genus Pleurodeles; species Pleurodeles waltl. The sequence goes on from NC_090445.1 coordinate 863,018,455, forward strand.
AATGAGTTCTTTGGGGTTGAGTTGGTGGGCGAAGTTGCTGTAGATATTTGCGATTTTGCTATGGAAGAAGTTGGATAGTTTGTTGCAGAGTTATTGGGCGGCAGGGATGTTGATAGTGGCTAAAGGTGAAGTGAAATCCTTGACGATGTAGAAGAGCTCCTTGCAGCTGTTGAAGCTTTCTTTGTTGCGTTCCACTAGTCCTTTTTTCTTGGTGTCTGTTATTAGCTTGTGATAGCGTCTGAGTGTAGCCTTGTAGGTTGTTCTGTTGGTTGTAGTGGCTGGATCTCCATTTCCTTTCTAGCTATTTACAGTGTTGTTTGATGTCTCGGAGGGCTCCTGTGTATCAGCTGACCTGCTTGTTTGATCTGCTATGCTTGTTGGGTTTGATGAGTGCAATGGAGTCTGCGCAGTTCTTGATGCAGTTGTTGATGTCCTTGTGGAGGTTGTCTGTGAGGCTAGGTTGATCCATGCTGAGGGCACTGAGACAGTCAGCTTCTGTTATTTTGCCCCAGCTGCAGCTTAGAATGCTAAACTTGATAGAGGTTTTGACGTGAGGTGTGTTGATTTGGAAGTGGATGATAGAGTGGTCGATCCATGTAAACAGTGTGGTGGAGTCGTATTTAATGCTATTGCTTATGGTGTAGCTAGGGTCCAATGTGTGTCCTGCGGTGTGTTTGGTTCTGAGACGAGCTGGGTGAGTCTGATGCTTTTGAGGAGTGCTGTGGAGCAGGGGTCGTTTAAGCCTTCCAGCTGAAAATTAATGTCACCCCACAGAATGTAGCCTCTGGATTCAGCTGTAAGTTCAGTGACAAAGTTGTTGATGAGTTTGGTAAAGGTGACTCGTGGTCCAGGTGGTCGGTAGGCAAGGGTTCCGTTCAGGGTGAAGTTTTCAGAGATTTGCAGCTTGAAGTGCAGGTGTTCCATGAACGGGGTAGCGTTCCTTGTGGATGTTGTGCATGTGATGGAGTCTTTGTAGATGACGGTGAGCCCTCCTCCTGGCTTGTGAAGACAGGCCCGTCAATCGATCTTGTAGCCCGCTGGGATTGCCGTGGCAATGTCTGGAGCCGATGAAGCATTGAGCCACTTCTCTGTGATGAAGAGGATGTTGGGTGCGTCACTGCTGAGAAGGTCCCATATTTTGGTTGTGTGGTTGCTCTTCAACCCCCACTCATGCATATGTTGAGAAGCATGTATGTAAGCAGGCGTTGAAATGCTGGTTTGCTGTGGTGTGTGGTGTAGGGTAGGGACAATTGCATTGTTGGTTCTTGTGTGTGTGTGTGTGTTGGTGGGGGGTGTGGAGGATGTTGTTAGTATTTGCATGGGGGTGTGGGTGGCTGACGAATCACCAGCAGTGGGTGCAGGTGAAAGCTCTACTGTGATGTGAGTCATGGTGCTGCAACAGTTGGAGTAATGGTGTCTGGGTTTTAGCGACCTAAGGAGTGCTGAGGAGTATCGCTGGCCATTTAGTATGTCCTGGGAGAGGGAAGAAGTGCAGGGTGCTGTGTTGTCATTTCCTGTACTGATGGGTGATGGAAAATGAAATCATATGGCTTGGCTTCTTCTTTTAAGCACGCTTTTGCTGGGAAAACCAATAATGTTGCTTCCTGTCCAGATGGGTGATGAGAAATTCAGTGATGTCTCTAGCTCTGCAGTGAATGATGGGAAATCCAGTGATGCCACCTTCTGTACTGATGAGGAATAATCTGACTGTGTTCCTTTTCAAGTTCCTATTTGTTTTAGTTTTCCGAGGTTCTTAGTTAAGCTGCTCCATGATTAGACATCTATCAATGCCTCTCAACCACATTCATTTTGGATTGCAACACTCCGTGTGCTGTCTTGAAGACATCAGATAAAGGGCTTGATTTACTCAGCATTTTCCCGTGTTGTTTGTTACAACATATCCTCACTTGCGGTGCTCTAAATTGCCTGTGTTTGAGCAGACCAGGCCTCCCTTGTCTCCTAGCACTGTCGGGATTTTCTTGATTGTCCTTATCGCCCTTGCTTTTTTTTCATTTATATGAATTTTGGTATTAATGTTTGCAGTGACTAAACTACATGTTTCGCATGGCTATTGGTAGTGCCTGATGGTAGCACAGAAGGTGAGGAAGACTCAACATTTCTATTACAGCACTCATCCCACGAAATGAAATATAGTGCCCCTTTCATCTTCAGCAGTCTGACTCTCAATTTGTGGTAGCTGACTTTGTATAAATTGTCAGTTTCTCTGGTTATGGGAATTCCCAGGTATGTCAAACCTCTCATCCACGGAAGACCCACCTGAGCCTCTAGCATGTCTTTCTCTGCCCTTAATAAGTTAAAGGCCAGCATTTCTGATTTCTGTATATTAAGTCTGAACCCCAATACCCTTTTGAAATGACGAATTATGCAATTTTAGATGCTCCCTTAAAGTAAGGTCCGCAAACCGACCCCGCTTGTGTTCCTTTATCCCCAATGTAATGCCATTGTTACTGTTCCTTATTTTCACTCCCTTTCGGCAAAAAACAATGTAGGAGCACAGACAGCAGTGTGTCAGTAGGGCAAAGGAGAAGGGAGTAGTTTTTTTTTTTCTTCATTTTTTTAAATCAACCTGTTCTTTATTTAGTACCTGCTACCTCAGCGCTAACTCTATTTTGGGGGCTGCTGTTATCCATATTGACCTTATCTGCAGAGCAGGAACACCTGTTTATTACCCTTCTATCATATACCCCCTCGCTGGAGGTTCAGATACCTAGCTGTGGGGAGGGTACTTAACAGCTGCTAACGTTTTGGTGTTGCTTTTAGTTCGTATTCCTCTGTCAGACTTATTTCACTGGAATTTATTTCAAATTACATCCTATGTGCGGGATGATTAAATGTGGAGGGAAGTTGCAACCCTCTAGCGTCCAGTATGGGATCAAATGTGTTCTCAGGAGAAAAAAAATCAATCATATTTTTCTGAAAAGTTGCAGGGCCTTGCACTTTGATTTGAAAAATTCATTCTCTCGTTGATAATGAAATCTAAACTCTTGATAAGGATAGAGCGCTCAGTAGTGGTAGGAGGAAGAGTGGAAAGGTTAACAGGTGTCATAGAATTAGTAACCATTGGTTGTTAGAGTTTCGGGCAATCTCTCTGCCTGTTTCCTGTTGTCTGAGATAAAAAAGTATGCTATGTGGGATTTGTCAGTTGCGCTGCTGTTCTTGTACTAAGTCCCAGTATGTCATGTTTGCTGTGCACATATTTGGAATTGACCTGTTGAGTTTTTGTAAAGTTGTTGCCAGTTGTTGCAGATAGATGATCTTAAGTGTCAGCTTTCCCTCCCTATAATAGACCATAGGACTTCCTTCCTGTGTCTTGCCTCATTTAAGAACCTATGCAGTATACGTGTAAGAGTCTGATTAGTGTATATAATTATAGAAAATACCTTTCCTCCTGTCTCCCTTAACTTTCGTGCACCAATTATTTATCCCTTTTCTGTTCACTACCAATTTGTTTTTACCCATCTTCTTTCCTTTGTGCATCTTCTCTTTTTTTTATTACTTTCTTTATTTTCTCTCCCTCCTCTCACAGGCAGTTTGCCTCCTCTTTGTACATCATACATTCTACTTCTCTATTTCTCTATCTTTATATCTCGACTGCTCTTTATCTCACGGTTCCTATTTCCATCTCTATTCCTTTGTCCATCTCTTTTTTCCTGTTTTGTAATTTAACTCTTCACCTCTCTCTCTCCATTCTTCTTAGCTTGCACTTTACTTATTTATCACCATTTGTCTAACCCTCTCTCTTCTTCACTCCCTTTTCCTTGATACCCCGTCTTTGATTTCCTTTACAGCTCCCTAATTTGATAACCCATCTAATCCACGTCACATTTAGTACATGACAGCAGCTGGATTTGATCCCTCACGGATGAGTGCTATAAATTAAAACATAAGTCCCTTATGCTACAAAAGGGAGAAGTCCTGAAGAGCTGTGTTGCAAAGCTGATTCACTTCTGGACCACCATCCAGCAGGCAGGTTGTGAAAACGGAACACTTGGTCTTGGGTTTTTACCCTGATGTGCTTTGGAAACCCACACCATTTCACCTAATCATCAAAATACCCATGGTTCATCTCCCATGTAGGCATATATTAAGAAAAACATCAGTAAATCAATAGATTGCTAATGCCATTCATTTATTAAGTACAACAGCATCTTGACTATGAAACTCTGTTTCTAGTACACTGTCCTACCATTTTCTCTTACGTTTGTATGCTAGCAAATTGCCAGTAGTGTGGTGGCGGTCACCATTAGTATAGAAAATATCAGGAACTAACTCTAATTTTTCTTTTGTGGCTTACTGCATTCAGTTCCAACAATGGCAATAGTGGAGATGACAATCCTAGCAGCTTGTGGGTGTCACATCAATCAAACACAGTACTTGTAGGGCCAGCTTACCCAAAGGTGGTTTTCAAAGCAAGAAGTTTTTTTGAAAAGAGGCAAAGGAAGATGCAGAATGTGGAATAGAACTAATGACTAATATCAGAACCAGTGGATGAGAAACTTCCAATTCATGACACACAGACTTGGGAAAGATGCTACATCCCAACTGCCGGACCAGACATTGTAGTCCGTTTAAGCACATCTTACTGAGATGCATATAGAAGTCTCAACAAGGGACTTGGACACGTTCCTATCCAAAAGATAACTACTTCATTTTTCTGAGCAATCAAATTAATATTGTTCTTTAAATCCTCGGAGAACTCTGCTAATCTTTCGCATAAGCAAGGAAGAAATTCTTCTTTATCCCTCTGCACACATTCAGTTTCTCCTGAAGTTCATGCTTTTGAAAAGGCTTTACTTAAAGATTCAGAGAACTTGGTAAGAAAGACTTTCAACAAGGGAACGGTTTAGCTCTACGGTAGAAAGATACGATCAGGGGATAAGGACAGCTATCAATTTAATTGCCCCCCCTAAGAAATCCAGACCCTTGGCCTGTAAGAAAGAATCCTCTCCTTGGTATATCAAGGAACTCAAGGATCTGCAAAGACTTTATAGGCTGCAGGAACGTAGATGGAAACTTAATCAGAACCCAGTAGAAAGAGACAAGCTCGGGTCTCTCCTTGGGGACTATAAACTGGTGATTAAAATGTTAAAGCAGACTATTTCACATTTAAAATTAAGGAAGCAGACAATGCTCCTAGGGAACTCTTTAGAGTGGTCCGCTCCCTTACTTCCCAAACCTCCCCTCCCACCAGAATTGCAGAATTCCCAAGCTTTTTGCAGTGAGGTCGCTGACTTCTTTAAAAACAAAGTCCTTCAGATCCATGCTAATTTTGATCAACACCCGATGTATCTGGACCCTAACGTCCATGGGGGGACTTGGTAACTAACAACGATCTGGCACTTACCAGATTCCAACCATTGCTGGTGATTAGGATTAAATAATTGTTGTCAGGAGTTAAGGCCAGGTTCCCTAACAATCCCTGCCCCCCTAATATACTGAAACTTGCTCCGGACTTGGTGTCCGCAGCATTAGAACTGGTCTACCAGGAGATATTGAATGCCGGAGTCTTTCCCCCCTCCTGATAAGAGGCATTTGTTATCCCATTCAAAAAGAAACCAGGAGGTGCCCCTAATGATCTTAAAAATCTTTGTCCCATCACTTTATTACCTGCCCGGGCCAAAATTCTTCAAAAACACCTCAATATTGAACTTGCCCGGTTCTTACAGGACACTGGCTGCTTAGACCCCTCTCAGCACGAATTTCATAAAGCGCATAGCACAGAATCCGCGCTCATTGCCGCCTTGGATTTGATCCGTAGACTGGTAGATCAAGGGGACGGTGCCATTCTAGTATTATTAGATCTCTCAGCTGCATTCAACACCATCTCGCCGCAAAAAGATTAACCATTGTGAGCTGGCCAAGCTGGTACATTCCTTTGGCTTCCAGGTTGCCTCCTTTGTTGACGACACCCAGCTTATTATCCCAGTCAATAGGAACTGGGAGGAGGCAGCCAACAGGTTTTACAACTCCATGAACGAGATTAATAAATGGATGAGACATAACTGGCTCAAAATGAACGGAGAAAAAGGGAAATTCAATTTTTTGGGCTCCAACAGTTCTTTATGGAATTCCCGCTAGTGGCCGCAATCTTGCATCCACCTACCAGCATCCATTCCAATGGCAAGGGAACCTAGGGATCCTATTTGACAACGCCTTATCTTTTGATCAACAGGTGAACCAGACCATTAAACATGTTACTGGACGATCAAAACCCTCCAGAAAATTCTCCTCTATATCAGAATTTCGGTGACCCGGGCTTTAGTTATCTCCAAACTGGACTATTGCAATGCTTTGATGTTGAACATCAACAGAGCGTCTCTTCACAAACTGCAACTGATTCAGAACACCGCAGCCCGACTGCGATTGGATCTTCCATGCTCTGCTTCCGCCAGCAGCAGCTTGAGGCAGCTGCACTGTTTACCATTAGAGAAGAGCATTATTTTCAAAGCTCTTTGCCTAACACATATCAGGAAAGAGGACACTTTTATGCCTTTCCGGAAGCTGCTAAAAACTTGGCTTTTTTCCATCAAATTATAACTGTCTTTCCAGCATGTCTCTTCTTCTCCCTTGTCTTTCTTCTCACTCACTTGCACTACTCTCCGCATAGCGATTCAATGCCACGGACGGAATGTGCTTTACAAATACAAATATACACACACATACACTACGGGAAGCATCAGTACTTATGAAGTCAAAAAGTTGAAACAAGTGATAAAACCAGCAGATAAAAGGGAAACAATAATCATACAACACATTGATGATCATCTTATTCCCATAAACCTGACCTCTGGAATTGGAGTTGATTCTCCTTCCAGCATAGTAAGTGATAAATCTGAGATCCTGTTTAAAAAACACTCTTTCTTGCAGTGGAGTGAAGCCATCACTGTAAACATCAGTACAAATCTTCAGCTCATGATGCTGAGAAGTTAGTTTCTACTCATTAAGACGAAACAACAGATGAAACATACAAGGCTTTAGTTACTTGCCTTTTGAAAAAGTATGTATTACTACGGATATGTAGGTATTGGAATGACACTCCTCCAACCACCCCAAAATAAAAGTTGCAAAAGGTACAAACATAGTAATGTGGAGATGGTTTCTTTGTAATATGTTTTAAATTCACATAGATCCACCCACCATCCATTCTTTGATTGTTTTCCCTTCTAAGAAGGGGTGAGGCCCAGCAACTCCCATCACTTAAGTCCCGTGTTCATCCACCCCCCCCCCCCTCCCAGGGCACACACAGATGCCACCTGGAGGTCAAGTGCCACAGCTGCACAAATTTATTCTCACATGCTGTAAAATGGCTACAAACTGTCGTGTTGGTATGTTACAAATGAATTGCAAAGCTGCCTCGACCAGTGCCTTTCTGTACACATGCAGTGATTTCTTTTTTTTTTTTTAAACCGTAGTAGCAAGCATAAATATATAATCTGTGACAGCAAAAATTGTACATCTATATAAAGGAAAACTTATCAATTTAGTAATAAAGCGGACAAAGCAATGACTCCATAACCTGATATGGGATTAATTATATTAAGGGGGAGTGGAGGGAAACACAAAAGCGCTGAGAAGGGAAGGGATAGAGTTAAAAAAACAACTCATAACTCAGTACCGTAGGTTACCTTAGTTTTTGGTAAGTACATGTTAAAAAAAGCACCTATATTGATTTGCACTGCAGTGAAGAATTATGTGCATTCTGGTGTTTAACATTCCACCTAGTAGACTAAGTGGTGTGAGTAGGGGTCCACCATGGAGGCAATGTTAATGAAGCTGCCTTCTTTCTGGTTGAATGTAAATGTCCTGCGAAAAAGTGCTGTAAACATATTGTGCTGTTGTTTTCCCAGCATTAGAGTTTGTTTATTATGTTATTGAGTCATTGCTGCTGCAGGAGAAGGTGATGCATTTTTTGAATGACTTACAAATCCTTTGTATGTTTGTCTTCCTGTACAGTTATCTAGCTTTAACTTTTTGCAACAGCTTGGTTGAACAACTGTGTTGGTCACTTCAACCATCGCTACTTCCTTTCCTTCTGTGTCTTCATGACCATGGGGTGTGTGTACTGCAGCATCAGCAGCCGAGAGATGTTTCGAGAGGCTTATGCAGCTATCGAGGTGAGAAAACCTAGGCTTTACAGCAGGAGTCATTCCTTCTCTCCTAAAAGGAGGTAAAAATGTTGATAATATGTTATATTTAGGCTTTTGCTTCATGTGAGTAATGGTTAATCTCTCTGGAAACAATATAATGGCGGAAAGTATTTTCCATATATTAAAATCTTAATTTCCCCCACTACAATTAAATTCTGCAGTTGATGTTGAAAAGTGAATGATGATAGGATAACAACATATATGTACAAAATGCGAATGTGTTTTCTTTACATAAGCATTGCAAGGTTTTCAGAAAAAAGGTATACTTACAGCAATTGGATGTAGGGTCATTTTATTGGGTCTAGTGCAGCAAGTGTAAGTGTTGATACTGGATGAGATACTATCACTTTAAATGGGGTTGTCACTTTATTTTGAAAATCGTAAGTGCTCTTCCTTAGCTGATAACCCCACGTACGCCTGTTATAATCTTTTGCACAACCATTGAGGCCTTTTCCTTGTTTTGTTCTAGCTATTTTCAACCTTTGAATTTTACTTGCTGGGCTGATAACCAGATTTGTTGTGTTCTGATTCTTACATGTATGTGAGGTTATGAGTGTATGTAGACATAAGATGTAGCAATGAGCAATGGGGAATAAATGTGTAATGGAGACTGTAGTGATAGTTTGAGTCTTTTTCGTGTATCTTTAAGAATTTCTTCTGTAGTCAAAAAGAGCGAGCTACTTCCCTACGGTAGTGCTCTTTCTGGTGGGAACTCTTTCTGAGTATATATTTCTCACCTTTAGGCTATCCCAAGACTAGAGCTAGAGAACTTCAGCAGTAGTGCTCTTTCGTGTCAGCAGGTGGCATTGTGTGGTTCTGCTTTGGCTCAGCACTGCTACAGAAGTGACGAAGTAGAGTAGCACACAAGCACCACCCCTGTGCACTGAGTTTTGTAGCTTTTCTCTCCAGTTCCGTGCCATCAGACTTGCAAAACAATTGTTTGTGACAGTGTGCCAGTCTTTAATTTGTGATCTTTTTAGATGTTTAAGAGGCCACTTCACAAAGGGGAGATGGGAGATCATTGAGAAATCTGCAGTTGGACAGAAGTACCCATGAGAAGTTACTTCTCTTGTGCAGCACTCTTCCTGGTGGATAACAGCAGACTTCTCACTATTAGAATAGATACTAAAGCATTACTTCCTAAAGGTGGAACGTCTGAGGAGTGAATTCAGACCAAAACGTCCAACAGAACTAAGGAAGCAGGCACTCCTGCCTTGCCTGTCAAGACAGTAGTGCTTTTTGAATGTATGTGCCGATGACAACGTTGCAGCGAGGCAGATATCAAGAACAGGCACCCCTTGTGCCAATGCTATTATCTTGTCTTTGGCACCTAATGAAATAGGTGCTCAGGGCCCTTTGGGGCTGCCTTTTAGCCATTGCATAATAGATTTTAGTGAAAAGGGTATCCAATCTTGCAGGATCCTCTTGGGCACCGTCCTGACATTCTTCCACTCTAGAAACTGATAAAGATCTGATTATACACCCAGTGTGGTTTCCTCTGGTCTATGTAAAAGCTTAACACCCTCTGTGGATGGAACCTCTCCTCTTCTTTCGAAGGATAAGGCATAGTGAAGAATGCAGGCAATGTTATTGATTGGCCGACATGGGTAGGGTGTTGCGACCTTAGGGAGGAAAGCTACCTGAGTCCTCAACACCAGCTTGTCTGGGAAGAAGGTAAAATAGGATAGTTGTACAGGCAGCACCTGCATGTCACTTACATGGTGTGCTAACATGATTGAAACAAGACTATTTTCAGTGACAATAGCCTGTGTACAGGCTTGAAGTGTTTGCACATAAGGAACATCAAGACATGATTATATAAAAACATATAGTGTATATTGTACATAAAACATAGTCCAAAATTACATTATTCACAAATGCTGTGCACACTATGCAAATACTGAGTCAGTACTCATTCCCCTGGCAGTGCAGGAATCACAATATCATGCATCCTAACAGCACGGCATGAAATGCAGCAGTTTGTTTAGAGTAAAATACATGAATCATCACAGATCACCATAGGCCTATCAGTAACTATAAAGAAACATGGATCCAGGAACACCTGCCCTCCTGTTAGCAGGATTATGGTCGTCGCAATAGCCTGGTTACAATTAGTGCATTGGTGCCCAGAGTGTAGGCTGCAGGAGTCCCTGCGGACCTACAATATGTACTGTGGTAATTTACAGGTTTCTTGGGATTAGCGACTTCCTGAGGTGGTTGGGAACCCAACCTGCAGTGCCACCAAGAAGGAAGGGTACCTCCAAAGCACGTCCTCCCCTAATGGGGACACGCCAGAGGGGAGACCTTGCTGGATCCCACATGCATGCAGCAGAAGAAGGCAGCTGCTGCAAGTGCAACCAGGGCAGTGCGTCTCAGGCACTGGGAGAAATCGGCATGGTCTGGGCACCCCGAGAATGGATGGAGCAACTGGCAGGTGAGGTGTGCTGTGGTCATCAAGGAAGGCGGAGCTGGGGTGAACTGGCTCTGCAAGTCTTGAACCCCGTTGCCTGCGAGCGTGTGGTGCAGGAGCAGTTTCAGTGCTCTCCTGCGGGGTTTCTGCCGGGACCCACGTTGGGAGAGGACTCCGTGTCAGCATGCGCTGAGTCCAAGGGGTGGGGCTGGCCACAAGGATCCCACAGAGTGCCAACCTGCCCCAGGTTTCAGAACAACGCAGCTTTCACTGGGCAGCCGCGTCATGTTTTCACAGCTTCACTAGCTGCCTGCAGGGCATGAAAAGTAAAAGAACACTCTATCCTCAACAGCTTCTAGGAAGACGTTGGTGGCCGGACTAGGGGAAGAACACAAACTGTTCCACACTTGCTGTCAGAGTAAATTGAGATCAGATAGCACTCGTGCAGGACAAAGTGCTTACCACACACTTGTGATTACAGCAGCCAGGAGCACAAATCCAAGTCGCTCACCCAGCAATAAATTTGTCTATGGGGAAAAAAAAGAAGCGCTCACCATGTGCTGTTTGTGTGGACTGCGGGGCCAGACTCAAGGTCCCACGGCCAATTCTTGGGCAGCCCAGTCCCAGGAGAACACTTGGGGGCACCTACAGGCAGGCAGGCCAGCACATAAAGGCAAACAATGGCTATTAGTCCCGGCAGTCAACAGTGCCTGGTGAACCCAAAGTCCAGGAGCAGCTGGCAGCAAGGTAACAAGCAGAAAAGCAACCTAGTGAGTCCTTTAGGCCACCCAACTAGTAGCAGGGCAACAGCAGAAAAGCAGTCTAGATGAATCCTTTGTGCAGCACAGCAGACGGAGGTTCAGTCCCAGTTCCAAATATGCTCTCCAAACTTGGGGTCAGAACCCGTGTATTTATACTCAAAAATGTATTTGATGTAAGAGGTGACATCAAAAGAACCCTTTTAAGTGTAACACAAACCCCTTTCAACCCAGCCCTGGCTCAAGACATCAGTAAGGGATAAATAGGCCCTTTGTGTTAGGGCAGGACACAGCATATTGACATGCAAGGTGTGAACCACCTCTCCCAGCCCAGGAAGACTATCATTATGCAGATAAATGCAGATGCCTCTCCTGTTATACCCATCCCTCCGTGTTGTGGCTGTCTGGAAAGTATGCACAATGTTTAACTGTCACTCTGCCCTAGAAGTAGAGCACAGGGAAATGCCCACATTCTAAAAGTGGCATTTCTAAAATAGTAGTGCAAAATCCAACTACCCCACTAAGCAGGATTTCTCACTACCATTTCAAACATACGCAAATCGCTACTCCTTCCAGATCAGATATTGCCACTAAGTTATATATGAGCAGCCCACCCAGTGGTGAAAAACAAAATAGGCTGTTTGTCACTAGGACACGTACAACATTTTACCTTTTACGTACACAGCACCCTGCCCATGGGCTTTCTAGGGCCTACTTTAGAGGCGACTTAGGTGTAATAAAAGGGGAGCTTAAGCCTTGGCAAGTAGTTTGAAATGCCAAGTCAAGGTGGCAGTAAACTGCACATGCAGGCTCTGCAGTGGCAGGCCTGAGATAGGTTTGAAAAGGCTACTTTTGCAGGTGCTGCAATCAGCACGGCAGGCCCACTAGTAGCATTTAATTTACAGACCCAAGGTATATGATATACCACTTTACAAGGGACTTACAGGTAATTCACATATGCCAAACAGGTGTAAGCCAATCATACCATTGTTTAGGGGACAGACCATACACACTTTAGCACTGATTAGCAGTGGTAAATTGCCCAGAGTCCTAGATCCAACAAAAAGAAGATCAGAAAAATAGGAGGAGGAAGGCAAAAGGTTGGGGCATAACCCTGCAGAAAGGGCCATTTCCAAACAAAACCTCCCTCCAGCCTAATGCCACATAGACCAGTCAGTACCTTGATGGTCTTCCCTGCTTGGGCCGATAGAACGTGGACAATTACCTGCAACCTCAGGGGCACGTGCCAGTTCTACGCCTCTCTGAACCCAGTTGGATCCCTTTGTCTATACTTTCAAGACCCATTAAGCTAACCCATGGGAAATTCCTCCTTACCTGTGGACCTCATCTGTCAAGCATCTAACTTTAATCTGCTCACAGATGCATCCCAGTAGGCAGACACTAGCACCATGGCCAGCAAAGTGGTGTGGCCCATTCCACCCCTTGGGTCTGGCTTCTGTCCCCAAACCAAGGATAAGTCTGTCCATAAGGACGGCAACAACCAGAGGCCACTAACCGCTGTCCGTGTCAAGAGCCAGGCCCCAGACCATCTAGGGGTGTATGTCCTCTGTGGCTTCTCAGAGTGGGAGGCGGTAGCGCCATGTGCATCGCATCAGTTCTCTACTCCACCTCCCACCGGTGCAGGGGTGGTATCCTGAGACTGGTCCTCCAGCCCAGGGTCTGTACCCTCAGGCTGGACGGGGGCGAGGAGCAAGGCTTTCCTCTCCTGGCCCCTCCTTCTGGGGTTCCTTACTGCCCTTTTGGGAGTGGTACCCCCAGAATCCAGAACTGTTAGGGCACTTGTGTTAGCTGTCCTGCTCAGCTCTCCCACCAGTTCAGTGGTTCTGCCCTGTAACTGGTCTCCCAGCCGAGGGTCTGCACCCTTGGGCTGAACTGGGATCAGAGGCAAGTCCTTCCTCCCCCTGCTCACCTCCCCCCCCTTCTAGAGTTCTGCACCCTTCTACCAAGAGTGGTACCCCCAGAAGATAAAATGATAGAGACGCTTGTGGCAGCCACCCCTCCTTCCAGGACTGGGGTGATACCCTGAACCTGGCTCTCCAATCCAAGGTCTATACCCATAGGCTGGACAGGGGTTAGGAACGCGTCCTTCCTCCCCCCTACTCCTCCATCTGGGCGTCGGCACCCTCCTTGGCTGAGTGGTACTGCCCGTCATCAGAACTGGTTGGACGCTTATGTCAACGGCCCTTCCCCACCCCCCAAGTTCTCCTGGCGCTATGGGGTCTCCCTCAGTAGATGGTCTCCCAGTACAAACTAAATCCCCTTCCTAGGGCCCCCTCTGGGTACTCACCAGGATCTGGGGCTGGGCATAGGGCACCCTGGGACGTCTCCCACCCCCACCACTCCTCCTCCTTGGAGAACGGACATGGGACCCTGTACCCACCACACTATAATGGGACCTGTTTGGACTACTATGAACCTCCTCTGCCCTTGGTTGGGGGAACCTGAGCCACTCCCTTTGGGATCACCCCCAAGTGCCTTACCAGACTTTCTGGTACTCACCCAAAGGTCGGCCTTCTTTGCAAGTTCCCTGAGGTCAGAGAACTTACACTCCAACAGGTGTTGCACAGCCCTGGAAAACAACAGAACATGTGTTCTTTGATAACCAGATTGTACAGCCTTTCAAAATTGTTTGCTATGCTATCCTTCAACCACCCATCTAGTGCTTTGCAACAATCCTCCACAAACTTCCCCCAAGACTCGTGAGACAGTTCCCTCCTGCCCCTCAACTTCACCCTACACTCTTTAGGGTTGAGCCCATACTTTACAATCAGTTCATGGGGTGTACCTCTGCCTGTTACTCCTTTCTAGGTCCAGAAGGGCATCCCTACCATCACCAGGACTCTATCTCCTCAAGCCAGACCTAAAACTATGCTCATGGGTCAGTATACCTTCCTCAAAAGCAAGCTTTTCTCTGGTGAAGTCTCTTTCAGCCTCCACCATCCTCTCCTCCATGGCAAGCCTTTTTTCCTCTAAGGTCTGTCTTTTCTTTTTCCCCATCTCCTGAATGGCCAGTTACCATTGTTTTACCTCACTTTTTAGCCTGGCCTTCTCCAATCTAAACTAATAAACAATAAAATTACCAATAAGAGAGCAGGAGAATCAGAAAATGCATATATTACAAATGAGAAACAGGGAGATTTAATGGTTCTGTGTATCACCTCCCTACACTACTACGGGATAGGAGACTAGCGCAAATACGTCCCCCATTATGGATCAGGCTCCATAGGAAACCACGGGCCAGGAGATTAGCGCAAATATTCAAAGCTTCTCGGTCTCCGATAGCAAACCTACCCACGCCCGTGTTCCTATGGAGCCTGATCCATAATGGGGGACAGTTGACCTTTACATGTGACTAGACTGATGTGCAGTTGACTTTTGTAAGTGACCGGAGACGTTGTAACTGACAGTTGGAGACTGATTGAGGTCCATATGTAAAATTAAGGAGAAGTATTGAGCTATCTGGTCCTGAAGAAGCGTCATTGGATCCGTATGGACCCTTGAGATGCGAAACATGGTGACCCATTAAAGGGGTTTTTAGGTAGATCCCGCCCCTTGTTGTTTTTTGATGCGATTCAGAGAGTGAATGAACATTATCTCATTCCCCACTCTCCTTGTTGTTTTAACCTTGGCCAAGACCCTCTTTGGATTAATAAATAATTGTCTCGTATTTGGATTTTGAGACAATTTTATTCTTTCCCTTTTTTCTCTCCTTTCTATTCCGTGTCTATATCTTTTTTTATGGCACCAAAACATTGAGATAAGATCTCCGGCAAAGAACCCCCCCTCATGGGATGCCTGTCAGACATTGCAGCGCCGGTCTGACGGGGAGCAGACCCCATGATGAAGCATGACATCCATGTGGATGTGTGAGGGCTCTTGCTTCAAACAATAGGCCATCCTTGTATTCTCTTTTCTATCTTGGAACAGTGTATCTTTGTTTGTTAGAATCAGAAAACGCAACACGTAATGGTTTAAGTGCAGAGTTTGTAGTGCAACAATTAGTCACTGTGGTATCATGCAAACGCAAGTCCTATCCTCACCACTGATCACCAAAGTTAGAAATAGGGATTTCTGGTTGGCTAGGGTATGCACCTAAGCCAGGCAGAACCCACCACTCTAGTTCTCCCCTTGCCTCTCATAGTCTTCTTTGCGTCCGCCACGTAGAGCAGTTTTTGTCCCATTTCCTAAAGTATGCCTAACCCTAATAAACCACCCTCTCCACCATCATACACCAGTCCATGTCCCTCTCCCATTTGATGAGTTCTGGTACTGATTTTGCCCCCAACTGCTGGGTTATGTTCTGTTGCGCCACTGTGAACCTTAATGCCATTCACGGTTTATGCTAGTTTGGCACTGTTTGGACACCCCATACATTTAACAGAAACTCTTTATCTACCCACACTGAAGGGAGACCAGTCACCTGCAACATGCAGTGTGTCATTCCCTACTGAAAGCTCCGCAGTTTGGGAGAGTCCCCCGCAGTGTGGGAAAAGGTGCCCAATTACCCAATTTCCATGGTGCACATTTGTGAGGCACCTCTTCCAATCCTGTGTAAGGTAACTCGGGACTAGTAGACCCTGTGCAGTATCCAGAGTTGGACGAGCCTGAACCTTACCCTAATGGTAATTTCTCTGGGGTCCTGGAGGCTTCCTCCCATTCTTCCTCTTCCATGTCCCCAAGATCCTGTTCCCATTTGGCCTTCAGGTGACCCAGGATGTCTTGGGAGTTATTGATTATTTTCTTGTATACTAAGGATGTGGTGCCCCTGATCATGCAGTCGACCAGCAGCCTGTCCTCTGGGGCGGTGGGGGGCATTCTGCAAGAATCAGACCCCGCGGAACGCAAGATCTCAAGGGGTGCCTTACCTGAATGTAGTGAAATATTTTGGTGCTTGCCATTTGTTAGGACTCTCTGAGGGTGTCAAGAGGGCAACATATCCCTCCCATCACAAGTAACCCATTTATGAAACCGCTACTGTGTTCAAACGTGTGAACCTCTTCCGGTACCCGAATGCCTCAAGTATGTCACTGTCCCATAGCGGGGTCTGTTCCGTGGGGGGTGCCTTTCCAACTCAGAATGCCGTTGCCTCTCCCCATACCATCTCATTATTTCAGTGTGTGGTAGTAAGGATTTCTAAGGAGCCCTTCTGTACAATAATGTGGGATACCTCCTGGTTCCCATCACAGATCTGTTCACTCGGACCGCTGGCTGCATGGCCTCCTTTATGGCTGTAATCTTCAGTGGTTTTGGCGAAGTTGGGAAACTCTGTGTGCATTGGGAACAGATGAGGAATCCGTTCTGGAACGAGGGATTTTGAATGGGAGCAATGTTCATCTTGATTCCCTCACACCTTTTCTTTTAAACTAGGGTGACGCGATGGGGTGGAGTCCTTCTTTTCCTTTTTATGTTTGCTCTTGGACTTCAACTTACCTGCAGACTTCGAATTAGAGGTGGATCGTTCACATAAGCATCCACAGGACTAAGGCAGAGACTTGACCTGTAATGTGGATTGGGAGCAAGACCTTAGTATTGAGAGCAATCTGTTCTTGTGTTTAAGGATGTAGAGCTTATCCTCCAGGACCTGGATAACCTTTGGATGCATGAGAGCACACTTGTTACACGTCTTAGAATTATTAACGAACCCCGTGCATTATAGACACACCTCGGGCAGGCCCATGACCCGCATCTGCTTTCTGCAGTCTCGGCACAGCTTGAAGCCTATGGTTTGTAGAGGGGGCATCATTCCCTGGCACACTATCTAATAGTTTTGGATACAGACAAAAGTTGGCAGCGGAACTCTAGATTTGTGTTGGAATGAAGAAACTAAGTGATGTCAGCATGCAGGGATCGCTCATGTGTGCTGCTCTACTTCAGCACTTGGGGCAGCGTGAAGCCAGTGCATGGGAGCATGATGCCACCTACTGCCACACAGGCAGCACTGGTTTTGAAGTTCCCAGGATCCAGTCTGGTGCCTAGATTTATTCTAAAGGTGAGGAATCTGCGGTTAGGCACAACCATCAGAAAAGGGCTTCACCAGTATGGCCAGTGAGGAGTGAGCACCCACACTTTTTCTAAAACTTTGGATACAAAAGCAAGTGACAACTGCAGCAGTATATATGAACGTTAGAGATAGGAGTGGAATCTGCAAAGAAGCAATCCAGTTCTTCGCTGTTTCACAAAACTTGTATTGGTCTTTTTTAGCAGCCAACAATGGATATAAATTGTTGATTGCTATACCTTTTTACAGTCATTTTGTGAAAATAAGCAACTAGTGCTCATATTTCACCAACAGTGCATTGGATTGGTGGATTCTGCAGCATCAAACCTGTGGTCTCATAAGTTCTAGTCTTAGCTAAGGTATCCCAAACATAAATACTGGATGCCTGTTACAACACTGCCTGTTTTGATGATTACTGAAAATTATACCTGTCCGGTTACAGGAGATTAAATCAATTGCAATCTTTTCATGGAATGCAAGTAATTTAGCAGTAACTACCATGATGTTTGAGATGCATTGCCATATTGTCACAGTAAGTGAAGTAAATATTGTGGTAGAGTGGCAGAGGTAAATGGGTGTGTCAATGTCTTCAGTGATCCTTCCAGAAACAGTCTAAGGGCAGTTGTAGACCACATATGCTTTATTGGTGTCCGTAATCGCCTATAGAATGCATTTATCACAGTGACCATTTACAGCTGTGTTTTAGCCAGAAAATAAAGCCTTGTGACTACTTCTCTAGTAACGCTCATCCATATCCCTGTTTATTGATCATTAGAGGGAACCACTCCTGCAGCCCTCAACCGACATGTAAAAATAAAAGGCTGCATCTGAAGCCGATATTCCCTCCACATTACAAAAAAAGCATGTATCTGTAAAGTGAAAGTGAATGTTTTCCACCTATATGCTGTCTAAACTGCATCAAATGGTTGCGTTGATTGCAGCCTAGTGTTTTGTGCTTGCACTACATAGGTTGCAGTGTGTCCATTATTGGGCTGTTTTTTCAACAAGATAATGTGTGTATGGTTGTGAACATCCAAAAATGATAAAACAAAAAAGAGATTGGCAAGCTAAGCATCCTAGTGATTAGACACATCTAATCTTTATTGGCAAAGGAGGTTGTGAAAGGTGGTAGTGCCCTCTAATTTCTAGCGTTAACGGTCTAAGCTTGGCACACATTTATTTAAACACATGGATTAACATTCAGGGCTGATATTTCTCTTAACCTGAGTCTACAGACAGTCTCGTCTCACTGGCTCTGCTAGTAGTATTTGGGTGCATGAAAGGCAGGATGTGTGCAGTTGGTTTTATGAGCAAGAACCATTTGCCCCCACCAGCCCACCTACAGCTCTATATAAAAGGTAACTGCAGTAATTTTATTCCCCTCCAATAGAAAATGAAAATGCTTGACAAGGAGAGACTTCAGTTTGCAGCCAATCAGGTGGGATATCCTTTTAGGGTTTCAAGAGAATGGTTAGTTCAGACAGTATCAAAGCAAAGATTAAGCTCAAGGTTGCGTGGCGGGTTGAGTAAGAACATCACTGTTTATTTCAACATTTTTATTAGTCACAGTGAAAATATTTGCCTTAACACAGCATGAGGGGTTAGATGTATTAAATATCAAGGCCCCCAATTTCATGCACATTGAAAGTGGGTTAACAATTTAAGAGATAAACACAAATGCTTGTGTCAATCAATTTTGTATGAAAAGGGGTATCTTGTAGTTCTTTTTAAAATGCTTTTGATACTGTCAGCTGACCTTCTGTCTCTTGGAATCTCTTACATGCAACTTAAAACATTAACTTCTAAAGTTTATTTAAACTAACTTGGGCTATTGCCAAACATGCATGTACTTCCTGTAAGTCCTGTGGTCTTGTCAAGTGTTGAGTAGTCATCAGATCAGTGTGTACTGGCCATTTTGTTTGCTTTATAGTCATCCTGTCCCACAATCCACGTCTTGTCAGTCCATTGTGTCATCTTTATTGGTTGTGAGTGCTTCTGTACAGTAAAACCTCCTCTCCAGGGTATTTTGCACTGACTCATTTGCTGCCACTGGTAGCCTTTAGTAGATTAAGACCAACCATATACCACAAACTAAAAGTGTACTCAGACCTCTTAACTGACAGACTTGCTTGACTACCATGATGTCAGCCAGAAGTTGCATGGTAGCAGTTGTACTCACAGTAATGTGTTTTACCATTTAAGGTTAAAAATATTTTTAAAAGATAAATCCCAAAATTTAACAGATTACTGGTCTGAGAGATAAGGAGTTCATTGAAACTACTGAATTTCATTTTCCCTTAACAATCGGTTTAACAATTTAAATGTCAACTTGAAATTCCAACAATATATTTAAGAAACCGGAAGAATTCTATTTTGTGCTTTGAAAGTTAGTAGCAGTGCTGCTGCTTATTTTTCTTGTGCAGTGTTTAAATGCATCTCATTCAGAAAAATTCACTTGAACTATTTTATCAGACCAGTGGATGTTTGCATGGAAACTTTATTCCCTATGCAGCTGTGTTTGCATGGAAACGTTAATTATTTTGCAGGTGTAGAAACTTCTGTGTTCCTTAAGCAAGAATCCTTACCAGGCCTTTTTTCCACATATTAGTGAATGCAGAAAATGTGTGTTACTTTAACGGGTAGACAAGCAATGCATAGCACGCCAAAGTTAATGCTACAATAGCACAGAAGAGTATATTAAGCAGCACCAAGAACAATTATCCCTACATATGTCACTAAGGCCCATATTTTTTGCAAATGCACTTGTATCTGGATTACATCTGAGTACAAAGTCTATGGTCTATATTCCAGTCAAACTCATTTGTTCGACATATCTGCCATTTCACTAAACAGAGGTCCTGGTCGATTTTGTAGATGCATACAGGCTGTGTCACTACCAGCACCTGGGAAATTGTGAAGAGACATATAAATGATAATGTCCTGGAAGGGATTTTGATTTGAGAGCGGATGATGATTTTCAGCATTCAATCGCTTAAATAAATACATTCTATGACGCGTGTTAGTCCAAAGATTGCTATACCTTTCTTTTCAATCCGAGCATAGCTGTGGATCATCTTAGAAATGAATATGACTGAAATTGGGAAGATGGACTTTAAAATGCTAATGACCGGCTTATCTCTTTTCAAATGTGTGATCTGGATCAGGCAAGGAAAACCAAGAGTCTTTAGCAAAGTTCCAGATAATATCAGAAAGATAACACATCTGAGGTTTGAACTAGGTGTTTCAGAGGGAAAAACATGAAACTGACAAAAGGGATGTAAAAAGTACAAAAGTTGTCCGAAAGCTGAATTGCAAGGTCTTTCTGTAGGCTTGGATGAAAAAGGTAATAGCTTTTAGATCCTGAGCCTCCACAGATGGTTTCACACCGCTTGTCTTGTGAAACCGAAGAGTTGGCCCAGAAGAACTAATGCCACCTTCATACTGCTGTGCCACTGCTTGTTGCCAAACCATGCAGACAAAACAGTTGTGAAGCCTGTGAGAGACATTTTTTTAATCATTCTTTGGACAAGTGGCAAGTGCAGTTGTGCTCTATAACCATGTACTGGGTGCATTCCTTTGTGATTTTATGGATGCCTCTTCATTTGGTTGCTCAGATAAGATGACCCAGCATGAATAGTGTACTTGATTAGAGATTTTAACATAGACATTAGCTGCAGGACTTAATAATACTCAAAGATTATAAAGTAGAGTTCTAGGATAACAACTAGTAGTGGGTGAAATTTAATCTGATGTACACCAAAATTAAATTCAATGTTATACGTGAATTCTCCTGTAGGCAATAAATCCAAACATGATGTCTTCAAAGTGAGTACTGAAACATCCAAATTATTTCTGTATGGTTTAATTCAGTGGCTAGAATTGTCCTCTGCTCTGTGGGAGATAACAAGGTGATCAATTTAGGATGTATTCCAATTGACTTATTGAATACTTACTAAGCATATGTTCTAAATTATTATAGTATGTTAGTTATGCTGAGAGAGAAAACAACAAATACTGAATATATTTTGGAGATCATTGCTGCCTAGTGTTTACGTTTAGTTCCTGTCTTACAAGCTACTTGATGTCTGTTTTTTAATGGCATCTCTTAGAACTAGGATGGACATTTAGTTGTTGAACGGAGGTGGATCCACAACGATGTCCATTGCACGTTAATGCCATTGTTTAGATGCTGGACAAGAATTGCTGCTAGCCCATGAGATTGTGTATTGTGTATGCCACTACATGAAAGGCAGCAATCCAATACAAATCTGTATTGGCTCCATCCCAAAAAGAGAAGTCCAGTCCCAACCGTTATACCGCCATGTTATTCCTGAATGTAAACAAATGTATTTGGCCTTGTTTGGCCTCCTCATTGAGATACATCTTGAATTCATATAACGTCTTACAAGGTACACTTTGTTGCATACCTTTTTAGGCAAACACTGAGAAACACAAAAAGGAGTAGATGGTAATGCTTAAATTAATCTTAACCATTGCCAATAACATTAGACACGTTTTTTCAGTTGTTTCTACACCTTGCTTAAAACAAAACTATTGCTTTGTTACATTTATTACTATACCTTGTATTTTATGAAAGATTACACAGCATTGTTTGGCTGGAAAATAGAATATTGAAATACTTTTTTTAAATTGTTGATTAAAGAATAAACAATATGGACTTTGTTAGAATGCAGAGGCCCAAGCAATAGTGAGTCATTTGGGTAGTCTGATCTAATCAAACATATTAGCTTAACAGCCATTTTAATTTGGTAAACGCACATAATTATACATGGTTTCAAACTAACATTTTTAGCTCATCACTGATTCCTTATAAGAAGATAAAGTTGAGAGAAACATGGTAGCACATCTTCAGTCAAGTAAAAAATATCGAATGTTTTTGCTCATTAAGTGGAAATCACTAACCTAAGGAGCAGCATTATTCAGAAAAGGCAGTAATAACTTTCACCAATGTTAAATGTAAAAGAGTAAAATGTTCCAGGGTGATGGGCCTCTTAAAATGGTTCAAAGTCTAGCTTCTACCAACTTTCATACAGTGAAATTAGGCTTTGGCTACTTTTACACTGTCATTCCAAAGTTTTTTTTTTTTTTTCAATAGCAAAGTTTCTGAAGAGGTCAGAATGGACAGGTGATCATTTTACCACCTACACAGCATGCTCCCAGTTTGATAATGGCAAATCCATCTTCACTCCTATTTAACATGGCTCTTTGGACCCTACTACTCTATGAAGATCACTTTAAAGATATATTTTTTTCTAGCTTTGCATATCGAAAGGCAATGTTTCGTCAAGCAGGTCCATTACAAATAACAAGCATCTTGCTTCAGAACACTTTTTAATTTCTTATTTGAAGAGCATAAAATGGGACCAGGAAGCCAGCAGCCTTATCAGAGAGGGTTTTACACAGTTATTTTAAGGCAGCAGGCAATGTTGAAGCCATTCATTGGCACTTTGACGAGTATGGATTTCTGAACATTGGACTTTACCCATTTTCACTTCAAAATTGGGGTTGATGCATTTGTTTATTTCCTTAGTAATCCTTATGTAACGAATACCTCGTGAGACCTTTTCTATGAAAGGAAAGTGCATTTTCACTTTTTTCTTTTCAGATACTTTTCCTTTGCTGTGCCTTCAGTGATCACAGTAGTTCTTTTTGACAAGACTCCTGCCTTTGTTTGGAATAAGTAATGGAGATACACATATGTGTGTTGTGTTACTTTCTGTAGTTAGCATGTGTGGCATTTGTGATGTGGTGATGCTTAGGAGACTAACAAACAGGCTGGGAGTTTGCAGTGCTCATAACAGGTCTTTTTGCAAAGTGCACTTAAAGAAATATTTTCATACCTAAGAATCCATTGTGCAACAGTGGCAAGTGTAGTATTTTCACCGTGGACCCACTTGGATACCTGCAGAGATTCCTCAGCTCCCTGGTGCTATTGCCACCATTCTCGAGGTCTCTTGTTAGCCGTCAAGATGTTAAAGGTTAAGACACTTTTTCTGTTGAAATGTGGTTTAATGTCATGAATTTAGATGCGGAGACAGATTGCCCTTACCTTCACCTGTGAGAGTGTATATTTTACCGAGTCGCATGACTATGCTCTTTTGATGTCTTTGGGGGGGGAGGGGGCAACTTATCTCCCAGGGTAGGCCAGATCCCTACCTAGCAACTTAGGAAGAGAATCGTTCCAGCATGTACAAAAAGAAGAAAAAATAAAATTACGAACGTTTTCAGCAAGTATATAAGTGGATTAAGCTGAAGAAACGTCTTTGCAACATACAGCCTAACCTAAATGTAACACTTTTTATGTTATATGAACACCAGGAACTAACTGCTGGACCTGCAGTCAGTTTTCTGTTAAGTGATTCACAATTGTTCAACACTGAACCTTTTGAAGCACTGAAAGCCTTACGGATTCTGGTATTAATTCATGCAATCTGCATTTATTTTCCTGGTGTTTGGAAAGGTATGGTTCATTTGAAAAATGCCAATAACCAACTCTTTGGTTATGTTTTCGATCACTGAGAACACATTAACAAACCAGAATTTCATTGGTAAATTTGTAGTGTGTAAAGTTCCCTGGGCATTTTGTGGTTAGTGTGCAGTAGCTCTGCCGGTTACTGTTGTTTACAGGGGTGTACCACTACTGAAGGCATTAGTCACTCCATTTGGATAACCCAAGTTCCTCACTATGTAACCTTGGCTCATGGTAATTAGGCTGAGCCATCTAAGCATACTCCAGGAGGTATTATTGGGTTTGGAGCACAGGCATAGTTGGACTCGGTAATCAGACACAATTTATTTAATGCGTAGTCTGCCATAAATTTGTAAAATAATATATATTTATTCCGAACTCAACCACAGTTGAAGTGTCCTCACCATGTTTTATCAGTACATCAAGGACATTTTTAGGGACTCACGACTGGGCCGGCCATTCTAAATCGGCCATTTTAAATCTAGCACCCTGTGTGCCACAATGCTATTAACCATCGAAGATCTTGAAGCGTCTCGGCCATCTGGAAATATATCTTTCACCATCTCCTAAATGGGCAGAAGAACGCAGAGAAGAGCAGACAGGACCTTTTAAAGATTTTTGGAAAGCGGCCCCATTACTGCACTACTCTAAATCAGGCTGTATGTCTTCAGCATCACAGCCACTGGCTGACTTCCTACATTGAAAGTGCTCTTTTAATTTCTGTACATGCTTTGTATCGCTTTTATTTTAATTTATCAATTATCTTGTTTTGCCGTCCAAACTCAAGGCCTTGTTTTCACTTTTTAGTGGTACAAATGCAGAGCTTTTTTTTTTTAACACTAACCTGCTCACCAGTAAATCAGATCTTTTTTCACTTGGAGGAAATCTTCAATAAACCATATTTTTTGACATTTTAATATTAATAGTAAACTGCCCTTGATCTCGTGTATAGAGGTGATGTGTCATACCCTATTTGACTACATTTGCATACGAATACCACTGTTGCAGGTAGGTAACTTGACCTTGCCTTGCAAATGATCCAGAAAATGATATCACCAACCAGTGGGAAACTGAGAAGGTTGTGTAAGATTACAGTGGGAATAAAGAAGTTACCTTCTGTAATGCTCTTTCTGGTGGATACTCTATCTAACTGCAGATTCCTCGCCATCTGAATATCCTGAGGTGCCAGACTGGGTCCATAGATTTTACTCAGCAATTCCCTTGTGCCCTGGTAGATGGCATCGTGCAGCTCCGTGTTAGGTTTGTCCCATCCTGAAACTGACATCAGGCCACACAAAATCTCCATCTCTTCACATCAACCAGAGTTTCTTTCTGATATCTGTCTGTGTCATTGGACGCAGAACCTTGAGCAATCAGATTTGACAGTGTGCAGATCTGTAATTGGAAGCTTTTGAGAAAAGCAGAAAAAAGGATCCAGTCCACAGTACAGGGAGGAAGAAGGGCTGGTGAGAAATGAGGGTTAGAGTATTGACGTAAAAGAGTGTTACCAAAGGTACTTAGCTTGTTTTGTTGATGCATTCTTCTAACCACAGACTTCTCACATCGTAAATAGATATCAAAGTAGTCCTGCCCCAGGTGGCGAGCTTGTGGAATGGCTCAGACCAAAATGTCCTGTAGGACCAAATGGGCAGAGTGCCCCTCCCGTCGAACCTTGCTATCCAGGCATTAATGCTTCGTGAATGTGTGAACTGATGACCACTTCGCAGCCTGACAGATGTCCAAGACAGTACTCCATTTACCAGCATGGTGATAGCAGCCGTGGGTTCGGTAAAATGAGCTCAGAGGCCTTCTGGAGCCTATTTTATGGCCATTCCATAGCAGATCTTAATGGAAAGCACAGTCCATCTAGAGAAGGGACCTTTCTGCCCTGCTTTTTCCATCTTTGTCCTAGAGAACCACCACAAAAAGTTGATCATCCACCTGTTGGTCCATGGTGCAACTGATATTGAAGCTCAGCGCTTTGTTTGGGTCCTAGTGATGGAGCCTGCCTTCTTCCTTGGAGGGATGAGGTGGCACAAAGAACTCTAGCAGGGTGATAGACTGCTTGATGTGGAAAAGCTTCACCAGGTTTAGGAGGAATGCTAGTCCTTAGTACTAGCTTGCCCGGAAAACGGTAGTATAAGGTTGCTGGACAGAGAATACTTGCGGTTTACTCACATGACAAGCTGACATTATCACTATGGGGCACTTAGTCATTAGGGTTAGCCACCTTAGAGGGCAGCTGTGCTTACGATCTGGGTACCAACCTATCCTGGCCCATTCTGGAGGCACTAGGTCGTTCCTAATCTTGAGGATTCCGGACCTGAAAGTAAGGCTAGAAAACATACAGGAGTCCAAAGCTCTATAACAACTAAAAAGCATCTCTGAGAGAGAAGTGAGTTTGGCACGCTGACGTGCAAATGTTTGGACTCTGCGAATTCTCAGTGGTGGCAAAAAGAGTGAGCCAGGGCCTTCCCCATTTCGGGAAGGTATCCTTCATCACCACCATTCGTGATCCGCTAGGCAGCGTCGTTTGAGAGCGTCTTCCCTGACATTTATAGTTTCTGCCAGGCGTGGTACAATCAGGGAAATGCCCAGATACCTCAAACAGTTCTTGGCACAAGACCCGCAGTCCCACTCCACCTTGCTTGTTGCAGTATCACATGGCTTGGGTGGGGTCTGTGAGAACCTGGACCTGTTCCCCCTTAATGGACAGGAGAAAAGTGTTCAATCCCAAGCAAATTGCTCGAAGTCTCCAACAGATTGATATAAAGGCAGGTTTCCATCAGGGACCAGAGTCCTCTGATCTCCTCCTCTCCCTGATAACCTCCTCAACTCAGCAACAATCCATCCATCACAAACATTAACTCTGGGTAGGTTAGTGAGAGGGTCCACTTACGGTCCAGCAGCCATGACTGCAGGTCTTATGCAGCCTCCTCCGACACCTAGCTGGAACTGTACAGGCTCCATTGGTGCTGAGTCCACTCAGCCTTCAGATCCACTGCAGAGTCTGCGTATGTCACCTGGTGTGGTCCACCAGCAGGATGCAGGAAGCCAAGGAGCCAGGAAGTCTCCTAGCCGCTCTCATAGAGACCCAGTTCAAGCGTCAAAACAGCAGGATCATAGCGGATTGTCATGGACTTGATGGTGTGGAGAAAAGGCTTTAAACGGCCCTGTCTGGATTGAACCAATGAATAGAAGCCTTTGCAAAGGAGCCAGGTGTGATTTCAGAATATTGGTCGAGGAACTCAAAGATACCAATAGATTAGCCATCATCTGGAGGTAGTTCATGACTGAGGTGAGCCCGCCTTCAGCAACCAGTTGTCAAGATATGGGAAGAGTCACACACAACACTAATGGACTTCAGGAGTCCATTATGTCCTCTCTGTTATTCAGTATTTATCCAACCCCTTTACCAAATCTGATTAAATCATTCAACTTAACCTGTTAGAACTATGCAGACAACACCCAAATCATTTTAAATATGGCTAGCCCTGAAGCGTTCTACAATTCAAAACTCTGACTGCCTTCGTGCCGTAATCACATCTGTGATGAGTAAACATCGAAAGCTCAAAGTAATTAACATAAGCACTACGTATTGTATGAAATACCATGTTGGGACCTACGAAGCTGTCCAAAGCTGCCTGCATGCTGAAAACCAGAAAACCATGCATCTGCCTTATACACTTTATCATCCAACACACTTGTATGCACTATGTCCAATAATACGATAACTGCACTTTGGTGGTCATCACTCACAACATGGAAACACTTCCCACATAGAATCAAAAGAAAGACAATATCCTTCCAATCGCACACCTACATGGTGTAGGTAGCATGCTACTAATCTAGGCAAGTGCTTCAGTGCCCCCATAGAAGTAGTTATCGCTATATAAATGCTGCAATTCAGTACAATGGATGGGCGCCTGAGCACCACACTGGTATGAACTGCCGTGCCCAGTCCATAGTATCCAAACTTGACCCAATCACATAGTCTGCTGCATCTTGTGCATCATGTGTTATCTGTCGTAGATTGTCTGAAAGGTTATCAGGGACCATGAGCAAGATGTTGCTCACCAAGTCACACAACACATGTGAGTAATGCCGCAGGATCGGAGTTAACAAATCTAAGGGCAAGTCTGGTGGAGGAAAATATCCTTTTATCGTTTTTGAAAGGCCGCCATGCGTTTTGACTCCCTCTGTGTAGGTTTATTTGGGAAGAAATTTGGGTTCAGCCTGTTAATAGAGAATTGTACCATAAGGCTTTCTATTGAGGGGTGCTGGAGGAGTAAGGATGGTACCCTGGAGATGGCCTAAGTCTCTTAGCAATCTGCGTATTAACAGGGAGGAACGATCCTGGCTTTGCCCATGTGCCCAGTGGGGTTTCTGTGAGGGCTTGGTTAAAAGCAGGAGCAGCTCTGAGGACATCTACCCTGGCTGCATGACATTCGTATTGACCTCCACTGAATGCAGCTGTAGGTCAGTGACTTTTGCTGCCCTCCTCATTACCACTGGGAATGAGGTGGATTTCTCCATTTAGGTGCCAGATGAAGAGTTGTGGCCAGTGTCAGGGGGATTTGTTGTGGCCACTTGCATCTTTTAGGTCCAGCAATATGTTATCCTCCTCATATGAGTGCAACTCTGTATCGCCACTGTAGGAAAGTACCATCTTGCCTGGCATGTTACCCCCATATTTCACTGTATATATGTTGTTTTAGTGTATGTGTCACTGGGACCCTGCCAGCCAGGGCCCCAGTGCTCATAAGTGTGCCCTGTATGTGTTCCCTGTGTGATCACTGTCTCACTGAGGCTCTGCTAACCAGAATCTCAGTGGTTATGCTCTCTCTGCTTTCCAAATTGTCACTAACAGACTAGTGACCAATTTCACCAATTCACATTGGCATACTGGAACACCCTTATAATTCCCTAGTATATGGTACTGAGGTACCCAGGGTATTGGGGTTCCAGGAGATCCCTATGGGCTGCAGCATTTCTTTTGCCACCCATAGGGAGCTCTGACAATTCTGACACAGGCCTGCCACTGCAGCCTGAGTGAAATAATGCCCACATTATTTCACAGCCATTTTACACTGCACTTAAGTAACTTATAAGTCACCTATATGTCTAACCTTTACATGGTAAAGGTTGGGTGCTAAGTTACTTAGTGTGTGGGCACCCTGGCACTAGCCAAGGTGCCCCCACATCGTTCAGGGCAAATTCCCCGGACTTTGTGAGTGCGGGGACATCATTACACGCGTGCACTATACATAGGTCACTACCTATGTATAGCGTCACATTGTTAACTCTGAACATGGCCATGTAACATGTCTAAGATCATGGAATTGTCACCCCAATGCCATCCTGGCATTGGGGAGACAACTCCATGATCCCCCGGGTCTCTAGCACAGACCCGGGTACTGCCAAACTGCCTTTCCCGGGGTTTCACTGCAGCTGCTGCTGCTGCCAACCCCTCAGACAGGTTTCTGCCCTCCTGGGGTCCAGCCAGGCTTGGCCCAGGATGGCAGAACAAAGGACTTCCCCAGAGAGATGGTGTTATACCCTCTCCCTTTGGAAAAAGGTGTCAGGGCTGGGGATAAGTAGCCTCCCCCAACCTCTGGAAATGCTTTGATGGGCACAGATGGTGCCCATCTCTGCATAAGCCAGTCTACACCGGTTCAGGGATCCCCCAGCCCTGCTCTGGCGCGAAACTGGACAAAGGAAAGGGGAGTGACCACTCCCCTGACCTGCACCTCCCAGGGGAGGTGCCCAGAGCTCCTCCAGTGTGCTCCAGACCTCTGTCATCTTGGAAACAGAGGTGCTGCTGGCACACTGGACTGCTCTGAGTGGCCAGTGCCAGCAGGTGACGTCAGAGACTCCTCCTGATAGGCTCTTACCTGTGTTGCTAGCCTATTTTCCTTCCTAAGTAGCCAAACCTCCTTTTCTGGCTATTTAGGGTCTCTGCTTTGGGGAATTCTTTAGATAACGAATGCAAGAGCTCATCAGAGTTCCTCTGCATCTCTCTCTTCACCTTCTGCCACGGAATCGACCGCTGACTGCTCAGGACTCCTGCAAAACCGCAACAAAGTAGCAAAGACGACTACTGCAACCTTGTATCGCTGATCCTGCCGCCTTCTCGACTGTTTTCCTGGTGGTGCATGCTGTGGGGGTAGTCTGCTTCCTCTCTGCACTAGAAGCTCCGAAGAAATCTCCTGTGGGTCGACGGAATCTTCCCCCTGCAACCGCAGGCAACAAAAGACTGCAACACCGGTCCTCTGGGTCCCCTCTCAGCATGACGAGCGTGGTCCCTGGAACTCAGCAACTCTGTCCAAGTGACTCCCACAGTCCAGTGACTCTTCAGTCCAAGTTTGGTAGAGGTAAGTCCTTGCCTCCCCACGCTAGACTGCATTGCTGGGTACCGCGTGATTTGCAGCTGCTCCGGCTCCTCTGCACTCTTCCAGGATTTCCTTTGTGCACAGCCAAGCCTGGGTCCCCGACACTCTAACCTGCAGTGCACAACCTCCTGAGTTGTCCTCTGGCGTCGTAGGATCTCCTTTTGTGACTTCGGATGAGCTCCGGTTCACTCCTCTTCGTAGTGCCTGTTCCGGCACTTCTGCGGGTGCTGCCTGCTTCTGTGAGGGCTCCCTGTCTTGCTGGGCGGTCCTCTGTCTCCTCACGCAATTGGCGACATCCTGGTCCCTCCTGGGCCACAGCAGCATCCAAAAACCCTAACCGGGACCCTTGCAGCTAGCAAGGCTTGTTTGCGATTTTTCTGCGTGGGAACGCCTCTGCAAGCTTCTTCACGACGTGGGACATCCATCCTCCAAAGGGGAAGTTCCTAGTCCTCTTCGTTCTTGCAGAATCCACAGCTTCTACCATCCGTGGCAGCTTCTTTGCACCCTCAGCTGGCATTTCCTGGGCATCTGCCCAATCTCGACTTTGTCGCGACTCTTGGACTTGGTCCCCTTGTTCCACAGGTACTCTTGTCCGGAAATCCACTTTGGTTGCCTTGCTGGTGTTGTTCATTCTTGCAGAATTCCCCTATCACGACTTCTGTGCTCTCTGGGGAATATAGGTGCACTTTACACCTACTTTTCAGGGTCTTGGGGTGGGCTATTTTTCTAACCCTCACTGTTTTCTTACAGTCCCAGCGACCCTCTACAAGCTCACATAGGTTTGGGGTCCATACGTTATTCGCATTCCACTTTTGGAGTATATGGTTTGTGTTGCCCCTGTACCTATGTGCTCCTATTGCAATCTATTGTAACTTTACACTGCTTGCATTACTTCCTTTTGCTATTACTGCATATTTTTAGTATTGTGTACATATATCTTGTGTATAATTGGCATCCTCATACTGAGGGTACTCACTGAGATACTTTTGGCATATTGTCATAAAGTACCTTTATTTTTAGTATATCTGTGTATTGTGTTTTCTTATGATATTGTGCATATGACACCAGTGGTATAGTAGGAGCTTTGCATGTCTCCTAGTTCAGCCTAAGCTGCTCTGCTAGCTACCTTTTCTATCAGCCTAAGCTGTTAGACACCTCTTCTACACTAATAAGGGATAACTGGACCTGGTACAGAGTGTAAGTACCCCTTGGTACCCACTACAAGCCAGGCCAGCCTCCTACAGCCACCATCATCATCATGTTTTTTGGGGGGTCTGAAAAATGTTGAGGTAACAGAAGCATGGCTTCAGACTCTGATTGGGTTTAGGATCGAGGTGGGTGCAATTTCTGCCAAGGTCACTGTGGATTGGATTCAGAGTCCGATATGACTATATGTTGTTCTCTTGGCATTCCCTGTGCTGCTGTCAGCGCCAAATGAGAAACAGGCATCAGTTCCGGAGTCAGGCAGGCCCCAAAATTGGATAAAGAGATACCATCAGTGTTAGGGATGTATTCGCTGGCTGAAACCTCTCTGTGGATCTGCAAGGCCCAAATGCACACTGGGGGGATCTCAATGGGTACCAAAAATAGGCAGCATTGCCTCCAAGTCTTGGATCTGTTGCGGCATCGACAATGGCCCTGGGAATTCTGCCTGAATCAGGACACCTTCAGAGATCAACTACATTGCAGGAAAACGGGATTTTGTTGTTAGGTACTCTGATGTCTGCTTGACTTTTCAGGATGAGAATTGTGGGAAGAATGGAGGAGTCACAATTCAACTTTTCCGTGGTGGTCTATAGATATAGAGTTTGACTTTGCAATTTCAGGTGGCCATCAGGTTCAACCAAGCGAAATCGCCGCATGATTTCATATCATGCGAGGAGCCCAGACGCCACAGACGGACCTCTTGGGGGATCCATCACTGACATTTATTTGTGGGGATCCATGCAGGGTTTCATCAGTCTTGAAGTTTTGGGGAAAGACATGTCCCTTGCACACTGGAAAATCTTTTTGGTATAAAATGTTTTCTGTCTATGACAGAATTGAGGAAGCGCGTTCCGGATCTGCATTTGAAGATGCAGAAACAAAGGAATGGCCATCAACCTGCAGAGGTGGCGGTTATATAATGACCCCAGCATCACTCTAGAGGCGGAATGAACACAATGTGGAGCAGCGCAATGCCACCTACTGTCACGCAAGTGAATTGCTAAAAAAAAAATCTGGATCCAGTATGGTGCCTGGGAGGTATTCACTAGGTGAGGAATCTGCGTTTAGAAGTATATATCAGAATGCATATTTTTGAAGCTGCTAGTGAAAAAGAAAAAAATATATGCCAGGTGAAAATAAAGGAAACTCAGATTATTCAAAGATTGTGCACAGCTATCTAAAGGATGCAAATCGTAAAGAGTTCTTAGTCATTACATCTCTGCCGACCATACTTTTCTTAGTGAAATATTGCTTATTTCCATCCTAGCACCACACTTCTGTATACTCCCCCTCTTTCCATTAGTTCCTCTTGCTCCTACCCCAGTTAATTATTTAACATTCTTTAGCCTCTGTTAGCAGGACCTACACCTTGTAGTTGATGTTCACAACTCTTCCCAAGTCTTATATTCACTATGTGTTAACTTGCAAGATTCTGCTTGTTTCCCCTTTCCTTCCCTGCCTGCCATATACTGTCCCTTTTCATATTTTAAATTTCTTAGTTTTTGCAATGGTTTATGTTGCATGTAATATCTTACTGATTTTGTATAAGTCATAAAATAGAAAGGCATATGAGTATAAATCTTGATAGCAACCTTGATAATATCGAGTTGGAACAACAAAGCAAAACAATAGGACGCTTATTTATCTAAATTATACGATAGCTGCAGAAAAAAGGAAATTAGGCCTAGCTCTTAACTGTAGACCACAACTCCTCAAAATAGTAAAGTTAGCGTATTGCTGCATCCCACCCTCCAGCAAAGCACTCAGGAAAAGATCCTTTACAATGTGGCAGTTACCATGCATTGCCTTTATCGCACAGCTTTTGCCACACATGAATGTTGTGGTGCTTTTACCATGCATACCTTACCACACATGGTTAATCTAGTTAAAGTAAGTATGTGTGTGTGTGCGGGTGTGTGTTTATTTTAGAGGTAGGTAGTGGAATAGGGTAGTAAGGATATTTTTATGATTTAGAGGTATAGGGTGGTAAGGGCATTTAATAAAGGGCATTTGGGGGGTTCCCCCAATAAAATGTATTTATTTAAAAAGGGAGTGTTGGGAGAGACAGTCACACCAAAAAAACAATCAAAAACATATATATATTTCACTTTCCTTATTTATACTTACCTGCATGTGTATGCAGTGTAAAAAATGCGTGGTAAAGGCATACCTTGTAACATTGTACAACTGCCACACATAATTATGATTGTTTCACTGGAAGCAAGTACTGTTGTGGAGCAGTAGACTACTTCTGTTGGTTCCAAAGGTACATGAGTGCTATCTTAAAAGCAGATGACTGACTGACTACACTTTTCACTGTGCATAGAAGCCTGGAAATAATTTTGCATTTAAAGTCTTGTTGTGAAGTCACAGCTATTATAAAATAAGACTATACCAGAGTGTAATTGCCAAATTGTAATGTATTGCAGTTTCTCTTTATCACTGTAGATGTAGTTACAGTCTAACTAATTCCAAGCCTGCATCAGATTCCAAAGAATACTTCTGACTTATGGTAAATAAATGTGATTTGAACAGTGTCTTGTGGCATCTTATCCCACAATTTATTAACAGCGTTACATTTGGGTTGGGGCATATGAAGGTAAACTGATGATTAGGGCGTCTTACATTGACTTACCCAATTGTCGAAAGAAACCTCTAATACTATGTAAGAAATTAAATTTGGAAAAATAATATGAATCAATTTAAAGCCCATATTTATTTTTGAATTGTATAGCCAAAGAACAATAGAGTCCGAATTAAATTTATTGGTATTCTGGTTGGACTGCTGTCGTAGCCTGCATAGAGATCATATAAACATTCATCACAATACCGGAGTAGGTGATCTCTATTATTCACACAGTACACTTGATTATTTAATCCCTTTGCATTCTGATGTATGAGTGGCTGTAAAAAATAGCATTTAAAAATGAGAAAATCTACTCTAGACACAAACCCTCATCTGTTTAATAGTCCATCGTGCCTAGAGAGAATGAATCAGGCTAGCTCTATAAAGCGATACTCAGTCAAAAAGCATTTAATCACAAGAATGTCTGCATTTTGCTAGGTACTTGCTGCAAATGACGGTGCAGAAGATTCCCTGATAATTATGCACAAATTAGAAAATAAAAAAGGCCCTAATTGAAGACACATACCACTAGAAATAGCAGTGAGATAGTATTCAAGGGCTTCTATTCTGAGCTTCACTTAGCTGAAGAAAAAGGTAGACTTCAGACCTTCTGAAACTGGAAAAGGACAAGCTGCTCTATATCAGTGAACACTGTTGTTAATCTTCTAGCTCTCCTTGAATGTTGCTATGGTGGAAGCAAAAAATTGCTTCATTTTCACAAAGGAGACTGTCTCGGAAAGTAAAGTGCGCAAATTGCAGTCACCAAAAGCCATTCAGCAGAATGAGATTTCTTATGCTGGTGACGTACATATGCTCTTATAAGAGTTCCAAAATGCAAGTTCTTTTGATCTGTTTTAGAATTACCTCTGCCTTGCATGAGCATTGGAATGTGGATGAAGGAACACAAAATGTTGAGGCTCTCCTCCAAAGCTATTTTGTTTTATTTCCTGTAAAAGAACTGGTGGAACGTCTTGTCATTAGCATCCAAAAATGTGTTTGTTTAACGTCAAATTGAGCACTGCATTGACGGTCCTAAAATATTTGATTCCTCGGTCATGGGTTCCTTCTCGTAACGTCCTTAAAATGTAAAAATCGAAGCATATCTCAGTTTCAAAGTTATTCTAAACCAAACATAAAATTCATTAAGTGAGCGTATGCTCCCTTTGTTTTAATCTTTATTTGCACTACAATTTAGAGTCTGTATTGTCTAAATTGATAGTCCTGCAGAAGAGTTGTCCTGAGTTAAGTGGAGAGGTCCTGAACCAGATGTTGAGAAGGCAAGGGAAGCGGTGTCGGGGATCTCGGTGCATGGCCTTCATTCACGTTGCTAACATTATAGTATAAATTCCCAAGGTTTAGATGATGAAAATGCTGTTTTTGTGTATTTCAGACATATTACCAGACTCCACCTCCCGTGTATTCATTCAGAGAAAAAATGTTTCATAAGTGTATTGTTTACCTTTGGGTCCTTTGCAGGTAAGTTATCTCCCACTCCTCACACCTAATATGTGTATTGAAGTCTAATATTAATCTTTCAGTTACTACTGTGCTTTGGTTTCTGCCTGTCAATGTGCATCCTGTAAATTCCTATAAGGAAATCCTTTCTAAACCCCCTTAACACGTACAGTATATATGTATTTAAGTGTACAGTGAACATAGCAAAGTTTTTTCCAGCTGTAAATCAGTCTTATGCCTTGTCAAAATGGTAATTTTTGAATTTATATTTTAGGCACATAAAACACAAAACATATATAAATACATGCTGACAGGTGAAATATATGTATGCAAGGATTGTGTACACTGTTGGAACATCCAGTGCTGCAGAATCAAGACAGATGTGGAGTAGCATGGAAAGTATTGATGCCCAGCAAAAATTAGATGATGATGAAATTAGAATCCTAAGCTCATATGTGGCCAGGCTGTGCCCAACCGAAACATCGCCCTTGCCACGCTCACTGGCTTTCAGACCCACATCTGTCTTTCCAGTGATTACCTTTCTAGGTTTTTGATAGTTCTCAAGCAAGCAGTTTGCAAGCTTAATACCAGTCATTGCCGGAGGCGTGAGATACTCAGCTATTTAGTAGAGATTCAGTGGGGGCTCATTTTTTGGACACTTGCCCACCCCGTACCCAAAACGTGGGGTTATCGATTGGACTCTTTCGTCTGTGGAATAGCAAATTCCTGACTCCCTGCTTTTAACACCTTCGAACCTACAGAAAATAAGAGAAACATAAAAACAAGTAATACAAATCGTCTACAGAAAATAGTTTTAATGAGACAAAAGACCATTTTACATCATCTTTCTCTCCAATTACATTAAATAACTGATATTTTGGACAAAGTGGAGAACAAAAATAATTCAATATCGAGGATGGAAAATGAGTGGATAAATCGAGTTGATATTCCTGACCACAGTGAATAAATGAGGGATTCAGATTTGTAGACTTGTAAACACTAAATAGGTATTCCACAGAAAGACTTAATTTAAACAGGAAGGTAGCAGTTTGATCGCATGCTTTTAAAAGGGACAGTGGTCCGAGTAAGAGCGGAATGTTTGTTTAATAAAACTAAAATAAAAAAGATTTCAGCATTTTGAAACCTATGCCAGTGGTGTCCGGGTGAGTTGTAATAATGTTGCATTGTTTTCCTAGAAAATCCGGTTTATGTTGTTCTTCCTGATGAAACAGATCCTTTCCTTTGTTAACAGAAACATAACTGATACAATGAAGTTTTTGTTCTACTAACAGAGTTTTTCTCCCAAAATGTATAGAGATTAACAAAACAAACTTCTCATTTGTTGAATATGAAATTATTATAGTGTTCGTGACATAGAAAGTTAATGTAAAATACAACAAAATGGGGTTTAGAACATACGTTTTTAAGAAAATGCAACAAATACATTTTTCATATCAGTAAATGTCGATAAACCTTGTGGAAATGCACGAAATCTTGGTATGTGTATGTCTATTAAACAATAGGGTGTCTGCTGCAATTTAAAGATTCCAGTGAGGTTGAGATTCTAGACATAGCATTACAGGTGCAAAAAGAGCATAAAACACATCTTGTATCTGATTCTGAAAAGGGAGAGGCACACATTGTACTCCTTACCCTTAAAGAATCTTGGAAAAACGTTTCAGGGAGAGTGGGCAGTGGACCACAGTGAAACGATTTTTAATGCAATCCCATCATTTTAAGTTTTCTTTTTATTTAAACATAGGGCAGACATGGTGGTCTGCGGACCCCTACAGGCCACCATCCCTCTGACCATGGCTTGTCGCAAGGGGTTGTAAATTGCAACCTGCCTAACGAAGATTAATTCAGAGGTCATTCTTTGACATGCAATTCAGTGTGTAAAGTGACCTATTTGTGCATATGTTGTTTTGAAAAATACTGTTATATTCGCAAAACGTCAGTTGACAATTTGCGACCACATTTTGCTAATGGAATAATAGCGCATAAGGCGCTAAATGCTTTGAGTCCTGCCAGGAAAGGCTTTTTGTCTTTTCTCGTTCCCTTCAGTTTGGCCCAAAGTTATACATCTTACCATGGATGATGAAAGCAGAGATTCCGCAGACTACTGTTCTGTTATTGGGTTCACTGGAATTTTTTAGTAATATGGCAGGATTATATACCATCATTTCCTTTGCATATCTACCAAACTATTGTGGACTTAATTTTTGCATCACCCGTGGTCACATTCTGTATGGCCAGTAATTATTATGAACTTTGGTCCTCTGAGAATACCTGACACACAATATTTAGTAAGAGCATGTTTTGTTAATGATTGCCTCTTTCAGCTTGTTTACACCCTCTAACATGATGATACCTTGGCTTGGGCTTATGACAGTGGGATTTACATTGGCCAGAGATGTGTGATTGAGCTCCATTATTCTGCCTGTGGTAGGCCCTCCTAGATAACTTGGGTTTCCCCTTTGGCAGCAAGGTTCTACTTGATCCAAGCACTCATTGCAGCGTAACTAGTTTTGTTTCCCTCCTAGTAATTGTCCTGTATTCTCTGAATGTGAAGGATTAGCATCCAGAGTCTTTTCACCCTGTATCTTTAATGTAGTGGCTTCAGGTGGCAAAAATGGCCTTCAGTTGCACTTTACTTTGGACTTTTAAGCTGTAAGCAAGTGGTGTTTAAATGTGGCATTTTGTTTACTGTTACTGTGTTGTCTTAATTTGAGACATTCTTGTTGGTTTTACTGGACTCTAAGGTCTTGAATTTACAGCACGCTGGCTCTTCCTCACGTCAAAATAGAGGAATTCTTTTAAGGGCTTTTCTACCACTGTTTATGTATATAAGCCTTTCAGCAGCATCCTTATCTATCGGTCTGTGTCCCTACTTTGGTTTGCCAACTGGTTCCTTTTGGAACAGTAAAACAATGATACACTATGTACAGTACTGTTCCAAGATGTCCATAACATGTAGAATCAGTTTGGTGACCATCTTAGAACTGTACAGAGTGTATCATTCTTCTACTGTTACAAGGTGGCTGCCACATTTAAAATAGACATGGTTGTCATCTTGTTTCTCACTAGTTTTACTTGTGTGCACATATCCAATCTTGTGCATTTGGTTTGGGGGCTGGGCTGAGAGTGATGCAAATGTTTGTCCCTACATCCACATGCTTTTGCCTGTCACTGTGTTGGGTAGTATGATGCATTTGATATGTAAGTTTGCTTTGTAATGGTACAGCAGAGAATTATATTCTTGTGTTTTATATCCTTGATTGCTGAGTTCTTTTGTCAGCGTCGTAGGGTCATGTTTGCCGATATTGGTGTTTAGAAATGTATGTTTACATGCACAGAACCAAATTTAGCACTATATAGTTCTGTTTAAGGAACAAAAGTGCTTACAGTGAGTTCTAAATATTGCTCTGGGCCATTTTCATTGTTGCATAAAATAGGACTGTTCTTAATGTTTGTTAACTATTGACTTTGCAGAACATTGATAGAGACGATAAATCTGTTATTAATGTGCAAACACAGGCATGCACAGCACAGCTGTGCACCATTTATGCCATGCCTTTTTACAACTGCCTCTTTCTGTGTTTCGTCCACATGTGATCTGTTTTTTGTAATCTCCGAGGATGATTTGCATTTGTTAGCACATTAAATACATACCTTGTTTATCAAACAGGCTAAACAGCCAAATTCTTCATGTTTTCAATTACCTAGCACCATTAAGTGTTTATATAGCCTGCTAGGTTTTTACTGCACACTGATTTAGTTACGATCACAAGACGTTTCACGTTGTGGATCCGCAAAAGAGAAGTCACTGCTGTTGCACCTGAATGCATGCGCCTGCAGTTGGCAATGCTAAAGAGTAAGTAGCATATTTAGAAGCCCCGTGCGCCACCAGAATGTCAACTTTTTTCACGCTCTGGCGACGCAGACTGCAGAACCATATCTACAAGGCCACATTAAGCCCCTTTATGTGGCTTTTCACGGCCTCCTAGATATGGAGTAAGGCAAGGCAGCGCTAGTTTCTACGTTGCCTTATTCTGCATCCAGGGGGTGCTCCATGAGCGTTGCAGTGGGTTTTCCCATGCAACATCCATGGGTTTTCGCGCATTCCCAGATTTACAAGGACATGTAAACCTGGGAATGCGTTGAAACCATATGCCTCCCCAGGGGATAATGAGATTTCTCCTAGTTTTTTTCCTCTTTCTATGTGTGCTGCATCCTGCAGCACACATAGAAAGAGGAAAATGCCTCCATTGATTGTTTTTGTGCAGGAAGGTATCCCATCATGCACAAAAACAATCCTGGATGCAATGCAGGCATCCTTGCGCAATGGTGCATGGGTGCCTGCGTTGGCTCTAGGCAGCCAAAAAGGTGGCAGCATAGGAAAAAAAGACAGAAATGCATCGTATTTCGTATGTTTGGTGCATTTCTGCCCTTTCCCAGTGGCGCAGCAAGGTGATTTGCTGGGCTGCCCTGCAACACCAGTTAAGTAAATATGCCCTTAAGTATCTTAGAGAGAAATAACATTCAACTTAAAATTAGCTGCTTCTCTAATAAGCTGTCGTGCATTATAAACGTCTTGCCTAGTCAAGTGCTCTTAAAGAGTGGTAGAAGGTCAGGAGAGAGAATCTGAATCTTTGAGGCTCCCAGACAATTCAAAACGCTTACCTTTTTTTCTATATAAAAGGCCTCATTTAGAAGC
This sequence comes from Pleurodeles waltl, assembly GCF_031143425.1. NCBI lineage: Eukaryota > Metazoa > Chordata > Amphibia > Caudata > Salamandridae > Pleurodeles > Pleurodeles waltl. The sequence goes on from NC_090445.1 coordinate 863,058,696, forward strand.
ATTATGATGTACTGGTGTGACCTGTTGCCAACGTCTCAAAGTAATTTGGGATTCAATGCAGAGAATTTAATTAATAAACCTAGAACCTTTTATAGCTAGTTTAGAGATCATAAAACTGTATTTAAAAAAGTCCTAACGGTCTTATTTCTCCCTCTTTGTTATCTCATATAATACCATTCAGCTCTGTGGCATTTGCTCTGGGAGCCCTTACCCTCTGGCATCTCATCCTCATCACTCGGGGCGAGACCAGTATTGAGAGGCATATCAACAAGAAGGAGATGCAGAGACTCAAGCAGAAAGGAGAGGTGATTACAAATGACCAAAAAATTGCCTGCACTAAAAACACATGCTACAAAGAACAATTGCACAAAGCCAGTTGGGCCACATGATGTAATGTCCTTTTCTTCCAGAACACTTCTTGTTTGTTTTGAGTCTTTGATTTATTGTACTCACATATGCTTTTCATCCTTTTCTAAAAATACTCTGCAGCTTCACCATCTCCAGATTCTTGTTGTTGGACTCACTACATTCTAAAGATTTACAAGCACTGTTTGCTCTATGGAGTAGCCATACAGAGGGTTGTTGATCTGAGTAAGATTGTTAGCTCCTTCAGATCTAGTGAATAAATGTAGCCCATTTGGTTTGCAGCAAATATACACTTTGCTCATCTTGTGAGCTTGCGGTCATTCTCAAGTTATTGTTTACAAATAAATGATCTTTAACCAATATAGGGTGAATCAATTTGATAGATCTGTTCATTTGTGCGATTGGGGTTAATAATTAATCTGGGTGCACATATATTGTATAAACTAAACCAAAATAATTGTTTTTTTGGGGTAAAGCGTGTCATTCAGTGATACTCTGTAGCTCTCAGTCATGTTACATTAAAAAATCTCCTTTTAACAGAACAAATTTCACATCTACCAAAGAGCAGTCAGGCTCAGTGTTCTCCCAAAGATCGAATGTGTGCATTGGTGGGACCCTGTGCTGCTAGTGTCTAGCCCTGGTGAACCCACTTGATCTTCAAATGCCAGTTTGTCTAAGAACTATAAGACTTGAGGTGTCTGGTGTGTTCATTCCAACATGTCAATTCATTTAGCTATTGTAGGCTGAATACACCCTTTATATTAACTTCAAAGGTTAACAAGTTGTACTGCTTCCACCAGGCACTTAAAAAGAGATGTGTGTAAGCTTTATGCTTCATGTTAAGACACAGCAGCATTTCCTTACTTATTTTGTGGGGGAATGCATATCGTAGATTGCAGAGGTCTAATCATGCCATGACTAGTAATCTGATTGGGGTCAGTGGTATGATCAGTTAGATGTTGCCACTCCCTTTATTAGTGGTGAAAAGAAGGTTTGATATTACAAGGGGTGCAGTATTGCACTTTGTAGGATGCACTGTATAGCTGAGAGCAGAGAGAGATTGTTTGGAATGTACATAAGCCCTGAAAACTAAACTATTTCAAATCGCTTTCATCTGAACACTGCACATGCAGTGGAATCGAAAAGCATCGGACCAGTCCTTCCTCACGCCGACAGTACTTCTCACAATATCCAAACACTCACCCACTTCTACTGCTCTAAATTATACATAAATTGACATGCAGGACCATATATAAAAGTAAATTATAAAATGTACAACTCTGTCTTCTTTCTTTCCCTTAGATAGAGCTGTTGCCAATGTTTAGTTGCCGTTGAACAGACCTATTTTAAGTGGTTAGATAAGTTCTAGACAATTTTAAGCCATGTAGAAATATTCATTTCATTTCATTCACTGTTTTGTTGTCCTGAACATTATAATAACTTGTATTTCAAGAATAAAGGCTACACATGACTTCTGAGCCCATGTCCTGCAATATGGAAGAAAGAATTGTGTGTTTTTATAAATAATACAGCTATAAAAGTGATAAACAAATACAAATTGGTGCCAGGAATTTAATGTGAATACCTTTCATATACTTGAATTGAGTTTCACTGACTTAGCAGACTTAGAAGGGTGGGGTCTAATAGGGCATGCCTTGCCAAAAGAAACTCTGAACATACGATAGAAGATGCATTATTTCAGTGTCCTCTGGGTTCACCTTTGAGATATATATTGCATATTTAGATAACTTCCATAAGTATTCATAACTTTTGTATATGTATTTTATTTACAGACATCCATTTGATGAACATTGCAGTATGTTCTTCACCTTTTACGAATGCCTTGAGGCGAAAAGATTTTTGAAAATGATCATAAATCATTTTTTACAGTAGACCAAAGGAAAAGGATATGCATTGCCATCACCTTTCAATGTGTTGGGTGGCTTTGAGAGATGATCAATGATGCTTTAATTTGGAAGAAGGCTAATAATATATGCTCTGTCTCTGGCTGCAGGTGTTCCGGAATCCATACAGCTACGGCAGCATCAATAATTGGAGGGTTTTCTTAGGAGTAGAGACAGAAAGGTATGTGACTCCGGATACTTGCTTGAAAATGTCTTAGACTTGAAGCCAGCATCAGCTTTCACCATTGCGTGCTCATATTTAAACACTCAGGTGCTCATATTAGAATACTTGTGGACAACTGCTGCAGAACTTCATTGCTTTCTATCATTTCTATTGTTTAAATTACAGTGCTGTTGTTTGACCTGAAGTTAAAGCAGTGTCCAATCACGTTCTTGCATGAACATGTCAACAAAACCTTCAAGGATCTCTCCAATAGAGGATATTTGGAAGGGCACTGATCTCAATTGTGATAGTACTTAAATGTCTCTTTGTTGTGCAGCAAGTAATGCCTTCATGTTGACAGTTTCTATTCATCTCCAATTGTTTTGGACAATAGGTAAGAAGCAGTGGAAGGTTAGAATCTCGTAAAAAGTGTAGTGGGTCTGTTGGCAGTAGAGCTCAGCATCTCCTCAGTCCATTGGAAAATGCTTGTTCTGTAGACCACTTCTTTCACTCACTGGTCCTCCCACTAAATGCCCCTGTACCACCATTGAACAAGTTTTTACTTTCAGTAGTGCTCTTTCTGATATCAACTTGTCGCTGTAAATTCCTCACCTTTTGAATATTCCCCAAGCATCAAACTGGAACCTGAAACTTTTCAGCATTAGCGCTGCCCGCTGGTAGGTGGCACTGCACTAATGCCACTGATGCCACTCCACTTTGGAAAGGACGTGCGGAGCCTATAAAGGCCCCACTCCCGCATGCTGACTTCCGTATTTCTCACCTCGTTCAGAGACAAATATAATTTTGTTTTGTACATAATTCTCAGTGTGCAAGTGATGTCACCCCCCAAAATACAGATTTTAAGCCATGTAGGTAGTGTCGCAAACAAATGTTTGTGACAGATCCCTATCAGGAGTGCTTTTGACCCTTGGGTCGAGTCATGACTCTAAGGCTTGCAGTGACTGCACATCAATGAATTTGAAGGCCCTCTGGGACCATGAGGCAAAGCTTCACATCGCAAGCACAAGAAGTCTTTGTGACAAGACTGGTCTAAGTTGGGGCCCAGGTCCAAGGTTCAACCATGGTCCAATTCTCTCTCCCGGGGTCGCCAAAGCCTTTCCAGAGGCCAGTCTTCATTGAAATTCTAATGTTTGGGTAAGTCGAACAAGAAACATTTAAAAAAAATCAAAGCAGGGCTCTGTCTCCTCTCGTCACTTTCATTCACCTGAGCAGGCACAGGGGAGGTGCCATGTCTCTTTATCGCTCCAAGAGCTAATCAACTTCGAAACTGATCCCCCAACTGTTTCCAGCACAACCTGAATTTCTGGGGCCGTTCTCCTCTCCACAACAGATCCAAAAGTTCTGAGACAAGAGCCCCTCCACCGGCAGTACAGCCAGCAGGTTTGGTGCCACTTGGTCCTCTGAGCCTGTCACAAAGCATCTGGCTCCGATCCTGACACCACCTTCGGTGCTACAGGAGTCTACGATCAGGTCTAACCCCAACACATTTCTGACTACTCCCCTAATAAGGAATGCAATCAGAGACCTTTGGGAAGCAACGTTTTTTACCACCTGTCTGGCTCCTACCAGCTGCCTCCTGGGTCTAAATTTCTATGCCTATGTCAACTTTGAGGGTTCTCTTTCAACATGACCGAGACATCCCTGACTCCTCAGACGCTCCAGTTTATCAGAGCCTATCTGGCCATGGTTCTGAAAAGAGAATTCAGGACATTCAGGCTATGATCTGTATCTTTCAGCCTCTGGTCTGGATTAAACTCTGAGATTGTTGGCACTGATTGCCTCCTACATCCTGCTGGTTGAGCACTCCAAGTGGCGTATGCAGTCTGTGACATGGGATCAGACGTCTCAGTGACCCAACATCAAGGGGGCCTTTCTGACCACATGTAGATTTTGGAGGAGACTGCACAAGATCTGCAGTGGTGGTTACTGGACCACCAGTGGGTTTGCAGTAGATCCCTTTCCCACCCAGAGCTGATAGTGGTGACCAATGCATCCCTTCTGGGTTCTGGCAGCCATCTGGGAAAGGTGGAGATCTGAGGCCACTTGTCTCTGACAGAATTCGATCTCCAGATCAGCCTTCAGGAGCTGAGGGTCTTCTGCTTGGCTTTAAAAGCCTCCTCTCAAGCCATCAAGTGAAGGCTGTTTCAGGTGCTCACGGACAACAGTACCGCCATGTGGTATTGCAACAAACATGGTGGGCTGAGGTAAGTGACCGTGTGTCAGGAGGCCATGTCCTCTCCAAGTGGCTGGACAACAAAGGGATCTTCCTGGTGGTGAACCACCTGGCAGGCTATTTGAATGCTAGGCCAGGTGAACTCAGCTGTTGCAGCCTAGCAGTTCACGAGTGGCAGTTGCATCCAGAGATGGGGCAAGGTCTCTTCCGCGAAGAACCTTTACTCGATCTCTTCACCACTGCAGAAAACAAGCAATGTTAACACCTCTGTATGTTGCAGTTTCCAAGGCATCTCTCACTCGTAGACGTATTCTGCCTCGAGTGGAAGTCGGGACTCCTATATGCCTTTCTGCCACCCCTGCCCCGAGTTCTCAAGAAGATCAGGACTGACTGACCTACGTTATCCTAGTGGCTGCAGATTGGGCAAGAAGAGTATGGAATCAGAACTCCTGGGCTTGAGCATCTGTCCTCAAATCAGACTGCCTCTCTGGTTTGATCTGCTGTTGCATAAGCAGAGCTGGATTCTGCACCCGGCCTTAGCAATCTGTACCTTTATGTTTGGCGATTGAACGAGACAGCTGAACGCATTCGACAACCTTCCTCTGGGGATAGTTAATATCATCTTGCCAGCTAGGCGTCCCTCGACTAAAGCTGTATACACCCGTCATTGGGACAAATTGTGGGTTGGTGCAGCACTCCCCAGGCAGAACCCCTCCAGGCAAAGCTCTTGGAGATTTTATTTGTTTTGGCGATAGCCCGGCATGCCTTTTCTCTGGACACAGTTAAAGAACCCCTGCCTCCGTCCCCTTCTTAATGGCAGCTGCGCAGGGGGTGTGCCGCTGGCATGCCAAAGGCAAGCCCATCCGTGCCTGGACTGCACCCAGTGCCACAAACCCTGGTCCGCCGTCCTTCCACCGCTACAAGGCAGAGACCCTCCACGCACTGCCATTTCGCATCACCCAGACACCCATGGACCGTGCCCCTGCCTCCACTCCCACCGCGTCTTCACCCTACACCATGCACCGGACCCTCTTGCCACTGAGCCATCAAACACCAACCGGGAGCACCTCATTTGTATCCTCCTCAACATTCGCTTCCTCCACAAACATGCGGTAGAACTTTGGGACCTACTGGACTCCTCCCGCCCAGACATTGCCTTTCTCACCAAAACATGGACAAACCCAGCATCTGCACTGGACATCACCTTCCCCAGCTACTACAAAACTGCTTCGCAAAGACCGGTCTTCTCGCCCAGACGGCAGCCCCTCCATCATACACAAATCCACCCTCAGCCTGACAACCAAAGTGGAAGAACACTCCCCATCATGGAGCACCTCCATTTCTAGATACATGCTACCCCCAAGTCTACCTTCCATTGCACCCTCATCTACAGGCCACCCAGCCCCCGCCCAGCCTTCAGCGACTCCATCATTTCTCCTCACGCTCTCGCCTCCTTGAACTACGTCCTCCTCGGCGACCTCAACTACCACATTGACAACGGCAACGACACCAATACCACTTCCCTGCTCGATAATCTCGACACTATTAGACTAAAGCAACTGGTCACCTCACCAACACCCATCGCTGGACACACACGCAACACCATCTTTTCCACCAGCAACAACATCGTCGTTGACAACACCTCCACATTTCACTGGACTGACCACCACTGTATTCACTTCACCATCACCCCACCGACCATCCACCCCCTCACATTCTGAGCCCCAAGCAGAAAATGGAACCAGATCACTGAGGAACAGCTCACCAACACCCTCAGCAAATCTCCCCCACCCCTCACCGCAGACGCTAACATCTCAGCACGGAACTTCCACCAATAGATCTCCGAATGCGCCAACACCTAGCACCTCTCCGTAAGACCTCAGCTAAACACCACTTCAAAAAAGCCAGCTGGTTCTCCCCCACACTCCAGAATTCCAGGCGCACCTGCAGACGGCTAGCGAAAAATGGAGAAACAGCAAGTCCCCGAAAGACTTTGAGGCCTTCAAACCTGTCATCAAATCCCACCTCATCAGAGCCACCATGAAAGCCACCCTGCAGGACCGTATCGGCGCCATCACTCACAACATCAAAGAGCTCTTTACTGTGGTCAGAGTTTTCCAAACCCCAATCAGAAACAACAAACATCCCTCCATCTCAAGACCTCCTCAACAGACTAGCCAATTTCCACTGAAAAATCAAAGACATATACAACAGCTTCGGACCCCAAGATCTTCTAAGCCTTCGAGAAAACCCCCCAGCCCCGTCCCTCCGAACCGTCACAGATCCTGCACTGCTGGACCACCCTCTCCACGGACAAGACCAGCTCCATCATGAGCAGCATCCACTCCGGAGCCCCTACAGACCCCTGACCTCACCACATTTTCAACAAAGCCAACATCTTAATCGCATCCGAGCTCTGCGACACCCTCAACTGTTCCATAGATAAAGCTACCTTCCCCGAGGACTGGAAACACTCTGAGATCTTCCTGCTTCTGGAGAAACCCACAGCCAACCCCCTGGACCACAAGAACTACCGCCCCATCTCTGCTGCCTTTCCCAGCCAAGGTCATTGAAAAGGCCATCAACACAGAGCTCTGTAAGCACATTGAGGACAACAACATCCTGGACATCTCCCAATCAGGTTTCAGGAGCAACCACTGCATGGAGACCACCCTTCACAGATGACATCCGCTCGCTCCTCGACCGTGGCCATACCGCAGCCCTCATCCTACTGGACCTATTGGCCGCCTTCAACACAGTTTTACACATCACCCTCTGCTCCAGACTCCACACAGCTGGCATCTGCTGAAAGGCCCTACAATGGATAGGCTCCTTCCTGTCTTGCAGAACACAGAGTCAGACTCCTGCCTTACGTGTCAGAGCTTACAGAGATTAGCTGCAGAGTTCCACAGGACTCCTCAACATCTACATGGCCCCACTGCCAGAAACCACGAGCTGAACATCGTCTCCTTCGCCGATGATACCCAGCTGATCATTTCACTGGCCGAAAACCCCACAACTGCCAAGAAAATTTTTCACCACGGAATGGAAGCCATCGCCACCTGGATGAAGGACAGCTGCCTCAAGCTTAACTCTCACAAGACCGAGATCCTCATCGTGGGACCCTCCACATCAGCCTGGGACGACTCCTGGTGGCCATCCACCCTCTGCATCCCCCCACAACCCAGGCATGCAACCTCTGTTTTATCCTGGATTCATCACTCACCATGACCCGCCAAGTCAACTCAGTTGCATCCTCCTGTTTTCACACACTCCAACTTCTACAGATGGATTCCAAAGGACTGCTGCAGAACCATAACCCATGCTCTGGTTACCAGCAGACTCGACTATGGCAACGCCCTGTACACTGGCACCGCCCAGAAGAACCTGAAGAATCTACAGCACATCCAAAACGCCTCCACCAGACTCATCCTGGACATTCCTGCTGTAAACACATCACCAGTCGCTAAGAGACCTCCACTGGCTTCCTATTGAGAAAAGATTTAACTTCCAACTCCTCGTCCATGCATATAATACAAGACCCTCCACGACCTAGGACCGCCAACCTTGACACCGCATCACCTTCTACCCCTCCTCTAGACCTTTTCGCTCCACTCAACAAGCACTAGCCACTGTACACCGCATATGAAAGACCTCGGCTGGAGGAAGATCCATCGCTTACCTTGCGGCAAAGAGCTGGAACACCCTGCCCCTGCACCTCAGGCAGTCACCATTGTTACCTCAAACAGGAAGGACCATAAAACCTGGCTGTTCAACTGACACAAAGGACAAACCCCCTCAGCTCCTTGAGACCCTTACGGTTGAGTAGTCGCGAACTATAAATCCTGTTTTGATTTGATTTGAAACGGTACCTTTCAGCTTTATCCTGGTTGCCAGATCAGCCTTCATTATTTAAGTCCCCAGATGTTATGTATTTTTTTTAAAGGGTTACATTTGTTTCCTCCCTCTCCCTTTGTCATGCCACAGTTGATTTTAACTTGTTTATTACGCTTCTGATGTGCACTCCATTCAAGCTGCTTCACAGCTGCCCTTTTCTGCTTCTTACCCTCAAGACAGTATTCCTCATCAGTATTACATCAGTGTGGAGGTTGAGTAAGCTTCAGGCTCTCCGTGTTAACCCTCCACACATCACCTTGTTCCCAGACAAACTGGTTCTGAGGACGCAAGCATTTTTCTTACCAAAAATCCACATCTGTCAAACCATCACCCTGCCTGCATTGTATTCTTCGTCTCACCCCTCTAAGAAGGAGGTGCGACTCCATCGCTTGGACCCCAAGAGAGCGCTGAGCTTTTACATTGATCGCACCAAAGAATACAGGGCAGACAATCAGCTCTTTGTGGGTTCTCTGGAGCAGAAAAATCAAGGCAGTACAGAAGAGAACCAACTCTGGCTAGATCATGCTCTGCATTAACATCTGCTATGCATTGGCTAAAAAGCAGCCCTTGGAAGGAGTCTGTTCTGATTCTACCAGGGCCAAAGCTGCTAGCACTGTGTTGGCATGTGTAATCCATGTCCCCGACATTTGCCACGAGCTACGTGGGCGTCCCTCCATGTGTTCACAAAGCATTATTGTCCGGACAGACAGGTCCACCAAGAGAGGCCTTTTACCAGCACAGTCCTGCTGTACTTTTGGGTTTGAGAACATTCACAGACTTGCCTGCATATAGGTACAGCTTTTTGGTTATGTATTCAAAAGGTGAGGAAACTGCAGCTAGAAGATGAAAGAACAAGTTACTTGCCTTTTCTAATGCTTATTCTTTGTAGAGATGCTATCCAGCCGCAGATTCATCACCGATTCTCCCCGATCTATGATTGGACTCTATCCAATAATAAGAACCCAAGTCTAGAAATCCGCACACTGGTTACACCAGTTTTCTTTTGGGGCTCTGTGTCTAGGCGCATGGACAGTCTCAACAGCAACTGATGTCCGTGTGCGAGGGTGACACCTGTATCAGCTCTGCATGTCATTTCCAGAGCAGAACGGCCTCAGTGCAGAACCCCATGGTGCTACCCACCAGTGCTAAGAGGTACTTCTGAAAGGTTTCCATCGGATCCAGTCTGACGACTGGGAAATATTCAAAAAGTGAAGAATCTGTGGCTAGATAGGGTCTCTACCAGAAAGAGCGTTACCAAAGGTAGGTTGTTATTTTTGGGATACTTTAACTGAAAATACCTTACCTTCAGATTATCTCCAGCTTATCTCCCACCTAAAGGTTTGTGCTGGAGTGGGGAAAATAAAGACCGATTGGCCAACAAGGAAGGGATCCATGACCTTTGGTAGGAAGACGGCCTGGGTCCCCAGTACTGATTTGTCCAGAAAGAAAGTGGTTTAGAGCAGTTGTACCAAAAGCACCTGCAGTTCACTTATGCAGCATGCTGAGGTAATTGCAGTGAGGAAGGCAGTCTTAAGTATCAAAAGTGTTAAGGAACATCTGTGCATAGGAGCAAAGCGCGTGCACATGACAAATGTGAAGACGGCTTGGGAGAAACGTAAGCCAACTTTTTATAAAACGCATTACAAACAGTAACTTAAGCATAAAGGGTTGGTTAGATAAACAAGGAAAAGTTGATGGGACTGATAAAAAAACTGTTTAATGTGCCCTCTGCATGGCCTTGTTAGGCTAATGAAGGAACAAACCAAGCAAGTCTAGCTTGCAAAGGGTTAGTGTTTCAGACACCACACCAGGCAACATATTTGTCCCAGCATAGATCTAGTTCATGGAAGGGTGTCTGACGGCATGGATGACACAACATTTACAGGCAAGTCAAACCCATTTAGCTGCTACCGCTCAACATCCACGCCTAGAGGTGTAGTTTATAGAGACTTGGATGTAGGACCCTCGCCTGTTGCTGAGACAGGAGATTCTCCTGAACCATATGCCTGATGGGAGGGCAAATGCTCAGGAGCTCTGGGCAGCACTCTCTCCTTGCCCAGTGACTGGCAATAAGAATGACATGGGCCCGGTTTGTCTTGATCTTCCTCAGAACTCAAAGAATAAGAGGCATGGGGCAATTACATAGAGAAGCCTTTATTTCCATCCCAGCCGGAACACTTCTGATAACAAGTGCCTTGGAAGAAACTCCAGGATGCAGAATTGTTGACACTGCATATTCTCGATGGTATCAGATCTAGCCACAGAGTACCCCACTGCATGAAGACTCTCTGCGCCACCTCCGGTTGAAGATCCCATTTCTGGTCCACCAGACAGCATTCTGGCATTCAGAGACCCTTGCAGGAGGTTGATGGTTAGGAAGATGTTCTGCTTGGCCTGCCACCTCCAGAGGTGTAGCGCCACAAGACGTAGGATCCCCACCCCACTCTACTCTGTTTGTTGCATTACCCCAAGGCGGTCATGGTGCCGTAAGAACCTGAGCCAGCATCCATTTGATGGACTGCAGAAAGGAATAATCGCCAACTTTACTTGCCAGGGCTTGACCAATCCAGCTGTCCTGTGTAAGGTGCTCGGTTGAGAAGTTCAGGTTGTTAGGGGCTTGTCTGTGTCGCCTAGCCACAGGTCGACTGACTGACTGGTGAGCACGAGCAAGGCTTAGACCATGTAGGCAGAAGGGGATCAATAAGGATTTCATTATATGGCAATAACAGCTCAGATGAAGCTAGCTAGGGTTCAAGAATCTTGGGGCCTCCATTTTTGGCTCCTCAGCTGCCCTCCAAACCACTAATGCAGATGAAGTGTTGTTGGTCTAAGTGGGGAATCTAGCTTCATTTCAGGGAATGTATCTATCCCACTGGCATTTTACATTTTACTTCAAATACATTGAATTGTTGTGGTAATGAGTGGGGTCGCAATATGTCCCCTTCTTCCTCATCAGGAACCAGCCTGGTGCCTGAGGATGTTATGAAGGTGGAATATCTGCGGTTAATTTCTGGTTTTGAGCATTGAAGCGAATTGTATTCTCTGATCATATCATTATGAAACCCTTCTGTTATGTAGCTACCTCCTTTCAAAGTATTTGGGGTGTGCATTAATATGGCTAAGTGATGAATGCCTTCTTCGACGTGATTGTATGATGCAATAGCACCTCAGTAACAACGAGAAGCAAGGGAAATTTACCTATGGAACAAAGTTTAGCTTAAAAATCAATAAAATGCAAGTTAGAAAATAAGTGCTGCTGCCCTCTCAATATTGTAAAACTCTGCTAGTTAGCAGGCCTTTAATACTGCTCAATTGTGCCTTATGTGGGAATGAGAGTCAACACAACATTATAGTACATTTTTCTGTATGAACAAAAGCATCTTTTGTAAAAAAAAAAAAAAAAAAAACACCTTATAAAATAAAAAAAATCAGCAAATAAAAAAGTTGTTTCTTTGGCTTTAAGAAAAAAAACACAAAAGCATTATGCCAGACTCTAATATTGTGCCTTATAGTGAAATAGTTTGCTCCCCATATTTATTGTCCCGCCCAGATGTTCTTTAATGGAACTAGAGGTGTACGCTATGGTAACGTGTCGTTCAGGTCTTTCATCTGTCCCCTGCTGCCTGCTCTAATTTATTTATAGGTAGCTTTCTACCTGGTTTTCGAACTTCAGCCTGTACTTTTCACAGTTCGGCGGCAAACCTGATCTCTGAGATTAAATTTAATTCAATCCACTCTTGGAAATGTGTGTTAAATTATTCACAGGTATCTTTCCACCTGCCTCTGGATCTAGAGCTAGTACTTTCCCCTTTCTGCTGCAAAAGAACACTTGAATCTCTTTGATGACCATCTTTGCAAATGTGCATTATGCTTGGTTTTTTTTTTGTGTAGATTTCTAAATTCTCCAACGACTCACAACTTGTATTCTGTTGTTTTTGGTCATCCATAAAGATTCTTCTGTGAAACATCAACTTTGCTAGGAATATAATGCCTTTCAAGCCATCAAACGGCGCATTTGTCTCTCTTGACTGCTCTGTTTTTTGACCCATATCCCATCATGTGCTTCCTTGGCTACTGACCAATTTAAAACCACATACATCTAGAGCTCCAAGATCTGTTATCTTGGTGCAGGTAGGCCTGGGACCAACGAAATGCAAGGTTTGTTCTTCCACAGGCTCTTAAATCTCAAGGGATATCCTGAAAACGGATCTAATGAAAAGGCAGGTAAGTGAAGATGAACTGCTTACCAGTAGTACACAATGTTTACTTATTTAAGAGTTGTAAGTTTTATTTTTATTTTATTTTTTTATATATCTTTATTAACTTTTCACTTTGTTACATTTGCAATACTATTGGTAACATCAACAGATTTCCATTAAATGCACATTATTAATCTTTAATGGTACGACGGATTCTAAGAGTGGTAAGTTGTGGCAAAAATAAACTGCTGGAAGACAGACCGATTGGCCAACATGGAAGGGAGTCATGACCTTTGGTAAGAAGACAGCCTAGGTCCCCAGTACCGATCTGTCCAGAAAGTGGTTTAGAGTAGTTGTACCAAAAGCACCTGCAGTTCACGTATGCGGCATGCTGAGGTAATTGCAGCGAGGAAGGCGGTTTTAAGTATCAAAAGTATTGAGGAACATCTGTGCATATTTAAAAGTGTACTCACCAGTTGCTCTTAATATGTGCCATTTTTTTCGCCGTCAAGTAAGGGAAAGGTGGCTGGTGACTGAGACTAATTGCACAGATCTCTTCACAAAGGTGTCATAAACTACGATGCCAAGTTATGCATTTAACATTTCATCATTGTTTGTGTGCCATAAGCAGAAAACTGAGTTGCAAAATTAAGCTGTCATTTATAGTGCCAAGAGCAAGAGGGTGTCAGATTGCCTCTGAAAACAATAAAAATGTTTCTCCAATGCCGCGGGTGCAGGAACTTCCCAGCAAAGTGTGCGAAACATCCTTGCCCTGGTCTTGGTATGCTGCAGCCTGATAACACTAGCAACCCAAGGGAAACAAGTCACAGTTTGGGAGTGTGATGCAGTGAACAGTACGGTTGGGTTTGCCATACGAATAAATACACCACAAAAACCTTGTCAAATACATTTTCTGATTATGGACCTGCAGGCAGTGTCTCTTCTTCCGCCACCTTGGATGAAATCAGTTTAATTTCAAGCAGCAGACCTGAGGGCATTAAAACAGCCGGAATACAAGTGAAGTCACCCCAGAGATACAGCAGACATTCGAGATACCTAAAGCTTTCGCGTCCATCCATGTTTTGAAGCAGATCACTGCAGACACAATGAGCATTAGGCTAGTGATAGCGCATTGTCCGTGGGGGCAGCCGGAACAGATGGAGGAGATGAGAAAAGTGCTGCAGAGATGTTGAAGCGAGTCATTTCAGTTTTAGGTTTTGCGACACTTACAACTGAACTAGATCAGACAGTCATAAACAGGTTTAGCGTTTCCTAGTTTTTGTGTAACGGTGTAGTCACAATGCGTTTGACGACTTATCTATACTATTGGCGAGGGATCTGACCTAATATGGTATCATTTTTGGAAATCTCTCTTCAGGGGGCAGCATCTGTATGTGAGTGAATCTGTTGTTTGGTCACTTTTAGGCATTGGCTGACCCGCGTCCTGCTGCCGTCTTCGCACTCACCTGATGGAGATGGGCTCGTTTGGGATACACCTTCCTGCATATCCTGCAAGCCAGCGTCCATTCTAGCGATTTGATGCCCTCAAGGACGTGAACGCCGACGAGCTCCGGCCTCTCTTCACAAAGGGGTTTAAAACATTTAATCTGTAATACTTTTCAGGCATTAAACTGGTTTTGGTGCCACTGCAGTGTTGGGAAATAAGCAAAGCTGCTTATGTCTTTAAATTCGAACTCGTAGACAAATCATGTGTTGTTTGTACATCCGTGCACAGGACCAAGTTATCTGTCGTTATTTCCTTATAAAGGTGAACATAAAACCTTGCGACGTAGGACGATGGACTAGCCTGCTACTTAGCACATACTATTGAAAGAGAAACCACGCAAAACAGTACCCGGAGGCCGTGGAAAATGCAACGCCACCATTTACACTATTTTATGTCTTATAAATTTGATAATCATGGATTACGAGTGCGAATGTGTGAATGAAAGGCACACTTTAATTGTCGGTCTTTAAAGCATTGTTTTATACTTTGAATAATTTTATTTGGGGTGGAAGAGTGGTTTGGAACGGAATTAAATACACTTTATGTGAATACACTGGAAGGGTTAATTAATGTCTACTTTTTTAAACCAGTTGAAATCCAGCCAACAAGTATGTTACACACATCTATTGAGATGTATTCTTTTTCTAATTCTAATTAACCTCCTTAATTTAGAAATGATATAACAATCAAGATTTTATTCTGTATCAGAAACAGAGGTATATTTTGTTTTCATCTGTAAAATGCATCTAGGACGTGCTTTAGCATGGAGTCCCGGTTTTTAGCCATCTCCCTGCATTCCAAATATGAAGCTCTTGAGCCAGCGAGTCAAGGCGAGAGTTGAGGGACAGCCCTTTATAAATTATCACTAGACAACAAGCAGTCTCTTCTCCCTGCCCTGTCAAGGATGACATTTATAATTGCAAAATACTTTCCGAGTATTGCTTTCTCGCCCTGCTGTTTTAGCCAGTGTCTGCTATAGTACAGCCTGTTAGAACTGGCGTGGGTCGGAGTTCACGGATGTGACCCCACTGACGTGCTGACGTTGTTCGCGTGAACAGGGAACATGACGTGTTTCTCCTTCTCCTGCGCACCTATTGCCTGTTGAGTGGGTGTTGGGGGACGCCTGTCAGCAGACTTTCTCTACTTCATTACCACCGGACTCTTCAGACATGACTCAGTCGGGAAAGCCCTTAACCGTATAATTGTTCTTATTATTCCTGTCTCCACCTGGTGTTGAGTATACCTTTATCTTATACGGTGAACGTCGGTAACGCAATTGGAGTAGATGAGTTTTAGGAATGGACTGACAACAGTTCAGTTTTGTTGGGAACTATATTAATGGAAAAGGTAAGTGGAATCTGCTGTTGTAAAGTTAGATTTAATAGGTGCGCCTACAGATGGGAATATGTCTAGCAACCAAACATTTGTACCATCCCGCAGTGAGTTCAAATGTCAAGCGTGCCCACTCCTTTGTGTAGGCCAGTACGTTCTGCTGCAGACAGAAATACTGCCATACCCTGCACGCTGCTGTGTAAGGCTGCTGCCTGGACGATGACGCTGAAGTAGTTGCCTGATCTAAAGGGTGAGTCGTCATAAGCTTTTCTATTGTTGCTGCCTCCATCTTCAAGCAACTGCTATGGTATTAAATGGTAAATCGATAAATGATGTATCAAATAGACTTAATCTGCCATTCCACCCTCCCTAATTCCAGTGGACTTGTGTTTACCATTTAATGGTATGGAAGAGCTGAGTTCTTGATGTCAAATCATCTGTTGTATATTGCGAGCAGTTCGTCCCACCAGCACCATAACTTTGAAAAGTCTTTGTCTTCTTGTCCCTAAAAGACATTTCAACTGTACTCGTCTGTAGAGTGGTGTACTCTTGAGAACCAGTGTTACTTGCACAAAAGTACCATCTCGTATGTTTCTCTTAAAATGTTGTTTCCAGTCATTTTGTTTCAAACACGCAGTTTTAGTTTTGTAGTAGTTAAAGTATAATTGATCATGTCAGAACATATAGTGGGTGACATTGTCTGAGGTGAATGTAAAATTGTAAACTGGACATTCCCAATTAAGCTAGCATTAGTTTGGGGTGTAAAGCTCAGTTCTTCCGTGCCACAGGTGCTCCCTCTGGTGTTGCTATATCTTACAGAGACAACAAAGTACATAATACAGTAAAATATAGTTTCTGTGCTGCAGCACACCATTGTGTTTATCTGTGTATTTATTTTATAGTGTATACAAGTATGGCTTCTGGACCATGCATTGGGCAAGACCACCACAGGAAAAAAAGAAAATAAACAACTAAGTCATAGTACAAACAGACCCACATAAGGGTAAAGGTTGTTTCATGCAGTAGAATGTCACTGGTCAAAGCCTCTGCACGCAGAATCAGTCATGTATTTGAGAGTATATGATTGAGCAATGTTGGACCTGGCCTTTTTTGCAGGTTTATCCCCAAACTTTTTGCCTTCTTCCTCCTATTTTTTTTACAGTCTGTTTTTGTTAGCTTTAGGACTCTGGGCACTTTCCCTCTGCTAACCAGTGCTAAAGTGCATATGCTCTCACTCTAAATTGTACTCATGATTGGTTTAGCCATGATTGGAATATTTGATGTACTAGTAAGTCCCCTAGTATAGTGCACCAGGTGTGCCCAGGACATGTAAATCAAATGCCACTAGTGGGCCTGCAGCACTGATTGTGCCACCCACATGAGTAGCCCTGCAAACATGTTTCAGGCCTGCCATTGCTGCATCTCTGTGTGCAGTTTTAAACTGCCATGTCGACCTCGCAAGTGCACCCATTTGCCAGGCCCAAACCTTCCCTTTTACTATGTGTAAGTTACCCCTAAGTGCAACGTCTGTGTTTCCTCATCGTTATTCAAGATACTGTACCTGGGGTCCATGTGACTCTGTCACCGGCCCACACGCCCTCACGAGTTGCGTCAGATTGTTGGAGATGACCCCATCAAGACGTTGTGATAACCCCAGTTGGAGCTATTGTGTTTCTAAGCCCTATACTAAGATTGAACCTTCGAAAATGCATATCTTTGCCTCTGTATGTTGGATTTTTGTCATTTTGGTCCTGTTTTACTCAGATAAATATTGGCTATTCTTCTAAATTGGTGTGTAGTACTTTTGTGGTTTTTCACTGTGTTACTGTGTATATTTACAAATACTTTACACATTGCCTCTGAAATAAGCCTGACTGTGTGCACCAAGCTACCAAGTTGGGGTGAGCAGGGGTTATCTTAACTATGTGGCTCCCTTACCCTGATCAGAACTGTCTGGTCGGCTGTTGACTGCAATTTGAAGGTCCTCTCCAGCATTGCCTGTGAAGATCCTGGTCAATGTATTTAGTCACTCTTAAAGTGAGAGACAGCTGAGACCACTAACAGTTGAATAACGCTAACTCAGTATTGTCAACTGGTGGTTCCTTTCACTCTATTGTTGTGGTGACCCTTTTTTTTGCTGGGGAGAGGGGGCTCACTTATTGGATGTAATGCACTACTGACCATGGGTAATTGTTTCATGGACCACTGTCTTGAGTTAGTAGGAGAAATGAAGGAGTAAATCTGCCCTAAGGTGAGTCATGCAGACATTGACAAACAAGCTGAACTTTTTGGCAAGGGATAGAGTATGGTTGAGGTGATTGCTGAGACTTTTAATTTAGTTCCTTGCTGGATAAATTTTACCTAATAATTTCCCACTTTTCCCACTAGATAGCTGGGAAGGATATATCATTTATTTTCGCTTTTTCAGAGTTAAATTTGAGACCACTGTAAATTTGTGAGGATTGAAATGGACTACATTGAAGCAGCTTGAGTGGCTGCTAGTCACTCTTTATAGCTCTTGCAGTTACCGTTGGCAGTGACTTGCCACTACCAACAGTAGGTATTTTCATGGTTGTAAGGTGATGTGCAACAACAGCCTATAAGCCACGTGGCATGTTCTAAATATTGTTGTTTGGGAAAATGCTTCCGTATAGGTTTTGCGTCATGTAAAACAAAACCAAATAAAAGAACCCACAACATATAAGACCCAACAGGCACATCTATCTACCAGCTGAAAGTCCTTAACTTCCTTCACTGTATTCATACTTTGCCTTGATTTGCTGCCCCCTCTCCAAAATACAATCAGCGTGAATCTAGGAGGTTATGGGTTCGACTGACACTCTTTTATTCTAAAAAAAAACAATAACATGATTATCAATTAGTTGGGGCACCTCTGTGGTTAGAACCCTTAGTGGCAAAATTTAAAAGCCCTTTGTAACATGCTCTTTTAAAGTGGGATATTATTGTATCCTAGACTTTTAACAAAGTGCCTCTTTTCACTGTGACATAGGGATCTCTATTTGCAGTCTCACATCCAGACTCTGACTCCTTTTGGCAAAGTGCATAGCCTTGCTCCTTTGTTTTCCTTGCAAAGCTTGCCATTCGTTGACCCAGACATGAAGCAGAAATAGAGAGCTGTAGTAATTTAAGGCAGAAGTGGCTTATACCAAAAACTATCAGGTTACATAAGTCGAATTCAAAACTCAAGGCTTGTAAACCATCTACTGTGATTTTTCAATGCAGCTGACTATGGTTAGGCAGGCACTGTTGAAAAGTGCCTCCTGCATAGTGCTCTCCAGAAGTGGTCTCTATATCCACACTTAGTCCAAGTCATCAGAACCTTCTTTTGATCAATGATGACACTACTCGTAACACGCAGCAACCCCCTCCCAACCTTCAGATATTTTCAGCCAAGTAGGTACAAATCAGAATTATGGGAATGCTGTTTCAAATGTTTTTGTTTTTTTGAAGATCATGCATGTTTAATTTGCTTTTCAGTCATGGTTGCAGTCTCTTCTTTGTGTTCTAGTTCTTCTTCCAGTGTGCATACTTCGGTTGGTGTGATGCTACAGATTGCTTGCACCTCATATGAGACTGAGCCCCAGCAAAAGCGAAGTCAGGCTAGGTGATATCCAAGGATACAACAATATAGATTCAAGGAGACACTGGATATACGAATTTTGGTGCAGTTGCCCTGGTCCTTATTCATGTACCTTCCATGCCAGATATGTAAACTCATTGAACATTTGGGTGAGAGCATGTAAGGGAAAAAATTGAAAATGGCTGACTATGATCTAAGGAAGATTTAGGAAAACCCTGAAAACATACTAAGAGCCATGGTTCACCCAGGCTCGTTTTCGCTCACTTTCCAACCTGCCCCCTCACCTGGTGGTGCTCACAGTTTTGAACACAAACATTTTTGACTGCCCACTTCCCACACACCCCTTTTTGGAACTTTAGAAAGACTGCACAGTATTATTTTTTCCCAAAGTACCTTCCCATATGGGCGCAAATCTCCCTTAGTGTAATTCCTAATTTGCACATTTTATTGCCAACTTCACACTGCTAATTTTTGCATTTCACTATATTATTTTTACATTTCTGGGTATGTGAATGGGCTCTGTATGGCTGGGTACCCACCTCTATTTATTGCAATTCGGTTGCCACCAGTCATGATTCTAATAATGTAGTTTCAGGAATCTGTCACAGAGTGCATTTTAAATCACAACCCAACCGTTCAGTTGTGTACCTTAACACGCTGCATATCAGGTTTTGAGAAGTAGCTGGTATAGCAAAGCTTTCAGAAAGATTGTGAAAGCACGCAAGTACTGATTTCATTCAGTTGCCTTTTGAGAGGTGGCTGGTCAGCAACGAACTGGTGTGATAGTTACCCCGTGTGACGAAACTTAACTCTGCTGAATCAGAATATAACGGGTACTATAAATACCACCCAATTACGAGTTTTTGAAGAATTTCATTCAGATATTGGTGCTTTCTCCCTGTAATGTCCTGCAGCTTAAACTTGCCGATATGTATTATAAAACTCATTATTGAGATGTGTGAGGTAACATAACGTACTGTATATTTCGTAGTTAGCGGGCTGCTCATAATGAGGGCTGAAAAGTCTTCCTTATAGAACTCAGAATGTGCCTGGGTTCGGTTCTGCCCCCTGGAGAGGAATGTTAGCACCACTTTCCTCTTTCAGTCTCCTCGTATAAGGTGCTGCATGCTTCTACCAGTGTGATTGGTCACAGTTTGACCAGTAGGAACGCTTAGAGGGGACGCGGCCTTTAGAAATATGGAGTCCTGTGAGGCACTGAGGATTTCTCTCTTGGTGGATGGTCTACACAAAGTGTGAATCCAGTGAAAGGCACTATGGCATCACTCTCACACATACCGAAGAATCGTAAGAGGTAAAGAGGTAATAAAATAAAGACTGTCCCAGTGAACAAGTGACATTCCCAGGTGTTTGTTTCACAATGAATGCTATAGAACAGCCAGCCCTATGTCATAGTTACCAGCCGAGGCCTGTCCTGGGAACTAATTGTGTATGTAATACTCTGTGTACTTTTAATAATTGCATTTGTTGGTTATATTTTTGTTGTACCCCCAGTTTAACATAGTAGATGAAATTACAGAAGCTGTAAAACAAAATCTCAGTCTCTGGCGTGTGGAATGGCACAAGAATTTTTAAAAAGTGTTCGATAGTTTGAAAATAAATGTTTTCTAACAATTTGAGTGCTGCAATGTACCTTTGTTATCCTCCATATGTGTTCGCCGATAGCTTTCCAAATGGTGTTGAGATGTGAATTACTTTTCCCCACTGATCCCACTGCATGTTATTCCCACAATGCTATAAGTGCACAAATCGTTTTAAGAAAACCTCTTCGACAGCATTATGCCATCTGATTCACATTTAGTAATGCTGGAAGCATGCATGCCTGAACAACGCGGTCAGAACAATGACTGGTGTGCAGTAATTTATGAGAGCAGTATTGCTGTGCACTGTTCTCAGTTCTCTCCTGAAGAATGAGGAATTATTGTGTAAAATGTGTTTCTGTACAAATTTCCGCTTTGTGCATATCCTCGTAGTGAAATACTGCATGCGGAATCATGGCAAACCTCAGATTCCTGTGTAACTCCTGTGTGGTACGAGCTCTGGCAAAGCCAATAGGTCTCGCCTATAGAGGAGCTATTGGATTTGCCAATGTGATTGACCTATGTTGCACACCAGTGTGGCCGCTGTTTAGAGTGGATAAAAGATTTTGAAGTGCAATAGAGTGGAAAAGTGGAGAGTGAAGTGAAGTCTTGTGAAGGGATATAGCATAGAGTGTAGTAAAGTTGCCTAGAGAGAAGTGGATAAGGTGGCCTAGAGTGAAGTGGCATAGAGTAGAGGGGAGCACAGTTTGTGGAGTAGTGACCCATAGAATGGAATAGCGATGGGGTGGAAATGGCATCGCCAAGCATTTTTAATTAAAATATTTGTTTTCCACCACACTTCAGAATTACAAAAAAACACTGATATATTCTGAAATATTTGCTCAGTTCATTTACAGACATTTACATTTTGCTGTGTGGTACAACAAAATAACATCTTGCAGCCTCTCCTCTCACATAGGTACCCAGCAGGATTGTAACATAAATCCTCTTACTTAGAAGTCGGAGAAAGAAAAGTAAACACCAAGCTCCCAGGACGACAGAGCCTGGCATTTGATCTCTGTCTTTGAATGCACAGCAAATGTGAAAAAATAAGACCAAAATTTAAAGGTCTGTTTACAAAGCTCGTGAAAGAATACAAGGAACGATAGTAAATAGGCAGTGCTCCACGGGATGGACAATGACATGCTGAACAGCCTAAAATGAATAAAACCGGCAAATAGAAAGCAAGCAAATGTGAGTTACAAATCTCAAAGCCAATGGAAAGCAGTGGTTGGAATGGATACCCAGGGAAGCTTTTTGAGTGTCCCCAAGATATCGTTGGCAAACTAGACAGCTGTGCTGCTTGGTAGGCTTTAACTAAAAATGATCATTGATGAGCTAAGGCTTTAAGAGCAAGATCACTTTATATCTGAGCTAAACCAGAGGTCAGCATTGCTGGGAATGCCCGTTAGTGATCACAGCAGAATATACTGCATTCCAATGTTCCAAGGATTCAAACAACCAAGAGAGTTGGGGCAGAAAGAGGTGAGGAAGAAATATGGGGAAAAATGGAGTGAGCGGGCAAATCCAAAAACATGGAAACAACATACAAAACATTCATGGATGAAATATAACATATGACTGGCAATAAATAGCACAATAAAAATAAAAGCCAGTTACCAGACCTATTGGAAATAGCAAGAGGCGTGGAATGAAAACCCTTTTATTTTTCAAGTGGAAAATGAAGTAAATTCAGAATACCACCCAGTCTCCTTTTTTAAATAAACATAAGGTTAGCAGTAGCTTTGTTAGTCTCACTAGGAGAAAGAAGCAAGCAACTGATAGCCCAGAGGTTTATTGGTAGGTAGCACCAACTTCCTAAGGTAGAGTGAGTTCCATATCATATTCAGTTCCTTATGAGGCCTAGGGTCTGTGACGGGTTAGGGAAAAGCATAGGCAGTTACTCGTAACTTGATGCAAAGTCAGCATGGGAAAATCTTAAGGGAGCAGAGGTTTTCAGAGCCATAGGTGAGAACACAATCATTCCATCCAATCTCCACCGACTTTAAGCTATTGCCAAATGCTCTGGGCTTTATTTTGGGCATGATCGGACTTCTCTTCTGTGTAATACTCGTAATACCTTCAGTGTTATTATTGGCACCAATAAATCGTCCATAAACTGAATCAATATTTATTGTAGTAAGGAGATATAACTGTGACATAATTGATCTCACATATTTTTATTAGTTATTCATGGTGGCTTTAGGGGTTGGTGTGACAGGAGACAGTACAGTTTATGGTGGCTTGGGGTTTTAGTTTCAGATTTGTTTGGCGAGTCGAAAGTCCAGTTCAAACTAGGCCTCATCCCAGCACATTTAACTGTAGTTATATACTTGGGTCCCTATTTAATAACATTTTGCGTCATAGTTGCCCCATTTTTGTGGCACAGCTATGATGCCAAAAGGCAGTAGATTTTTATAAAGCAGCACAAGCGGCAGTTTGCACCACCGGCCGTGGCTTTGTGAAGAAATGTAACGCAACGCAGTGGCTTGCTCTGCATTCGTTTTTGTGGGCGTACCATAGATGGAGCATCGGCGTTCACGTGCATCTATCCAGGGATTTCACTCAATCCTAGCTTCCCAGAGGTTTGTAAATTTGGGATTACCTGAAATCCCTACAACTCCCATAGGATGGCGTAACCAGCAGAAAAGCTCTTTTTTCCCCTTGTTATTTCCTTTCTGTCTGTGTCAGCTGTATTTTGTGGCACATCTAGAAAGAGGAAAATGCCTTGAGGATTTGTTTTTATGCAGGAAAGTGTCCCATACTGTGGTGCAAGGGTATCTGCGTTGTCGTTAGGCTGCCTTTAGTGCACCTGTGCTATGAGAAGGTAAAAGTGTGCCATATCTTAGTAGATATGGCACATTTCTGCTCTCTTCTTTTCACGCAACACAGCGCAGCAAGTTGCCTTGCTGCACTGCATTGTATGAAAGATTTAATAAATCTGGCCCTGGGTTACAAGGACAGATGCAATGTCAAAGGTCACAGAGCATCAAAAGCAATCATTGAAAATGCTACTTGTTCTACTGCTGAGGTATTTAGACGATTTCTGCAGATCTCCCTTGATTATCAATTGATCAATCTTACAATGGCCTTTGCAGGATTTACACACATTTCTTTAAAATGTTCCACTTGGACTGAAATCAGGCCGCTGGTCCTGAAGTAAAGCATACTGAGGAAGTGTCCAGCTTCTGAAGGCTCAGTGCAACATTTTAACAGACTTTATAGTAACGCTGATGCTGTGCTACAAGTAACTTTTACACCTGCATGCAAATAAAACATAATGAAACCAGTGCTGACTAGCTGGAGGATGAGCTCCTTTCATGGTCACTGAGGAGCCATAGCTGTGCCCAGCTTTCCGGCCACATAGGGTTTCAGATTTGCATGTTCCACATAAGCAGACTCTGGCCTCTTAGGCAGGAATTCATGCCTACTCCAGGCAATGTAGCATGTGGTGCAACTTGTAGATGTTGTGTTCTGCCCTACTGATTGTTATACCACTTGTTTGGAAAACACTTAAAGGGACACTGCCAGAGAGCACAGAATGATTAGCCACAAGCTTTATGATGGGACTTATCCTAGCCTAACAGTTCTTAACCTGTTGCCTTCTGTGGACCCCCACCGAAATGCTGTTGGAAGCTAAGGATCCCTGCCTAAGTAATTTCTATGGTTTGAATCTAAAAACAAAACCTCAAAGATAGAAAAACAAGTACAAACCAAAAAATAAATAAACTATGAAACATTTTCTTTAATTCACAATGAACATAATATACAGCAATCCAAATTGTATGGGAAGGTTAGAGCTTTTCAAAATTGGGTTTCAGATCTAAAGAACAAGTTACTTACTTTCAGTAATGCTGTTTCTGGTAGAGACTCTAGCCGCGAACTATCTAGCTGCAAATTCTTCACCTTTTGAATGTTCACCTGGTGTCAGACAGGATCTGGAAACTTTTTCAGCACTACCTCTGTGTGCCAATAGGTGGCACTGTGCAGCTCTGCACTGATGCAGCTCAGGTCAAGAAATGACCTGTGAGTCCTATATGGGCTCCACTCCTGTCTGTTGACGTCACTTGCATTCAAGACTGTCCATGCCCCCAGATGGAAAACCTCCATAGCAAATTGATTCTGACCAGTGTGCAGATTCCTAGATGTGGTATCTTAACAATGGGTGGAGTCCAATCACAGAACAGGAGGGATGGGAGGGTTGGTGATTAATCTGCAGCGAGATAGAGTCTCTACCAGAACAAGTATTACCAAAGTTAAATAACTTGTTCTTCTGATAGAGACTTCTTGCTGCAGATTCCTCACCTTTTGTATAGATATCAAAGCAGTAGATATTTAGAGGCGGGCCTGTGCTGGGACTCAACCCAGAAAGTCCTGCAAAATCGACGTGGCAAAATGCCCCTTTTAGCTAACTTGACTGTCCATGCAATAGTGCTTTGTGAACATATGGAGGGACACCTACTCAGCCACCTGGCAAATGTCCAGGACAAGGACTCACTGGGCCAACGCAGTGGTAGTAGCTTTGGCCCTAGTAGAATGAGCATTCAGTCCTCAGTCCTTCTGGATGCTGCTTGTTAGCCAGTGCAGAGCAGATCCTAATCCAGCAGGAGTTGGTTCTCTTCTGCAAATTGTCCACCCAGTGTTATTTGGTACAATATATGTAAAACCTTAGCACTCTCTTGGGGTCCAAGCGATGGAGTCTCGCCCCCTCATTAGAGGGGTAAGGCAGAGCATAGAATGCTGGCAAGGTGATGTGATCGATGTGGAGCTGCAAATAACTTTTGTGCAAGTAGGATTCTTGCTTCAGCAGAACCAGTTTGTCTGGGAAGAAGGTGGTGTATGGCAGGTTCACACACCAACTTAACCCCACCAATGTGCTGTCAAGAATACCACCTTGAGGGTGAGAAGCAGCAATGGGCAGCTGTGAAGTGGCTGCACAGGAGTGCACATCAGAAATGCGATGACCAAGTTAAGGTCCCACTAAGGAATTACAAAGGGAGAGGGAGGCAATTTTTTTTTTAAACCTTTCAAAAAACAAACAAACATCGGACAGCTTTACCTGGAGAGGGGCTGTCTGCTGAGCACGTCACCAAGCCACAAATTTGTCCCAACTATAGCCATATAAATTTTTTACCGCAGGAGGTTTATCTGTCAAGATTACATCAACCACATCCAGAGGAAGTTTGAAGGTGTTCATCTATGTCCTCTCAAGCATGAGGGTAAAGATTGCGAAGGCCTGGATGCAGAACCCTGTACTCACTGTTGCTACACTGGCAGGTCCTCCCAGAGGGGCACCCTGAACAGTGGACAGATGCTAAAGCCCAGGAGTGCTGGATACCCTACTCTGTGCCCAATCCGGGCACCATAGATGACTTAGTCCTGGTCAGTTCTGATCTTGAGAACTCTGGGCACGAGTGGTTTTGCAGAACATCATACAGTGGTCAAGAGTTCCAGGTGGAACTTGCCTTCGAGCGAGAGACAGCTTGGAAACTCTAACATGCAGAAGTGCTGACATTGCGTGTTCTCAACGTTGGTGAACAGATAGAGCCAATGTTCCCCCCAGTCACGGAACAGTCCTTGAGCCACCTCTTAAGTAACTGCCACTTGTGATCTTCTAGGAGTCAACATTTGAGCTTGTCTGTCCTGGCATTCAATAATCCTGAAAGGTGGTTCACCACTAGGAAAATTCCATGGTGGTCCAGCCATTTCCAGAGATGCAGAGCCTCCCGGCTCAGGGTCCGTGACATCCCACCCTACTCTGCTTGCTGCCATGGCAGTGATGATGTCTGTGAGCACCGGTTTCAGCCTCCTCCTGATGGATAGAAGGAAGGCTTTCAATGCCAAGCAGAAGGCCCTCCAGAAGGTTGATAGGCAGCTGGGACTCCACAGGAGGCCATGGGACTCCGATCTCCACCACTCTCAGAAGAGATGCATCAGTCACCACTATCAGCTCTGGGAGGGAAAGAGAGAGAGGTCTGAGTCTGACCCAATCAAGGACAATAACCTCCATTGCAGACCTTTTGCAGTCTCCACTGAAATCTGAACCTGGTTGGAGAGTTCCCGTTGATGTTGGGCCTACTGAGACTTCAGAGCTCACTGCAGTGCTCATATATTCAACCTAGCCTGGTCGACCAGTGGGATGCAGGGTTCCATCAGTCTCGGAGTCGACCTCCCTGAAATCCAGGACCAGGGCTAAAAGATCAGCATCATAGTCTGAATGTCCTGGACCCTCCCTGGGGAAAGGCACGAAACTGAATTGTGACTAGAATGGCACCGATTAAGTGGAGCATCTAAGAAGGAGTCAGGTGTGATTTCAGCATGTTGATAGTGAACCCCAAAGATGACAGGAGGTTAACAGTAGTGTGGAGTTGGTTGACGTCTGCCTGGGGGCAAGCCTGCCTTAAACAGTGAGTCATCTAAGTAGGGGAAGACTGGGACCCCTGAAATCTGAACATGCGCTGCTACCCCCACCATAATTTTCATGAAAAACTGAAGGGCACTGGTGTGACCAAAGTGGAGCACAGCATACTGAAAGTTCTCCAGTCCCATCATGACTCCAGGTAGCACCAATTGGCCAGCAGGACAGGTATGTTAAAATACCATATACCTCATCTCAAGGGTCAAGTGCAGATAAGATCTAGGCCAGTGCCAGTATTTTGAATTTCTCCATCCATTGAGAGGGTGCAGGTCTAGAGCAGGATGAAGGCCTCCATCCTTCTTGGGCACCAGAAAGTAGCAGGAATAACAACCACATCCACTTTCTGGTACGGACACCCTCTTGATAGCCATGTTGGCCGAAAGGGCGTTAACTCCCTGCCGCAAATCAGAGAGATGATCCTCTGTCAGTTGCTATGGGGACAGGGGATGGTGAAGGGTATGGAAAGGAAGAATAGGGCATAGTTCTTCCAAACAATCTGTAAGACACACCTGTCTATTGTTATGGCCTGGTAAGACTTGTCAGATCATGCCTCCGACCAGATGGCTATGCCTCGCTAAGGGCACATTAAAGGTGTTTGACAGGTAGAGCTGTAGGGTGGGTAGTGGACTGAGGGGACCATTGGCCATGACGGTGGGCACCACGTCCTTGACTGCAAAACTGCTGGGCTCCTTGCGAAGGTTGAATTGGCTGGCAGGATAGAGCACCTCTACACTGAAGCTATGAAAGGAGTGAGAGGGCTGTTTCGGTTGGGAAGGTGGGGCAGACAAGCCCAGGGAGAGGACGTGGCCCTACTCTCCTTGAATTGCTCAAGAGCAGAAACTGCCTTGTCCCCAGACAGGAGAAAAAGGTTGAATGCCATGTCGATGAGGGAGGATTCGACATTGCCTGAAAAAATGGTGAACTGCAACCAAGCATGGTGGCAAATGGCTCCAATGGTGCCAATAGCCCACCTGCTGGCATTGGTGGTGTCCACTCCATGTAGCATCTGTGAGACTGTAAGATGGATACATGAAAGTTAGGTGTCCTGCATGTCCAAAGCTACAACCCAGCTGCCTCGAACCAGGGCAGACAGAACATGTGCCAGTGTGTTCATCTTGATTTTTCAGTTCTGCAAGAAGGTGCTAAAGGGCAGAGATCTAAAATATGAACCACCCTTCTTCAGCTCGAGGAAATACCGGGAGTAACAGCCAATCCCTATTTCCGGGGTTGAGACCCTCAGTATGGCTCCTTTTGTCAAACATCCTGCAATTCTAGGAGCAAGATGGATAGGTGCTCCTCTGAAAAATGCTAAGATGTGGCAGATCTAAAAGGAATGGCAAGATGCAGCCTTGTTGAATGATCTGCAGGACCCTCCTGTCGGATGTTATCCTTTGCCACTCATGGAAGGAAAGTCATGGAAGGAAAGTCTGATCCTGCCTCGCAGAGGGTGGTCCTGTGCCACTAAGGACAAACTACAGTGACTTAGAGAAGTGTATGATTGAGAAGTACATTGTCCCTGATGGCCTACGCGCTCTCTGCATTGATCCCTCCCGCCGACAGGACTGTTGCAGGGTAGGGGACCTTGGTGTTGCTGAGGGCAAGCCCTCTGGAGTTGGTGTGAAACTGTTGGGTCGATGGACTCCCAGGGGTTGAAAGGCCTAAGGAACGCACCACTACATAGCTTTCTTTAAAGCCTTCCAACAATTAATTTGCCTTCTGGCTGAACAGAAAAGACCCATCAGCATGTCTATTAAAGAGGATTGCACATCCCCTAAGACATGGATCACATTCAAGCTTGCCCCAAAGCTCAGTGCTACTGCCAACTGCTCTGCCTCCCAGTCGGTAGTGCGCATTCCAGATTATGATATACTTTGCAGCATTTTACCCATCCTGGGTGCTGTATCACAAAATAAGGATCACCTGGCGCTGGTCTGTAACATTTGGTAACCTGACTCTTCACTGGTGGACAGGACCAGGTGCCCATTTGAGTGTCAGTTAGGGATTCATTAAATGGAATTAAAGTTTCTGATGGAGTTTGTTCCGGTTGTAAAACTTCTGTTAGTATGTTAGTTTTGATTTCAATAGACGGTCATTGTAAATCCAATTCCTCAGCTGCACGCCTCCTTTCCAGAGGAGACATTCTCTTCCATTGGTGTCAACAAACCTAGGGACATATTTACAAGAAACGGGTGCATCAGCTCTGTTGCGCCAGTTTCCTTACGTCACCCTGTGCCCCCTGACGACACCATGGTAGCGTTGTATTTACAGTACAGTGCACCTTGGCGCATGTTAGGACAATAGCGTCAGAATTTTTGCCCTATTGTGGTGCTTTGCTGGACTACCACCAAAAATGTTGGCGCTAGTTCAGTAAAGCACAGGGAGCCCATAAACGAATGCACTAGCATCACTCTAATGCCAACCCTGAGCAGGCGTTAAAAAATTATGCTAGAATGGTGCAGTGAATTCTTGTTAATTTCACTGTGCCATTTTTTTGGGGACTGCCTGCGGGTGAATGCTCCTCTTGCATACATTATACCTGGCGTAGGTATAATGCGGCGTAAGGGGTTACAAAGTGGCGCAATGCTTGCATTGCGCCACTTTGTTAATATGGAGGAGGGCGGGTAACTGATTAGTGCCGCCTTAGAGTAAAAAAATTACTCTAATGTGGCAATAAGGGCTTGTAAATATGCCCCATAGTATGCAGGGAAGTATCCAATTCACAGGCTTCCTGCAAGTCCATGTAGAAACTGTCATCCTCATAATGTTGAGGAAAATAATCCTCCTCATCTTTATTGCCATCTCCAAAGGGTGGCTGGCTGGCTCTGATTAGAGTGCAAACTAAAAGATGCTGGAGCACTGGGCTGCAGCTCCAAACTACGGGCACTGTTCTGTCGGAGTTTAAATGAACTGGTGCTGGGTGCATCGTTATGGTTTCGAGACATGACCATGGCTGAGACGAATTTGACTCAGTCGGATAAGACTATAAGAACAGTGTCTTCCTTTGACAGTGTCAAATGCCAAATGTAGTGGCATGGATTTTGGTGAAAGATTACAGGCTTACTCTGGCAGAACTTGAGATAGGATCAGGTAGCACAGAGTGGGATGGACCTGCTGGCAGTAACCCGACTGGTGGCCTCTTTAGAGACTTTGGGGGCATATTTATACTCTGTTTGCACCGAATTAGTGTCATTTTTTTTTAACTCTAATTCGGTGCAAAACTAACTCCATATTTATACTTTGGTGCTAGATCCCTCTAGCGCCAAATTTATGGAGTTAAAGTAATTTTTTTTAAAGTGGAGACCTACCTTGCCTTAATGAGATGCAAGGTAGGTGTTCCCATGCAAAAAATGACTCTATGGCCTTAACGCCATATTTAGGGGCATGTTTGTACTCTGTGGCATATTTATACTCTGTTTGCACCGAATTAGCGTCATTTTTTTTACTCTAATTCGGTGCAAATTTAACTCCATATTTATACTTTGGTGCTAGACCCTTCTCGCACCAAGGCCCTGATTTATACTTTTTTTGTGCCGCATTAACGTAATTTTTTTATGCAAAAGTGGCGCAAATGTACAAAATATTGGCCCTTATTTATACTTTTTGCTGCAAAACTGCACTAACTCAGTTTTGCACCAAAAAGTTTAGCACCGGCTTGCACCATTTCTGTGCACCAGCCGGGCACCATATTTATGGAATGGTGCAAAGGGTAGGCTAGAGTAAAAAAAAATGACTTTAGTCGGGTGGGGCTGGAAGTATAGAAGAAGAGGGTTTAGCACCAAAAAATGACTTTAGGCAGGTTAGAGTAAAAATAAAAATGACTCTAACCAGAATAGCGTCATTTTATGGTGCTAAACCTACCATGCCACATGACTCCTGCCTTAGAAAAGGCAGGAGTCATGCCCACCCCCCCAATGGCCAGCACAGAGGACAGGGGTCCCCTGGGCATGGCCATTGCATCCTGTGCCATGTATGGGGGCCCATTTCAGGGCCCCCATGGCACTTTCAAAAATAAAATGCAATCTTACCTGTACTTACCTGAGATGGGGTCCCTCATCCTCTGCAGTCCCTCTGGTGTGGGTGCCCCTTGAGCGTGGGGAGGGCACCTGTGGGCTTATTCCATGGTGTTCCACTATGGAAATAGGCCAACAGGTCCCCTAACTCCTGCCCTGACCCAGGCTTTAAAAAAATGGGGCAAAGCAAGCTTTGCCCCATTTTTTGACCCCTCCTCCCTCCCATGCACCATTTTTGCATGGGAGTATAAATATGGCGTTAAGGCCATAGAGTCATTTATTTGCACGGGAACGCCTACTTTGCATCTCATTAAGGCAAGGTAGGTTTCCACTTCCAAAAAATGACTTGCAGTTTTGCACTGAATTAGAGTAAAAAAAATGACGCTAATTCAGTGCAGAGTATAAATATTCCCCTTAGCGTCAAAACATGATGCTAATCTGGTTAGAGTCATTTATTTTGACTCAAACCTGCCTAACGTAATTTTTTTTTAAGCTAGCCTACCCTTTGCACTGGCTTGCACCATTCCATAAATATGGTGCCCACCTGGTGCTAAAAAATGATGCAAGCCGGTGCAAAACTTTTTGGTGCAAAACTGCGTTAGTGCAGTTTTGCACCAAAAAATATAAATAAGGCCCTTGGTGCTGAAGGCATGCCAGTGGACACCAGAAGAGTGCCAAAAATTCACAACATGGCTCTTTGAAAAGCCTCAACCTGTTGTGATGTTGCAGGTGGACCCATAAACTCAAGGTGTATTGGGATCAGTTGCGGTATTGGCTCCGCAGTCGGAGACTGATGACAAGACTGCAAAGCACCCTGACATCCTCCCCAGTTCTCAGGTTGAGAGTGGCTATACTGGGACAAATCCAGCTTTGCCTATTTGTCCTTCCAGTTTGATTTTGACTTACCAGAAGACATGGACTGAGAAGAGACCATGTCATGAGAACTGGTCCATAGAGTTGACTTTGTGCAGGAGTGGGACTTCTGAGACATCTTTTGGTGCTCAGCGACATACAGCTTCTCTTCCCGTTCCTGGGTCGCCCTTGAGTTCATAAGACAAACTCCTTGCTGGACTTGGAGTCTCCCACTGAATTCAGACACCAGAGGATACTGTAGTTTGAGGAGGGTGCACACCAGAAAAAATAGCAAAAAAAAATAGCAGACATTAGCAAAAAGTTTATATCAAGATCCGTGTTCATGTATGAATGCATTGTAGAACAAGTTAGTTATGTTCAATAACACCTTATCTGGTAGTGACTCTATCAAAGTGCAGATTTCTTCCCTTAGAGTTATCTCCAGGCATCAGACTGGATCCAGAAATGTTGTTTGAGCAGTATCCCTGCACGCAGGTAGGTGGCATCGTTCGGCTCCACGTGGCGTCATCTGCACTGGAAGTGACCTGCATGGAGTTTATGTAGGCATCAACGCAGCACACTGAACATTGACCACTGGTGTGTAAAACTAGAGCTGCGAAAGGGGAACAGCCCTGTACCTAGAAATCCGTTGGCAGACCATGGAGGATGGGTGGGTCAGTAAGGAATCTGCAGCAAGATAGTCTCTACCAGATAAGACGTTACTGTAGGTAAGTAACTTGTTCATCAGATAGAGACTTCTAGCTGCATATTCCTTATCTTAGAATAGATATCCAAGCAATACCTCCACAGAGGTGGGTCTGCAAAACAGTTTCACACCAAAATGTCTTGTTGGAGGAAATGGGCAAAGTGCCCATCCCTACGTACCTGACTGTCCAGGCACTAGTGCTTGGTAAACGTGTTTAGAGACGTCTGCGTTGCTGCTTGGCACATGTACAGGACTGGGAGTCCATGTGCTAATGCAGTGGCTGCAGCTTTTGCATTGGTCAAATGAGCACGCAAACCCTCTGGGTGCTGCTTCTTCATCAGAGCATAGCAGATTTTATTGAAGAGCACGATCCAGCGAGAGATTGTCCATTTCTGCCCAGCCTTTGCATTCTTGTACCCAACATACCCCACGAAGAGTTGATTTGGAATGGATTTGTGCGTTCCATGTAGAACGACAATGACCTTTTTGGGTCTAGCCGGTGGAGTCTCTCTTCCTCCCTCGAAGGATAAGGTGAATCGTAAAAGGTAGGCAAAGTGATTCATTGGCCTACCTTTGGGCAAGAATAATACTGGGGTTCCAGGACCAGTTTGTTGGGGAAAAACATGCTGTAGGGAGTCTGAGAGGACAGTGCCTGTAACTCATTGACCCGCCAAGCAGATGTAATTGCCACCAGAAAGGCTGAAGGTAAGAACTAAGTTAAGGTCCCATGAGGCATAATAAAGGTGAGCTGGGGGAAACTTGCAGTAGACCTTTAGGGAACCTAATTACAATATGGGACTTATAGAGAGGGCTGATCTTGCCAAAGCAGAAAGAAAGAGATGGCAAATAAATAACCCTTCGAAGTGCCTAATGCAGAACCCTGCTAAGCCAGGGTAAGGAAAACAAAAGAACCTGAAAGGGTTTCTGGATTATCCTCCTGAAGTGCAAATCCAGGATAGTCAGGCTATGATACTAATGTTTCGGTCTCTAACCTGGGCTTTGGTGCGACTGACTCTGAGGCTGCGGGGCCTCATGGCCTACTGCATCCTGCTTGCAACACATGCCCACTGGCATAAGTAGGCTGTGCAGTGGAACCTGAAGTTCCAGGGAGCGCAGCATCAGTGCAATCTCTCAGACACAGTCCAGATCTCTGAGGGCACTGCAAAAGATCTGCTGTGGTGATTAACGAGCAGAGATTGGGTCAGTGGCAGATCCCTTCCCCAACCAGATTTGACAGTAGTGACAGATGTGTGACGGCTGGGGTAGCATCTGGGACAGGAGCCCCTGTGCAGGGCATGGACCAGGACCCAAGCATGGCATCTGTGAGGGCTTGGTTATTGGTTCTTATGGGGAGAGTTATGGCTGAAGCACCTCTGTCAAGACATTTATCTTGACAGCCACAGAGGGCAGCTAAAGGTCTAGGACCTTGGCCGCCCTCCTCACCACCATAGCAAATGAGGCTCCCTCGTCTATAGCCACAGTAGGAGAGACCAAGTCAGTATCTGGGGAGGTGACTAGTCCAGTGGCATCTGCCAAATCATCACATCAGGTGTCCTCCTTGGGGTCTAGAGCCTGGTATTCATAGGGGTTCAGTGGCCTCTCCTAATCCCCCAGGTTCCAGCCCATAGGAGTAGGGCTCTGGGCTAGATGGCACGGCTCAAGTCGACATCGGGTGATGCCAATCCAGCTCCCTGTCATGGATATGAATGTGGACAGCGCTGCCAGGAGCGTCTGCAGCGGTGCTGGCGCTTTGTAAGGTAGTAAAAGTGGCTCGACTGACGCCAGTCCAGATGGGCGTAGAGGGTGAACCCGGTGGCAGAAGACCAGTAGGGGCCCCTCCCAAACCTGCAGGACCCGAAAGTGCCTACAGTATAACAATACATGGTATCCCTCTCCCCAAAATAGCTTGTGTGCACCTTGCCAGTGATAACTGCAAAGAAAAAGAATCTTCCTTTTTTTAAATATATAACCCTCACCCACTCTAGTTGTGGGATACTTCATCATTGGGTTCACCCTGGCCGCTAAAAGGCAGGGTGGGCTTGACCATATTCCAGGGAGCTCTTAATATATTGTGGAGGTCAGGGTGAGCCAAGTGTGATAAAAATGTCTTATCCACACCCAGGTATCCCTTTATCAGTAGGGTGGATGGGCACAATCAAAATCAACGTACAATGAAGGATATTAGTGGTCCTATCACCCTCGCTGCATCAACATGTTTCTGACCTTCTCTTTGGCCAAACAAAGATCAGAGGAATTCACCAGGACGGGTTCCAACTGCTGCCACGTACTCCAGTGACAACCTGTGAATAGCTTTTCACTGCCTGATGCAAATCGTTTTAGCATGCACGGTGAGAACTATAGTTGCCTGATCACTGATAAGTGTTGCCTGTAAGTTAAAAACATATGTACACAAATGATTAAGATTCATACATGGGAAAACACAAGGTGCTAATGCAATAAACCACATATTTTGGGGCATATTTATACTCCGTTTGCGCCGAATTTGCGTCGTTTTTTTCGACGCAAAACTAACTCCATATTTATACTTTGGCGTTAGACGCGTCTAGCGCCAAAGTTCATGGAGTTAGCGTCATTTTTTTCCGTGAACACCTTCCTTGCGTTAATGATATGCAAGGTAGGCGTTCCCGTCTTAAAAAATGACTCCGATGCTATTGCGTCGGATTTATACTCCCGGGCAAAAATGACGCCCGGGAGTGGGCAGGACTAAAAAAACCCGCATTTGCGCCGGATTTTAGCGCCTGGGTCAGGGCAGGCGTTAAGGGACCTGTGGGCTCAGAATGAGCCCAGAGGTGCCCTCCCAAGCCCCCAGGGACACCCCCTGCCACCCTTGCCCACCCCAGGAGGACACCCTAGGCTGGAGGGACCCATCCCAGGGAAGAAAAGGTAAGTTGTGGTAAGTTTAAAAAAAAAAAAAAAAAATTGTGGCATAGGGGAGCCTGATTTGTGCCCCCCTACATGCCACTATGCCCAATGACCATGCCCAGGGGACAGAAGTCCCCTGGGCATGGCCATTGGGCAAGGGGGCATGACTCCTGTCTTTGCTAAGACAGGAGTCATGTTAATGGCGTCTGGGCGGCAAAAAAAAATGGCGCAAATCGGGTTAAGACGTTTTTTTGCCTCAGCCTGACTTGCCCCATTTTGGGACGCCCAAACGCCATTTTTCACTACGCCGGCGCTGCCTGGTGTACGTGTTTTTTTTTCACGCACACCAGGCAGCGCCGGTCGACTAACGCCGGCTAACGTCATTCAATAAATACGGCGCCCGCATGGTGCTTCAGAATGGCGTTAGCCGGCGCTAATTTTTTTGGCGCAAAACTGCGTTAGCGCAGTTTTGCGTCAAAAAGTATAAATATGGCCCTTTGTGTTTCACTAAATCACTTCATGCATTCTAAACCAGGCTCTTATGACCAGTCTCAACATCCCATAATTCAGTGCCATATGACGAGACTAGTGAAGGAAACACATGCATCCTGTAACAGTTGTATACCTAATGGTTACTGCAAACCATGCTGATTAAAAGCTCCAAAGAAAGTTAACAAAAGTAGCACTGCTGGCATATCTAACTGTTGTGTAGGTTCTCATTATCCTAATGAGACTACTGGATTTATGCAGCAGAATCACCTGAATTGTGGGGTACAGAGTACAATCCCACACCATGTGACACCTGTCAGGCCAATCTAGGTTTTCCGACCAACTAGCAGTGCCTCATCTCCACCCGAGAGCAGGTATGATTGTGGCAACTGGGCGCATGGCTGAGTGGACTCCTCAAGGGAATCGTGGTCTATCAGATCTCATCCCTTTCCCTCAGTTACATTAGTCTCACACAGGCAAAGACAAGCAGAGTATAGTTCAAAAAGGTTTATTGAAGTAACAGCATCTTGGATAAAATGGCATGTATTACAATAACTAGGATGATAAAACACGCTAGAAGCAAAATTGTTACAAGAAGTGAAACACAAAAACAGTCCCATCATACTGTTACTAGGAAAAATATGTATGCATTTCCTACCTAAGCTATGTTAGAGTACAGTGTGATAAGCCTAATCCACCCTTCTGCTCCCCCTCTCCCCCGGGTAGGCATCATCCCCATACCTGAGCAAGGAAACCTATTGTCTAAAAAAGATACTGTCCCCATGTAGACCAGGGATCTGGCAGTCTAAGCAAGCAGCTGTAGCGAAGACGTTCAGCAATCGGCATGCAGTTGTGGTCATCTGGCTGGAACCTTCCTCTAATGTGTATGGGACAGAGAAGTGTTTTTATAATAAAAAAAGCTGATATTCTAAGAAAAGGTCCCCACGTAAGGATATGTATGTTTCTGTGAATGTTGGAGACACAGCATACCACTTTTGCTGGCAACCTTATCTGACTGCAGCGTTGAGGGAAGCACAAAGTGAAATGAATGCTGTGCTGGGAATGTAATACTTTTCCAGGTGAAAGAGAAAACAGATAGAGAAAATAAAACAACACCGCAAATGTGGCTAATGCTAGAAAAACAAAGTGATGCTGAACAAAATGTAACTGGGCTAAAGTGCACAATAGCAGGCCTAGTTTGCTAAAATGACTTGTCTAAAACATGGCTAAATTAGCTATACACCACCCTCCCCGTGCCGGTTCAAAGGTGGGTAAAATATGAAAGCTACTAAAATCTATTCATAAAAGCATATTCACATAAACGTCAATAATGACAATTGAAAAGACACTTGAGCATAGGGTAAAAAGGGCAATTTATAACAGTGGCTCCAATAAAACCAAATTCAAAAGTCAATGTCATTTTTTAAATTGGCAATTATATCCGGGACAATTGAAGCCAGGAAATGTTCCACTTCGTCCGGTGGTAAAATATCCAAATAGTTTCCAAGGAAAACCAATGAGCACTCATGTTCCAAAGCCTCAGCTCCAGCTGAGGCAGCAGCATTCCACGTTGTGCCCAATGTTGAGAGCTGCATGATCCACAAAGGGCAACTCATAAACAGCTTCCCGTAGCAAACACACCCTCATTGATCATGTCTGGTAAAGACCGCTCAGCAAGAATATCAACAGATCAGTGTCCAATGAAAGTAAGCGCTACGTAGAAAGACAAACTTTCAGTGCACATTCGATAAGGCACCAAAGGCATCGAAATATGGGCTGCACACAATCCAAAACCTGTCTAAATGACAGAGACCTGTGGCACTCCAGTTCTTCCAGGAGTGGTGCTCTGAAATACTGCATCATGCGTTCACGACACAGTTGCGCTGGTGGAAGCACTTTCAGTCCTCCTTGTTGTGAAGGGACAGCCATTGCGCAGACAAAATGGCAACAGCAGAATGTCACTTATGATATCCAAAGTAATCGGAAATCCCCCCAAAACACTCGAAAGTATAGATTGTATGGCTTAAGATATTAAGTCAAATATAGAGGAAAAGGTGTGAACAAAACCAGAACCAACAGCCTTAAAGAAATGTGTGACCCCAGTAATACTGGACCCGTTAAATATTCATCCCATGAGTTCACCAAAGTGTCTCAGAAAGTTTGTACTTAAAAGGGACTGAATCTCTGCAGATGACCTTGCAACTTGAAGCACATAGATCTTGGCCGCAGATGTAAGTGCCAAATGTTTTTTTGAAACAGTAAAGCCTTGAATCTGTTCAACTTGTCAAAATTCACTTCTGAAGTAGCAATATGAGGCCAAATCTCTGCCACTTCCCTTTGTTGTGTAGGGGGAAAAAGGAAATTCTTGCAACAGGTGACAATTTGTGAGACAAATGACATAAGCTATTCAGTCTTGCATTCCACAACAACTCTCACTATTAAGGAGCACATAGCTTCCAATTGAGAGCACCTGAAATGCAGGTCTAATAAAGGGGACTGGAACTCCCTTCAGATAGCAAGCCAAGTTCGCTGCCGAGGCATTACACGCCCCCATGCAAAGACAGCTGCTTACACACCATTGAATGGCTCACAGAAGTCTTGCATTCACTGCCGTTAAGAAAGACCTCTTTCATGCCATTGAAACATTTGTATGAAAAGGGAAGCTCCCACACCTCGTGTATACAACTATCTCGCAGCCTTTCATATCTGCCTACTGGAATGTCTTGAAATAGGCAGATTAATAACCCTGTGTATTAACCATTCAGCAGATGGTATTTCAGCCACAGTAAAAGGCACCTTTCCAATTCCTCAATGTTTAGCATGATATAAGTTGCTTCCTTATTAGCCATTATTTGTTGTTATCGCATTAAATTAAATGTTGAAAATATATACCTTCTCCTAACGTGTTGCCAGGAAACACGACCTGCTTTCAATGTTTGTAGTGTCTACCCTAACTGCATAATGGACCTTAGCTGACTCTGTCCGTGGTGTAAAGATGACATGTCACTCTGTACTATGTCTATTGCAGAAGAGACAATGTTGTTTAAAGGGTATATCTCGTCAGACAAGGTGTTAATCCTATTATCTACAATGGCTAATGCTTTCTGTACATTTTCTTGATCTATTTGCCTTAACCGGGCAGCAGCTTCTTGTTGGGAAAGTTTCCAAATGTAATTATATACTGCATATAAGAAGCGCTTTGTGCGTTGTCTTCTGGGGTCTTACAGGCAATCCTTCAAATCTGTATCATTAGACAGGAAACTGAGGTGTTCTTTAACAGCATCAAGTGAGGAACCTTTCAGCCATTGCTGGCATAATTTCCCTACACTATATGTTGTTACTATACCCAAGTGTTCCAATGACATATAGCGAGGGTCTGGCCTATTGTTCTAAAACCCTCCGTGCAGTTTACAAAACGTGTATGGCATCAATTGGTGTCTACTGGCCACAACACCACTCACCAGGACGTGAGAGTGATGTATTAGATGTTCCATTCTGGACCCACTCATCAAGCTGATTTTCAGATGCATTTATGTACTTTTGCCATTTGCAAAATTTTGCATTATACTGGGGCGCATTCAAAGCCTAAACAACTTGTTTGTTGTACAGTTTCATTTAAAAATATCATTTGAACAGGTTTCAGGCATGCTCTAATAAAGCTTCCTTTCCCTTTATTTGCCAATTTTAGTTCCCCACACACTTTTTAAGTCTATCGACTTCAACCAATATTCATAACCTTCTAACCCGGAAACAGGAATCAAAATAAATCAATTTTGTATCAGTCAATAAAATATGTTGACTTTCCATTACTGGCAATTTGAAATAATACGACTCTGTGTTTTTAACACTGTGCCCAGAGAAATATGCAAACTTTTCAGAATATGTTTTGGAATATTTCCGCTGGCGGAGTTGGACAGTGTTCCCACTGCATATAATTAAAAATAGTCTTTGGGGTATTTGCTCTGTGAATGAAATGATGTCCATAATAATTATGACAGAACATATCTCCAAATTTTTCTTTGGATCGATAAACATCCTCACTTTCAAATACAGTGAAATATTGCAAATCAGACACCATAGAATCAACTGTTTCACATCCTAATCATCAGAAACTACTCCTGGTGTTATTACATCGTTCATGGAAAGTTTTTAAATACATACGGAATTTGGATGACCTCCGTAAGGCCATATATATCAAATGATACTTCATCCCAAACAATTCCATCAGGAATCTATATAGTGGAAATGTTCACTAGGTACAAGTCCGTGTGGACTTTGTGAGAGGAAAAATGTGGTTTTAGGACCTCATCCACTAGTTCAATGTAGAGCGCTGAGGAAGTAAAAAGAAAATGATGACAAACCCAATCCAAAGGAGGAAGGCAAGTACAGTTAATAAGAGCCACAGATAGTTCCATGGAAAGATAAAATAGTTAATTTTGAGCCAAATTATCAGCTAACGTGCTCTTAACAGTTCTGTTG
Organism: Pleurodeles waltl; assembly: GCF_031143425.1. Classification (NCBI taxonomy): domain Eukaryota; kingdom Metazoa; phylum Chordata; class Amphibia; order Caudata; family Salamandridae; genus Pleurodeles; species Pleurodeles waltl. The sequence goes on from NC_090445.1 coordinate 863,099,294, forward strand.
CAATAGAGGTAGATGAGGTGATGAAAGTGTCATTAATGTCGGGGGAAATATCCAGAAGTAGTTCGTGCAAAAACTGGAGCTGTGTTTGGAAGAGGAGAGTTGGCAAAAGTCTCCCTTGGTGATTCATAGTAGACTATACCATCCGTTTGGGTTGAATTTGAGTAGAATCGCTCAATGTTGTTGACGTTACGTGTCACAGACGAAGTTAATGGAACTAATGAAAGATCATTTTCCACCCTCCCCAATCTCGGAGAAGTGTCAGCGTTGCTGCTTAGAACCTGTAGAGGAACATCCTGGTCTGTAGCGAGAGGTATTTATGTACTACCCAGGAGTCTTTTAGTTCTGCTGTGTGAGATCAGCCATATGGTGTAGCTTGACATTGTCGATGGAGACAAAGCGATTTTCTTTAGAGCCAGGCAGCAGTGGTAAAATGACAGTTCTGTTACTATGTATTCCCAGGACTGCAACCGGTGCACGATTGGAAGGACTAAACTACTTCACAGCAATCTTTTCACACACTTGATCCCCAACTTTTGGAATCCAGCCAATAGATGTTATTGGTACATCCTTTATTCCCAAGGAGGTAGCACTGGCAGATGCATTGTCATGACAGAACTGTTGTAAGTCCTGCAAGACAGTGACACGTTCATTTATGTCAAAGGTGTATCTGCCACCTCTGTGCCAGGACCATCAAGATCTGGAACACACATGTGTGTTCCAAACAGGCATTCGTATGAGGTCCATCCCCTCCCCTGGACCTTCTGGGTAGATTATTAAGTGCTCTCTGGACTCCATAGAGGTGAGTAAGCCAACTACGACCTGTGCCTAAAACTCTGTCTGTTAAGGATTGCTTTAAATCCAGTTTTTTCGCTCTACAACACTATTTCCCTCGGGATGAAATGGAGACGAATAATGCAGTTAGGCCCAGGGAAGCCATGGCATCCCTGAAAGCCCTTAAGGTGAATGAAGGTCCCTGGTTCAAGTGGAAAGCTGCAATACCGTATGTGCCGACAAAGACTTGCAAATATTAAATAACAGTTGGAGTGTCAGACGAGCGTTGTGGCCAAATCCCTAGAAATCTGGAGCATGAGTCAACAGCGACTAAAATGTATTTGTACGCACTGGCAGGTGGCAGGGGACCACAGTGGTCCAAGCACACACTGTAATGGTTTGTTAGAAATTGGGAGGGGTGTCTGCGTTGGGCGTTTGATGGTGGACCCCTTCATTTGCTGACAGATGTCAAAACAAAGGACATACTACTTGGTCCTTTTTTTATATATATATATATATATATCTATCACCAGTAACGTGATAACAAGGATATTGTAGCCACCACACCAACATGGGCAGAAGCAACTCTCTCATGCGCTGCTTTGATCAATTCTGGTCTTAGATGGGAATCACACGATTACCCACCCCTGGTATTACAACCAGGGCAGTATTGAGGCATGATATGCAGTAGGAACATTTGGCAGGATAGGCCTTTGGCATGGGTGTGCCGTCAGCCGAAGCTTTCACAGCAGCCAGTGTTTTATCATCCAATTTTGTCCTAGAACGAGTTGAGTACTGCTGCAACAGAAGACTTAGTTACTGCTGATTTGGCTGCTTCATCAGCCAAAGTATTGCCAGCAATGTGTATTCCAACATGCTGGTGTCCTAGTGTATGTACAACATGGATATTAGGTGGCGTTTCTTTCAGATCTGCTACTTTCCCCCACAGAAGTCCGTGCTTGATGGTGTTTCCTTTTGAATCTCTGAACCCATTCTGGCCCCAGTAATGCAGATATTCATTGAAGGAAGGACTGGACACAATAGGACGTTCACAGAAAATCAACGTCAGCTGATCTGGATCCGTGTGTTCCAGTGCCATCACCAGTGCTTTAAACTGTGCCAATTGTGCAGTGCTTTCCCCGAAGGTCTGCGTATAAGTATGCTGCAGATTGAATTCACCATTCTTCATGTAGCCACTCACAACTGCGCAAGCAGCGGAGTATTGATGTTTTCTGCCTGTAGCTTGTTGGGCTGAGCCATCAGTGTACATATTTGTTTGGTATTTTTCAATAGGTAATGAATTTGCTGGAACTGGGAATTTAAGTTTGTATTGCAAAAATTCTTGAGTTTGTAATTTAAATCAAAAATATAGTCAACATCAGTGGCTGTCAGAGATGTTGCCCATTGAATCCAACATTGATGTAGTGCTTTAGCTTTGAGAACACTAGCTTTAGTAACAGCCTCAAGGGCGGGATGGGGGATACGACAATAATATGTTTCCATAGGGCCATAGGTCTCTCTTTGATGATAGCCATCTGAACAGCAGTGAGAATTTTCTCAGTGGGAGCAAAGCGTTGTTCTGCTGTAGAGTACAAATGTGATTTGTATGCAATCAGAACAGTCTCACCCTCATTGAACGTTACATAGGTGAAACCAATGGCACCAGCAATTACTCTGATGACCAAGTGTAAGTGTTTAGCTGAAACATGTCTTGTTGTAATGCTCTGAGAATGCATGTGTGTTCGACTGTCCATAACTTACAGGAAAAGTCAGAACGTATCAAGTCATATAAAGGTTTAATACGTTGTGCATAATCTGGAATGTATGTTCTGCCAAAATGTAAAAAGCCCAACAAAGACTGGATCTTTTTGATGGTGTTTGGAGGTTGTAGTTGTGCGCGTTTATCTAAGAATTGGGGCGCTAGGCTCTTGCTTTCATCTGATAATTTGTATCCCAAAAACAGGACACTAAGGAAGGCTATTTTTGTTTTCTTAAAAATGAATTTGTAGTCTAATTCGGCAAAGGTCATTGTTCATGAGGTAGATGGTCATCTACATGGGACAACGCCTCAGGGTCAATGTTGTGTAAAATAGATGTGACACGAGCTGAAAACAGTCCTAGATTGTCTTGTACCCTTGTTGGAGTTGGCACATTTTTTTCTGAGAGCATAAAGCGCTGAAATGTGTCAAGTCCCTACTATCAGGCACTATATTTTGGCAGGAAAATCAGTTGGAAATATCCATCGTTGTTTTATATTTCTTGCACAATATATTGTTCATAAGTGCCGTGCTGTGTGCATTTTGTATAGAAAATGTGCGTGTATTGCTGTTTAAATGTCTGTAGTCTAATACTTTTCTGTATGAATAGTCTTGTTTAGCTACGGGGAATAATGGATTATTCACTGGTGAGCACAGGGTTCAATTACACATTGGTACTCTTAACTGGTACTCTAACTGTGTGAGGATTTCCCTCACGGGTGCTTTAGCTTCATGCTTTATTGGATATTGGGGTTGAGGTTGAGGTTGGGATTTAATGGGTATTACATGATAGGGGGAGTTGTTATACCACCCTACGTGGTTGCGATATAAAGTGGGTGCCTGCGCCACTTCCCAATCAATGGCGTGAATTTCTACGAGCTTTCTGGGAACAAGGGGTGAGAAAGACTATTCAATAATCCCTTCCCCATAGGGGAGATTACGAACACATTCTGGTTGCCAATCTTCTCGCCCAGCAAAATATTATGAGTAGTAACAACGCGATCCCAAAAGATGGCATATACTGTGCATTAAATGTCTCCTTCTAAGTTTATAGTTACTTTATACACCCTATCGGGCGTGGAAACACACATGTCCGCAGTCTCAACTTGTAAGACGTCATCAGTTGCTTTCACCTGCAGACGCTCTTGAAGATCCCGGCAAACTATTGTGACCTCTGCTGCACTGTCTGGCAGTGCTAGTGACCACTTCCTGTTCTTCATGAAAGTCCTTTTCCTGAGTGGCATGTAGTATTGCAACTGTTTACACTTTTTACTTTTTAAATTGGGGTTTTTGCTGGGGAAGTTTCTCTTCTTTCTTAACAAAAACTTCAGACAAGCGTTAGGAGTCATTTCTCTGTTTCACGTACTCTGTTCGCTGCTCTGACTGCCCACCTCTCTCACTGCGTTTTTCTGGTGAATCCTGAAAGGAACCAGATAGGCATGTATCAGTATATTGATATCTGTCAGGCTTTTTTATACTATCTCTATTTCTAAGATTATAGTGGTTTTGAGAGGTCTCCGAATGCAGAGATTCTCCCCTTTCTTTTTTAGGTGTTTGTTATTTTTTTACCCCAGCATTCTCTAGAGCCTTCAGGTGCTTGCTTGGTAGAAGTTTTATTAGATTTACCCTGTAATTGTAGTTTAATGGGGCTGGCCATCAGACTATCTTGACCAATACTAGAGTAGGTCTCAGCGATAATCTTTGGCAGCTCACGTTCTTGATCCTTTGCAGAAATGTCCCGGAGCCGCATACGCACTGCTAGTGCAACTGCCTCTCCTTTGAGATTACTGAATATTATTGAAGACACTATGGCAAAATTCCTCATCAGTTGCATCTTCAAATCAAGGGCCGGGGTAGCTCTGTATTCATCTTGAAATTGTTTTAACACCTCCAGAAAATTGTTAAGTGTTGGTGTACCGTGTGCAGTAGTATAGAGCGTGGCAAATACCGTGCCCAGAGTATTAGAGTTATCTACTGTGGGAACCATCCCAAATGGCAGGTTCATGTGAGTATTCTGTGTTTCTCCTGAGGACCCGTATGGGGGAAAACTGCTTCCAGCACATTAATTTTTTGAGCTAACCAAAACTGAATCTCCTCTCGCTTGGCGGGTACTTTACCCATGATCGAATGTACAGTCACAAAATTAATGCCTGGCATAACTGCATGTGGTTGCGCTGGGGCAGCATGTGCTGGGTTAGTATTTAATGTTTGCATTACAAACTGTACTAATAGTCAGTATATTGCCATGAGCTCTATATATAAGTGGTGAACTTAGCTACCGCCAAGGTTGCTGCATCAGAGTGTGGTGTACAGTACATGTGGCCAGTAAAGGCCAGGTAGGACCGTCATTGCTCAGAGGACCTAATCTAATGTGCAATATTGTATGTGGTAGGGCGCCATCAAGCCAATTGTTGTTCTTGATAAGATAGAGCTATCTCTATGTATGCTGAAGCCCTGTATTGTGCAGGTATGTTAGCAGGTGTGTAGTAATGAAATGTGTTAGTGTTCCCATCAACTGCTGGAAAGGTGACCCAAGATGAGCCTCAACTACAATTGTGACTTGACCCCCCTAGCCTGAGAGGCCATTTGCCAATAAATGTGCTGTGAGGGGTGGCCACATGTTTGCTGCAATTACTTACCGTTGTGGGTTCGCCATGGTAATGTTAAATGTATTTGTTCAGAGATAAGGACACCAAATGGGGATTGATCCTGTTAAGGTTCAAGCTTGAACAACCTACAGATTTGGATAGGTACTAACTACGTAGCTGAGGAGTAAATCATCAAAACCACAGACGTCTCCGTATATAGAATTGAGGTGCCTTTTGCACATAGTGAGACAGAGATACTTAGGAGGATTCGAAAATTAGTGCCTGACCAAACGTTGGCGGCTCCATGTCGCATAGGTTCTCATTATTCTATTGAGAGTACTGGATTTGGGTGGCAGAATAACCTGAATTGTGGGGTACTGAGTACAATCCCACACCATGTGTGTCGGGCCAATCTGGAGTTTCCCGGCAATTAGAAGTGCCTCATCTCCACCCAAGAGTAGGGATGATTGTGGCATCCGGGCGCATGACAGAGGACTCCTCCGGGGAATTGTTGTCAATCAGATCTCATCCCTTTCTCTCCGATAACATTAGTCTCACACAGGCAAAGACAAACAGAAGCAGAGTATTATTCAATAAGGTTTATTGCAGTAACTGCATCTTGGATAAAATGGCATGTATTGCAATAAATAGGATGATAAGACGAGCTAGAAGCAAAATTGTTGTATGTATTTCCTACCTAAGCTATGTTAGAGCACAGTGTGATAAGCCCTAATCCGCCCTTCAGGTTTCCCCTCTGGGAAGACATCATCCCCCTTACCTTAGCAAGGAAGCCCATTGTCTAAAAAGACACCGTCCCCATATAGGCCAGGGATCTGGAATTTAAGCAAGCTGCTGTTGCGAAGACGTTCAGCAATCAGCATGCATTTGTGGTCATCTGGCTGGAATCTCCCTCTAAAATGAATGGGGCAGAGAAGTGTTTTTTATAATAAAACAGCTGATGTCCCCACATAAGGATATGTATGTTTCTGTGAATGTTGGAGAGACAGCGTACCACTTTTGCTGGCAACCCTATCTGACTGCAGCCTTGAGGAAAGCACAAAGTCAAATGAATGCTGTGCTAGGAACATAATGCTTTCCTAGGTGAAAGAACAAACAGAGAAAGTAAAACAACTCACAAATGTGGCTAATTCTAGAAAAACAAAGCAATGCTGAATAAAATGCAACTGGGCTAAAGTGCACATCGGCAGGCCTGGTTTGCGAAAATAACTTGTCTAAAACATGGCTAAAATAGTTATACAACAGAATAAAATGGAATACAAAACAACATGAGAGTCACAACGACTTATCCAAAAGGGTATACTGTCAGGCCTCAATGGGGTGCGGGAGGATGTTTGACCCTGTAGTCAAACACTGTTCTCCATATGACATCAGCAATCGTTGTTTATTGCATCCAAACTAACCTAAACAAGCACAGACACATCAGTAAGACCGAGGCCGGGGTTAAATGACCTGGTCATATAACATCAGACCCACAGCTGAGACTAGAAACATCTGCCCCTTTACTCACGTCACCAAATGTTTGCAAACCGCCTGTGTACCTGCTTTGTCCTGCTTCACCTGACTCTTTGTGCAGAAAGAAGGGCGGCGAGACCAGTATTTATCTCGCCTCACTGTCTTCAGCTGAAATGGGTTATGGTCATGTGGTATGTTGCAATGTGCGTCATCCGCGTGATACATGGCGACGAGGATAGATGGGAAATTAAGTCCATTCCCACCTCGCATCAACCCGTGTTTTCAAGGACTGAAAGAAAGATTTGGATTTATGTCCGAGATCAAACATAGAAGCAAATCATTCTCGCCTAAATAAATCGCACCGTAGAAAACAAAGGATTGAGAAAATTGCTAAACACCCTTTGTTTATGGGGGAATTGCAGAGTATATCAATGCACTCCATGTGGAATGTCCTTTAAGATACAAGTGCCATTTGGGAAAAAAACATATAAGTGTGTGTGAATGTACAAAATGGAGAGACTGACTTAAAAAATGCACTCCTTGGTAGGATGTCACGCTGTGCATGTGAATAAAACATAAAAAAGGAATAAGGCAAAAAAAATGCAGAAGTGTTAATGGTAAAGAGAGAACTATAAATAGAAGAGCACAGTACCCCCACTTCATGGACAGAGCTTGTCATATAACTTACTTATCCATTACCCCATATAAGATTAAGTTATGTGTGAAGAGTAAAGATCGCATGACATCTAGTGCTAAGTAGGTTCCAAGGTATATCGTCATTGAGCCCTATTTTGCCTTTTGCGTTCTCCTATTCTTATTCTTACCTTTCAAGTGGTCATCCGAATGGAATGGAGTCTGCATGGGCATTTGATCAAATATATCACATTGTCACTGTTAAAATTGGTGTGCACCCGCTGTTAAGGAGCACAAAGTACAGCTTCCGCAAGGGTAATGACCCATTACTTGTGGTAAACCCCAAAGGGTGTTTGGTCTCTCAGTGTTCTGTGTCCACGTTTTTGTGTGTGCAAGCCTATCCCTAATACTCCTTTTCTTTCTGAAGAAAAAAGGGGATTGGCAAAAGTCAGTTGGTTAGATGTGAGGATCCTCCATTGCTTGTTGATAATTAGCTTGACATCATTTGAGGAGGTGTTGTACGTGCTGACACAGATTAAGGACTCCGTATCCTCCTTCCTGTTTGTCTCCCACAAAGGATCTCTAGAGATATTTTTTGTTTGTTTCTTTGCTCTTGCAATTCTCTTGCCTAGGTATTGTTTTTCCCTGAGTTTGTTATTTATGACCTCACCTTCCTTATGAAAATCTCCTATTTCTGAGCAGTTTCTCCTTATGTGCAAAAACTATCCCAATGGGAAATTTTCTCTTAGTGCTCGGGGATGGACGTTGTTAAAGTGCTGAAGTCTGTTCCTGCCTGTACGTTTTGTGTATAGGGTAGTGGTTAGCTTCCCGTTATTGGCTTTGATGGTGAGATCAAGGAATGGTACGGACTGACTATCAGCCGGGATTGTGAACTTAAGATAAGGGTTTCTATTGTTGAGCCATTCTAGAAATAGTACTCTGGTTCTGTCTTTGCTATGCCAGATAACTAAAGCGTCATCTATGTAACAACGCCAGTGAAGTATTTCCTAGGCAAAGAAGTTATTGTTCCCTGTAGTCTACTCCTCGAACCAATGCATGTAGAGGCACACTATGCTCGGGACAAATGTACTGCCCATCATTGTACCTGATGCTGCAGACAGATTTTGTCTTCATAATTGAAGAAATCATCTGTTAATGCCAGCTTGGCCAACTTCATCACCCAATACAGTATATCGGGACTGCCTAATCCCAGTTTGGGGTGTGTAGTAGGTCATAGGCTTTCCTCTTGAGGAATGCTGGTGTAGAGTGCTTCGATGTCTAGACACAGCACCCTCTCAGTATTGGGGTCATACTCAACCTTTTCAATCCTTTTGAGGATGTTTAACAGATGTTTTGTATCCTTCATGTAGGATCTGGTTTAAGTCACCAGAGGATGAAGGAACCAGCCTTCGAACTGAGTCAAAGGCTTGACAACTGAACTAATGCCAGAGACTATGGGCTGGCCTGGAGGCAGTGTTCTTCCTTTGTGTATTTTTGGGATGGTTTGAAACAATGGCATCCAAGGTTCAGCTGTTGTGAGGAAGTCATACTCCTTACAGGTGATCCACTAATTTTCCTTTGCCTCGTTAAGGAGGGTCTTGATTGTTTCCTGTAGTCGTTGAGTAAGGTCTGTTCTGACAACCTCATATGTTCTTTCATCACATAATAGTGTGAGGCATGCGTCACTGTAATCATTTTTATCTTGTATCATAATAGCAACTCCCTTATCAGCAGGTGTTATGACAAGGTGAATTTTTACTCAAGGAATTCAGAGCCTGCCTTTTACCTGTAGTCAGATTCTGGTAGGTGTTCCTTCTGGGGTTTTGCTGTTCCACGTCTTTTATGACTGCTTCTTCAAACGCCCAGACCTCTGGTGGTATTGACAAGGGTGGAGGGTTCAAATAGGATTTTTTGCGTAGGATAGTACGCCCATCATCAGTATCTGTACTGGGTTTACTGTGAAAAAAATACATTTATCCTAATCTTCCTAAAAAATGTAATTCATGCAGGTCTTGCAGTTGTAGTCGTGCTCAAGGCACCAGAGGCAGATGAGGTGTGGGTCTGTCACCGAAATTTGTCAGTGACAGGCGATGCAGGGCTTGAATCCATCCTTCCTCATTGACATAACTGCCACACCAGGAGACATGTCTAAAACAACATTGACAAAAAGTTTTTAAAAAAAGACAGTCAAAAAATGACTGAGGGTAACTCTCTGCGCTGACTGGTATGGAAAGAAAAGAACTGACTTCAGCCTGCAAGGGTAGTGCCTATATAGGCACTTCGCATGCACTACCCACCTGGACAATGCTGACGAAGCAATGCGAAGCCAAACAATGCCACCTATATGCACGGAGGTATACTGTAATGAAAAATCTCCAGATCCAGTCTGACGCATGAGAATAGTTCTAAAGTAAGGAATCTTTGGCTAGAAGTCTCTATCACATAAGAAAGGTACGCAGAAATGTCACTTAGATGAGGTTCCGTCATCACTTCTGGGGTGGAGCATACTAAACATGGAACTGCATGGCACCACCTTTAGGTGTGCCAGAGAGTTGCTTTTAAAATCTTCTGGATCCAGTCTATCACCTAGGGATATTCTAAAGGTGAGGAATATGCAGATAAAAGTGCCTATCAGAAGAGATAAATAATTGCACACTCGCTGGAGAAGATGTTTCTTCAGCAGCTAGGTGTTATTGCATAACAATAAAAAGTGGACTAGCCAGCCAAATACCATTTTCAACAAAGGGATAATGCAAGTGTTGAAAAGTTTAGGTCCCAGTGCTGAACCCAGTGGAATTACACAATTCATAGGTTGGGGTGCACAGTAAAAATGTGGGTGTGACCTACCTGTGATAATCCCTCAAAAACTATCAATACATTCCAATGACCTTTTGTGCAACCCCTTCTCTCTCTGCAATTTCTAGAAGGATGGACAACAACATGACTACTATCCAATTCCTGTCTGTAATCACCCAGTAGTAAAGTTATCACTGACTGTACTATTCTTTGGAAAGATGCCTGCTCAAGCTTTATTGAAAGCTTAGCACTCTAGATGAGCTTCAAGTCTGGCAATAACTAATTGTCACATCAATTTAGCTAGTTGTGGTAAACTGAACATTGTCCCGAAGCTGGACATGTCTTGTTGGTTCTGCTTGTGCTTTTTGAGCAGTAGAATATGGTTGCTGTTTTAAAGGTGTCTTGTATAATGATAGAGTTGAATGTTGAGCTGGAAATGTCCTACAGGGCTTCTTAAAGAGAAAGAAGTTCCTGAATCTTCTTACAGATGTCTGCACAGCAGGTATCTACAGCTGATCCTGACGGTTTGCTTTTCTGAATCAGTGCTACCAGTTTATCAGGATCAAATGAGAAGACCCCATCCAGCAGAACCCCTTCCACAAATGGCCCAGGTGCTCATCTAATTGTTACCTTTTGAGAATAATAAGAGTGACTATATCAGATTTTTCAGAGAGGTAATAGTAACACACATAATCATAAATGAGTAATAGTGAATAATGGTTGTTTTTCACCAAGGGGTTCTGAGTGACACAGAGAGCAAAGCTCAAGTTGTTTATAGTGCTAGTCATAACCCTGACACTAGTATGTGTGGCCAATTCACATAATCTGCCCGATTTCAACAGCGGTGCAGGGGTAGACAAGTCATGGAGGCGCATCCACAAATGGCCTAACCTTCCTCAGCCCTTTCCCTGGTCCTACACCTCATGTCATGCCACCCACACAACCATACTTTGGCCATTATGTTGACTCCCTAACACCACCAATAAAAAAAAGAAAATACATGCCATCCTGACACTATTCTTTGCCCCCAGATATAATGAAAAGCACTTGCTGTCCTGCCACCTACTCTCACCAAATTCTCCATTTGCCATTCCTCCAAGTTTAATATTCTACCACCCCCTCTTTAACCCACAAAGCAGTGCTCTCTGATCCCAATGGAGCAGAGCCAGTGCACTCTGAATGGCTGAGACCCTGTCAGAGCAGTCTAGAATTCCTTTATGACGCAGTAACTGTGTGAAGTAACATTTGTTCCTTAATGTTAATGCATCATAGCATCAAATAACCAGACTTAGAATTTGGTATTCATACTAGTAGCTTACAGCAAGAGCCATACAAAATAATGGGATCACATAAGGACTGAGACATTGGAATCGTGCTCCCGTGTCTGAAGGGTCAAGCTTGTACAGAATTGTGCAATATTTCTTTTGTGGATCTGAAGCAGCTCTGGTCTAATTGAACAAAAAAAGCTTGCATTTCTTCGGTTATTAAAGATTTGAGAGCGCTCCACCACATGGCTGTCTGATTATGGTCACTTCTCTTTTTACTTTTGAGTTTCTTCAAATTAACTTGGGGGTTGCAATTAAAATTGTGTAGCTGGAATCTGATCAAGCCGCTCAGTCTTGTGTTGATCTTCCCAGGAAGACGTGATAAGCAGTCAGCGTCCAGTTTAAGTTGGTAGGTCTTGCTTCGCTTCCTAGGTCACAGCATCAAAGAACCTCCACAGGTTTATTCTGACTTAAATCTAGTGTGGAGCCGCTTTTCCCACACGTATGTAAGGTGACTGTGGTGAACAAAGTACAACATGAGTGGACTTATACCCCCCCTCCTAATTTAGGTGGACTGCCAAAACTAACTAGAGCTGCTACATTCAAAGATTTATGAGCCCCTCCAATCCTGAAGGAACATTCTGTTGTTGGTCAGGCTTTGTGGGCTTTCTGTCCACTGTGCACAATGACACTATTTTATATTAGCTCTGGGCGATGTACTAGTCTCCATCAGGAGGTTTGCACTGCTTCTCTTTCCAGGGGTTATCGCCACAATAAAGGAAAAGGATTACGGGGTGGGAACATTTTTAGTTTCAAACTAGCATAGACTCCAAAGTTCAGAGAACAGTGTTTGTATTGCCAAAAACATAAAATGGAAAGAGTAACAACAATAAATTTGATGAGAAAACAAGGCTATGAGAAATTGTACAAGGGTAGGTCAGCACAGCTTTGCGAAGCCATGCTTAGGAGTTTCACTCCAACAGCAGACCCATCCAAGATAAGGCTCTCCTCAAGTAGCTCAGATTACCCACATTTTTCTAGCCTGAGTCAAGAACGATAGCCAGCATCGCATGCAGTTCACCTCCTGCGTTGTGCTGCACATTAAAACACAATCATTGGAGGGAGATGGAAAACTTGAGAAGCTTAGGTTATAGCCACTTTAGCCATCAGCCACTTGAAAAGTTTATTATTGTAAATTTAGGTCCAAACGAACAAGTTACTTACCTTCAGTAATACTCTTTCTGGTGGATACTCTATATAACTGCAGATCCCTCACCTTAGAATACTCCCCTGGCACCAGACACCAGACTGAGAGTTGCAATGCACCACTAGGTGGCACTGTGCAGCTCTGTATTGCCCCAGAAGTGACATAGCAGAACCGCATATGCTCCACCGATGCACACTGACGTCACTTTCTCGATTTTCATTTTCTGCACTCTCTCACACAGAGCGTGAGCAAATGTTGGCGTCAGTGTGCTGAATATGAACTGGGCATCTTTTTAGATTTTTTAATTTTTTAAATAAAGAAGCCACTCAGCAGAACGGAGAGGTGGGATGTGGGAGGGGACAGAGTGGAATGTGATGTTTAGAGTATCGATTCGAAATAGCGTTACCAAAGGCAACTTACCTGTATTTGTGATGGACAGTTTGTAGTGGATCCTATTTAGTTTTATTGGAAATCAGGAGTTTGCTTAGCTTTCTGGTTTGCAGTCCTGTGCCCCTGTCACCTAATGACTTAACCTACTTAGCCTGCTCTATTTTAGTGCATTAATTTAACTATTTCCTCTAAGATGGCTGCTATGTTTATAGTTAGGAAAATGTTTTGATTTCACGTTATCAGAGCCACCCTGTGAAGGCGTCACTATCAGCATAAAAGACAAGTGATATACGTAGGTATTCACATTATGTCCCTTTCCCACTTACGTGAGACAGGAACATAATGTACCTTTGGAGGCAATTGTTTATATATTGTCGCCCCAGACATGCCTCCTTATCTATGGTTTAGGAACATACCTGCGTCATGGGTCCTACAGGATCTGTATAAATACATCTCACACAGACAAGGTTATCAGAGGGATTCCTACCGGATGCTATCAATGCTATCTATGCTGCATGTTGCCTTGATGCAGACCCAGCCTTTGTGTCTCCACTGGGTCTGACCTAGAGGCCTCGTTCCAAGGTAACTAGGGTCGGAGGGCGTATCTACGATACTGGTAGATTATGTTTATCACACCTAGCTCTCTTTAGGTTAGAGATTAGGTTCTGTATGCTAGGGCATTAGGGACTATTTTACATCTTATGTATATTGCAAGATGGTGAGAGTCTTTGTATTCTTGACTCTCATTTTCACAATTGCTTCTTGCACTATGCATTATCCTACTCATTGCAGCTCATGCATTTTATCGCAGATTTCAGCCATTTCAATAAACCTGTTGAAAGCCTTCCTGCATCTCCTTCATTGTCTGTGTGTGACTGAGACTTGTTGTTCATGTGAGAAAAGGGTACTCTCCGTTTAACCACAACTTCTCTGAGATGTCGCACTCTAGAGTCCATGCGTAAAGGCTACCCAAAATCACCTTTTACTGTTTGGGTATTTGGTGAGGTACTGCTTGTGAGGCGGGAGGGTTGGGCCGACATTTGCAACTTATTGTAGGAGTGACCTCATCACCTACAAAAAAATGCTGTCATCCCTAAACCAGCAGTCTCGCCTAGGAGCAAGAGTCCAACTATGACATGGCACCACCAAGGATGGTGTTTTGGCACTCATTTACAGATGCCCTGAGTATCACACACAACAGGTACCCTAAGTACCATTATACGGAGACGTCCGTGGTCTTGGGGATAATCCTTCTCAGCTGAACAGGGAGCACGTAACTAGGCTGTGGGTTGTTCGAGTGCGAACTCTTAAAAGGACTTTTTTCCCCATTTGGCGTTCCGTCTCTCTACCCATTTTTCAACATGGCTAGAGCCATAGATATTGCCGAGAATGTCAGACATGTATTAACACTATATGTAATAGGGCGTGGATTAACAGATGAGGGCGAGGATGTCACATTCCTTGTAGAAGCCAATGAAGCTTACCAAAGAGAAACATGCTATTCCTAGGTTAACTTACCTGAAGAAGATGGGACTACATGCACATTCCACACATACAGAATGGCAAACATACCACAACGGTACCAAGCATACCAGTATCTTGAAATACTGATTACTTAACAAGAACATCAGAACTGGTTTAATGGTGCCGTACCACACGTAATACAACCAGTGAGATTAGGTCCCTTAGGTAATGACGGACCAATGTGGCCAATGTTTGCCACATATACACCACACCCCGGGGTGCAGAAGATGCAGGTGGCTGATCTGCGCAATCTTCACAATGAGCTAGTAACGTTATACAGACGACTTGTTCAGTTCATAATGTGAACTTTGAACACAACACCAGCAGGACACCAATTGGTCCTTACTGGGATTAACCCACAAACATTACATTCTGTCATGGGCAAAGTGCCCACAGAACGAGAGAAAATCCCGTTCTGGATAGCCCAGAAAACTAATCAGCTGGAAGCTGTGTTTCCTTATACGGGCCCACGTGAGAAACATAGAATTCTCACAATGTGCTTACCATTCAGAATGGTTCCCTCAGTAGACAACTGCACCACATGTGGTACAGTCTTCACTGCAATATACACTACCACACATGGTACCCCGACACTTGCCAATTTACCGGAAGCGTTAAAACAAATTCAAAACGAACACAGGCTGCACTAGCCCTGGACTTGGGAATGAAATTGATGTGTAATTTCGACACAGTCTCCTCAATAATACTCAGTAACATTAAAGGGGAAGCAGTAGCATTGGTCATATGCCAGCGGCTCCGGGAGATTCCAAACCTGGAACAGGAGCAACATCTACCGAAAATGATTTCCGATACCTATATTAGGATAGGACGAGATGGTTTGGGAGCCAAGCCGAAAAAGCCTGAAATGCAGAGTACCACCCTTGAGGAAGGTACTAAACAAGCACAGGAGGGTTCTAAAAAGCGCTGGGATATACAAAAACAAAACAAAGAGAGGCGAAGTCAGAGAGCAGACTCTCCACAATCGTAGAACTCCGAAAGGAGAAATAATCTCAGAAATAGAGAACATTTAAAAGCTCCTGACAGGTGTCCCTCTCGTTCCTTTCAAGACGCACCTGATAGTCGTAGCAAGAGAGTGGGATGGTCAGAACAACATCCTGACTACATGAAACAGAAGAAAAGCTCACAGGCCTTCAGACAAGCAGACAAGTCCACACAACAAAAGCCACAATTGAAAAAGAAACAGGTGGCAGCACTTTCAATTAAAAATACCAGCAAACTTAAGAACACTGCTAAAGAACAAGACGTGGGCAGTGACAATGCTGGACAGTGCGGCAGAAGTCGCAATATGTTGCCAGAGTCTGAAAGATCATCTGGATGTGACAGCAACTAGCGACTTTTTTAGTAGTCGAGATTACGGACGCGTGCGTTCTCCCACCCAGCAGAGTTTATGAATTAAATATCCAAATTGAGGGAGCTATAGAGTGCACCATTAGTGTAATATTCTGGGATGAACTTAGTTGTGAGACCCTATTGGTCGAAAAAGACTGGCTTCCTGAACATGTCCATAAGCTCCTTCATGGGGAAGAAGTCATTTTGCATTCTTTCTCTTTTCTTTTTTCAGAGGCGGTAAAACAAGCCTACAGTGTCAACTTTGCTTTAGCGCAGGCACCTGCGCTATAGTGCAATCATGTAGGTTGGGATAAGGATTCTCTGTACCATATAATACCTTTTTAGGTCTACACGCCAGCCTCAGCCCCAATATCCTGTTAAACACGAAGCCAAAGCTCCGGTGAGGAAGATCCTCACTCAGCTCGAGTACCAGGGTGTAATTGAACCCTGTGTCTCTGCAATGAATAACCCGTTATTCCCCATTGCAAAAGCAGACCATTCATATAGAATGGTCTTAAATTACACACATTTAAACAGTCACACACTCATGCGTAATACAAAATTCACAAAGCACAGCACTAATTAACAACATAGTGCGTAAAAAATACAAAACAACCTTGGATATCTTCAGTGGTTTCTTTTGCCAAAACTTAGCACATGAAAGTCGGGACCTGAGTGCATTGTCATTCGGCTCACAAAAACACTTCCGTAGTTTGCCCCAAGGCTATAAGGACAGCCCAGGGTTGTTCTCAGCCTGTGTAACACTAATATTGCATGATATTGACCCCCGAGGCGTTGTCCTATGTGGATGATATCTACCTCACAGATGACGACCTCAACATTCATCTTGCCAGGGTCGATCGGATTGTTCTAGGATTAGCAGGCGCTGGCTACAAATTCAATTTCAAGAAAACTAAAATAGCCTTTCTCAGTGTACTGTTCCTGGTATACGAGCTATCAAACGAGGGCAAGAGCCTCGCCTGCACTTTTTAGAAAAATGTGCTCAACTCCAACCACCAAACACTATCAAGAAACTGCAGTCTTTACTTGGTTTCTTCTTCTTTGGCAGAACTTACATTCCTGACTATGCACAAAGCATCAAGCCACTCTGATTTAATACACCCAGATTTCTCAAGCAGACACTACACAGTTGAACACACATGCATCCTTAGAGGAGTGCAACAGGACATGCTAGAAGAAGAACACTTACACACCCGTGAAAGCAAAACTAATTTGGACATCAGAATAATTGCTGGTGCCATTGGGTTCACCTATGTCATCCTTAATGAGGGTGACACGTGCCCATAGCATGCAAAGCACATTTACTCTAATGCTGAACCATGCTTTGCACCCACAGTAATGTTTTTAACTGCTGTACAGATGGTTGTCATCAGGGAGAGGCCACTTGCCCAGGGGAAAAGCATTATTGTCATTACCCCGGTGCCAGCCTTAGAGGCTGTCACGACAGTAAGCATTCTTAACGCTAAAGCATTACATCCATGCTGGATTCAGTGGGCAACCTCCCCGACCACCACCAATGTTCACTACATCTTTGACCCAAAACTTCAAACACAAGAATTTCTCCAATATGAACAGGAGTACCCCTCACCTCTTAAAATCTTGCTATTCGACAGATCTCACACTGTCATTTACTTTGATGGTTCAGCACAACCAGTTGAAGGTAAAAAACATCAATATTCAGCTGCTTGCGCAGCCGTGACTGGTGTGATGAAGGATGGTGTATTCCACCCTCACAATACCTACACGCAGACCCTAGGGGACTGCACAACACAATTGGCTGAACTCAAAGCCCTAATCCTGGCATTGGAACATATACGGATCCAAAACAGTTTACATTGATATTATGTGATTCGTACTACTGTGTTTATTCTTACAATGATTATCTCAATCATTGGAGGTTGAACGGGTTCAGAGACTCAAAGAAGAACACCATAAAACACAGAACTCTGTGGAGAAGGGTGGCTGAACTTAAGGATAAGCTATGATGAGGCGGAAAAATCGGCTACGGGTTCTGTTGCTGCAGTGACTTGTTCTCAGATGAGACTGGATAATGAAATCTTGGCTACCATGAAAGCCTTGGCTCAAGGCAAGCCTTTCCCAAAAACATACCCTACTTAATATTCATACCACATCAGTGTACAGAAAGTTGCCTTTGCAACAATTCCTGGTGGTTGGAGATTGAGTGATCCCCAACCAAGACCAGAGATTAGATCTCATCAAAGCAGCACATGAGGGTGTTTAATCTGCTCATGCTGGTGTTGCAGCCACACTAACACTCTTACAGAAGCGCTTCTGGTGGCCAGGCGGATACAAACAGACCAAGCAATATGTTCTTTGCTGTGACATTTGCCAGCAAATCAAGGGCTTTAAAGTCAAACACCCTCTGTAGACTTCCCTCTTAGTGTCCAACAAGCCACTACAATGTGTGTACCTGGACCATTGTGGTCTCCTACCTCCCGATGGTGCCTACAAATACAGATTAGTTGCTGTTGATTCATATTCTAGATTCCTGTGGGTGTGGCCACAGCTGTCAGCTGACGCTCAAACTGTTATAAAAGACTTGCTGATCTTTATCGGTACATATGCGGTTGCAGCATTTCGTTAGGACCAGGGCCCTTTTGCCTTTAAGGCATTCAGGGGGGACGATGAGTGTTGAGCTCCATTACTCCTAACTCTACCATCCTGAGGATAATCCTGGTGAAGAGGAATTGAGATCGAAAGCAGTCCTTAACAGCTAGAGTATTAGGTTCAGGTCGCAGTTGCCTTCATCACCTATATGGGGTCTAGAGAGCACAGAATAATCTCCTAAAATGGTCCTTGGGAGGACGCACTCCTTAAGAGGTTCGGGATACCTATGTATGTCCCAGATCTAGATGGCCCTAGTTTGGTAGCAACAGACACTCTATTTGACATGAATGAATGTCTCACTGTCTTACAGGAGCTTCAGCAATTTCATGATGATAATTCATCTGCCAATGCTGCCACCTTAGAAATAAGGGTTTTGCCAACAACTTCTACAGGCTGGATTTCTAAAGTTGGGGATCTGATTCGTCAGAAGATTGCTGTGAAGAAGGAATTCATCCCAGTCTCAGTCCTGGGAATAAAAGGCACCTGAACCATCAATCTTACCTCCGCTGCCAGGCTCTAAACGAAACAGATTTGTCTGCATTGACAACATCAAACTACACCATGTGGTTGATCCTGCACAGTAGACCCAGAGGTCCTTTGGGTAGTCTCAGTCCCCTCTCACTACCCAACAGGATATACCTTTCGAAAGAAGAAGCAACAGCACTTCTGAATATACCTCCATGTACAACACTGCTATAAATGTCTCCTGGAATGTGGGGAGGGTGGAAAATTAACTTCTTATAATATCTGTTACCATCTCACCGACCAGAACTGTCCAGGATGTGGCTGCCTTTTACTCCAATGTAGCACAAACTGGCAACACAAACTTGCAACACTACCTTCTATGAGCTTCCACATGAAGTGGGTCCATCCACCAATAATGTACCAGCACCTGTGTTTGCAGAAACTGCTTATGGTTACTTCATCGACCTTGATGACTTTTCTTTAACTTCATCTACACCTACAACTGAAAATGTTTCAAAGACACATAATTTGTACTTATGGCTTAAAATAACTAGTTTATACATGTAATTATCTGTGGATATCTCTGACATTGCTAGCTTTTCTAATATGGATTGGCTTTGTGACTGTTTTCTTTTTCCTTATAAATGGTCATTATCTTCCTGAACGCTCTCCTGTCAAGCCGATGAAGAAGTTCTAACTTCCTATCTTTCCTCGCATAAGGTCCGAAGAGACATGTCCTTTGTGAACATTTCAGCGGTACCAATTCCAGGAAGGATTGTTTGGGATAAAGTTCCATTTGGTATCTACAGGCCTACTGAGATCATTCAAATTCCATATGTATTTTAAATTTCAATGACTGATGTAATTACACCTGTTTTTCTTTGGGATGTTCACACAGTTGATTCAATGCTTGCTGAACTACAAGATTACACTGTATTTGAAAGTGACGATGTGTACACTAACACAAAGAATTATGGGGAAATGTTCTGCTATCATCATTGGGGACATTACTACCTGCACTGAGCAATTAGACATAGATCATTATTCAAGTACATACAATGAGAACACTGTTCCACACCTCGAGGAAGAATTAAATGCTAAGGTTTGGGATGGTACCTATAATTCTTAACTTTCCAGTCCTGGTGGGCAATTATTGGTGCCAGTAGACACAGAAAAATGTTGACTTTGCACATTCTCTTGTAGCTATGATTCTTCCCACTGTTGAAAGATGCTCCGCACCACCCTGGGGTGTAGATGCCACTCCTGCTCTTCCAGATATTGCCTGTTCAGCTTGCCCACTTTGGCATTGAGGGGCCCTGCACGGTGGTTTGCGATCCAACCAATCCTAGGGGCGCAGAACCTCCTGGCACAGGATCCTAACTCCACCCTGTTCATTGCAATACCTCAAAGGTAGTGGCGTTGTCTCTGAAACCCTGCACCAGCCTCCCCTTTATGGATAGCAGGTAGGCCTTCACAGCCAGACAAATGGCCTGCAGCTTCAACAGACTGATGTGGAGTCAGGCTTCTGGTGGAGACCAAAGTCCTCTAATGTTTACCTCCCCCTGATGACCTTTCCAGCCCAGAAGGGGCATATCCATCACTACTGTCAATTCTGAATGGGAAAGAAGCCTGCCACTTGATCAATTCTGATTTAACAGTCACAATGCAGATTATAAGCCATCTCTTCTGAGATCTGGATGACATCTGTTACATTTCTTTGATACAAGGTGAACTGGAACTTTGGATTCCATTGCAGAGTCTACCTGTGACTAAATGTACCTGGCACCAGTTACAAGGAGGATGGATGCAGGAGACTAAGGGGCATATTTATACTCTGTCTGCGCCGAATGTGCGTCAAAACTTTTGACGCACAATCAGCGCAAACCGTGCACCATATTTAAACTTTGACGCCCGAGCCCGCGAACGCCAAAATTCCGCTGTGTGCGTAATTTTCTGGATGCGGGAAACCGCCTTGTGTTAATGGCATGCAAGGTAGGAGTTCCTGTGCAAAAAATGACAAACTCCTGTGCGCCTTATTTATGCTACCGCGCAAAAATGACGCACGGCCGGGAGGCGAAGTCTGAAAATGACGCACAGCCCGATTTGCGTAAAAAAATAACGCCTGGGTCAGGGCAGGCGTTAAAATGGGGCAAACCCACCTGTACTTAATGAAAACACACAGAAGCAACAGCAAAGCTCCAAAAGGGAAACATGGAGGTGCTTTTCATCCAGCATGCACGCAAACGCAGAGCACAGGACCAACAACAGCAGCTTCCACAACACCAGCAGGGACCCCAAAGGCAATGCAGAAGGCAGGAGAGGATGTTCCGCACCAGGACAAACCTTCTGGGACTCCACCAACAAGACATCATTCAGAGGTACAGGCTTAACTGGCAAGCCATTCAGCAGCTGCTGCGCAACATTGAGCCACAATTGGCACCCAGCTTGCAGACACCCCACACCATTCCACCAGAAACCAAGCTGCTAGCTGTACTCCACATGTTGGCAAGTGGCTCCTTTCAAACCACTGGTGCCCTGGTTGCCGGGATCTCACAGCCCTCATTCTCTGCCATCCTACGCAAGGTACTGGATGCCTTCATCTCCCTCACACCCGCCACATCAGCTTCCCCAACACACAGGCGAAGCAGCAGGAGACCAAACAGGGTTTTTTACCTAATTAATGGCTTCCAACACGTCCTTGGTGCCATTGACTGCACACATGTCCGCATTGTGCCACCTGCTGCAACCGAACATCTATACCGCAACAGGAAGCACACACACTCCATCAATGTGCAGGCCATTGTCGATCACCGGGGTTTGATCACCAACATCGTGGCAAAGTATCCTGGGAGTGTACATGATTCATTCATCTTCCGTCACTGCACCATCAATCAACACTTCCAGGAAGGACAATATGGAAATGGACTACTTGTTGGTAAGTACAGAAACCCAGTTATATACACACTGCACAGCAACCCTCTAGGACACACAACACATACACCACGACATCGACACGTGGACAGGAACACACTGAGGTTGTGACACCGCTAGGCATGTTTGATATCCTCACCCAATGGGATACACACCTAGGGACAAATGACAGTTCCAAATACAACAGATGCCACTCCAGAGCCACAAGGGGACAATTTAAAACAACTCAATGACAAAGACATGGCCCCAACTGGCAGTACAATTTGGAAGATTAATCTTTCAATATCACATCAATAACACTCAATCAAACACCCTTCAAACCAATACGTACTGTGTAAGGGGTGTGTAATGATTTTTGCTGCAGGTCAAACACCATGACACACATAGCATGATGATGACTCAAATGAAGGTCACATGCAATCATTGAGGCTGTACCAATATCTCACATCACTCCTGCTCTCACATTGCCCACTACCAATAAGCAAGTGGACTGTACTCAGAACACATCTTGATGGGACAATATTGAAAGTGCACATTCCTACACATATGCATCGCGCCAAATTAACACACACACACAACAGATGTACAGGCATACGGACCTTCTGAAACTCTAAATGAACACCTCACAACCAAGTTACCATCTGAACTAGAACATGTTCAGTAGTATATGTACACGTTACAACCTGAGTCGACTTGGCAAGGGCTGAGAAATAGGTCTGCAGTGAACTTGTCACACGTGAAATTAGTGCATAGTCAATTGTTAACACGTCAGTGCTCACAACGTACGGACATGTGTTGCACATTGTCGCCTTGCAAAATCTAAGGGTCTCACTGATGGTTAAAAAATTCTATTGCATATGTGAAATTGGATGGGATGTCCAGGGTATATAGATGCAACTGTGTTACCACCACTGTCGAATTGATTCTGTGTATGGAAGTATGATGTCACCCCCAGTTAAGACAGAGAGACACCTATTTCACATGATACAATGCAAGGGAGTACACACTGTACTGCAACTCTACAAAAATACTGCTGACATCCGGTCAACAGCCAAACACCCGTTCAGATAACAAAACAACCCAATGCTGATGGTACATCCTAGAAGCCTAGGATTCCACACAATAACAGAAACACTGATGAGTCACAGAAAACACAAGAGAACAACTGCCATGCAAAGTGATATTTATGGTGCAAGGTACATCAACATGTTCTCACTCATTTTCTCTTTCAGCTGATCAGGGGTATGGGATCCAGCCATGGATCATGACCCCATTTGCAAACCCAAGCACTGCAGATGAGCGTGCCTATAATGAGGCACATAGGAGGACACGCACCGTAGTCAAGAGGACCTTTGGCATCCTGAAGTCAAGATTCAGGTGCCTCAACATCACTGGAAGCAGCCTCTTATACTCACCTGAAATGGTGTGCACAATCATTTTGACCTGTGCCATCCTTCACAACATATGTGTAAGAAGGAACATTCCCCTACATGAACCCGACCCACAAATGCCGGAAGAGGAGGATGCTGTCCATCAACATGAGGGGGATCATCCAAACACAGCTGCAGGATTGCGTCGGAGACAACATATTGTCCAAAATTTCTTTTAACTCTACTCATCCATCACCACTGTCTTACCATATGTAAATAGACCCCTATACCAAATCACTATATCATGGTCTGGATAATCATTTTTGCATAACATTATCTCTAACTATCAGAATCAGAGTGTAGCCTCATGGAGCATTGCTGAAATACAGATTAGGACACAGAAAATTCTGAAACTATTTTGATGCGTATGAATGTACAGCCACATTCACTCACACTGCAAATGACATATATCCTGTACATTTCACATTTGAAGGGCAATAGCAGAGGACCACACCTATTTCACACATACATGTTGGCAACATGGTTCATCACAGCATATGGCACACAACTAAGACACCATCAGTCAATAAGGGAAACAAATGCCTCATACATGAGGCAGTGGATGTGCTATTGCATTGGTAACAGGAATGTATGACCAGACCCTTGACAGCAGTAAGTATTACATCACCTATCTTTGCAAGGACTATGTGTGACAAGATTTCAGTATAAGCAGCAAATTTATAGCACAAGTGCCCCAGGTATGACTACGTTGCTCACATGACATCCCCTGCACATGGCAGCCCATGTCCTAAGTCCAGCCACACCCATGTTCCCTGTCTCAGCCCACCCTTCTTCAGAGGTCCCTGGAATGGGAATATGTGTCCCCAGATAATCCCTCCTCTACACATACCCAGACTCACAATGTTAATCCAGTGTGCTTCCCTCTTTAGTATGGTATGCCATAGTCATTATACTTCTGTCTGCATGGACGTCAGGTTAAATAATGCACTGCCTTGTAGTCTGTAGGACCTGTAACTTGCTTCCCATTTGAAAGGTACTGTTGGCCCTTTGAACTAGAATCTCACCTTTGACCAGTCTCAGTCTGACCACTGTGTATTTACCTTGTGAAATGTTTGGATCCTGATTGACCCTGCATCCTGTTAGCCTGACTGGCTCCTGTCTTTGCGTTACCCTAAAGGCTCTTTGTGCCTACATTTGTATCATACTTTCTTTCCCAACCCTCATATTACTCCTGGGGTATTGTGTCAGGTGGGTCTACAATGCATACTCAAATACATTGTATAGTATAATCAGTTTATTTGTTGTACCATGGGGGGGAACTTGTCTCCAAATAGCCGAATCATGGCCTATCCCTTGTCTGGGTTTCATGTATGCATGAGTGACAAATAGTGACAGTGTGCCATGGCTGTATGCATGGATTGGGTATGGTGCCTCCAGCATAACAAACAATGTCAGATAATGTGCATGAAATGTCTACACATGTTAGGACCCTGACAGTCCACACGCTGATTCACATTGCTCCCAACATATTGATGGGGCTTGTGTGGTGAATAGCTGTGAGATTAATCAGCACAGAGGCACTGATGTTCCCAGATGCAGTGGGAATTTTAGAGGCCAACCTGTGTACAAATGTTGTGAGGACACCTGCCGGTATAAGAATCCTGAGACATTAACTTTGTCAGCACACCAAGGTTGCCCTGTTGACAGTCTCATAACACATCTGCAGTGACAGGGCTGGACCATCCCCATGTGTGTTCTCAAATCCTCATTGACTTTCCTTCTTTTGATCTGCGAAGGATACATTGTAGATACAGGAAATGGCTCCACAGACTCATGACTAGACCTGCACGTAACTGTGACAACATAGACCCCAATAATCATACAGGCTAAACATTGGCCCAAACACATGAACCAGACACCTCTGTGCATTTTACCACTGGAAATATGTGAACACGTGGTGCTTGGTCTGCTGGTCCTCCACTGCCACAGGAGAGACATGGCTCAGTTATATGACTCCAACTGTGGCGTAACATTACAATTGTGTATTATATTTGAGACTCGGTGTCACAAACACGGTACCCACATAATATTATCCAATGCCTGACTCATGGTAGGTAAACAAACAAGTGCCTAGGAAGTAGTATCCAACATTCCAGGACATGTGATGGCTAAGTTTTGGAACATTGCCATGAACAACCATCTGCTATCTATCCTGTGCATGCTTTGTCATTGGTGGTGCTTATGTTCCCAAAAAATCTAGGAAGTGCACACAGCAGTTGTTGCTATGTGTATGACTAACACATGTCCTCTCTCATTTCCACACTGACTTGCATCTGAGGGTTGAACACATTGAATCCACATGCATACAAGCAGATTTGCAAAAATGCATCATGTGATGTTCACACAGTGGGACAACAACAATAGTAGTAGCCAAATCACACACATTGACCCATAGGCATGAAGTTACTGTATTGAGTTGGGTCGCCTTGCTATCCTCTCTTGACGCAAAACATGCCCAAACTGGGTAATACATAATTGTATCCCACACGTTTGGCCATCTATTGCGTCAGTGAAGAGTGCAAATCCGGTACAACAAGTAGAGGATCATGGTCCGCAGTAGTATGATCTGTCACATGTGCCCATACACCGTAATGCCCAATGTGGGTGCAATCAGCCTATCTCTGTATTGTCACAACTGTCATGTACCACTACAAATGAGAAATGACCCAAACCCAGTTAATGACAGGAATTTTGAGGCATACGCTTAAAAAAAAGACGCACATGCATCAAAAATTACGCATATGCGTTGAAATATGACACACATTGCCATGAAACATCCATTGGCCCTGAGCGGTAATTCCCACACTATACCCCCGAAAATTGGTTAAGTATGAAACATATTTAACAATATGGATGCAAGGTTATTTCTAATCATGTGTGTTAAAAACAAAATGACGCACAGACTGTAAGCGTCATAATATTTTGACGCATAACAAGAAAAACGCACTGCATTTGAGGCAGGAAGTGATGTAATAGGAAAACCTGTTTACAGAATTGGTACAGTGGGTGTACTTTCACTTTCACTTTGCAGTCTGTGATATTTCCTGACTGTGTGGCTGTGTTCAGACTTGTCTCTCTCTGCATTTTGTGATTTTGTCTCCAGTGTGGTCTTTAAATTGTCTTTTTGTGTTTCATAACTGTCTGTGGTATCCCATCTGAGTGTTTTTTTGGTCATTTGTGGTGTCAACATTTGTCTTTGTTGTGTTGGGAGTCTGCTGTGGATAGTGGTAGTTTGGGTACAGTTGGGCTGTGTTCTTAGTTATTTTGCATTTCCCTGTCCTAGTTTCCCTCTATTCTCCTTTGTACCCCTTTATTCCCTCTTTTTTTGGTGCAATAATGTTGGTTAGGCCTCGTCTTGGCAGGATGGGAGAGGAGGAGCTGGGTGGGTTTATTTGGCTGGTGTGCCACTTCCTACCCTTAATGATAGAAGCAGGTGGTTGTGTGATCCAAGGCTATCACAGAGAGGCAAGGAGGCTCCGGTGGGCAAAGGTGTACCATATGCAGAGAATATACAACACACCGTGCAATGATCTTGTTGCCAGGGAGCAAGACCTGCTGGACAACCTGGGGATTGTGATTGGTGGCCCTGTTGGTGAGTACAAATCAGAGTAATGTGCACGTTTAAATGCTCTGTAGTGACAGTAGCTGATTTGTTCATATGCTGCCGGTAATGGTTTTGAACATGTGGAATGCTAGTGAAACATACAGGGCCATATTTCTACTTTGTTAGCACCGCAATTGCAACCTGTTTTGAAGCAAGAGCGGTGCAAACTTACAAAATACAATTGTATTTTGTAAGTTTGCGCCGCCTTTGTGTCAAACAGCAACACAAATGCGGTGCAAAATTTGTATAA
Organism: Pleurodeles waltl; assembly: GCF_031143425.1. Lineage (NCBI taxonomy): Eukaryota > Metazoa > Chordata > Amphibia > Caudata > Salamandridae > Pleurodeles > Pleurodeles waltl. The sequence continues at coordinate 863,126,398 of NC_090445.1, forward strand.
ATATGGGCCACAGTTGTCTGTGAGGCATACAATATTTCCTACACATTACCATCATTTGTTGATGCAACAGTTAGACCAACTTTCAAAACACAACAGGAGCCTGTAAATTTGTGCTGCCTTCACGTCAATTGATGATGGCAATGTGGCTCTAACATATGTTTCATGTGTACTCTGTGATTGTATCAGTAAACATATCTTGGAAATCCAGAATTTTTCAAGAAATAATTGTTTTCGAATACATGCCTGAACTGGATTCTGACACATACGTAACAAGTTATAGCTTACCTCAGGTAACATCTTAGACTGATATTTGGAGTTTGTAGTGCCACATTTAAATTAGGGATGGCTGGCAAAAGGTATGCACATGGGTTCATATCTCTACGGTTGGTGCAACTTACCATAGCTGTGGCACATGAAATGAAGAAAATGATACAAATTGAGGGCTAACAACTGTCCCTGGCCCTCTGTACATTGTACCTGTGTGTCTAAAATTGGTCTTAGTCACAATGCCTGGGTAACTGGTATTGCAGTCCTCACGGAAAGTGGCTTTGCATGTCTCTCATGGATACACATGATGAGAGGAATACACTCCATGAATTTGTCTGCTCACTAATGAAGAAGCATGTTTGCCACCACATGATAGTTAGGACCACTGCATGTGTGCAGATATGTGTGTATCACTCACTGGAGTCCCGGGTCTGTACATGTTTGCAGTGGTATGTAGGATGTAGTATCATCATGTCTGAGAGGCTTGACTTTCTGAGTTATTACACTTAGTATTTGTATTTGGAAGTGTTGTACAGTGCACAGATATTGAGCACATTTTCCCTTCCATGCCTTACAGGTGGACCTGCACCCTACACTATCGGGGAGGTGGCTCGATTTGCGGACCCAGATATCTCCAGTAAGTGTTGTTATTTCTGGTCTGTGTTGTGTTTGATGATGATGTGTGATTGACTCCTGTGTCTTGTACACATAGCAAGGTGTGGTGCGCCTGTCAATGATCTGTTTTGTTACTTGAGTGGAGTATTATTTTTTACCCATCTTTGAGTTGGCCAATCCTTATCGTATTGTCATAATTTGGGATTGTAGGTCAGTCCTGTAGGCACGGCAATGTGAATAGGGATGAGTTATGTGGATAAAACTTGAAATCAGAAAATGTAGCAGTGGACCATATTAGTGATTTAGTCAGCCAGTCAGACCCTGATTCTCCCAGAATAGGGTTGCCAAAGTCTTACGCACAGACTTCAGCTTCCCTATTCACTAATGAACATGTTTGACTGTATGTTTAACTTCCTAGCAGCATGTAGCTCCACATGTTGTGCTACAAGTATGAGGCACTTGAGTACAATGGCCTAGGTGTGCATGCAGCTCATGGCCAGAGGTGTGCTTGCATCTATCTGTTTGTTGTAAGTAATGGGTTACTGGTAGGAAATTATGTTGACAATGGTCTGCATTTCCAAAGATAAGTGTTGATGAGATTGTCCAAGGTTTGGGTGTATCCTAGTTGGACTTCCTCCTTACCTGTGGTGTGCTGGCCAAACCCATGTACAGCTTTCCAAAGATTCCAGGGTACCCCTGTTGTTAGAAATTATTAGTTACTTGTCCACCCCCCCTCAGGCACAGGCGTAGGGTTGTGAATAGTGTACCTAGGACTAATGATCCAAGTTTAGTACACAAACATGTAAATGTGTAAATCACTTGTCCATACCTAGTATACCCACTCATGATTAGCACCTGCATTCTATACTGCCATTCCATTTACAACTTGCAGATCTTGTGGCCCTAGATTGTCATCAAGAACATAGTAATTTGTTGGCCTGTCAGTGGTGGAGGATTTGCAGCATGATTTTTACCTGACAAGTGGCTGAACAATGATGCCAAAGTCATTCCAGTTGTTACCCATCTTTTAGGGTTTTGATGTGCTGTTTGATGATAGGACATGTGTAGGCTGGCTTGGTATGTACTTCCTCAGGGACAATCAGTGATCTGTATGATGATATGGGCTGTTTCAGGTACATTAGATGTATTGTCTGATTTACTTCTTGAGCCATTTCACACAATGAAGTACCTAATGTTTGGTTTTCTATTTGTCTTAAAGAAATAAAGATATATATATTTGTTTAGTATAAGATAGTATGTGTTTAGGTTAGTATATGTTGTCCTCCATGTGTCCCGTCTTATAAGGGGGTTGGGGGGCTGATGTTTAGATCGTTTTGTTAAATGTGATAAGTAAGTTTAGCTTAGGTTAGTTAGGGACAGTTGTGGGTAATGTGTAGTTAGAGTAGTTTAGGTTAGGTAAGGTGTTTCCCCTGGTTTTACCTTCTGTTTTTACTGTTTAATAAATATCTAGGTAACCCTTTACTGTATGTGTCAAATGCTTGTAGATCAGGGCCTTGCCATGAGTGAACAGTGTCTATTTTGTATTAGCTTTTGTGTCCTATGCTGCAACCATATCCCAACTGAGCTGTTACATTGGCAGCTACACCAAAGCTAAGATTCGGCCATCCATTGCACCCACCACTCATGGTTACTATGGATCCCAAAGTGTGGTTATTTTGTAATATATGTTTTCAATGTCACATACTTTGCTAACAGATTTGGTATTGGGGACACTGTGTTTCTGCCTGTAGCTTGATGTCCAAGCGAATCCTTATAAGGTGAGTGGTAGTATGTTCTCATGTAGTATCGTTGACCTGAGGTAAACATCACTGATCGCCATCACGGTTGATGTGTCACATAACACAGAGACAAAGTTGTTGTGTAAATACTCTTTATTTGAAAGTGCTGTAGTGCTATATGTACATTGTCCATGATTGTGACATCTTCCATTGTGATCCTACACAAGTGCAAAAGGACATGTCATTGGACATGCTGGGGTGAAGTGTCAGACAGTGCAGAGGGACAGGATTTGCCAATGTGTTAGTGAGAGACAATCACAGGGCAGGGTGACAAGATAAACAGTGGGTTGAAGAACAGTGCTTGAGTACAGTTGTTGCAAGACTGGCATGTTACAAAGCACAGGACCTTGGTAATAGGTGGCCATGTGGCAGGGCCTAGTGCTACCGGGTACTCTCACGGGTGAAGGTGATCTGTTCCACGTCTTCATCTTCTGATGTGTGTGTTGTCTCCTCTGCCCTTGGTGGTGGTGGTGGTTGTGAAGGGGAAACACACACCTCAGTGTTTGAAGACGTATAGTCAGACATCCTGGTAGCTGCCAACTGTGGGGCTCTTAAGGGCAGTACTGCAGCAAGGAGGAGCTGCTGGTTCTTAAGCATAGCAGCCACATCACGGTGGTAGGCGGCCAGGTCAGCCCTGAGGGGTTCAATATTGCATTTGTGCACGCGTTGACAGGATTGTTGTAGGTGTTGGGTCAATTCTATTGCAGCTGTGCTGATTTCCTTCAACCTTTTTTCAAGTTCCTGCAAGATTGTTGTTCGCTGCTGCCTGTTCTTCAGTTGACATCATGCACAAACGCACCCCCTCTAGGCTGGCTGCCATAGTTTGCATCCCCCCCGCACCTCCTTGGCCAAGCTCCTGCTGTACTCCAACTACAGTTCTCTCCAAAGCTGGTGCCAGGGTCATCAGAGTCCTCAGCTGTGTTGGAGCTAGCAGGTTGTACAATTGGGGTGGTGGGTGGGTCCTCTGTATTGACTGCTAGTTCTGTGTTCCTCCTTGTGACTGAAGGTGGGGTCTGGAGGGTTCCAAGGACATCTTGGAGGGTCTGCTGGCTGATGTTTGTCAGCTCGTCATCCATGTCATCAGGGTAGTCCTGGACAGGCATATCCACAGGAGAGCCATCGTCCTCTGCAATGAGATATGGTACAATTAGTGAGTCTGTGTTGTGGGCTTTGTAATGTGACATGCCTGCCTTCTGATTATTTTCACATTGTGATCTTGGTTCCTGTTCATTGTTCATGTCTATAATATAAGCATTCTCCCAGGCCTGTGCCCCACCTGCATGTCACATGTATTGTGGTCAGTTTGTGGACTTGTCAGCATCACATCCTCTAGGTGTTGGTTCAAGGCAAATTGTGAATTGCCACCTTCTTGTCCTACTCAACCCTCTGTTTACTTCCATTCTCATGGTGAGGCCTTTCACTGGGTGTGGGTGCTCTGATGGCACTAGCACCACACTTAACAATCTGGACCTGCCCCAGTCTCTGATCTTTCACATCCACCTATATGTTGTTGAGATCTAGCATATACTATGTATAGCTTTGTTATGGCACAATATGGATATCAGCATTGGTGGTAATGTGTACTGCTGATGTTGGGGAATGTGTGGTACATTGGATTGCATTGATAGTCCTAGCAGTGTTCCATTTCCTCCTCTGACTGTACAGGTGTATTTCTGTAACCAGTTACATGTGTCCCCGTCCCCCCCTCAATGCTGTTGTCTGAGCAGTATGGCATTTGGAATGTTGCATGGTGTCATTGGAGCTATTGTGACCCAGGCACAGGGTGGACCCTGACATATGCAGCATGGGTATGGCATTAGTGCTGTGTACCTCCTAATGTTTATGATCAATGGCTGATGTTTGTAGCAACTTTGGACAATCACATTTGACTGTATTGGAACATTTGTATTGATTTCAGGGGATTGATAACGTTGTCATCTTGAACCCTCTAATTTGGGTGTGTTTGATCCATGGGGACGTTACTGCCATTAGCTACTTGACCTGCACACACAGCAGAGCAGAGGTGGTAGTGGCAACTGTTGTAAATGTTACATTCCACTTGCAGGTATAGCCAGAGGTTGTTAATTGGGCCCTAGTTACTGTAGGGAGAATACTGGCTGACGTGTGACGGGCTGCCAGTTTTACGTTGTACCCTGCCCTCCTAGCCTGGCCTTACCTTTGCAACATCCTTGGCATGGCAGCATACCCCCATGCAAAGGTGTTGGTGTTGTGTAGTAGCGTGCCCCAAGTTTCCTCTGAACGGGCTATGCCCCTGTGCTGTGTCCCTTTACCCATTCCACTCCCTGAATATCATGACTTACATGCTTTGTGTAGTAGGTATGTCCACCCCCGCTTACAGTTAACATTTGTGCATTTTAATTCCCCATGCGACTTACCCTGCATCTGTGTTGTCTCCTGGTAGTCTGCGCTGTCCTGTCCTTGAATCCCTATGACGATCTCAGGGATGATGGCTGCCACCATCTCCTCCATGTGGTCCAGGGCCTCCTGCGGTGCTGGACTCCCACCTCCTGTTCTTGGCCATCTTTTCCTTAGTCCTGCGCTTGCAGTCATGCCAGCGTTTCTTGCACTCGATGACTGTTCTCCGTACTTCTGCCACACTGTTGATCTTGTCAACAATTTGTTGCCATATTGCCTCTCTCCTACTGATTGGCAACTTTGAGGTGACAAACAGTTGGTGCTGGTGTTCTGTCACCTCTTTAACCAGAATTTCCTGCTCCTCTGCACTGAAGCTACACTTTCTTTTCTTCTTCTCCCTGTCCTGGGTCTTCTGTGGGTCCTCCTGACTGGTTCCTGGTCTGTTGTCATCTTCCTGGGGTCTGTGCAAGCATCTGGGATCCATTTTGTCTCTCCTTTGCACATTTTGCAGTGTTTGCACTGCTTTTTGACGCAATTGCGTCAAAAAACGGCACTTATCCGGTTTGCGACGTCGTAAACCGGCTCACAGTCATTTTCGCCACAATAACGTAGTTTTCCTTTACGACGTGACGCATTGGTTTGAGTAAAAAAAAAAATGACTCACTCCTGTGGTTTGCGCCGCCATGCGTCAAAGTATAAATTTGATGCCAGCACGGCGCTAAGAAATGGCGTTAGCCGGCGGTAATATTTTTGACGCGTCGGCGCAGTTTTGCATCAAAAAGTCTAAATATGGCTCTAAGAGGCCAACAAGCCTCAGAGCGGCTCTTTACCTTGTCCAGCAAAAAGACTGAAACATCAGGATCATAGCCTGAATGTCCAGGTCGCATTGCAGCAGAGAGGTAGCTGTGGCACTCAGCAGCAAGGCTTACACAGAGGAACAAGTGTTAAGCATTTAAACAGTACCAAAGCAATTGAAAAAGAAATTGGCGCAACTTTATAAAAAATAAACTGTATTTGTATAAGAATTTAGACATTAGAATGAAAAAGATCCATCAGAGGGTTCTAGAGATATAGATTTTACAAGGAATAATAAATCAAAGCAATTTCACTCAACCGTGAACAAGCCTTGGCAAAGTCAAGTCACACATTTTTTCAAAGAAAATGTAGGTATGTGTCAATGCGTTTGAAGTACTTGGGGTGACCAACTCTAGCTGGGAGCTAATCAGGGGGGACCAGCAAGGTTCTCAAGAACAGTTACCTTCACAGAGGAAGCAGTCCTTCAGGAGTTACAGGCACTTTATCTGCGTTGCAATAGATTCCTGTGGAGTGGTCTTGATGCAAGGGATGAAGAAAGTTGAAGGTGCTGTAAGGATGCTGTGGATGGGATGCAGTCGACAGGGAGAAGGGGGTCTTCTGGCAGGGATTCCTTGAAGGTGAGGGGGTCCTGCTTGCAGGATCGATGTCCCACAAGGTCCTCTCCGCTCTGGCTGAAGTCCAGTCCCCCATTGTCAGGGTCACAGGTCGATCCTTCCCAAGTCGATAACTTCCCTTCTGAGGGTCCCAACAGCTCTCTGACAGCACTTCCCGACTCAACAAAATTGGGTGCATCTCTGAGGTCTGGATGCCAAGGGTGCCCACTTTTTGCTCAGAAAGTGCACTTAGGGCAGGATGCAGTTGGTAGCCAATGGGCTACCAGTTGTTTTTTTCCTCCCTCTTCCTGTTCCTCTTCCCCCTTCCTCTTTCTCTTCCTCTTCCTTTCCTCTCTGTTTCCCTCCGCCGCTCTTTGCAGGAGGGAGGTGCACCTCCCTGCCCTGCAATCCCTCATTGTTCTCCTTCCTGAGAGTTGTTGGCACATCTCTCCAGGGGGTCAGAAAGCTGTTTCAAGGAGCAGGTTCCATTTGTGCCCAGGAAGGCACAGGTGTTTTATAGGCAACAAAGTGGCAGCATTGCTACAGCTGCACACTATAACAAGTTACATTAATTTCGACTTGAGATACAAGTCAGACGTAATGCAAAAAGTAGTTTGATACGTTGGAGTGCCTACTTTGGTCACACTGTTCAGGAGTTAGCATAGCTAAGGAGGTCAGGTTATAAACCTGTACTTACCATTTGAGCGACTAAGTATTTCCACAGTAAAAACTGCAGTTATGTGTGTTTTCCTGTCAGGATATGCAAAGTACATGTCCTGCCTGACTCATATGTTGCACCTTGCCTTTAGAGCTCAGTAGGCCTGCCAAAGAGATTACTTATACACATGTCTGGGGAAGTGGTTGCTTTGCCATTGCTTTTGATGACAAAGTTGGGCTAGCAGTGCACCACTGCTCTACCAGTCTGAAGTGGTGGACTGGGGGTGTTATATGGTTCCTATGAATAAAGTAGGACTATGTTTTTGGTTGACATAAACGTAATGGTACAGGGACGCTGTTATGCCATTAATTGTGTTTGACCAATGACTTTGTGTTTCACCACTGCCCATATTAGTTGTTCAATGTTCATCAGGAGCACATTACATTCTGTATTCAGTTTAGATGCCTATTGGCTTTAATGTGGCATTAGACATTACATTCTGTATTCAGTTTAGCTGCCTATTGGCTTTAACGTGGAGTTCGGCATTGCAGTTGAGACATTGCAGAAGAGCTGTGTTTTTCCACATGGTAGGCCAAACTGTGTTTTTCAAATTGAATTCACACGAACCCTAACGTGATAAGAGAACGTATATTTGGTGTTTTCCTTTCTGCTCAGCCTTGGGAAGAGGAGAGGCTTAGGAGATATGGCCAATCTCCAATGGCTTGTTTTATTTCCCAGGTCTGAGAGGAAGGGGCCAGGCTTTTTTTACGGTGGCCCTGGGCAGCAGCGAGGGAAGATTTTCCAGGACTTCAGTCAGGAGCGGACGTCAGCTGCCTGGCCTCCCGTTTGGGTGGAAAACCTCTTTCTCGCAGTTGAACAGGAGTCATCAACTTGAAGACATGAGAAAGATGACAAGCAGTGATAGGCCCTACGGTGATGCAATTTTGACTTTTATTCTTTGCTTTGAAGTTATGCTATAATATAATCACATGTATTTGCTGTATACATTGCAATTGAGAAGTACTTTGATATATTTTGCTTTAGTACTTTGATATATTTTGCTTTCCTTGCTGCGACTACTTTTAAACGTGTGCTTCCAACCTACTAATCTCGTCTCTCAGGAACCTCGTGGTGAAGTAATAATAATAAATGTCTTCTTTAAACTAAAAAGTGCATTCCAGAGACTTTTTGTCAGCTCAGTCATGAGATCAGTAAAGCAAAACATTTTGGCGTTAGTCGACAGTCTGGGAGTCGAATTGGGGCTTGGAAGTGCACTATCTAAAAGTGTAATTGTTTTTGTTGTTTAGAGAATTAAAGAAGCACGGCAGACCATGTTTGAAAATGCATGTGAAGTTAAACTGCCTTATGGTGCTGTGAGAAACATGTTTTCTTGTTTATCGGGACTTTGTGAGTCTTAGGATGAGTGCTTGGATAAAGCAAAAGTGTTTTCATATTTAGAAAATGTGTTTTTTGAAAGAAATTATGTCCCTTTTGTTCGTGACAGAAGGGTTTGGATACTTTTGTCTGCTTACAGAAAATGCATGCGAGATGCAGGCAGTTAGAACATGAAAATAAGAATTTACGTGAACAAATTAGCCAGAACAAATTGTTGCAAGATAAAACTGCTGTTTTAGGAGAATCTGGCTTTTCCCATGCCAGTAATGAGGAGGTTAAAAAAGGTGGGGGCCAGTGTGAGCCTCTTGAACAGAGCGTAGATCTCCGTGTGCAGAGCAGCCCACGGTTGTTGGCAGTTGAAGTGCATTCCTTAAAAGATTACACTAAGCACGAAGTTGACAATGTTATTTTCAGACCGCTTTTGCAAAGTACAATGTGTAAAATTAATTCAGACAAGGCAGCAGTACTGTCGCAAAATGTGCAGTTTCTGGGAATTCAGTGGAATCCAGAAAATAGACAGATGTTGTTACAGGTAAAAGAAAAGATTTGAGAGTTTCTTACTATTTGCACTAAGCAAGAGACACCGAGTTTCATGAGCTTGTTTGATTTTTGGAACAGCATAGCCCTCATCTGAGTAAAATCCTAACACTTTGGTACAAAGTAACTAGGAAAAAACATGTGTTTAAATGGAGTGAGAAGCAGCTGCGTGCTTTTGATTTGGCAAATGAAATAATTCAACAGACTTTAGATTTGTGCGCAGTGCAAGAGGGAAACACTGATTTACATGAAAATCAGAATGAGGGGAAGACAAGGGTGCCCCTGGACCTTGGATTAGAAAACTATCTGACTTTGTGGAGCGCTGTACTCCTTTTGAAAAACAGCTTTTGACTTGTTATTGGGCTCTAGTGAATACTGAGCAAATGTCATTAAATGATAATGTCATTCTGAAATATGAACTATCAATCATGCAGTGGGTGATGAGTTCACCTAAATCTCACAGTATAGGACAGGCACAGAAGGCTAGCATCATACACTGGATCTGGTACATACAAAACAGGGCTCGAGTCACTGCAGCCCTACATGAACAGGTGTCACAAACCCCTTTACAGGATGAGGAGAGGGTGCAGAAGGTGCCACAGGTAAAAGAGTCACCAGTGAAATTGAATGCACCATTTGAATTCTTGTCCCCTGAGAATAAAAAGCATGTTTGTTTGACTAATGATTCATTGAAATGCATGAGTACTAAAAGACAATGGAAATAAGTGTTATACAATCCAGTTACTGAAAAGTTGTCTTCTACCACAGGAGAAGGAAAAAGTAACCAATATGTAGAGTTGTACAATGCGTGTCAGACTTTAAAGCAAGAGCTGTTTGAGATGTGTCATTTTTACACTGATTCTTGGTTCACTGCCAATGGTTTAGCCGTTAGGTTTTCCACATGGCTTGTACATAACTGGTTCAATTCCCTTGCAGATGTTAAAGCCAAAATTTCAGAGACAGAAGGGTCCACCCAGAATTGTGACTTGGTGTGGATGGCTAAGTGGGTGCACCAGAAATGTGGACATCTGGGAGAAAAAGCCACTTACAGGTGGGTAGAGATTAGAGAGATGCGCATTCCCCTAGATTTGATACAAACTGTGATTTTGCAGTGTCCTATTTGTCAGCACACACAACAGAGATCTGTCCCACAAACAGTCAAAAATCAGTTGTGGAGAGGAAAGTTACCCGGACAGATATGGCAAATTGATCAGGTTTTAGGGGGAGTGATTGCTGCAGATTACCAAGTCGAAATCAAAAATATTCTGATAACTAGTTGAGAATCTGATTCATTCGTACAGATTGGAGGCAGAATTGCCCAACTTGTCATAAGTGCAGTGAATGGAGGTTTGGTAAAGAAGGAGTCTGCCCCAGCCCTTCTGACAGTGCAAGGAAAGGGAAGCTGTGGTGCAGCAGATAAAAACCTCAGTGCTAAAGTGTGGGTTGAATCCCCAGGTGACCCTCCAGAACCTGCAGAAATTATAGCAAAGGGTCCCAACAATGTTCTGTTGATCATGAAACCAGGACAGGAAAAATGGGAACATATTCCAGATGACAAATGTTATTTGCAAGAAAAGTAAAACTTTTTTCTTTTGCAGATCCTACCACGACTCACCACTGACCATGAGTGTGCTGTGTGGTCTCCCTTTGGGTGTTTGCGTGTGGGGTCGGGGGAGGGACCGAACCCCCAACCTGAACCTGACTGATTAAAGTACAAACCCCATGGATCCATTTTGCGCAACTGGCGCCTTCAGTTCAAGTTCTACATGGGATCAATATAAAGTTTGTCAACTTGTTTGATTACATTCTTCCACTGGAACTAAGCAACATTGCCAGTTAACTGTCTGTGTTTTTTCGTGTGGAACCCTGACTTTCACATTCCAGCAAACCTTTCAGGTGGACCGTGTACCTTTACATGAGTAGAACTCATGCTACACCAACGTGCTGTTTAAGAGACACTATTCAATCAGTTATTATCCCAATCAGAGTATATAAGTTTCAGTCTTTTCATTGTAGATGTATCTGATTTAAAAGGTTATGAGATCAATATGTTAATCCACTTCCATTGCTTTACAGTAATTGCTTTTATCATTCAAATCTGATTTGCTTATAATTTTTTTTTTGTTTGTTGTTTTTGTTTGAAATAAGAGGTAGTCATTGGTCATAGGGTGGAGATGTTATGCCATTAATTGTGTTTGACCAATGACTGTGTGTTTCACCACTGCGCATCTTAGTTGTTCAATGTTCATCAGGAGCACATTACATTCTGTATTCAGTTTAGCTGCTTATTGGCTTTAACGTGGTATTAGACATTACATTCTGTATTCAGTTTAGCTGCCTATTGGCTTTAACGTTGAGTTCGACATTGCAGTTGAGACATAGCAGATGAGCTGTGTTTTTCCTCATGGTAGAACAAGCTGTGTTTTTCAAATTGAATTCACAACAGCCCTAACGTGATAAGAGAGTGTATATTTGGTATTTTCCTTTCTGCTCAGCCTTGGGAAGAGGAGAGGCTTAGGAGATATGGCCAATCTCCAATGGCTTGTTTTTTTTCCCAGGTCTGAGAGGAAGGGGCCAGGCTTTTTTACGGTGGTCCTGGCCAGCAGCGAAGGAAGATTTTCCAGGACTTCAGTCAGGAGCAGACGTCAGCTGCCTGGCCTCCCGTTTGGGTGGAAAGTCTCTTTGTCGCAGTTGAACAGGAGTCATCAACTTGAAGACATGAGAAAGATGACAAGCAGTGATAGGCCCTACGGTAATGCAATTTTGACTTTTATTCTTTGCTTTGAAGTTATGCTATAATATAATCACATGTATTTGCTGTGTACATTGCAATTGAGAAGTACTTTGATATATTTTGCTTTCATTGCTGCAACTACTTTTAAACGTGTACTTCCAACCTACTAATGTCGTCTCTCAGGAACCTCGTGGTGAAGTAATAATAATAAATGTCTTCTTTAAACTAAGAAGTGCATTCCAGAGAAGTTTTGTCAGCTTGTCATGAGATAAGGAAAGCAAAACAGACGCAGTCCGCATATACTATTGGGAAATGTTGACACAGTTCCTAGCTAGCTCACAGTGCCCCGTCTGAACCCCTGAACACACCAGGGTAGCAGATGAGTTCTGCAACCTCAAACATGAATCCTCAGATTCCCAAGGAATGTCATTTAGAGTATCGCAGATTAGACACAAGAAAGAATGCAAAAATGTCATTTAGAGCATTTATTGCATTAGTGTTATTCTTGCATAAAAAACACGATCTGCGATTATTAGGCAAACGGGGACAGAGCATGGTAACCAGCATTACAAATCTGGTGAAAAAGATAAACATTTCCAAAATAGTTCTGTGATTGTGTTGGTATACTCCTATCTGTCACTACCTACACTGCTGAGAGCAGTGCTTAATTTGTAAATAAAAAGGTGGCGGTGCTCAAAGCCCTCCTCTTAAACACGCAGCTGCTGCAATTAAATGTGTGAACATGGAAGACTGAGGCAGCGTAATCCTGAAGCCATCTCAGCCTTTTCAATCCATATAAAGCCACTCCCTGCCCCTTCAGCTCACTCTTGCAACTTTCTGCTATCTCCCTTTGTGACGCTTTTTTGTTTTTCCCTTCATCCATCTTTCCCATATGTGTTTTTTGCTCGCAGCAAATGCTTGAGGCAGAAGAATAAGCTCCGGCCCTCAAAAATAAGTGCCGGTGCTCAGCACCGGACACCACAAGCACAAATTAAGCACTGGCGGAGAGCATAGCTGCAGCCACAGGCAGCACATCCACCCAGGCTTGAAAAGTGAGTTGAAAAGAACCGAAATGGTAAGATACAGCCAAATCACTGAAACTTAAGGCAAGAAAGCCATTTGTGTATTCGCAGGAATCCAGGAGCTGAAGTGATCATATTAACCCGAAAAGAAGCTCATAATGTCTATCCAGCAGCAAAGGCATCCTCGTGGGACAACACTGTAGATGGGGCCTCAACTAACTCATGTGCAGGTTAATGTTCACAGATCCCCAAATCAGTGAAACTTAAGGCAGGGAAAGCCAATTGTGTATTTGCAGGAATCCAGGAGCTTAAGTGTCCAAAGCAACCAGAAAAGAAGCTCATAGTGCGTATCCGGCAGCAAAGGCATCATCATGGGACAACACTGTAGGTGGGGCCTCAACAAACTCATGTGCAGGTTAATGTCCACAGATTGAACCAAATGGGTAGTCAGACATAAGTCCAGCGCACACTCTAATGGTCGCAGCAGACAGTGGAACACAGGCTGTACACATTGTAACCAAACTGGTTGAAACGACACAGACCAATTCAAATTCAATTCTTGGAGCAGACACTCCGAAGCACTGTATCATGTGTTCTCACCACAGCAGGACATGTGGCAGATTCATCACTATCTGGCCTTGCTGTGATGGAACAGAATGTGCATGGATCCATTGCTGAGCAGAAAAATTAAAATAGTGCTGACTAGGAAAAGGACAATCTGTATCTCTCCAAAGACACTGGAAACCAAGGAGTACAGAAAGGACGGGCTCACTGCAAAAACTGTGTGGAATATGCTCACAAACCCAGACCCAATTACTTTAAGAAAGTATACTACACCCACGGTGTTTGAAGCATTAAATATCCAGTGAATAATTTCACCAAACTGCTGGGGCAAGTTAATAAGTAGTAGCAATTGTACTTCAGCAAAAGACCTTGCAACTTGGTGATCAAAGTTCAACCTAGTTAAAGCGATGTCACAATGAGGCTTTCGACAGTTCAGCTTATTGAAATTTACACTAAGAATAGGGATGGAAGCCCAAATTGTACTCTCCTTTACTACACATATGAGCAGAAATAACACATTGCTACAGCAAGTTACAACCCTGGAGATAGTCACTACATATAGGACACCTATATTCATCCCACAACAACCTTGAACATTCCGGACCATATAACTCCCATTTGGGAGTAAATGAACACTGGGCGAATCAAGAAGACTGATCCGTCTTTCAGATGACACACTAAGGCCCATATTTATACTTTTTTGCGCTGCATTTGCATCATTTTATGATGCAAAAGCAGCACAAACGTACAAAATATAATTGTATTTTGTACGTTTGCGCTTTTTTTTGTCAAAAAATAATGCAAATGCGGTGCTAAAAAAGTATAAATATGGGCCTAAGTTTGCGATAGATGCATTTCATGCGCCATGCAGTGGGACCCCTTTACAAAGAAATGAGTGGCCAAACGAAGTTACACATTCATTTCCACTAAGGAAGACTTCAGTTTCCCCATGAACACATTTGTAATCAAAAGGCAGAACCTTTCTCCATGGCTTCATATCTACCTATTTAGTAGTTTTTCAAACAGGATGTAAACTGAAATATAGAGGTTGGTAACAAGATAAACCCATGGATTAGTCACACGGCTAATGGAGTCTTGGCTACTGAAAATGGTAACTTCTCCAAAACCTCATTGTTAAGTATGGTGTAAGTTGCATCTTTTTTTGCCATAACCTTCGGTATGCCTGTTAAATTAAAAGGCAAAACAACTATTTTGTTCTCAGGCATTTCCATGGTACATAATTTGATTTTAAAACCTGTAATGTCCAATTCACTTGCATAATTGATGTTGCCTGGTTCTGCCCATGCTGCAACACAGACATATCACTTTGTATACTATTGAATGCAGAAATTATTCAGTTAGAGTTGAGACAGTACTCATACCGTTGTCCACAACAGCCAAGGCTTTTTCTAAATTTTTTCCTATCAACTTGTTTAATTTGTTCAATAGCATGTTGCGTGGAAATTTTCCAAATCTCATTGTATATTGCATACAAGAAGCATTTCTGATGTGGTGTTCTAAGACCTAACAACACATCTTGTAAATCCATGCCATCAAATTGGAGAGATAGGCGTTCTTTCACTGCAGCTAATGTGGAGTGTTGTAACCATTGTTGGCATAATTACCCCATACTGTAAGTGGGCACTACCACTGAATATTGTGACTGCAAGTATTGGGGGGGGGGTGGTCTGCTAGGTTTGAAACCCAAATTGTAGTTTAAAAAGTGCACATGACAACCTTTTGTGTTGCCTGGCCACACTAATCACCCGTCTAGACCTGAAAATTGAGAATTATTTGTACCATTCCGTATCATGTCATTTCATTGACCTTCTGTATAGTTTGCAAAATGTTGACAATTTTTAAAACATGCAATAGATGGAATGCTAGGCGTTGTTATATTATGTTGTTTGTTGCACTGTTTTGTTCAGGCAAAGATAATTTGCCATGATATTAGGCAGGCTCTGAATAAAGCCTCTGTACCCTGTACTTGCCAACAGCATGTTCCTCAAATTGACTTCAAACCAGTATTATTTTCCCAGTATTCATAACCCTGTAGGGTTCATTCTGATACAAATGAATCTGAATAAATCAATTTAGTTTGTGTAAGCATATTTTTCTTTGATGGTGAAGGGGTAAGTTTATAATAATATGATATAATAATATGAAGTAGAGTCAAGGTGATTATGTCCTGAAAAAATATGTATACTTTCTCATGTATGTTTTTGAACTGTTTACTGGTGGTGTCGAGCAATGTTCCTATTGTGTGTAGTTAAAAACTGCATGGGAAGAACTAGCCCTGTGTAAGTAATGATGAGCATCATGATGGTAACAGAACATTTCACCATGATTAACAGAATTCAGATACAAATCTTCATTTTGAAATACACAAACGATTTCCAAATTGGTCAGCATACTTTCACCGTTGTCACATCCCATTATTCAAAGTTAGCCCCAAGCACAGGAATGGTGTCTAGTGATATTTTAAAAACATAGGGCATTTGAAGTGTTTCTTTGGGACCAAAAATTCCAAACAGGATCTTATTCCATACAATTCTGGAGACCGGAAAAGCAGAAATGTTCACCAAGGACAGGTTTCTCTGCTCCCTGTGCAAGGAAGAATGAGGCTTCAGTACCTCGGCTACTAGCTCAGGAGCAGTGCGTTCTGGGAGATAATGTCCATTCAGAATCAAGAAAAATACTGTGACAAACCCACTCCAAATTAATTGAAAAAACAATGCATTGTTGTCTTCTTTGCAGGTTCCACTGGTTACACTTATGTCACCTTCAATGATGCCTATCACCAAATTTGTTGTGTTGACACGAGTGTGTAAGTGTCTAGATACTAGCATGCCAGTCTGTAATGATCTGAGAATTTGTGTGTTCTCAGATGTCCAATGTGCACTGGAAAAATCTGGATGTATTAAGTCACACAGCTGTTTATTCCGTTGTGTGCAGTCTGGTATGTATGTTCTACCAAAATTTAAGAAGCCTAACAGTGACTGTAGTTTCTTTATGGTGTTTTGTGTTTTTAAAAGAGCACACTTCTCTAGATAGTGCAGGGCAAGGATTTTGCCTTCATTGGCCAGTTCTATCCTAAAAACAGGACACTGTAGAAAAGCAATTTTGAAAAATTGAATTTGTAGCCGTATACTGCAAATTCCACCACTAGGCTACTCGTGCTAAGGTTCTATTTAAGTAATCGTCCCTCAAATAGATGTCATCAACATAGGACAATTCTTCTGAGTAAATTTCATGTACGATTAATTTTACTCTGGCATCGAATAGTCCAGGACTAATGTTATACCCTGAAGGAGTCGTCAAAATCGTCTTTGTGACCCCAGGGCGCTGAAGGCACTTAGCCTCTGCTTTTAGGTGGTATATTTTGACAGAAAAAAGCCTGAAACTATCTAAAGTTTTGTATTTTTTACAGGCTATGTTGTTTATTAGATCTGTACTGTATGAGCTTTGAATTGCAAAGGTACATGTGTGACTGTTTAAATGTCTGTAGTCTAAAACTATGTGGTAAGAATGATCAGGCTTAATGAGCGGAGAAAGAGGATTATTCATTGGAGATACACAGTGTTCTACTACACCCTGGTATTCTAATTGTGTGATAGTATATCCTTCACAGGAGCTTTTGCTTTGTGTTTAATAGGGTATTGTGGTTGCACTTGTGGACTTGAGTGTATGAATATTATATGGCGGGGGAACATTTGTCTCATCCTACATGAGTGCCAGACAACATAGAGGCTTGTGAAAGATCCCAATCCTCGGCCTATGCCTGTTTGACTTCTACATGCCAAGAACTGATGACAGTAGTATAATATCTTCTTCTTGTGGAACTTTCCTCACAATATCAGGTGGCCACGCTAGTTCAGCCAAGAGAATATCATAACTGTGTGTTAATTTTTCCCAGAAAATTACTTTAATAGTGCACGTAATGTTGTCCTTGATTTGAAATTCCAATTCATATAATTTGCTGGGAGGGCTCACTCGCTGATCTGGTGTTTCAACTTGTACAAATTTACTAATGGCTCTCGAAACCAGAAACTCTTGAAGATTCTGGAAAACTATTGTGACTTCTGCTGCGCTGTCTAGCAGTGTCAATGCCCATATCTTTTTCAGAGAGTGTGCGCAGTATGTGTATATATTTAACAGAAATTCCTGCCACTTTCTTCTTGTATTGGGATTTTTGCTGTGAAAGTCTCTCTTCCTTTTTTATGATGATGTCTAACGAGCATTGTGAGTCCATTTTTGGTTTCACATACTCTTCATGCCTGTGCTCAAACCATCCCTCTGTATCAGAAGGTTTGTCATGTGAGTCTTGAAAGGAAGGAGAAGGATGAGTATCAGCATACTGGTATCACAGTTACGCAAGTTATAAAGTTTCTCAGTGGGCTCCAGTTGTGGAGATCCACTCCATGTTTTTATTTTATCTTTTGTTTGTTAGTCCCAGAGTTTTTAGCAGACTCTGGTGCCTGTTCAGAACCATCTTGGACTGATTAGCTTTTAAGCTGTGGCTTATTGGGCCAAGCTCCCAAATTATCTTGACCTATAGATGTATGTGTCCCTGATAATTTTAGGCAACTCGCATTTCTGATCCTGTGCAGGAATGTGAGCGAGTCATTGGTGCACTGTCAACGCTGATGCCTCTGCTTTAATATTACTTAATATAATTGAGGAAACTGTGGCAAAATTGTTAATTAATTTCAACCCCAAGTCCAGTGAAAGTGCAGCCCTGTATTCATTTTGAATGTATTTTAGTACATCCAGCAAATCAGCTATTGACAGTGTACCGCGAGTTATGGTATATAAGGCAGCAAAGACGGTGCCCCAGGTGGCATAAGTTTCAACAGGGGGAACCATACCAAGTGGAAGGCACATAGTCCGAATCCTGTGTTTGTCTTGGGGTCCTGTATGGTGAAACACTGATTGAGGCTGATTTGTTTTTTTAGAAATCTAGAACAGAATCTCTTCCTGTTTGGTGGGAACCTTACTCATTATTGCATTAATAGTATGAGGACTAATTGCAAGCATAGCTAACTGTGACTGGACAGCTTGAACAGCCCTAGCTGGGACAGTTGTTATTGTCGCATAATAAATTGAGTCAAACGTCAATACAATCTTACAAGGTTATTGTCCAAAGGACAGAGTTTGTTAGCAGTCAATCCTGCTATATTAAGATGTGGTGTGTAACCAGCTAGTACTGGTCAGGTCACCCCATCGTTACTAAGGAGACCCAGGTGTGAATGTTGTAATGCGCTTGGAAGGGCGCATTGGAAACAATTGTGGTGTTCCTGAAATGTTAATGGTATTTCTAAATCACACCTGCTGCCTCATTGTATGTATGAAGTGTTTGTGTGTTTGGGTCAACTGCAGGAAAGGTGACCCATGAATAAATTAATTACTTCACATTTATATGCTTCGTGGGCTTCTACCATGTAAATAACTTCACCTCTTTTGTCAGGGAGACCCTGTTGTGTCAGATATTTTGTGAATGCCTGTCTACAGTTAACCAGAATATTAACTGGATTCCCCATAGTAGGAACTGGATTCAGAGAGGGAACACTATAATGGGGTTATCCTTTCAAAGGTTCAAGCTTGAGCAACCTTCAGACTAAAATAGGTGTTCCTATAAAGCTGAGGAGGATTAATCCCTAGCACCATGGACTAACTCCCTATAGATGTGAAAAGTGGGATCTTGGGTATGTAACAACTACTCAGGAGACCATTAATTAAGTACCTGACCTAGAATGTTGGTGGCGCTATGTTATACGGTTCTTACACAAAGTATTTGATCAACATAAACATCAAGGTCAAGGTCTAGGGACTCAATCCGCATATGCTTTTGGGAAATGTTGACATGATTCCTAGCTAGCTCACAGTGCCCCATCTGGACCTCTAAACCCACCAGGGTAGCAGATGGGTTCGGCAGCCTTGAACATTACTACTCAGATTCCCAAGGTAATCGTGAAAATAGATCTGCCCTTTTGATGTCATTTAGCATTCCCCATTTTAGACACAAAAAAGAATGTGAAAATATTGTATGCAGCATTTATAGCAATAGTCTTATTCTTGCATAAAAACATGATCAGTAATTATTAGGCAAAAAAGACAGAGCATGGTAACCAGCATTGCAAAGATAGTGAAAAAGATAAACCGTCATCAATAACAAATCCTGCAGCTCAAAAGTTCTATAGAATTAATCTATATCATATTGTATTGGAGCAACATATAGCATTAGTGTACACAACTGTAGATAGAATACAAAGAAGATATTTATTGGACCATATTTATATTAAAATTTGCCACCAGTATATTCATCGATTTATGTTATTTTTTGGAAAGGCTGGCACCCAGTGGGTTACCCCATAGAAATATTTCAGAGATTGTCCCACAGAGTTATGAAACCACAGCTAGAGGTCTATTCAGAGGTACTCAAGAAAGGGATAGTATCTGAGGACCAAAGAACTGCAACTGTGGTGTTGATACCTAAGGCAGGCAAACTCAGGGACAGATGTGAGTCATATAGACCAATATAGCTGCTAAATGCCAACCCCAAGATCCTAGCAAAAGTCCTTGCGACTAGATTCAGAGAGGTAACCACAGATCTGGTTCATCCTGATCAAAACAGGTTTATACCCGACAGATCAACCAAACTTAATCTACGTAGATCACATAACAATATTGCAACAGGGTGACCCAAGAGTGATTGTATCACTAGATGCAAACAAAACATTTGATTCAATAGTGTGGCCATACCTGTTTGGACTCCTACATAATATGGAGTTTTGGCCCACGTATATTAGATGGGTCAAACTATTATACACTGCACCTAGGGCCAGAGTAAAATTAAATGGCAGGATATCTAAGAGCTTACAAGTGAAGAGGGGGACTTGACAGGGATGCCCCGTCACCGATGTTGTTTGCACTGGCAATAGAAGTCCTGGCCACGTAGGTGCTTGTTGATGCACAAATACAGGGATGGTCTGGCACAATGGGAGGGGAGGAGCGCATTTCATTAGATGCGGATGAGATCTTACTATACCTGACACACCTGAACCAATTGTTAGCCAGATTGAGAGATATCTTCGCAGTATTTGGCAAATACTCCGGGTCACAGGTTATCTGGGACACATCCCTATGGTACCCTGTGGGAGGATGGGAAAAGAAAAAGGTGATACCACTTCCACTCCAGTTAGAATGCTGACAATTTAAATACCTTGGAATTTGGGTGACTAAAAACGCAGAGACCCATTAAAAGGCTAACATTTTACCCCAACTCCAAAGACTAGAGGGAGTTTTAAAACACTGGAGCAGGCTGCCACTATCCATTATGGGCCGGGCAGCCATGTTTAAAGGGATTGCACTGCCCAGGCTCTGTATGTACTACAGAATTCCCCTAACAGGATACCAGATGCCTTCTTCAAAAATTTGGACACACTGGTCAGAACGCTGTTGTGGAATCTGGGGGCAACCTCGTATAGCCAAGACAACTCTTCAGCATAGTAATTATGAGAAAGGTATAGCTTTGCCCAGCATTTGCA
The DNA here is from genome assembly GCF_031143425.1 of Pleurodeles waltl. Classification (NCBI taxonomy): domain Eukaryota; kingdom Metazoa; phylum Chordata; class Amphibia; order Caudata; family Salamandridae; genus Pleurodeles; species Pleurodeles waltl. The sequence goes on from NC_090445.1 coordinate 863,147,321, forward strand.
AATATTATGAAGCAGCACACAGGGGAGTTGTGAATGACTGGGCAAATCAGGGATGGGAAGACCCGGCGTTTTGCCTAGACAGACAGAGTATGGGAAACAGGAGCTACCTACACGTACTGTATGGGGGAAACCAGAGACACAGATGGACTCGGCGACAAAAAACTGTGATAGATATATGACACAAACTAATCAGGGAACTTAAATGGGAGAAGAGATTAACTACCAAGACACCATTGTGGGAAGGCACTAGGCTGCAACTGGGGGCCATGTGGAATGACTTACGAGAATAGGATGCAATTGGACTTTCCACATTAGCAGACATGTGGGATGCGAATGGCATAGTACAATTCGAGCACTTACAGAAGGAGTATGAAATGCACCCCACACAGTTGCTAAGGTATAAACAACTGAAACATGCACTTCAGAGGCACATAGCACACAATGAGGAAACCCAGGAGGTTTCCCCCTTGAACACAGATTGCTGGACAGGCACATTAAGAAACAAACTAGCCTTCCTTACTTATGGCACCCTGAGGAACTCACAGGGCCCCCTAGAGCACTTACATGCAGACTGGGTACAAGTCATAGGGGAAATAGACAAAGAGGACTGGTCAACAGCACTGGGATTTCGTCATGAAGTCACCATTAAAGCCAGCTACTGCCTGATACAAATTAAGATAGTTCATAGGACGTACTACCCAAAGGCAGTTGTGGCTCGCCAGGGTTACAGGGGGTGGGGTGTAGTGCGGGGAGAGGAATTTTTCAATAAACAAAAAAAACAAAAAAATTCTCCCTGCTTCTCGCCACCGCTTGTCCATCTTGCAGTGCAGGCACAGGCTCAGAGCAGTGTTAGGATTGGCTGGGAGCACCCAGCCAGGTCACTCCCAGGCAGACTGGGAGCCTATGCATGCTCTCTCCACCCTGGCAACACAGTGCCGGGCTAGACAGAGCACACTGCGCATGTGTGTTTGGCCGGCCCGATACAGCCGGCCAAACACACATGTGCTCTGAGGGTAGTGCACAGTGCACTCCCCTCACTGCTTGTCACCCCCGTGCCCCCGCCCCTTTCACAACAAAGGGATAGTTTATTATCCCTTCGTTGTGAAAGGTTTGCAGCTTCTGCTGCTGGTGGGGGGGGGGGGGGACGGTGACACTCCTCCACCATAGCGGAGGAGCCCCCACTGCACAAGGGTATTGCTCCAAAAAATAGGAAGGGCAGATAGCTCTGTCTGTCAGTCTGAGGGACTGTGGACTCGAGGGCACTCTGATGCATACACTGGGGGTCATTATGACCCCTGCGGTCGATGATAATGTGGCGTTAGTACCGCCAACAAGCTGGCAGTACATACTGCCGCATCAAGACATGGCTTCAGCCAACCCACCAATGTACTACTCCGACCGCCATGGCGGTAGCAGCCGCCGGGCTGGAGAAAAGAATCTGTAGCCCAGCAGCTGCTATTGTACCGCCATGGTTTCCGTGGCGTTCGTAACACCACAAAAACCACGGCGGTAGGCCCTATCAGTGACAGGGAACCCCTTCCCTGTCACTGATAGGAGGCCCCCTCCCCCAAACACTCCCCAGACGCCCCCGCCCCCTCCCCTCCATCCACGCTCCCCCCTTCCAATCCCCCACACTTCCATACACACGCAGACACGTACCACACATACACACACTCACTCACACAGGCATACACGCATTCATACATGCATGGATCCATTCATTCATGCACAAATCCGTACCACCTTCACACTGACATGCAGACACACATTCACATATCCATTCATACTCGCATTCTCACACATGAATACACGCATGCACCAACACTACACACTCATTCGCATTCATGCACACGTTCATGCACACACCTCCATACAACACCCCCTGCCCCCTCCCCTGTCGGATACCCAACTTACCTGGATCCAGGGGGTCTTCCGGCAGGGGACGGAACATGGTGCTGCTACCACCAGCAGCGCCCGCCAGCAGAACACCGCCAGGTCGTATTATTTTTCATAATATGACTGGCAGCGGTTTACTGGCGTGGCACTGCTGGTGGTAGCAGCGCCACCTTAACGCCATCCGCCAGTATGGCCACAGCTGGATTTCTGTCCTTCTTGTGGCAGAAATCCAGCTGTGGTCATTATTTGGCGGATGGCTGTTAGCGGCATCAACGGTCTTTTGGCGGCCGTCGCCGCAGCGGTAGGCGGCACTTACCGCCATTGTCAAAATGAGGGCCTATGTGTGTAATGTAATGTATATGTAATTTTATCCATGGCAATATCTAAGGATCCTGAGTATTTAGAGAGTTGCCCCCCCTTACTACTGTGCACCAGAGTATATGTTACCATTGTTACCTAGTGTACTTTGTTCTGGATTCTCCCATCATCCCATCTTATTTGTATAAAAGTGACTACACCCTGAAGAAGGGGGCCCGCAGTCCTGCGGCTTTCACCGAAACGTGCGCCGGCGCTGGTCAAAGGCCTTGGAAGATCACAGTTAATTTGAGACTTTGTACATAATACTTTGAGCTTGTTCAACTTTTGTGTGTAATACCACCTATGAATATACAAGGCACTATTGTCAGATTCTGTATATGCAGTTATTAAACATGTTGCAACTTGTAAACCAAGTATAAAAAATAGTTGATATGTGGGAACATTAATAATATTCTATGATAGTAATAGATGTATTGTCAAGCTCCTTGTGACTGTTGGACCTGTGTATAGTATTTTGGATGTTTTTATTGGTAGAATGCAAAGTATCTATAATGTGAGGATGTAGTATGTTTGGGATATGATAGTGAGAATTGATTTCAGTGTGGGTGATGTGAGAAACCCACAGAATTTCCTATTCATTTTACTTTTGTGATAAAGTGTACATATTTAGTATCCATATTGTTTGGGGCACAACAATAACAAAATGTAATATATTGGTGGTAAATATTAATAAAAATATAGTACAATAAATATTTATTGTGTTCTATCTACAGTTGTGCATGTTTAGTGCTATCTGTGGCCTCAATACAATATGGTCTAGATTAATTCTATAGAAATGTTGAGTTTGCAGGATCTGTTCTTGATGGTGGTTTCTTTCCCTGGTCTGCAGCTCTATATCCAGTTTTCAGGGGCCCTCATATGTTTTTGTAAAAGATAAAAAGTTCAACCGCAGTTCTGTGGTTGTGTTGGTGTAATGCTGAGAGCATAGTGAGAGCACCCTCTGCGAGATCTATTGGGAAAACCTGCACCCCCCATACCTGGGTAAGATGTACAATTCACCATCTAAGTGGAAGAACATGGAAAGGCCATCTGCATTGACATGGTCAGTCCCAGGTTTGTGTTCCACTGTGAAGTCCATCCCCTGTGGGGAAATGGAGCACCTTAAGAACTTGGGGTTCTCTCCCCTCATCTACATTAGCCATGTGATGGGACTGTGGTCAGTTTGAACCTTAAAGTGAGTCTCCAACAGGTAGGATCTTAGATTCTCCAGGGACCAACCCACAGCAAAGGCTTCCCTCTCACTGACACTCCAACGCTGCTTCCTAGGAAGGAGTCCCCTGCTGATCAAGGCAGCTGGCTGATCCTGACCAAAATCATTCATTTGTGACAACACTGCATCTATCAGAGGCATCTGTCTGGACAATAAACTCTTTATGAAGTCAGTGGCCTCCAAACCAGGTGCTGAGCACAGTGCTTCCTTGAGAGTCTCAAAAGCCTTTTGAAACTGCTAAGACCATAAAACTTTTCAGGGATGCTTTCTCAGTTAATGGTGCCATTATGGTACCATAACTCTTTAAAAATCTCCTGTAGCATCAAGTCAGGCCTAAGAAGGCCCTGACCTGAGTCCGGTTCTTAGGAGGTTCCCAAGCCAGGGTGAGCTAGGTGTTGGGCTGGGGAGGTTGTACATGGCCTCCACCAACTTGGTAACCTGTGTACACTACATATCCTTGCCCTAACTGGCACTTACCTGTCTTGATAGTCAGGCCTGCCTGCTGCAAAGCCTAAAGCACTTCCTTGAGGTGGACCAGGTGATCCTCCTAGGCTGGAACGGTTTCTTGGGAGTGACATCTTGAGCGAGACACAGCATAGAATGGTCCCTCTCTTCGATAGCCGCCAAGTGCAGTGCTTGTTGCTGCAGCCTTTCTTTGCTAGTCTCTCTATGCAGCTGGGCAGCCCTCCGCTGGTCCTTCTTCCAAGTCAGTTGAGATCTGAGGTCTAGGTGCCCCCTTCATGGTTGGAAAGTACACTCAGGGCAGGATGCTGTTGACTACCAGGTTCCCTCCCACCTGGTGACCACTTCCTGTGGAGAGTGGCATCTGGCTATTCCAGGACTCACCATTGTGCCCACTCTGAAGATGGTGAGACCTCCCTCTCAGTGTGCAGACCTCTCTAGCCCAACCTTGCGGTGTGGCTACCTCAGGGCTACACGCCCCTGGGGAAACCGATTTGGCAAATGGTTTCCCCTCTCTGCTTCCCATGCCAGCCTTTCTACCTCAACAATGGGCAGCACTCCCCTGATGTTAAACATCAACCCTTCAAAGGTGGTTTCTCCTTTGAAGCCTGCCTTTTGAAGCTAACAGCCAAGTGGCCTCCTGCAGGAGGGCAGAGACACCAACCAGGCCTGCAGTCCCTCATTGTTCTCCTTCCTGAGAGTTGTTTGCACATCTCACTATGACATCAGAAAGTTGTCTCATGGAGCAGGCTCCATGTGTGCTCGGGAAGGCACAGGGGTTTTAAAAGCAACAAAGTGGCAGTGTTACTAAAGCCCCACACTTCAACAAGTTGCATTAATTTCACCTTCAAGTACAAGTCTGGTCTGAAACCTTGGTGTGCCTACTTGGGCCGTACGGTTCAGGAGTTAGCACAGCTGAGCGGTCAGTATGTAACCCTGTACTCGCCAACTGGGTGACCAAGACCGTAAAAACTGAATTTTGGCTTGTTTTAATGTCAGGATATGCAAAGTACAAGTCTTGCCTATGTCATATGTTGCACTCTGCCTTTAGGGCTTGGTAGGCCTGCCAGAAGGGTGACTTGTTTTACGTGGGAGACCTCCAAGGTGATGCGATCAGTGCTGCAAGCCCTGGGGCACCCCTCTAATTTACATGCCCTGGATATCAGCTTATCACTTACTACATATGTTAGTAATTTCCAATTGGGTACAGCCAATTGGACATACACTTTAGAGTCAGGGCTCTGGCACTGAGGTCTGGTTATCAGGCCTCAGTGCACTCTCAGAGTCAAAATACCAGCAGCATCAGTCAAAAAACTAGGAGGTGACCAAACAAAAAGAGGCATTTTCTTACACAGCTTCAGTCAGTGAGAGCTTCTGCTAAAGAGCTAGGTACAATTTTGATGTGTTGATAGCGTACCCAACCATTTTTGGAGGTTTGCCATTATCTGGGGGTGGTCTATAACTAAATGTGGCAAGCCCGCCTTCAACTGCCAGTTTCCGACGTAAGGAAAGACAGTATCCCCAATCTCCAAAGGTGGGCAGCTAGCAGTGTCATTACTTTTATTAAAATCTGAGGGATGCTGGTGAGGTTGAGTTGGACTACAGCAAACTGAAAATGCTCCTAGCCTACCTTGAATTGCAGATACAGTCTATGGAGCTGCACGACAGTTATATGAAAATGTGTGTCCTGCAGGTCCAAGAACACCACCCAGTTGCCTGGAACCAGAACAGTCCCAATCTGGGCCAGCATAGGCATTTTGAATTTGATTTGGCCTTCTGCATGAAGGTATTCAGAGGCCAAAGGTCCTAAATAGACCTGAGGCACCCATCTTTCTTCAGAAGCAGGAAATAGCAAGAGTAACAAAACTTTCCTCTTTCAGGGTCTGCTACCCTCTCAAGAGCACACTTGGACCTATATTTATACTCTGTTTGCGCTGGATTTGCGTCATTTATTTTGGCGCAAATTCGGCGCAAACTTAACTCCATATTTATACTTTGGTGCTAGATCCAACTAGTGACAAAGTTATAGAGTGTGCGCCATTTTTTGTATGTGAAAACCTACCTTGCGCTAGTGACATGCAAGGTAGGCGTTCCCGTGCAAAAAATGACTAAGGCATGTGCGCCTTATTTATCCTCCCGCATCAAAATGACGCACAGGAGGAGGCGGGCCTAGAAACATGGCACCCAGCCAGATTTGTGCCGTTTTTTAACGCCTGGGCCAGGCGTTAAGGGACCTGTGGGCTCATTTCCATGGTGGGAGACCATGGAAGCAGTCCACAGGTGCCATTCCCTGCACCCAAGGTCACCCCCGGCCACCCTCACCCACCCCTGGAGGACACCCATGGATGGGGGTCCCATCCATGGTGAGTGCAGGTAAGATAATTTGTTTTTTAAGTGGCATAGGGGGGCCTAACTTGGGCCCCCCTACATGCCACTGTGCCAATTGCCGTGCCCAGGGGACAGGAGTCCCCTGGGCATGGCCATTGGGCAGGGGGGTATGACTGCAGTCTTTGCTAAGACAGGAGTAATTTCCATGGGGGCTGTGCGTAAATAAATGGCGCTAGACAGGTTAGAGCCAATATTTTTTACTCTATCCTGACTTGCACCATTCTTTGGTGCCAACCCCCAGTCTTCCCTTCGCCTCCGCTGCCCGGTTACCGTAATTTATTTTGACTCTAACCAGGCCGCAGCGCCGGCTAACGTCATTCCATAAATAAGAGGCCCAGCTGGTGCGTTGGAATGGTATTAGCCGGCGGTAAACATTTTGACGCAAATCTGCGCTAGCGCGGATTTGCGTCAAAAAGTATAAATATGGGCACTGGAGTGCAAGCAACACCTACACCTCTTATAAAAGAATAGACAAGTGTTAATTTAAAATTCTCTCTGATGTGGTGGGAAAATGTGTCAGGGCAACAAGAAAACACAGGCTATATCCATGTTAATAATCTGTCAGAGACATCTGTCAGACGTGATGAATCATCACATTGGGAGGAAATGATGGATCCTGCTTCCCCTGGTGTGGAAAGTGTTTGGCAGGGATCAACAGACCTAAGACGCGTAACATAGCTCTACTTTCCTTAGAGTGCTCTAACACAGAGTCTGCCTTCTCATTGAAAATGTTTGGCCCATCATAGGGCATATCCATGAGGGAGGCATGCACATCGCCCAAACAAATCCTGCGGAACACATCTATGCTTGTCAATGAAGTACAACACTAGTGCAGGCCTCCCTCCCCAGGCAATAAGTACTATTTAGACCAATACAAGTAAAATATTTGTCTGCATGTTGTCCATCATAAATTGTCAGAGCCAAAGAGCCCCGATCTTCAGTGACTGCTGTCAATATTTTACAGGCAATGTCCACATCAAATGTTTATAGCAATCCAGTCAGCAGATGCAATTTACTGACTGCGGTGCCAGCCTGTGGGGGAAAAACATAGGGTTGCCAAAAACCTCAATTCCCTTGGTTTCTCTATGTGGCTGAGTGCTTGGAAAGGAGTTAGAATTCACTTTATTGGTTGAGGCCTAAACCACCAGGCCCTCTGGATGTTGTTTGGAAAGAAAATCAGGGTAGCCAGGAGCTGGGATGTCATGCCTGCCTACCTACCTATTTACAGCTGGGCATTAAAAGGGCTTAGACAAAGGGGTCATGAAGGTGTGGGTGAAGTCCTGTTAAGCAGGAGAAAGGGTTCAGGAGTAGCTGGCCTAGGCTGCAAAATTTTGTCTGTGAGTTTGTTTTGGGCTCAGTTGAAGGCAGCTGTAATTCCAGAACCACAGCTCCCCTCTGGACTACCACTGCTAAAGAGGTACTTTCTTCCATTGGTGGCCTAAGTGGAGCCCTTCTTTAGGAGAGCCGATTGGCCTCTTACAACTCCATGTAGGAAGCATCTTCTGTGTAGTAAGGGAGATAAAGCCATTTCCATCACCCTCATCATCCATATATTGGAGTATCCCTTGTTCTGAGCCCAAGAACCCGTAAAAGAGCCAATGTTGGCATGTACACCCTCACTGGTCAGTCATTTCTTAGCACACATTGATCAATACTGAGCCAAGTCAGCTTGGTTTCCGATATTGGTATAAGTAAAGATTCCTTATCCTGCACTAGTGGCATGAGGACTAGTGTTGATTTGAAAGGGTCTGACCCAGGCCTCAGAGCTAGAACGGAAGTCCTTACCTATGTCAAAGGCCGTTATGGTCCCAAGGGGTCAGATAGTGTGGAGGATGGATCTGCAAATGGTTACCTAACTGGGGGCTTCCTCAGATCCCTTATTATCCGAAGGTGCATTAAAGGGAACCTAAAGCGCTCCAAAAACTTGCACCATTGCCTCCTTGAAGGATCCACTTTGCTATATTGTTACTAATAGCTGGAGAACTCAGGCCACACAGGGATCAGATGAGGAATCTGCTCCATAATGTGAAATTTCGAAGGTGCATGACGCAGACGCTCTTGCTCACACTTCTTAGGTTCAAAGTGGTGGGATGAGGTCAAATGCTGTTTCCTTTTTTTACATTTGCACTTGCACTTGGACTTTAATTTTGATTTACAGAAGGACATTGAGCATAAAGTTGAAAACTTGCTGGGACAGCCTTAGGAGTAGGACCGAGTACGTGCACGCGACCTGGAGTGGGACTAACACAAAGGATGCAACGACCTGTGTTCTGCAACATACAGTTTTGTTTCCCAGATACCCTGGGGATGCATCCGGACACTTCTATTGCACAGCTTCAGGTTGTGACCCAAGTACAGACAGTAGAGACATACCTCCTGTGGGTCCTGACAACATCTTTATTTCTGCAGTCGCAGCATGGTTTGAAACTTGTAGTTTTGGAAGGGGACATCGTTGTCGGAAACCCAACAAGACTGAGAGTGGCACTCTGGAACCACATCCGAAACTGCAGAAAGGAACAGACAGTGTGCAACAGCAGCAGTTATATGCTGCTCTGCTCTGTCAATTCTGGGGTAGTACAGAGACAGTGCAAAGTTGCCATGCTCCACTAAGTATCGCAAAGGGTACTGCAAAGGACAAAGGGCCATATTTATACTTTTTGCTGCAAAACTGCGCCAACGCAGTTTTGCGTCAAAAATATTACCGCCGGCTAACGCCATTTCTGTGCGCCATGCGGGCGTCAAATTTATACTTTGACGCACCACGGCACAAACCACAGGTGTAAGTCATTTTTTTTTACGCACACCGCAGCATCATGTCGTAAAGGAAAATGACGTTAAAGCGGTGGAAATGACGGTGAGCCGCAAACCGGATATTCGGGTTTTTTGACGCAATAGTGTCAAAATTCCCCGCAAACACAGCCATTTCAGCAGAGGAGAGCCAAAATGGATTCCAGATGCCTGTACATACCCCAGGAAGATGACAACAGACCAGGAACCAGCCAGGAGGACCCACACAAGAACCAGGACAGGGAGAAGAAGAAAAGAAAGTGTCGCTTCAGTGCAGAGGAGCAGGAAATTCTGGTAAAAGAGGTGACGGAACACCAGCACCAACTGTTTGTCACCTAAGTTGCCAATCAGTAGGAGAGAGGCAATATGGCAACAAATTGTTGACAAGATTAACAGTGTGGCAGAAGTACGCAGAACAGTCATCGAGTGCAAGAAACGCTGGCATGACTGCAAGTGCAGGACCAAGGAAAAGATGGCCAGGAACAGGAAGGCAACACTGCAGACTGGAGGTGGGAGTCCAGCACAGCAGGAGCCCCTGGACCACATGGAGGAGATGGTCGCATCCGTCATCCCTGAGGAGATCGTCACAGGGTTTCAAGGACAGGACAGCGCAGACTACCAGGAGACAACACACATGCAGGGTAATGTTAACTGCAACCTGGGGGGGGGGAATACCTACTACACAATGCATGTAAGTCATCATATACATGGAGTGGCATGGGTAAAGGGGTACGGCATGGGGGCATGGCCCGTACAGAGAAAAGCTGGGGCACACCATAACACAACACCAACATTTCCATCGGGGTAGGCTGCCATGCCAACGATGTTGCAAAGGTAAACCCATGCCAGGAGGGAAGGGCACAACGTCAAACTGACATCCCGTCACACGTCTGCCTCTATACCCCTACATTAACTAGGGCCCAATTAACAACTTCTAGCCATACCGACAACTGGAATGTAACATTGACAACAGTTGCCACTACCACCTCCGCTGTGTGTGCTGGTCAAGTAGTCAATGGCAGTAACATCCCCATGGATCATACACACCTAAATTAGAGGGTTTAGGATGACAACGTTAACAATCCCCTGAAACAAGACAAATGTTCCAGTCCTGTCAAATGTGAATGCCCATATTTTTTTTTTATTTTTTTTTTATTGGTTTTAACAAGGGATGCAATGACACAATTTACTAAATTAGACACAGCAACGAAATCTTACCCCCCCCCCCACGTGCACTTTGCCCATCATCAAGGACTCTTATTACAACAATTTTCTGCTATTAGAAGTCGCAACAGTACTCTATGGAGTTTTGGTATTGCGGTTGTGACGATCTACTCAGCTTCTGGTTCATTGTCAGAGTTGTTATCCTCTGATGTGGAAGCATCCATAGACTTAAAATTTTCCAGCAGAGAGTCCCAATGTCTGGCATCGTCTCTAGACCTTTGACCCTGTAGAGCTTCTTTTAACAGCACAGAGCTTTCAGATCCAGCCCATTTCTCCAGTGCATTTTGCCATCTTGCCATTTGGGGGCCTCCCGGGTCCTTCCAGTGTGCCGTTATTTCTCTCCTTGCTAGTATTAGTGCCAGGTCTGCAAACCTGTTGATTATTTTTTGAGCTGGAGGGCGGGGAAAGTCCCCCAGAATTGCCACTACTGGGGTGGGCGATAGTGATTTTTCTGTGCTGGAGGATATTTTCCTGAACACTTCCAACCAATATGAGCTCATTCTCGGGCAGCTCCATAGCATATGTACTAGGTCTGCTGTGAGTTCTCCGCAACGGGGGCATTTAGAGCTATTCGTGTTGTAAAATTTGGATAGCAATTGTGGGGTAAGGTATGCCCGATGGTAGATATATAGGTTTATCAGTTTGAATCTTGCATTCCTAGATACTATGTAGATGTGAGAGGTGATTCCAGACCATTGAGTGTCCTCCAGTAGAATGTCTAAGTCTGTCTGCCATTTGGTTCTGAGTTTATTCATTGGTGCACAGGTGCTGCTCTGTAGGGATCTGTAGATTCCAGAGATTGCCCCCTTGTGGTCTCCCGTTGAACAGAGGAGCTGGCATCCCACATGTGTATTTGGTTCATTAGATTTTGTTCCCCATAGTTTTTGGATGGTGTTTACCAAGGCATTGTGAGCAAGGAACAAGCCGGAGGGGAGATTAAACTGTTCTTGAAGCTCTGTGTAGGAGCAGAGCTTACCATTACTATACAAATCCCCAACTTTCATAATGTTGTGTGCTATCAGTTTACTAGTGTGTGTTGTGGTGAGTTCCTTCAGGAAGGGGTTTAAGGCTACTAGGGGGATCTCGGGAGAGTCTGGGGAATTTGCACGGGTGCGTCTCAGAAATTGTTCCCAGCAATGTCTTGAAGTTTCCCATTCTAAAGGGAGTGCTTGTTTAGGTTTTTTGGGGTTCAGTAGTATGTGAACATTATTTTCAAGAGGACAGTTTAGAGGGATTCGTAAATCCATTGTGCCTGAGGGTTCGCTGATTAATTTAGCCAGCCATTGTACTTGTCCTGCCCAGTAGTAGATTTCCATGTCTGGTGCAGCTAAACCACCCTCCGAAGTGGGCCTCCGGAGGGTGTTAAGAGCGATTCTGTGCCTGTTCGGGCCCCATATGAAATTCACAATTAGGAAGTCTATGTTTTTGAACATTCTTTTTGGGATTATTAGCGGGATAGTGGAAAAGTAGTAGAGTAACCTGGGTAGTACTATCATTTTGAGCAGGGCAACTCTCCCAAAAACAGTCAATGGTAGTGTGCTCCAGAAGAGCATATTAGCTTTGATTCTTCTGATTGCCCTCTGTACATTTCCCTCTAACAGATCTTCTACTGTGTGGTATATGTTGACCCCTAGGTATTTAAATGTGTTCGGGGACCAGGGTAAGCCCCTGGTATCTGCAGGTTCTGCAGAGTACTTGGTTAGTGGGAAAATGGAGAATTTTCTCCAGTTGATTCGGAGACCGGAGGCCATACCGAAATTTTCTAGCATGTTTATTGCGCCAGGTAGGTCTATATCCAGGTTTTTAAGGAATAATAGCTTGTCAACTGCATATAGATCTATGTAATGTGTCCAGCTATTAATTAGGATACCCTCAAAGCACTTCTTGGATCTTGCTGTTTGTGCAAGGGGTTCTACTGCTATAGCAAACAGAAGGGGGGAAAGTGGGCAGCCCTGTCTGGTTCCTCTACCTATAGGGAAGGAGTCAGAAATGGTGTTGTCTGTGCGTACTCTCGCTGTGGGGTTGGTATACAGTAGTTTTGTTCAGCGTGTGAATCCCTCTCCTAGTCCTAGTTTTAGCATGACCTGTTCTAAGTAGTCCCACCTAAGGCTATCGAAGGCTTTTTCTATATCTACGGAGATTATCGCTGCTTGGTGCATTGTTGGGGGCAGGGTATGAAGTATTGAGACTAAGCATCTAATATTTTGTGCTTTACTGCGTTGTGGGATAAAACCCGATTGGTCTTGATGCATCAGTGATGTCATGTGGGGTAAAAGTCTGTTTGCCAGTATCCAGCTTAGTATTTTATAATCTAGATTCAACATTGATAATGGGCGGTAAGAGCGAACGTCCGAGGGTGATTTATCGGGCTTAAGTAGGGGAGTGAATGCCTATAGTTGCCGCAAACATCAGCAAATGTGATCAACATTAGGAGCTACACAGCACTAATGTCACACCCATGCTGCAATGCAACATCCCAAATGTCATACTGCTCAGACAACAGCATTGAGGGGAAGGACACATGTAACTGGTCACTGAAAGACACCTGCACAGTCAGAGGAGGAAATAGGGCACTGCTACGACAATCAGGGCAATCCAATGTACCACACATTCCCCAACATCAGCTGTACACATTACCAATGCTGACATCCATATTGTGCCATAACAGTGCAATGCATAGTATACGCTACATTTCAACTACATATAAGTGGATGTGAAAGATCAGAGACTGGGGCAGGTCCAGATTGTTAAGTGTGATGCTAGTGCCATCAGAGCACCCACAGCCAGTGAAAGGTCTCAACATGAGAATGGAAGTAGGGGGAGGGTTGAGTAGGACGATTCACTATTTGGCCAAAACCAACACCTAGAGGATGTGATGCTGACAAGTCTACTAACTGACCACAATACATGTGACATGCAGGTTGGGCATAGGCCTGGAAGAATGCCCATCTGAAAGTCTGGATCAATGAACAGGAACCAATATCACAATGTGAAATCATCACAAGGCAGGCATGTCACATCACAAATGCCACAACACAGACACACTAATTGTAACCTATTTCATTGCAGAGGTCCTGCGGATATGCCTGTCCAGGACTACCCTGATGACATGGATGACGAGCTGACAAACATCAGTCAGCAGGCCCTCCAAGATGTCCTTGGAACCCTCCAGACCCCACCTTCAGTCACAAGGAGGAGCACAGAACAAGCAGCCATCACAGAGGACCCACCCACAACCCCAATTGTACAACCTGCCAGCTTCAATACAGCTGAGGACTCAGACGACACAGGCACCAGCTTTGAGAGAACTGTAGTGTGAGTACAGCGGGAGCTGGCCAAGGAGGTGCGGGTGGGGATGCAAAGAATGGCAGCCAGCCATGAGGGGATGCATTTGTGCATGATATCACCTGCAGATCAGGCAGCAGCTATGCAAGCGCTAACATCCATCCTGCAAGGACTACAACAAACTGTAAAGGAATTCACCACTGCAGTAAGGGAGTTGCCACAACACCTTGCAACCCAAACCTTCCACTGCATGCACAAATGCAATCATGACCCCCTCAGGGCTGACCTGGCTGCCTACCATCGTGATGTGGCTGCTATTCTTAAGAACCAGCAGATCCTCCTTGCAGCAGTACTGCCGTTAAGACCCCCATAGGTAGCAGCTAGCGGGATGTTAGACTCCACGTCTACACACACTGAGGTGTGTGTTGCCCCTTCACAACCACCACCACCACCACCAAGGGCAGAGGAGGCAACACACACATCAGAAGATAAAGACCAGGAACAGATCAACTTCACACGTAAAAGTACCCAGAAGCACTAGTCCCTGCCACATGGCCACCTATTACCAAGGTCCTGCGCTTCGTTACATGCCAGTCTTGCAACAACTGTACTCAAGCACTGTTCTGCAAACCACTGTCTATCTTGTCAGCCTTCCCTGTGATTGTCTGTCACTAACTCATTGGCAAATCCTGTCCCTCTGCACTGTCTGAGACTTCACCCCAGCATGTCCAATGAAATGTCCTTTTGCACTTGTGTAGGATCACAATGGAAGATGTCACTATAATGGACTCACAATCATGGACAATGTACATATGGCACTACAGCACTTTTCAATAAATAGCACTTACACAACCACTTTGTCTCTGTGTAATGTGACACATCAACCGTGCAGTAGACAACTGAATTTTGTCTCCTGTCAAATAACATAGCTTGTCAATACAACTGTCCTGAAATAATGTAGGCTGATAACTATGCACAGTGGCCTGGATTCTACCATACTCTGCCCTTCCTGAGGGTAGTATCTGAGGAAAAGAGAAACTATACACCATAACGCTGTGTTGGACAGAATAATGCTTTCTCAAGGGATATCTAAACCATAAACTAGTGCCTTCAAATTGTTGTTTCAATGCAAAACTAACACTTTTAACATTGCCCACAAATATAAGCGAATAGTCACCAAACTGCATGAATGGAGGTGTATGAGTTTACATCCTAATAAGTAATCATGCTGAACAGTGTAACAAATGATCTATGTGAGTTATGTACACTATACTACAAGAGAGCTTACTACCACTCACCTTATAAGGGTTTCCTTGGACATCAGACTGCAGTCAGACATAACACAGTGTCCCCAATCATAAATCTGGAAGCACTGTATGTGACATTGAAAACATACATTATGAATAAAACACATTGGGATCCATAGTAACTGTGATTGGTGGTTGCAATGAATGGCCAAATCTTTGCAAGGTAGCTTTGGGGTAGCTGCCAATGTTACAGCTCAGTTGGGATTTGTTAGCAGCATAGGACACAAAATGTAATACAAAAGAAAAACTGTACACTCATGCCAAGGCCCCGATCTACAAGCATGTCACACATACTGGAAATGGTTTACTACATATTTATAAAACAGTAAAAACAGAAGTGAAAACTTGGGGAAAAGCCTTACCTACCCTAATCTATTCTAACTACTCATTACCCACAACTGTCCCTAACTAACCTAAGCTAAACTTACTTATCACATTTAACGAAACGTTCTAAACATCAACCCCCCACCCCCCTTATGAGACGGGACACATGGAGGACAACAGATACTAACCTAAACACATACTATCCTATACTAAACAAATATATATTTTTTTGTTTTAATTTTTAAATATATATACATTTTTTTAAACACACAAGAACCCCAACATTGCCATCCACACACTCAAAAAGAAACAGTAGACATATTCAGGACCCCCCACCCACTAACACTAACTAAACTAACATCCTATACTAACCTAACACTAAGTCCCCTAAACCCACAAAGTATAAGAATCAGGAAAGAGAAGGGAGGGGAGGGAATCATGTCTGTCAAAACTGCTACAGGTTGGCCCTCCGGAGGGTCCTCTTGATTGACCGCACCTGCCGGTTGACATGTCGCACCTCCTGCCGCAGTCGACTCATCTTCCACAGGACATGGTCCAATTTACGCTGCATATGTCCAAAAGCAGCAGGGTCAATGGCTGCAGCTGGGGTGGTCTGGGTGCCAGCCGATGGAAGTGTGGGGCCGTGTAGCGTCCATGGCTGTGGGCTGCCCTGCAGGTGGTGCTGTGCTTGGCCATGGAGCACTTGCTGAGGATGTTGCTGCAACGGTCCCAGCTGCTGGTGGTGGTGGTGGTGCTGGTGGTGGCTGTGGTGATCAAAGAAGGGCCGCCTTGGGGAAATGCCCTCCAGGATCAGGAGGCCCGTTCGTTCCGGTATCTGCGAGCCATTTTTCGGTACCCAAACTCTACTTGAAGTATGTGCTGATACTTCATTGCACGCTGTTGAAACTCCCTGACCTGGATGGGTGTCATATTTGCAGCTGTGAAGACAAATAGAAAATCTAACATTAGGAACTGCATTGTGTGAAATGGCACAAGAAGTAAATCAGACAATACATCAATTGTACTTGTAACAGCTCATATCATCATACAGATCAATGATTGTCCCTGAGGAAGTACATGGCAAGCCAGCCTACAAAGGTTCTATCACACATAGCACATCCAAACCCTACAAGATGGGTGACAACTGGCATGATTTTGGCATCTATGTTCTGCCAGTTGTCAGCTAACAATCATGCTGCACATCCTCTGCCAATGCCAGGGCTACAAATGTCATTATACGGAATGGAAATCTAGGGCCACATGATCTGCAGGTTGTAAATGGACTTGCTAGTATAGTACTCATGTGCTAAACATGAGTGTGTATACTAGGTTCAGACAAAAGATTCACTGATTTACATGTCTGTGTACCAAACGTGTATCATCGGTCCTAGGTACACTATTCACAAACCCATGCCTGTGTTTGAGGATGGGGGGTGGACTAACAACTAACAATTTCAAACAACAAGGACACCCAGGAAGCTTAGGAAAGCTGGACATGTGTTTGGCTCAACACACACACACCACAGGTAAGGAGTATCTCCAAATAGGAGACAGCAAACCCTTGACCAATCCCAGCGCCACACATGTTTGGAAATGCAGACCTTTGTCCACATCATTTACTACTAGTAAGCCATGACTTACAACAATCACAGAGATGCAAGAACACCCCTGGCCATGAGTTGCATGCACACCTAGGCCATTGCACTCAAGTGCCACATACTCGTAGCACTACATGTGAAGCTACATGCTGCTAGGAAGTTCAACCTACAGTTTAATCAGTACATGAGTGAATTGGGAAGCAGAAGTCTGTGGTTAAGCAATTTGCAGCCCCATTCTGGGAGAATTTGGGTCTGACTGGCTGACTAAATCACAAATTAGGTCCAGTGCGACTCTCTGATTCAAGTGTTATCCACATGACTCATCCCTATTCACATTGCGGGGCCTACAGGACTGACCTAGAATCCCTAAATAAGACAATAGCATAAGGATTGGCTAACTCAAAGATGGTGATAAAATTAAATTCCACTCATGGAACAAAACAAAAGATTGGCCAGCGCATCACACCTTGCTATGTGTCCAACACACAGGAGTCAATCACACATCACCAGCAAACATAACACATAACAGACATATCAACACTTACTGGAGTTGTCTGGGTCCTCCAATCTAGCCACCTCGCCACCAGAACAGTGTAGGGTGCCGGTCCACCTGTAAGGCATTGAAGGGAGAAATGTGCTCAATGTCTGTGCACTGTACAGTAATTCCAAAGACAAAAACTATGTGTAAGATTACATAAGTAAGTAAAGCCACTCAGACATGATGATACTGCATCTGATATAGCACGGCTAACATGTACATACCATGGGTCTCCAGTGAGTGTTACACACATATCTGCACACATGCAGTGGCCCTAACTATCATGTGGTGGCAAACATGCTCCTTCATTAGTGAGCAGACATAATAATGGAGTGTATTCGTCTCATCATGTGTATCCAAGAGAGACATCCAAAGCCACTTTCCGTGAGGACTGCATTACCAGTAAACCAGCCATTGTGACAATAAAAATTTATGACACACAGGTACAATGTACAGAGGGGCAGGGACAGTTGTTAGCCCTCATGTTGTTACAGTTTCTTCATTTGATGTGGCCCAGCTATGATGAGTTGCACCAACCATAGAGATATGAACCCATGTGCATACCTTTGGCCAGCCATCCCTAAACGAAAGGTGGAACAACAAACCCCAAATACCAGTCTAAGAAGTTAGCTGAGCACAGCTAGAACTTGTTCCCTATGTGTCCAAATCCAGATCTGACATGTATCCGAAATGAAGGAGGGGCACAATAATCCCTAAGATTTTGGGAATTTCCGTGATCGTTTTCCTTACACACTCACCAGACACACATGAGACATATGTTTGGGCCACATTGCTATCATCAATTGCCGTGAAGCCTGCACTCATTTTCAGCCTCATGTAGTGTTTCAAAAGTCAGTCTAGCTGTTGCGTCAACAAATGTTGGTAATTATTTGGAAATTTCTATACCTCACAGGCAAATGTGACCTATATCAATACATAATTGGCTCCTGATTTGTGGTGCTGTTTGACACAAAGGCGGCACTAACTTACATCATGCAAAAGTATTCAGTAAGTTTGCAGAGCTCTTGCTTCCTAACAGCTAGCAATTGTGGTCCTTAACAAAGTAGATATATGACCCTGTATGTTTCAGAAGCATTCCACACACTCAACAACATTGCCGGCAGATATTGTAAAAATCAGCTGATGTCACTACAGAGCATTTAAACGTGCACATTAACATGATTTGTACTCACCAACAGGGCCACCTGCTTGTATGAATGTGAAGTCAATGTGTCCAACCCTCAGATGCAAGTCAGTGTGGAAATGAGAGAGGACATGTGTTAGTCATACATGTAGCAACATCTGTTGTGTGCACTTCCTAGTTTTTGGGTAACGTAAACACCACAAATGGCAAAGCATGCACCGGATAGATGGCAGACGCTTGTTCATGTCAATGGTCCAACACTTGGCCATCACATGTCCTGGAAATTTGCATACTGCTTTCTAGGCACTTATTGGTGAACCCACCGTGAGTCAGGCAAATGTACAGACTAAGTAGGTACCATGTTATTGACACGGAAAGCCAAAGGAGAACCACAAATGTAATATCACGCCACAGTTGTGGTCATATGACTGAGCCACAACTCTCCTGTGGCAGTGGTGGACCAGCAGATGAAGCAGCACTTGGCCACATATTTCCAGTGATCAATTGCACAGAGGTGTCTGGTTCATGTGTGTGGTCCAATGTTGATCCTGTATATTTTTAGGGGTCTATGTTGTCACAGTTACGTCCAGGTCTCATCGTGAGTCAGTGGCTGCTATTCCTGTATCTACTGAGTATCCTTCAGAGATCAATGGAAGTAAAGCCAATGAGGACATAAGAACCTACATGGGGATGGTCCCACCCTGTCACTGCAGACGTGTTAGGAGACTGTCAACAGGTCAACCTTGGTGTGCTGAGTGAGATCATATCTCAGGAGTCATGTTCCGGCAGGTGTCATTACAACATTTGTACACAGGTTGGCCTGTAAAGTTCCAACTGCATCTGGAAACATCATAGCCTCTGTGTTGATTAATCTTGCAGCTGTTCAGCACGCACAGCCCATCAATATGTTGTGAGCAATGTGATTCAGCGTGTGAACTGTCAGGGTCCTAACGTGTGGACTTTTCATGCACATTATCTGACGTTGCTGGTTCTGCTGGAGGCACCATACCCAATCCCTGCAAACGGCTATGGTACACTGTCACACTTTGTCACTCATGCATACATGAGACCCAGACAAGAGATAGGCCATGATTTGGGCATTTGGAGACAAGTACCCAATTATGGTACGATAAATAAGCAGATTATGCTAAGTAACTTATTTGAGTATGCATTGGTGAACCACCTGACAAAATACCCCCGGAGGAATGTGAGGTTGGGAAAGCAAGTATGATACATTTGTAGCCACAAGGAACCTTTAGGGTAATGCACAGACAGGTGCCAGTCAGGCTGACAGGATGCAGGGTCAATCAGGATCCAGCAATTTCACAAGGTACATACTCAGTGGTCTGACTAAGACTGGTCGGAGGAAGAACAAGACAGTTGACATGGAAAACTGTCTTTGTCCTGTGTTTTGGAAGGTGACACATAAACCCAAGGGCTGTGTTACACAGCTTATTTTTCTAGCAATGCATAACAGAGTAATCGACAAAATTGCAGCTTCTATGCTGTTCCAAGCATCTGCAAGGGCAGTGCATGTTCAAATGGGTGGTCTGCATGGAGGTGCTCACAGGTGTGTGCTGCATCAGTTTCTCACAAGTCCTGTAAGTGAGATTTGAGTTCAAACGGCCAACAGTACCTTTCACATGGGGCTTAGAGACTACAAGCCAGTGCATTAGTTAACCTGACGTCCATGCAGACAGATGTACAATGACTATGGCATACCATACGAAAGGGTGAAGCACACTGGATTATTATTGTTAGTCTGTGTGTGTGTAGAGGAGGGAATATCTGGGTACACATATTACCATTCCAGGGACCTCTTAAGACAGGTGGGGTGAGACCAGGAGCATGGGTGTGTCAGGACATAGGACATGGGCTGACATGTACATGGAATGTCATGTGTGCAATGCTTGTCATAGGTGTGGCACTTGTGCTGTCTATGTTCTGCTTATATGGAATTCTAGTCACAGATAGTCCTTGCAAAGATAGGTGCTGTACGACTTACTGCTGTCAAGGGTCTGGTCATACATTCCTGTTACCAATGCAATAGCACATCCACTGCCTCATGTATGAGGCTTTTTTGTCCCTTATTGACTGATGGTGTCTTACTTGTGTGCCATATTCTGCGATGAACCATGTTGCCAACATGTATGTGTGAAATAGGTGTGGTCCTCTGCTATTGGCCTTCAAAGGTGAAATGTACAGGATATATGTCATTTACAGTGTGTGTGAATGTGACTGTTGTATAATACGCATCACAATTGCTTTGGAAATTTCTGTGTCCTGATCGGTATGTCAGCAATGCTCCATGAGGCTACACTCTTAGAGAGATAAAGGTGAGAAAAATGATTACCCAGACCATGATATGGTGATTATTATAGGTGTTTATTTACATATGTTGATACAGTGGTGATGGTGAGTTGTTTCAAAAGAAATTGTTCACAATATGTTGGCGCCTACGCAATCCAGCAGCTGTGTTTTGTTGGTCCCCCTTCATGTTGCAGGCCAGCATCCTCCTCTTCCTCCTCTTCAGGCATTTGTGGCTCTGGTTCTAATAAGGGAATGTTTCATCATACACAAATGTTGTGCAGTATGGCACATGTTTAAATGATTTTGCAGACCATTTCTGGTGAGTATAGGAGGCTGCCACCAGTGATGTCAAGGCACCTGAATCTCGACTATGGTGCGTGTCCTCCTATGTGCCTCATTGTAGGCACGCTCTACTGCAGTGCTTGGGTTGCCAAATGGTGTCATAATCCATGGCTAGATCCCATACCCCTGATCAGCTGAAAAAGAATATGATTGGGATCATGTTGATGTAGCTTGTCCCATTAATATCACCTTGCATGGCAGTAGTTGTCTTGTGTTGTCTGTGACTCTTTTGTGTTATTGTGTTGATTCCTAGGCTTCTAGGATGTACCATCTGCATTGGGTTGTTTCCTTGGCTGAACAATTGTTTGCCTGCTGACCGGTTGTCAGCAGTATGTTTTGGGATTTGCAGTACAGTGTGCACTCCCTAGCATTGTGACTTGTGATACAGGTGTTCTTGTGTCTTCACTGGGGGTGAGATGATTGTTCCATACACAAATTCAATTTGACAGTGGTGGTAACAGGTTGGAATCTATGTACCCTGGACATCTCATACTTCTAGACATATGCAATGGATTAATTTAAACATCAGTGAGACCCTTACATTTTGCAAGGTGACAATTAGCCAAACCTCTCCATACGTTGTGATCATTGACGTCTTAACATTAGACTGTACACTAATTTCAGATGTGTGACAGGTTCACTGCAGACCTATCAAACATGTCTAGCGGTGTCACGACCTCAGTGTGTTCCTGTTCACATGTTGCTGTTGTGGTGTATGTGTTGTTTGTCCTAGAGGGTTGCTGTGCAGTGTGTATATAAGTAGGTTTCTGCACTTACCAACAAGTAGTCCATTGCCATATCGTCCATCCTGGAAGTGTTGATTGATGGTACAGTGACGGAAGATGAATGAGTCATGGACACTCCCAGGATACTTTGCCACAATGTTGGTGATCAATCCTTGGTGATCCACAGTGGCCTGCACATTGATGGAATGTGTGTGCTTCCTGTTGCGGTATAGGTGTTCAGTTGCAGCAGGTGGCGCAAGGCGTACATGCGTGCAGTCAATGGCACCAAGGACGTGTGGGAATCCATTAATGAGGTAAAACCCCTGTTTTGTCTCCTGCTGCTTCTGCTGTGTGTTTGGGAAGCAGATGTGGCGGGGTGTGAGTCTGATGATGGCATCCAGTACCTTGGGTAGGAAGGCAGAGAATGATGGCTGTGATATCCCAGCAACCAGGGCGCCAGTGGTTTGAAAGGAGCCACTTGCCAACATGTGTAGTACAGCTAGCAGCTTGGTTTCTGTTGGGATGGTGCGGGGTGTCAGCAAGCTGGGTGCCAACTGTGCCTCAATGTTGCGCAGCAGCTGCTGAATGGCTTGCCAGTTCAACCTGTACCTCTGGATAATGTCATGTTCCCTGAGGCCATGAAGGGCTGTCCTGGTGTGGAATATCCTCTCCTGCCATCTGCGTTGCCTTTGAGGTCCCTGCTGGTGTTGTGGTAGCTGCTGCTGTTGTTGCTGTGCTCTGCGTCTGCGTGCACGCTGGATGAGAATCACCTCCATGTCTCCCTTTTGCTGCTCTGCTGTTGCTTCTGTGTGTTCTGATTAAATACAGGTGTGTTTGCCCCATTTTAACGCCTGCCCTGACCCAGGCGTTAATTTTTAGCGCAAATCGGCCTGTGCGTCATTTTCCGCCTCCGCCTCCCTGCGGTGCAGGATTTTTGCCCGGTAGCATAAATATGACGCACAGGCGCTTAAGTCATTTTTTGGACGGGAATGCCTACCTTGCATATGATTAACGCAAGGCGCTTTCCCGCATCCAGAAAATGACGCACACAGCGGGATTTCGACGTCCGCGGGCTCGGGCGTCAAAGTTTAAATATGGGGCAAGGTTTGCGGCGAATGTGCGTCAAAATTTTTGACGCGCAGACGGAGTATAAATATGCCCCAAAGTTTCTAGGTGCAATCTTGCACCTGGGTAGTATTCTCAGGTGAAGAATCTGCTGACACAAGTTTCCATTAGAGAACAGTATGGTCTGAAGCTCACACTATGGCAAAGCATTCATTTTCAACAGCAGCCCAGTGATTCTCCTAAGGAGTACTGAAACTTGGAAAGGTCAATGGTGGGGTCATGGTATTCATGGCACAAGGTTCATGGTAGAATGTTTTTAGCACAGGGTGGGCATAGATTGTGAGATGAGTAAGAATTTGACTCAATGAGTGAATCAGAGAGCTTTGCTTATGTTTCTGTGATTAGTATGACACTTGTCTACCTTTCTTTCATGCCCTTTGTGTACAACAGGTATTGTGCCAACAACTCGAATGGTATTTTTGGATTTCAGAACTGAGGAAATCAGTGCGCCACAGTAGTTGAACCAGAAAGTTAGTCCAACAGGTGTGATGTGGTAAGGGGTCCCAGACATTTCCAACTAAGAGTTAGGTAGAATGAAACACTCTTTACCTTGCGTCACACTAATATTTCCAGGCCTTTTTGGACATACTTAGGCCCATATTTAAAGGAAAATGCCTGAGTGTGACGCTGCACCAAAATTGGCAGCGCCGCGCTCTGTCATTTTCACAACACAAGGATGCGCCGTAATTGAATACAGCACACCCCTGTGTTGGCCCCTGCGCTAGTGCTAAATTGAGCTGCCTAGCAACAATGCAGGCATCCTTGCACCATCGTGCAAGGATGTCTGCATTGAGGGTTTTGATTGTTTATGTGTGGGAAGGTGCCCCTTCTTGTACATAAACAATCACTAATGGCCATTTGGCACTTCTGTATGTGCAGCAAAATGCAGCACACACAGAAGTGCCAAAGTATCATTTTGAAATGATTCTTTATGTGCAGTAAGGAACAACTTCCCGCACATAAACAATAATGTTAGGCATATTGCTCTTTCTATGTGTGCTGCAGAATATCCTCTAAACGAGAACCTAGGGAAAAATATTTGGATGCAATAGCTTCTCTAGTTGCATGAGCTCCAAATTTTGATACATCAGTACCCGCTTCTGACAGAAGCCATCGCATCCATCTGGCTTAAGTCACCGAAGAGACTGGACGAAATGGTTTCTGGAGGGATATCAAAAGTTGACCCAACATATCTGAACGAAATTCGGCTGTACTAACATCATAATCTTTCAAACATTGTACCGCACAAAGGGGGTTATTGTGACCCTGGCGGTCAGACTGCCACATCATGACCGTGGCGGAGCCGCCACGGTCCAACCGCTGACACTGCCAGGTTGCTGCCAGGTTGCCGCCAGCCTGCAGCCTGTCGGTCCCGGTGGTTGTAATTCGCCAGGGCAGCGCTGCCCTGGGGATTACGAGTCGCCATCCGCCAGCCTGTCCATGGCGGTTTACACTGCCATGGAAAGGCTGGTGGAACAGAGGTCTTGGGGGACCCTTGGGGGCCCCTGCACTTGGCATGGGCAGTGCAGGGGCCCCCATGCACAGCCCCATCGCGCGTTCCACTGCACGAATTACAGCCAGCCCTGTTCCCCTTCTGGGCCGGCGGGCGGAAACACTGGCCTTGGAATCCTTCAACTTGATAGAGCCTCTACCAGATAATTGTTACCAAAGGAAAGTAACTTGCTCATCTGATAAGAGACTTCTAGCTACAGATTCCTCACATTAGAATAGATAACAACGCAGTTTCTCCCTACAGGTGGATCTGTGGACTGGTTACATCAAGTCCTCGGGAACCAAGCAAGTGAAATGCCCATCACACAGGACAGGATTGTCTAGAGAGCAGTGTTTGACAAACATGTGCAGCAATGCCCAGGAGTGGGACTTGGGGAGAGCTAACTATGTGGTCACAGCCTTGGCTCTGGTGTAATGAGCCTGCATACCTTCAGGGGGTTGCCTCGTGGCCGGTGCAAAGCAGATTTTAATACAAAGGACAAAATGCCTGGAGATGGTTTTCTATTCCACCGCGGTCCCTTTCTTTACTCCAGCAAATGCCACAGAATTTCTTTAGTATGATCAATTTAGAATGATACTGCTCGTTTCGGATCCAGGGAGTGGAGTCTCTCTTCTTCTTTGGAAGGGTGAGGTGGTGCAAAGAAAGTTGGCAGGGTGATGTTTTGTCCCTCATGGAAAGGTGTCACAACCTTTTTTTTTTTTTTTTAGTTTTACAAGCAAAAAATATACAGTACAAACAAAGCAAACTAACTACAGAATGCAGTGAAATTTCCAGTACTATAAACGCAGTAAGGAGAAATGTAATATGGAATGAACAGAGCAGTGACATGAAAGCAAAAATTAGGTAGTAAGGGGGTCAGAGGCACCTGCACAGTCGCGACAGACTCTGGACTCAGAGAGGAGATCAGATGCTGCCCAGGCAGCCAGGTAGGGCCTTAAAATGCACCTAATCGTCTTAGTGCGAGACCTGGCAGCATTAACGCCCAGTAGTGGTCAAGGCATTCTTGGCAATAGGCAGCATCTGTAAACCAATCAGTAAGTTTTGGGCTGCCTCGACGACCCAAAGGAATAGCAAATCTTCTCTTGGCGAGGAATGACAGCATAGCTGTCAGATGGCGGGCATCCGCTGGGGCATGCTTGACAAACCTTAGTAGGGCAACTAGTGGAGTACGAGGTACAGTCTACTACTACAGTGTCAATACAATACAATATGACGAACAAATAGGTGGCAATTGCAGGGGAGGACAAAGCCAGGTGTAGAAAGTCAGGGTCAGCAGTCTGCAACGCACACAGCTCACATCAGGCATCAGACACATCCGACCCAAAGCCACATGGGTACGATGCATGTGGTGAAGGAATTTTACATGGATGAGTCTCAAACTGTAATTTGGGGACAGCAATCTAGTTAAGGAGCAGCAGTACCTCCAAGTATCCTCCATCAGGTCCTCACCCAGATCGGCCCGCTATTTTAATACATCTATCAGTTTGAGCGCAGGGGCCTTGTCTTGCATAGTAGAATACAAACGAGTGATAAACCTCCTGGAGGAGGGAATAATGAGCATAAGATCTAGAGCATGTAGAGCAGCACTCATGGGGGAAGGAGCTGTGCTGGGCGTTGCAGGCGCTATGCAAATGGAAATATAAGAGTATGTCAAGCGGTAAACAAGCAATAGGAGCCTTGAAATCTTGTAGCTGCAGGAACACATTGACGGGATAGAGATTGCCCATCTTCTGAATCCTGAGCTCGCGCAGCCTACACTTAGTTGGGAGGCATGAGCACGTTGTCAGTGAAGGGGAGATTAGCGGAATAAAGTCCGTCTAGCCCGGCTCTGTGACGCAGGTTCTATCAGGCTCAGATGGTGCATTGCATGATATTTACGCCCCCTTGCGGGTATCCAGGAGAGGTACAAACTACCATGCACAGAGGTGACTGCCTCTATTGCCATGTGTGGAAGATGTTGGACGGCATGTATCCACTACTGGATGACGTCCGCTTG
Organism: Pleurodeles waltl; assembly: GCF_031143425.1. NCBI lineage: Eukaryota > Metazoa > Chordata > Amphibia > Caudata > Salamandridae > Pleurodeles > Pleurodeles waltl. The sequence goes on from NC_090445.1 coordinate 863,173,873, forward strand.
GACACAATAGTAGTATAACTCAATGCAGGGGGCACAACGCCCCGCTGCTCAAAAGGAAAATTCTGTATCTCCCAGGCCAAACGCAGCTGCCCACCAGCCCACACCAATTAGATTAAGACGGCATGAATATGATGAAGGAACACAGCTGTGGGAGGAATAGAGATGTTTCCTAACAGATAGAGGATTTTCGGAAGAACCACAATTTTGGCAATGGTGACACATTCTGTAAGAGACCGAGGCAATCTAGACCAGTGGTTCCCAACATTTTGACTTCTGTGGACCCCCATTTTACCATTACTGGAACTCGGGGAACCCCAACGAATCATTATTGGAATATGGGGACCCCCCCCCCAATAAGTCATTACTGAAAGCTGGGGACCGAAACTGTCAATATTATTTAATTTTCTAAGCAGTCACAGACCTCCTGAGGAGGCTTCATGGAACCCCAGGGATCCCCGGACCACAGGTTGGGAATCACTGGTGTAGACCACACCGGTAGATGATCTGATAATCACGTCGCCACTCAGCTGTAATTCTTGCTCAAAATCTGTGACATCAAATGCTAGTAGTGGGCCTGCAGCACTGATTGTGCCACCCAAATGAATAGCCCTGTAAACATGCCTCATACCTGCCATTGCCGTCTATGTGTACAGTCCTGCACTGCCACTTCAACCTACCAATTGTACCCAATTACCAGGCACTAACCTTCTCTTTTACTACATGTAAGGCACCCCCTAGGTAGGCCCTAGGTAGTCCCATAGGCAGTGTGCAGTGTATTGAAAAGGTAGGATATGTACTGGCGTGTTTTACTTGTCGTGATAGTGAAATACTGCCAAATTCGTTTTTCACTATTGTAAGGCCTATCTCTCCCATAGGCTAACATGGGGACTGCCTTTAAATATATTTTATGTGCAGTTTCCCCATTGGGAGCAGATAGAGCTATGGAGTTTGGGGTTGCTGAACACACAATTTAAAAACTGACTTTTTGGTAAAGTTGGTTTTTGGATTGTCAGTTTGAAAATGCCACTTTTAGAAAGTGGGTATTTTCCTCCTTAACCATTCTGTGCCTCTGCCTGCGGAATCCACATTTGGGTCAGGCTGACAGTTGGGCTGTTTGTGAATTCCCTCTAGACAGTGACGCAAAAGGAACTGAGGAATGTCCTGCATATCCCGACGAGTCTCCTGGGCAAGAGTGGAGAGGGAGGAGCTGACACTTACACCTGAAAGGGCTGTGCCTATCCTCACATTATGCAGTCTCTAACCCCCTGGTGTGTGTCTGGGGCCAGGCCTGGGCAAGGCAGGATCCTGTGAACAAAAGATACTTTCCTTTGAAGTTTGCCTACTTCAAAGTCAGAAATGGGTATAAGTACCAAAACCCCAGACTTTCAGATTACTCCTGGATCAAGAGGAACCTTTGCCAAGGAGAAGAGTTGAAGAGCTGGAAGAGGAATACTGCCCCTTTGCATGTGAGGGTGCTTTGCTGGGTTGGCCTGCAGTTGCTGCATCTACCTTAGAGTGGACAAAGACTGGACTTTGCTGTGTTTTCCTGCTTCTGAAGTGTCTCCAAAAGCTGGGACTGAGCTTTCCCCCTGTTTTTGAAGTCTGAGGGCCATCAAAGACTTCATCTGCCACCACCTGGACTCTCTTGCTGAGACTCCTAGCTTGCCAAGTGGTGCCCTATCCAGTCCCTGGGCCCTTGATAGAAGCTGGGGGAACCAAAGCTGAAATCAACGCACCCGAGAAGAGCAGGAGAAAAATCAACGCAGCACCTCCATCGCGACTGAGAAATCGATGCATTACCTTCATCGCTGCTGGAAAATCAAAGCAACACCCGCCTGCCGAAATCAACGCATCAACCACACAGAGCGGCTCGTCACCACAATGCATCAGGTTTTTGCACACATCAGTGCTCGGCATTGAAACCACAGTGAACCTGCAGGGACCCGAGGTGTCTCGTCTGGAAATCGACGCATCGCTCATCTGCGGGAGAGAAAAACAATGCTTCGCCTACCTGACCAGAGAAGAATCGATGCACGGCTTCACTTGCGAGTCAGGAATCGACGCAACGCTTACTTTTCTGACACACACTCGTCCATGCAGCTTTATTTTTGACACATACCAGCTACTGTGTGTAAAAACAACGCGTCCGTTGATTTCTATTGATTAGGACGCTCTTTAATTTACAAATTCATATCTTTGCTTGTGTATGTTGAATTTTTGTAGTTTTCGTCTTGTTGTAATCAAATAAATAGTGACTATTATTCTAAACTGGTGTTGAGTCCTTTTGTGGTGTTTTCACTGTGCTACTGCGTGTGATTGTACAAATACTTTACACATTGCCTCAGAGATAAGCCTGATTGCTTGTGCCAAGCTACCAAGGGGGTGAGCAGGGGTTATCTTATGTGTGTATCTCCCTTTTCCTGACTAGAGTGAGGGTCTCTGCTTGAACAGAGTACAAACTGACTGCCGACCACAGACCCCATTTCTAACATTTGTGGCAGCGGTATGATAGGACTTGTATTTGTACTTGACATACAGTGATTGGTGTACACTACTGGTTCAGTGCAGACCATTACATGACCACATCCTACTTGTTTTTTTCTCTGTGGAGTTTTCTTCCTTTTGGTTCTTCTTTTTTCCGTGGCATCTCTCTGCCTTTTTAAAACTCTTGCATCTTTATTGAACCTCACCCACAAGAATGTCTCAATCTGGGGATGCACCAGCTGTTACTACAAAAGTAGTGTTTGAGTTGGAGAAACTGGAGGAGTATAAAGTGGCTCAGCTTAAACAATTTAGCAAAGAACTTTCCTGCCCAATCAAAAGCTCTGCTAGAAAGGAGGAGCTGCAAAAGACGCTGAGGGCCTGGTTGGCAGCTAAGGAGGATGGAGGGCACACACAGGTGAATGTGGCTGAGGAGGTGCAGAGCATACATGATGTTGTGTTGAGTAATCCTGACCTGCCTCTGGGTAAGGGCCTCCAGGTCAGGCAGTGGTGTTTTTCCAAAGATCTGACCGTAGAGGAGCTGCAGGACAGACAAGCAGAGAATGCACCAATTTGAGACAGAGAAGCTTAAAATGGAAATAGAAGAGAAAAGATTAGCCAGGGAAGAGAGAAAGATGCCTTTGCCTCATGAGTTAAGTTTGAGAGAGCTGGACCAAAGGAGCCAGTCCAGCAGAGATGGTGGCAGCAATACCACAATGCAGCCTGAAAGGAGGGTAAACATACCAAAGGATTTAGTGAAGGATTACAAAAGGGAGGATGACATACACCTGTGGTTCAAGGGTTACAAGTGAGCTCTCCACATGAACATGGTTCCTGAGGTACACTGCAGGGCTGGTCTGTGGGAGCACTTTGAGGTAGAGGGGAGGGATACCCTAACATCCTTAGGGGATCCTCAGGGGCTCACTTATTCTATCACAAAGGATGCCCTACTCACTAGATATGGTCTCACCCATGAGCAGTACAAAGAAAAGTTTAGCTCCTATAAGAAAAAGGAATCCCAAACTTGGCTGGAATGTGTAGATTCTTTCTGCAGGTCACTGGATGGTTGGGTGAAGGGCAGTAAGGTAACAACTTATGAGGGGCTGTACAATTTGATTGCATGGGAGCACTTGTATAGTTTTTGTTTTCCACAGCTGTGCCAGGACCTAATTTACAGCAAGCTGACTGACCCCAGGAACCTTGCACAGGAAGCAGCCATTTGGGAGAGCACCCAGGTCCAAAAGAGGTTTGGGGGAGACTCCACCAAGGGTGAGCAGGGTTCCCATCAGAAGAAGGGGGGGGTAAGGGTAAACAGGGGGAGTTTTCTAAAGGGCCCAAACCTAGTTCCCTGGGTAAGGATTCCCAGGCCCGAGGTGAGAAGAAACCATGGATCACTACAGGGAAGCCTGCAGAGAAGGGTCCCTGCAAGTGTTCTGCATGTTATCAGGTGGGCCACATGAGAAGGGACCCCCAAATGTCCCAAGTGGACACCAGCACCCACTGGTGCTTATTTACAGGGTTTGGCCAGTGTAGCGCTTGGGGAGTAGTTGGTTTCAGACAAAGGGTGGAAGCTAGCTGAGATTTGGAGTTTGGGGTCTCTGAACTCACAGTTTAAAAGTGCATATTTTGGTAAAGTTGGATTGTCAGTTTGAAAATGCCACTTTTAGAAAGTGGGCATTTTCTTTTTTAACCATTCTGTGCCTCTGCCTCCTGCAGAATCCATGCCTGGGTCAGACTGACAGTTGGGCTGTTTGTGAATTCCCTTTATACAGTTGGACAAAGGGAGCTGAGGAGTGTCCTGCATATCCTGATGAGTCTCCTGGGCTAGAGTGGGTAGGAAGGAGCTGATACTTACACCTGACAGGGCTGTGCCTGTCCTCATACAATGAAGTCTCTAACCCCCTGGTGTGTGCCTGGGGCCAGGCCTGGGCAAGGCAGGATCTTGTCTACAACAGAGACTTTTCTTTGAAGTCTGCCTACTTGAAAGGAAGAAATGGGTATAAGTAGTGGGCACAAAACCCCAGACTTTCAGATTACTTCTGGATCAAGAGTAACCTCTGCCAAGGAGAAGAGCTTAAGAGCTAGAGGAGGAGTACTGCCCCTTTGCCAGTAAGTGCGCTTTGCTGGGTTGGCGTTTAGTTGCTGCATGTACCGTGCCCCCTGCTTTGAAGCCTCAGGGCCATCAAAGACTTCCTCTGACAGTACCTAAACTCCCTTGCTGAGACTCCTACCCTGCCAAGTGGTGCCCTATCCAGTCCCTGGGCCCTTGAAAGGAGAAGCTGGTGGAACCAAAGCTGAAATCCACGCAGGAGAAAAATTGACACAGCACCTGCATCGTGGGTGAGAAATTGATACACCATCTGCATCGCAGCTGAAAAATCGACAGCACCTGCCTGTGGCTGGCAAAATCAACACAACACCCGCCTGCGGCTGTCAAAATTGACACATCACCCACCATCGTGCATCAGTATTTCGCACGTATCACTGCTGGGCACCAAAACCACAGTAAACCTGCACGGACCCAAGGCTGCTCGTCCGAAAATCGACGCATCGCTCTTCTGCTGGAAAGAAAAACAATGCTTCGCCTATCTGACTGGAGAAGAATCGATGCACGGCCTCACTTGTGAGTCAGGAATCAATGCATCGCTTACTTTTCCGATGCACACTCGCCCGTGTAGCTTTATTTTTTATGCATACCAGGTACTGTGTGTATAAAAAATGCATTCATTGATTTCTATGGATTAAGATTCTTTTTAATTTAAATATTCATATCTTAGCATGTGTATGATGGATTTTTGTCGTTTTGGTCTTGTTTTTTTCAGATAAATATTGACCATTTTTCTAAACTGGTATTTAGTCCTTTTGTGGTGTTTTCACTGTGCTACTGTGTGTGATTGTATAAATACTTTACACATTGCCTCTGAGATAAGCCTGACTGCTTGTGCCAAGCTACCAAGGGGGTGAGCAGGGGTTATCCTAGGTGTTTACCTCCCTTACCCAGACTAAAGTGAGTCCCTGCTTGGACAGAGTGCAAACTGACTGCCACCCAGAGATCCTATTTCTAACAATGTTCCAACTAAAGAGTGTGGAGATATGCTGCAGAGTGGGCATGCTGACGTCAGCAGGATTGAGACCTAAAAATAGTAGGGTCTAGGACAACATTAAAGTCACATCCCCAAATAACCATGGAGCCACCAAAAGCTCCAACTCTGTACCATACATCCCCAAAGAAGCATGAAGTGTCAACATTAGGACCACAGATACAGACTATATAGTGACGCTCTTTTAAGAAGCACCCCATGAAAAATTACATAGCGACCCTTGCCTTCTGCAAGAGATCTGAGGGTCTGCCAGTGCAATCCATGTCGGAGTAGAATGGCAACTGCAGGGGCATAGGCCAAATTAAATGAGGTGCAGCTCCCTGATCCAACCAGATCGCATTCTGTTGCGAGAATGAAGGGTGTGATGAACCTCTTGTAATAAGGCAATGTGAACCTGATGATGGTGAAGATAGGCAAACATGTGTCACACTTTTCAAGCATCATTCAGGCCACAGACTTTCAAAGGAACAGCATGACACCAGCCATAACTAAGTGGGTTCTAACCAGGTGAGAACAAACAAACCAAGCGAGAATGTTACACAGCATATCGCCAAGATGGAACCCAGAGCAACTGCAGTACATAAAGGTAGCAAGCACAGAACCTTAAAGGGTGGCATGGAAAAATCAAATAGACTATAATCCAACTTTCTCACCCACTACCCAATACAACCAAAACCAACTGAAAAAAATCCCCTTCTCGACAATCACATTCGATGAACATTGTGGGATTCATCCCTCGAATAAGCCAAAGAGGCAGGTGGTCTTCCGGTTCCACATTCGCCCGGAGAGGGTATATATAAAGCTGCAGAATAAAAAAAACAAAGGCATGTTAATCGTCATCGCAGCATACGTTTGCATCTGCATCAGCCAGGGCGTCTGCATCTAGAGGTCTGCAGGGACAACAGCGACTTGAGAGCCTGCTTAGGATCTGTAAAGATATGTGTCTTCCCATGAAGGCTGACCAGAAGCTTGGCGGGATAAAGAAGAACATAAAAAATGACCGTTTATCTACAATATGCCATTAGCTGGAATAAATGCTTTATGGGGCGCCTGCATGGTAGAGGTGAAGTCCGAACAGAATGACAACTTATTTCCCAGGTAGTGGAGTTTTTTTTTTGTTCATGGGTGAGGGGCAGGAGAGTATTGTTGTCTTGTTAGTTGAGCAGTCTCACTATAATAAGGCAGACCGGGGTCCCCAGCAAGGGACGCGGGCCCAAGCAGTGGTGGGCTTGCTTTAATGAAAACATAGGAATGAGATGTTCTCCAAACAAGAAACATAGGAGCCCTGAGCATCTGACAAGACCTCCAACGCCTGTCAGGGATGGATCCACCAGCGGGTCTCTGGGTATGGCGTGTGTTAAAGACCAGCTTGTTTTGTTGCTTTTCCACTTCCCCATCTCCAGGCCTGAGTCGAGGCAACAAAAAAGGCTAGGGCACTATAAGAAACAGGAGGAATAACGGGGCTCCCACTCCATTCACAGTCATCTGAAGGTGAGATCCCGGAGAGTACGAGGAAGAGAGGGGGCAGCCCCTCCACAAGCAGTCCAACAGAGGCCCATCCAGGATACAGGACACATGCTGGGTACAAGACCAGTGGCGGCAAGTGTACAGGTACGATAAACATGCACCTGGTAGGTAGAGAAGAATCCGATGGCAGCCTCTCCACTCCCCAATCCATGCCTGGTGCACTAGCAAGCCGTAAAGCACGTAATACAGGTATGATCTCTAAAGAAGTGTCTCCCTGTGTCACCAACACCAGGCCAAGGGAGAAAGGGGCAGACACTCTACCCCACAAGCAGTTATGTAACAGGCAGGACAACAGATCTCCAATGACACAGGTGTCCAAATGTCAGCCTCACCACACCCCATCCCACATCAGGGCGCACAAACAGGCCACCATATTGGCAGCAGTCCTCAAAAAATACTGTCCGTTCCAGATCAGGGGAGTAGAGTCAACACAGTATCCCAAGCGGGCAGGGAACACTGGAGGAATATGGCTGTCCCTTGCAGATTGAGTCACAGTGGGGGATCTGGCTCCTGCACTAGGGGCAAGCCGTGGTGCCACCACACAGCTTTGGCGATCAGGGCCCACCTGCAGCCTTGGGATAGCACCCTGTCTGGCCGCCACAAAGGCTGAAGCAACAAGGAATGGCAGCAAAAGAAAGACTTCAGGCAAGGAGACAACCAAGGGTCTGCAGCCACACAGCTCCCCAGGCACCGAAACCAGCCCCGCCACTGCCCTCCAGCTCGGACAAGTGGCCACTCATCAAAGGAGCCGCCTCGAGGATCTGGCCCTCACAGTGAGGACAAGCCGCTGCACAACCCCAGCAACCAGCAAACAGTCTTGGGCCCACCTACTGCCACATGACAGGCAGCCACAGTATCACTAGGAGGCAGGCAAAGAAAAGACCAGGCCAGAAGAGAGCCGGGGAGTTGCAGCAATGCAGTCCCTCCACAGATCACAGCTGGCTCTACCGTTGCCCGCAAGACCAGCTGAGCAATCGAGCAGTTGCATGGAGACCTACAAGTGAACCACTCAACCTCCAAAGAGCTATCCCGGTGTCAGCATGGGGAAATCCGGTGCCCAGTGGCATGAAGGGCAGCTGGTACAGGAGAATGAAATAGGACTTTACCTCTGGGCCTCACAGGTATGAGAGAGTTTAATTTCTATGTTTCATGCAGTTCTTAGTTATTCTGTTGCAGCCAAGTTTCAATTATTTCTGTTTACTACTTGATTCATCTACATGTTATTCTATTTCTGAGAAATGCTTATCTGTTTACATACCACTAAACCAAATGTTCTTGACACTCAGAAACAGCAGAATAGCGTTATTCTTTCCTATCTTGTAATAGCTCAAGGCTTGTTCCTTGAGAGTAGGGGACAGCTGAGGTCATCAGGAAAATTCTGCTGAATTATGTATCCTTATCCTGGAAAGTCTCTGATTAAGCCTCTTCTGATTTATGTTTGACTTATGTTTGACACTAATGAGAGAAAGACAAGAAGTCTAAAATTAAGAAGTCCAAAAGTGGTACATCTGTCAGGAACACATATAGACACATCCTTTCAAGGATGTTTGCACCTACTATGATATTTTTGCTTCCTGACTCATCTGTTTCACAATTATAATGAACGGTATGTCGAACATACATATATTGTGTGCATGTATTTGGCAGAGTTGCTGGTCTGAAGTGTACAGGGCTCTCTGCAGTGCTGCAGATGAATAAATAAACAATTATTTTCCACGTCTGCATTCTGTCCCATTGAAAGCAGTGATTTTTTTTTCCCTCTGTCAAACTGGAGCACATTGCTAAGATAGTGGGAATTAGTCAAGCTGGATTCTCTATGCCGCAGTCCAAGGGCCAATTTTGTTCCTCCAATGTCTGATGTGTACACCTCCAGAGGGGAATGCATTTCCAGAGGGACTGGCCATGTAGCCCAAGACACAAGACTGATTTCTTGTTCTATCTCCGAACTATTGTGAATGCAGGCGTCAACATCAGGTAAGACTAAAGTCTCAGAGGTTTCTCCTTTGGTATGTAATTAAAGGTCTGTACAGCAAACAGGGGTTAAAGTCCCAACAAAATTCTAGGGGTTAAAGTCCTCAACAAAACTGTAGGGGGGTTACAGTATCTATCAAAGTAATAGTGGTTAGAATCCCTAAAAAAGTAGGGTGAGTTAGGTGACCGGTTTCTCCTTTGAATAATGCTGTTAAATTACGGGACTATGTACATTTTCCTGGATCTGTGCATATTTTTGAGGTTCCTAAGAAGTAAGACACCGGGTAACCTATTTAATACACATACCCAGGTGGATCAAGGGCAAACCAAAAATTTGCCTGCTTTTGAAATAATAATGAAAAAGGGACTTCAGTCTGGACTTTTTCTGAAACAGTGGAATTACTACATTAGGAAAAACTCATTCTTACAATTCCAGACTACAGGCATGTTTGCCTTTGATAACTTAATTACCTTCGCAAAACATTGTATGCACTAGGTAAGAAAAAGATAAGATTAACACAATTTGAAACATGAAAAATATGGGAGGACCATGTCAGGGAGTGATTGGTAAAAACAGACCATGGTAAAACGAGATACGAAAAAGAATAATAGAGAAGTGGCCGGGAAAATAAGGGAACAAGGTAGGCAGGATGAACTAATAGAAGAAAAATGTCACCCAACTAGGCCTTCAGCCCCATCAGTGCCAGAGGACGGAGATCTTATTACAGAAGGGTTACTAAATGGGACAATACGTCCCCTCCATATGAACAGCCAAAAAAAGAAGACAGAAAGATGGAAGTAAATCACCTTTACAGTCTTAAACTTCCAACATTAATTATACCTTTTGACTCTCCCAACAACCTAACAGAGGTCTAAAAGATCAGTAGGTACTGCATTATCCACCACTGTTATTTTTATGAAAATGTGATAAAGCAATGTCATTGATCATTTTGGGGGTGATGTTGAAAAAGTAGAGTTCCCTGGAGAGTTTACCTTTATCATGAAAAATCATTTTTTAGAACAATGTGTCAACAAATATTTCAAGATCTGAAAAACATGGGGCACGTGACAAGAAACTGGAATTAAAATGTGAATGGGCTACAGAGCTGCAGGATATTGATTACCAGGCTCACAACTTCAAGTTAGGGGAGAAGAGGCACCATGTCTATTGATGCATTTAGTATTCACAATTGAGAAGATAAAACAATTATGTATTGATGACCAGTTTCCAATGAAAGAAGTTGCTAGGTTTAGCCCTACATAGCCTGTGTTTCATGTACACACACACACACACACGTTGGACTAAGGCAGAGCTATTAGCTTTCACTAAAAACTATCAAAACATTAGGGAAACAGATGAGTAGTATACCCACACAGAAAGGCTACTAAAGATAGGACAGTTGACAATAAGGGACTTAGATCAGATGTTTTGCCAGCAGAGATATGGCAAAAGTGTAAAGAGGACCAACAGGTAATGAAGTGGCATAACGCAATATTTAAAAAAAGGAGAGAAAGGATGATAGGACCATACATGAAAAAATACAAATGCCAATGCTAACTTCAACATTTTTATAAACAATTATGCCAAGATAGAAAGTAGACTGGAATAAATTAACACAAGTCAAGCAGACTAAAGATTAAAATAGTCCATACCTATTATGCCTGAATACAGAAGTTGTTTTTACCACATACTGGCATTGATCCCAGAGAAGATGACAGCCCAAGATATAATTTAGGCTATATTAGAACACCCAATTCCCAACACACAACAGGTTAGGATCCTTCTTGGGGATAGCAGGCTATTGTAGACAATGGATTCCAAACCTTTCCCACATTTCCAAACCCCTTTAACAGTTGACACAGTAAGATGTTATTAGTCCTGTACCATGGTCACAGGAGCATCCCACTGCATTTGACCACACCAGAAAAAAAAATGTGATGCATCAGCCTTGGGTATTTTGGTCTATGAAAAATAATTCCATTTGTATGTAAATGAACGCGAAGGATGTGCACTTGCTTTTCTTACTCAGCAACATGGGGATCGCAAAAGACCATGAGCATATTTTACTGCAGTGTTAGATCCCATAGCTAGAGGTCTCCCAAACTGTTTGAGAGGTACAACAGCTGCTGCAATATCATTACACAGGGTGAAATTTTATATTAGGAAATACATGTCATATATGTTCCACATGCTGTTGATCTGATTTTGTTTTAAACAAGGACAAAGGATTTAACAAATGCTTGATTGTCACATTATGAGTTACAAATATATACCCCAATGTTATTCTGCATCAATGCACCACGTTGAACCCAGCCACCCTTACACTCATGCCTGGTGTGGATAAGAGCTATACCACACTATTGTGTCCTCATAACCGAAGAACAGACTGAAGGCCAAATTGATCTAACAGATCACGAAATAGAAGGGGTCTCTGGGTAGATAGGTCTTGTTTTAAATTACCAAACAGGGATACTACTACTGCATATGCTGTTACTATAGTAAAAACAGTTTTTGAAACTTGTAAACCTGCATAAATATTCACACAAACAGCAGAGATCATTGTATTGACTACAGCATGTGAACTAAGCAAGGGGTTGATTGTAAATGTGTAGATTGATAGTTTGTATGCATTCAGAGTAGCCCACAGCTTTGGAAAGCTGTGGTAAGAAAAAGGGTTTCTCACATGCACATGAGGGAAAATAAAATATGGCCTGCTCCTTGTATAATTGTAGAATGCTTTACAAAGACATTAGCCTTTCTAAAATGTAGTGCTGATAAGAAAATCTTTGATAATGTTGGTAAAGGTGATAATTTGCAGCCTACATGGAAAAACAAATTGCCGGGATCGAGAAAGCATTAATGTATATATCTCATCATGTTAATGTATGGAGAATTGATCCTGTACACATAGGTCCCCAGGAATTGCAGAAGTCAGCAACCCCCCTGGAGATACAAGAATGGCAAAAGAAAGGAACATTATTGAATGATATTTGGGTGTGACTTGGGAAAAGAATAAAATTGCCTGATGCAATGGTTTGAAATATAGCACTAACTATACATAGACCCGTCCATTTGGGGCAGGGCACAATGTGCATGTATTTCTTACAGTTGTGGAACCAGAACTTTCAAAAACTGTATGTCAAACATGTAAGACGTGTGGACTGAATAATGCTGGAAAGGGAATATCAACAGAAAGAGGACATTTTACACCATCTGAGGCACCTTTTGAACACTTGCAAATTGACTATTTTGAGATGTCTCCATCAAAAAAATGTCGATATGTACTGATGGTAGTCTGTGTGTTTTCAGGCTGCTTCGAGTGTTGCACAGAATCTGTTGATAGAACTATTTCCAAGGTTCGGGCTACTTAAAATATTGTCAGACAATGGGCCACAATTGTTTTAACAGAGTAATAAACTGGGTGACCAAAGCCTTAGCCATCAAGAGGAGTTCCATTGTGTATATCATCCACAAGCAGCAGGAACAGTGGAGAAATGACATGGAATACTGAAAGCCAAAAGTGTGAAAATATGCCTGAAATGACCCTGACTTGGGTGGACACTCTGCCTTTGGGACGTATGAATATGTGAAGTACACCTGGTTCAAACAACAATCTGAGCCCCCATTACATCGTCACAAGGTGCCTGATGTCTGCTGGGGGGGCTCCCAAACATGCTGCAACATTGCATTTGTAAATGATTTGCTAAGAGGCTATTGAATTGCCCTGACTAAGCAAGTACAACTTTTTCACCAGTAGGTGAAAAAAGTCTTGGCAGAACCTCTGCCGACCCCGGGGCATGATCTCAAGCCTGACAAGTGGGTTCTAGTAAAAATATATTTTTAGAACAAAGTGTCTGCAGCACAGGTGGAAAGGTCTGGTAAAAATTCTGCTTGTGACCAGTACTGGAGTAAAATGTACTAACTTTAGAAACTGGATAGATGCCTCATGTGAAGAGGGGACCCGTATCGATGTTTCAAGAACAGTCTGAAGTGCACCAGATTTACAACAAGCATCGCATACCGACAAAGGAGACAAATGAACTATAAGAAATTTTAATTTTTTTTTATAAAAGACTCATTAGTGCTGGAAACCTCTGTGAGCTGAATACATACAAGCTTGTTGGGAAATGATGGATGGAGAAAGAAAAGAGAAGTTGAAAGAACTAAAAAAGGAACATTTCTACTACAACTGCTTGTATTATATTAGCATTTTTGTGTTCCTTAATAAATAGTTTGTGCTACATTCATCTATAAAATATTGCCTGTTATATTGCCTACATCATCTCCTGTATTACAAGATGACCATCATCATTACAATGCGGAATATAAAGACAATGTTGCTATAAAGACTAAGAATGCTTATCACAGGGAAAGGAAGGTTTCCGGCTGTTGGATATATGGGAAACTCCCAGCAACAGTAGAAAAAGGTATGCCTTGCTTACATCTTCCCTTGTTATACGATGATTCATGTTTTATTATATATAAAATGGTTATTATTTGGGTTCAAAGAAGCAAACTAACTTACAAAATCTATATTGATAAATAGTGATTACACCTGGTTGTAGTAATTATTTATGGAAGACAGGTGATAATACAAGAGATGAATCAGCATACAGAGATTTGATACGTTTTACTACCGTGTCTAAGAGATCTAGAGATTTCCATATGTGGCTCAATAACTCAGAAACAGAAGACCCCAATATTTCATATTGGAAAATGTTACTTACCCAGTAGACATCTGTTCGTGGCATGTAGAGCTGCAGATTCACATGCTTTGCATAAGTTCGCCATCTAGCATTGGGCTTGGAGTGTTACAAGCTGTATTTCTTCTAAGAATATTTTTGAGTCACAAGATCGAGTGACTACTCTCGGTGATACTGCACATGGGCACTGAATACTTTGTTAGACTGTTTCTCCGCAGGCGGGTGAAGTAAAGAGTGTATATATGTATAAGTAGATAGTAAATAAAAGAGATGTCGATGCAATACATGTAAATATTTACAACGTGTTGTACTACAACAACCATTGGCTTCCGGGGAGGAGGGAGGGTGCATGTGAATCTACAGCACTACATGCCACAGACCGATGTCTACTGGGGAAGTAACATTTTCCGTTTGATGGCAGGTGCAGCTGAAGATACACATGCTTTGCATAGACTGTAAGGCAGTCCCCTCCCAAATAAGCAGTGGCTAGCCTTTAGGAGTTGGAGTAGTTTGGAATAATGTCCTAAGGGCTGCTTGGCCAACGTTTGCTTGTTGACAAGCTAGAACATCTACACAGTAGTATTTAGTAAATGTGGGTGGTGTAGACCAAGTAGCAGCATGTCTGCTATTGGAATGTTTCCTAAATAGGCCATAGAGGCACCTTTTTTCCTCATAGAGTGTGCTATAGGAGCTAATGGTAGTTGGGTTTTAGCTTTAAGATAACAAGTTTGGACACGCTTGACTATCCATCCAGCTAATCCATTCTTTGAAATTGGATTACCCTTGTGAGGCATTGCTGAAAAAGCTATGGATAGTTGTTTTGATTTTCTAAAACATTTTGTCCTATCAATGTAATATATGAGAGCTCTTTTAACATCCAGTGTATGGAGAGCTCCTTCAGCGACTGAGTCTGACTGTGGGAAGAAGACTAGCAACTTCACTGATTAATTAATATAAAATGGTGAAATTACCTTAGGTAGGAATTTCGGATTTGTTCTAAGTACTATTTTGTCTTCATGTATTTGGAAGAAGGGTTCCTCTAAAGTGAATGCTTGTATTTCACTAACTCTTCTTAAAGAAGTTATAGCTACTAAAAAAGCAACCTTCCATGAAAGGAATTGTAAATCACAGGAGTGCAAGGCTTCAAATGATGGACCCATAAGTCTGGTAAGTACAATGTTAAGGTTCCATACAGGACCTGGAGGAACTCTGGGTGGAATATCTCTCTTAAGGCTTTCCGTAAATGCATTAATCACAGGAATTCAAAATAAAGAAACATGCTGTCTGTTTTGGAGGTAAGCAGCTATGGTTCCTTAATGAAGTCCAACAGAAGGGTATGCTACATTTGCCTTTTGTAAATGTAGAAAATAACAATGTAGTGAACTGAGGTTTTAAGTGGATCAATATTTTTAGGTTGACAATAATATACAAAACATTTACATTTAGCAGCATAACACTGTCTAGCTGTAGGTCTGTGTGCTTCTTTAAGAATGTCCATACATTCAGAAGGAAGTTGATAGTAGCCAAACTCTGACTTTAGGAGCTATAACACAAGATTGAGTGCTTTGGGGTTTGGATGTCTGATTTGACCTCATTTCAGTCAAAAGTGCTGGTCTGTTTGGAAGTTTGTGATGTGGAACAACAGACAGATCCAACACCATTGTGTACCAAGGCTGACATGCCCATGTGCGGTTTACAAGAATCATGGTGAGTGATGTTCGTTACAATTTCCTTATTAGAAATGGTATGAGTAGGAGAGGTGGAAAAGCATAAGCAAATATCCCTGACCAATTCATCCATAAAGCATTGCCCTTGGACTCAGGGTGTGGGTATCTGGATGCAAAGTTTTGGCATTTTGAGTTTTATGCGGTGGCGAAGAGATCTATCTCTGGTGTTCCCTACAATTGAACTTATTGGTGAAATACCTGTTGGTGAATTTTCCATTCATGGACTTGTTGCTGCATCCTCCTTAATAGATCCGTGAACTGATTGTGCATTCCTGGGAGATATTCTGCCATTAATTGAATGTGACTGCAAATCACCCACTTCCAAATTTTATGTGCTAGAAGGGACAATTGAGATGATTGTACTCCCCCTCCCATAGTTTTTGCAGATAATACATTGTTGTCATATTGTCTGTACAGACTAACACTACCTTGTGTGAGATTTGTGTAAGGAATGCTTTATGTGCTTGAAAGACTCCTAGCAGTTCCAAATAATTATTTTGATGAGTCTGTTGAATGGGATCCCATTTCCCCTGTATGGTGAGGTTGTTACGGTAAGGCCCCCAACCTGTCTGTGACGCATCTGTTGTGAGAATGATCTGAGGAACAGGGTCCTGAAAGGGCCGCCCTTTTGAAAGGTTGGCGGGATTCCACCATTGCAGAGAGCAGCGAGTCTGGTGGTCTAAAAACACTAGATCCTGAAGATGACTCTGTGACTGAGACCACTGTTGAGAAAGGCACTGTTGCATTGGATGCATGTGTAGTCTTGCATGGGGAACTATGGCTATGCAGGAAGCCATCATTCCCAACAGTTGCATCACTAGCTTCACTGTGTAAGTATGATATGATTCTCCTGTATTTGAGTGATGAGATTTTGGAAAGCTTGAATCCTTATCAGGTTTGGATATGCTAATGCTGACTGATTGTTCAGAATTGCTCCTAGATGAGGCTGTATTTGTGAGGGTTGAAGATGCGATTTGAGGTAATTTATTGTGAACCCCTAATTGTGTAGATGATTTACTGTGTACTGAGTGTGTTGCTGGCATGTTTGAATGGTATTGACTTTTATGAAGCAATCGTCTAGATATGAGAAAACACGTATGTGCTGTCTTCTGAGAAATGCTGCTACTACTGCCAAGCATTTTATGAATACTCTTGGGGCTGTTGTTACCCTGAATTGTAGTACCTTGAATTGGTAATGCTTTCCTGCAATGACAAATCTTAGATATCTGAGATGTGCTGGATGTATGGGAATATGGAAATGAGCATCTTTGAGATCCAATGCTGTCATGTAATCTCCTTGCTGTAATAGAGGAATAACATCTTGCAGAGGGACCATGTGGAAATGCTCTGAAAGTATGTATAGATTGAGAGGCTTGAGATCTAGAATTGGTCTTAATGAACCATCCTTTTTGGGTATGAGGAAGTAAAGTGAATATACTCTCAACTCTTGTTGGGATGTAGGTACTCATTCCATAGCCCCTTTGAGAAGAAGGGACTGTACCTCTTTTAACAGAGTAAGATGGTTGTAAGAGAGTTTGTGGAAACGAGGAGGAATGTTTGGTTGACTGGAAATGAGTTCTAGGCAATAGCCATGTTGGATAATTGACAGAACCCACTGATCTGTGGTGATGTTGTACCGTTGTGGATAAAAATGTACTAGTCTTACTCCCACAGGAGATGTATGCACTTTAGGGATTTGTAAAAAAGTCACTGTTCTGTTGAGGTGACGGAACCTCTGGAGGCAGATGTTTTACCTCTTCCTCTCTTGTTCGAGCCTCTGTATGAACCTTTAAATGAACATCTATTGTAGAAGTGTGATCCCTGTTTTTGTTGCAAGGTGGATGGCTCTGTGGTTGATGATTTGAAACCACCTCTAAATTGTGGCTTACGAAAAGTGCCTCTAGTGGGTGTGGTATATAGTGTACCCACAGTCTTGGCTGTTTGAGTCTTTTTTTAAGTTTCTCTATGGTGGTAGCCACCTTTGGCCCAAATAACTGCTCTTTATCAAAAGGCATGTTTAATATAGCTTGCTATATTTCAGGTTTAAAACCTGAACACCTCAACCATATGTCTCCTTATTACTATGCTAGTGTTGACCCCCTTGCTGCTGTATCAGCTGCATTAGTAGCACATCTGATTGCATTGTTTGAAATAACCTCAAAAGAGAGGGCAGGAAATAGTAGCAGAGGGCTGCTACTATTTCCTGCCCTCTCTTTTGATGTTCCTGTGGAAGATATTGCAATAGCTCTTCCATTTCATCCCAGTGGGCTCTATTATACTTCGCCAGAAGTGCCTGGGAATTGGCAAGCCTCCAGTGACTAGCAAGCCTGAGCAGCCATTCTTTTGCCTGCTGTGTCTAATTTCGTACTCTCTTTGTCTGGAGGAGGAACATCTCCTGTAGAAAGATTGACTATTGGCACATTTTTGTGCCACACTTACTACTATGGAGTTAGGCAGTAATTGGGTTTTGATGAAAGTTGGATCCGAGGGTACAGCTTTGTATTTTTTTTTTTTTTTTTTTTAAATCAACCCTAGGTCTGATGCTTGCCTTGATGGGTTCTTTGAATATGTCAGCGGCATGTCTAAGCATGCCTGGAAGCATAGGGAGACATTGGGACTCTGTGTGTACTTGTTAAATATTTACACAAGAAGTCCTCTTCAATTGAATTTGTATGTAATTGTATGCTGTGATACGCAGCTGCTCCAGCTATCACTTGAGTATAAGCAGTGGTCTCTTTAGGGGGAGATAGCCTTGCTGGATATAAATCTGGGCCATTAGACAAAATGGGAACAGGATCATAGAGATCCCGTGGGTCTACATCCTGTTCATCACCACTTAAGTCATCCTTATGGGGTGATGGTGATGTTTGTGGAGAGAATTGTGTGGAATATGTAGGTGAGGGTGGAAGTGGTGGGGTAAAAGGAAGTAAAGAAGAATGGGGTGGTGAAAGTGTAGGTTGTTCTGTACCTTTTTCCTTAGAAGCTTTCTTAGGTGGAGGCCCAGCATTCAACGTCTCTTGAAATGTGAGTCTCCTCTTAATTGTTACATGTGGAGAGGCTATGATCCTTTGTGTTCCTTTTTGTATTTGAAACTTGCACTGCTTAGCGTCCATCACTTCAAGTATTGGTTCTATGGAAGATGACTCCTCAGTAACTGCAGAATGTTTAATGATGACAGTTTTCGATGCCGAAGTTTTGGACAATGAATGTTTGACTCGAACCAAAAATGTCAGCTCCGAAGATTTTTAACTTTTTCGGCTTTGAAGTAGAAATGTTAGATTTGCAGCTCGATACCGAAACAGGTGTAGCTGTCTGTTTGGTCAGAGCTGAATGCATTTTGGTCTTATGTATTTTTGGTGCCTAACCCAAGGGTCGGTCATCCGCATGTATTTTCCGGCTCCGACCATGGCCAGATGGCAGTGGAGGACCGATGACCAATGCAAGAGTCTTTTCAATGGTCTTTGTTTGTTGTGATGGGGCTGATGTACTCACGTACTGCGCGGGTGGGATGGGTTGGCTCTCAACATCAGAGTCTTGATCCGAGCTAGAGTCTCTAATGGAGACACTTGTGTGTTGTCCTACTTCTTCCTGCGCGTGCTCTTCTCTGAAGATATCGGGCATGCCAACAGGCCACAAACTTTACAAAAGTCTGTCACAGTGGAGGACAGTGTATGTAATGTACAAGTTACTTACCTCCGGTAACTAAATATCTGGTAGAGACATATTCTAGTTGCAGGTTCCTTACCTTAGAATTTCCCCCAGGCGTCAGACTGGATCCGGAGATTTTTCTTCGAGCACTACCCTTGCGCATCAGTAGGTGGTGTCGGTCGAGTCCGCTGGAGTCATTGGCGTCGTAGTCACCGCGATGACATCAGGAGTAGTATATAGACTCTGCCTTCGCCCTGTGACGTCAGTTTCCACGCCAAAGCACAGAGCCGCTAAGAATACTGAGATTGGTGCGCCAGTCTAAGGGCCTGAAGGGGGAATTCCTGTCCCTACAAAACAGTTTGCAAGCAGGTAGGATGGGTGGGCCGTAAGAAATCTGCAACTAGAATATGTCTCTACCAGATATTTTGTAACCGAAGTCAAGTAACTTGTGCATCTGATAGAGACTTCTTGTTGCAGATTCCTTACCTTAGAACAGAAATCCAAGCAATGCCATCCTCAGAGGTTGGCTGCTAACCAAGATCATACTAGGAAGTCTTGCAGAACCGGATGACCAAAGTAGCTGCCCTGACGGACCTGACTGTCCAGGCAGTAGTGTTCAGCAAACGTGTGCAGGGACGCCCACGTAGCTGCCTGGCACATATCCAGGACAGGAACTCCGCATGCTAATGCAGTGGAAGCAGCAGTTGCTCTGGTGGAATGAGCACGCAAGCCCTCAGGGGGTTGTTTCTTGGCCAAAGTGTAGCACATTTTGATGCAAAGAAGTACCCATGGAGAGATGGTACGCTTTTGCACTGCCTTCCCTTTTTTCGCACCCATATACCCGACAAAGAGTTGATCGTCCACCCGGAAATCTTTAGTACGATTAAGATAGAAAGCCAACGCTCTTTTTGGGTCCAGACGGTGGAGTCTCTCCTCCTCATGAGAAGGATGTGGGGGTACGTAGAAAGTAGGCATGGTGATGGACTGGCCTACATGAAAAGGCGTAACCACACCTTTGGAAGAAAGGAAGCCTTAGTGCGCAACACCACTTTGTCAGGGTGCACAGAAAAGTATGGAGGTTTAGACGAAAGGGCTTGAAGCTCACTCACCCTGCGAGCAGAGGTGATGGCAACAAGAAAGAGGTTTGAAGGTGAGGAGCCACAAGGGACAATTGTGCATCGGCTCAAAGGAAGTACACATTAAATAAGTAAGAACAAGATTGAGGTCCCACTGAGGCATGATAAATGGAGTGGGAGGAAATAAATGGGTGAGGCCTTTTAGGAATCTACTCACAATTGGAGATTTAAAAAATGAGGGCTGATCAGGTAACCTAAGGAAGGCTGAAATGGCAGATAAATACCCTTTAAGGGTGATCAAAGCAGAGCCCTGCTGGGCCAAAGAAATAATGAACAGAAGAACCTCGGAGAGAGGGGCAGAGAGGGGATCAACAGATTTGCTGGTGCACCATGCCACAAATTTATTCCAACAACAAGCGTATACAGTTGGACATGCTCAATAGCTCTGGATACCAGACTCTCCGTGTCCAGCCCGGAGCCACTAAGATGACTTGGGCCCAGTCGTTCCTGATCTTCTTGAGAACTCTGGACAGAAGTGGTGTAGGCGTAAGGGAGGCCGGAGTTCCCCTGAAGACGAAAAACGTCTCCAAGCGAGTGCCACCTTGGAAACTCCAACGCGCAAAACAGCTGAAATTGCGCGTTCTCTGCGGAGGCGAACAGATCTAACCACGGCTGTCCCCACTGTTGAAAGAGACCTTGCGCCACCTCCGGATGGAGATGCCATTCGTGATCGGCTGTGCATCAACGGCTGAGTTCGTCCGTTCTGGCGTTCAGAGAACCCGCCAGATGTTGAACCACCAGGGTAATGCCCCGATGTTCCAGCCATGTCCAGAGGTGTAGTGCCTCCTGACAAAGGGTCCAGGACCCAATTCCGCCCTGTTTGTTGCAGACATAGTGCCTCCTGACAAAGGGTCCAGGACCCTATTCCGCCCTGTTTGTTGCAGTACTACATGGCGGTAGTATTGACCGTGAACACCTGCACTACTTTCCCTTTGAGGGAAGAAATGCTTTCAACGCAAGACTGATCGCCGGGAGCTCCAGAAGATTGATATGGAGCCCAGACTTCACTGGAGACAAGAGGCCTCTGATCTTCGCCTCTCCCATGTGGCCACTGCAACCCAGAAGTGACACATCTGTCACTATAGATAGATCTGGTTAGGGAAGGGAGAGGGATCTGTCGTGGACCCAATGCAGATTCGAAAGCCACTACTGCAGGTCTTTCGCAGTCCCCTCCGAGATCTGGACCATGTTGGAGAGATTCCCTTGATGCTGCGCCCACTGGAACTTCAAGTCCCACTGCAGAGCCCACATATGCCATCTGGCATGTGTTGCTAGCAGGATGCAGGAGGCCATAAGGCCCAGCAGCCTCAGAGTCAGTCTCACCAAAACTGAAGACCGAGGCCGAAAGATTGGAATCATAGCCTAAATGTCTTTGTACTCACTTTTCTGGAGGATAAGCCCAAAACTGCACTGTGTCCAGAACAACTCCAATGAAGGGGAGCGTCTGAGAGGGAGTCAGGTGTGACTTCGGCACGTTTATAGTGAACCCCAGTGTGTGCAGGAGGTTCGCCGTAGTCTGAAGGGGGAAGACGACTTTCTGGGGTGAGTCCGCCTTCAACAGCCAGTCATCGAGGTAGGGAAAGACTGACACCCCAAAACTGCGCAGATGAGCTGCAACCACCGCCATCACTTTCGTGAACATGGTAAACTGAAAGTGCTCTAGACCACGAATCGCAGGTAACGTCTGTGGGCAGGGAGGATGTGGATGTGGAAATAAGCATCCTGCAAGTCCGATGCTACCATCCACTCTCCTGGGTCCAAGGCAGACAGAACCTGAGCCAGGGTGAGAATTTTGAATTTCTCTTTCTTGAGGAAGTAGCTCAGGTCTGGAAGGTCTAGGATAGGAGGTAAGTCCTTGACCTTTTTCAGCACCAGAAAGTGGCGGGAATAACAACCACCACCTACTTCGGGCACAGGCACCTTCTCTATAGCTCCCTTGGTCAAGCGACTTCCTGGCGGAGAAGTGCCAAATGGAAGGTTGTGTGAAGGAAGGAGGCATGGCTGGTGGAGCAGATTCAAAAGGGAGGGAGTAGCACTTTCGAACGATCTGCAAAACCCACCTGTCCATAGTGATGGATTCCCAGTGGGGCAGGTGATGCCGAATTGTGCCGCTAATTGGATGGGAGTGAGGGGGTGGACTAGGAGGGTTTGGAGGCTGCAGTGGACGCAGAGTGGACTGGGCAGACCTCTGGTTCCCTGTCCCACACCCACGTGGGATTCCACATCCCCGGCCACGCGGAGGCTGGAGATCATGGGTGGCACTGTGGCTGGGTGGAGGACGCGACAGGGAGCTCCTTCAGTGGCCACGAAAGGGGCAAAAAGCAGACTGTGGGGTGAGGGACAGATGAAAGACCAAGGGACAGAGCCGTAGCCCGGGAATCCTCGAATCTCTCCAAGGGCGAGTCCGCTTTGTCTCCAAAGAGAAGGGAGCCATCAAAGGGCATGTCCATGAGGGACTGATGGACATCCCCAGAAAAACCAGAAGTACGCAACCGGCCGTGGTGTCTCAAGGCCACCGTCGTAGCAACCGATCTGCCCAGAGTCGGTCTTGTCCAGCCCACAACAGATCGTGAACTTTGACGCATCTCTCCCATCGTTCACAGCTTGTTAGACAATAGCACGGGCCTCCTCCGGTATCTGCGGCAGGACTTGCGCAACCGTATCCCACAAAGAGTGGGTATAGCAGCCCAAAAGGCATGCAGTATTCACAGACCGAAGCCCGAGACTGGAGGAAGAAAACAACTTCTTACCAAACTGTTCCAGCCTTTTTGATTCCCTGTCTGGGGGTGTGGAAGGGAATGCGCCTGAAGAAGAGGAAGCCTGGATGACAAGACTCTCAGGCGTGGGGTGTTGGGACAGGAGTTTAGGGTCATTCGAAGGGGGCCGAAGGCAGCATGCGAAAGTCCTATTCACCGGAGCCCCTGTGTTGGGTTTGGACCAAGTACCCCAAAGGACATTGGTGAGGGCTTCATTGAATGGCAAAAGGGGTTCTGATGTGGAGGCCCCAGGCTGAAGCACCTCCGTTAGGAGATTGTACCTGACCTCTACAGTAGGAAGGTCAAGGCCAAGGACCTCAGCTGCCCTACTGATCACCATACCATAAGTTGCTCCCCTCTCCTGGAGCCACGGTAGGAGGAGACAGTATGCCAGTGTCTGGAGAAGTATCCAGACCACTGGCGTCACCAAATCCTGAGCCCAGACAAAGAAAGGCGGTGGCTGAAGCCTCTCCGACTCCCGAGTTGTTGGGGATAAGGATCGGGTTGACTTCGATAGTGGGCACTACCGACGTCGGGAGTGTCGACAATCGACCTAGCGCTGGGGAAGGTCTCAAGTGTGCGACCGGCGCTGGTGCGGATCCATGAGCATATCCAGAGGGGACCTTGGTGGCCGGAGCTGAAGCCACTGGCGTGGAACCCGAAGGCCCCTCAACTGAACCCCTTGGACCCGAAGGCACCGTATTGGGGTCGGTCCGCCCCAAAGTTGAGGCGCATGGCCTCATAGAACTTTAAGTTTGGCGGGGGTTGCTCTGGCTCCGGGAAACTCGGGGAAGCACGGAGCGGACCCAGACGCAGGCTCCGAGGACGGAGGCCTTCAGCATCAACGCTCTTCCCATGTCGCGTCAGCTGAGCGATGGGCAAAGTCAGAAAGCATTGGGACTTCTTCTTACCTGCACCCAAAGATTTAGAAGACCAGTGGTGATGGCTCCGCGAACGGTCTCGAGACCTACCTCTCGATCGAGACTGGGACTTACGCAGAGTTGAGTGCCGGGCCGCCATGAGCTTTAGGGACTGCTCTCTCAAAGCCTTCGGGTGCATGGCCCGGCACTCGGAGCACAACTTCAGGTCGTAGTTGCACTCGAGACACCACAGACAAATCCGATGCGGTTCAGTCACTGACATCGTGCGGTGACAGTCCTTGGGTGGCTTGAAACCAGTCTTCGGGGACATCCTCGATGCCCCAAATATCTCACAAAAACTCAACAAAACGGTTGAAATGGGTCAAAAAGAGACCAGGGTAGCTCTTCTCCAGATCAGCGCGCGGCGCGGAAAGAAAAGAAGTGACGTCACTGTGCGAAGGCGGCGTCTATATTTTACTCTCGACGTCATCACGGTGACTACGATGCCAACGACGCCCGTGGAGTCGACCAACGCCTCTTACTGACGCGCAAGGGTATTGTTCAAAGAAAAATCTCCAGATCCAGTCTGACGCCCGGGGGAAATTCTAAGGTAAGGAATCTGCAAATAGAAGTCTCTATCAGATACTACATTTTCGCTTACCAATAGTTCATGGCCTAGCGTACCTTTATATGCAGGGGAATGGATCTAATGGATATGTGGAGTGAAAGCCTATACCTGGCTACCTCCTAATTGGGTAGGTACCTGCTACCTTAGAATTGTATTTCCCTGTGTCTGATATCACAGTAGAGACAGTATGAAGTATTGGATAGTGGATTATAAATGAGTGAGGGGGAAAAAGGGAAAAACAACCAGAAGATTCAGAGGGAGAAAGTTTCTGACCCTGCAAAGGGATCTCATTATACCTTGGGTTCTATGGAGAGTAGGAGAATTGGCAGATTGCTGGAGGCAACAATAAATGAAACATCAATGAGAATAGCTAATGTGACAGTAAGAAGTAGCAGCAGTACGTATACTAACTTTACAAAACAGGACTGTCATTTGGTTCATGGTGGACAGTCCTGCTTAAATGGGCATTAATGATACTTGGCTTACTAGTTCGGGTTGTCGGTGACTTTCTTACTGAGTTGTTTGTCATTTGTATGTTTATATGCTGTCCTGAAATTACTAAGGTGGTGATGGCAAGACCAACGGCCATACATCAGTTTGCCAACTGTGAAGAAATATATGATAGGATGAAAAGAGAAATAGATTAAAGTTTAACAAATTATTGACTATTACTTCAAAAGGTAGGACTGAGAAAGTGTAATTTCTATGATTCATGCAGTTCTCTTCTATTCTGTGCCAGCCAAGTTTCCCTTATTCCTGTCACTAGTTGATCTGTCTATGTGTTGTTCTGTTTTTGAGAAATGCTTATCTGTTCACTTACTGCTAACAACCAACTGTTCCAACCAAACAACACTCGGAAATAGCTAAATAGTGTTATCCTTACCTATCTTGTAATAGCTCAAAGCTTGTTACTTGACAATAGGGGACAGTTAAAGTCAGCTGAAGTCTACAGGAAAATTCTGCCGAGTTATGTGTTCTTGCCCTGGAAAGTGTCAGATTAGGCCTTTTTTGATTTATGTTTGAAACTATTGAGGGAAAGACAAGAAGTGTAAAATGAAGAAGTCCAAAAGTGGTAAATCTGTCAGGACCATGTATAATCACATCTTTTCAAGGATGTTTGCACCCACTGTGATATTTTTGTTTCCTGACTCATTTGTTTCAATTTTAACGAATGGTGTCTTGAACACATATAGTGTGTGCATATTTCATTCGGCAGAGTGCTGTTCTGAAGTGTACCAGGCTCTCTGCAGTGCTGCAGATGAATAAACAAAATACTCTTTTTCATGTCTGAATTCCATCCCATATGTGAGCAGTAATGAAAATGTCACTTACCCAGTGTACATCTGTTCGTGGCATCAGTCGCTGAGATTCACATGGTATGCATGAGCTCGCCATCTGGTGTTGGGTCGGAGTGTTACAAGTTGTTTTTCTTCGAAGAAGTGTTTTCGAGTCACGGGGCCGAGTGACTCCACCTTCTGTGCTCATTGCGCATGGGCGTCGACTCCATCTTCGATTGTTTTCCCCGCAGAGGGTGAGGTAGGAGTTGTACTATAGTAATAGTGCCCGCGCAATGAAAAAATGTAAGTATGTATCTATTAAAGGATTAAGTAATATATATACAAATGTACAAAATTGAAGGTAACTTCTGAACTGCTACAGGCTTCCGGGGAGGTGGGTGGGTCCATGTGAATCTCAGCGACTGATGCCACGAACAGATGTACACTGGGTAAGTGACATTTTCAGTTCGATGGCATCTGTCGCTGTAGATACACATGGTATGCATAGACTAGTAAGCAGTTAGTTCCCCATAAGCGGTGGTTTAGCCTGTAGGAGTAGAAGTTGTCTGAAATAGAGTTCTTAATACAGCTTGACCTACTGTAGCTTGTTGTGCGGATAGCACATCTATACAGTAGTGTTTGGTGAATGTGTGAGGCGTAGACCAAGTGGCTGCCTTACATATTTCTTGCATTGGGATGTTTCCTAAAAAGGCCATTGAAGCACCTTTTTTCCTTGTTGAATGTGCCCTGGGAGTAATGGGCAGTTGTCTTTTTGCTTTAAGGTAGCAGATTTGGATGCATTTAACTATCCATCTGGCTATACCTTGTTTTGATATTGGGTTACCTGCATGAGGTTTTTGGAATGCAATAAATAGCTGTTTAGTTTTTCTGATGTTCTTCGTTCTGTCAATGTAGTACATTAATGCTCTTTTGACATCTAATGTATGTAGTGCTCTTTCAGCCACAGAATCTGGCTGTGGGAAGAATACTGGTAGTTCTACCGTTTGATTTAGATGGAATGGAGAAATAACTTTTGGTAAAAATTTTGGATTAGGTCGTAGGACGACCTTATTTTTATGTATTTGTATAAAAGGCTCTTGTGTTGTGAACGCTTGAATTTCACTTACTCTTCTTAGAGATGTAATGGCGATGAGAAAGGCAACTTTCCAGGTGAGGAATTGTATTCCGCAAGAGTGCATGGGTTCGAAAGGTGGGCCCATGAGTCTTGTTAGAACCACGTTTAGGTTCCATGAAGGAACAGGTGGTGTTCTTGGTGGTATAATTCTTTTAAGCCCTTCTATGAATGCTTTGATAACTGGTATCCTATACAAGGAAGTTGAATATGTAGTTTGCAGGTATGCAGATATTGCTGCAAGATGTATTTTAATAGAAGAGAAGGCTAGCTTTGCTTTTTGTAAATGGAGCAAGTAATTTACTATATGTTTTG
This sequence comes from Pleurodeles waltl, assembly GCF_031143425.1. NCBI lineage: Eukaryota > Metazoa > Chordata > Amphibia > Caudata > Salamandridae > Pleurodeles > Pleurodeles waltl. The sequence continues at coordinate 863,201,136 of NC_090445.1, forward strand.
GAGTTGCCTCTAGTGGTTGTATCTGATTATGATGGCAGTACCAAACAAATCTTTTCCACTTACTTGCGTAGCAGTGTCTAGTGGATGGCCTTCTGGCCTGCTTTATGACTTCCATACACTCTTGGCTAAGTTGTAAGTGTCCGAATTCTAGGATTTCAGGAGCCAGATTGCTAGATTCAGCGATGCTGGGTCCGGGTGTCTGATCTGTTGGTTGTGTTGCGTTAACAGATCTGGTTTGTTGGGCAGTTTGATGTGTGGTACTACAGACAGATCTAGCAGTGTTGTGTACCAGGGTTGTCTTGCCCACGTTGGTGCTATTAAAATGAGTTTGAGTTTGTTTTGACTCAATTTGTTTACTAGGTAAGGAAGGAGAGGGAGAGGAGGAAAAGCGTAAGCAAATATTCCTGACCAGTTCATCCATAGGGCATTGCCTTGGGATTGCTTGTGTGGGTATCTGGACGCGAAGTTTTGGCATTTTGCGTTCTCTTTTGTTGCAAATAAGTCTATTTGTGGTGTTCCCCAGAGTGTGAAGTAGGTGTTCAGAATTTGTGGGTGGATTTCCCATTCGTGGACTTGCTGGTGATCTCGAGAGAGATTGTCTGCCAGCTGATTCTGGATCCCCGGAATAAACTGTGCTATTAGACCAATTTGATGGTGGATTGCCCACTTCCATATTTGTTGAGCTAACAAGCTTAACTGCGTTGAATGTGTTCCTCCTTGTTTGTTTAGATAATACATCGTTGTCATGTTGTCTGTTTTGACAAGGATGTATTTGTGGGTTATGATTGGTTGGAAAGCTTTTAGTGCTTGAAAAACTGCTAATAATTCTAGATGATTTATATGCAGTTTTGTTTGATGTATGTTCCATTGTCCTCTTATGTTGTGTTGATTGAGATGTGCTCCCCACCCTGTCATGGAAGCATCTGTTGTTATTACGTACTGTGGCACTGGGTCTTTGAAAGGCCGCCCTATGTTTAAATTTATACTGTTCCACCATAGAAGCGATAGGTAAGTTTGGCGGTCTAGCAACACCAGATCTAGAAGGTGACCCTGTGCTTGAGACCACTGTGAGGCTAGGCACTGTTGTAAGGGCCTCATGTGCAGTCTTGCGTTTGGGACAATGGCTATGCATGAGGACATCATGCCTAGGAGCTGTAGTATTGTTCTTGCTTGTATTGTTTGGTTTGGAGACATGTGTTGAATGACCCTGTTGAAATTGTGGATCCTTTGTGGAGTTGGCGTTGCTACTCCTTTTGTCGTGTCTATTATGGCTCCTAGATATTGCTGTACTTTGCTTGGCAGAATGTTTGATTTTGCAAAGTTGACGGTGAACCCTAGATTGTAGAGGGTTTGTATGACTTGATTTGTGTGGTTTGAGCATTGTGTGAGCGAACTGGTTTTGATTAGCCAGTCGTCTAGATACGGGAACACATGTATTTGCTGCCTTCTGATGTGTGCAGCGACTACTGCTAGGCATTTTGTGAATACTCTTGGAGCGGTTGTTAAACCAAAAGGCAATACTTTGAATTGGTAATGTATTCCTTTGAATACAAACCTTAGATATTTCCTGTGTGATTGATGTATTGGTATATGGAAATATGCGTCCTTGAGGTCTAGGGTTGTCATGTAGTCGTGTTTTCTGAGCAATGGTAACACTTCTTGTAGTGTGACCATGTGAAAGTGGTCTGATTTGATGAATGTGTTTACTACCCTGAGGTCTAGAATTGGTCTCAGTGTTTCGTCCTTTTTTGGTATCAAGAAGTACAGTGAATAAACTCCTGTGTTTATTTGTGTGCTTGGTACTAATTCTATTGCATTTTTTTGCAGTAGTGCTTGAACTTCTATCTCTAGAAGCTGTGAATGGTATTTTGATAAATTTTGTGATTTTGGTGGTATGTCTGGAGGGAATTGCATGAATTCTATGCAATAACCATGTTGGATAATTGCTAGGACCCATGTGTCTGTAGTTATTTTGTCCCATGCTTCGTAATATTGATGTATCCTCCCCCCCACTGGTGTTGTGTGGGAGGGGTGAGTGACGTGTGAGTCACTGCTTGTTGGTAGTGGTTTTGGGGCTTTGAAATCTTCCTCTATTCCTAGGAAATTGCCCCCCTCTATACTGGCCCCGAAAACCTCCCCTGTACTGTCCCTGGTAGGTGGGCGGTGCGGACTGTGAGGTGCTAGCTTGTGTGGCCTGACCCCGAAACCCTCCTCTAAAAGGTGTTTTGCGGAAGGTGTTATAAGATCCTCTGCTCTGCGGGGAGTAGAGTGCGCCCATGGCCTTGGCAGTGTCAGTGTCCTTCTTGAGCTTTTCTATGGCTGTGTCGACCTCCGGACCGAACAGAAGTTTCTCGTTTACTGGCATGTTAAGCACTGCCTGCTGAATTTCTGGCTTGAATCCAGACGTTCTGAGCCATGCGTGCCTACGGATGGTAACCGACGTATTAATGGTTCTTGCGGCCGTGTCTGCTGCATCCATGGAGGAGCGTATTTGATTGTTGGAAATGTTTTGACCCTCCTCAACAACCTGTTTTGCTCTTTTTTGCAGATCTTTTGGGAGATGTTCAATGAGATGCTGCATCTCATCCCAGTGGGCTCTGTCGTATCGCGCTAGCAGCGCTTGTGAATTTGCGATGCGCCACTGGTTTGCTGCTTGGACAGCAACCCTCTTCCCGGCTGCATCGAACTTCCTACTTTCTTTATCTGGGGGAGGTGCATCCCCAGAAGTGTGTGAGTTTGCCCGTTTTCTGGCAGCCCCTACCACCACAGAGTCTGGTGGCAGCTGAGAGGTGATGAATACGGGGTCCGTAGGAGGCGCCTTATACTTTTTGTCCACCCTAGGCGTCACTGCCCTACTTTTAACTGGCTCCTTGAAAATGTCCTTTGCATGGCGTAGCATGCCTGGGAGCATCGGCAGGCTTTGGTAGGAGCTGTGGGTTGAGGAGAGGGTGTTAAATAAAAAATCATCCTCTACTTGTTCCGAGTGTAGTTCCACATTATGGAATAGTGCTGCTCTAGCCACCACTTGTGAGTAGGCTGTGCTGTCTTCCGGTGGTGATGGCCTAGTTGGGTATGTGTCTGGGCTGTTATCAGACACTGGTGCGTCGTACAAGTCCCACGCATCCTGATCTTGGTCATCGTGGCTCATGGCGGTGTGAGCTGGCGAATGTGACGGGGTGTAAGTTGGCGAAGCCGGAGTTACAGGTGGAGGCGAGGGAGGAGGTGTTACCTTTTGTGCTGTTTGTTGCTGAGGAGTAAACTGAAGCGTTCTCTTTCGTTTGACAGGTGGAAGGGTACTGATCCTCCCAGTCCCCTGCTGAATAAAGATACGCTTTTGCGTGTGATCCACGTCAGTGGATTGCAGTTCTTGTTCAAATCTATGTTTCTTCATTTGAGAAGACATAGAATGCTCTTCAGTGTAGGAGCCAGAAACAGGGTCTGATGTCGCTTTTTTCGGCTCCGAAAACCCTGTCGATTGTTTTTTCGGCTCCGAGGTAACCTTCCTCTTTTTCTGTGCCGAAAATTCTGGGCCTCTATGGTCTTCGGCGCCACTGTCTCGGCGTCGATCCGTGTCGACACCGAACTCTCGGTGTCGATGCTTCTGTTTAGCACTCTCTCGGTCTCGAGGAGGCTGCGTGCCGGTGTCTCGACCGGAGTCGGACGATCTCGACACTGAATGGGCCTTTTTCGGTGCCGATTGTTGGTCACCGAGAATTTGGGTGGAGCCATGGCCGGTTGGCAGTGGCGTCCCCTGGGCCTTCTTTCCTTTTTTAAGGTTTGATCTCGACGTCTTACTCACAGTTCTTGTAGAGTGTAGCTCGTCGGAGTCTGAATCCTGGATGGAAAAGGATTCCTCCTGTTCCTCTTCTGTCTCGAACTGTCGACGCTCTTTTGGCGTGGACGCCATCTGCAGTCTTCTCGCTCGACGGTCGCGCAGAGTTTTTCGGGACCGGAACGCCCGACAGGCCTCACAGGATTCTTCGCTGTGCTCGGGTGACAGGCACAGATTACAGACCGAGTGTAGGTCCGTATAAGGATATTTGTTGTGGCATTCGGGGCAGAATCGAAACGGGGTCCGTTCCATCGGCGTTGTCCTCCACGCGGTCGGGCCGACTAGGCCCCGACGGGGTGCCGAAATCTACCCCGAAGGGCACCGAAGCGCTTCGATGTTCAACGCGTCGTCGTATGTGTCTATCTCTAACCGGATCGCAACGATACCGTCGAAAATCTTCCGTCTTCAGCTATCTTTCCGTTCCGAAACTCGGAGCGACAGGAACACGTCCGAACCCGATGGCGGAAAGAAAACAATCGAAGATGGAGTCGACGCCCATGCGCAATGAGCACAGAAGGTGGAGTCACTCGGCCCCGTGACTCGAAAACACTTCTTCGAAGAAAAACAACTTGTAACACTCCGACCCAACACCAGATGGCGAGCTCATGCATACCATGTGTATCTACAGCGACAGATGCCATCGAACCATTATTTTCAGGTGAACAGCCATCTTGTGACCCAGCTCTCTGGCGCCTCCAAGGTGTCACAAACTTGCGTAGAAAGGAGGCACAGCTTCTAAGGCCCAGTTTCTCTGGGAAGAAGGTAGAATACAGAGGACAGACCAAGTGCATTTATAATTCTCTTATCCTCCTGGGAGATATAATAGCAACAATGACTGTTTTAAAGGTAAGCAGTTGGAGAGGGCAGCTAAGCATGGGCTCAAAAGGTGAGCACATTGGAAACATACGAACAACATTAGGCTTCCACTGGGACATAATGAAAGGTGTTGTAAACCTTTTAGGAATGTATCACAACTGGTGACTTGAACAGGGCTTGATGATACAGCAAGAAAGTAGAGCTGGCCAAAAGGTACCCTTTAACTGTGCCCAAAGCAGGACCTTGCCAGCTAATGGCAGCCCAAACAACAATACTTCAAACAATGGTGCGGACAGATGGTCAACTTGTTTTGCAACACACTGAGCAATAAAAGTGTGCTATCAGCAGGTGTATACTGTTTTTGTTGAGGGATGCCTGACTACCAAGATGTCATCACATAGTTTGTGAGGGAGTTCGAACACTTATCTTTTTTCACTCTATCTCCATTCATGTAGGTGGAGAGTGTGCAGATTTGGGAGGAGAACACTGTCTTGTTGCTGCAAGGTGGCCCTCATGAAGGGGCAGCCTGAATGGAGAGCTAATACTAATGCTCAGGAGTTTGGGATACCAGACTGTCCATGCCCAATCCAAAGCTGCAAGGATGACTTGGGCCCATAATTCAGAATAGGAGTGATATTGGAGGAAAGGAGGCCTGAGCTCTACTCAAGACAAAATGCATCTCAGAGTGAGAGCAGCCTTGAAAACGCTAGCGTGCAGAAGACCTGACATTGCATGTTCTCGGCAGTGAACAGATTTAACGAAGATTCTCCCCAGTCGCGGAAGAGAACTTGCACCACCTCCGGATGGAGACTTCGTTCATTATCCCCACAGCACTGCCGGCTGAGTTTGTCCACCCTAGGTTTTATGGAGCCTGCTGGGTGTTGCACAACCAGGAAGATGTCCTGACATTTCAGCCACATCCAGAGCAGCACAGCCTCCTGGCACAAGTTGCAGGACCCCACTCTGTACTATTTGTTGTAGTACCACATGGCAAAGGTGGTGACTGTGAACACCTGAACCAGCCTTCCTTTGTTGGATGGAAAGAAGGCTTTCAATGCAAAGCATATCACCTTAAGGTCAAACAAGTTGCTGTAGAGCTGACACTCTGCCAGAGATCAGATGCCTCTGATCACCTCTCACAGATGGCCGTCCCAACCCAGAAGGGACGCATTTGCCACCACTAAAGACTCTGGGTGTGGAAGGGAGAAGGGGTCTGCCGCTGACAAATCTTGGCTCATCAGCCACCACTGCAGGTCTTTTGTAGTTTCCTGGAATATCTGGACCAGGCCGGAGAGATTCCTCTGATTTTTAGTCCATTGCAAAATTGCAAAATCAGGTCCTAGTGCCGAGCCTGCATATGGCAACAGGCATGTTTTACCAGCTCCAGGCCATGAGGCCCACAAACCTCAAAATCAGTCTCACCGAAATCTAGGATAGAGGCTGTAACATTGGTATCATAATCTGAGTATCATGGAATCCCTGCTCTAAGGGATAATCACAAAATGGCACTGTGGCCAGAATGGCTCAGATAAAAGGAAGGATCTGAAAGGGAGTCAGTTGTGGCTCTGGTTCGTTGATAGAGAACCCCAGCGAATGCAGGAGGTCCACCATAGTATGGAAGTTGAAGACCACTGCCTAGGTGAGCCCACCTTCAACATCCAGTCATCTAGGTAGGGGAACACTGGAATCTCCAGCCTCCACAAATGCAGTGCAACCACCTATATCACCTTTATGCTGTGCTGGTGAGGTTGAAAGAGAGCATAGCGAATGGTCTGGACTTAGAAAGAATCTCCAGTAATGTCTGTGGGCTGGCAGGCTGGTAATACAGAAGTATGTGGCATCCAGTCCCTGGAAAGTCACAACCTGAGCCAGAGTGAGCATTTCCATCTTTTACTTTTACACAAAGTAGTTGAGAGGGTGCAGGTCTAGAATAGGATGGAGACACACAAAGGTAGTGGGAACAGCAATCACAATCTACTTCTGGTGGAAGCACCCTTTCAATGGCTCCTTTGGCCAGAAGAGCCAGTGCTTCCTGTCAAAAGTCTCAATGTGGTCCTCTGTCATCCAATCAAAGAATGGTGGCAAGGTCTGAGGTTTGTTGGAAAGAGTGAACATAACCTAGCTGGATAATCTGAAGCACCCATTTTCTCAACATTATTGTTTGCCATTGGGGCAAGTGGTGCTATATTTTCCTGCCAACCAGTTGCCCAGGATGTTGTGAGGGCATGTTAAAGAGGCTTTGGTTGCCGGAGGGGTAGCAGATTGGGGAGACCTCTGGCCTCGAGTCTCATGAGATTTGTGGGAGCCGCGTCTACAAACAGGCACGAAAGGACTGAGGCACCTATTGGCTGTGGTGGCCCAGGGTGAAATGATATGGCTGATCACTGCTACCATAGCCACGGAAGGTAGATTGCAATTGTTGTGGGGCCATGGTGCGCTCCAAAGACCTAAGGGTGGCCCTTCAATCATTAAAACACTCAAGCACTGAATCCACCTTGTCACTAAAAAGACAAGTGCCATCGAAGAATATGTCCATTAAGGATGACTGGACATCCCCCGAAAAGCCAGGCATGATGTCTAAGCATCACCTTAGGAGCAATGGCTCTGCCCAGTGAGCCAGTGGTACCCAATCAACAGTGAATGGGGCCTTTACTGCCTCTCTCTCAAAAGCTTGGGAGGGTAAGGCCCGGGCCTCCTACGAGACCACAGGCAGCACTTGTGCAATACAGTATGGGAATATTGGCCCAATAAGCATGCAATGTTCAGAGACTGCAATGCAAGGGTGGGGAAAGAGACAATTCTCTTCCCAAATGTATCAGGCCTCTTGGGTTTCCTATTCAGTGGTGTGGTAGGAGGCAGAGGCCTGGACCACCAGGTTCTAGGGGGTGGAGTGCTAGGTAAGGTAAGCTGGATTCCTGGGAGTGGGGAGATGGCAGTGGGAAATGGTTCTGTGCACAGGAGTGCTTGTGCAGGGCTTGGCCCAGACTTTGAGCAGGGCATCAGCGAGTGCTTTAATTAAGGGGATTAGGGATTCTGAGGAGGATACCCCTGGTGGAAGCATCTCTATCAAGATATTGGTGTTAACCTCCACTGTGGGAAGCATCAGACCCAAGACCTCAGCTACCCTCTGGACTACCATAGCAAAGGAAGCCCCTTCCTCCGTAGCCACTGTGGGAGGAGAAAGGCAACCAGTGTCTGGTGAGGCATCCAGAATGGTGGCATCAGCCAGTTCCTCACACCAGCTATTGTCGGCCATAGGCTCTTCTTGAGAGATCAGGATAACTGTAGGGATCCTTGGATCCCCTCCATTCCTTCTTTTCACAGGGCTTTGTAAGAAAATAAAACTCTGTTTCCAATGCAGACAGTCTGGGTCCGGTCAGCGTTGTGCTATGTTGGTCCAGGTTCATATCAGAGTCAGGAATCATGATGGGGTCGGCTGCGCCGGGAACTATGCCAGTGGAACTGACTATGGAGGAGGTTGGGAAGTCGTGACCAGGACCACAATGTAAAACTTTATTGTATGATTACTTAAAACCATTCCGTAAGTGCAAAACAACTGACTAAAATACACTGAGCAAATGACAGATATAAAAATTTATTCCTTTGCAGTACAGCGTCAGTTCATAAAAAAATGATTAGATGAAAAAATACGAATGGGAACAAACAGCTTCCCATATTAAGCTTCAAGTGGAAATGCCCTGTGCTGCTGTTTACCAGATCGACATTTTCTGGAGACCTGTCATTTAACAATGTCTTCATTAAGTTAATAAATTTACTGAATTTTGCTGGATTGATACAGTTTTCTTGAAAGAATAGAAGGCTTTGTTGCTCTTCAACAGTGCAGACACCAGGTTGAAAGATCGACCTCAGAAGCCTACATTGGGTGTTATACAATGATGAGAAACAGCATAACAGATGAGCCAGTGACTTGTTTTCTACAGACTGCATCATACCATACTGGTGAGAGATTTCCAGCTGACGTTCAACTCATATTGGGAGAGGGACTAACCTAACCCAAAGAATTAGTTTTAGACAGCGTTTGCCCAATGCTTAATGCAGGTATGGTTGTCTGGTCTAGGTTATGTAAGATGTTATTAGTGGAGCATGTATGCCCCTTCTACAGTAGTGCCTTCAGATTTCTCTTGAGAGGAGGCTTTGATGGCAGAATAAGACAATGAGTTCTTGGCCCAGTTTTCTATGGCCAGTTGTAGCTTTTCTACAGCTATGTTCAGATAGTTGTGCCACAGGTTGTTTCTCAGTGGTGAAAATTGTTTTTAATTCTGCGTTCTATGAATTCTCAGGGGCTGAAAATATCTGGAAAAGTATTTAGTCTGTGCGGCCATACATTCAAATTTTTACATTGCGAGATCAAACTCCAGTCTAATCCATGTGTTCTGCAGCCAGGAAGGATCCGGATTGACTAATGGATCCTGAGTGCCCAACTGACAGTGAGGGTGAATCCACTGGGCGAAATCCAGTTGGTGTCCCTCCCGGACCCATTCCCCAATGTTCCCCAGACTGGTCCAGCCACCCAAAAACTGAGGCGCATGGCCTCATAGAATCCACATGTTTGGATGGAGTTTAACCTGGGAAACTCGGGGAAGTGCAGAGCAAACCCCTGCTCCACGGAGGCAATGTGGGAGTTGGGCATCGATTTGTGGTGTTGTTCCTATGCCCAGTACGATGACTTGGACTAGCGTAGTGAAGTCGAAGAATGCTTCGACTTCTTGTGTGACTCACCTGAAGAAGTCCTGTATCGTGACAATGACCGGTCTTGTGACCTCCCTCATGTCCGGGATCTGGAGCAGTAAAACTTTGCATGTCAAGCAGCCCAGGCTTCATAGCTCGCCCATGGATAGCATTCAGGTGCACTGTCTTGCACCGGCTACAGGCACCAAAGGCACACCAAGTGGGGGTCCGTCCCGGACATTTGCCTGTAACAGACACAATAAGGTTTAAAACAAGGCGTTTTTTGTTTTTAGGAAACATAGTCCAAAAAGATGTGAAACAAAGGAACACTGATCATAAATTTTGAAAAACAGCTGTAAAAAAATTACTGAGGGTAGCTCGATCTGAATCTGTGCAATGGCGCAGAAAAGAAGGATCTGATGTCAGCATGCTAGGGTGATGCCTACATAGCCACCACATCTGTCACATCGGATGTGAATGAATCTACATGGAGCCGAACGACGTGGTGCACAATGGGACTGCTCAGAAATATTTCTGGATCCAGTCTGTTGCCTGTGGAATATTCTAAGTTAAGGAATCTGTGGCTAGAAGTCGCGATCAGACAGTAGCTTTCAGTAATGTTATGTTTGTAAATTCCTCATATTTAGTGGACTGAATGAATGGAAGATTTTCTAAAGGATATCCTGTTGATTTCAGGAAAGAAGCAGTGATAAGCAGGAAAATGATGGGTCTTTAGAAGCTTATGAAAGGTTTGGTAACCACTACCTGTGAGAAGATAATTTCACGCTTTGGGATAAACACTACGAAGTCCCAGCCTCCAAGGTGAGTTCTGCAATTGTTTGGGAATGCATGTTTCTAACAGGGAAGTAAGGCGTGACAAGAGAGGTTATGTGCCTGGTTGCGAGCCCATGAAGGGCTCTGTGGCAAAAACAAAGAGAGTTATACATACTATGTTTCTGAAAGGGCACCCAGTGCAGGAACCAAACATGGGCTGTAATCCTGGAACATGCTGACACCCATAATGAGGTAGGTCACCACATTTTGAATGCATTGTAGTCTTACCATTAGGTATGCTAGAAGATCATTGCAAAAGGAATATAGTAGTCCAGACCTGGGAGATCAAGGATCCAGGCACCAGATTTGCAGACTTAAACTCAGCAGTAATCCAGAAAGGAGAAGAACCACTTCTGATTAGGCGCTTTCACTCCAATATGGATGAGAGGGAAAAATAAAATTGAGTGTGGGCTGGTACTGCATGCTCCTGAAAGGTCGAGGAGAATCAGTGCAGCAATGGCGACCAAGCAGAGTGTCATATGGATGGGTTTTGTGACTAATACTAGGACAGTCTCTGTACTGACAGAGACAAAACCCTGATTGTGAGCAGTTGATTTTCTAGCCTTTCTGGGATCTTGAACTGTAAAGGAAGTTTAGAGGTACGCAGTACTGATAGGTCAGATGTAGGCTTCTTCACCAAAGATAGAACAAGGGCTTTTTCCAATCAGCAAGGACTACCCCTGATTCTAACAAAGTGTTGCATAGACTAGTCAGGACAGACGTCAAAACTTCAGTAAGCCTATATGCACAGGGATCCCAAAGCAATCTATTAAACTTCAAGAGAATTGAATGTATAGGAGCAAGAGCAAAAGGGTAGAGTGTAAGTGTGGAATTTGGGACCCTGACTATGAAGTAAAGAGTTTGGTGCCTGGTCAGAATCCTGTGAGAGAATTCACATTTTGTTTAAATCTAGTATTTGAAAAAAAGTCAGAGGGTTCTTGAGAGTGAGTGATGTTAGTATTTAGAGGAATTTCGATTAGCTAAGCTCTCATAAATAGTGAAGACTTCCATAATGGGGGTTAGAGGCAGACTCAATGTTGGTTCGATAGAAGAAGCATAGTGCTTGGTGAATAACGTGTAAAATTGCAGTGAGCTATTTTTATCAGAAAGCCTTAGTATTGTAGATGAGGTTCTCTCAAATTGCCAAGGTAGATATCAAGTGCAACACAAAGACACATTAAAGACACTTTCGATGCACAAGATGCCTGAAGATTTTAGACATATTTTCAATCCATTTAAGCCAATTTTGTATAACGTGTGACTGATATGTTGCCGACATGTGCAGATTTCCATTTCTGTGTAAACTAAGAATTGAATATTGGTAATTCCCTAATAGTTTATGGAATGATTTTCAAACTGTATCCCAAACCCTAGAGAGGAAGTGTTGAACTGATAGCACATCTGAAATATACACAAACTGAGTGCTGGAACAGGAGAAACAACCATTGACTGAAAGGCTTTATGGTGCAACAAGCCACCCAGTATGGTATGTTAGCAGAATCCCATTTAATGCAAGAGAATACTCCAAGCAAAAGGAATTATCAGGGGTGTTTAATCTTCAATGTCCACAGAGATAAACACAACAATGTACAAATTATTTTGTCCCCCTTCTATGTCAAGTAAAGGAATTGCAATTGCATGGCCTAGTAACATCTACTCCTTCACAAACATGGGTTAGGAACAGAGTGCATCCACCTATAGAAAACTTGAATAATTCCGAAATAGGCTCCATACACTTTAGTCTTGACCACTGTGGTGCCTTGAAAAGCCATGCAAAATATTTTCAACCTGACAATTAAGTTGTGCTAAAAAAGTTCTGTTGCTTTCTGTTCTTCTAAATGCGACGGGAAGAACTGAGTTCATAAGACCAGTGCTCACGCACATTAACATAAACATGTCTTTCTCTTCAGTTGTCTACCAGACCTACTCCTTGATCTCTTTATAAACTCTGTATTGTTTCCTGGGCACAGTTGGTGATCTTGGTCCATGGCATTGGTAATGGTTTGGCAGAATATTGGCTTCCTGGTTAGATTGTCTCCATAAGTGCTACTGGATTTAGTGTTCAGATACAGCTCAGCTACCAGGGCTTCCCAACAGAAACCTAGAAAAAATAAGATATGTTACTGATGTTTTTTTCTTATTTAAGTTGTCATACATTGATCATTTAGAGGTCTTACACATGTTTCCATTGCCCACCATAGTCTGTTGCCCTCTTACATTTACATACTGACTTACTAGCTTCTCCTCCAGGCAACAAAGTGTGAAACTGGCAATAAAAATCAGCTTGCTAATTCTATTAAGTACTGTGCGTTTTTTTATAGCCCCTCATCAATTTGCTACGGTGTCACAAAGTGTAGGTGAGCAGCATATGAAGATTCTTAATAAAACATATGGGAAGCTGCCGCCACTTGTTCTTCTTTTCTTGCTCTGTCGTGTTTGAGACCTCTAAGACTGATGGGAAAAGCAAGCTTGGCACAAAAATGGAACTCACCTGCATTTTAGGTATATTTAAGGCATGGTCTGGGCAAGTGTGTGGAGCTAGTACTCTCACAAAAGTAAACTAAATATCTGGTTGCTAACTTTGCCGCAATGTTGGTTTCAGTTAAAGTGATATGATCAACATGCAGTCTTTACCATAGACAATATAGAGGAACTAGTGGTGTAAGGTGCAGCTTGTAACTGGCCCCGAGTATGGTGCCAGAGAAAAATCAGTGTTACTCGCTACACTAAATATTATACTCTTAGTGACCCCTTTGGTCACATGCAAAGAGTGCTCTTGTTTTGCACAATCATGAAGATAGTAACCTTGAACTTAAAGAGCAGATGGATTAAAGCTTGCTTTGTGAGATGACCAAACTCCAAATACCTGAAGGTACTATTAAAGAGCTTTTTTGTGGGTACTTGTTAGGTGTATACTGATACACCACTTTTACCAGTAAAAAGGTGTTTTACTTGAGCATTGTAGCAGAACATTGCTTTTTTCCCCTTAAAGTAAATAAACCTGTATTAATGTTTCTAATCCCATCCACATAATTCATAAGAGTAGGGTGGGGCAAGTTGATTTCTCTATTTGACAAAGTAGAATTCTGGAGACTTGTGTGCCTTGGATAAGTAGATTAAAAAAATTCAGTACCCGTTATAACTATTTTAGAAACAATTCTAAACAAAGAGCTCACCAATCGCCACGTGCAGCAACTGCCACCTTTCTCACTAGCCTCTTCTTGTCATCCAGGGGTTTGGCCAAGGCACGAATCACTTTTTGCTTATAGGGCAGGAGCTAAAGACAATAAAGTAGAAGCACAATCAACAGCGGTGACAACTGAAAAAGTATATAAATGCAGTTAAACTTTCTAAAGCAACAGAATGGAATTACGTAAACAGTGCAGGTACAGTGATATTCCTGTTATTTCCAAATACACAGAAAAAACATCTGATTCAAGTAAAATCAACTAGCTAGTATCATTTATGTGGGTGATTTGAATGCTTTAGCAATGACTCATTACAGAAGATCCATTTTACACAGGTTGCCTGGGAAGACATACTAAACAGTAAACACAACATTCTATGGTCTAGGCTTTGTAGAATACCACTCATGTTAAGGATCAACACAGCAGGTGGTGGTCTTTTTCAGGAGTAGGACAGCCTGGTAACTTTTGAAGCTGCACAGGAAGTACTGTAGAATTATTTATGTTGTTTCGCCAGATGGAACATCTGCACTTAATAACTGGCCTCATCTTTAAGGAAAGTAGAAGCCTGCATGGAAGAGGAATGGCAGAGGAAATGTAATATTTTCTGGAATTCATTTAATGAGAAAGAGATGACATCATACAGACTGAGGAAGAGGAAGAACTGGATGCTCTGAAAGGGACTGGGGCTTTAAAGTCATGCCTGAATTTCTCAGTTTTGCCTGAAATGTATCATACAATTCTCTGTTACTTCTCCATATCGTAAGGGATTTATGAAGGTGGGACTGATTTGGAAGAACATCTGATGAGCTCATTTAATTTTTCTGGGCAGTACATGCTGTACAAGGTGGATGTTTTATTTACCATTGGTCAATCAATCAAAGCATTTATAAAGCACAGCACTATCACCCCTAAGGGTATCTGGGCGCTGAGGGTACAGTGCCTCTGTCGAAAAACCACGTCTTGAGTCTCCTTCTGAAGTCCGCCAGAGAGGGAGCTGTCCTGAGGTGGAGGGGCAGGCTGTTCCAGGTCTTGGCTGCTATGTAGAGGAAGGAGTGGCCTCCGCTGCGTCTGCGATGGATGTGGGAGTGTATGCGAGGTTTAGCGAGGCGGGCGTAGTTATCTTGCCTTGACATAGAAGGTTGATGTAGGACGGCCCTAGGTTGTGGAGAGACTTGTATGCGAGGATGAGGATTTTGAACTGGCATCTCTTCTGGACGGGGAGCTAGTGGAGGTTCCTGGGGTGTGGGGTGATGCTTGAGCGCTTGGGGAGGGTGAGGATGAGTCTGGCTGCCGTGTTCTGTAGAGTCTGGAGTCTTTTAAGTAGCTGGGAGGACACTCTGCCGTAGAATGCGTTGCCATAGTTGAAGCGACTGGTGACCAGGACATGCATGACTGTCTTTCTGGTGTCAGTAGGGATGCAGCTGAAGATTCGGCAGAGTTTACAAAGGATGTAGAAGCAGGAGGAGGCGACCAAGTTTATTTTGTTGATTCATGGGTAGTCGGCAGTCAAGAATGATTTGAGGTTTCATGCGTGGTCTGATGGAGAGGGCTGTGGTCTCATACAGAGGTGGTCTTCTCGAATATCAGGGCTTCTGTTAAGTCAGTATTTTTTTGAGGCAGCGTTTTTTCAGCCATGTTGCTAAGTTGATCGTGGCATTGCGGAAGTTGGCTTGGGTGTTGTGGGAGTCTTCAGTGAGTGAGAGGATTAGTTGAGTGTCATCGACATGGGAGACTGTATTGAATCCGAAGGATCTGAAAATGTCTGCGCGGGGGGTCATGTAGATGCTGAACAGGGCTGGGCTGAGGGAGGATCCTTGGGGTACGCCATAGGTGATGTTCTTGGGTGTAGAAGTGAAGGAAGGAAGGAAGGCGGATGCTCTGCAGAGAGATCGGTCGCTGGGGTCTGCAGAGGGTTTCTTTAGAAGGGGTATGACCTATGCGTTCTTCCATTCGTCCAAGAAGGTTCCTGTGGAGATGGAGGTGTTGAGGATGCTGGTTAGTTCTCTGCTAATAGTGTTGGAGCTGAGGTTGAAATACCGGTGGGGGCAGGGGTCGGCGATGCCCCAGAGTGGATGGATGACATGATGGCTGATGTGGTCTGTGTGGTAATCTGGGATCAGGAGGTTATCGTGTGGCTGGAGTTCGCTGCTTGAGAGATGTTGTGTAGGCTGGGGATGGAGGGTTAGGGGTCTAAATTGTTGTATATGGTTGTGATCTGGCAGTAGAAGTAGTCTGAGAGGGTGTCGCAAAGTTCCTGGGATGGGTGGTTGGAGGTTTCTGTGGCTATCAGGTTAGAGAATTCCTTGATGATTCTGAAGAGTTCTTTTGTGTGGTTGACTGCGGTGTCGATACGGTCAGTGACTGCTGCTCTTTTTGTTGCCTTGGTTCGGTGGTGGTAGTTGTTGAGAGCTCCCTTGTATGTGACTCTTGCAGGGGTCCTTGGTCACACACCATTGTTTCTCGACTCTGTGGCAGTTGCGTTTGGAGTTTCTGAGCTCCGGAGTGTCCTATCTCGCTAGGTTGGAGGTGTTGCTGGATTTAGCTGGTTTCAGCGGGGCAACTCTGTTGGTGAGAACTGATGTGAGAGTCCCAAGCACACAAAGGCTACTGGTCACTAATTTAGTCAATTGTGGCCTTTTACCACTGATGTCTGCGGCCTGATATACTGATGAAGCAAAAACTGGATAACATGTACACACCTTTAGCAGCTGCTCCTCATGATATCGAAGCAGAGCAATGAAAGGCTTAATCAGAGTGGTGGTCTGGTGTTGGAGACTCATAAATCAATGCAGCGCACATTTTTTTTTATTACAAACCTGTACTTTGTCTCAAACAGAGGGTTCTTTATTCCAACATCAATAGCACAATACCAGGATTCAGGAATTGAGTGTCACCGATTTAGGTATCTCCACACAATTTGTTTGCTAATCTGACACCTTTGGCTAATATAAATGCTTGAATTCCAATCTCTTACTAGGATCCCTCACTCTGTGTTACAAGCCAAACCCCCAAAGTGTCTCCTGGCTCATATGTAGAGATACCCATGGTGCATGAAGGGACTTATACTTTATTGCTGTGCCCTTGGTGCTAAGAATACAGCTGCAATTTCAGTGCAACCAGGAAAATTAGACTACTCCTTTTAGTTCATGAGTATCAGAGTTTTGATGGTTAATCTTGGAATGTTTTCCTCATCCTGTTGTCCTGGGCGCAAATCTGCACACTCTTAGAGCAGCTGGCTCCACCATCCACTCCCTCTCTCCGCTGACTGTTCCCGGCCATGACCTTTGCTCTGGCGGTCCACTCTGGAATCAGAAGCCTAAGTGATATTGATGGTGCGGACAGTGAACGCTAGTTTGTGGTCTGCAGAGTCCTTGATTGAAGATGCCATTGGTGTTAATCCCCGAGGCAGGGATTTCTGATTGGGCAGACTACCTGCCCAAACAGAAATCACAGATCCCACTTATTGTAGATTAGAAGCTGGGTCACGGACAAGTACATTTCCTGGAACTTCGCAGAGGGGTGTTAACTGGTTCAGCCCACAGGAGTCGGTAGCGCCTCCAACTGATCCTGTTCAAAGGTATCTCCTCCATATTTAACACAACTAGAAACCACAGCTCTGAATGTCACAGTTCATTCCCCCATTCCTCACTCAATGCCTTGTGCTCTGTCTTACACCTCTTGTAGAGAATGGCAAAGGGGCAGAGACTGTGATCACATTTCAAATGGGCGCTTGTCTCACTCTTACCTTCCACAGAAGCCTGGCTACTACAAAGACCATCAGGAATGTTCTAAGAACTACCTCCAATCTACATCCCCTGTATGGTAGGCTCTCTCCATTGTGACCAATCTTTTCACAAGAAATCTAAGATAGATTCCAGTGTCAATGCAGTCATATAGGTACACACACACTCTCTGTACTGATTCTACTACACCACACAAAGCCAGCATGCATGTGCCTGAAGACACACATGGATGGAAGATAATGGAAACACAGCTCTGGTAGACTTCCTTGTCGATTATGACTCTTCCAATGGCATATTATTTACAGCAGTGGCCAAAATATCTAATGGCATATTTTTACAGCAGTGGCCAAAATACTTATTTCATGAAGATCACTTCACTAGCTGCAGTTGGATGTCTTCTACATCTTTAGAAGTGTTTGTCCTATTCAAAAAGCAGTGATTCTAAAAAAAGCTGAATTTCCTTGATGAGAAACTGTTACCGTATGGGCTTGGCGTGTTACAAGATGCAAAGACAAGCAAGTTACATAACTTTCGTAACCCTTTTTCTGATGCACTATGTATTTGCCTGCAGTTTCCTCACTTGGAAGTGTCTCAAAGAGGCAAACTGGAGCTGACTTAATTCAAGCACTTTGTCCATTTGGCACTGGCACAACTGCAACATGGGATACAGATTTGCTAGATGTGAAACAGTGGCTCCATAAAGGTGACGCCCACACTGGTGCTGTCTGTTCCCCAAATCACCCCACTCAACAATAGTCAAGTCAAAAAGAAAGCACCAGGGTAATGAAATAATCAGGAAAACACGTACTGATTAATTAACAAACCCACAAAAGGGGGAGATGGAAGGAATTTGTAGGAAGAAAAAATGTGTCACATAAGACAAGTAATTTGTACTCGTAAAGGATACTAAGTTATGCAGATTTCTGATCTAGAAAGCATGTGTTCACAATCACCACAAAGGGAAAAAGCTGACTAGTCTCAGTTGAGGAGGACAAGTAAATATTGTATCAAATATACTACTCACTAAACTAAGATTCACTCCCTGTATCAATATAGAGAGGCAGATTTATCAATATTTGATGCAACGCAGCAAGACAACCTGCTGCTCTGCATCAAATGAAGAAGGTAACAATGTGCCACATCTACTAAGATATGGCACATTCTTGCTTCCTCCCTGCACTGACGCACTATGTGCTGCCTAGAGGCTACAGGCACCCTTACACCATTGTGCCTGCGTTGCAGGCAGGATTGTTTTGTGGAGGAAGGGACACCTACCTACACCAAACCAATCCTTAGAGTAGCTATTTCCTCTTTTTAAGAGTGTTGCAAGATGCAGAACACTTAGAAAGAGGAAATAATTAGGAGAAAATATTTCTCCTTGTTGCGCCTCTATCAGGAAGGCGTACAATTTTCACCCATTCCCAGGCTTAATTGTCTTGGTAAATCTCAGAAAGCGCCGAAGTGCGTGGGTGGAAACACCCACGCTCCACCCATGTAACACCTACCTGCTGAAGAGTAATGCAAGACAGCAACTTGTGCTGTCTTACGTTACAATGGATATACCAAGCCACACAGGGCCATACAAGGTGGCTTTGTGTGGCTTGGTAAATCTGACTTTAGGATTGCGTTGCCCTTGCATCCACTTCCTGGTAAATATGTGGAGAAAACGAGTGATCCTGTCTCCCACCGAGAATTCACGTGCCACTAAGGACAGAATAAAGTGACTTGGGGGGGGTGCTAGCGGAGGGGCTGGGGACTGGGTAGTTTGTTGCTCCTGCTATCCTGGTCGTTGTCGACTGGATCCTCTACTTTGACACCGTGGTGCCTGATGTGAGAGATGTGGGCCCTAACACTCCCTGAAGGTAAAACCTCGAAGGATGCCTCAAAAGGGGAGAAATTATTGGGAATACTGCCTTGTGTCTGTCGAAAGAGGAAGCATGCATTAACTCTACACTCTTTGAAACACTCACATGGAGTGAGCCTTCTTGCCAAAGACATTAGGCCCATTAAAAGGCACATCCATGAGTGATGCTGAACATCACTTGACAAGCTCATGGATCTTATCCCCACATGACACCGGAGCATTACGCTAGTGTTAACTGCTCTGCCTAAACAGTCTGCTATGTCTAGGTCTTACCGGATTACATACTTGGCTGCATCCTGGACATCTTGCAATCTGGTCTGTGCCAAATTTGTGCAAAATTCTAATGAGACTGCAAGTAAAATCTCCGTAACACTCTCCCATAATGCATGAGGGTACCTTCCAAGAAAACAGCAAGCCTTTTCTGTTCTGAAAACATCCTCTTTCTAAATGCCAAAAGCCTTTTTTGTCCTTCCGTCCAGAGGAGAAAGGCAGGGTCATCCAGCGCAGGTCTGTGTCTCCTGACTGTTTACGGGTAAGCAGAGCAGAGTTTGGTGCAAGGTCCCATGAATCTGTCCATCAGGGTCTCATTCAATGGCATTAAGTCAGATGAGAATTGTCCAGGTTGTAACACTTCCTTGAGGGTGCTGGTTTTTACCTCAATGGAAGGCAATTGTACATCCAAGCTTTCAGCTTCCTGTCTAATTACCATAGGAAAAGAAACAAACTCTTCCACGGAAGGGCCGGTTGGGGAAGACCAGTCTCTGTCAGTGGAAGTATCCAGCCCACTGCCCTCTTTTAGGTCCATATAAAAATGTCTTCATATTGTGGGGAGAATTTGTCCCCATAATCACAGAAAGGTGGTTGGCCCTGAGTTGAATATGAATTTTGTTTAGAGCACTGGAGGGTAGCTCCTAGGCAAGTGCATTATTGCAGTCAGAATGTGTGGGGGCCGGTCGCATATGGTGCATGGCTTCAGCCAATGTAGATGCTGATTTGGGTTGGAGCTGAATAGGACTATTGGAGCATCATAAGTGCTAGTATTGACGCAGCAGGAACTGGCATGGTTTGTGGTGTTGGGTGCAGACTCTGCTCCAGAGTTGGGGTTGAACCTGAGGCAGGCACAGACAGCGCAGACATGCCGGCAACCAGAGTGCAGACTCCAACATTTCCAATGGGCCAGAAGTCATGCAAAAGGGAGCCAGTGGGTGGCGAAGAAGCAGAGCATGTTCTCCTTAATTCCTCAATCTGTTGCGGACTTGGAAATTCAGAGTGCATTGGAACCAGTTGTGGACTAGGGTCCTGAGTAGGGCACCGGGAACGAGACTGCTGGACACCCAGACATCCTCATGACTTCTCACAAGCAGAGTAGCAAGGATGGGAGGAGGTCCACTTTCTGCGTTTCTTTTTTGACTCTGACTTACCTGAAGATGTGATGTGGAACGAGACGAAGACTGGTTGCGAAACTGATCAGAGAGCAGGAACGTGTCCTCTACGTTGGCCAGGGTCGGCCTTTATGCAATTTTCTACGGTGTTCAGAGTCTTACAGCTTCGCTTTGCATCCCGGATCACCTTCAGGTACATCATGGCACACTCTTCGCACAGTTTATAGTTGTGGCTCTATCCGAAATACCTTAGACACACATTATGGAGATCAATCACAGACATTTGTTTTGCGACAGCCCCTACATGTCTTCAACCCTTGTAGTTTTTACAAGGGTAAATATACCCTTACACACTGGCGGAGGAATTTGGAGAAGAAAACATGGCATATGACAAGAACAAGTAGGAGCTAACTTGGAATGTTTTAAAATTTAGAAATCTGTGGTTAAAAGGATCCTTCAGAAATTCTAAACACGGCAGTTACAAGATGATTAAAGATTTATCAGTTAGTGTTGGAACATACAGAGGAAGATATTGATTTATGTTGGAAACCTACGACAGCCAATAAATATATCTTTAATTTATAGATATTGACAGTGCT
Source organism: Pleurodeles waltl (assembly GCF_031143425.1). Lineage (NCBI taxonomy): Eukaryota > Metazoa > Chordata > Amphibia > Caudata > Salamandridae > Pleurodeles > Pleurodeles waltl. Next base: position 863,222,083 of record NC_090445.1, read on the forward strand.
AAACTTAGAGAAGAAACAAGGTTACGCTGTGGTTGATTCTTAGATTTCTTGTAAGGTGAAATGTTCAGTAACAGCTGCCTGGAAGAAGATGAGGACAGAAACAAAATGCATTTCAATTGGGAGAGAGTTGCAATACAGTGGTTCGAGCAAATAAAAGTACAAGTATCTGGATACCGCAAATGGATGTTTTGTAATTACCAGGATACTAAGGATGCCAGAAGGCAGGTTATGTTTTAGCGCGTATCAACTTAGGACTGAAGAACATTAGTTCACAGAGGAAATATTTATAGCTTGGACCACCAGGATCAATAAGCTTGTAGAGAGTTCTATTGTACGCTGACTGCCAAGCGACTTGGTAAAGGTGGTCAGAGGTGTTCGGGATGTTCGGAAAGTGTCTTTGGGGCAAAATATACGTCTTTCTCCAATGTGGTAAAAGACTGCAAGGGAGACACACGAATACTATTCCAAATGCGGAGTTTGCAGCAGACAAGTGAGAATATCAGTGTCTTGGCTCAGTTGAAGGATATTAATAGCCACATTTTTTGAAAGGTCAGCAACTGAGATCTGGATGATGTAGGTCATGAATGTGTCCATGTTCTTAAAAGTATTAAAGGGGACTCTGAGGATTTGAGCTCAGGATGTAGGAAGTAGGATATATCGAGAAAAGTGTAGTTCAACATAAGTCATCTGATATTCATCCAATGACAGATGGCTGTGAGGCAGGTAGAGATCTTTGTTTGAAGGGATGGCCCAAGACTAGGACTTCAGGGAAACCAACTTATAGATGAGAGAGTGTGGTGAGTGTGGAGTGCCAACAGACTAGAAAGAACAATCAGAAAATTAGGATGAAAGGCAGTTTAATGCCAAGTTTATGATAACAATATTGAACTGTGTGAACAGTAGAGTGGAGAGATCTACAGTGTCAAATGTGGCTAAGTGATGGAGAAGTATGAGGATAGGAGACAAGTATATTATGATGGGCAAGGGAAGGACACATAGGAGACTGGTGTTTCTTTTAAAGGGACAGTATAAAGACTGGACTGAAGAAGGCCAACCTCACAATAAGTAGTGAAGTACTGGGGCAAATAAACATCAATTGTTCAAGAAATTAAGAGAAAAGGGGGTAGAGAAACAGGACAGTTAGTAGGAATTGAAGGGGCTGTGCCATTTTGTTTTAGTATAGAAAGGACTACTGCAGAGCAAGGTAGGCATATGTCTGTGTTAATGAAGCTATTGGATAAGATAGTACATAACAGACAGAGAATAGAATTTAATGATTTGGGACTGAAGTGGTCAGATGTTGTGCACAATGAAGTGACAGCTTTGGGTATGGATTTTAATTCAGCAGGAGACAAATGCAAGAGATCAGAAAGCTTGATGGTTATACTGGAAAGGCTAAGACAGCATGCGTAGGTTGAGTGCTGGTGGGTTAATTCTAATGCAAGAAACTGTGAAAGAGAAGATGGGTGAATGTAGTTGTTTCAATCACAGAGGAAGGGGGCCATGGTTTGGCTGTAACAGCAGCACTGGCAGTGTAGGAGATGCGGTTGAAATGGACCACAAGGCTTAAGTTGATGTGAGGTCAAGGTGGTGTTAATAAATTTCGAGTCTGAGCCTGTGTTCTTAGCTGTTTGCCTGTTTACCACAGGTGCAAAATGAGTTCCCCCCACAAATTGTTCGATGGATCCATAAGAGCCTCAGTGAATGCAAGGAGAGGGGTCTTCTGCATGCTCAGCTGGTCATAAAATTCCAGTAAAATGTCTTGCTTTTACCATTGCTGACGAATGCTGCACGCCCAATGCTTCTGTTGGCTGTGATGTAGTGCAAGTGCTATTTAAAATTTCATGAAAAGCACCAATAGGATAGTGTTTCTATTGTGTTAGCCCCCCTCTGAGTAGTACTCCGACAAGCCCAAAGTCTGAGCCGGAGCCACACACCTGCACAAACCCAGACGCCACCTGGGTGGTCTCAGAGTAAGACCGCAGCCCACCAACTCCTGGAGAAACTCAAACATCTTTATATGGTATAATGAGACTCCTCTAATACTGAAATTGGCTCCATGGGCATTTCTGATGCCTCAAAAAATTGTGGGGCAACGGTGCTCATCTACCTTGCAATTACAAGAGGAAGATGGCCCTTGATCCTTGTATTTTCTCTTCTTGGAATGGTGCAAGGAAGACTTGGCACTCAAAGATGAAAGCCATTGTGATGGAGCCGACCGACTCAAATTTAGACTTAGATGGCTTCTCCTTTGTGTGAAGAGCTGTATAATATTCAGTCTCAGTTTCCCTAAAGCGGTCAGAATTCAATTTGAACCAAAGATGCAAAATTCCAAATCAAACCTAGGACCCAAAAGAAATAAGGCATTAAGATCAGAATCCAACATTTGTATTTTGAATTTCAAGATGGATTAAAACTGGAGGACTTAAAAAGAAACATGCAGAGGATCAACAAAAGCAAAACCAATTAACAAAAATGCAAAAAATGGATGAAAAATATATTGATAAATACCGTTTGGTCAGACTGTGAATTCTGGTATCTGAGAAACTAAGGAACCGCTGTCACTGCTGCAGGCGTTGTTGCATGACTTACGGCAAGGATGTCCTAGCAGGTTCAGAGATTTGCAGCAGTAGCAGTACCATCTAGAGGGATTAACTACTTAAAGTTTTCAGGATTTACTGCGATGCTTAGAGATTCTTCTAGCTGGTAACTGTACACTAATAAGTATCAATTGGAACAAGGAATAGCACGTAACTAAAGCATGTGTAACAGGGGTGCAATTAATAGTATGTAACAATAACGGTTTGCACACGGCCGCCTGTTGCAGTTTGAATGACAGAATAACGGCATTTGTATAATGTGTGGCTAGGTAATTAATCTGTGTGCTTCTTGCAAAACACGTTACGGCTATAAGAGAACATGGGTTAACGTGTTCAACAAAAAAGGGTGTCAAGGAACTGTTCACTAGTTGTGGAAGTGGTTCTAATTTCTTTGTCAAATGACTACATGGAGTCTTAGGCTTTGACTACGAAGAGATGAAGTCAGAAACTGAACCCTCAAATGTTTGCATCAACAACTACTATCAAAGCAGCTGGGTCATTTATAGCAGGTTCCCAAGAGATCACATCAGGCAGCATAGGTAACTGAAAGCATGGCAAATAAAAACCTTGAAACAAAGCCACAGGATTAGAGGGGGATTTTATAGCTCAGCATAAACAGCAGTTTTCTTAGACCACCACATAGTTCAATCACTTTGAGGGGATGGAATATAGATGGCCAGCAGTACTGTACAAATAAATACATTACAAATTATGTTTCAGGTATTTGTATATACTACGAGAGGCAGGAGGGCTAGATACAGGATCCAGGGATATCAACAGGTGAAGGCATTGGTGGCCTCCCCTCCATAAAGCCTGTGGATAAGGATATCTGGCAATACAGCAAATAAGATTTAAGAATGATGTTATAAAGAAACAAAAAAGTAAATGGTGAATGCGGCAAAGGTTTGCTGTGAATCGAAACAAAGCTTGTCTTAAAAATAAACACGAAAATAATCTTCTATACAGACAGAGTAAATTGATCTAAAGTAAATGACAAAATCAGAATAAGGGTGAGGTCCAGATGTTGATGGTCCCAAAATGATTGTTCCATCATTAATGCAGAACTAATTTATGTGCAGACACAACATACCACACATGGAAGCAGATAAACATTGCCTTTGCACACAATCTGAACTTGCAGGCGAAGGAACTACTTACACTAGTAAAAGGTTTCTGAAAGCGGCTGGTGAAGTTTGTGAGTGGTGGGGCTGGGCTTCGTCCTAGGGGTGGGGGAGAGAGGGCAGTGTGGCACAGCATTTTTTGGGGAGCTTAGTCGCCGTTTCCTGTGCAAATCTAATTTAACAAAAATGGGATAAAAAGCTGCATTTTCAAGCTCCATTTTTTTTAAATAAAAGGAATACGTTTCATAAGCCTGGCTTGTTAGGCAAGCCTGATTTCCTTCTGTCTTGATGTGTGCAGCTGTCAAGAAGTTTTAGGGTTAGTTTCTCTCTCACATATTGCTGACTGATTTTTAATGAGTATTTTTCCAGCCTGCCCGAAGTTCGAGTATACCATGTTCTTCTTCCTGTCAATCACAACCTCAAGTTTGAAAGTTCTTTTATATAAAGATAGTGCTGCAGGCTTGATGCATTGTTTATTTGTATATGGATCTCAACACAAAGCCATGCGAGATGAACTATAATTCCAGTTAATTTGATAGTGAAAATAATAAACCAATCATTTCCAAATGCTATTGTGTGTAGCAGAAGTAGCCTTTGTAAGTTTGAGTACAATGCCAGCAAGGGTTGATTCACAGACATTACATGCCCCTAGCAGTTGTCACCTAATTAACTGAATACAGCAGAAAACACAATGCTGTAGTATCACCTACATTTCTGCCTGGACCTAAACTTGACAAAAATGTATCCAGGTGGCTGAAATATACGCCAGGAAGATTCAACCAATCTACTTCTTTGTCCTCCAGCAATCTCTACAAACAAAACTACAAATCCCAGAATGCAACTTTGCTGTCGACTAAAAATAATGTGCAACTAGCTGCAGGTGTCTCACAATCCTTTCTGAAATGTGTCTCATTACTGTAGAAAAGTGTCACTAAACCATTTGAATGTCACACGCAAACGGCAAATGCACTCAAAACATGGACATGTCACAAGCAGTATGGGAGCTTGGCAGCTCTGATGACATACAGTTACAAAACCACACACCACACCACCCACCTACAGCACAATGAAGGCCCTGTAACCAAGTGTGTGCCTGCACGGACACAGTGGGCTATATACCCAGCAGAGGCGCTGCCAGGCACACCGGGCACCCACACAGTGTATTTGTTTGACAGGTCTGTCTACACTGAAACTCGCCCCTTTATTCCCATTGCACTGTACATAATATTCAGACCCAGGATAACAATGACCTTCCCTCGCCTTAAACAACAACACATGCACTTAACGAACACAAACAAGCAATTAGCCAACATCCTTTGTTGTTTGCTTTGGTGCTTTTTTCATTTGCCACGGTGTGTCTGATTGAAATCCTCCATGACGTGTGTTTGGTTCTGCACTGGTGTTTCTGTTTTCATTTACTTTTAAAATGATCTGGCGTTGGCGCGTCTAGTCCACAGAAGTGGCTTATCATTATGAATGCGGAGGTTCACATTAGGGGGGATGCGGGCATACGTGCATATGTATATTAAAAAAACATGTAATACATGGACTTGGTGAATCATGACAGACTGCAGCACAACTAGGCTCTCTGTGCCCCAACTTAATCTATATACCCCGGCCTGGCATGTGGAAACAAAATAGTGGATGAACATCAGTGGGGCCATTTTAAACATATAGGCGCGAGCTAGCAGGGACCGAAACCCTGTAACAGCCACGTGTGTGAGTGCATAGGGCTCCTCAGCCTCGTGTGAAATCATGCATGATATGCATGCATACTCCTGCCATTGCTTTGTTTGAATTGCAGTGATTTCTAATTGGATTTGCCATATTTAGAACGCCTGCTACTCCTGGGGAGTTTGAAAGATTATCATAGGCAGTGACACATGATCATTTTGCAATTGGACATAAACAATGTAGGGCGTAGTGGGTGAAAGTTAGATGCATGCATGTTGAAACTCGGGGCAATTTTTCACAATAATTGCACCGCACATTTCGCTGGATACACTGGCCTACAGAGTTTTTCCTTTGGCGCATACAAAAAGACATTTAATTTACATTCCACCAAATGCAACTTCAAACTCACTTTTTTAAGCAAACATAATAAAGTGATGTTGCGCTCATATAAAACCCAATTTACTCGTTAACAGCATGTGCACTTATTAGCACCGATAATTGCAACTCTGAACTTGTTAAAGCACAAGAAGAAATGTTTTAAAATAGTACCAAGTTTCGACAGAAAATGCACAGTCCTTTTGAAGAATGCACTTTTCCATAATATGCCATTGCTTACAGGGACCCCATCATTTCACATGCATCTGCCCTCTGCCTGTACGCATAGTAATAAGTGGCTCAAGTCTCGTTTTATATTCATATTCCACTCCTGAGGCAAAATGCTCCCCTGGCCCCAAGGCCTGCTGCTGCACTACACTCCTGCGTACAATGGCCCAATTACAACTACGCAAGTGAGCCTAGGCCCGGCAGCTATTAATTTATTTTTTATGACCCTTACCTGGTGAACTGCCGAATGCTGGCCTGACTCCTTTACATATGTCAAGGCGGCACTGCAGTAAATCATAGATCTATCGGAACCTACACACGGCATGCACTGTTACTAAAATGGCTCAAGCGTGGGAGCACTGGCAGTCTCAGACACCACTCAAGTAGAGTGTGCGCAGACTCGATTTTATGGCTTCCCGTTCGCCACACCCTTTCCCAACTTGTCACGTGGGGTCCCACCCACACCCTGTAACAAGTTAGGAAAGGGTGGAGTGACAATACCCTCCACCCTCTGATTGATGTGGAGTGTAAGCCCTACAGGGCTTGCATTAAAAACGCCCAGGGCTAACTTCACCACAACGTCATCAGTGGGTGGAGACTGGGCCTCAATGCTAGGTCTTTGCCGAGCTGATGACATCACAGCCCTCAGGGCTGTGAGACTGTCAGCCTGGCAAATACTTAGTCTTTAGTTCCGCTGGGAGAGCAGGTAAAGTAATGTGTCAGTCACGTGGGGCAGACAGTGCTGTGCTCCCCGTTCTTTAAAGTTATAAGAGGGTTTTTTTTTTTGTATTAAAAACATATAATATTGGAATGATTGCTTTCTTTTAACTTTGACTATACAGGGGGCGGAGCCCCGACGCCCGTGCACAGAAACCGCCACTGTCTGAAAGTGAGTTCTATTGCCACAAGTCGCCACAATAATGACTATATCTGCAAGGCTATCCAAGAGTACCAGTATTACTCTACTGAAGCAATGGTAATCACAACCATTTATTTTTCTCGAATAAGCAACTTACCAGATGGGTTGGAAGTTTGCTTACAGCATGAACACACTGTAATGCAGCAATCCGGACGGCCTGCAAGGAGACAAATATCCAAACCAGCATTAAAATGTATCCTATTTTACATAAATTCAATATTTTTTTTTCAATTGATCGCCTGTATTTGCCATGGCCAGCTCAAAACACTAACACCAAAGAAGAAGCGCTCAGTTGAATTGAAAACTATAAGTCGGTAGCAAGATGTCGACTATCCAGAAGTTAGATGATTGGGGTGGTTTGGAAATGATGTGCGAGTGAACCTTAGTACAAAGGTATGAGGACAGTTTCCCGTTTTCAGTTTCTATGTGTTGTGAATTCCGGTGATGTTTTCTTTAGTATTTTCAGGATTTGCAAAAATAATTGGTTGCGAGTGTTTACCTTTCAGTGTAGTAAAACAACCAGAAGTGTTTTCAGTGCTTCTACTTGATAATTATAACTTCTTTCCTTACCTGGCCAAAAGTATTGTCAATGTCATCTTTCCTGCTCCTCGCTCCCTTACTCACATCTCTTTCTTTTAACTTACTCTCTCTTTTAACTGTCTTATTGCTCTCACCTTTCTTCCGGTCTCATTCCCCACGATTTAAACTGCTCTTCGCAGCAGACCAGCCACATCCAAGGACGTGCATGGCAGGAGACATGTTTGCTACTCATTAAGACTTGATTAAGGTAAATAAATAGTTAATTGTAGGCACATAACACAACCTCTGTAGGTCAGTGCCATTACGCTGAAGAAGAGAGCAACAGAGAGAAGTTGTTCTACTTATCACATTAGGTATATGTTGTGGTGTGCTCGGTGCTCCATTACTGCGAGCCAGTGTTACCTTGCCCTGTTCTTTGACTCGACACCAAGAAAGCAGAGGACTGATTATATTATGGTCTGAGATCATTCCTGTTCTCTCGTCATACGGGAGAAGCATACTGCTGGCAGCATGACGTCTGGTGATAGGCAACTGTAATGCTGCAAGAAAAAACAATTCGAGGTGATAAGGAAACATTGTGACCTGCAGGTGGCCTTAGGTCGTTTGACTGAGCATATCACACATGAATCAACTAAGACTACTGCAACACAGGAGGTGAACTGGCAAATGCAGGAAGACGACGACAGCAATGTCTGTGTGCGTCTTCTCTCCTCACGTTTACTTAACATTGTTGGGCCATGTTTGAGGAATATTGTTAGCGTGAGGACTGCTAAGCACTGATTTCTGCCAGACACGTGGGCCGACATGTTTCTGAATGAAGTGCAGACACTGCTGCAGTCCTGCCGGGAGTGTGCGAGAGTGGAACAAACAGTTCTAGTGTTTTCTGTCTTGTGAGGAACGGGGAAACAGCTCGACATTGACAAAAACATGAAGTTCTGCCACAGCGGTTTCTACCAGTGACGTTGTCGTGTGTCAAGCCTTTTTTTGGCACTATCACAATCAAGATTAATTTTGATTTTGGAAGTAGTAGAAGTGAATGTTCAACTTTATAATCCTTGAGAGGTACAATGAATGTGTTTTGTCCTAATGCGCCTAAGTGTTCCATGCACCTTTTTTTAGCTTAGATTATACTGTGTGCAGCAGATACATTAACTTGGTGAAAGTAAAAGTTAGAACATAAGCAGCAGACAACACAGTTGAGAAACAGGGCAGAATTGTTTCAAAACTTTCAAGCTACATTGACTGCGGCTTGCAGACTAACTTGTAGAATTTCTGAATTAATGCATTTGCTTTAGACACCTTAATTTCATTAAACGTCTACTTGGAACCCTTCTGAGACAATGTATGGGCACTGAAGATAACATACTGCCCCGGTCCTTCCATGTGACAGCTTGCAACCCGTACAGGCTTTTCTGCACATCACAATGTAGGTCAAGAACAGACGTATTGGGTGCAGCTATTTTTATGAGGATATTAATTCTTGAGGCATCCGTATACACAATACATGTGACTTCTGCTGCCACCATCTTGATACCTGAAATCTTAAAAAACAAAACAGTTCAACTTTCAGTGAAGGAAGGTGGCATGATGGACATGCTGTGTGCCCTGAAATAAGTCAGAGCTCAGAATTCAGCTCCGAACATACTAGCCACCACAAAGCAGCATGTGAGAACAGAGTTAATGCAAATAAGGCAAGACAAGCTCCCAAAATCGCAGGATTGGAAAGAGAAATTAGGTTCTGGGCCACAGACCTTGGAAGCAGTCACAAATACATATTGGGTGGTTTACCAGTGGCCGCGTGGGTCATAACAAAAGCATCCAACACAGAAAAGTGCTTGAAGATGGGTGCACGTCCACTGATTCTACACCGGAGGGCCCAGAAGCAGATTAAATGCAGAAAACATAGGAAGCATTTAATGCTAAGATTTGCAATTTTATACAGCGCAGAAATGGCCCGAAGGCATCAGAACGCTTTAAAACCCACAGAACTTGGATGTTTACATCACTGTATGTGTATACAGGAGTTAACACAAGAGAGAGTTACAACAAAAGAGCAGAGAACATGAACAGTTAAACAAAGGCAGATCATGGTGCATTGGAGAAAGTAAATAAGGATGGTCGAGGGTGAATTAACCAAGATGTCTGTCAAATAGGGGGAGCCTGAGGACCTTTTTGAAGGTTGCTAGGCAGGTGGTTAGACGGAGTGAGGGAGGCAGGGAGTTTCAGAGTCTAGTGGCGCTGTCAGAGAAGGACTGCTTTATGTATCATTCTTCCCTGAAGGCATGGGGCTCCAAGAGCAGAGATTGGGCATTTCTGGAACACCTATTTGCTCCAGAGATTTTCAGTTTCTCGTTTAGATAATATCTTTGAATTTGAGTCTTGTTCTGCAGGGAATAAGTGCACTTCTCTTAGAGGGTTTGGGTTAAGTAACTTGGTCCCTATTGTTAAAATATGGATAAGTGCTTGCCTTGTGCATCTTTTAGAATTTGTTAGTGGTGCCAAACATTGGTCCATGAGGGATGGCGCCATGGCAGACTTTCTAGATAACAAATGTTTATGCAAATTATTCCCATTGAGATTTAGTGTATCCACATTTACCCAATGAAGTTATCTTACAAATATTTTTGGAGTAACAAAACCTGGTTTGATTGGCAGAGTAGGCACCATGGCATGGAGATGGGAAACAAAGTATGGAAGAATATGATTTGCTAGTTTCAGGGGGAAGAACGTCCCTCTGATGATTGGACTGATCTGCAAGTCCCAGGTTGCTCTGTACACCTAGCCTTTCTGCACTGGTTATAACCGTTGAATAAGGTGACGGCGGGAAGAGAGGTTGTGACATTTCTCAAGGTGCTAGAAACGTAAGCATATGATTCAAGCGTAACCACAGATCAGCAAAGGAGTGAAGATTAACAAGAAGATTGTCCTCAGACAGAAGGTGTTGGTGATGGGGATGAAGATAACGCTCTAAGGGGAAGACTTTGAAGTCCTAAACGGGGCAGATGAGAGGGTTCTCGGACACTTACAGGAAAAAAAGAGTAAAGTGAGGGTAACACTACCTGCCATGGAGGAGGTCAGTTGAGATAAACTAGATTTCTTCTGTGAAAAAGAAATGAGGTTGTTTAGATGGTGGAAGAATAGCCCTTGTTTAAGGTTATGAGGAAAGTCTAGAGCTTTACTCTAGGCTCGAAGATTACAGCATGGATGTAAAGTGTAGGGTGTTATTCAGAAGAGTGATCTGCTTGCTGGTAATTAAAGAAGGTGAGTGGGGTCAAGGTGATGTGGAAATGCAGACGAGAAAGGCCTATGGTGACTGGTACAGAAAACATTTAGTGGGTTAGAGCCAATGGTATACTGTATTGCCTATGGCACATTTACATGTGAAGTACAAGTTGCATCTTCAGCAGCAGAAGGCAGGAGTTGGGTACTCCCAGATATAAGAAGGGAGGCTCAAGATAATATGCAGCTGTACTTAGGCGACATTCATTTTGTATACAGAAAAAATCACAATGCTTAGTTGGGCTACAATTATTGCAACAGTACTATTTCTACAACGGAGACAAACAAGTTACAGTACCACCCTTTTAGGAGGATCCTCCATCTAACTACAATAGTTACATTTTGAATGTTCCTAGGCAACAGGCTAGTGACATTGGACTCTGTGGCGAGTCTGTCCCACCTCTGAAAACAAGGAGCAGCATATAGGCACCTCCCCCCCATGCACTGATGTCAGTTTATCAACATACAATTTTGTCATCTTCAGAGACAGATCAACTGTCAAATTATGACACTCACAGTGTGCAAGGTCTAGCTTTGAACCTCAACCTACAGGAGGTCCACTCAGTGGATTTGGCAGGCGGGCAGTGAGGAATCTTTAATTAGAGTATCTACCAGAAAGACTTACAGAAGGTATGCAGCATGTGCTTCTAATACTTGTAACCACAAATTTCTCACACCTTGAATCAATACTAATGCAGACTCTCCCCCAGTACTGGTGGATATGAGAAGTGAACTTCACACCAGGAAGTCCTGCAGGACCAAACAGGCAAAATGATCCTCCCTCCAGACCTGATAATCGATTCAGAAGTGCATGATTAAGGTATGGACAGATGTCCCTGTAGCAACTTGGCAGATGTTGAACTCTGGAATGTCACTAGCCAGGGCCGTAGTCACAGACTTTGGATGAGTGGAATGAGCTTGAAGGCCCTGATGAAGCTCCTATGTAACAAGAGCATAACACAAGAAAAGGACAGCCCACCTCTATAAGGTCAGTTTCTGGACTGTCTTTCCTTTCTTTGCACTTGTGAATCCAACAAAAAGTTGATCGCACACCCAGTGCTTCTTAGTCCTATCAATGTAGAAATTAAGGGCCTACTGAAGATCCTGTCCTCCTCCTTGGAAGAATGTTGCAGATTACAAAAAAAAACAGAAAGAGTTATGAAAGGCCATACATGAAAAGGAAACAGAACTTTCTGGAGAACAAATGCACCACTTATAGGAGAACTAATGATTGAGCATGAAGCAGCAACTTGTTGAGGGAAAAGGTTGTCTAAGGCAGCTGATCAGAAAACCCATCCAATTCACAAATGCGATGTGTAGAAGTGATGGCAATGATAAACAAATGTCGCCAGAGTTGAAAGTCTCAGGGTGCAACTGGACAGAGGCTCAAACCATGCACACATCAAAAAGGTAAGGACTAAACTAAGGCCCCTTTAAGAACTGCATCACAATGGCTGACTTGAATAAAGAAAAGCTGACCACGTAAAGAAGGAAAGGCTAAAAGGGCTGATAAATAACCTTTAGCTGTGCCCATGGCAAAACTTTGCCTGCTCAAAGACCAAACAAACAACAGAATATCAGACAACTTGGTTTGATGAGGACTGATATGCATGTCCCCCACACCAGGTGATGAACTTAGACCAGTGGCCAGAGTGGAAGAATGTTGTGGATGGATGGCGAGCTGCCACATCCGGAGCGAGATCAAAGACACTTACTTGGTTCCACTCAATCTAAATGCACAGATATTTAGATGAACTATCTTCAGGTGCAGAACTCTGCTCTCCTGCTGGAACAACAAGTCCTCCCGAAGAGGCAGTCAAAGTGGAGGGCAGATGCTCAGATCCATCCAGCTATCTGGATGAACTGGGCATGGTTATTTCTGACATTTCTCACAATGCGTAGGGGCAGAGGCAAAATGTATAAAGGAGTCCCACCAAAGGTGAAATGAGCCTCACAGAAACTATCAGGGCGCAAAAAGTTTGAACACTGGACGTTCCCATCGGTCACAACCAGCCACCTCAGGAAGTAAAAGCCATTTGTGATCGGCAAGGTGAACCATGCTGAGTTGTTCCTCCCTGACGTTCAGGAAAACTGCCAGATGACTGACCATCACAGAGATCCCATGAGACTGGAGGTCACAGCACAGCTTTAGAGCTTCTAGAGACAAGGCATGGGAATCCCACAGCAACCTACTTGTTGCAGTACCACATAGCAGTTGTGTTGTCGATAAGATCCTGGCGCAACCTGCTCATGATGGAAAGTAAGCAAGCCTTGTTAGCTAGGAGGATGGCTTGCAGCTGCAGAAGGTTGATATGGTGACCCCAACCTGCTTCACAAGGGAACACCGGCCTATGATTTTCACTTCATTCAGGTGACCATCCCAGTCCGAATACAACATGTTGGTCATTACTTTGGATGGGGCAGGCAAAAATAGTCTGCTGCATGTCAGGCTGACATACACCATCCACAACCAAAGGTCCTGTGCTGCCTTTTCTGATATGGGGCTATTGTTCTGTGTTGGGCCCATGAAGGGTTCCCACCACAGCCCACAAGTACCAACGGAATGACCCACCAGTAGCGTTCACATGGATGGGAGACCAAGCAGTCTCAGAATCTTCTAACTGAAAACAAAAGTACAATAGCCTGAATGTCCTGGGACTCGTTGTGTAGGTGGGAAGGCCTTCCAATCGACTGTGTCTAGCACGGCACCCGTAAAGGGAACCCTCTGCACAGGGCAAAGATAGGACTTCAGCTAATTGATTAAAAGCCCCAGGGTGAACAGTAATGAAACTATAATTGTCAAGATGTCCAAGGCTGAGTGCAGCCAGCCAGTTACTGAGGTATGGGAATACATGTATTCCCAACCCGGAAGATGAGGCGCAATCACTTTTTTTAAAATCCCTGGGCCAAGGTAAGGCCAAAAGGGCCAACAGTGGGACTTGCGGATAGGCACATGAATGTATGTGGGTACCACTTTGATCAGATCCTTCACAAGCAGTGTCTTACCTTCTCTGGCTTAGACAATGGCATGACCCACCGATGTCTGGCCAAAAACTGGAGCAACTGAAAAACCTGAAGGACCCACTGGTCTGAAGTAACTGCACATCAGCCAGGTAGGTAAAAGTAGACTTCTGCCATCTACCAGTCCCACATGTCTTAGTGAGGGGAAACTAAAGCAGCCTTGTTAGGAGGACTGCTACATCTCCTGATGGCAACAAGCCTTGCCACCAGCTTGCTCTTTGAAGCCACAAAAAGGACAAACAGAATGCACAACATACTGTGAAGGCTACCCCAGTCAGTAGGCAAATCCCTCCAAACCCCTTCTCCCGAATGACCCTAGAACTTCCAGTACTGCTGAAGGAACTTGTGATCAGGGGAACGTATCCTTAGGGAGTGAGTTGTAGCCTAGCAACCCTAATCTCTCCATGGTAAAATCTGCCTTTTCACAGAAGAGCTTGGTACTCTCAAATGGCACGTCTATCAATGAGGCTTGGATGTCCCCTGAGAATTCAGTAAGCATGCATTCAAGCATGATTGAGGAGTACACAAGTGCTCATGATGTGGATGACACAATCTGCAGTATCCAGACCGGACTTCACAATATATTAGGCTGCATTTACAATTTGGGCACAGAAGAACCGAAAATGCTCAGGTAGAGAGGACAATCTCTAGCTTAAATTGTCCCAGAGTGTGTGTGTTTAGGGGCCCAAGAGAGTCTTACTGGACTGTCAATCTGAAGGAGCAGTAGGCAAAGCAACAGGGGCCATCTTGTTTGCTGAAGTCTGTAGGACAAAACTCTAAGGAGTTGGATGTTGCATTAGGAAGGATGAGTTATCAGAAGAAGGCCTGCGGCACCAAGCAATAAAGTGGCTTACAAGAGGACCAGAACAAGGCTGCCAGAAGAGCCTTAGTCAGGGCTATTTTATTTATTTATTTTGTTTTTTTTAATAAACCTTCAGCACGTTTACCTTAGTCTCCACTGTGGGCAACTGCAAATCTAAGACTTCCCCAGTCATGTGTACTAGTACCAAAAAGGATGCACTCTCTTCAGTAGGGGAACTCAAGGCCACCATCAGTAAAACAAGAGGGAGCAAATTGTCCATCTCCTTATTGTCATGTTCTTTGTGAGGAACCTGTTGAAGCCAATGGACCACATCAGAGATACACCCAAAATTGTTTTTCAACCTTCAATGGTACTGGCATAGAGGCAAGGGGACAGTAAAGGAATTCTCCTAAGTCACAAGCAGCGTGCCTTTTATTTCTTAATGGGACATAGGTCGAGATGTCGCTGGATTTGATTCTGGAGCAGATACCATAACTGGAATGAAAATTGGATCTGGTCTCTCTTGAGCAGAAGTCAGCACTAAACTTGGTACAACCTGTGGCAAATGTGTTGGATCGGTCAGCAGTGGCAGGCCTGCTGGGGAAGTCCATTTGTAGGCCATTGACAGAAAACAGGGCCTGCGGATGCAGCAGAGCCTGTTGGAACCATTCAAGACAACTGTAGCAGCATGTGTGTAAGGGCCTAAATCTTTTGTACAGTGGAAAACAGCCTAGTAAATTAGGAGCACACTGCCTCCAATCCTAGAATCTGGTTAGAATCTGATAATGGTGCCCATCGGGGCTTTCGAGAGCAGATTTACACAACTTTTCCCTCGAAGGAGAATGGCAGGACAGTATCAGATCCTGCTAGGCCTTCTTGCACTTGCATGAAGTCTTGTCTTTCAACCTCACCCTGATCTTATCTGAGGGCAAGGACTGGGAAAGATCTTAAACCTTCGAATGGAACCATCTCAGTGTCTTGTGCTTAACGTCAAAGCTTAGATTCGCCCTTACTCATGGCCTTCTGATGCATCACAGAGCATTTGTCGCATGACACCGAGCCATGTTTGGAGCCAAGGCACAAAAAACAGACACCAGGGAGGGACTATGATTAATATCGGATTGCTACAGATGTGGCACAACTTAAATCACATTGTCTTAGGGTGAGACATTCCTGCACACTGGCACAAATGCTTTTTGGGCAAAGTTGGTAAAACAGCGAAGTAGTGTGGAGCAAAGCTCTGAATCAGGTCAAATGTGTGGAAAATGAGGAAGTGATGCCAGTGCACAGGGGTGGCACCTATATGGAGCTCTGTGTCTGTGCTTCTGGGCATGAGACAGAGTAGCCAAGAAGTCCAATGGCATCACATACCATAGCGCTGGTTGTTGCAAAAAGTGTTGCCGATCCAGTCTTGTACGTGGAAGTTTAATTGGTAGAGAATCTGCAGTTAGAAATATCCATCAGAAACTGACACAGTAACATGTTGATAATGCATCATGTTATAAACAGACGGTAATACAAATGGAAACCTGATCCTATTAATTCCAGCCACTTGCTGACTTTTCCTGTAGGCATGTGTAGTAATCAAAGGAAGAACTCTCTGTAGTGAAGACTGTGCTGCTATTCATTGGATAAACACAAAATATAAAAGTGGCACTTACAGACCACAAAACTTAAGGTGGTATCAGTAATATGGCAGTATTTACATGCAATGAAGGGCACATTTTGCTCCTAGGAACAAATGCATTACCACATTTATGTTTCCCTTTTGTTGAAATAGTAAAATGTAACATGACCTAAATCAAAATTAACTAAAAACTTTCTGGCAAGTGTGGATCAGCAGCCCTGAACTAAAGAGGCTTATCAGAGAAAAATGTCATAGTTTAAGTCATTCTTAGCACACAACAAAAATAACGAATGCCCTGAAGTACTCATTAATACTGCCCCGTTGATCTTGAACTCACTATGGAAAGGTAAAACTCATTACAACATACATGTTCACTATGTGAAAGCTCAATGTATTGGGCGTATGTACAGAAAATGATCAATTCCACGCTGTGTGTTTGTACTCTTCAAAAATGTTAATACAATGGTTTTTTAAATACATATAAATGTCTCCCTTCTTCCGAGGTCTGGACCCTTACCATGGAGGGGCTTGAAGTGAGGGTGAGGAGCTTTGTGATGAGTGTTTCCAAGTGCAGGCTCATTATCGGAGCAGCGTCTAGCATGAGGGGTTCTAAACAAGTCAGAGTAGACAACTGAACCACTCGATCAGGACAAGATAATGCCTCCAGCAATAAAGCGAACAGCTGAAACGAGACAGAAGGATAAGGCGGTGCAATTAAGTGTCTAAAACATTTAGCTAAATAAGAGCCATTTCCACCAAGGTCGGAATTCTTGCAATGATACTGCACTCATGTAAAGACCCACTCAACTCATACCTCACCAAATCTTACTGGCAACAGTAGTGAATACACATATAGCTTTGCCGACAAGAAAGTGCCAGACACAAGCAATGTTTAATAAGTCCACACAATAAATCATTTGTTCCCTGCAGCACACTTTTTTGGTTATTACGCACCCAAGCCTTTTCCATAAAAATCAAACCTGCATCACAAGTGTACCAAAAGTGGTACTGCCATTTATTGTCTTGTGAAAGGACGCAATGATAAAACCAGCATGATGTATTAAGTACTGTGTGACACACTTTAACAGGGTCATAGGCACTGGTGAGCAATGTGAGAATATACAGTATTAACGTATACTGTTCTCAAGCACCAAATTCACACCCTAGATTCTGACCAAGATTTGTAATAGCAATTGTCAAACATTCTGGACAGAACATACACAGACAGAAGCACAGACACCAGTACCACAGAACACCTTTTTACCGTGAATCAATTCCCGTTACATACTTGTCCAACAAACAACATTGAACTACAAATCAGTACAACCAACAGCATCCATTAATAGGATTTGTGCTTGTTCTCACCGATGGCAGCTCTGTCATTAGGACCTGCTTTGGCAGACAATTCAGGACTTGTGATAGTGCCTTCAGGTAGTTTGACTTGTTATCTATTTTGTAATAAGAGAAGAAGAATTAAAATTATTAAAAGGCACAGCAAACACCTAGAAGGCAAAGACACATTTTCTTAAATAGATGTTGTAACACAACAATATTAGAACCTAGTTTCTTTTCTTTAATATATATTTGTTTTTTGAACTACGGATACCGTTCACTCTATGAATGTGAGTTCACAGTCTCAATTCATAGGCTCAAAGGCTACAGGCACAATGATTCTCTGACATTATATAGGCATATTATTTGCTCGTCATACTTTTATTCATATTTGCTGATTTATATGCAGTGCCTACTTTTTAGGTGTGATTACTTAAAGTGAATGCAGCATCTATAACACAAAGTGGTGCCAAAAAGTGCCGGGGAAACATCTTTTGTATAAAAGTGTCTAATATAATTTCAACATAGAGCAAACATGCTTCTGCTAGACTATAGACACAAAACAAGCACATCGATTTTACTTCGTGAAGTTCCCTAATTCAAAAACATCCAGAGGCAATGGAAAGGACATTAAAGTCATTCGTACAATTGCCTTACATGGAGAAAGCCGACAGACACTGGGACAGCATATCCTTCACATCCTGAAGAGCACATGTGCGTTCGACAATGAGTTCCAACATATCCAGTAACCAAAACTGTCTTGCAGAGTTGTGTGCTATTTTAATAGCTTTGCTCTGTATCTTACCTTATGAATCACTCTTTGCAAAAGAGGGAAGGAAGGTCATTCATAATAAAGCAGGCCTGTCCAATCACAGAATGACCCATTCTGAAAAAAATTTGAACATCAAAAGGGACACCTCGTGTCGCAGACCTGTCTCAGATGTCACTGAAGAGTTCTCATCTGGAGAAAGTGCTGCAGACAGAGTTCTCAAATGTCCTTAAAGAGAACGCTTTTGGGGAATGGCACATGACATCAGGAAAACGCATGAAGCCAGACCTAAAAGTCCCAGGACACACCTGACTTTTTAATGAGAATTGCAGAACAGTCTGTCACATTTTGGGCTCTTTCATGTACAGGAAAAAGCAGTTCTCTCGTTGTGTCTATGATTGTCTCAATAAAATATGGCTGTTGTGATGTCAATAAAGAAGACGTTTCTTTGTTGATGAAAAAGCACAAGACAAGCAAAATGTTGCCTGCAGCATCTACATGTCTTGCTACTTTCTATGGGGATCTCACTTTAATCCGCCATTGGCCCTTGTACAAGCTTATTTAGATCCACTATCCTGAGTAGGCAAATTACTACTATTGCCGGGATACTGATGAAAAGTCTTTGTGCAGGAGTGAGCCAGAAAAGCAGCACAACAAATTTGTACTGTTTCCCTCCAACCACAAATCTAGGTTAATTTCTCTTACAAGTGCATACGGTGTTATAAAAACAAAATGCTTGAATATCTGGTGACACCACCCGCTCTTCCCTTGGAACTGGTTATAAAGTCTTCTTTAGAACATGTCTCCTAAGATACTTAGTCAGTAATCTGAGTCTGAGAATGCGAAGAAATACCCTCTTTTTCCAGACTATAAAATATCTATGGAAGAATCCCTTCCCTCTCACTAAACATTCAGCCTTGTCTAGCGCCTATTTCTGTAATAACACTGCAACCACTTCTTTAAGATGCCTGCTTGGGTGGAGAATGGATAAGGACACGCTGATGAGAGGGCAGCTTTTCTGGATCTCCTGCTGCAGTATTGTGGCATTTGAAAATTACACTTCCGGAGGGTTTGAGACGGTGGGATCTGACAAGGGAGTAGAGGACCCATATTCCCCTCTCTCTCTCTCTGTGGTGACTAAAGAGTTGTTGCTGCTCTGGAGGCTTAGGTTACTGCCAAGGGTGGGTGTGGGACTCAACACAAATATTTCATTGGCAGTACTTTTCATGAAGTTACCATGCAGGACCCACATAATTCCTGCATTTGGTGCCTGGAGTTGGGACATGATGTCCTGACTTGCAACTCCTGTGTCTCCATGCAACAGAAGGCCATCAGGCAGAGTGTTTCCTCTTCAAAGCCTTCATGGTTACACCAAACTGTTTCCCTCGTATCAGGTAGGTCCCTATCTTGGAACAATCTTTAGAAGAAAAATGGTCCTTTAGTGTGTAGTATTGTAAATTCATAAGCTCTGCATACTCCTTCCATGTAGACTTTGGCATGGACTTTGCTACTTGTTTTTCTTCCAAGAGGTTCCATCCACAAGTCCTGTTGTGACTCCAGCCTTATTTCAGAGTGCATCAGCATAATGGTTCCACCTCAGACTGTTTTCCCTGCTCAGTGGGCAAGTAGTATAAGTAGAAGGCATTCCTGAAGCAGAAGCTCAGCATAAAAAAATAATATGGAAGTATGGAAGAGATACACCAAATGTAATCATTGCTAGGTTCTGGGCTGGAGAGTAGGCACGTGTAAGTCTACAGCAGTACAAGCTGTGAACAGAACGTTTACAAGGTAACATTTTTAGTTTACAGCGCGTGTAACTATAGACACATATGCTACACACAGACAGTAAAGCAGTCCCTTTAAATAGCGGTGGGTAGGAAGCAGATGATGCAGATGTCTGGAACAGGTTCCTTCGCACCATTTGGCTAACTAAAGCTGGTTGGCACTCCAGGACACGTACACAGCAATACATGGTAAATATGTGTGGGGTTGACCAATTAGAAGCATTACAGATACTTAAGATAGGAATATTACTTAAAACGATGGTGTGACTCCCTTTTTCTCTGTAGTGTGTGCTCTTGGCACAGGTAGAGTGTGCTTGGCCTTAGCGTAACTAGTTTGAATACATTTAAATATACATCTGGCAATTCCAGCATTGGAAATAGCAGATCCGTTGTGGCGTTTTGTAAAGGGTACAAACAGTTGGCTAGACTTTCAGAATGGTTTAGTTTTTTCAATATAATACCTGATCACTCTTAACATTGAGAGTGTGAAGAATCCTTTCAGCTACAGACTTTGGCTGTGGGAAAAAGACATGCAGTTTGGTGGATGTAATGGTGAAACAACCTTGGGTAGAAACGTAGAGATAGGATGGGTCTTCACACTAACCCTGTGAACATGAATGTATGGTTTGAGTATGGTAAGAGATGGCAGTTCACAAATGTGTCTGAATCAAGTGACTGCTATGAGGAAATCCACCCTCCACGAAAAGAACTGTAATGCACATTAATGCAAAGAAGGGCCCATAAGTCATGTGAATACCAAATTCAGGTTCCATACAAATGCAAGGGAGTCTTTGAAGGGATGACACTTTTTAGCCTTTCAATGAAATTCTAACAGGTTCCATAAAAATAGAGGAGTGTTGTACGTTTGGAGGCACACTGTGTAGGAAAGAACCCTTTTTTTGACACAAGCACCCTCACTTTTTGCATGGTAACAGATGCAATTTTGACTGAAAGTGCACTGGTTTCCTGCTATCTAGGTCCCCAGTGCCAGATCTCTAACCCTAAAACTGTGCAAATTGTTCCCCAATTGGCAATACCTTTAGCACCCAAAGTCCCTAGTAAATGGCACACCTGGTACCTAGGGCATGGGTACCAAAGAGGGTCCCCAACGGCTGTAGCATGTGTTGTGCCACTCTCAGGGACGCCCCACCTAGCACAAGCAGACTACCATTGCAGGCTGTGTGTCTTGGTGCAGCTAAAAGTGAAAACACAACATGGCACACAGCCATGTTCCCTAACACTGCATGTAATATATGTAAGTCACCCCTACAGCAAGCCTTACATCCTTAAGGCAGGGTAGCTTATATTACATGTGAGGACATATCTGCAAGAGCAGATATGCTCCTGCTGCTTCATTGTCGATTCTTAGACATAGTGAGTAAATGGGGAAGCCATTTTAAGTACATGTGCTGGACACTGGTCAATACGAGTTCCCCAGGTACATGATGGTTTCACTGAAAATAAGGATGTTTGATATCAAACATCTCATATTAATCAGTGAGGGATGTATTACATGCACCCAGAGGCCACCTTAGAGGTGCCCCTGAAAAACATACCATTTACCTGTGTGCTGGCTGACTAGTTCTAACTAGGCTGCCACCACCTGACAGGTTTCTGATCCAAGAGTGAGAGCCTTTGCTCTTGGGTGGACAGGAACAAAGCCAGCTGTAAAAAAAAATGCCTCTTATGCCATGGTAACCCCCCACCCTTTTGGCCTGGTTTCTGGTGCAATTTCGACTGAAAGTGCACTGGGTCCCTGCTAAACAGGCTCCTAGTGCCAGACCTCATTCCCCAAAACTACACCAATAGCAAATCTTTAGCTACCACTGTAAGTAAGTTCCTAGTAAATGGTTCTCCTGGTACCAAATGCATGGAGTAATAAAGGAAGGCCCCTGAGAGCTGCAGCAGAAATTGTGCCACCCTCAGAGACCCTCTTACTAGGTGCACACAGTGATGCCTTCACAGGCTGCTTGTCTTGGTACAGAACTGAAATGAAAGCACGACATGGTACACAGCCTGTGTGCTCTGTCCCCTCTACACTGCAGGCAATAAATGTAAGTCACCTGTCTAGCAGGCCTTCCAGCCCTAAAGGCAGAGTGCACTTTATTACATGTGATGACATAGCTGCATGAGCGGATATGCCCCTGCAATGTCTTTGTTGATTCTCAGACATAGTAAGTGAACAGAGAAGCCTTTTTAAGTACACGTGCTGCATACTGGTCATTACGAGTTTCCCAGCTACATGATCGCTTCACTGAAAATAGGGATGTTTGGTATCAAATATCTCGTATTACTAAACCCTTACTGAATCCGGTGATGGATTTATTAATACATGCACTCAGATGGCACCTTAGAGGTGCACCCTGAAAACCTACCAACTCCTTAGTGTGGGCACTGACTGGTGCAGCCACCTTAGACAGAGATCTGGTCCCCTGAGGTGAGAGTCAATGCTCTCGAGGGCTCAGAACAAAGGCCTGCTCTGGGCAGAGGTGTGACCTCGTCTCCTAGGCAGGGTGAAAATTCCAGCGAGGGGAGCTTCAAAGGTCTTGCCACCTTTTTAATGAGACCCAGGTCTCTCCAGATGGTAGAGATGACCAACTCCCCTGCACTGAGCCTACTTTTGGCAGCAGCACATGTAGGAAAATTAGTTAAATTAGGAGGAGTGCCCACTTCATGTCTGTCCCACCCCTAAGGTGGACAAGCTGAAGTGGACACTACTTTTTAAATTCCTTCATCTTCTTTGGGAGGAATTAGGCCAGTAGGGTTAGAGGTTTGCCCACTTCCCAAAGGAAGTGATCATAAGAAGGGTGTAGTCACCCTAAAGGTGAGTATCCCACTGGCTACCACCTGGCACTCCCTGTAACACCCCTAAATTCAGTATTTAGGCGGCAGCCCTTAACCCTAGAACTCAGATTCCTGTTAACCTAAGAAGAGCCAGACACCACAGAGTCACAACAGCAGAGAAGACTAAAGATACCAACTGTCTTGGCCCCAGCCCTACCGACCTGTCTGCAGCCCTCAAAGAACCAGCACCAACAGACGACTTGTCCTGCAGCCCCACAACCTCCAAAGCCTTGGGAGGACTGCCTGCCTTCAATAAAGATCAAGATCTCCCATAGACAGGGGGCCTGTCCAAAAGAAACCAACTTCAAAGAAGAAGTCTGCCTGAGGAACTGTGAAAATGACTTTGGATCCATCATTGCACACGACGCCCACAGCCCAAGCCCAAGTCCAAGCGGCCCGCCGGTCCAGTGAGGGTTCCCCAGAGATTCTGATCCCTGCCGGACTCTACCTCAAATGCTGCAGGGTCAATCTGAAGACTCCCCCTGACCGCCACCTGCCTTGTAAGCTGTTGCCCGTGCACCTGGAGCCCCTGGGCCTTGGGGAGCTGGACCGCCGGTGTCCCTACTTCCCCTGGCATCTGAACTTACATGATCAGCTGTGGGTTTTCTTCTTTCAACCTCCTGGCCCGAGCCTGCAGCCTTTTTCCAAGACTGATCTCCCCCACTGACTTACATTGGGCGCCTAATACTGATTTTGTGCTATGCACCCGGTCGCCCCTGTGCCACTGAGGGTGTAGGTTGGGTGCTACCTTGTGACCCTGCCTTGTACTTACCGCAAATCCTGGAGATCAACCCCTGTCCTTGCTTTACTCAAGCGCTTCTTCAGTTACCCCCTGTCTCCACTGGTTAACACTGGGCACCTGATGCTGAGCTGGCACTCTGCATCTACCGCCCCTGTGCTGCTAAGGGTGTAAGTTTAGTGCTGCCTTTTTGCCCCCCTCTCCCAACCTCCCAGTGCTTACCTCAACCCCAAGAGTCCAACCTCTGACACCGCTTTTACTCACCTGTGAGCAGCGCATCCATGTTCACCCCCAGTCTTCATTGGATAACATTGGGCTCCCGTATCTGAATTTGACCACTGCACCCAGCCGCTCCTGTGTCGCTGTGGGTGAACTCTTGGTACAGGTTTGAAACTTGCCTGATGTTGACCCCCAACCCTGAAAACTAGATCTGTAAGTCATGTACTTATCTGCAAAACTGCATTCTTGTTTCCCCCCCATAGGTTAACACTGAAGACTCTGAAAATTGCATTGTGTTGATTTTTTAAACTGAAAAGTATTTTTAATTTAAAAACTGCTTACCTTATAACGAAGTTCTTTGGTTCAAAGCATTTATAAAAGCAAACGTTATTTTTCTAATTTAGTCTTGGATTTATT
This sequence comes from Pleurodeles waltl, assembly GCF_031143425.1. Lineage (NCBI taxonomy): Eukaryota > Metazoa > Chordata > Amphibia > Caudata > Salamandridae > Pleurodeles > Pleurodeles waltl. Next base: position 863,246,373 of record NC_090445.1, read on the forward strand.
CTTTGTGTGTGTCTCATTTATTGCCTCTGTGAGTAACAAATGCCTTAGCACGACTCCTTGATAAGCCTAACTGCGCGCCCACACTACCACAAATAGAGCATTAGACCTATCTATTTCTGCCTCTGTGAGCCATTGGAGATCCACTGAACTCTCTGCCCAGTGTACTTCATTGTAGTACACTAAAGAGAGAGCCAGATTCTTACACCTGCCTTGGCAGGGGCGTTAGCACACCTCTCCCAAGAGGATGACCTGCAAATCTGCATTCCGAGGCAGAGGTTTCAAAGAAGCCAAGCACCCTTGGCATGCAGATCTGTTTTCCTCAAAGGAGGGGATACCGACCCTCCTGTCCCAGGGCCCATCTGCTACCTGGGCAGGTGGGAAAATTAGTAGTCAGAGAGACCAGCCGAACTCCCAAGTCAGTAACACCCCTAAGGTGAGCTGCCTGATGTGGACACAATTTCTGAAAGTTTGACATCTTGGTGATGACAGAACTAGGGACTACTCTGGAAAAGGTTTATGCCCACTCCCCACAGGAAGTGGTCATAAAGGAGGCATAGTGGCCCATTGGCTCCTACCCCAATCTCCACTAAACGCCCCTAAATTCAGTATTTAGGGGAGCCCCTGACACCAGGAAATCGGATCCTGCTGACCTGAAGGACACTCCCGGGACGCAAAAGGCAAGAACTGAAGACCAGTGACTGACTTGGTGCCAACCCTGCCAGCCTGCCTGTTGACTTTGACAATTGCGAGAATGATGCCTTATCCTCCAGCTGCTGAAACTTCCAAAAGCCCAGGAAGACTGCCAGCTTTCACCCCAGCACAAGGAACTCCAGTGGAGTAATGGAGCTGCTTCCCTGCACCCTTGCAGGCACATAAAAAAACACTGAAGAGGCCTGGACTGCCAAGACCAAACACCGGACAGCACCACTGCACCCATGCCCTCCAGCCCAAGTTGAAGTGGGCCAATGGTGCCAGCGTGGTCTCCAGCCTCTCCAGAGACATAGTCTATTGTGGGTGTCCCCACTGCAACCTTCACACCAAAAAAGCAGATATCCCTGACATGTTGATCCATAATGTATTGCCCCTGGATCAGGGGTCTGGGTATCTGGCTGCAGAGATTTGGCATTATGCATTTTCAGGAGTGGCAAACAGGTCTATTGCGGGAATCCCCCAATTTTGGAAGTACTTTTGGATGACTTGTGGGTGGATCTTCCACTCACATACTTACTTGTTGATGTGTCCTGTTGAGCAGGTCCTCAATGTCATTGTCCACCCCCTGAAGATGGTCTGCCAACAGATGTATGTTGTGGCGAGTCTGCCCAATGCCAAATCTCCACAGCCAGCTGCGAAAGCTGAAGTGGATTGGGTACCCCTCCCCTCAGCCCCATTTCCGGATTAAAAAAACATGGTGTTACATTGTCTTTTTTTTAATCAGCTTCCCCCTCAAGAAGTGGCAAAACACATTGAGGGTTAATCTACAGGGAGTGCAGAATTATTAGGCAAGTAGTATTTTTGAGGATTAATTTTATTATTGAACAACAACCATGTTCTCAATGAACCCAAAAAACTCATTAATATCAAAGCTGAATATTTTTGGAAGTAGTTTGTAGTTTGTTTTTAGTTTTAGCTATGTTAGGGGGATATCTGTGTGTGCAGGTGACTATTACTGTGCATAATTATTAGGCAACTTAACAAAAAAAAATATATACCCATTTCAATTATTTATTATTACCAGTGAAACCAATATAACATCTCAACATTCACAAATATACATTTCTGACATTCAAAAACAAATCAGTGACCAATATAGCCACCTTTCTTTGCAAGGACACTCAAAAGCCTGCCATCCATGGATTCTGTCAGTGTTTTGATCTGTTCACCATCAACATTGCGTGCAGCAGCAACCACAGCCTCCCAGACACTGTTCAGAGAGGTGTACTGTTTTCCCTCCTTGTAAATCTCACATTTGATGATGGACCACAGGTTCTCAATGGGGTTCAGATCAGGTGAACAAGGAGGCCATGTCATTAGATTTCCTTCTTTTATACCCTTTCTTGCCAGCCACGCTGTGGAGTACTTGGACGCGTGTGATGGAGCATTGTCCTGCATGAAAATCACGTTTTTCTTGAAGGATGCAGACTTCTTCCTGTACCACTGCTTGAAGAAGGTGTCTTCCAGGAACTGGCAGTAGGACTGGGAGTTGAGCTTGACTCCATCCTCAACCCGAAAAGGCCCCACAAGCTCATCTTTGATGATACCAGCCCAAACCAGTACTCCACCTCCACCTTGCTGGCGTCTGAGTCGGACTGGAGCTCTCTGCCCTTTACCAATCCAGCCACGGGCCCATCCATCTGGCCCATCAAGACTCACTCTCATTTCATCAGTCCATAAAACCTTAGAAAAATCAGTCTTGAGATATTTCTTGGCCCAGTCTTGACGTTTCAGCTTGTGTGTCTTGTTCAGTGGTGGTCGTCTTTCAGCCTTTCTTACCTTGGCCATGTCTCTGAGTATTGCACACTTTGTGCTTTTGGGCACTCCAGTGATGTTGCAGCTCTGAAATATGGCCAAACTGGTGGCAAGTGGCATCGTGGCAGCTGCACGCTTGACTTTTCTCAGTTCATGGGCAGTTATTTTGCGCCTTGGTTTTTCCACACGCTTCTTGCGACCCTGTTGACTATTTTGAATGAAACGCTTGATTGTTCGATGATCACGCTTCAGAAGCTTTGCAATTTTAAGAGTGCTGCATCCCTCTGCAAGATATCTCACTATTTGTGACTTTTCTGAGCCTGTCAAGTCCTTCTTTTGACCCATTTTGCCAAAGGAAAGGAAGTTGCCTAATAATTATGCACACCTGATATAGGGTGTTGATGTCATTAGACCACACCCCTTCTCAGTACAGAGATGCACATCACCTAATATGCTTAATTGGTAGTAGGCTTTCGAGCCTATACAGCTTGGAGTAAGACAACATGCATAAAGAGGATGATGTGGTCAAAATACTCATTTGCCTAATAATTCTGCACTCCCTGTAATGGTTAGCATTTCCAGGTAATTGATGTGGTGACCCGGGTGCTGTGGAGTCCAAGTGCCTTAGACTGTCATGTGGTGAAGGTGGGGCCCCCTTCCCCCCCATGAGAGACAGATTTGTGGTGATTGCCATTGTTGGAAACGGGTTTAGAAAGGGGATTCCAAGCAACAAATTGTTGCTGTTCCACCAGTGGAGCGCATGGTGGGCACTTGTTATCAATAATAGATCCTAAAAACGGCCTCCCCCTTGTGCCTACTGTAGTGACAGACACTCTTGTAACCAATCACATGTGAAACCTGGTGTGTACTACAATGCTATGCAAGAAGTTACCATTCCTAACACTTTCATCATATTCTGATGAGTGATGGAGAGGTGTGTCTGAAGAGGCGGCAACTGTTGGCAAGCCATTACCCTTTGTTGGTTTGGGTATTCCTTGCCCCTTTTTGCAATCAAAACAGATCCTTAAATGGGCTTATTTTGCTGGGGAGTGGGGAGCAACATTTTCACATTGATCATGAAACCCAGTTTGTGCAGTAAAGACACTGCCACCTGAGTGTATGCTAGACACTGGTGTTTGCTGTTGCTCTTTATCAAGAAGGTATTTTTAGGTATGGAAACACATGAATAAGATGTCAACAAGGAGGGGCTGCTATGACTTCTGGGCACTTTGGAATCAATGAATGTTGAGAAGGGGCTTTGTGAATTTCGAGGCAGTACACTTCTCGCACAAGGCGGAAAACCCACTGATCTCATGTAATGTTTATCCAGTATGACAGGAAGTGGGTTATCCTTTCCTCAACAGGTGTACTGTGATCTGGAGGACTAGAGTCACTGTTCTGTAGTTGAGGACCCCCTGGTAGAACCACTTGTACCTTTTCCTTATGTGTGTTTATAGGTGTTGCTTAAAGGATAGATCACTTACCTGTATAATAAGCAGGCCTTTTCATTGTGCTGACCAAGTTCTATACAGTTTCCCAAAGTATCTTTGCATACATGGCTTTTAGACCAATTTGACTGTGGTTTTTAGGTCGAGTGCACAAGCAGTTTGACCTGTTGTAATTATTGTGGGCTTTTAACCACACCAACTCACACTCATCACTTTCAGTCATTCGTGGGCTTGCCTTTCAAAAATCATTTGATGTCATTGGTGAATGCTTTACTTTTGTCCCACCTTGAGGCTGTTTTTTCACACCGTGCAGACTGTCCCTGTTACATGGATTATTGCACGATTGTTGATATAATTCAGTCTGGGCAAACTATTTCTTTTGTGGGTTTCCCCTTCCTGATGCATGGCAGGTACAACAGCGTGAACTCGATTGGCGGTGTTAGAGCACTGGTAACATTGTTCCCAGTTACCTAACCAGAGTCATTTATTGTGGCTCTCCCCTCAAAACACATGACATTGGTGGATGCTTTATGTAAAATAGAAATCCTCAAAGCGAAAGTGGCTATTCCAGTACAGCCGGAAAGCCAATACTACAATATTCACTGCCCTTGGGAAAACACGACCCATAATGCTTTGAGCATTACTTTAACAAAACATTTTTGCCTGTAACTCAGCCTGTGGTGGTCGTAGGACAATGGAACCACCACCAAAACTGCCACAATAACATGCTCTTTCCGCCTACATCTTCTCTGGGTCCACATACTAGATTAGTGGGGACCGCAAAATAATAACCCCTCCCCACCATTCAGAGTCTATTTACCCTCTTTCATGGCTGGAACGTTTGTTTTACTGCTGGGAATAGCCTGGGTTTTGTAATATTATTGTTATAGGCCTGCTATTCCTGACTATATTTAATGCACTACGCCCTCTATTGGCTAAATATTGCCATTTTCTTTTTGTGTGGTTATGCCCTATAGAGGCTAACTATATAGTTACATGACCATGCTTTTTACAAAAGCTATTTTCATTGTTGTGTCCTCTAGGGGCTGCTCTAGGCATTACAGTCACATCAACAAATTTAAATATTCTCGGCATGGAAATGTGTCCCATAATGCTTTTCAGGGCATTACTTTTACAAAACATTTTTGCTCATAGTAGTCCTAGGACAATGGGACTACCTTCAAAATATTGACCACAATGTGCTCTGTCTACATCATCTCTGGGTCCCCCACACTATGTTAGTGGGGACTTCAAAATAATAACCCCTACCACCATTCATTATCTTTTTAAGCTTTCTCTTGGCTAGAACATTTGTTTTACAGCTGGGAGAAGTTATGTTTTATGAGTCTTGTTTGTAATATTTCAATAGTCTTGCTAGCCTAGAAAATGTGTAATGTACTATGGAAATAAGGAAGTAGAGGGAGTAAACACCTGCTCCTTGTTGGTGTAAACATATGGTTACACTCCATTACTTTCTCTCATCTTTTTTTTTGCATGTAGATATGCTCTCTAAGGGCTGACTGTATGGTTACATGACAATGTTTCTTCCAAATGCTATTTTTATTGTGGTGCCTTCAATGGGCTAATATTCACGTTTGCTCATATCTCAGCCCGACAGACGAGACCACCTTCAAAATGCTCTTTCTGTTTACATCACTTCTGGGTCCCCACACTAGCTTAGTGGGGACCCCAAAATAATAACCCCTCCCACCATTCAGTGTCTTTTAAGCTTTCCCATGGCTATAACTTTTGTTTTACAGCTTTGAGAAGTTTTGTTTTAAATGCCTTGTTCGTAATATCATTGCACTAGGCATGCTAACTCTAAAAATGCCCTCTAGGGGCTAAATATACGGTTACACTGCATTACTTTCTTTTGTTTTTTTTCATGGTGTTATCCCCTCTAGGGGCTAACATTATAGTTACATGACTGTTTCTTGCAAATGATTTTTTTTATTATGGTGCCATCTATTGGCTATTTTGAGCATTACAGTCTAATGTCAAAAGTTTATTTCTGATAAAGGTTTACATGATAATTGTATATGTTTTAATAATCTCTCCAGGCCAACATTACATCCTTATTACACTATGACTGTTTGAACACTCTTGAAATGTTTGGGTGACCCTTCTAGTTTATTTCTCCTCAGTTACTATCTTGTGTGTCTATCTGAGGAATTGTGTCAGCCAGCCAGCAAGTCTGGTGGTCGGGTGGTGAAAGTGGTATTCTATTGGAATTAGCATGGCAGATTTAAATTAGGATGCTAAATGGCAACATTTTCATTTTTTGCTGCAGACAGAGGAAGAAGGTAAATGGAAGTGCTTTAGTTACATGCACGGCCACTAGAATTATATGGCAAGAAAAGATGAAATTATGAGGCAGGGTTGACCAATTTATGTGTCAAGAAAAGCCCAGTTTTACAATTTACATTGCCAATAGCAATACGGCAAATGCAAGACCTCCTGCATTACAAATGCTTGTTTTCCACGATTCTGAATTTCGAATTATACATATTGTACGAAAACTGTAAGCATTTATTTTTTATAAATGTGCACAGCATTTCGGCGTTCAACAGGCTGCAGGTCATTTAAATATACTTCCCACAGCCCAGAGAGAAGTCAATAGCGAGTGCTATACACAAGTTGGAACACTTAAGTAGAGGTGGCAATTCTTCTCGAGATCTGGCTTATTATAGTGTAAATTCACATGGTACACATTGTAGGGCGTCCAGAGTTTGCCTCCTTCAGCGCTTAGAATCAGGAACACTGTGTTTAGAATGGTAATGTGCCTCTGGGTATTTTAGTTATTGTTCCCCTAAAGATCGAATACATCCAGTCTGGTGCCATTCCATACTTTAGTATTTTGTTACTCTCACAAAACAGGCACAAGAAGGGGTTTTAGAAATGAAGAACTCTCTTGGGTTAGAAGCCTTCTAAAGAGGAAATAATGCTGAAAGGAAACTTTAGTGTTAGCACTGATTATAGGAATGTTAATCTTATTGGAGCGACAAAACTGCATTTTGTGCTGCCAGACTTGTGTCACAGAAGAACAGAACTTGACCACTGAAAGAATTAGTTCTACTTCCCCTTGAGACAATAATCATATTAAATACAATGCATATCATCTTGAAAATCTTTCGCTTAAAACACACTGAATATCTTTGGTCCACTCTGAAAACTTTCACAAGGATAAAATACATCTAAAACAAAGGCACACTAAGACCTGAGACAAAAAGATTCTTCTTCAGGTCCGTAAAAAAACTTAAAACTCACTTTCTCATAATATATTTGGACAAGCCCCTTCTTTTGTGATAACCTTTGTACCCTTCCTCAATCCGAAGTTCTCCCCACTTTAAATACATGATCCACAGCCATCCAACTCCTCCCTTATTCGCCACCTTCCATTCACATTTCTTTCCTCTAACCTTCCATTTCTTCGCCCCTTTCACCAACCTCGCCTCCCCATACATCCTATTTTCTTCTTCAGACTACCTTCCATTTTTAAATGGTTCCTAATTGTTTTAATCAATTAACTGTAAACAGAGATCTCAATATCTCCAGATTTTCTGTATAGCAGACTTACATCTTCCTCGTTGCTTTGTACATCAAAAATATCCAAACCAACCAAATGAAATCCGAAACTTGGTTAACATTTTCATGATGCAGTCGGAAGAAAAAACTGATGACTTTGGCGCAACGCAGCATGCATCGTCAAGAAGCTGGAAGTACTTTAGAGGTTATTTCTGTGGCTTCCCTAAAGCACAAAGTATTCACACTGCTCATCAGAGGTCCTGGAGAGGAATATGCAGGAGAATGCACAATCAAGGCGAAAATGAAAAATGGAAGCAAAAATGACTTGCAGGCTGCCGCCAGGAAACACCTATACATGCAGATGCAAGAAACCACTTTTCTCACATCATCAAGCAGAGAAACAATTTACACTGTTAAAAAGGGAGGGCAGATCTTGAACACTGAGGGTTTAATAAGGCATCCTGTTAGACTAACATATATGCATGAAGAAATGCTTCATGCTTTTAGTCAGACAACGCCCATCACAGATTTCCTAAAACTAAATAAATATACAGAACTTAAACAATGCTGTTAGTAGGCTGCTGGATCATGTTAACTCACAGATCATCTCAATGTTCCAACCAATAATATAATTGAAAATAGGGAAGTCGAGGCAGAAGTCCAAAGGGCATTCTACCTTAAAAAAATGCAGCTTTGTTGATTTAGCACCCTTTCTTCCACTACTATACACCCTTTTTTACCATGGGTCATCTAGAGAACAAGAGGATAGTATTACGCATGTGTAACACGGCCATGTCAGCGTGGCAGACACTGGGGTTTGCTTTGAGGAATATTAATTGACCTTTGCATATTCCCACTCTTGAAAAAAGGATGTAAGCAAAAATACATTTCTAATCTATTTCTAGACAATCTAACATCCACTTACCTTCCGCTGACGAGTGAAACCCTTGTACTATTTTTGGCACATTTTCTGTGAAGAATCTCTGCCGGAACATGATTCGTATATTGGCATGACAAGCTTTGTTAAGTACATCAGTAGAGTCCGACAGGAGAAGGGAGAAGTTGTCTGCAGCCAAAGAGCCAAGCTCTGGATCTGCTAATAAATGTATGAGCTATAGAAATTCAAATGAAAGAAAACAAACATATCACCTTAAAGTAACCAATGAACACTTCCTTGAGGTATAGCCTATGAACTTGTACAAGTGTAAACTAACTAGAAAAAAATACAACTAACGCTTTCCAGAGCTAAGGTATCAAATAAATCATAACTCTTTCCATCATCTTTCACCTAGCGAATAGTACGAATATCCATAATGTCCTGTGGTTGTCGAAATGCACAAATGAAACAATATACATTGTGAAGATTTGTGCACGTTAATTATTCTCCTGTGCCTCACAAAATATGCGGTAATAATTATACAGCACTACAATTAACCACAGAATATCAAACTAATATCAGATGCAATCTTGCTCCAGTATATATTTAACCTTTTTACCTATAATACACACTTCTCCCTCTAGCCCCTAAAAATATGCTGGGGAAGCACCACCATACGTGAAGAACAAGCTACTTACTATCAATAGGTCTTTGCTGAGATTAACTCTCAAGTGTCGCATTGACTTGCACATTTTCCATGCAGTCCACACATAAGCAGACAGCAGCAGATGTCAACCCCTCCCTCCCAAGGCATGTGCAGGCACCATGAACCTCACTCACATCGAAGCGTACAACACAAGACAGATCTTTACTTCAAAAATTGTTGTAGCACAGCACTAACCTCACTCATCAGAGTTAAGGATGGGTGGAACTCGCAGAGTTTCACTTCGCGGAATTCAGCAGTTACATAAAAGCTCAATGAGATTCTGCAGAGTTCCACGAGCAGATGGAAATTGGTACATCGCGCTGCCTGCGTTGATTTGTAGCGCTGGGAGATTGTTCCATGCTCAGAAATCAGCGTGAACACCACCATACAGTGCACCAGAGCGTGCTGCTACTCGCGTTGGTTTTGCTGCCATTCGAGAAGATTTTCTATTTGAGCAGCAGCTTTTCCAAAGCGAAGGGTTGAGATTGCCAGCGTTGGCAAAATCTCACCAGGTGCCATTATAATGCATGAAAACCACGTTAGGGGACACCAGTTCTCACTCACTAACTCACCCGTGGCAAGCTGCATGTGAGAAAAAGCTCAGCCACACGACAGAGTGCATAATTTGGCCAGACCTCTGTGTTACATGTGTAACATGGAGCGGCCAAAACTCCACACACTCTGCCTGCGGAGCTGAATTTATCACCCACTCCTAATTGCGGAAATATGTTATTAAAGTGCGCAAGAGTGACTAACTGGGAGACTGACAGATGTCAAGAGTAGGGTACCCCTTGCCAGGGCATACATGTAGATACCCTCTCATTTGTAGAGTGGAGCTTGATCCGATCAAAGGAGTCTTTTTTGGAACTTACAGCACAACTTAATGAACACTGTCCATCTTGAGACTGTTTTTTCTTCTCCTTCCCTGTTATTAGAAACAAGTTGGAGGTTAAGCTACATTAAACAAGCAGCATACCTCTACAGAATGAGAGTATTCAGAGGTGTGAACATGAGATTTCCCACAGTTGGCAACTGGCGATACTGCTTTGGTTAATAAGCTAAATGGCCCTTTCCCTTAAGGGTCTTTAACATCTGTGGTACATTCTAAACATTTAATGTTTGACATATTTTATTCCATAATACTGTTACTTCCAGCGTAGCAACTGTAATCATTTAGCTTGACCTTAAAAAATATACTTGACATATAATAAGTGTGCAAAATAACAGAATTTGTCAAAGTTAAAATCTTCACCACGAGTTCGAATTATGCTTCACATCCTATTTCTGCACAGGTTTATCATATAGACCTTAAAGTGACCACCGTCTCTGCGTAGCTCCTTCTTCCTCTTTTAGTGGAAGCTACAACATGTATCTTCTGCTGAAAAACTCCTAACAATAACTTGAGAACTTATCCTAGTAAAATATTTACCTCATCAAAAACATTTCATGAAAAGACTGATGAGAACATTGATCCTGTACAGCTTCTTGATCATTTACAAAGTCACATCGATATAAACAAACCTACACTAATTCAGTAGAGGGCTGTGAAGTGGACGCGAGATTAGCCCTGAGAACCTTCTGCCCAATTTCTACAACTTCCATTGCAGTTGTTCTCAAATGTCTGCACGAAACCCCTGAAATGCTGTATTCTGTTCCCCTAATTGTACTTCTCATACTCAAAGGAATGTAATGTCTAGTAGTACTTAGATGCTCACTATGTTCAGATACTCACCCTAATTGGTACCCCTCCTGTTCCCAATAAATCCCTATATGTTATGTGGAACTATTTAACACAATTCGCACTATGCACCAAAGGGTCTGTCCAGCCTATACATTACCTGCTCCTATGAACCCTCAAATAATGCAGAAGCTTTTTTAATGATGCCCAAGAAGATGATGCCAGGAAGTCTGTGAAGTAGTAATCACACAACATGTGGAAGACACTAAGGCCTGTGTCTATGGAATCAGGATTGTGTTTTCAGGTTTCAACTCTGAAAATTAGCTATTTTAATACTGTGCTTACTTCCGTGTAAGGATGAACATAAAGTATTTTTAAAAAAAGCATCCATCTGCTTCAGATTGTCTAGAAAAGATGCAGAGCCATTACAAGATCTCAGTTATGGTGTGATGGATTTAGCTGCAAATATTCCTACTGCGTAAAGGGTGGCATAATAAAAATGGAGATTGAAACACTTAGAACCAACTGCCCTTGGTCAAGAGTACACACATAAGGCTTTGAAAATAAAATACACAGCTCACCCAAGTGTGTACTCAGGTTGTCTGTCATGTTCTGATGTTGATTAATTAAAAGAAATCCGTAAGGAGAAACTGGTACTCCCAGTACTGGGTAATCCCACTGGTGAAATCAACAATTGCCCGACAGAGGTTCCTTAATCCCCTGCAGACTCCAGCATGAGTGGGTTGTTCTTGCTTGCAATGCACATGGTCATCGGCACCATTGTTAAATAGTTTTTTCTCACGATGAATGAGGATAACTGGAGCACAGCGACAGAGGAAAAAGAGAGAAATAAACAGATGACCATGCAAGGGAAGCAGAAAGCAATGGTAACTGCAACAGCCAAAGGAGTCTAGGGAGGAAGATGGGTGCATGTTGATCTACAGCACTACTTGCCACGAGCAGATACCTCAGGGTACGTAATATTTTCCTTTCGAGTCATGTGTGGCTGTAGATACATATGCCGTGCACTGACTGAAAAGCAGTCCTCCCAAGCAGTGGTTTGCCTGTGGATGTTGCAGAAGCTGAAAAAGGGTAGGTAGTACTGCCTGGACAAAATGTGCCTGTTGGCGGGCTAATACAGCTATATAGTAGTGCTTTGTGAAAGTGCGTGTTGTAGACCAAGAAGATGCTTTGCAAATGTCAGCCATTTGGACGTTCCCAAGGAAAGCAATAGAGGAACCTTGCTTTCCAGTGGAATGGGCTCTAGGGGAGCATGCAAAACCCTCTAAACTTTCACATAACCGCTTAGGATGTTTTTGACTATCCATCGGGCAATGCCCGATTTTGATAAGGCCTTTCCTCTATGTGGTTCAGAAAAAGCAACAAACCGCTGCTTAGTTTTTCAAAACGTTTTTCTTCTATCTATATATTACATATGGGCTTGGTTGATGTCCAAGGTATGAAGAGCCCTTTCTGCAACTGAGTCAGGTTGTGCAAAGAAGACTGGGAGTTCTATAGACTGGTTTGGGCGGAAAGAAGAAGCAATATTTTACAAACATTTAGGGCTGCTACGAAGGACCACCTTATCTCTATGAACCTGAAAGAAAGGTTCTTCTAATGTTAAAGCCTTTAGCTTATGAAAACACTTAGTGATGTGGAACAAGTAGTTGGCCCTTTAAAAAAAATATTCATGCATTCTGGGGATATGTTGAGATAGCCCAATTCTAAGACCTCAGGAGCCAATTGGCAAGGTTGGGACTCTTGGGATCAGGGTGTCTGATTTCTCCATGGGTCTACGTGCAAAGGTGGCCTGCTTGGGAGCCTCTCGTGTGGAATCAACAAAAGCTCCAGGAGAGAGGTTAACCATGGCTGTATGGGCTAGGTTGGAGCCACTATTTAAGAGTGAGGAAGTCTGTCTCAGCTTCTGAACCGGGAACAGAATGAGGGGGAGAGGTGGAAAAGTGTGGGGAAATATCCCTGACCTGTTCATCTATAATGCATTGCCCATGGACTGTGGGTGAGAGTATCTGGAAGTGAAGTTTGACCATTTTGCATTTTCTACTGTGGTGAAGAGGTCCATGTCCAGAAACGCCCTTTGCTGGAAGTAGTGAAGAATGACTGCCGGGTGGAGTTCCTATGCGTGGACTTGTTGCCACTTCCTGCTGAGGTTGGTAAAGTTGTTGTCCACTCTCGGGAGGTATTTCACCAGCAGATGGATACTGTGGTGCAGAGCCCATGGACAGGTGGACTGAGCTAATTGAGAAAGTTGAGGTGAGCAGGTGCACCCCTGCTTCTGAATGTAGTACATGGCTGTCATGTCTTTCCCTACAAGTACTAACTTGCCCTCTATGTGGGGAAGGACAGCTTGAGGGCTAGATGGACAGCCAGAAGCTCCAGATAGTTGATGTGGAGGTCTCTGTGAGTGGAACACCACTGTTCCTGGACATTCAGATTTTGAAAGGGCACCTCCCACCTACTGAGGAATGCATCTATTTTGTCACTGATCTGCAGAACTGGGTCGAGAGAGGGCCACTCAAGTAGCAAGTTGTTGGTCTTCCACCACTGCAGAGAGTGATACGTGCAGGGGCTGATCAACAGTAGATCTTTCCAATGATCCTTCTTTTGAGACCACTACTGCATTAAGCATTCCTGCAGCGGATACAAGTGCAATTTTGGATGGGGTACTATGGGAATGTAGGAGGCAATCATCCCTAGAAGGCGCATGACTGTCCTTATTGTGACCTCTTGATCTGCCTGAAAAAGGAAGCCAGACTGGGATATGCCATGATGATCTCTGCATTCAGGATAGCTCCCAGATACAGTTGAACTTGAAGGGGCTGGAGATGGGACTTTACAGCATTAATGGTGAAGCCCAATGTTTACAGTAGGTCTATTGTGGCTTGGGTGTGTACATAACAATATAGTCCTGTTGCATTCTTTATAAGCCATTTGTCCAGTTATGGAAATACACTGATGACCTGTCTTTGCAGATGTGCTGCTCCTACTGCAGGGCATTTTGCAAAGACTCTGCGTGCGGTGGTGACCCCGAAAGCCAACGCTTTAAACTGGCAATGCTGTTCACTTACCACAAACGGGAAGTAGCACTGATGAGCTGCATAAATTGGAATGTGGAAGTAGGCATCTTTAAGGTCGGGTTGCGCAATGAAGTCGCCTTGCTGCAACGGAGGCATGACATCATGAAGGGTGAACATATGGACGTGTTCTGATAGATGCACTTGTTTAGGGGTCTGAGGGCCAGAATGAGTTTGAGGGACACTTCTTTCTTGGGAATGAGAAACGATAGGGAATACACCCTGAGCCCTGTAGGTGTTGTAGGGCAGGTTTTATGCCGCCCCCCTTGAGGGGGAGCACTTCAAACTCTTCCTGAAACAGATGATGATGGTCCATGGAGATGGCATGTCTGCAAGGTGGTATGTTGGGCGGTGTGGAGGTGAGCTCTAGGCAGTAACTGTGTTGGATGATGTCTAACACCCACTGGTCTGAGGTGACGTGTTGCCAAGCGAGGAAGAACACTGCAGCGATTCACTGACAGGTGCTGGGTGATGGGGGAAAGGAATGACAAGCTGGCTCTGTATATACTATATCAAAATGAGATCTAGTGTGCACAGAGTCTAGGGGCTCCCCACAGGCTTAACAGAGGCTTAAGTAGATAATACTAATGCACTCTTTTGTGGTAGTGTGGTCGAGCAGCTAGGCTCATCAGTGGGTAGTGCAAAGCATTTGTTATACACACACAGTCAATAAATGAGGCACACACTCAATGACTAACTCGTGGCCAATGTATTTGTATTGGAAAAATATATGTTGTTACTTTATTTCTAGAACTAAAAGGATCTTGTTGCAGGTAAGAACATTTGCAAGTAAGTAACGAACATATAAATCATTAGCACTTTGTTTGAACTTGGCAAAGAAAACAGTTTACAGGCAAGTAACACTTTTCACTTTTAAAAGTTGACACTGCAATTTTTAGAACAAGCCTGGGGGGGGGGGGGGGGTGGGGGGCAAAGTGTTAGTGCGGTTTTGAGGCGAGTACTAGAATGTCCACTGGTCGGGGTTCAGGATGACCCAAAACGTACGCAGGGTGCATACACAACATCGGGCTCCCAATGTTTTTCAATGGGGGGGACCCCAGGGGTCACAAAGATGCTGCAGGCTGGGTCCAGGGGGTCGGTACCAGGAAACCACAGGATGGGCAAGGAGGAGGGCCGCCTGTTGAACATTGCTGGACTGGTGTTCAGATTCCCCAAGGCCAGGGGGTTGCGGGTGCAGGGCTATCTTTAGGCATCAGGAATCTTCGTCTAGTTCTCTTGGGGTCAGGGGGTCCTCTTGATTTAGGCTGCAGGCTTCGTCGTGTTGGCCAGGATGGGTCAAACCAAGGGTGGACACAAGGTCAGAATTGCCTGGAGACCTGTTCTGGAATGGTGGGCCACCTGGACTCGGGCTGTGGGCGTCGGGTGCAGAGTGGGCAGGACTTGCGGATCCGGGACAAATCTGGAGTCCTTCTTGGTGTTTCTTTGTGGACAGGGCCGCTGTCCTCAGAAGTTCTAGTTCTTCTGGTGAGCACGCAGTCCTCTGGGGGGTTTGAAGAGGTTGCTGGTCCTGCAGGATGTGTCGCCTTTTTTGTAGCAGGGTTTCTGAAGCTGCAGAGAGGCCGGCAGGACTGGGGCCAAGTCAGTTGGTGTCTGGAGTCTTCTCTGCTGAGTTTGGCTTAGCAGCCCTTCTTCTTGCTTCTTTTCTTGATGTCACCAGGAATATTGTAAGCTAGGTCTAGGGGTGCAACTAAATACTACATTTAGTGGTGTTACAGGGGTCAGAGGGAAGTAGCCAATGGCTACTGTCCCTGAGGGTGGCTACACCCTTCCTGTGCCTACTCCTATCCCTATTGGCCCCTTCTCTGGAAACCAAGATGGAGGATTCTGCAGGGAGGGGGGGTCACTTCAGCTCTGGACACCTTAGGGGTGGTCCTAGCTGGGGTGGTCACTCCTCCCTGTTACCAAATTCTCCCGCCAGACTTGCTGCCAAAAGTGGGGCTCCATACAGGGGGGCAGGCATCTCCACTAGCTGGAGTGCCCTTGGGCACTGTAGCAGGAGGACTGAGCATTCGAGGCTCACCGGCAAGTGTTACAGTTCCTGCATTTGGCAGGTTTCAAGACTTCCACCCAGAGCAGGCTTTGTTTTTGACTCCAGAGGAAAAAAGGCCCTCACCCCAGGGTGTCAGAAACTTGTCTTTTAGTGGCAGGCTGGCACAGACTGGTCAGCCTTACACTAAAGGATCAGTTAAAATACAGGGGGCATCTCTAAGATTCCCTCTGGGTACATTGCACAAAATATCCAACACTGGCATCAGTGTGGGTTTATAGGGCTGAGAAGTTTGATACCAAACTTCCCAGTCTTCAGTGAAGCCATCATGTAGCTGTGGAGTTTGTAATAACAAACTCCCAGCTCGTGTACTTTACATGGCCACACTGCACTTACAATGTCTAAGAATGGACTTAGACACTGTAGGGGAATATTGCTCATAAGCTTTGCCCTCACCTGTGGTATAGAGCATCTTGCCTTAAGGCTGTGAGGCCTGCTAGAGGGGTGGCTTACCTAAACCACAGGCAGTGGTTGGTGTGCTTGGCATCCTGAGAGGGATGCCATGTCGACATACAAGCTGCAATGGCAGTGTGCTTATGCTTGGTGAGGGGTCCCTTAGGGTGGCACAATACATGCTGCAGCCCTAAGGGATCCTCCCTGGTCACAGAGCCCTTGGTACCACTGGTACCTTTTACAAGGGACTTAGCTGTGTGCCAGGGGTGTGCCAACTGTGGGAACAATGGTACAGTTTTAGGGAAAGAATACTGGTGCTGGGGCCTGGGTAGCAGGATCCTAGCACACTGTCAGTCAAGTCAGTATCCATATCAGGCAAAAAGTGGGGGTGGTAACCAGAGCAAAAGGGGCACTTTCCTACAGCAGGTCAAGGTTTGGTTGGGGTTGCTCGTCTGGGGGAGCTACCTTTGCCTCTACCTTTGGTGCTAATTCCGTGATAGGCACCTCTGAAGTAGTCCCTAGTAGAAGTTGGATGGACAGTTTGGCCCTGGAAGGACACAGAGGCTTCAGGGATAGTGGTCTTGGATTCTCCACAACAAGCAGGTGGAGAAAGGAGGCGGTCTGGTGTCCAGAAGAGGGCTGGTGGCTTTATCTTGTGTTTTTCTGACTGCTTTGAAGAGGAAGGGGCTCCAGAGCTTCTTCAAAACCTTGGATCCAGCATCAGAGGTTGTTCGAGAACACAGCCCGGCTGAGGGCAGATGACCATCAGTTTTTGTCAGGCATTGAGCTACTCTTGTAGTTTCTAGAGGACTGATTCAACTGGTTTGTGGGTTGGTCTGATCGGAGCCAAATGTTTTGGTGCGATGTCTATGCTGAATTATGCTTCAAGACTGACAGATTCAGATCCGTCCATCGGGTCAGTGCTGAGAGCTTTGGTTTTAAGATTTTCTTTGGCACGGACCTACTGCTGAGCGTGACATCCAAAGTTTACTCAAGGTGGCGACCATGGCCTGAAGGCAGTTGCGGCCCAGAAGCTTGCCTCTGTAGGCCCAGAGCTGCTGAATGCCCCTTGTGGGTTAGAAGCTCAAAGCGGTGTCAAGGAGGGGGAGCTATACTCACAACCTGGTGGGAGATCTTCAATCTCGAGGTTGGAGCCATAACTTTCTTGGGCAAGAAAGCCTCCTCGTCAGCACCCGAAGGCTCAGGATGATGTTCCCTCTCAAGGCCCTGGGTGCCGAAGAGGAGTGAGGTATCTTCTGTGCTCCTGAGTGACATTTCGAGGCGATGGGCCCCGCAGTCTCAAAAGGTCTTCCTCAACTGAAAGAATTGACATGTGTCACAAGAAGCCTTGTCATGCTTGGGTGAGAGGCTTAGATCGTCCCAGGGGTATTTTACACAACATTGCAGGTAGTATCAAAAGGGAGTTTATTCCATCACAGGGAAAACCTGTTGAGAGCAGACCACGCCAAAGGAAAAAGAGGCCCAACATACGAGGTCCCTCTGGAGACCAGTGTTAACCAATGCACAGCTCTGAGCGGTAACTGGAAATAACGACCCGATAAGCGAGAAAGGGTGCAACACAACCAATACCGACAGGGAGATTGGTAACAAGGAAACTTGATAATGATCACCACGACAGTCTATCCAGAGCACAGGATCACACATACCCGATGACAGAAAAAAAAACAATCTAACAATGGAATCGATGACAATGTCCCCTGCAACCAAATGGTGGAGTCATACTACCTCGTGACTCGGGAAGAATTCTTCTAAGAAAAACAAACTGCACGCAGGAGTATATACAGCATGTGTATCTACAGCCACAATGCCTTAAACCTAATGTGCTGATACACATCGAACTGTAATCCATCAATGAAGACACTGATGAAGGTGCTATCTACAAGGGATCCATCTCGACTGGAAGATCATGGCTCCCACTGACAGAGTTGAATACTTTTGCTACCTGTTTCCTTCACTCAAGCTTTCAGTCACTTCCATCACAAAATTCTACTCTTGAAGCTGATGAGCAGATGATGATTAAGTTTCTCTCCTTCTGTGTGTAGCTGAGGGTAAAGTGAGAGTAACATAGCACACTGTACTACAAGTGTTGCTTTTTCAGGAGAAGTGTCTACGTGACCTCAGTTACTACAGCGTGAGTGAGGCCACAGTGACAATAGTGTTTGTCTTATACCATTGAGATAGAGGGAATACATTTAGCATATATGTTAACCATTATATTCATCTATTAAAATTACTTGAATTGTGGCTTGAGGTGTTAGTCATTAATCTTGTAAACAATGTTAATAGCATAGTTACATAACACTGAGGTTACTTACACTTGGGAAAGTAAGAAGAATGGTTCAATACGTTTTTTTGGGTTGCATGGCGAATAGTATTTTACCAATATTTTTGGGTGGAGAGCAATTAGTTATCAGGAAAGGTGGTTCCTCAGAATTGGTGTCTTTTGAAGACAGAAATATTACTCAATTATTTCCCCCACATTAACTTGAGAATCCTCCAATAGAAACTCTCTACGCTTGAGGATCCCCCTCTTCCTCTAACATCTTCTGAGCATGCCTTGTATATACCAATTGAACCAGCCTGCCCTACCTGAACCGTCCCATGTGAATCTATAAAAGATACAAATATGAGAGAACCACATTTATAGATCATTCCTCTTCAGCACGTTATCTTTAGTACTGCCTGACGGGTTGCAGCACCATCAAAATAGGTTTTCCAGCAATACGTGCACCACTGTAGCACTCGCCTCTGTGTTAGCAACAAAGCAGTAGTGGTTAGCAGAAGGTCTGTGACGATTATTAAGTGAATGCCTTGTAGATGACCAAACAATGGTGTACTTGTGATGAATACTGCTGTGGCTAAACAATGTTGTGTAACAATATGTCTGTGGTGGGCTTGGCCACAACCAGCCTCTGCCAGGGTTGTCTGAAGGTCTTTGGCCAGACAATAGTGACCTAGCCCAGTAGATATAGCAACTGAGTACACTTGATGTTTAGCATATACAGCACTTATTCGGTCTTAGATATAAACTTAAAGACCAAAGGACAACATCTAGTTGGCATCAAATTCTGAAATAATGTTCAGTGTAAATTCAAGTGTTTCTGCAGAGTAACCATGTAGGGTGTAACTTGATTTGCAGAATTCCAGAATAGAATGCTTGAATCTCCCTACACTTACAGCCAGGGTGACAGCCACCAGAAGGATGACTTCCAAGTAAGACCTGACATTAGAGTCATTCATTGGCTTGAAAAGCTTCAATATTATTACAGCACTACATTGACTTGTCAAATAGGTACCGGTGCCCTAATCAGCTGTACCATTTGCAACAAACACTTCAGAAAGTCCTCTATAATGGACTGACTTAACAGTATATGCCTCGGTCTCTTCATGTAGTGGGATATAATCACTAGATGCACTCTTATGGAAGCATGCTGAAGTCCTGACCAAGTAAAGCCCATTAGATAGGACAGCTGTTCAAAGGTTTGCTCCACACCACAGCCAGAGTAGTGTCTGAGACCCAGGCACAAAACATCTTCCATTTCACACTACAGAGAGTATTTGTAGAGACAACAACCTCATCTAATTCATCTCATATTTGTGCAACTTGGTCTACAACTGGCTGACATCATCTACTCTGTTACTCGTTATTCCAATAAAGTGCCACACCGTGAGTGAAACAATAAATTTGTCTGCCTATGTTCAAATGGTCCAAAGTGAGCTCAAGTGCTGCCAAACCATCCAAGTAAGCATCACATCTATGATTAGTGGCAAGGCGTGCTATGCGTCAGATACACAATACAGATTCACTATCCTGGGCTGGTTTAATTATGTTCATCATTGAATCATCTTCTGGCAATTCGCAGCCAACTGTGTCCAAACGCTGGTGAAGCTATTGGTCCAGGTTGTCACATAGGGTCATTCCTTCACTGTCATGGATCTTTCTAGCTGGGACTGCACCCTTTGTGCTTCCACTTTCATATGGTGGCACCTGGAATCCAGATAACTGCTGAAGAACACAATGTCCTAAAATGGTCTCAATAGGAATTTCTGTAAGTTGAGGGGAGACCTACATCTTTGAACAGCCGAAGACAAGTGCAGAAGACTGTTTCTGCCTCTGCCTTCAGCAGCACTTTCACCTGGTAGTTGTCAAGGTAGTGGATGAAAAGCACCCCATTCAGTAAAGATGAGTAGTCATGGGTGCAAGGCCTTTTGTGAACACCCTTGGAGTCAACTGCTATACAAAAGACAGAACCTTGAACTTCAAGGGCCCTCGGCTCACTCTGAACCAGATGAATCTTTGAGGTTTCTGGTGGAGTCCTTGTGGTCCAATGATAAACCTCAGTCCTTGCACAGCAGAGAATGGATCTCTGTCCTGTTACTATCTTGAACAACTGCTTTCCGATGAGCTTGTTGACAAAGCTTATGCTGGATCAGAGGCCCTTGTCTTCATTCTGTACCATGGAGTAACTGGAGCTGTTGTCCCGATTTCTTTTGACAGGGTGGGTTCTGGGATCAGCTGCATCTTTGCCAAGCAACATCTGTACCTATATCTCATCCTCAGATTCATAGAGGGTTGTTTTCCCATGAATTCCAGCATATGGCCAAATGAAAAAATATTCACCATACATCTGACTGAAATGATTATGTGCTACAGCAATGCCCTGTGGTAAATGCCCTAAGCCCAGCAGAGTGAGAAAATGCATCTTGGGCCCATCACACCACCTTCTACATGACCCTACATGTTTGTGAACCATCTTTTCTTATAAGGCGCTATGGCGGCCTGACACTCTGTAGGCCGCCACAGCGGTCCACTATGAGAACAGGTTCCTTAGAACCTCTAAGGTTGTATCGAGCTGCTTCTAGATTACCAAAAGGAAGAGTGGTGACTTGCTGACAAGGCCACCATAGTCTTCACGGTCACCCTTGATGTACTGGAGAGTTTAACCATCACCTTCTCAAAGAGGTGTTAGTCATTGAATGACATGTTAAATACACTGGCTTACACATTTTGTTGGAAAAAGATACACTATGGTCACACCTGACATACCAATTATTTTTATCTTAAAGATCTCATCAGTTACACATCACACTGTTATAAGAATCCTAAATGTTGTTGTTAAGTAGCACGTGTATGTGTGCTCAGTAGTGAAAATATGTCATTTTTAGTGAGTATTCGTTTTTTTACTGGGTGAGACTGGAGAGTTGAACCCAAGTGGCTACATAATCCTTTGGTTTTGCTCTAGTGGTCTTTTACTTGTAAATGTATGAGTGTGGTAGACAGCCAATAGTAGCAACTACTGTATTTCCAAGAGGTAGACCACAACATAACATTCCTAATCATGCCTTTATGAAAACAGAATGATGCTTGAATCCTTACCTTATTCATCAAATCTGTGTTTAAAGGATGATATCGCAGCACTAGAGCTTTGGTCACCTGAAAATTACAAGCACAAAAAGACAAAGGTCAGTTTTAAAGAAAACAAAAATACTATCAGCTTGGAAACTTGTACCTTTTCTTGATGTTGCCTATTTCAAAAGTCAATGTAAATAATTGAAATTTGAAGAGTAGTTTCCATTAAAAAGGTAGCATTACTTTGAAAACTACATCTACAGACAAATGCCTTGCACTTGCTCTACAGTTGAGAAAGTCAAAACAGGAAACAATGCTTTGCTCGTTGAATGTGATTTGGCTGGTTACTGTGTTATACTAGTTTCTGGATTACAGCACATTTGCACATGGGGGCTATTCACAAACTAAAATTTGTAGTATAATTGGTAGTGCTACAATAGTGCTACAAAATGCTACTCACAAACCTACTTGTGGACACATCTGTATTTCCTATCTTTTCTACATGCAGTTCTCAGCCCTAGTTCTGGAGGTCTCCACATATGTAGCTATACCTTTCAGTAGTAAATGTGGGAGGAACCCAGATGTGTGGCTTAAACATGGGCAATAATTACTAATGAATGGACAGTGATTAGGGAAGAAGGAGGGTATTAGAAAGGAATAAGAATGGCTTCAGGGAGGGATATGCAAATATACACACCCACGCAGAAAAGAGTAAGCCAAATGCTATTCACAAACTGCACTTCTCCAGTTACTACAACCAAAAAGGACCCTAAACCAGTGCTTTCTAAACTTTTTTGCATCACAACCCAGTTTTTAGAACAACAAACTTTTGCAACCCACCCAGCTTTAATGGACATGAGGTGGTCGGTTGTTTTAATGTAACTATAGTATCCTTTGGTAGCGCACTGTCATTTATATACAGGACATTTTGCAGTGAAATGGGCACTAAAGTTGCAAAGGCATTCCGTTTTACTGAAAAATATATTTCACACAAACGATGATGTGTAGACATTGGGTTTCAGTGAATTTATATCATGTGTGCATCACCAAGTTAAGTGCCTTGATTTGTTTTGAGCCTATTAAAAATCTGTTTCCATCACACTTCAAATTACCAAAAGATGTGCTGCATTTTTGCTTTCCTAACTGCTGAGTGCGTACAGTTGATTTACAAGCATTTCCTTTTGTTGTTTGTTACAAAAAATGACATCCTACAGCACGTCCTTTAAAAATCATTGTACACCAGCAAGACTGTCACATAATGCACTTTACTTATCTTTCTCTGACTGCAAAGTCAGAGGAGTTTGTTAACACCAATCCCCATGTTAAAAAAAGTAACAAGTTGTAGGAAGACATAGCCTGACAATAGACCTCTGTCTTTCAAGCACAGCAAATGTGACAAGATACACGCAGAATTTAAAGGCAACGTTATTTATTGCTTGGATTTTGCAACCCAGCAAAAATCGGCCCGCGACCCCCCAGTTTATCGCAACCCACTGCTTTGGAAAAACAGCCCTAAACAGTCATAAATGTACTTCAGTCCAGACTCCGATTACATGGCCACCACAGGAACTGTAATAAACTTTCAAAGAAAATAATGGAGGCAAGGACTTAAAAATAACAAGACATCACACAGGAAATAATGTTAAATAAAATAAATTATTTCAAATTTTAAAACTGATATATATATATATATATATATATATATATATATATATATATAGATATATAGATGCAGACAGGGAACCAGAGAAAAATACTGCTCCTGTGCCATGCGGGAGCATGCAAGGATAGCTGCTTCCTCCTGGAGGGAGAAATACCATCTCACATATCATGAGGAAAGCCGGCTGGGGCTGCAAGGGTGCCCAAAGTCTCCCCGCTGTTTGGTGCGTGCCAAAATAGGCTCAGGAGGGGATCCTGTACCCCGTCCCTTTTTTAAATATAATATAGCCCAAGGGGAATGGGGTCTCCAGGGCGTATTCAAGATTTTTTTTTTGGGGGGGGAGGGGGATTGGGGGGATGCATGCCACCCCCCTTCCCCTTTTAAATGCTATGCGGCTCAGGGGGGTGGGGTCCCTAGGGCCCACTAAGGCTTGGCTACGGTGGGCACCCCCCCCCCCTTTTAGAAAATGGACAGCCCTGGTGGGATGGGGTCCTCGGGGCCTTATAAGGCTCGGGATGGTGCCATGTGGCAGCCTCCCATTTTTTATTATATTTGACACTGGGGATGGGGCCATTGGGTCTATTAGAGATAAGGGGGTTGGGTGTGTGCGTGGGGCGCCACGGCTCCCCGGGCCTATTAGGGCTCATGGGACTCAGCCGAGACCCCCCAAAAAAGTTTTTTTTAAAAAGACAAGAGGCAGAGTAGGAATACCCTGATCCCACAGGCCTGGGATTGGAGTCTCGCAGGGACTTCACCAGGGACATAAAGTATTTTTTTTATTTTCCCTAGGAAACAGCGGAGGCTCAGAGGAAAAAACACTTGTTTTTATTTGCCCCCCCCTGGGTCAACCAGGTCATGGGGCATATTTTTTATATGTGATTGGGGGGTGGAGGGGGGAGAAGCACGGCCCTGCTCTGTGGGGCTTTTAGGGCCCAGAGATCACCACTTCCCCGGGCCTTGGCCTTTATATTATGAGGGGGTGTGCAGACCCCCTTTTGCCCATTTACAGCCCTGGGGACCACAAACTCCCTGGGGCCAGCATAAGTTTAAGAAAGGGGGGGGGGGGGGCACTCTCCCTCGCCATTTTCAGACCTCATCCTAGAGCTATTAATGGCCCTGAGGACCACCACCCCCACCCAGGGACGGCTTCCTATGTCCTGGGGTGTCCACCCTCAGGGAAGAGTAGTTTGCTGTCACATGGCGGGAGCTGTCACAGCTCCCCCAAAGGGATAGCAATCTGTAAGTTCGTTCTCAGCAGGTGGAAGCAGAAAAACTGCCCCCTGGAAAACAGATGAAACAAATGCTACCGCACGGAGGGAGCAGCAAGAAATGCTGCTCCCTCTGTGCAGGAGCAATGGGACTGCAGGGGAATTGAGGCTCACCCCGCAGTCTTTAAAAGCACACATATATGTAGGAAAACGCTCAAGGAAGTCATATTGCCAAAGTTACACCAGACATGGTTACTGGAGGCATTAACTCGTAGTCCTTTTCACAGTGGTAGCCAAGAATGAGCACTATACATTTACTCAACAAGGTAGCACTTAGTAATTATCCAGTGGAAAATACTTCAATTGGGTAAACATTCTGCGCAAAACTCTGGCCCCTTCATGGATAAATAGGCAGGCGAGGTTCCATTCTGGCACTGATGCTCATTTCACAGAAATTAAACCACAAACATAAACATAGCAGGTGCACCATTTGATTCTCTGCTTCTATAAAAGACAAAACCTCCTAAGTTATTAAACGTATATAAGTCGAACCAGGGTGTTTTCTCTGCAATTCCACACTGGAAAATGCTCTGAAATACTTGCTGGAGGTGAATGCATCTTTGTTCACCCCAGGATCTATAAATGTGCACCCTGGGTTGCCTAGAAGGGGGCCAGACCCTGTGGCCCTCCCCCCCGTGCAAGGCCACAGGTGTAGGGTTGGGTGGCTACATTGCGTTGGGCTGCACGGCCTGCCTAAAGGCTGTGGGTTGGGTGCCTGGTGGGGGTGGTTGCTGTAGGCCAGGCCCTGCAGCCAAAGGCCGTGTGTGGCTGGGATTGAATGTCTACAGGGTGTTGGCTGCAGGTCAGGCCCTGCGGCTGACTCCCGCCGCTCAAGTCTGTTGTGAAGAATGGCTTAACGTAAGGTAATTTAATATTACTTGACGTTAAAGACACCTTGAAGTTCACTGATTAAAACTAAGGTTACAGGGACGCTATAGTCAGGAAATATACTTTAAAAATTAGAAATTCATTAAAACCCCAAAGGTTAAGGGGACCTTATATAGTTATGTTCTGATTTTATACACACAAAAAATACATTTTGCATCATCCAGCCACTTTCCTTGAAGTGCACGTTTTTACTGTCGTTTTTGGTAAATACATATATCTATTCACTTGGATGCCCAGACGTGGGTCCCATGCTCACTGTGCCACTGGATTAAAGCTAGCCTGGCTGATGAAGGGTGATACCCTGAAACCAGTCCCAGGATGCTTGTTTCCGTGCAGGGAGGTCCTGGCTTGGGAGTGTGGGCTGGACTGTTACCACAGGGAATGGGTTCAAGACTCTTGTGGGTTGCTAATATTTACCTTAGAGCACAAGTTAAAGTGACTTGAGAAAAATATAACTAAGAATTTCTATGTTATGTG
The DNA here is from genome assembly GCF_031143425.1 of Pleurodeles waltl. Taxonomy (NCBI): domain Eukaryota; kingdom Metazoa; phylum Chordata; class Amphibia; order Caudata; family Salamandridae; genus Pleurodeles; species Pleurodeles waltl. Next base: position 863,272,290 of record NC_090445.1, read on the forward strand.
CGTGTGAAGTCTGAACCTAACTAGAACATCCCTATAACCTTTGGTATTTTTGTGAATATGTATATACGTACACCCAAAGGTATTCACTGAAAACAACAGTAAAAACATCAACACTCCAAGAAGAGTGGCTGTAATGATGCAAAATCTGCAGCAGGAAAAAGTCTCCATCAGAACCAATATTACAGCAGGTATGCAACCTTTTTTTTTTTTTTTTTATGACTACTATTCTCTTTTCAGATTATTTATCTTTGAGTGTTTAACAAATCTAGAGGGGGGGCTTGCATAAGAAGAAGGGGCAGGTCTAAAGGCAAATGTGCTGAAACACTAATATTCCAAGTATGGCTTTAGTCATGGCATCAGAGTTCCCAAGCTCCTAATGTTGTTGAGGCTTGCGCCATATTTTTCTTGTTTCACAAGCCAAGTTATGCGACAGTAGAAATCTAATTTCTTAATAATACTAATCTCATGTCTGCATGGATGCTTTTTAAAATACTCTCTTTCTTTAAGGTCTGAGACTCTGTAGGATGGGACCGATCCCCTTCTGGTTTCTCAGTGGTGGTTTTCAATTCTATTGGACTAAATTCTGCAGCACCCACACCTATCCCGTTATACGGGGCCCCATCAGCTGCCTCATTCTCCAGTATCTTCATGACGCAGTCTACAGTGTGAAACCTTCACCCTACAATTTGGACTTAAGTCCTTGGACCTCGACCTTAACAGGTCCCCAAGGATCTGTTCTTGGAGTCACTACTTTATTTTCTTTAATCACTGTTATCACTCCCCTCCACACCCAACATATCAGGAAAAGGCTATGGTTAGTGCTTCACTATCTTACTGACTCACACTTTCAAGGTGTTAGGCTTTCCCACAAGGCAGGTTACCCTATCAACTAGTTTTATAACATTTCTCTTTTCAAGCGTGAAATGTATTTTTCAATTCTACAGAATGCAGTCAACCAGTATATGTCTTCCTGTACAGCTCCTCTCAAAGGTCTCTTTTGTTGTCTGCATTCCTCAATGTAAAAGATTCTCAAGTTCCATTCTGTCCTACTTTGTATTTTAATATCTTTCCATACTTCTACTTGTTTGTTTTGGCTCACTCTTTTTTGTCATAAACCTCCAAACTCTTCACAAAGCTCCCTCTATTTTGTATCTATTCTTTCATAAAGTGTGAGATGCAACTCCCATCTTCCTCTTTAGGCATGATTTGCATGGTCATTTCTTAGACAGATTTTGTCTGGTCAAGAAAGGTTTCTGTCTTCCCTCCCACCTGCTCTCCCACAAGCTTCAGGCACTCCTGTCAATCTGCCAAGCACCTAGTTCCTGGCCGCTTGCTGACAGCTACATTGGTCTAGTTCATTTTCAGAGTGACCTGAGGCCTTACTGACAACATACAAAGGTTGTGCCTGCCTCGATCTGCCCCTTCTTTGGCACTCCATTGCCCTTTGTGGGCTCTTTGCGCCCATGCCTCTCAAAGGCAGATTCAGAGCCATATCCTATTTGGACCTACTTCGGTCAGCAAAGGAAGAGCCCAGTTTTGATGAGTTAGTGCAGCCTTAAGGCTCCATGAGAGAATGTTTGTGGTGGAAGAGCTGGGGTGATGAGAGAAGCACTACTGTAAACATCGTGACATGAGGTCAAGGCTGTAAAGGGGTAGAACCATCCTTGTGGTGTTCAGTCAGAGAGGCATGCAGTGTAATGAGCTATCAAGCACTACACCAGCACAATCATGTGCTGCCAAATTCAGTCTTTTAGCAGCTACTTTACAATTGCAAGAAGTTTAAGTTGAGAAGTAAAAGGGTCCAATACCCACATTTTAAAAGAAGCAACAGAAAACACTTAAATCTGTTCAAGACAATTGAAACACTTGGATAAGGTAGGCATGCTTAAACCAGATCGTATTTTCAGTAGCCCATTTTTGAATCTTCAGAACACCTCAAACTCTGGAGAGAACAACGGCCACTTCATGTTCTCATTTTGTGACTACACCCTAATTAAGACTCCTTTGTATGAAGATTACTATAAACAGCACTGGGGAATGTCGAATTCTAGAGCATCATTACTCCAGAATTACAAGGTTCCGATACCCCCATATATGTTGACACACTGCGAGGCATAACAACTTATATGCCATTCTGCTCACCCTGAGTTCCAATAAAACAATGTGGAGACTTATTTCAGTTTCCAACAAAGGTCGCTCACATTATGCTTCTTCACATCCCCGTTCCTCCCCCAGTTCTGACAGGGAGTTTGTCCTCCTCAATTAACCCAACTAGATCTTGGCAAATATTCTGCTTGACTACCAAAATACATATTCAATTCGTCCATCAGCTGGCCCTACTGGTGAAATATTCTGCAGAGGCAACTAAAGGGGGTTCATGAGAAGCAAAGCCCATGTCTAAGCTGCCTTGATTGGTCCTCTGAAACAAGACGATGCATGAATCAAGAAAGATTGCCTCCTGTGTGACAATAACAGATATTTTCAGGTTAACTTAAACTCTACAATGTTCAATGTGTCATCATCTTATAACATTTAACATGTAGGGACATGTCCAGAATTTTGGACCATACACCGTGAGAGAACTATGTCAGTATAATTTAAGGGTGACACCTCGTGTCTCTAGAGGGGACACACTATCTAGCTATAGCATTATTTTGATTCTAGTTCAGCTTGTATGATATGCTTGGATGGGTCATGCTAAGCAGCACCACCTGCTTCAATGTGCCTGCTTGTCAGGCAAAAGATCAAAAACTTTCTACCATATGACATAGTGATTATCTCACCAAATTACTAGTTACCTTCACTGGGTTAGTAGCAAAGACTGTTAGGATATATCTTTCTTCAGCAGTGCACCCATCTTCCTGGGCTCTTCTTGTGGAGGTAAACTTGGAAAATGTATCTCACTACAATTAACAAAACACCAGCGAATCCAACAATGGATGACTTGTTTGGAATAAAGAGTTTTCTACCACAGACTCATATTTGTGAAAAACTATTCTGAAAACAGGAGCACAGGAACACAGGTGTCACTCTATGTCTACAATAAGATTTCTGAACATTTCTGCAAAAGGGAGAAAGGATGTCTCAATACTTGAGCTCTTAAGTAAAACATAATTTCCATGGTAAATGTCCACTTTGTGGCTACTGGTAGCTTCAACCCCAAAACAGCAAACACCCAGTTCAAGTGTGGTATGTATGCCATATGATCACAACACATATAAGGAATATGCTACTTACCCTGTAAGCATCTGTTCGAAGCATGTAGCGCTGTAGATTTGTTGTAGGACTCCCACTGTAATAACAAGACTGCTGGATTTTGGGCAGCAGCACCACTGAGTATGGGGGGCTGAGTCTGATCCCACACTGTGTGACAGCTGTTTGCCTAACTCTTCCTACGAGCTAGCAGCATCTCACCAGTAACAGAGATAAAAGTGATTTGTGGCAGCTTATCGCATGACACTCGGACTCCTCAGGGTATCGTGGTGGAACAGATCGTAACCCTTTCTCTCAGTTACATTAGTCTCATACATGCAAAGACAGAATACAGTTGCTTCAATAAAACTATTGAACCGAGATTCTGCTTCTATGTAAAAAGGCAGGAATTGCGATTATGAGTATAATGAAACACAAACCTATTACGGCGGTGACCAGGAAAGTGAAACACAGGAAGAGTCCCATGTATTCCTACCTACCATACTAAGTTTCTACATGAGCGCAAATAGCAGTGGTAACCTTAATCTGCCCATCTAGTCCTGGGAAGGCAGCCCAATTCCCATATCTGTGTTAGAGGTAAAAAAGAGGTCTGTTAGTCTGTTGGGAATCCTTCCAAGGAGACAAAGAGGAAGCGTGAGGTTTAAGCAGAAACTGCAACGACGTGCAGCATGAGATAGCAGAATGACTGGATTCTGGCTTATTTTGGGCAGCCTGTTTTATAATAAAACATGTTGTTCTGAGAACTGCCCAGAAATGATAATCCATCATTTCTGGATAAGGTAGAAATTGCATTCTCTGGACAGACAATGCCCGGTAAACTATTGTGTATGGCCTTGGAATTGAATACAGGATGAAATGTTATGCAGAGAAATAACAATTCTGGGTCAAAGGACAACAGATATAAAATAATAAAACATCACCACTAAAATGAAGCCTTACTAAACTACTAAGAGGAATAAAATGAGAAGTAACCAGGTGAGAGGGCACAGGTCTCAGACCCAAGCTAAAATAAATGTGCCTACACAAACGCTAACATAACTTCACAACACATTCTCCATTGTCGGGACGAGAGTGCCAAGCCCTATAAAACATAACCTACAGCTAAAAACAATCACTATATCTGCAACAAGTCTAAAAAAAAAAGCAAGGTAAAATAAATGTACATGAAGGGGGACAACATTTTTATGTTAACAGGCAGGATAGACCAAGTGCAAGTCAAATTTAAATAGTCAATTTAGAAGTTTTATAAAAAAATATTCCACCAAATTAAGGCCAAATGTCAGCAATAATCATGATCTTTAAAAAAATGTTAAATGTCATCAATTAAAATTGGATTCACGAAAGACTCTACCTCGGCAGGTGACAAACTAATTAGGTTGCTGACAAGGAAAGCAAGGGAGCACTCAAGTTCCGTTGCTTCAGCGACAGCTCCAGCCAAGGTAGCAGCCTCCCCTGCAGTGCCAGGTGTGTAGCACCAGGAGCCACTTGATGCACAAAGAGCAGCTCATAGGAAGCCTCTCGTAGCAACTGCAAGCTCAATGTGCAAGTCAGATAATTAGCCCTCATCGAGAACATCAATAGACTCATGACCAAAGAAGTTACATTCTGCATAGCAAGACACACTTCTGGGGCATGTTCAAATGGGCACCACAAACATTGAAAGATGGGCTGCACGCAATTCAGAACCTGTCTGAATGACAAGGACCAGTTGGACTCCAGTGCTGCCAGTAGTGGTGCTCCAAAATACTGCATCCATCAGTCCTCGTTGTTGAGACTGGGCAGTCAGTGCGAATACAAAAATAGCAACAGCAAGATACCACAGATTAGTACCAAAGTTATATGGAATCCCCCAAAGAGACTTAAAAATAGTGTATGAGTGAATGCATTATGCATGCCAAATACAGATTGGGAGCTGCTGACAAAACCAGAACCTACATCCTTAAAAAAAAGTACAATCCCAGCGGTGGTAGATGCACTGAAAATGCAACATATTAATTCACCAAAAAGTTTTGGAAAGTTGGTATTTAAAAGGGACTGCATCTCTACAAATAACCTAGCCCCGTGGAGTGAATAGGTCTCGCGGGCAGATGTAAGCGCTGCATGTTTTTGAAACAAGAGAGCTGCTCAGCTTGTCAAAATTTACATTTGAAGCAGCAATACGAGACCATTTTTCTACTATTTTTCTCTCTCGCCTGGGGGGGGCGCGGGGAAAGCATGTTACAATTTGGGAGACCGAAACTACGTAGGTGATTCCGGCTCGCATTCCACAACAGCTTTCTCCATTCAGCATCAAGTAACTCCCTTTCGAGAGCACCTGGAACATAGGAGGAATCAAAGGGTCAAGAACACTTCATATAACAGGCTATATTTGCAGCTGAAGCATTACATGCTCTGTGTAATGACAGCTGTTCAAAATCACTGAATGGCTTACAGAAGTCTTGCATTCGCTGCTGCTAAGAGAGACCTCTTTCATGCCATTGAAACATTTGTAGTTAAAGGGTAGCTCCCACACCTCACGGGTGTAACTATCTCCTAGCTTTTCAAATCTGCCAATAGAAATGTGCTTTAAACAAGAGGTGAACTGAAGTGTTGAAATAGGCAGATTAATAACCCCATGTATTAACCAAACTGCATACTGTATTTCTGCCACAGTGAAAGGCAACTTTTCTAACTTTTTGATGTTTAACATAATGTATGGTGCTTCTTCCTTAGTCAGCATTTGTTGCTTTCACATTAAGTTAAATGCAGAAAACAGGGCCCTGGAAGTGACGCGTTGCTAGGGTACACAACTATTTTCAGTATCTGTAACGTCTAACCTAACTGCATAATGACCTAAGATGACTGTCCATGGTGTAAAAATGACATTTTATATGATGTCAATTGCACATGAAATAATATTGTTTAAGGTGTAAACACGGTTGGACAAAGTGTTCATACCATTATCTACAATTGCTACAGCTTTGGGAAGGTTTTCCTGATCTATTTGCCTAAACCGGGCAGCAGCTTCTTTTTGTGATAGTTTCCAAATTTCATTATATATTGCACAGAAGAATCGCTTGGTGCATAGTTTTCTAGGATCTAACAAGAAATCTTGCAAGTCTGTTTTCTGACAGGAGACTAAGGTGTTATTTAATTGCTGCTAGTGTGGAAGATTTCAACCATTGTTGACACAGTTTGCCCACGCTGTATGTGGTAATGATATCAGGGAGTTATTTTGAGATGTAACGAGGGTCAGGTCTATTCATTCTAAAACCTCCTGCGGAGTTTACAAAACACAAATGACAATCATTTGCGTACACTGGCCACAATAACCACTCATTTGGACCTGAAAGTGTTGAATTAAATGTTCCATTTTGAACCCAGCCATAGAGCTGTTCTTCAGTGACATTCAAAATCTTTTACCATTTATCAAATTTAGCAGGTGACAGAATATTGGGCGCATTTAATTCCTTGACAATTTCTACTTTTCCCACACACTCTTCAATCGACTTGACCCAATATTCATAGCCCTCAGTAGCCAACTGGGAAATGAACCAGAATAAATGAATTTGGTGTCTGTTAACAGGAGATTGCAACTTCATAGGAGGCAATTTGAAATAATAACACCCAGCATTTTTAACATCATGCCCAATAAAATATACCAACTTTTCTATATATGTTTAATAACTCCCCACTGATGAAGTTGGACTATGTTCCCATTGTGTGTAATTGTAAATAGTTCTCAGGGTGTTGGCTTTATGTATAAAATGATTGTAGGAAAGTGCCCTCTTTCTTGGCATGGTTACCCCCATTTTCTGCCTCTTGTCTCTGGGTTTGACCATGTTTACTGGGATCCTGCTAACCAGGACCCCAGTGGTTATGCTCTCTCCTGCAAATTTTGGTAAAAGTACCTTTTTCTTCCCACATTTGGCATACTGGTTCTCCCCCATGTAAGTCGCTAGTACTTGGTACCCAGGGGCATTGGGGGTCCAGGGGATAACTATGAGCTGCAGCAGTTATTTTGCCACCCATAGGTAGCCCATGCAAAGGGTTTTGCAGGCCTACCATTGCAGTCTGCGCGAAACTGGACAATGGAAAGGGGAATGACCATTCCCCTGTCCATCATCCTCCAGAGGATCCCTGGGTTCTGCCATCTTGTTTCCAAGGTTGGCAGGGAACTCTGGGAGCATCTGAGTGGCCAGGCCAGTCAGGTGACGTCAGAGGCACCTCCTGATAGGTGGTCACCTGGCTGGGTGACCAAGCCCACTCTTACGGCTATTTAGGGTGTTCCTCTAGGGTGGGTCCTCAGATTTGGCTTTCAAGACTCCAGCAACAGAACTCCTCTGCAACCTCCACTTAGACCTCTAGCCACTGGTAATGCGACTGGACTCTCCAGGAACCGACAATCTGCATCCACGAAGAAGACTCTTCTTGCAACATTGTTCCACTGCTCCTTACAGCTTCTGCAACATTTACCTGGCTGTGCTTCCTCTTAGGGTGGCATGTCTTCAGTCTGCACAAGAAGGAAGAAGGAATCTCCCTTGGAGTGAAGGAGTCACTCTCCTGCATCTGCAGAAACCTACTGCAATGATGACCGGCTGCGTGTATCTTCTCTCATCTTGAGCAACGTGGATCCTGCATCACAGGTGGTGGTTCGGAGTAGTCCTCTTGGTCCTCCCAGCCAGCTGTCCAACTTTGGTGTTGGTAAGCCCTTGCCTTCTCACGCAGAACAGTACCCCCGTGCACTGTGTCTCTTGCGGCTTGTTTGCACCTCCTCCAGGGGATCTTCAGGCTATGTGAAGTTCCAGCCCTCAGCACTCCTTCCTGCGATGCACAGCCCTCTGTGTAGTTCTCCTGTGGCGTGGGATCCTTCTGTGACTTCTGTGTCCCCATCCTGTGGGACTCCTGCGGGTGCTGCCTCTGCTTCTGTGGGATCTCTGTGTTGCTGAGGGTCCCCTCTGACTATCCCTCCTGGGCCTTGCTGGTCCCCGGTAACACCACTTTTAAACTAGCTGCGAATTTGCCTTTGCCAAGACTTGTTGGTGGAATTCCTGCACCAACACCCATCAGCAATCTTCGCTCCAGCATGGGACACCTTCTGCATCCATCAGGAACTCTTCTCCGGCTCCAGGGCTGACCTGTTCTTCCTCACTGTTGACCAACTCCTGCAAGTACAGCTAGGTGGGTAGTGGCTCCTACTCCTCCTGGACTCCACTGACACTTTTGGAATTGGTCCCCTCTCTCCACAGGTCGTCTTCTCCAGGAATCCACCGCTGGTTTCTTGCAGTCTTGTCCGGGGTGTCTTCTTTTCTTCGTTCACTTCCATTTTGGGTGGTTTGGGGAAATTCCAGTGATTTACTCCTGCTGTCCTGGTCACTGGGGGGTACTGTGTTACTTACCTCTCTGGTTTTCTGGTACTCCCAGCTCCCCTCTATACATTCCACTTACCTAGGTGGGGGTCCTGTATCCGCGTTCCAGTTTTTAGTATATGGTTTGGGTCCCCCCTAGGGTCACTACTGGGTATTGCTATTTGCACTGTTTCTAACCTTTTCTGTGCCTATTACTGTTTACTAGTGTATATAATTAGTGCATTACTTACCTCCTATTGGAGGGTTGCCTCTCTAGTATTTTGTGGTACCCTGTGGCCAAAAATAAAGTACCTTTATTTTTGTACAACTGAGTGTTTTCTTTCATGTGTGTAAGTGATGTGTGACTACAGTGGTTTTGCATGAGCTTTGCATGTCTCCTAGATAAGCCTTGGCTGCTCATCCACAGCTACCTCTAGAGAGCATGGCTTCTAGACACTGCCTACACTTCACTAATAGGGGATACCTGGACCTGGTATAAGGTGTAAGTACCTTAGGTACCCACCACACACCAGGCCAGCTTCCTACAATGATGTCCAAAATGATGGTAACAGAACATTTCCCCATAATTTGCTGCTGTTAGGCAAACATCTTCACTTTCAGACACAGTATAGCATTCAAGCTCAGAAGGCATAGAATCAACTGTTATCACATCCCAAGCACAAGAAACAACCCCAGGGGTTATTACATCAATAATTGAAACTTTAAATATATACTGAATTTGAATCATTTCTGTTGGGCTGAATATAACAAAAGGAATTTTAACACCAACAATCCCATCAGGAACCAGAATAGCTGAAATGTTCACTAGGAACAGGTCTCTTCTGATCTTATGTGAGGATAGGTAAGGTTTCAAAACCTCATCCACCAGTTCGACAGCAGAGCGTTCAGGAAGAAAGTGACCACACAGCAGAAAGAAAACAATGACAAAACCAATCCAAAGAAGGCAGGCAAGCACAGATAACAGGACTGATAGATAGTTCCATGGGCGAATCAGATAGCTGATTTTAGCCAACTAAATAGTTGGCTAATGTGCTTGAGACATGTGCAGTTGAAGATGCTGAAGAATTTGAAAAAGAGATGTCGACGTGAGCAAAATATCCAGAAATAGGTTGTGCAAAGACTAGCGCCAGTGTCGGAGAAAGAGAACTGGCAGATATGTCTCTTGGTGGTTGGTAGTAAACTATTCCATCCGTTTGTGTAGAGTTGGACAAATATAACTCAGAACTTTGGACGTTTCTTGTTGATGATGTAGAGACAGGTACTAATGACATAATTTTTTACCCTTCTCAAGCTCGGGGAAGTCTTATCATTATTGCTCAAATGTTGAAGAGGCACATCTTGACTGGCAGTGAGAGGGGTTAGGGAACAGCCTGGGAGCCCTCATGGTCTACTGTGCAGAACTGGACACATGGTGTAACTGGACATTATCAACTGATATTAAGTGATTTTCTTTAGAACCAGCCATTGGTGGTAGAATGACAGTTCTGGCACCGGGTATTCCCAAAACTGGAATCAGTGCTCGATATGCAGGGTCAACTTCCTTTTTCACAGCAGTCTTTTCATGGACTAGATCCCAAGTTTTTGGAATCCCTATGGTAGGTGTTGTTGGTAAATCCCTCATTCCCAAGGTGGAAGCACATGCAGATGAGTTTTCATCACGGAACTGTTGTAATTCCTGCAAGGCAGAGATACTTTCATTTATGTCAAAAGGTGTGTCTGCCGCCACAGTGCCAGGACCATCAAGATCTGGGACATACATAGATATGGCAAACAGAACATCATAAAGGGTGCACCTGCATATGACCTGATGGAGACCTGCAAATCTTTACTAACAGTTTGGGCGTCTGCTGCTGATTGTGGTGGACCTACCCATAGAAATCTGGAGCAAGAATCAACAGCGACTAAGGTGTATTTGTATGCACCTTCAAGTGTAAGGGGTCCACAATGGTCCAGGTACACACACTGTAGTGGTTTCTTGAAAATTAAGAGGGTTGTCTGCGGGGGAGTTTTGCAGTGGACTCTCTTACTTGTTGGTAGATGTCACGACAAATTACGTACTGTCTGGCCTGTTTGTATAGACCTGGCTACCAACAGTGCTTCTGTAATAATGAAACTGAAGCTGCCACACCCGCATAGACAGAAGCAACCCCTTCATGCGCTGCTTTTATTAGATCTAATCTTTGGTCTGTGTTGGGGGAGTCACATGATCACCCACCACTGGTATTGTTACGAATGCAACATTTTGAGGGCTGAGATGGTAGGAATATTTGGTGGGATACGTCTTTGGCAAGGGCATGATGTCTACCAAAGCTTTCACAGCAGCCAGTGTTTCATCATCTAACCTCATCCTAGAACAGGTAACCGCACCAACAGAAGCCGTGGCTACTGACAGCATGGCTGTCTTATCAGTCAAGGTGTTTTCTGTAATGTGTATTCCTACACATTGATGGCCCATTGTATGTGCCACATGGGTATTTGGTAGCTTCTCCTTTAGATCAACTACCTTCCCCCACAGATGGTGTTCCCTTTTGAATCTTTGAACATTCTGGCACCAGTAATGCGGATATTCATTAAAGGACTGACACAATAATACAAATCGCACACAATAAGTGTTAGAAGTTCACGATCTTTATGTCCAAATGCCAATATTAGAGCCTTAAGCTCTTCTAGTGGTGCCGTGAAGTCCCCAAGGGTCTGCATGTATGTGTTCTGTGGGTGGAGCTTGCCATTCCTCGTGCATCCACTTACAGCCATGCAAGCAGCGGAGTATTGTTGTTTAGTGCCTACTGCTCGTTGTGCTGAACCATCAGTGTAGATAATCATTTTGTACTGATTAAGAGGCAAAATGTTTGTAGGTTTTGAGTACTCAAGTTCATACTGAAGGAACTCTGGGGTCTGAAGTTTTGGATCAAAAACATAATCGGTATCAGGGAGCAACATGGATGTAATGCTTTTGCGTTTGGAACGCTGGCTTTTGTGACAGCCTCTAAGGCTGGTATTGGGGTCACATTAATAATGCGTTTCCCCTAGGCCAGAGTTCTCTCTTTTATGACAGCCACCTGAACAGCAGTTAGAATTTTCTCAGTGGTAGTAAAGCGTTGTTCGGCCATGGAACATTAATGTGATTTATATTCTAATGGAAACATTATCACCTTCACTGAATGTTACATAGATGAATCTGATGGCACCAGCAATTATTCTGATGATCAAGTTTGTTTTGTTGTCACGTGTGTGAAAGTGTTTTGCTTCAAGCATGTCCTATTGTAATGCTCTGAAAATGCATGTGGGTTCAACTGTTCAATATTTACTTGAAAAGTATGTACATATCAAATCATAAAGTGGCTTTATTTGTTGTGCATAATCTGGAATGCAAGTTGTGGAAAAATTGAAAAAGCCCAATAATGATTGTAGCATTTTGATGGTGTTTTGTGGTTGTAATTGTGCACACTTTTCTAGAAAGTGGGGCACCAGGCTCTTTCCTTCATCTGATAACTCGTATTCCAAAAACAGGACACTAAGAAAGGCAATTTTGTTTTCTTGAAATTCAATTTGTTGCTCATTTCAGTGAAACCCATCACAATGCGGTCCACCCGTCGTAGGTGTGTGACCAGGTCGTCATCTGTCAAGTAGATAATCATCTACATGGGACAGCGCCTCATGGTCAATGTTGTGTAATATGGATGTTACACATGCTGAGAACAGTCCAGGACTGCTCTTATACCCTTGCGGGAACTGACAAAACTTCCTTTGTGAGTCTGACACACTGAAGACAGTAACATTCCTGCTTTCAGGCACTATATTTTGCTAGAAAATACTGTTCCAGATTATTCACAATGCATAAAACCACTTTATGAAATCACCTTATGACAGATTCACATGCTCTGCATTCTCCTGCCATCTAGTGTTTGGCCCAGATGTTTGTAACTTTAATCGAAGAAGTGTTTAAAGCCACAAGGTACTGTGTGATTCCTGCTTTAGCTGGCAACGTGCATGGGCACAGAGTTAATTGTTAGAATGTTTTCTGCACAGATTAAGTATGAAGTAGTGAGTAGGATAGTATGGTGATCATGTGTGTGATGCATATAGATAAAGAGTGTTAAAAGTGAGGATATCGGTCACAGCCACCGAGTCCCATAGAGGCGTGTGGGCACATGTGAATCTACAAAACTACATGCTACAAACAGATGGCTACAGGGTAACATATTTTGTTCATAGCATATGTGGCTGTAGGTACACATGCTCTGCACTGACTGTAAAGAAGTACTACTATAAGCTGTGGTCAGCCTGTGGATGGTGCAAATTTCTTAAACAATTTTTTTAAGACAGTCTGTCCAACTCAAGTGTATTGCCATGCCAGACTGTCCACATAGTAATGTTTTGTGAAAACATGTCTCTACCTGCCTCTGATACAGGGTGACGTTTATGAGGTTCAGCAAAGGCAACGAAAAGATGCTGTGTCTTCCGAAAGGATTTGGTTCTGTTAACGTAGCAGATGAGGGCACACTTATTATTAAGTGTGTTTAGTTCCTTCACGGCAACAGAGTCAGGCTGTGGAAAAAAGACCAGGAGTTCTGTGGTTTGGCTGAAATGGAAAGGTGACAACAACCTTGGGTAAAAACTTTGTCCTAAGAATAACTTTGAGCTCACAACTCACTAATATGCCTGATAGACGTAATCGCTAGGAGGAAGGTGACCTTCCATGTGAGGAATTGCAGAGGGCAAGTGTGTAGTGGTTCCAAAGGAGAGCCCATGAGTCTAATAAGGGCAACATTAATTATTATTTTAAGGCCTTCCATGAAGGCTTTGATGACTGGGATTTTGAAAAGTGAAGAGTGTTCCCTGTTCAGCATAAATGCAACAATGACAGCTTCATGTAGCTTTTTCAAGCTAGCCCTGATTTAGTAAATGCAGGAGGTAGCATAAGCTGTGGACCACTAGTTTGAAATAGGGGGGTCTATGCTATTTGAGATGGAATAGTAATCAAACATTTTCATTTATCAGCATGGCAGGCCTGTATAGTGGGTCTGAGGGCTTCCTTCAGGATCTCCATGCATTCTGGAGATATGTTAAAGTAAACTAACTGTAGGAACTCAGGAGCTAAAGTGCTAGGTTCAGTGGCCTGAGGTCTGGATGTCTGATTCTACCTTGGTTCTGTGTGAAAAGATGCATCCCGTTGAGGAGTTTCTCGTTGGGAGCTATAGACAAATGCAGTAAGGTTAAGAACCATGGTTTTGTGGCCCAAGTGAGAGCCACCACCTCGAGAGTGAGGGATGTTAGCTGAAACTTCCTTACTGTGTACAGGAGAAGTGGGAAAGGAGGAAGAGAATGAGCAAAGATCCCTGACCAGTTCATACACAGAGCAATGCCCATGGACTGAGGGTTTGTTAACCTGGAGGTGAACATTCGTAACTGTACTTTTTCACAAGTAGCAATGAGGTCTTGGACCCAAATCCAGCCCCCCCGCCCCCCAACCCGATAACGTAAATACAGGAGTAGGCCTTGCAGGTGGAGTTGTTACTCATGGACTTTTTGGTGTGTCCTGACAAGGTGGTCTACACTTGTTTTAAAAGCTGAGAAGAATGTGCCATGCCATATCTGTGTCGATAGTACATGGCAATCATGTTGCTTGTCCTTACGATGACAACCTTGCCCTAAACATTCTGTAGAAGCACCTTGAGAGCTAGCTGGATGGATAAAAGTTGATGTGGAGACCTCATTGACGAGGTGGCCACAGACCCTGGACTGTCATGTTTAGAAGATGTACCTCAACTTGTGGATGATGCTTCCACATCCTGCAGGGTGGGGTCCATAAAGAGCCTGTCCAGCAAGAGCTTGCTGCTGCTGCACTACTGTAGATAATAATGGGTGCTGGTCCTTGCCAACACCAGATCTTCCCAGTGACCCTCCACCTACAACCACTGTGCCAAGATACACTGCTGAAGTGGGTGGACGAGAAGTCTAGTATGGAAGACTATGGCTATGCAAGAGGCCCTCACCACAGGAGGTACAATAGTGTAACGACAGAGCACTGTGGCTGAAAAAAGGCAGTAGCTGCTGAAAGTCCATCAACCCTCTGGTTGCTTGGGTACGTCTTGGCAGTGACTGCATTCAGGTTCATCCCTTCCAATGATCCGTTCTAAAGAGACTGGCGATGGGACTTTGTGGCTATGATTGTGAATCCCAATCTGTGGCGCAGAGAACTAGATATGGGCTAAGCATTCCTGCCAGCATGTGCTCTTGATCAGTGAATCATCTAGGTTAGAGAAACATGGGTGTGCCACCACCCTTCTGAGATGGGCAGCTCTGACTAAGACTGGGGTTGTTGTGACTCCGAAAGCTAACATCTTAAATTGGTAGTGCGGCGAAATCACCGTAAGGTGGAGGTAGGGCCAGTGAGCCGGGTGAATGGGTATCGAAAAGTAGACATCCGTCAGGTCTAGCATGGTCATTAAGTCTTGCTTCAAGAGGGGGATCAACATCCTGTAGAGTGGTCACATACAAATGTCCCAAGAGGATTTATCTGTTGAGAGGCCAGAGGTAGAGGATTAGACTGACAGAGAAGCTCTTTTTGGGAAT
Source organism: Pleurodeles waltl (assembly GCF_031143425.1). Classification (NCBI taxonomy): domain Eukaryota; kingdom Metazoa; phylum Chordata; class Amphibia; order Caudata; family Salamandridae; genus Pleurodeles; species Pleurodeles waltl. Next base: position 863,287,427 of record NC_090445.1, read on the forward strand.
GAGAAAGCAAAGGGAGTAAAAGCCTTTGCCCCAATGTTCAGGGGAAACTGTCTCTATGGGTCTTTTGAGGAGTGCCTGAACCTCTTCTTGCTGCAGGCAAAGCTATATGGGACTGAGGGTGTGCGAGAGGGGTGGGATATTTTGGGTAATTGAAAGGAATTCTAAGAATAACCAAACTCGATAAATGATAGAACCTACTGGTCTGAAGTGATGGTCTCCCAACTTAGGAGAAAGCCTTGTAGTCTCCACCAGACAGGTGGGTGATCAGGTGGAGTGAGGGGCAAGTCAGTGTTCCCTTACTAGAAGTGCCTTTGCATCTGCCTTTGTTGGAGATGTTACCCCAAAAGGTGCCCTGGATGAATTCTCTACCCCTTGCTGGTGGTAGGTGTATGCTGTCTTTGGTATGATTGAATCTGATCGAAGGAGATGGTCTTGGATCCTTCCCTCCTTTTTGTGGATTCAAAACTAAGTGCCTACTGGCCCGGGACTGGAGGGCACACAAAGCTATGTCTCTATCCTTGTTTTTTCCCCAGCATCTCATCAAGATGCTGGCTGCAGAGACGAATAGCAGGTTGATGAGATGCTGCTGAATATCAGGTTTGAAGCCACATATGTGGAGCCAGGACTGCTTGTTACTCCTTTGTCTGCGGTATCAGCTGCGTTGAGGGTGCAAGGTATGGGAGCATTAGAGATGGTTTGGCAATCAAAAACAATCTCCTCCTGTTTTCTGAACATGTCTGTTTCCTCCCACTGAGTCCTATCATTGAGTGACGGGAGGCTGGAAGGACAGGATATGCCAGTGGGTAGGGCCCTCAAGTGGTACTGTATTTCCCACTAAATCTATGCGCTTGCTCTCCTTGTCAGGCAGGGGAGCGTCGCATTTTGCTTTAGCAGCAGCACATTTGCAGGCAGTGTATATACTACCAGGGAGTCTGAAGGGACGTGACCCAAGATGTATATGGGGGCAGAGGGAGAAGGTATAAAGTTATCCTTCACTTTGGGTGTGATCCCCCAAGCCTTTACCAGCTCATCAAATGTGTCAGTGTAGGTCATCGGCAACCCCTTCAACATCGAGAAGAACAGGACAGAGCTTTCTGTTTTAGAGAGAGCCTTCAATAGGAATTCATCGTCCTCGGGAGGGTGTGGTGTGCATTTCTGTGTTAAATGTGGCTAGCTGCTGCATAACCCAGTGGTACACTGTGGTGCCATTTGCGGCGGTGAGGCATGGTACCATCACTGGAACATCCTCTAGGTTTGGATCCCCAGGGGGTCTATGTCATAGACTTCCTATGGGTCTTCGTTGGGGAAAAGGGGGTGTTGTCCTTCTCTGCTACAGAGTAGAGTCTAGGATGGCCAGTTTGAGTCTAGGACTGTGGTGACCCCTGTCAGGTATCTGGAGGCGGTGGTACAGGTGGGGGAAGTGTTCGAGATGAAGGTGGCGGGGGGGTCAAAGTGGAGGTGGACTAACAGCTTTATCTCTGTACCTCTTATGTGGAGCAGGCTGGGATGAGTCATCCAGTGCTAGCATGTGCTTGAAGGCAAGCCTTATTTTCCTTGGGCTGTGTCTGTTGGTGCCCATAGAAATCTTCTGAGTATGGAGTTTGATGAAAATCCGCCTTTGCCTGTTGTTGATCACCTCCTGAGCTTCTGTAAGATGGCCCGATCCTGATTTCGGTGTTGAATGAACTGGAGACACCAATGAGGCTTTCTGCTTCAATGTGCTTTTCAGTCTTAACGCTGACAGTTTTCTTTGAACTCGAAAGCCAGTGAGGGTTAGAGCTCTTGGCTGGATCCAGTCTCAGTTCCGATGCTTTGCATCCATGCTGACCGGAGCTCGAAGGTGGCCAAGGACCTGCAGATGACAATGACTTGTGCACAGGGCTTGATGCCTGATACCCTTGGAGCAGGTTTTTGCCTCCGAGTAAGGTTTGGGGCAAAGTTTGTGTGCTTTGGCCATACTCAGGCCCCTTGGGTCGACTAGGTGTATGTGCCGATGTTGAGTAAAGTCAATGGAAAGCATTTGTTCCCTACTTCCTCAGGTCTGGAGGAGCCAGATCTGATTACCTCTGGGCTGGGATGGGATGCTTGATACCTCCATGCCATCCTCTTAGTCTGCTATGAGGGGTTCACCTTCACAAACGATGTTCCGTGTGTCTTCTGTTGACCACAGCATCCTGATGTGGGTCCAGCACCTGTCTTTCCACTGACGAAGGATCTTCTTGGGCAAGGAGGCAAATCAGAAGGTGCCACGGCTGCTGCCGTGGTTGAGAGAAAGACTGAGATTTACAGACCTTGTGGACGTCAGCTCAGAGAGAGGTATATGGTGTAGACCTAAGAGTATTTCCTCAAGATTGTCCGTTCTAAATCCTATATGCTTCTTCAGTTTCCAGAGTCAATGATGGAAAATCTGTGGGGCCCTGAAAGGGTGGTGGCACCCCAAGAGTTGGGGACCCGGTCTTCGATAAGGGTCTCGAAGCGTATCAAGTGAGCAGAAAAGACTAACTATTGGTGAGGAAGTCGTCTCAGCAATGGGCGTGCAGACTCAGACAACGAAGACCCGATGAACGGAATGTTGAGATGTCTAGTCTGGGAGCACTGTTGGTAAATATTCGAACCCAATGGCTGAGAAAAACACCCTAACAGTGCAGTGTCATATGTACTTACAGCTACACAAGCTAGAAACCTACATTTACCACACTGATAGGAAAATTATCCACTTAATTCTGGCAAATCGGAAGTCTAAAAATCATCTTCATCAACTTTCTTTGCATAAATATGTTTCAACTCTGCATAAGGTATTCCTCATCTATGTCATACTATTGTCCTAAGTGAGAATAATAATCATTAGTACAGTAAGCTGGCACTACAACTTCCGAGCTAGTTTTCTGCCTGGGTATTGATGATGGCAACAGAGGCAATGACAAAAGTGGAATCACCACATGGCACTGCTCATTCACAGCACCCTAATTTAGCTCCCCAATGCTGCAGTCACAGTTCCTTGCACCACTCATCACTCCAAAATGGCACATCAGGCAGGTCTGCCATGGGCTCATCAATTATAGACAAATGTGATGACAATGAACACTCAATTTAGCACCACTGTTACCTCTGATTTGCACTCTGGACAAACATATTTGAAAGCTTAAGATGTCATCTCTTCCTTCAAATGGTTCATTATCAAGAGCATGGGTACTTGCAAACATTTTCCCAACGGCCACAAAAATTGGTCTGTGGTGTGACCGAGGGCTGCACTGATGCCAGCAGGCATGGCGGGTGATTGTGGATGCTGGGAACTGCAAGGTGGGTGTAGGAGAAGTGAAGCATATACATCTAGTGGCTGAACTGCACAATGTGTAACCAGAAAACCTGGGATCAATCCTGGGTTCCCTATTTCACCAAATTGTGTGATTCTAGGCAATTTTTTTATTTCACTTTCCCTCCTTTTTTTTCATTAGCACATATAAAGGGACTTTGAAATATATAACTTTGCTTCCCTTGTTCCTAAACTCAGGAATGCTCTGCAGTGGAGATGAGAAGGATTGAACTGGAACTAACATTTAGAAAATGCGAGAAGGCTTCCCTTTTCATTTAACATGTACGCTCAGGACCATGCAACCAACATACTGTCTCCAGCACTGAGGCCCTTCTGGGTAGCCCTGCACTCCAGAAATCTATATGAATAGAATGTAATTAATGCAGACTTTGCTCTGCAGCTGTGCTTGGATTAGCAAAAAATGTCTGCAACATGGTTCTTTGCTTCAAATGAAGAGATGTTGGTGTTTTTGCAAAGAATCCAGATTTAGGTTCTAAAGTCATTTTATCCATCAAGAATATCAGATGGTTCTTTGCAGCTTAAAGTTGTAACTCACCAAATCTACGAGCTGAAATATTTGCCAAGCGCAAAACAGCATTCCATGTTAAATTCTTCATGAATGTTTGAGGAATAGGCTCAAGTGATGCCTTCACCAGTGCTGTCAGCACAGTATTTCACTTCCATCTCTGAGCCCGCTTAGACGTATGAGCAAATTATGTGGACAAGCCCCTCAAACTCCTTAATTATTCAGTGTGAATATAAAGTTGCTTTATTTGAAGTTCTTAGCAATCTTGAAATGGCAGCCGAGTGGACCTTTAACAACATATATATGATAATCCAAACCTTGCAAAAGGTAAGAACTGGGCAAAAATTCACATGGAGCCATCTTTAGTGGATCTAAATTTTCTCCTCTTGTCTATACTATACTCTCGAGATCAATAGTATTGGTGGGAATGCGTACACAAACTATTGTAAAGGCATACCCTCCAGAGCCTGGGCAAAACCACCTGCTTGCAAACTTCTTTCACTTGCAATTTCGATCTGTTGCAAACATGTCTTTCTCACCTGCAAAATATCAAATTTAACTGATTGTGGTCTATTTTCCATTCAGGGGTGTCTGCTCAGCTTATCTGCGATATCGCTGCACATTCTTGGTATGTGCTCTGCTGAGAGGAAAACATTGTTCTGAATCGTCCATTTCCACATATTCTGTGCTTTCTTCGAGAGTTGCCTGTTCCACCTTGTTTCTGAATATAATACATTGTTGTTGTATTGTCTGACCAGAGCATAACATGCTTATTTTTCACAAAGGGCAAAAAAGCTTTCAGAGCTAGTCTTACCTCCTCAACTCCAATATATTAATGTGCATTTTTTCCTCTTTTGTCCATACACCATTAACCTGATTTATGTCCAAATACGCTCTCCATCCTGTTAAAGAATCATCTGTTGTCAGACATTGTTGTGGCTTCTCCAGATGCAATGTCTGACCTTTGAAGATGTTCTCCTCCTGCTTCCACTATCGCAATGCCTTTTTCAGAAGATTTGTTACTTGGGCTACGTTGTCCCATCCTCGACACATCTGTCGCACTGCTCCTTAATCTCCTCATTCTGAGCAGACTATAAGGAATAGGCAGAATGCAAGAAAACGTATTCCTCGCAGAGCTTTGAGCACTCTCATTGAGGTTTTCTTGTTTCTCATCAGTAAAGCCACCTGTTTCCTCAGTTTTTTGCCTTTCTCCAGCGAAGGGTATATCACCCCTCTCTCCATCATTATCCTTGTTCACAGAAACACAAAATCTTTCCTTGGCTATAAATGTGGCTTTTTTTCTGTTGATAGCTAATCCTAACCTCAAAAGTACTTCCATTGCCAAAATGGTAATTCTATGTGCCTTCTGAAAGCTGTCCGCCTTTATGAGTCAGTTGTCTAGGTATGGCTATACCATAATTCCTTGCCTTCACAAGTAGGTTTTAATTGGAGCCATACATTTCATGAGAGTGCAAGGAGCCGACCCGAGCCTGAAAGGAAGGGATTTGAACTTTTAAAGTTGTCCATCTACCACAAATGACAGGTACTTTCTGTGTTTTTTTGTGTATTGGCACATTGAAGTAAGCATCCTCTAAGTCTATTGAAGATAAAAAACTTTCCTTTTATTTGAACGACAAAACCTCTTGCAATGCTACCATCCTGAAATGGTTTCCTTATGAATTTGTTTAGCGCTCTCAAATCTAACATTGGACTGCAATCTCATAATATTTTTTTATATTGTGAGAAAGAACCTTGAGTAGAAGCCAATGCTCATCTCCTCTAATACCCTCTAAATAGCTTCTTTATGTAATAATTTTAATATTTTCTGTTTCAATTCCTTTACATGATTGTGTCTTTTTGTGACTGGAAGTACAGGCAGAGTGGATCCTCCACAAACTCCAGAGCAAGTCCCTGTCGAACAAGTTACTTACCTTTGGTAACACCGTATCTGATAGAGAAATATTTTAATAGCATATTCCTTATGTTTGAACTTCCTGAATTTCCCTAGGTGTCACCTTGATCCGGAGAATTTTCTGAGCCGTACACCTGCGAGCCATTAGGTGGCCTCAATCAGCTTTGCGTCCGTTGCTGGCGTCATCTGCACCGGAAATGATGTTGCAGGTCCTATATAGGTGCCACCCCGGTGCACTGACGTAAAAAAAATTTCCATGGCTTTCCACACCAGAAGCTCAAAGCCATGAAGGACACGGACTACTGGTGCATCATAACTATGGCCCTTAAGGGGGAGTCCCTATACCTAGAAACCAGTATACAGAACAGGGAGGGTGAGTAAGGAATCTGCAACTAGAATATATTTCTGCCAGATAAGGTTACCGAAGGTAAGTAACTTGTTCATTTGATAGAGACTTCTACTTGCAGATTCCTTACCTTTGAATAGATAACCAAGCAATACCATTCCCGGAGGTGGGTCTGCGAACCAAGATCATACTAGAAAGTCCGGCAGGACAGAACGGGCAAAGTACCTGACTGTCCAGGCAGTAGTGTTTGGTTAACGTGTGGAGTTAAACTCACACTGCCACCTGTCAGAGGTCAAGGAATCAAACTCCACATGCAACCTCCAACGCAGTGGTCGCAGCTGTAGCCCGGGTAAAACAAGCATGCAAACTTTCAGGTGGTTGCGTTCTGGCCAGTGCATAGCATATCTTGATGCAGATTAAACCCTATTCGGAGATGGTCCACGCGTGCACTGCCCCACCTTTCTTTGCGCCCACATAACTCACAGAGTTGAACATCCACCTGGAAGTCTTTTGTATGATCAAGGTAGAATGCCAGTGCTCTTTTGGCGTTCAGGCGGTGGAGTCTCTCCTCTTCCTTAGAAGGAAGTGGGGGTGCATAAAAAGTAAACAAACTGATGATTTGCCTACATGAACGTGAGTAACCACTTTTGGCAGAAAGGAAGCCCCAGTGGTAAGCACCTCTTTGTCAGGATAGGTAGGAAGGTAGGGTGGCTTAAATGACAATGCCTGCAGCTCACTATCCCTGCGGGTAGATGTAACAGCCACAAGGAAGGCTGTTTTGAAAGTGAGAAGCATGAGAGGATAATTGTGGAGAGGCTTGAAAGGAGCGCCCATCAGAAATGTCAAAGCCAAAGTCAAATCCCATTGGGCCATAATGATTGGAATTAAAGGAAACATATTAGTAAGGCCTTTAAGGAGCCTATTTACAATAGCAGATTTAAACAAGGAAGGTTGATCAGATGTCAGAGAGAGGGGCCGAAAGGGGGTTAAGAGACATGTCTGTGCACCATGCCACAAATTTCTTCCAATGGGGGGAGGGGAGAGTCAAAAGCTGTCAACTGCTGCCGCTCAATTGCCATGCAACAAGGCAGAGAATGGACAGGTTCGGGTGAAGAACCCTCCCTTGCTGCTGTGACAGAAGAGCTTCCTGAAAGGGCAGTCTAATCAGAGGATCGATGGGCATGCTCAATAGCTCGGGACACCAAACTGTTCATGCCCAGTGCGGAGCCACAATGATTCCTTGGGCCCAGTTGTTCTTGATCTTCTTGAGCACTCTGGGCAGACGTGGTATGGGAGTAAAGAAGTACAGGAGGCCTGAGTAAGGCCAAAGGGGAGCAAGATGAACTGAAAGCGCTTGTGGCCTACCGTGAAGCGCAAGTAATACTGTGGGCAAGGAGGACGGGAATATGAAACTAAGCGTCCTGCAATTCTAACGCTACCATTCAGTCTTCAGGGTCCAGGGCAGATAGAAAAGGCGCCAGTGAGCATTTTGTATTTCACCTTCTTGAGAAAGTGATTGAGGGACCCAAGGTCTAGGCTAGGCCTAAGGCCCTTGTTCTTTTTGGGCAGCCGAAAGTAGAGGGAAAAAGAACCACTACCTACTTCTGGCACAGGGACTATAAGTTTGGCTCCTTTGGCCAAGAGAACCATAACTTCCTCTCTGAGAACTGTCAAGTGATTCTTCGTCATCCGATCATAGGATTGTGGCATGGATGAAGGGGTAGTCTCAGAAGGGAGGGAGTAGCGTCTTCCCACTATCTACAAAACCCTCTTGCCTGAAATGATGGACTGCCAGTGTAGCAGGTGATGGTGGATCCTGCCTCTGACTGGTCCCTCGTGGGGAATCGTCAGACTAGGAAGGTTTTGAGGCAGCTGCGGAAGTAAAAAGGGGTGGGGAGATGTGGACTGATAAGACCGCTGGCTCCCTTATCCACGAGGATGGTCGATTCCACACCCTCAGCCACGCAGAGGCTGGGTAGCATGCGGGGCACAGTGGCTGGAGAGGAATGGACACGGCTGGGCCCCCTTCCGTAGCCACAAAAGGGGGGAAACGCAGACTAAGGGGGACAATGGGCAGCTGCGAGGCCCAAGAACCTGGCTGTAGCATGAGAATCCTTAAAGCGCTCGAGCGCCAAGTCTGCTTTCTCTCCAAAGAGACTTGTGCCATCAAAGGGCTTGTCCATAAGTTTGGCTTGAACATACCCCAAAAAGCCAGACATCCTCATCCAGACGTAGTGCCTCAAAGCCACTGCTGAAGCAACTGCTCTGCCCAGTGAGTCGGTCATGTCCAGTCCACATCGGATTGTGAACTTTGCTGTGTCTCTCCCATCAGCAACTCCTTGGGAAATAACAGCCCGGGCCTCCTCCGGGACCTGTGGCAGCATTTACACAATCGTATACCACACAGTGTGGCAATAATGCCCCAAAAGGCATGCAGTGTTTATGGACCGCAATGCCAGGCTGTCAGAAGAAAACATCATCTTCCCAAATGAATCCAGCCTCTTGAATTCTCTAGCCGTGGGTGAAGAACAGAATGTGCCAGAGGATGTAGAGGCTTGGCTGACCAAGCTCTGATGGGTAGGGTGTTGCATTAGGAAACCTGGGTAACTTAGAGAAGGGCGGTGGCAGCAGGCAACTGTTCTATTCACAGGAGGCCCTATGCTGGGTTTGGACCAGGTCCCCAGTAGGACATCTGTAAGGGCTTTATTAAAGGGGAGTAGGGGTTCTGAGGAGGAAGCCCAAGGCTGAAGCACTTCTGCCAGAAGGTTAGTCCTGACTGCCATTGAAGACAGCTCAAGGTCCAGGACATCTGCTGCTTTCTGCACCACAGAATATGCAGCTCCCTCCTCTGTAGTCACATAAGGGGGAGAGAGCATGCCAGTTTCTGGGGAGGCTTAACCCAGGTCTGTCCGCCAGTCCATGGGGTGTTGGAGCTAGTATACTAAAGGGTCCAGCGACTCCTCCACTTCCTTACTGTAACCTAGCCCATAGTAATAAGGTTCAGGATCCTATATAAGGGGCAAATCCACAGCCAATGTCAGAATCGGCATCTTACAGCACTCATCCTTCTCAGTGTCAGAGTCGGCAATGAGGATGGGTGTGGCGTTGCCCGGCGGGAACGGGCAGTGCTGGAAGCGTCAACATCGGAACCGCCACCTGGGAAGGTCGAAGTAGCACGACAAGCACCAATTCAGATCCATAAATGGATCCCTGGGTGCCCCTCTGGCTTAGGCCGAAGATGCCACAACTGCGGAGTCAGACTGCCCAAAAAGTAGGCCCATGGCCTCATAAAACTCTTTTTGTTGGGCAGGGGTCACTCTGGCTGTCAGAAACTCAGGAAAGCACAAAGTCAGCCCAGACACAGGCTCTGCAAATGGAGGCCTCGATCTACAACTCGGTTGACAGACTAGGTGAAGATGAAGAACGTTTCGCTTTCTTCGACTTCTTATGCCTCGACTTACCTGATTGTCCTGAGGACTTGGAGTGGGAATGACAAATTGGGGATCCTCCACGACCGATCCCAAGACCATCCTCTCAATCGAGACTGGGACTTACATGAAGCTGAGTGCTGGGCCACCACCAGCTTTAAGGACTTCTCCCTCAAAGCCTTCAGATTTACGGCCCAGCACGATTTCAGGTCGTGGTCGCGCTCCAGGCACCAAAAGAACACAAGGTGCGGTTCTGCCATGAACATTGCCCAATGGCAGGGTTCGCAGGGGTAAAACCCGGTCTTACGCGAAGACATCCCTCGACACACCAGGAGCGGAAACACTCCAAAAAGCAGAAAGAAAATAACTGACGTCAGCACGCCGAGGTGGCGCCTATATAGGACAAGTGATGTCATATCCAGCGTGGACAACGCTGATGAGGATGGACACGGAGCAGATCAACGCCACCTAATGGTGCTCAGGGGTACTGCTGGAGAAAAATCTCCAGATCCAGACTGACATCTGGGGAAACTTTAAGGTAAGAAAGCTGCAACTAGATGTCTCTATCAAATCTTCTGTGCATCAGTACTGGACTTACAGCTTCTGGAACTATAAATTAGTTCCATTCAAAATCATCATCATCATCCTGATCACTAGGAGTCACTGCTATACCATCAGAGTTAGCATTGTCACACAGAGCATTATTGCCATGACCCAGTGGTGATGTTTGAGCACCTTCATCAACATTGTAATTTTCATCTATACTCTCATCGTGCCATCTACTGCTAACTTGTTGATTCTGCTGCTTGTCATCCGAATTTCTAGTCCTGTGCTTGCAAATCCTCTGGTTGCAAGTCTGGTGGTTGTGGGGTCTCCAATAACCAAGAGTGTGGCACAGTTTGTGCTGGTGGTGGTAGTCTCTTATAAATGTCTGTAATCATATCCTACAGTGAATTGTTAATCTGCATTGGAACCTGCGACAGTTTCTCAAATGGATGAATACACTCTTGCTCTGTGGGTTCACACACTAATGGTCTTGACATCTGACCCAATCTTGAGACCAACCATTTACCTTCATAATCATCCTTGGCATAAGCAAAATACTAAATGTTCAGCTGATCTGGATGAGTCACCCCATCTCCTTCTGCTCTCTCCTCATCACTGAAGAAAGCCTCCATATGGTCTAGATCCGGATCTATCTATGCTTCTTCTTCAAGTTCTGAAAAAGCATCCTGCGAGAAGTTCGATGGTGGATGCACTGCAACAGGGGAAATCAATCAATCGGAGTTTGTAGAGCACAGCTTATCAAGGTTGCGGCCGTGGTCTATTGGGGTTTGCCCGAGAGCGGTGAGCCAACAGGTGTCATCCTAGGGGGAGGTGTTGTTTAAAACATTATCACTTCCGTCTTGTCTGTGTTCAGTTTCAAGCAGTTGGATCTTATCCACTCCAACGCTGGTCATGGTTTTGGCTTTGCTGAAGTTGGCTCTGGTGTTGGTGTGGTCCTTAGAGAGGGATACGATTAGTTGCGTGTTGTCGGCTTTTGAGATGATGTTGGCTCCGTTAGTGCAGACAATGTTAGCCAATGGCGCCATGTAGGTGTTGAAGAGGGTGGGGCTGATTGAGGACCCCTGGGGAACGCCGCAAATGATGTTCTTGGGTTCTGAAGTAAAAGGTGGTAGGTGAATTCTCTGCGTGCAACCTTTGAGGAAAATGTGGATTCACTTGAGGGCACTGCTCCGGATTCCAATGTGGTGGAGTCTGGTGATGAGGTTGTGATGGGAGACTGTGTTGAATGGTGCTGAGAGGTAGAGGAGGATTACGGCTACTCTCTCTCTGCAATTGAGGAGGACTCTGATGTCATGCGTTGCGGCGATCAGGGCAGACTCAGTGCCGTGGTTAGTGCAGAAACCGGTTTTGGAGGCGTCCAGTAGACTGTGTTCTTCCAGGTGTTTGGAGAGCTGTATGTTGATGGCTCTTTCCAGAACTTTGATGTGGTAAGGTAGCAGCGAGACCGGACAGTAGTTTTGAGTTCGCTGGGGTCGGCGGACAGTTTCTACAGGAGCTGTTTGATATGTATGTGCTTCCAGGCGTCAGAAATGTAGGCTGTCGTGATTGAGGCATTGAGGATGGGAGTGAGGGCACTGCTTATCTCCTTCTGTTTCAGGTTGAAGACGTATTGGGGGCAAGGGTCTTTGGGTGATCAACAGTTGGTCGAGCTTATAATGTCTGCTGTCTCCTCAGTCGTTAGCGGCTTACAGTCAGTGATCAGGTGGCTGCCAGTGGTTTTGGTCAGAGTTAGAAGTTTGCTGAGGCTGGAGGGCAAAGTTACTGCAGAAGGCTGTGGTATTTTATCGTGGAAGTAAACTGCCAGCATGTCTCAGAGGGTTGGATTGTGTCCTCGGTGGCTGCCAGGCAGGAGAACTCTTTGACAATGCTGAGGTACCACCAGTGGCTGTAAATGCATATTTGGAGGCCACTCTTCTAACCCCGCGGATGGATACTCGTTCATTTTAACCAGTAAATCTCTTGTCAACAGAGTGCTTCTTCCATTCGACATCATCAATGTCAGTCACTAACTCCCCCACTGATTTTACCTTGATCGTCAATATGTCTGTAGTCATTGTTTTTCTTGTCAATGGAGATGACCTCGTCAAATTTTTCCTTTCAGCAAGAACCTAGTCAACAGTATTCCCATCTTCAACCATGGTACCGTCCTCGTCTATTCCACACCTACTTTATTTACCATTGTTGATGATGAGTCCGTTAACAACATACTACAAGCGTGTTGTTTATTGCTCATTGTTGCCAAATCTTTCATTGACAATATTTCACTGTCCCTGGCTTTTCAAGCTGACACATTAACAGTATGACAAAACTAAATCTTTTCGCTGGTGTCTCGTCATCACCAGAGGCCACTCTCTTATCCTTGTGCTGTTCTGGGACATCACCTTCCTTGTGTAATTCACCACTAGTATGAGGCTGACCCTTCAAGGCAGGGCCAGAGGGTCCTTTTCCCTGCTTGGAAGTCACCTTCCTCGAATCCCCTTTCCTGGAAATGCTTGGCTCACCTCAATGTTTTGAAGGTTCTTCTTCTTCTTAGGATTTCTATAAAACTGCAAGAGCCAAACACCTTTCTCGATCTTTCAAGGTCTTTGTCAAGCATTTCTTGCATATCTCACACTGGCTGGGATATGGTGTCTATATAAACAATATAACACCTTTGTGGGTTGATCATACAACAAAATCTTCCTCTTAAAAGGTTTTACAAGCTCTACACAAAGATTTCCAGTCTCAGCCATGATCTTATTTTTCTGCACTCAATATTAACTGTCACAAAAAAACTCCTTTTCCAGAGGAGCTGTCAAAGGGTTTCTTGCACTGAGCACACAGTAAAAAATATGACAGTTTGAAGCATTAGACAAGGCAAGGCTTGAATCGAGGTTAGACATGGGTAGACGATGTCTACCCACTATTTTCAGAGGATAGACGCAGTCTATCCTGTTGCAAAGCTGGCCGCTTTCAGCAGAGTGCCACGTTCCTTTCCTACTTCTCATGGAATTCACAGAAATATGCTGAACTCGGACCTGTGTAATTTTCTGACACCAGGACACTTTCAGCAGCACTTGCACATAGTCTGATTTTGTTCTGAGCAGCAACGGGCAGGCTGGAAGGGGGCTTATCAGATTCCAGCTTGCCCATAACAAAAGCCGACGTTAAGGGGCCTTTAGGCCTCTTTTTGTTAGAGTAGGAACCTCACACCTAGATGCAATGGAGGAAATACAAAGGCTCACAACTTATCACTTTACAGGTACTTAAGAGAGAAACGCTTTTGACTTTGTCCAGTCCCTGTATATAAGAGATATACATACACTGTAAGAATGCCAGATTTGTTGGTCGCCCCAGTATTTACACAAATAACAATATAAATACCACCATTTTGTTTTAATTCTGTTATGGCGCTTTTGCGCTAGAGTAGTGCTAAAGCGCTAGAAGAAAAAAAACAAAATAGTGGTATTTGAATTGTTATTTGTGTACGTGTGAGGTAAAGCACTATGACACCCTGCATTTGGATGAGTAGTGCTATCAGACACCCTGCTTTGGGATGAATAGTGCCACTACTCATCCAAATGCAGGGTGTCAGTGCGGTTTACAACACACGTACAGATGATAAATTAACAATAAATCATATGTGTGTACATCAATATGAAGGATGTGTTACATAACATTGTGAAGGTTACAAGGTGTGGGAGACCCATGTCCTTCATACCCCTCAGTGCTATATTAGAAAGATTTATTTTTATAAAGAATTTTTATTGATTTTGCAAAAGGTAAAACAGTGATACATACATGTAACTAGGCGCCAACGGGCACCGAACAATGGTCAATCCCAAGTCCTAGACAACACCCTGGTGGGAAGAGTATGTATAGCTCTGCAAGGTGTCCCATGAATGTTTCCACCCATTAGAGGGGGGAGGAGGAAGGGCCTGTTTAGGTTCTTTCGGGTGTTGAGCCCGTCGACAGTGCAGGGAAGTTGATTTGTTGTGGCCTCCCACTTCCCCCACACCTTATTATATTTATTCGGGCACCCTCTTGCCTCATAAACAAGTTTTTCACGTTGAGCACACCAATCCACTCCTCGCCTCCATTTAGTCAAAGCTGGTGCGCTTTTGGTTTTCCAGTCCATCATTATGTCTCTCTTGGCCACTAGGCATGCCACCCCCAGAAAGGTCCGTTCCGCCCTCCTCAGTCCAGTATCACCCATGATCCCCAGCAGGAGCGGCATTGGTGTCAACCCCATGTCCGTCTGTAAGGCCGTTGAGATCTCCTTTGTAACAGCCTCCCAATAAGCTTTAATAATTGGGCAAGACCATACCATGTGGAAAAAGTCTGCGTCTGGGTCCACACAACGTGGACAGTCGGCTGCGTTACGGAGACCTGCTCTGTACAACCTGACGGGTGTTAGGTATGCCGTATGGAGATAGTAAGTCTGTATTAGTCAGAGACGAGTCGTCATCGTTAAAGTGTGCGGAGCTGCTAATGCTTCGTTCCAGTCTTCCTCCTCCGCCACAGGACCCACCCACCCCTCCCATCTCCGTCGGAGCCCCTCCAGGGAACCGGCAGTGATGGTGATTAATGAACTATATATCTGGGAGACACCTCCTCTACCCAGGTTTCCCATCAGAGCTTTCGCCTCCATAGGGCTATACTCGGGTATGTTGTCACCTGTCCGGATTTCTGTCAGCAGGGCGTGGCGGATCTGGAGGTACTTATGGAATTGCGTCTGGTTTAGTGAAAACACTTTCTGGAGGTCTTCAAAAGAGCGCATATGTGTGCCATCCCATACTTCGCCCAGTGTAGAAATACCTATGTTGTCCCACTTCTGAAATCCTTCCAAACCCGCCACTTCTCTTAAATGTGTTCCCTGCCATAGTGGGGTCTGATGGGTGGGGCGCCCCCACCACCATGTCACCTTTTGGGCCGTCCGCCAGCCCCGCAGCACCACCCCGGTAACCTCAGGGGTCCCGCGCGAGATCGGGCCCCCGTACAGGGCATCAAAGATCTTTGAATAACTCAAGGTCTGGAGTTCTAGCCGATACGCCGGATCTGTCCATCCACCTCCCATCCAGACATTGAACAGTAGTTGCATTGCTAGATAGTAGTAATGGATGTTGGACATTCCCAGTCCCCCTTCATATATATCTCTCTGGCAGGTTTTAAGCGCCAGCCGAGGACGGGTGCCATTCCATAAAAATTGACGTGCCTGTGAGTCCATCTCTCTGAACCATCTCATGGGGATAGGGTGAGGGAAGTTCTGGAGGAGGTAAAGAAGTCTGGGGAGAACCATCATCTTGTAAAGTGCGATTCTCCCGTGCAGATTAAGGGGGAGGTCTCTCCATCGTTGGAGGTCATTTTTTATTCTCTTGGTTAATGGTGTGATGTTAAGTTCCAATGCTAGCTCAGGGAGCAAGGAGACATGCACACCCAAGTATTTAAAGCTATTCCTTCGTATTGGAATGTTTTGCTGCCAGTCTATACCGTCTCGGGATTGATGGAGTGGAACCAGCAAGGATTTACTAGGATTTAGGGTCAGTCCTGAAGCTTCCGAGAAGAGACCTAAAATTTGTAGAATGCGGGGGCCACTTTTAGCCGGGTTTGAGATGTACAGCAGGACGTCGTCCGCGTACAATGCCACGCGGTCCTCTTGGCAGACGGGCCAGGGCTAGCCTTCCATCAGCGGGTCTTCCCGTAACAATTTCGCCAGAGGCTCTATTGTTAGTGCAAAGAGCAGGGGGGATAATGGGCATCCCTGCCGGGTGCCACGGCCGATAGGGAATGGGTCGGAGATTACCCCGTTCACTTGGACATGGGCCGTTGGATTAGAATAAAGTAGCCTCACTAGTCCCCGGAATCTGGGCCCAAGTCCGTTTCTTTGCAGGACGCTTTCGAGGTAGGACCAGTCTACCGTGTCAAAGGCTTTCTCAAAATCGAGTAAAAGCAAAGCCAAGGGGGTGCGAGACAAAGTCTTTTGATGCGCCAAGGCTAGGTGTAATCGCCTAATACAGTGCCTAGTGCTACGGGCAGGCATGAAGCCACATTGGTCAGGATGCACCAACGTAGGCATTACGTCTCTTAGTCTTGAGGTAAGGATTGAGGCTAGTACTTTGACTTCAGTGTTCAGGAGCGAGATGGGTCGGTATGCCGAGCAGTGTTGTGACGGGGGTTGGGTCTTGGGGATCACTACTATTGTAGCTAGGTAAATCCCAGGAGGGAAGTGGCCCTTCTGTTCAGCTTCTGCATACATATTGAGCAGATGTGGATCCAGAATATCACTACATTTCTTGTATATCTCTGGCGGGAATCCATCAGGACCTGGGGTCTTGCCTGATGCCAGGCTGGCAATCGCATTGGTTATTTCTGTGAGGCTAATTGCCTCATCCATCCTAGTCCTGGCCGTCTGGGAGACTCTAGAAAGAGTTATGTCGTTCAGGAGGGGGGATTCCCTTTCAGTGATGGGCCGAGGGTGTTCTGTGTACAGGCGTGCGTAATAAGAGGCAAAGCTCTGTGCAATCTCGACGGGCGTTTTAGAAAGAGCACCAGAGTCGTCTCTGATCTCAGGTATGATTCTATTGGCCAGGGGGCGGGTGGCCAGCCAATGCAGAAGTTTTCCATTTTTGTCCCCCCAGCCATATATTCGGGCGGCCGATGCTCTCCATAGGTGTTTTGCTGACTCAAGCACCAAGTGTCTTATTTCCTCTCGGGTCTTAGTGAGTTGCCTCAGAGTAGAGGCCGAGGATAAGGTTGTTTGTTGGCGCTCCAGGTTTAGCGCCTCGGCCTCCAACTCAGACACTTGTGAGTCTCGAGCACGTTCATGAGCACGAAGAAGACACTTGGCATGTCCTCTTAGTGTGACTTTGCAAGCGGCCCATATTATACCGGAGGACTGGACCGTTCCCAAGATCAGCTCAAAGTACTGAGCAAGGCGGTCTCTTATTTCAAGGGTATATTCGTTATCTTGTAAGTACCATGCGTTCAGGCGCCATATTGGGCGCCTGGCGGGGTCTGTTCCACCCAGTCGGACTCGCACAGGTGCGTGGTCTGAGACCCCTCGTGGCAGTATATCAGCCCCCGTGACACCGGTGATGTCTAGAGCAGGCATAAATATTAAGTCAATTCTGGAATGTGTCCAGTGGGCGGCTGATGTGTGTGTGTGTATTGACGTTCTTTAGGGTGCCAGGTTCTTCATACCTCGCAGAGGCCAAGGCTCTCCACCCACCCGTTAAGACTCGCAGCCCGGGAGGCCCTACCAGTGGTAATGTCACCGGATATATCCAGTCTGGGGTCCAGAACAGCATTAAAATCCCCTCCTATCAACGTGGTTCCCTGGGGGAGTCCCGCTACCACCTGGCGGAGTGAGAATAGGAAGGCATCGAATCCCGCTGGGGGGGCGTATACGCATACAAAGTTCAGCGGTGAACCGTGAAGCACCCCTGAAGCAACTACGAACCTGCCCTGTGGGTCAGACAGCGTAGATGTAATCACCATAGGTAGTGAGCAGTTAAGTAGGATGGCCACTCCCATGGATCCCCTGGAGAAACCTGCGTGGTAAACCCTATCAAATCCTCCCCGTGTGAGCATAGGGCATTTAGTTCCCAGGAGATGGGTTTCCTGCAGTAGGACCACTGAGGGGGAGTATTTGCGGAGGGTGTTGAAAACTGCAGATCGTTTGATCTTGTCTAAGAGCCCGTTCACATTCCAGGAGATGATTTGTGTCAATGAGGACCAAGCGTGGGCTGCGTGGGTACCGTACCTTGTTGGGTGTCTGTCAGTGGAAACATGGATGACCGCTTAAAACCGAACATTGAAATCCTAACCCTATAGTAAATAAGTAACCGCGTGTTACTATCTAACCCCAACTCAAACTTCTCACCCCCCCAACTGCCCCCCACCCCATACTCCCACTCCGGAAGCATCTGTCGCCCATGTGCCCAACCAGAACAAAACAGCCAGTAAGACTGTCGTGGGAGTGGAGTGGTGTACCCCTCCATTCAGTCTGATCATTCTGCAATCATCAGTGAAAAGTCGTCAAATTGTACTTGGCGAACCCCAAGGAGCCGCCGGGCCATCCGTTGATGCGCCCCGGAGGGCCCCGCAAGGGCGATCTGGTCCCCACGATCCCCTCCATCTGTCACAGCAGGGACTCCGTGTAGTATTTCAGCCAAGCACCGGGGACTGGCTCAAACGGCCGCCATCCTCGGCTCGTACTTGGTCCCGCACCTCTGGGAACCCGACGGAGGTCCCCTCCATCCGAGAGTCAGGGTCTCCAGCCATCCCTCCAGTTCCGGGAACGGCTAGGTCCTCTTGCTTCCCTTTCCAAGATCTGGTGCGTCTCCGGCTCCTTCGGGGTCCTCCCATAGAGGGGGGTCTATCCCGAGCGGGCTCTCCCCTTTGTTTCAGGGGTCCTTTTCGGGCTCCAATGCCCTCCTCGGTCAGCCAGTCCCATGCCTCCTCCTGAGATTCAAAGAAATGCGCATTACCAGCCATAATGACTTTAAGCCGCGCGGGAAAGAGGAGCATGTATGAGAGTTGCATTGCTCTAAGTTTTTGTTTGACTTGCTCATACGATCGGCGGCGGGTCTGGACCTCTCGTGTGTAATCTGGGAATACTAAGATCTTGTGATTTTCCCATTGAAGATCTTCCAAGCGTCTCGTCCTCTTTAAGGATATTGTCTCGATCTTTGAAATTAAAAAAACGTGCTATCATCGGGCGCTTCGGGCCTCCCGGAGGGGGGCGCGGTGCAAGGGCTCTGTGAGTGCGTTCAATTGCAAACCAGGGCGAGAGGGCCTGGTCTGGTATCCAGGTCTTGATCCAGCGCTCCAAAAATTCCGATACTTTATCTTCCTCCGCGCCCTCCGGGAATCCAATAAAACGCAGATTGTTGCGTCTTGATCGATTCTCTGCATCTTCTGCACGGCGGTGCAACTCGCTAGTTCGAGTCTGTAGCTGGGCCACTTTTGTTCTAAGATCAGCCAGTTCGTCCTCGGTTTGGGAGACCCGGCCTTCCACTTCAGTAATTCGACTCACTGCATTTCTGAGGTCCTGCCTGATCAGGCCCATATCCTCAAGCACTTCCCCAATTCTGGTCTCCACAGCCGACTGCGATGACTGAATTGCTTGGAGGATGGCGCTCACTCCGTCTAGCTCTGGGCCTCCACTAGCAGTTTCCCCTTCTCTTCTGGGGCCCGCTGGCATCGTGAACTGGTCGATCTTTTGCTGGGAGGCGGGGGGGTGTTTGTTTGCTTTGTCCTTTCCCATTCTGTCTCAGGAAGTTGAGGGCGGCTTGTCGACACCCAGATCTACCTCGTCCAGACTCCGGCACCCGAGCCGTCCCGACAGGGGGCTGTCCCGGAGGGGGTCCTCCGGCGGGATATCAGAAGCACATGCGGGTGGACAATGACCCAGTCACCTCCCTGGGGTCTGGCGGGCACTGGTCCTCACCACTCCGCTAATTCACGCCGCCAAGCGACTGCCCGGTCTTGCGGCAGGCCCTGTCTCGCGCCACTAGGTCATCAGGAGATCGTAGGACTCTCTGCTTACCCGGCAGTCCGGCACGTCTCCAGCAGATCCCCCCGGTCAGGGCTGATCGGAATGCACTGTTTTGCGCTGCGTCCCCGGGACGTGGCTAGGACACGGAGAGGTCCCTCTGTATCAGTCGGGACGGTAGGTCTTATTCTTTTATGGATTCAACCGCTTGGTGCATTGTTCCGATTGGGGGCCCCCCCGTCAAGTTTGTGCTGGAGCACCTTTTTTTTTCCTCCCCTTCAAGGGGGGGGAGGGGGCCCCCACCTCCCGGTCCAGAGTCCTCTCACCTCCCAGGGCTCAAACTCAGCAGCCACCGGGGGGTCACCCACCTCGCCCAGGGGGCTCAGAGTCAATGATCGGGAGCAGGAGTGCCTCACGCGGCGGCCTCTTCTTTTATTCAGCTTTTCCTCTCAGGGCCCCGCATACCTGTACGGCGAAGTCCGGGCCGCCGGGAGCCTTTCAGAAGCCGTTTGTGTAATCTCGGCCCCCGTCCACTGGGGCCCGGGTCCCGGTGCGCAGCACCGGCGCCCCCGGTGTTGATCCCATCACTCAGGTCGGCCGCCTCGGCAGGCAAGCTCCCCACAGGAGCGCGGCCGGCGTCTCGATCACGGCCGCCACTCTGATTTCCCCTCCTCGTTCAGTCCGGACGGAGGAGACCCCCTTGCATCTTGGGATGTCTCTCAGATCTCCCGGACCTCCGCGCGGATGCACAGCGGGGTCTGGGCCGCCGGAAGCCTTCTTCAGCCGTCCTCACCACAGTCTCGTTTTGTTTCGTTTTGGCCCACGGGGGGCCCGGGCTCCGAAGCGCAGGGCCGGCGTCCCCAGCGTCACCCACAGCGCGGCCGCATCAGCGGGGGAGCCCCTCACTTCGGGATCGGCAAAGCGCCACAGTCCCGGCCGCCATCTTGCATTTATCGAGCCGGTCGCGGCCGGCGTTTACGGCTCAGGTTTGCCGATATTGGTTTGGGGGGGATCCCTGGGGTCCAGGAGCCGACGGGCATACCTAGGGCAGCGCCAATAATGTAGATAATGGCAGCTTCATAGGGCGGATGACGGAGGGGTCCAGAGCACTCTCAGAGTGCGACCGCCATCTTCATATTAGAAAGATTACAATTCATGTACTGCAAGTAACAAAAAGGTCTGTCTTAAAATCAGTAACCCATTTACATGAAATAAAAATCTGTAATCTGTGTGTTACATAATGTGTGTTGCAGGACACATATTAACCCTCTATGCTACTATGATTCAAAACTAGGACTAGGCAAAACGCAGATCTCTCCAGCAAATATGTTATTTTATCATTATTTTTATTCCCAGTCATTTAGCTGGCACACAATGATCTCTCCAGCAGATGCCTTAACCCCATAAGATATCTGAAAATACAGACATTGCAACCAATTAAGCAGAACAGATTTACTGTCACGTTTCTCCTTTTTGCCAATTTCTTTGTGGCAGGATTAAAAAAAAAAAATCTTTAAGCTGAGTCCCAGATTTTGCGTCAGGGTTGCGTACATTTTTTGGCACAACACCAATGTGAAATCTAATTTGTTAAATATTGTAATGCATCATGATAGACTTTCTAAACCTATGTGAGGTCTTAAGATCTGATGTCACTTCCTGTGAGGCCACTTGCATACAAGCCTAACTTGGTTTGCCCCCCCCCCCCCTTTCTTCTTTTTTTTTACGACTTGTGCCCTGAAAATAAACGTTGATTTGTGTGGGTTGACAAATACTGGAATATTTTTTAAATGACTTTGTGCTCTTTTCAGGGTATTAATCTAGAAATGTTTGTTGGTAAATTTCTCAGTTAGCACAGAGTCACCCTGTATGAAGTGTTGCTGAAGCACTTAAAAGAACAGCTCCATTATTCACCTGCATTTGCAGACGCTTCTAAGGACGATTCTCAGGTTAATGGTAAACTTTTCACACAGCCCAATATCATTTCATCATGACTCATTTTAAAATCCTCTACTTTGTCGGCACTGGAACCCGTGACCTGTTATTCATGAAAATGTTGCTGGTTTAACATACTGGGCTAGTCATCCATCACTTTGTTAAATTCCAGTCACGTTTCTCCGCTCTGCGTTAAATACACAGAGGTAAAATGCCTTACTGAGGGTAAAGAAACTAGGAGTCTGACTCCAAGCTACTTGAAAATCTTCATAGGCAGGCATTTCTCCAAAAGCCAATCCAAGGGCCATAACTGGTGCCTCCAACTGCACCAAATGCTACTGTTTTGCAAGTTTTAAAATTGAAGGTGAAGTAGAATTTCCTGGAATGAGTGACAGCCTGTTGCCCAAATGACTTTGACAAAGTCATGTAGATACAAAAGGGGGTACTCCCAGGGGCGTAGCTACAATTGGTGCAGCAGGTACAGTGGCACCACACCTGAAAGCCCTGAATCACCCATTGACACTTGCTGTATTGTACTACCCCAAAAGTCCAAGGGACAATTTTCCTAGCTGGCACCATGGCATCCTTGGTATACTACTTTGTACTGCTCCATTGTTCAGCTTTCCCTGCGAAATAGCTGCCAATTTTCCCCAGGTCTATGCCCGATGTGCTGGTCCAGTCCAGGTTTTGTTTTTAAATTCTGGGACTTGTAGTCCTGTTTTATAATGGAATAAACAAGGCTAAAAGTCCCAGGATCCAAAAAAAAAACATATTGCACTGGACAGCACCATGCACGGACCTGGAAAACTTCACTGGGCTGCTGTGAGGACTCACTAGAGACAAAAGAAGCCGTTAGCAGAGGCAGACATTCTTTGTACCACCACCTCAGTAAGATGGTCCAGCAACATTCTTCATTTGAGGCATGTATGATAGTGTCCAAGACCCTCATGTAGAGTAGCAATATTGGGCTCCTTTTGGTTTGCTTTGGGCTAGAGAGTGTTCTAAAAATCTGGCAACACTGGAAGGGAGTTCATAGCGTTTTGGAATTGTTGTAAAGGACTGCCCCAGCCTGCACTGCTGACATAAATCTTGCTGGTGTCCCATCTCATCAGCCTTTTCTGCCCCCCAACCCATGTACCATATTTATTAAATGGACCTCCTTAACAAAATATCCAAGTGCTTAGAGTGGAGGACCAGTGAATATCAGGAGGGTCAGGGATACATAAAGGAGATGCAGTTAAGTTTGGGTGGAGGTATGGTGTTTTAAGAGTATGTACAGGGAGTGCAGAATTATTAGGCAAATTAGTATTTTGACCACATCATCCTCTTCATGCATGTTGTCTTACTCCAAGCTGTATAGGCTCGAAAGCCTACTACCAATTAAGCATATTAGGTGATGTGCATCTCTGTAAGGAGAAGGGGTGTGGTCTAATGACATCAACACCCTATATCAGGTGTGCATAATTATTAGGCAACTTCCTTTCCTTTGGCAAAATGGGTCAAAAGAAGGACTTGACAGGCTCAGAAAAGTCAAAAATAGAGAGATATCTTGCAGAGGGATGCAGCACTCTTAAAATTGCAAAGCTTCTGAAGCGTGATCATCGAACAATCAAGCGTTTCATTCAAAATAGTCAACAGGGTCGCAAGAAGCGTGTGGAAAAACCAAGGCGCAAAATAACTGCCCATGAACTGAGAAAAGTCAAGCGTGCAGCTGCCACGATGCCACTTGCCACCAGTTTGGCCATATTTCAGAGCTGCAACATCACTGGAGTGCCCAAAAGCACAAGGTGTGCAATACTCAGAGACATGGCCAAGGTAAGAAAGGCTGAAAGACGACCACCACTGAACAAGACACACAAGCTGAAACGTCAAGACTGGGCCAAGAAATATCTCAAGACTGATTTTTCTAAGGTTTTATGGACTGATGAAATGAGTGAGTCTTGATGGGCCAGATGGATGGGCCCGTGGCTGGATTGGTAAAGGGCAGAGAGCTCCAGTCCGACTCAGACGCCAGCAAGGTGGAGGTGGAGTACTGGTTTGGGCTGGTATCATCAAAGATGAGCTTGTGGGGCCTTTTCGGGTTGAGGATGGAGTCAAGCTCAACTCCCAGTCCTACTGCCAGTTCCTGGAAGACACCTTCTTCAAGCAGTGGTACAGGAAGAAGTCTGCATCCTTCAAGAAAAACATGATTTTCATGCAGGACAATGCTCCATCACACGCGTCCAAGTACTCCACAGCGTGGCTGGCAAGAAAGGGTATAAAAGAAGGAAATTTAATGACATGGCCTCCTTGTTCACCTGATCTGAACCCCATTGAGAACCTGTGGTCCATCATCAAATGTGAGATTTACAAGGAGGGAAAACAGTACACCTCTCTGAACAGTGTCTGGGAGGCTGTGGTTGCTGCTGCACGCAATGTTGATGGTGAACAGATCAAAACACTGACAGAATCCATGGATGGCAGGCTTTTGAGTGTCCTTGCAAAGAAAGGTGGCTATATTGGTCACTGATTTGTTTTTGTTTTGTTTTTGAATGTCAGAAATGTATATTTGTGAATGTTGAGATGTTATATTGGTTTCACTGGTAATGATAAATAATTGAAATGGGTATATATTTTTTTTTGTTAAGTTGCCTAATAATTATGCATAGTGATAGTCACCTGCACACACAGATATCCCCCTAACATACCTAAAACTAAAAACAAACTAAAAACTACTTCCAAAAATATTCAGCTTTGATATTTATGAGTTTTTTGGGTTCATTGAGAACATGGTTGTTGTTCAATAATAAAATTAATCCTCAAAAATACAACTTGCCTAATAATTCTGCACTCCCTGTAGTTCCTGCACATAATACTAAATAGAATTGTAAACAAAACTGTATGTATTCTATTGTAACATTTCTTTTCGGTCTTTTTTTACTTTAATTGATAGCCACTGATCATTAACAAATCTCTAGAACTATTTATATTTGCTGTTTGAAGTATGTACAGATAAAGGCTAGAAATACCACCTTTAGATTTTGCTTATTTACTGATGTCACCCACTCTATTTTTATATGTGGAAATGTTCTTCATGTTTTTGTTTATTACTGTTGCTTACAGCTGTGTAAAGTGGTGGGTTAAAGCTCAACGAACCATGTACTTAAGAACTTTGCTGCTCAGGTTATATCTTCATGTATGTCCTTCAGGTAACATTTAAACTAACAGCTGCAGAAATACCATCCTATCAGGTTCGTCATACAAATTCATAAGAGTAATTTTGAGTGTATATTATTTGCAGTAGTTTATAGGCAAATGGCACTGAGGGTTTGTTTGCTATCATATGCTTGCCAATGTCTTGGTGCAGTGGTTGCCAGAGTTTTGGTGGATCATGGTGAAGGCATGCCACTTACATATATCCTAACTGAGTAAGGAATGGGATGAGGATGATATTAATGGTGTGATTACATACTCTTAATCATCAGCAATATGATTCTCACCCCTTCATCCCAGTACTTATGTGAACACACCTCTACCTGTAACTGTCTGACTACGTGGGTATGTGCTAAGATGCCAGGTGTCCAATTCATTTCATGCCTTGCACTGGGGACTGCAAATTGTACCATGGAACCTGATCTAATTTTCACTAAAGGCAACATGCTCCCCCTTCAGCAGCCAACATCCGTTCAGCTCTTCGGAATATTTATATTTGGGGGTTCCAGTTTGATGGATATCTATGGAATGCCTCTGAAGTGTTCCTAAGGAATGAATAACTGGGCCAGCATTATGTCATCTGCCCTTCAAATGCCAAAATGCATACAGTCTTCAAATGTCTGAAGTCTTCTTTTCATGTGCAACAGCTTACAGACGTTCTCCCGGGAGACACCCAATTAAACAGAGCTCCATGCTTATGTGTTCACCTGAAGCCCCATTTCTCTGTCCTGGTCACACCTGCCATGTTCTATCCTCCAACACAGCATTGCTGTGTCGGTCTAATGCACACCCAAAAGAAAAAACAGATCATCATGCGCAGAATATCAAATTCTGTGTGGAACTTGCCTTTTGTTTTCTTGTAATGATCAGACTGTTTACAATTGTTGGTGTATACAATGGCGCTATCTTGGGTAGATGAATACATTTTATAGTTCACAATTACTGTTTCTACCATCTTTATAGCAATGTGTTATCTGCTTTGTTCTTGGTGCCAAGTTTAGTATGCCACAGGCTTAAGCACTGATCACGATAATACTTGTTAAATCTCTTTATAAATTCAAGTGTACTCATGTTAGACCAACTGAACATGCATGTAACTTCCAGTGATGTCACACGGGGTGATATCACACCCATTCTGCCTAACCTGGGCAGTCCCCCCACTTCTATTTTTTAAGAATTGAGCCCTGAGGCAAGAGAACAGCTAGGTGATGTGGTTTCTGACTGGCTGTAGTTTGGACTATGTATGAGGTGGATAGAAAGAAGAGGTTTTGATGTAAGGCCACGCAAATGGGTAAAGCAGTACATTACTGTGTTAACATTTTTAAACAGTTCCCACTCTGATGAAGGGTATGAATTCCAGCATATGAATCTATGAAAGATCCAATACTGGACAGCCATTGTTGTACTGATGTAGTCACTGGTGTCAACTTCAGTTGGCATAACCTGATGATACTAGTGTATCACTTGGGTATGAGTGACACCGCTTAGTGCTGTGACAGAATGGTAGCAATTTTCACGTTCTGTGTAAGTATCGGAGGCTCAGATTATACTTATCTCTTTCATTGTATTCACACTCAGCAGTCTTAACAATAAGTTACATTTAAAGACTACAAATCCCATGAGTCTTTGCAGTGACTCAATGCAACAACCATAGAGTAAGTCCCATATATTCAACATCAAGGAAAAATACTTTTTCTTCGCTGCTCAGCAGCTAGACAAGCACTTTTCCTTAATGTCTTGCTAATGAGGATAACTGTATAGTTAATTTCTACATTTGCACTGTTAAAATGTATATGTTTGCGCTTATTATACACCTAATTTTGAACTCAATGTGTTTAATCCCGCGTGTGCTAGTTTTTACTGAAGTATCGTATTGTACTGCTGTGCAGCCTGTATGCCACTAGGGGGTGAGGGCCGTGGTGAAGATTCGCTCAGGTGAGCTCACAGTGCAGCTGTGCTCTTCTAGGGGTGTGGTGGAGGCGCGTCGGTGACTGAAGCACATTCTCAGCATGTTGGAAATTCCTCCTTGTGCGCCTCACTGTAGCGTAGTGGTCTCCAAACTATTTAATGCCGTGCCCCCCCAATTGAAAAATAAAAACCATTGGGCTCCCCCCACATAATTTTTCACAATTATCTTTTAAAGCTGCCAATGTTTAAATATGTCTAGACTTATTTAAACATTGCAGTTAAGTACTGTTACCTTTTTAAAAATGCAATAACATGTTTCTGCTCAAAACAAAGCCCTGTTAGCTGTATAATGCTTCTTTTGGTCAGAGCCTTGCATCCCCACTGGGATCACTTGAGGCCCCCCAGTTTGAAGACCCCTGCTGTAGCGATACGCACGGTGTGCGTCTGGGCCGGCTAGACGGAGTGAAGGGGCTCAGGCCTCCTAGCAATGGAGGACATGCCCCTCCCTTTTGTGAAATTACTTGGTGAGTCTCTGAGGCTCGATGTCTTTTCCATCCACGTTGGCAGTGAAGGGAAGACATTCCTCTCAGTGCGCAAGACAGCAGGAGCCTGGTCCTTTTTTGTTTTTTCCTTGCTACTATGTATTTTGCCCCAGATAAGGGGGTTTAGCCAGCAGTGTGTTTTTTGTCTTAGGGCCCAAGTATAATTGGAGGGGACACATCGATCATACATGTGGTTTACACACAAATAAACAACAAGCATTGGCGTCAGCGAATTACTAACTGTGCAGGCAAGAAAGTGTTTTTGCACTATTGTCCTCTTGTATTTCTGCCTAACTACTTAAATTCCACCCGAAAAACCATGTAAAGTGCGGGTGATGGCTTTTGGGAGTCTGTGGAGGAGGAACAGATGCTCCTTCCCATTCATGAGGAACTAGTGGATGCCACTCACGCATCCCTTGAGACGGTCTCTCCGGCTCTGGAGCCCCTAAGTAAGAGAGTTAATAAGCTAACTGTATGACGCAGTATCTTACCCTAGAATCGGGAAGGCCTGAGGCTTGCACCTCATATTGACACTGAGGGTGCCCCTAAGGGCAAAGGCAAAACCAGACTGGCAGGCTAAGTTAGGGTGACCTCTCCTCCCCTCGGACACCTTCAAAAGGCTTTGCCAAACCTTCTGAAAAAGGAGTCTTAACACCTTACATGTACAGGATGATTCCCAACCTGGGTATACCCAGATGATGATTCCTGTTCTCAGGGAACAGATGACAATGCCAGGGAGGACTCAGATACCCCTGATGGGGACTGTGGTGATGAGCCAGGTCAAACCAGATTATAGCAGTAAGAAACCCAGGTTGGAAGATGAGAGTGAGCAGGTCTCGACGGGGGCACCAGGTATGCTGAACCTGGAAGATATTTACGATCTCCACTACAGCAAGCCACATTAGAAAGTCCATGGCCGAGGAGGTACAAGGGTGTCTGAAGGCTGAGTTCTCTAGACCCTCTTTAGATGATAAGGTGGCATATACCCCTGACATTGATCGCAAGATAGCAACATTCATCACCAAATTCCTCAAGGATTGACCAATCCTGGCGATCCTGCCAGGAGAAGCTCTTGATGTCCTAAGGTCCTTTATGAAAATTCTCAATATGGCCGAAGATGTCAAAGACTCAAGCCCCATGATCGCCCCGGTTGGGTCCAGTGTTTCTTAGGCAACACCAACCGTGCCTTATCAACAGAGCAAAGGCGCTCATTACTAATCAAGATCGAACCGAGGTTGGGGGAGCTGGCCACAACAGAAGCCGGTCTGGTGGCGAACAGAAGTCACTTTGGAGAACCCTTCATTAAGGAGCTCTTGTGTTTTGTAATGAAAATGTCACTTACCCAGTGTACATCTGTTCGTGGCATCAGTCGCAGTAGATTCGCATGTTCTGCAATAGCTCGCCATCTGGTGTTGGGCCGGAGTGTTACAAGTTGTTTTTCTTGGAAGAAGTCTTTCGAGTCACGGGACCGAGTGACTCCTCCTTTTGTCTCCATTGCGCATGGGTGTCGACTCCATCTTCGATTGTTTTTCCCCGCAGAGGGTGAGGTAGGAGTTGAATTGTAGTAATAGTGCCCATGCAATGGAGTGACTAAGTATGCACCTATTTAAGGTTGAGATGACACATATATAAATAATTGAAGGTAACTTCCAAACTGCTACAGGCTCCCGGGGAGGCGGGTGGGCACATGCGAATCTACTGCGACTGATGCCACGAACAGATGTACACTGGGTAAGTGACATTTTCAGTTCAATGGCATCTGTCGCTGTAGATACGCATGTTCTGCATAGACTAGTAAGCAGTTATTTCCCCAAAAGCGGTGGATCAGCCTGTAGGAGTGGAAGTAGTTTGAAATAATGTTCTTAATACAGCTTGACCTACTGTGGCTTGTTGTGCGGATAACACGTCTACACAGTAGTGCTTGGTGAATGTGTGAGGCGTAGACCATGTGGCTGCCTTACATATTTCTTGCATTGGGATGTTTCCTAGAAAGGCCATGGTAGCACCTTTCTTTCTGGTTGAGTGTGCCCTTGGTGTAATGGGCAGCTGTCGTTTAGCTTTAAGGTAGCAGATTTGGATGCATTTAACTATCCATCTGGCTATACCTTGTTTTGAAATTGGGTTTCCTGCATGAGGTTTTTGAAATGCAATAAAGAGTTGTTTAGTCTTTCTGATGTTTTTTGTCCTGTCAATGTAATACATCAATGCTCTTTTGACATCTAATGTATGTAGTGCCCTTTCAGCTACGGTATCTGGCTGTGGAAAGAACACTGGAAGTTCCACTGTTTGATTTAGATGGAACGGTGAAATAACCTTTGGCAAAAATTTAGGATTGGTCCTTAGGACGACTTTATTTTTGTGTAGTTGTATAAAAGGTTCCTGTATTGTAAACGCCTGAATCTCGCTTACTCTTCTTAGGGAAGTAATGGCGATGAGAAATGCCACCTTCCAGGTTAGGAACTGTATGTCGCAGGAGTGCATGGGTTCAAAAGGTGGACCCATAAGTCTAGTTAGGACAACATTTAGGTTCCATGAAGGAACAGGTAGTGTTCTTGGTGGTATAATTCTCCTAAGGCCCTCCATGAATGCTTTAATGACTGGTATCTTATATAGGGAAGTTGAATAGGTAGTCTGCAGGTATGCATATATTGCTGCAAGGTGTATTTTAATGGAAGAGAAAGCTAGGTTAGATTTTTGTAAGTGAAGCAAGTAACCCACTACATGTTCTGGAGTTGTGTGTAATGGTTGTATTTGATTAATATGGCAGTAGCAAACAAACCTCTTCCATTTACTTGCATAGCAGTGCCTGGTGGATGGCCTTCTGGCTTGTTTTATGACTTCCATACATTCTTGGGTAAGTTGTAAGTGCCCGAATTCTAGGATTTCAGGAGCCAGATTGCTAGATTCAGCGATGCTGGATCTGGGTGTCTGATCTTTTGGTTGTGCTGTGTCAACAGATCTGGCCTGTTGGGCAATTTGATGCAGGGTACCACTGATAGGTCTAGCAGCGTTGTGTACCAGGCTTGCCTTGCCCAAGTTGGTGCTATCAATATGAGTTTGAGTTTGCTTTGACTGAGTTTGTTTACCAGGTAAGGAAGGAGAGGGAGAGGAGGAAAAGCGTAAGCAAATATCCCTGACCAGTTCATCCATAGGGCATTGCCTTGGGATTGTTTGTGTGGGTATCTGGATGCGAAGTTTTGGCATTTTGCGTTCTCCCTTGTCGCAAACAAGTCTATCTGAGGTGTTCCCCAGAGTTTGAAATAAGTGTTCAGAATTTGGGGGTGAATTTCCCATTCGTGGACCTGTTGATGATCTCGAGAGAGATTGTCTGCGAGTTGATTTTGGATCCCTGGTATAAACTGTGCTATTAGGCGAATTTGGTTGTGAATTGCCCAATGCCAAATTTTTTGTGCTAGCAGGCTTAACTGCGTGGAGTGCGTCCCCCCCTGCTTGTTTAGATAATACATTGTTGTCATGTTGTCTGTTTTGACGAGAATGTATTTGTGAACTATTATTGGTTGGAAAGCTTTTAGTGCTTGAAAAACTGCTAGAAGTTCTAGGTGATTGATATGCAGTTTTGTTTGATGTATGTTCCATTGTCCTTGTATGCTGTGTTGATCGAGGTGTGCTCCCCACCCTGTCATGGAAGCATCTGTTGTTATTACGTATTGTGGCACTGGGTCTTGGAAAGGCCGCCCCTTGTTTAAATTTATGTTGTTCCACCACAGAAGCGAGAGGTAAGTTTGGCGGTCTATTAACACCAGATCTAGAAGGTGACCCTGTGCTTGAGACCACTGTGATGCTAGGCATTGTTGTAAGGGCCTCATGTGCAGTCTTGCGTTTGGGACAATGGCTATGCATGAAGACATCATGCCTAGGAGTTGTAATACCATCTTTGCCTGTATCTTTTGTGTTGGATACATGCGTTGTATGATGGTGTTGAAATTTAGAATTCTTTGTGGACTTGGAGTGGCTACTCCCTTTGATGTGTCTATTATGGCTCCTAGGTATTGTTGTACCTTGCGCGGCAGAATGTTGGATTTTGTAAAGTTGACGGTGAACCCGAGTTTGAATAGGGTTTGTATGATCTGATTTGTGTGATTTGAGCACTGTATGAACGAGTGGGCCTTGATTAGCCAGTCGTCCAAATATGGGAACACATGTATTTGCTGCCTTCTTATGTGTGCAGCGACTACCGCTAGACATTTGGTAAAGACTCTTGGTGCGGTTGTTAATCCGAAAAGCAGTACCTTGAATTGGTAATGTATTCCTTTGAATACAAACCTTAGGTATTTCCTGTGCGATGGGTGTATTGGTATATGGAAATAAGCATCCTTGAGGTCTAAAGTTGCCATGTAGTCGTGTAGTTTTAGCAATGGCAATACTTCTTGTAGTGTGACCATGTGGAAGTGGTCTGATTTGATGAAAGTGTTCACTACTCTGAGGTCTAGGATTGGTCTCAGTGTTTTGTCCTTCTTTGGTATCAGAAAGTACAGTGAGTAAACTCCTGTGTTTATTTGTGTGTTTGGCACTAATTCGATTGCATTCTTTTGCAATAGTGCCTGCACTTCTATCTCCAGGAGATTGGAATGGTGTGTTGTTAAATTTTGTGCTTTTGGTGGTATGTTTGGAGGGAATTGTAGAAATTCTATGCAATAACCATGTTGGATAATTGCTAGAACCCAAGTGTCTGTAGTGATTTTCTCCCATGCTTTGTAATAATGACCTATTCTTCCCCCCACTGGTGTTGTGTGGAGGGGGTGAGTGACATGTGAGTCACTGTTTAGTAGTAGGGGTTTTGGGGCTTTGAAATCTTCCTCTATTTCTAGGGAATTGCCCTCCTCTATATTGTCCCCGAAAACCTCCTCTATACTGTCCCTGGTAACTGGACGGTGTGGCTTGTGAGGTGCTGGCTTGTGTGCTTTGACCCCGAAACCCCCCTCGAAAGGGCGTTTTACGGAATGTGCTGTAATTCCCTCTGCTCTGCGGGGAGTAGAGTGCGCCCATGGCTTTGGCAGTGTCCGTATCTTTTTTGAGTTTCTCAATCGCTGTGTCCACTTCTGGACCGAACAGTTCTTTTTCATTAAAAGGCATATTGAGAACTGCTTGTTGAATCTCTGGTTTAAAGCCAGACGTTCGGAGCCATGCATGCCTTCTGATAGTTACAGATGTATTAATTGTCCGTGCAGCTGTATCTGCAGCGTCCATGGAGGAGCGTATCTGGTTGTTGGAGATGGTCTGTCCCTCCTCAACCACTTGTTTTGCCCTATTTTGTAAGTCCTTGGGCAGATGTTCAATGAGATGTTGCATCTCGTCCCAGTGGGCTCTGTCATAGCGCGCAAGTAGTGCCTGGGAGTTCGCGATGCGCCACTGGTTTGCAGCTTGTGCTGCGACTCTTTTACCAGCTGCATCGAACTTGCGGCTTTCTTTATCTGGGGGTGGTGCATCTCCAGATGTGTGAGAGTTGGCCCTTTTCCTAGCTGCTCCTACAACGACAGAGTCTGGTGGCAGCTGTGTAGTGATGAAAACCGGGTCTGTAGGAGGCGCCTTATACTTTTTTTCCACCCTTGGTGTGATTGCCCTACTTTTGACCGGCTCCTTAAAGATGTCTTTTGCGTGCCGGAGCATACCAGGGAGCATAGGCAGGCTTTGGTATGAGCTGTGGGTGGAGGAGAGTGTGTTGAATAAGAAATCATCCTCGACCTGTTCTGAGTGGAGGCTTACGTTGTGAAATTGTGCTGCTCTAGCCACCACTTGAGAGTACGCGGTGCTGTCTTCTGGTGGAGATGGCTTTGTAGGGTATGCCTCCGGACTGTTATCTGACACTGGGGCGTCGTATAGGTCCCATGCGTCCTGATCTTGGTCACCCTGGCTCATGGTGGTGTGAGCTGGGGAGTGTGATGGAGTTTGTGCTGGTGAGACGTTAATCACGGGCGGAGGAGAGGGTGGTGGGGTAACTCTTTTCACCACTTTTGGTTGTGGTGTTTGTTCCGTCTGGAACTCCAACCTTCTCTTTCTCCTAATGGGGGGAAGGGTGCTTATTTTTCCTGTCCCCTGCTGTATGAAGATACGCTTTTGCGTATGGTCCAAATCAGTTGCTTGTAGCTCTTCCTCAAACCTATGCTTCTGCATTTGGGAGGTTAGCGAGTGCTCTTCTGTATAAGAGCCTGAAGCTGGGTCGCTTGCAGTTTGTTTCGGCATCGAAACTTTGTCTGCGTGTTTTTTCGGCTCCGAGGTGACTTTTTTCCTTTTCGGGGCCGAAACCTCTCGGCGTCGATCTGTTTCGGTGCCGCTGTCTCGGCGTCGAGCCGTGTCCACACCGGCATCTCGGTGTCGAGGCTTGTCTCCAGCACTTTCTCGGTCCCGAGAAGGCTGCGTGCCGGTGTCTCGACCGGAGTCGGACGATCTCGGCACTGTTTGGGCCTTTTTCGGTGCCGACGGTCGGTCACCGAATTTATGGGTCGAGCCATGGCCTGGTGGCAGTGGCGTCCCCTGGGCCTTGTAAATGTTCCTGTGAGTGGATTTCGACGTCTTACTCACGGTTTGTGTATCGTTGAATCCTTTGGAGTCTGAGTCTTGGATCGAGAAGGTACCTTCCTCTTCCTGTTCCTCGAACTCCCGTTGGGCTGTCGGTGCGGACGCCATCTGAAGTCTTCTGGCTCGACGGTCTCGGAGTGTTTTTCGGGACCGGAACGCACGACAGGCCTCGCAGGTGTCTTCGCTGTGCTCAGGTGACAGGCACAGGTTGCAGACCAAGTGTTGGTCTGTGTAGGGGTATTTATTGTGGCATTTGGGGCAGAAACGGAACGGGGTCCGTTCCATCGACGTTCTTCAGCACGCGGTCGGGCCGACCAGGCCCCGACGGAGGATCGAAAAAACTACCCCGAAGGGCACCGGAGCTCTTCGATCTTCGATGCGGCGTGGAATCTAAGTACGCCGATCCCGAACGCAACAATACCGACGAAAATCTTCCGAAATTAGCTAATTTTCCGTTCCGAAACTCGGAGCGACAGGAACACGTCCGAACCCGATGGCGGAAAAAAAAACAATCGAAGATGGAGTCGACGCCCATGCGCAATGGAGACAAAAGGAGGAGTCACTCGGTCCCGTGACTCGAAAGACTTCTTCCAAGAAAAACAACTTGTAACACTCCGGCCCAACACCAGATGGCGAGCTATTGCAGAACATGCGTATCTACAGCGACAGATGCCATCGAACATACAGTTTTGCCTCTTCACAAGGCGCAGCAATCCATCTGAAAAGTTTTCAGCCAACAGATTTTTGGAGGGACCGGAATAGGTTGAGGGCGCTCCTCCAGCCAGATACATAATTCCAACCCCCATTAACACCAAACCAGGCGCTCAATCCAATGACAGGACCAGAAGTAGTTTGGGGGGTTCTACCACTCCCGAAGTCATGGCAGAGGTCGGGGAGGTAAAGGAGCCTTTCAAGGAGCCACAATGCACCAGGTGGCCCCAATGGTAAGCACTAGCCCTTCTTCCCTAGGGGTGGGGGGCAGGCTGCAGTGGTTCAGTCAAAAGGGGGCGTCCGTAACAGGGGATGCGTGGGTGCTCCAAATCATGAGGGGTTTCCACAGACTTCTACGGTGCTCCCCCATCAACGCTCAAGTCTTAGACCCTTGGTGTTCTCTCAGGAAGGGATGCGGGTGGTAGACCAAGAGTTGGCAGAGCTTCTGGAGAAAGGAGCAATTACCCAATGCATTCTTTATCCCACGAGGTTCCTGAGCAATAGCTTCCTTGTGGAAAAGCAGGACAAGGGTTACCTGCCAGTCATAAATTTAAAAGACTTAAACCAGTGGGTTGTGTATCGCCATTTCAAAATGGAGGACATACATCTCCTCAGAGATAGTCTGTTACCCAATGACTGGTTGGTGAGACTCGATCTGAACCTCATTGTTCTGATTTTTTCATCCCACAGACTGCTTCTGCAGTCTGAATGCGGTGGGCAGGTTTTCAAATTCACGTGTTCTGATCGGTCTGTCCTCAGCACCTTGGTGCTTCACCAAGGTGTTACGGCCCATCATGGAATGGCTACATGCATAGGGGGGTCAGACTTATAGTGTAACTGGATGACATCTTCTTATTGCACGGAACAGAGCCACTTCAGTCACAGTACTTCGGAGGACAAGATCCCTCCTTCAGGATCGGGGTTCATTGTGAATGTTCAGAAACCAGTATTTGTTCCAGCTCAAGAAATGCCCTTCTTGGGCTTCGAGATCAATACAGTGCTTCCCCAGAAAAACATGCTTCTTATACAGTGGGAGCTGCGCAAAACCCTGGAGAGAGCAAATTCTCTGTCATCTGGCCAGAATTGTAGGCCTGCTGTCTGTCTATCATGGTGATCTTTCCAAGCCCACTGCACTACCATGCTCTTCAATGTCTGAAAGCACAACATCTCAGAAGAGCCCTGACGTATGTACAGGAAGTCAGTCTCTCTCCCGAAGCCCGTACAGAGCTTCGATGGTGACTCGACCACATGCACACATGGAACGGCAAGGCCATCTTTAAGTCTGCCCCGGATCTGGTTATCGAATCTGCCGCCAGGGATGGTGTGTACATTGTGGCAATATTACCACAGGAGGACAGTGATCAACAAGTTCAGAGGCCAACAAAGTGGCCTGCTCCATTCTTTTAAAGATGGGCAACATGACTGATGTGTGGTATATAAACCGCCAGGGGGTACCCGGTTCAAGGTACTGGCAGATCAGGCCATGTATTTTCTGAATTATTGCCTGGAGCACACGTTGTCGGTAACAGCGGAATATATCAGCCGGGGGAAGTCAACCAGACTGTGGACTGAAGGATACAGTGCATGGGAACTAGATCCCTCTCTATTTCAGATCATTATGATAATGTATCAGTGGGATCCATGCTAAGGGGATCTCTTAGCGTCAAGACTCAATCATCAACTACCACGTTTCTTCAGCTGGTGCCTGGATCCTCTTGCAGAAGCAACGCGTGCCTTCTTGCACGACTGGAGTCAGATTTGGGGGTGATCATTGAGATAGCAGACAGAGAGAGATGCAACTGTTTCAAAATAGTGAACAGTGCTGCCTATGCATTAGTCATTGGGGCTGGCCACAGGTGTTTCAGGGTTATATGAAAAAGGAGTACTAGAACATACTGTTTGGTGTACTTTGAGATCGTCCAAACGTCCGTCAGATACACAAAAGAAGTTACATTAAATTACATGATTGTTAAAGTGGACCAGTTCAGTTCTAAGAGGAAAAAATGAGCCAAATGCACTTCTGGCCTGACAGGTGTTTGAGTGTGCAAGAAGGGGCAAGCAAGTGTGTGGACAGTAAGCATGCTCAAATAGCAGGAAAAGACATGAAGCGCAAAATGGTCAGTTGCTGCATTAAAAGTCAGGAACAGTTTTTATTGTGCACTTACCCAGAGCAAGAGTGTAAATGCCTGTGTCCTATTTGGGCCACCTGCCAAGCCAGATTCGATTTTGTCCACAGCACTATGAAGAATCTCATTCAGTTGTTCTCCTGCCAGACAAAGAAAGAAGGAAGGAAGGCTGCATTAATCACTGAAGAACAGCACTAGGCTATAGCTCTGTCAGGCATTTTTTGTGCTATTGCACACAGTTTAATTTAATAACCATTTAGTGATTGAGCTACTTAGGACTGAAATTATTACACTGCTTCAAAGGGACACTAGAAGGAACAAGAAAATGGAGAGAAATGTGCTGCAGGAAGGGGGCATTATTCATTAGAGAACAGCACTGGGCAATATCGCTATCATTCAATGCATGCTTTGTGTGCTAATGCACACAGTTTCATTATTTTAATACCCATTTGGAAGGTGAGCTAGTCAAACGAAAACTATTACCGTGCACTGCTTCTAAGGGAAAGGTGTCAAGGAAAGAAGATGTAAAATGTGGCACAGCCATCTGCACAACCTGCTCAGGACTCTTGCTGCAGGGGTTGCAGAAACTAGACAAAACCCACTGCAGAAACCTATGACACCACAAAAAAATCTTAAGGGGAACAGAGGGAATTTATAACCTCATCAATTTCTTTCCAGGATTGGGTTGGTAAGGATGGGTGGCATAATGGTTTGCTAAGTAACAGAATGAGACGTTGGAATTTGGTATAAGTAGAATTAAAATTTTTTAAAGAGTTATCCAAGTCATTTCTCCCACTGTGTGGTACAAGAATTTTCAGTTGCCCTATTTAAAAAAATGCAGGATGAGTCAATGTATTGATTACAAGTACAGAAAACATGGGTGCAAAAATAGAAAGTCTAGATTTGAGAGAATGTTTTGATTGCTTGCTTTAAAACAAGTATGTATCAGTAGGGCTGGTAAAGTGATTTTCGATATCAATACTGTAAGGGAAATGTTAATTACCCTGCGAGCAGCTGTTTGTAGCATGTAGTGTGGATTCACAAGTTTTGCATACTCCTGCCATCCTGCATACCTGCTGGTCTTGTTTGTTTGCCAGTTGTTTTTCTTCAAAGAAGTCTTTCAAGTCACAAAGTATATGCATGGGTATCAAATCTATGCTAGATTGTTTTCTGCAAAATAGGTGAGAGTAGTATGGAGTGGTGAGAAAACATGATATGATACACATAACTGCAGAAGGGAGAATATAACGTCTGAGAAATAAGAGACCTGTGTTCAGGACCACACACATTTGAGGCAGAGTGTGGCCGTGTGTGAATCTACAGCACTACACTCTAAGAACAGATGCTCAAAGGTTAACATTTTCCATTCGTAGCATGTATTGCTGTAGATATCCATGCTCTGCATAGACTGTAAAGCGGTACCATCCTATAAGTGGTGGCTAGCGCATGGATGATGCAGATGTATGAAATAAGGTTCTTAAAACTGTTTTTCCAACCACGGCTTGTTGTCTAACTAGGATACACAACCAACAGCGTTCAATAAATGTGTGTGGGGTTGACCATGTAGCTGCCTTACATATGTTGGCTCGGAGAATGTTCCCTAAGAAGAACATGGATGTAACCTTCTTGCCAAGTAGAGTGAGCCCTAGTTGCAACTCGGAGGGCTTTGTGACATGAGACCCTAGGGCAGTGGTGAAATCAAAAGGAAGTACCACTGATAGTGCTCACCACTTATGAACGGCAAGTAGCAGTGGTGGGCGTAACGGATGGGAATGTAGAAATAAGCATTGTTAAGTTTTAACGTCGTCATGTAGTCACCTTACTGGAGTAGCGGTATGATATCCTGCACCATCAGCATGTGGAAATGTTTAGACCGAACACATTTGTTGAGCGGTCTGAGGTCCAGAATGGATCTAGGAGAGCCATCCTTTTTGTGGATAAGGAAGTAATGTGATTAAACACCTTTGCCCTGTTGACAGGCAGAACTGGACTGATGACGCCATTTTGAAGGAGTTTCTGGACTTCTAACACAGGCATAGATGTTTATTGCTGAGAAGGTGTTTTTGGAGGTGGGATATGTGGAGGGGTGAATGTTGGGTGGTGATGTGAGAAGTTCTAGGCAACAGGCCAGTGTCGGAAGAAACTATGAAGCCTTCTCCTGACAGCTGTTGTATGGTCAGGCAGGAGGGAAGGGGAGTCACTATTTTGAGGTGGAGGCCCTTTTGCCACAGCCTCACTTCCACCTAGCTCTTTCACGGTCATTCCTTTATGTCTTCTGAAGTAGCCTCATAGAGACTGCTGATGGTAAGCCAGCTGTTGCCTCTAATAAGAGACAGGAGTATGTGGGTGGGTGGTTGCCTGCCCTACCGCTGCCAACTAAAGGAACCACTCAAAGTGGACCAACTCATATCTTGGGGGTGTCTGTCTTTCTGCAGCTCGTCTAGCATCTGGTAAAACCTGCAGGCTAAAGAGGAGTTCACCATCGAATTGCAGTTTTAGCAGATGTGGCTGAATATCTGGTTTAAAACCAGAGACAGATGCAGGCATGGAGGCTGACCAGATTCTTAATTACACAAGATGCTGAATCGGTGGCATCCAGGGCACAATGGATGATGGTGTTGGAAAGATGGAAATGGTTTTACCGTCTGTTACCAATTCTTCACCCCTATGCCTGTACTACTCAGGAGTTTGCTTAAGGAGGCCTTGCATTTCATCCGAGTGTGCTCTTTCATACCGTGAGACTAGGCCAACTGAATTGGCAATCCTCCAGCGTGTAGCCACTTGCTCTGCTCCTCTTTGCTACTGCCACATCTATATTTTTCCTCTCCTTATGTGGAGGGGCAGCATCTCCTGTGGCCTGGGCTTTGCCTAGTGTGGACCAGCAGGAAATCATGGGGATGTACAGTGGGTCATTTGGAGAGCGTTTCTATTTATATTATTTGTCAACCCTGTGTAGGAAAGTAGCCTCTTTCTAGCTTGGTTACCCCCACTTTTGGACTGTTTGACAGTGTGTTTGATAGTGTTCACTTGGATCCTGATAACTAGGATCCCCGTGACTGTGCTCTCTCCTCTAAATGTGGTTGCTCTTAACTTTTTATCCCCACAATTGGAATGCTGGTGCCCTCATGTAAGTTTCTAGTGTTTGGTACCAAGGGCATTGGGGGCCCAGGGGATCCCTATAGGCTGCAGCAGTTATTCTGCCACCCATAGAGAGCCCATGCACAGGGTTCTGCAGGCCTGCCATTGCGGTCTGCGTGAACCGGGTGCACACACCCGTTCTCGCTACAGTAAGTCACCCCTATTATGCCCTCTCAGCCCAGAGGGCAGGGTGCGGGTACCTGTGTGTGAGGGCACCCTTGCACTAGCAGAGGTGCCCCCACAAACTCCAGCTCCATTTTACTGGACTTCGTGAGTGCGGGACGCCATTTTATATGTGTACTGGACATAGGTCACTACCTATGTCCTGCTACA
This sequence comes from Pleurodeles waltl, assembly GCF_031143425.1. Lineage (NCBI taxonomy): Eukaryota > Metazoa > Chordata > Amphibia > Caudata > Salamandridae > Pleurodeles > Pleurodeles waltl. The sequence continues at coordinate 863,327,413 of NC_090445.1, forward strand.
TAATGGTAACTCCGAAACTGGGCAGGTTTCGTATCAAACATGTCGGAATCATACCCCAATACTTTTGGAAGTATTGGAAGTATGATTCCATGCACTCTGGCGGCTCCTTAGAGGACCCCCAGCATTGGTACCAACAGTCTTCCAGGGTTTTCCAGGCAGCCCAGCTGCTGTCATCCCTCAGACAGGTTTCTGCCCTCCTGCTGCTTGATCTGATCAAGCCCAGGAAAGCAGAACAAAGGATTTCCTTTGGAAGAGGAAGGTAACACCCTCTACCTTTGGAAATAAGTGTGACTGGCTTGGGAGGGGTAGCCTCCCCAAGCCACTGGTTTGCTTTGAAGGGCACATTTGGTGCCCTATGTGCATAAACTAGTCCACAGCGGTTCAGGGACCCCTAGTCCCTGCTCTGGTGCAAAAATGGAAAATGGAAAGGGGAGTAACCCCTCCAGAGGGTCCCTGGGTTCTGTCATCTTTTTTTTCAAGGTTGGCAGGGAACTCTGGGAGCATCTGAGTGGCCAGGCAGCTGACGTCAGACGCACCCTCGGATAGATAGTTACCTAGTTAGGAGACCAACCCCCCTCTTTGGGCTATATAGGGTCTTCCTCTGGTGTGGGTCCTCAGATTCGGCTTGCAAGATTCCAGCAGGACTCCTTTGCAACCTTCACTTCGACTTCTGGCCTCTGGAACTGGAACTGGAACTGGAACCTCTAGGACCCGACAAGCTGCTTCCAAGAAGAAAAGCCTCTTCAGTAACATTGTTTCCAGGGCTCCTGCAAGCTTTGCAACAATTTCCTCGCTGTGCATCCTCTGAAGACTGCAACGCTTCAGCCTGCACAAGAAGAAGGAAGACTCTCCCTTGGAGGGAATGAGTCACTCCCCTGCAGCCGCAGGCACGTACAACAAGCAACGACCGGCTGCGTGGATCCCCTCTCCTGCTGAGCTTCGTGGATCCTGCATCACGGGTGGTGGTCCGGAGTAGTCCTCTTGGTTCTCTCTGCCAGCTGTCCAACTTTGGTGGAGGTAAGCCTTTGCCTTCCCATGCAGGACAGTAACCCCATGCACTGCATCTTTTGCAGCTGCCAAGGCTTGTTTAAATCTACTCCAAGGGATCTTCAGGCGACGTGCATCTCCAGCCCCCAGCACTCCATCCTGCAAAGCACAGCCTCCTGCGTGGGTCTCCGGGGTGGGATCCACTTTGGTAGTGCTCCGTGGGCTCCTTCTGCGACTCCTGTGTCCCCATTCTGTGGGACTCTTGTGGGTGCTGCCTCTGCTCTTGTGGGCTCTCTGCGACGGTGAAGGTCCCCTGTGACTCCCCCTCCTGGGTTGAGTCCTCCTGGGCCTTGCTGGTCCCCAGCAGCACCTCTTTTCCACTAACTGCAAGTTGTGGAAATCCTGCACCCACACCCGTATTCTATCTTCCTTCCAGGGTGTGATATCTTCTGCTTCCATCTGGAACTCTTCTCCAGCCCCTGGGCTGCAGTGCTGTCCTGTTCTTCAGTACTGTCGACTAACTCCTGCATCCACAGATGGGTGGGTAGTATCTCCAACTCCTCTTGGACTCCACTGTGACTCATGGACTTGGTCCCCTCTCTCCATAGGTCTTCTTTCTTCAGGAATCCACAGCTGATTTTCATCCAGCCTTCTCTAGGTGGCTTATTTTTCTTCTTTTCCTCCTTTTGGGTGATTTAGGGAAAAATCCAGTGTTTTACTCCTGCATTCCTGGTCGCTGGGGGGTACTGCGTTACTTACCTTTGTGGTTCTCTAGTACTCCCAGCTCCCCTCTACACATTTTACTTACCTAAGTGGGGGTACCTTGTTCGCATTCTATTTTTTTTGTATATGGTTTGTGCTCCCCCTAGGGTCACTATTGGTTATTATTGTTTGCACTGTTTTCTAACCTTTTCTATGCCTAATTCTGAGTGCTAGTGTACATATTTAGTGTATTACTTACCTCCTAAGGGTGGGGCAACTGTCTAGTATTTTGTGGTGATTTGAACCAAAAATAAAGTATCTTTCTTTTTGTACAACCGAGTGTTTTTTTTCATGTGTGTAAGTGCTGTGTGACTACAGTTGTATTGCATGAGCTTTGCATGTCTCCTTGATAAGCCTTGGCTGCTCATCCACAGCTACCGCTAGAGAGCCTGGCTTCTAGACACCGCCTACACTTCACTAAGAGGGGATACCTGGACCTGGAATAAGGTGTAAGTACCATAGGTACCCTCACACACCAGGCCAGCTTCCTACACCCTGGAAATAACTATCCTGGCTTTTGCAGACTCCTTGAAGGTGTATTTGTTAGTCTTGAGCATACCTTTAAGTACAGGGAGGAATTATACTGTACACTAGGTTTTGCATAGCATCTCTATCAGGAAGTCACTCTCTTCCTGGAGGACGTTATTACCAACATTATGATAAGCGGCTGACCTCTAAATTACTTTGTGATAAGATGTAGTGTCATCTCGTTGGGTGGTGGGGATTGGGCGAGGAGACTTTGGAGACGGCCTAGCTGTGTACAGATTCGTGTCACCTGCAGGACCAACAGTGTAGTTGTCCCATGGGTTGTCAATTGGCACAGAGTCATAAGGTGTATCACAGGGGTCTGCAGGGTGAAGTGAGCTGCCTTTCCCAAAGAAAGAATGGTGTGAACCCCCTGCTGAGTATGGAAGAGATGTGTGGAGAAGGTAGTGTTAATTAAAGAGGGGTTATGGGGGAGGTGAATGAGAAGGAGGAGGAAGTCGAGCGAGAGAGCTGGCGACCCTGTTCTTGTGCCTTTTGAGGTTAGCACATGGGGGAGGCTCCAAAGCAATTTCACCCTCAAAGGGGACCTCCACTTTCATGGCAATCCCTCTGTTGGCTTCAGTGGGGAGCTTTGTACTGATCTTGTCTGACTGAAGATGTATGACAAAGCATTACTGGAAAACATCCAACTCTTTCTGCAGCCACTGGAGGATGGGTTGCTTTGACTACTCAAAACTTCTGTTGAGGGTGTTTTTGTCCTCAAGTGGGATCTGAGCTGACAGAAATTTTGACGCTGAGAGGGGTTTTACATCAACAAGGGTTTTGGCACCCAGGCATACTTCAATGCCGGAAATGAAGGTCTTTTCGGCTTTGAAGGTCTATGCAGAATCTTTGGGTTTAAAGGGCGCATTGTTATTGCGCCAGAAGGGAGGAGCATAGTCGGCTCTGAACACTTGGGTTGGGCACCAACCAAACATGGCCAAAAAAACATAAAATAGGTGATGGAAGGATGCTTGCAATAAGTCTCCACCACTCAATTGCTCAGTGTAGCATTCCAATCCATCATTCTACTGCCCACTATGTCACCTCACTTTGGACCAAGCTATATGCAAATTAGTCTTGAACCTCTTCCAATAGGAGCAGTCCAGTCCAAACTGCAAAGCCAGGTTCTCTCTGTACCGGAAGAAAAGAAACTAAAGACTGGTTTCATCCTGATTGGGGCTCATCAGTTGGGAGTAGCTTGGTTTCAGTGGCACAGTGAGCATGGGACTCACGTCTGGGTATACCTTTGACTACATAAGCCCTTAACTAGGACAAAAATGGGCCTGGGTAACGTTTGTTCTGGTTTAGGGAAAAGCTGCCCCAGCAGTTCAGGCTGGACTGTTCCCACTGCAGCAGGGTCCCCCGCAGCCCCCTAAAATAAAAAAATCAACATGTGGTTGTCCTGGATGAGCACCAAGACACCCAAAATATAAAATAAGAATAAGAATCAGGAGCCGCTCAATAATTACTCACTGTTCCAAGCGAGAAGCTCCCCATAATGCCCTGCAAGAGTTTCTTAGTTACATGTTTTTAGAGCATGGTGGTGCCCCTAGAAGAACAGGGTCACCATTAAGCATTTGTTTATGTTGGGATGGTCTGCAGGAAGTGCAGCAACCCCCAGGCAACATTTTTAAAAAAGTAAGGTTGGGTCTGGCTGCATCGAGGGGTGGGTGGGTTTGAACACAGGGCCTGGCACCAGGTCAGGCCCTCAAGCCAACCCTGGGCCGTGCATGGCCAAAGGATGCGAGGAGGCAGGGGTAGTCTTCTGCCCCCAGAGTGGGGGTAGTTAGATGCTGGGCATGGCAGCTCCGATTGGAACTGGTGTTACACAAGGTAATGACAAAAGCCATTGCATTGTATGGTATTTGACCAGTCCAAAGCTGTAATACTGTGCCTGGAGTGGTAAATGGCTTTTGTCATTTTACAGCTCGGCGAGGATGACACTATGTCAATCCTATGCTTAAAGACTTTGCTGTACAAATGGCAAAAGAATTTGTCTCTATCTAGCTCGGCGGGAATAGCACTGTGCTGATCCTATGCTTAAAAACTTTGCTAGATAAACAGACATTTGAGGTGAGCAAATCTAGAGTGTCGCTGGTGTTGTAGAGTGTTCCTTATTGGAGCTGCTCTCCACCTAAATTTGGGAACTACCCAGAGTTCTCGCTTGTATTTTGCATATTTTATGCGTCACTCTAACCCTGAAAGGGATTTGTTTTGACTTATACTGGGTGCTCCCTTGTGTCTGGACAAAGTTAAACTCCTCTGAAGAGCTCTAATGAGAGCGAAACACGTGTCAGGGGTTGCTTTACTCATTCCAGGTTGGCTTGGATGGTATTTGACCAGTCCAAAGCTGTAATACTGTGCCTGGAGTGGTAAATGGCTTTTGTCATTTTACAGCTCGGCGAGGATGACACTATGTCAATCCTATGCTTAAAGACTTTGCTGTACAAATAGCAAAAGACTTTGTCTCTATCTAGCTCGGCGGGGATAGCACTGTGCTGATCCTATGCTTAAAAACTTTGCTAGATAAACAGACATTTGAGGTGAGCAAATCTAGAGTGTCGCTGGTGTTGTAGAGTGTTACTTATTGGAGCTGCTCTCCACCTAAATTTGGGAACTACCCAGAGTTCTCGATTGTATTTTGCATATTTTATGCGTCACTCTAACCCTGAAAGGGATTTGTTTTGATATATATATATATATATATATATATATACACACACAAATTAGACCTCACCCCCTCTTTTTTGCCCACAAACCTTGATTTTATAGTTTTTTTTTTTACACTTTTTGGGGTAACCCTTCTTTTTTATGTACTAACCCCTTTCCTCCCTTTACCCCAACGCACAGCTGAACCTTAAATTCCTTCACCCTTCAATTACCCTCACACCCTTTACCTTTACCCATCCCTAAACCCTAAAATTACACTTACCCCCTTTATCTGTACGCAAAAAGCATGAAGAGGAAAGGCACGTGTGGAGTAAAAGCACATGTGGAGTAATGGCAGAGAAGTAAAGGCTAGGTGGACTAAAATTTGTAAAGTTTAAAGACCATTTGAACAGAACAAATTCCTTCCAATAAACAGCATTACAAATAAATAAACCATTGCCGACTGCTTCTTTCCTGCTGACACTGCAAAGGACGAAGCAAAAGGCCTTGAGGTTACCTGCAGGACACTTGTTCACCAATCCTGCAAAGGACTTGGAAGCTGAATCGCAAACAAAAGGGCAGAAAGAACGGCTACTCAGGGACAGCAATTGGTGTAATAGTCGTGTTTGGTTAGGAATTATCACCTGCAAATCAAATGAATAGATAATTAGAAAACTTAATGGAATCAAACATCACAGCACATAAAAAATATACAATATTTATTCCTCTGTAAAACAGGAAAACAAAAGCTGAGAAAAAAGCTGTTTCCTGTACGAGAAATAGCTTTAAAAGGTGTTTGTAATTATTTCCTTATTGTGAACAACTGAACTGCAGTGGTATAGCATAACTACAGCATAAGAGGAACTGGTGTAAGTAAGTGTTAGACCCGACAGCCTTCGGGTGGTCATCCCCCAACTTTTTGCCTGCCTCCCTCCATTTCTCTAACACTGTTTTTGTTGGTTTTTAGGACTCTGCACACGTTACCACTGCTGACCAGTGCTTAAGTGCATGTGCTCTCTCCCCTAAACATGGTAACATTGGTTCCTACCCAATCGGCCTATTTTACTTCCTTGTAAGCCCCTAGTAAAGTGCACCGGAGGTGCCCACGCCCAGTAAATTAAATGCTACTAGTGGGCCTGCAGCACTGATAATGCCACCCACATAAGTAGCCCCTTAACCACGTCTCAGGCTTGCCATTGCAAGGCCTGTGTGTGCAGTTTCTTTGCCACTTCTACTGGGCATTTAAAACTACTTGCCAAGCCTTAAACTCCCCTTTTTCTACATATATGTCTCCCCTAAGGTACTTATCTAGCTTTTCCAACAGGCAATTAATTACTTGTTTTGGTTAGGGCTCTACTCCCAGGCTTGTGCTAACCCTGGCGACCTTCTGCCCTGTCTGTTTTCTCGTTTTAAAACCAAGCTCTCATATTCCGCCCAAATCAAATCAAATCATTAACATTTATAAAGCGCGCTACTCACCCGTGCGGGTCTCAAGGCGCTAGGGAAAAAGGGCGGGGGGGGGGGTTACTGCTGCTCGAAAAGCGAGGTTTTTAGGAGTCTCCGGAATGCGGAGTGGTCCTGAGGCTGGTGGGGAGGGAGTTCCAGGTCTTGGCTGCCAGGAAGGAGAAGGACCTCCCACCCGCAGTGGAGCGGCGGATGCGAGGGACGGCAGCGAGCGCGAGGCCCGAGGAACGGAGGAGACGGCTGGGGGCGTAGAAGCTGATGCGACGTTTGAGGTAATCCGGTCCCTTGTTGTGGAGGGCTTTGTGTGCATGGGTGAGAAGTCGGAAGGTGATCCTTTTGCTGACTGGGAGCCAATGCAGCTGTCTCAGGTGTGCGGAGATGTGGCTGTTGCGGGGTACGTGGAGGATGAGGCGGGCCGAGGTGTTTCGAATACGTTGCAGGCGTTTTTGGAGCTTGGCGGTGGTCCCAGCATAGAGGGTGTTGCCGTAGTCCAGGCGGCTCGTGACGAGGGCGTGGGTCAGGGTTTTTCTAGTGTCTGCGGGGATCCAGCGGAAGATCTTGCGGAGCCTGCGGAGGGTGAGGAAGCAGGCGGAGGACACGGCCCAGAGTTTCAAATCCCACTTCCAACTACCCTGCCTAGGGCAAGCTGGCCATTTCGTGTTCCTCATTATCTCCCTCTTTGCTAGTATATATACAAGGTCCTGCAGTCTGCTAGTGGCCCTAATCTTGCGAGTGTGGGGGAACCAATGGAGGAGACAATGTCCAGGTGTGCATGGGATAGCTCGATCCAGGACCTACGCCATGTGGGTCATTACCCCTCTCCAATAGGCGGTTAGGTTTGTACAGGACCATAGCATGTGTAGGAACTCTGCAGCTGCTTCTATGCAACGTGGGCACTTAGCATCTACTACTTGAAAGTGTTTGCAGGACTCTCTAGGCGTGAGATAGACCCTTTGTAATACGTAGAAGTGTATTAGTTTAAATCGGGTGTTTCTAGAGACCTTTGGCGCTCTCTCTAATATCTGTCCCCAGGACTTCTCTGATATCAGGATCCCAAATTCCGTCTCCCACTTTATTCGCAGAGCCTCCAGGGAGTGCAATGCTGCCGCTTGGGTTGCCCTGTATAGGCAGGTTACTGCCCTGAAGGTACCTTCCAACGTTACTATATAGCTGCTGACGCCACAAGGCTGAGGTTCTATTCGCCCCGTGTGCCAATGCTTTTGGATGGTGAGGATAACAGCACAATGTAGCAGGGAGTGGCCTTGTGGGAGGTCATATTCCTGCCGGAACACCACAAAGGGCAGAAGCTCCCCATCTCTGTACAAGTCCCCTATCCGTGTATCCCCCGCATCTACCCAGGATGTGATGCCCCCCCAATCTCCACGTTGGGGCACCCATAGCAGCCAAGCCATTGGCATGTCAGGTGAGTAAGTTGTACCCATATCTGTTTTTTGGAGACATCTCTTCCAGCATTTGCGTATGACTTGGACCTCGGGGTGTCTATGTGAGTGGGTCCAGTGAACTTTAATATCGTTCCCACCAATTGAGGAAGATGGGGGACCGTTGATGCCAAACTACCAGTCAGGAGTCGGTGCCATGCTATCCACTAGGTCAGCCATTGTAGTTGAGCGGCAAGATAGTACGATTCGTAGTCCGGGACCACCAGTCCCCCCTCCGTCCTTGGTGGCGAGGGCCACTCGGCGCCTCCCAGGCCCCCAAATGAACGCAGTAATCAGAGAATCTAACTCCCTAAAGACCGCAGCAGGTATCCAAAGCAGCAGGACCGCAAAGTAGTATGAATCTTGGCAGAGCCACCATTTTGAGAAGTGCTATTCTCCCTGCCACCGACAAAGGAAGTGTCTTCCAAAAGTCCAGACTAGTTTTCAACGCTCTAGTGGCTTTGCCTATGTTACCCTCTAAAAGATCAGCCATAGTGTCAGATTTTGACTACCAGGTAGGTCATGCACCTAGGTACCCAGGGAACATGTCCTAAGTCCTCCGGTGGGTCACAGTCTGCTGACAATGGGTAGAGTTGTGATTTTTGCCAATTCACCCGTAGCCCTAATAACATGCCAAACTGTTCTAGGAGCGTCCGGGCCCCCCTTAGTTACGATGTTGTATCTCGTAGGAACATAAGCAGATCGTCTGCATAGAGCGCTATGCAGTGAGAGGTATCAGCGTGCTGTGGTCCCTGAAACCAATGAGATGTCCGCACTTGGGTGGCCAATAGTTCCACTGCCAGTGCAAATAGCAAGGACGAGAGGGGAACCCCTGATGTGTGCCCCTCTCCGCTCTGTATAATTCAGATATTGTGGTTCCAGTTTGCACACAGGCTTTGGGGTCTGTGTACAGCAGCTGTGTCCATCTAATAAACCCCACCCCCAGCCCATACTTTTTAGTGCCATTCCAAGCTGTCGAATGCCTTCTCTATGTTGACGGCAAATACAGCAGCAATCTTTCTTTCAGGAATATTAGCATCTAGGAGGTTGATAACTCTGCGGATATTCTGGGCTGTGTTAGGAGTGGGGATAAACCCTGCCTGGTCCGTGCGGACCAGGCGAGTCATGAAGGGTAGCAGTCTCGTAGCAAGGATCCGACTGAGGATTTTATAGTCCGTGTTAAGCATGGATAGCGGCCTATAGGCCCCGCTGTGATGTGTAGGTTTGCCAGGTTTCAACAGTGGGGCTATCAGCACCTCCCTGGTTGTGTCCGGAAGGTGTCTCAGGTCTATTGCCTCTTTGTACAGTGTCCCAAGTTTGGGGGCAAGGTCATTAATGTATGTGGCATAAAATTCTATGGGGAGTCCATCTGTGCCCAGGGCTTTCCCTCTTGCAAGGCCTTTTCTGGCCTCTCGGATTTCCGTAACTTTGATATCCCCTCCTAAAACATATTTTTCTCCCCCGGTGAGGTTCCGGTGTGGTAGTGCTTCTAGGAAAGCCCGAATGTCAGCCTCCCTACTGTGTGTGATGCTGGTGTATAGAAAGGTGTAGAAGCTAAAAAATGTAGGTTGATTTATTCCTGTCGGAATATCCTCTGCCCTGTTAAGGTATACATTTCCATAATGGTCATCCCCCAGAAGTATGCCCGTTTTGTCCCTTTCAGCATGCGCTCTTATCATATAGTTTTTGCAGTCAAAGTGACAGAGCCTTTCATATAGTTTTTGTAGTCAAAGCAACTGAGCTACTCTCTTCCTAGCCCCACTCACCTCCCTTTACAGCTCAGGGTGATCCGGCTGCCGTTTTTCGAGTGTTCGTAACGTGCCCTCCGCAGCCATGACTTCCCCTAGTAGTGTCCTCCGGATTCCTACCGATTCGGCTATACAATTCCCTCGTATCACTACTTTAAATGCATCCCATAGGATCTGGAGAGAAGAAGCAGTGGTCTCATTTCCCGCAAAATATCGTCTAATGTGACCCCCCTCTCTATTCCCGGAAACGTGTCTAAACCGATATGTAAGTCATGCATATTTGAAAAGAAGGAGTAGTGTCTGGTGTGGGGGTTAAAGTATCTCCATGAGTCCACCAAGCCCCACTCGGCCTACCATGCTGAAAACACATCAGCTATTATACAGACTGGGGAACTCCCAGACGGGGGATGTGATCTGTCTATGTCAGGATTGGCTACTCAGTTGAAATCTCCTCCCATCAGTACTGTGTGCATTAAGTGAGGGGCCAATGCCCCTGAAAGGTGCCCCAGGAATGCTCACAGATCAGTATTTGGTGTGTAGATACTAATGAGTGCTATGTCCCTTCCCTCCAGATGCCCAGCGACCACCACAAAGCGGCCATTGGTGTCAATGACTGGCCCTGTTTTTTGGAAGGGGACTCCCACCCTAATCCATATGAGAGTTCCCTGAGCATAAGCAGAGTATGATGTGTAGTACACCTGGCCCCTTCACCTCTTCTGCAATGTCACTCCCTCCGATGCAGTCATGGGTGTTTCCTGCAGCACTGCTATGAGTCCCTCTGCTCAGTAAACAGAACACTTTGTACCGCTTAGTCACACTGTGCAAACCCCCTAATATTCCAGGACACAATCTTATAGTTCTGTGGTGCCCCTATTTGGTCTGCTTGTTATACAATTCCTGCTATGCATTCCCCTGCCGTATGCAGTTTGTTTCGGCCAATCTTCACTCGCCCGATTTATGCTTCTAGGGATGCAGCGGCAGCATTCCCGTAACCCAACAAGCTCCCAGCTCCCATGCCCCAGGACAAGTGGAAAAACAACCCCCACCCAAACTAATAGTTAATCAAAGAACTCTCTTATGAGGTTCGCGAAGCAAGGCCCAAGGCGGTGCAGGGCTCACAGCTCTGGGTCTTGCCCCATCGAGACTCTGGTGTCCTTTGAGCCGCTTGTCTTGCCCTCCCTTAAGCACCATGAGGCGGTCTTCGCAGTCCTCATTTCTACTTCATTTAGGAGCCTCATATGGAATCCTCTGAGGTCCCCAATGTTACTATCAGCAGTTCCATGCTAGGTGTCGCTGAGGACCCAGACTCCCCATCGGACTCTGAATGTTGCACACCTTCCTCTGTCGCTGCAGACTGGGGGCTGGCCTCGCCTCCACCTAAGGATGCCATGGTGGCTCTTTGCCTCTCTCTCCGTGCTTCCTCCCAGGATGGCGCCGCCTCGCTGCCCAGACTGCTGACGATGACTCCGGGGTCAATTCCCATTGTGTGTCTGGTTGTGGTCTGCCCTTGGTTGTCCATCTAGCCATTCTTGCGCCTCCTGCGGGGTTCGGAAGAAGAGTGCCCCCATCCCTCTGCCACTCTCAGCGTGGCTGGGAAGAGCATAGCATAGGAGATGTTCAATTACTGCAGCCGTCTCTTTACCTCCAAGAAAGTGGTCCATTGTTTTTGCACGTCCTGTGAGAAATCTGGAAAGATGCGGACCACAGTATTATCCACCTTCATCTCCCCCTGTCGCAGGGCCCGCCCGAGGATATGGTCTCGGTTTTGTAGTGTAGCAGTCTGGCCACAACCGGTTGTGGGGGGGGGGGTGGGAGCCTGGTTGAGACTCTGTGAGCTCTCTCAAAAGCATAGAAAGGGGATAGGCCCTCCAGTGCCACCTCTGTGTGGATCCAATTTTCCAGATAGGAAGTCATGTCATTGTGCTCAACTTTTTCGGGCAGGCCGATTACCCGGATATTGTTCCAGCAAGATCTATTTTCGGCGTGGACCGCAAGGGCCTTCACTTGTTGTTCCAAGGTAGTTAGTCGTTCTCTTGCCATAGAGAGTGCCGGCTTGATGTTCGTGACGTCTCGCTCCTCCATCGTGACTCTCTCCGCCAGTCGTCTTTGCTCTTCACGCAGCAGGCCCAGATCCGTTGTCAGGCTGTCTATTTTAAACTCCAGGGCCTCTCTGGAGGCCGTGATGGCCTGCAGTATGTCACACAGAGATGGGTTGGTATTCGGACCTTCTGTGGGCACCACATTTCTCCTCTTTGTTGCATTTCTTGTTGCTTCCTGCCTGACGCATGTTATCCACAGCTGTGTCTTTTTTCTTACTTGTCTTCCCCATGGTCATCGGCGGGTGCAGTAGATATCCATGTGCAGAGCACTGCAGGAGGCAGAAAGGAGGGGCATCCGTTGCAGAAACTCCTCTCCCTGGTGCCCCACTCCTTGTGCCCCCTTTAGTTTTAGATCAGAGATCTATGTGTCTATGCTGGCCACTTCTGTTGTTCCTCAGCGTAATAGCCCTGAAGCACACTATCGCTGTTCGATTGGAGCACAGATCTTAGGGGCCCGTGCTTGCTAAGCTGCAGCGCTGTATCATTTGACGGTATTCATCGAGCTCAGTTCACGGCAGTGGCTGCTCCATTTCATGGCAGGAGCATCATCTACCACTGGACCCCCCCGCTGAGGTACTTTCAGGGCCCTTCCACCTCTGTTTTCTACCGGCTCCGCGGGCCGGCTCTCCACCACTGTTTCAGGAAAAGTTAGCCAGCGCTCCAGGTGCCAAGCGCCGTGACCCGGCCAATCACTGCCCTCAATACTCACATCCAGCGCCTTTTCCAGGGACTCAGGGCAATGCTAGGGGGAATCACCGCTGACAACCAGCCCCCCCTCCACCCGGGCTCCTCACCTTGGAATTGGAAATAGGGGGGAGAGGGTTGGGCTGCTGCCGCAATCGCAAGCCACCCTCAGTTCATCCCCAGTTTGGGCCCGCTCTCCACCTCTCGCTCGGGCCCGGCATGCTTTGCCCTCCACTCACCTGGTCCTCGATCTGAGCCGTCACGTCTCCTCCGCCTGCGCTCTGCCACAGGAACCACTCTAGTGCTCACGGTCGGGCCAGGCTCCCCCATCCGGTCGCTGCCATCTGGGTTAGGCCGCGCCTGCCATCCTGTTTTTGGCCACGTCTGGCCTCTCGTTTCAGGTCAGGCCGGATTTGTTAGACCTCGTGCCCTCCAGTTCCCACGCTTAGGTCCCCGGTGCCCCCGCTATACTTAGGGGTCAAAACCACTGCAGCCCTGGTTTTAAAGCATCAGGATGGGTCAAGATGGGGGATTCCGTCGACGGAGCTCTCACCCTCTGCTCCCTACTCCATTGGCATGAAGCCACACACTTCCCCCCCCCATTAGAACTGCCCTCATATACTTTTTAATGGTATATTCTGATCTGGAAGGAGTAGCCCCGTCATGTTTAGTATGGCCAGAATGGTAATAGAAAATCCTGCTTACTGGTGAACTTAGATTTAATATTACTATTTTGGAAATACCACTTTTAGAAAGTGGGCATTTCCCTGCACTTACTGCCATCTTTACCTTACAGCCTGTCTCCAATCCACGTCTAGTCTGTGCTGGTGGACAGCTCCTGTTGTGCATTAAGGACGGACAGCCATATACACAGGACACTCAGTCACATCTGCATTGATCTGCATAATCAATGGGTGTACTGAAATATGTATTTTTGACCACTGACTTTGGGTTGCACCACTTTGCATCTGGATTATTTGTTCAGTGTTCACCAATTGCAGATTACATTTTGTATTCAGTTTAGCTGCCTATTAACTTTATCGTAGCATTAGACATTGCAGTTGAGCTTTGTTTTTCCACATGGTAAACTGTGCTTGTTTTTCATATTCTTTCTCACCGAAGAGCTAGAACATATTATCACCGAACAGTTAGTAAGTCAGCATAAGAGTGTACCAGACTTATGTTTTTAAAGTGCAGGGAATGGTTTGGCCTTGGGAGAAATGCTTTGAGGTATTGGTCAGTTCTCAACAAAGGTTAAAAAGGTGGGGGCCAGTATGAGCTGCATGAGCAGAGCGTAGTTCGTACACTGAGTAGCCCACAGTTTTTGGCAGGAGTTAAAATGCATTCTTTAAAAGATTACAGTGAGCAAAAAGTTGGCAATGTTACCAGTATATTCAGACAACTTTTGCAGAGTAAGATGTGTACAGTTATTTCAGACAAGAGACAGGTACTGCAAAATGTGCAGTTTCTGAATTCAGTGGAATCCAGAACACAGAGAGATGGTGTTACAGGTATAACAAAAGATTTTGAAGATTTTGGAGTTTGCTACTATTTGCACTAAGCAAGAGACACAGAGTTTCATGAGATTGTTTGATTTTTGGAGACAGTATAGCCCTCATCTGAGTAAAATCTTAACGCTTTGGTACAAAGTAACTAGGAAATAACATGAGTTTGAATGGAGTAAAGAGCAGCTGTGTTCTTTTGATTTGGCACATGAAATAATTCAACAGACTTTAGACTTGGGTACAGTGCAAGAGGGAGACACTGAGTTACATGTAACAGTTCATGGAAAATATGCAAACTGGAATATGTGGCAGAAACAGAGGAGGACAAGAATGCCCCTGGCTAGAAAACTACCTGACTTTGGGGAGCGCTATACTCCTTTTGAAAAACAGCTTTTGGCTTGTTTTTGGGCTCCAGAGGATAACACTAGGTCATAATGTAATTCTGAAACCTGAAATACTAGTCATCCAGTGGGTGATGAGTTCACCTAAATCTCACCGTATAGGACATGCACAAGAGGCTAGTATCATATACTTGATCTGGTACATACAAGACAGGGCTCGAGTAGGACTGGCAGGCACTGCAGCCCTACATGAACAGGTGTCACAAGCCCCTGTCTAGGATGAGGAAAGAGTGCAGAAGGTACCGCAGGTAAAAGAGTCACCAGTGAAATTGAGTGCACCATTTGAATTCTTGTCCCCTGAGGATAGAAAGCATGTTTGTTTTACTAATGGTTCATTCAAATACATGGATACTAAAAGACATTGGAAAGCAGTGCCATACAATTCAGTTACTGAAAAGTTATTGACCACTACAGGTGAAGGAAAAAGTAGCCAATATGCAGAGTTGTACACTGTATGTCAGACTCTAAAGCAAGAGCTGCCTGGGACGTGTCATTTTTACACAGATTCTTGGTACTGTGTCAATGGATTAGGTGTTTGGCTTTCCACATGGCATGCACATTACTGGTTCATTCATTCAAAGGAGGTGTGTAGCAAACAGTTGTGGCATGAAATTTGGGAAATGTTAGAGCAAAGTAAAGTCATAGATGCTCATTGGCCCATTGACTCATTAGAACGCTGGTTCAATTCCCTTGCAGACGTCAAAGACAAAAGTTCAGAGGCAGAAGTGTCAACCCAGAATTCTGACTTGGTGGGGATGGCTAAGTGGGTGCACCAGATTTGTGGACACCTGGGAGAAAAAGCCACTTAGAGGTGGGCAGAGATCAGAGAGATGCTCATTCCCCAGATTTGATCAAAACTGTGATTTTGCAATATCCTATTTGTCAGCACACACAACAGAGATCAGTCCCACAAACAGTCAAAGATCAAATGGGGAGAGGAAAGTTACCAGGACAGGTAGAAATCAAAGCTATTCTATTAAATAGTGGAAAAGCCGATTTATTCATACAGATTGGAGACAGAATTGTCCAACTTGTCTTAAGTTCAGTGTATGGAGGATTGGTAAGGAAGGGGACTGCCCCAGCCCTTCTGATAGTGCAAGGAAAGGGAAGCTGTGATTCAGCAGATAAAAACCTCAGTGCTAAGGTGTGGGTTGAATCCCCAAATGGCCTTTCAGAACCTGCAGAAATTATAGCAAAGGGCTCCAATAACGTCCTGCTAATTATAAAACAAAGAAAGGAAAAAGGAGAGCACATTTCAGACGACAAATCTTATTTGCAAGAAAAGTCATACTTGTTTCTTTTACAGATCCTACTGCGACTTGCCACTGACCATGAGTGTGCTGTGTGGTCTCCCTTCGGGCGTTAGTGTGTGGGGTCGGAGGAGGGACCGCACCCCCAACTTGAACCTGATTGATAACGTTCGTGTAACGCTCATGATGCATTTAAAGTACAAAACCTATGGATCCATTTTGCGCTAATTGTGCTTCACAGATTCAAGTTCTACATGGGAACAATACAGAGTACCATGGATGTTCTGTTAACCTGTTTGACTATATTTTTTCAATGAAATTAACCCATGGCTTGTTATCCTCTGAAGACTGCTGCCAGTCTCATTAAGCATGTCAAGTGTCCAGCTGGCTGGCTGTTTTCCTGTGGAATCCTGACTCTCACTTATATTCCAGATAACATAACGGGCGGGCTGTGTACTTTTACACGCCTAGAAGTCATGATGTTTTCATCTAATTCTACACCAATTTGCTATCCTAGAGACACTATTCAATCAGTTATTATCCCAATCAGAATATATAAGCTTCAGTCTTTTCATTGTAGGTGTGTCTGGTTTAAATGTTTATAAGATCAATACGTCAATCTACTTCCATTGCTTTTTAGTGATTGCTTTTATCATTGCATTATGTTGCTGTGTACAATGCATATCTGATTTGCATTTTTTTTTTAAATAAGAGAAAAGTACACAAAGTCATTGATCAAAGGGTGGCAATGTATTGAAATATGCATTTTTGACCACTGACTTTGTGTTGCACCACTTTGCATCTGGATTAGTTGTTCAGTGTTCACCAACTGCAGATTACATTTTGTATTCAGTTTAGCTGCCTATTGACCTTATCATAGCGTTAGACATTGCAGTTGAGCTGTGTTTTTCCACATGGTAAACTGTGCTTGTTTTTCGTATACTTTCTCACCGAAGAGCTAGGATATATTATCTCCGAACAGTTAGTCAGTCAGCATGATAAGAGTGTACCAGACTTATTTTTTTTCAGTGCAGGGAATGGTTTTGCTTTCGGAGAAATGCCTTGAGGTGTTGGCCAGTTCTCAATGCTTTTCCTTCCAACTCTGACCTACAGTAGTCAGCATGTTTGAATATTTCTCTTTCATGGGAGGGGTTTTCTCCAGAAAGCCCTTTCAGTACTTTAAGATATAAAAAGGTGGCCCTGCTCAGTAGCGGTAAACTGTAAACTGTAAAACTGTAAACTTCACACTTATATAGCGCTCTGCTCACCCGCTAGGGTCTCAAGGCGCTGTACGCATACCGCTGTGGAACCCTTCCTGGCTTTTCCCTGTGAGGTGCCCACTCCTGGACAGCCCCAGGGTGAATATCCAGGCATCCAAGCACTGTGAGGGCTGTTGTGGAGATTAAGCAAGCTATTGCCCAGAGTTACAGAGTGGGACCCATTAATTAGATTAGGCACGGAGGTGAAAATTATCTGGTCCAAGGGAATTGAGCCTAAGACCCGCTGAGGAGGGAATTGAACCCTGGTCCCGGGCCAGATCTCTGCGTCAGGGTCTGCCGCTCTAACCATTGTGCCACACTTCTTCATAGCTCGGCCAGGTTTGGACGTCAAATGCCTGACATTTGTCCCTTGAGGGTGGGGATCTTTTTCTTGCAGTTGAACGGGGTCATCTTCTTGCTGGCATGAGAAAGATGAAGCGCTTGGCAGGCCCTATGGTGATTAATTTTTACTTTATTCTTTGCTTTGCAAATACTATAATATAATCACATATATTTGCTGTGTACATTGCAGTTGAGAATCATTTTGATATATTTTGCCTCCATTGCTGTGACTATTTTTTAACGTGTGCTTTCGACCTACTAATCACCTTTTAAGTACCTTGTGGTGAAATAATAATAAATGTCTTCTTTGAACTGAAAAGTGCATTTCAGAGATTTTTGTCAGCGCAGTCATTTGTGAAAGCTAAACAATGGGTATCCCAAGGCAGGAAGGATGGAGGGTCTCTCTCTTACACTTCAGAGGCCAGTGGTCTGCCCTCACACAAAGAACTAATAATCTCCCACAGGGATCCTGGCGACAGGACTGGGCTGAAAGGGAAACTTATGCACTTCAAAACCACTCTTTGAAGTTCCCCTCACTTCAAAGGCACGTTTGGGAATATATATTTGGTCTCCGACCCCACCAAATCAAACACTTCTGGATCTACATCTGCCTGGCTGCCCTAAGGACTCATCTAGACTGCTTTGCTGAGAAGGTCTGCTGCACTGCTTGTTTCCCTGCTGCCTGCTGACCTCTGACTCCAACGGAAGGACCCTGCTGTGGGAAAGTACCCTCTTTTTGGCATGGTTACCCCACTTTTTGCCTGCTGTCACTGTGTTTTGGCCGTGTTCCCTGGGACCCTGCTAACCAGGACCCCTGTGACTGTGATCTCTCCCCCTAAAAATTGGTTGCTTAGGACATAGCATACCCCACAATTGGCATACTGGTGCCCCCATGTAAGTCCCTAGTATATGGTACTTAGGTACCCAGGGCACTGGGACACCAGGGGTTCCCATGGGCTGCAACATGTACTGGAGCCCACGCAAAATGTGTCTGCAGGCTTGCCATTGTAGCCTGCATGAAAAGGTGCATGCACCCTTTCACCACAGGTCACTGTACGTCACTCCTATGGCAGGCCCTCCTAGCCCAAAGGGCGGGGGCAAGTACCTGTATGTGAGGGCACCCCTGCATGAGCAGAGGTGCCCCTACAAACTTCAGCTCCATTTTCCTGGTCTTCGTAAGTGTGGGGAAGCCATTTTAGCCGTGTACTGGTTATGTCCAGCTACATAATGGTAACCCAGAACCTGGGCATGTTTGGTATCAAACATGTCAGAATCATACCCAAATACTGTTGCCAGTATTGGTTGTATGATTCCATGCACTCTGGGGACTCCTCAGATTACCCCCAGCATTGTTCCTACCAGCCTTCTGGGGTTTTCTGGCTGCTGCTACCCCACAGACAGGTTTCTGCCCTCCTGCTGCCTAGTCTGCTCAAACAGAGGAAAGCAGAACAAAGGATTTCCTTTGGGAGGAGGAGGCAACACACTCTCCCTTTGGAAATAGGTGATACATGGCTTGGGAGGGGAAGCCTCCTGAAGCCACTGGCATGCTTTGAAGGGCACATGTGGGCCCTCCTTGCATAAACCGGCTTGCACCAGTCCACAGACCCCTGGTCCCTGCTCTGGCGCGAAACTGGACAATGGAAAGGGGAGTAGCCACTCCCCTGTCCACCACCACCCCAGGGGTGGTGCCCAGAGCTCTTCCAGGTGGCTACGTGATTCTGCCTTCTTGACTCCGAGGTAGGCAGAGGTCCCTGGGAGCATCTGAGTAGCCAGGTCAGGCAGGTGACGTCACAGCCCCCTCCTGATAGGTGGCCACCCTGCTAGGTGACCAATCCACCTTCCTGGGCTATTTAGGGTCTTCATCCAGGGTGGGTCTTCAGATTTGACATGCAAGATTCCAGCAGGACTCCTCTGAATTGTTTATTTCATCTTCTGGCACCAGGACTGAGACTGGATCCTCCACGAACTGACAATCTGCAACTCCAGCGATGACTCCGCATTGCAACATTGTTTCTCTGGCTCCTTCCAGCAACTGCAACATTTCCCTGGCCGTGCATCCTTCGAGGGCGACGAGTCTTCAGCCTGCACATGAAGCAAGAAGGAATCGAAGGAGTCACTCCCCTGCATCCATAGGCACCAACTGCAATGACGACCGGCGGCTTTGATCCTCTCTCCTCCGGAACTGCATGGATCCTGCATCACAGGTGGTGGTCTGGAATGGTCCCTTTGATCCTCTCTACCAGCTGTCCAACTTTGGAGATGGTAAGCCATTGCCTCTTCTTGCAGGACAGTGCCCCAGTGCACTGTGACTCTTACAGCTACCAAGGCTTGTTTGTCCCTATCTTCAGGCTCCGTGTAGGCCCATCCTCCAGCACTCTTCCTTGCAAAGCACAGTCTCCTGCCTGCTGCTCCAGCGACGTGGGACTCCTCTTCAGGTGTGCTGAGTGGGCCTCACTGCGACTCTTGTGCCTGCTGCCTGTGAGTTGCTTGTGGGGCCTGCATCCTTGTCTTCCAACTCTCCTCACTGCTGAGGGTCACCTGGGACTCCCCTCCACGGGTTAAGTCCCCCTGGACCTTGCTGGTCCCCGGAAGCTCTACAACTCATCTGCGACTTTTGCCTTGGCTAAGGCTTTTTGGTGGTTTTCCAACACCACTGACTGACTGCAACTCTTCTTCCGTCATGGGACACTGCATGCATCTCTTCTGGAACTCTTCTCCTGCTAAGGTGCTGCATAGCTGACTTCTTGTCTCCACCTTTGACCTGATCCTGCGCCTCCAGAAGGGTGGGTAGTGGCTCCTGCCCCAACTGGACACTCCGACTTGAACTTGACTTGGTCTCCTTCTTTTGAAGGTTCTTTTCTGTCAGGGTCCACCTTTGGTTTCTTCCAGTCTTGCACAGTCCTTTTCCAAAGTTTACCTGTGGGTAGGGGAAAAATCAGGTACTTACCTCTTCCTTCCTGGTCGCTGGGGGACACCCTGGTACTTAGCTGTTGGGGTTCCTAGTTCCTCCAGCTCCCCTCTACAGATTCCACTTCCTTGGGTGGGAGACTGCCTTTCACATTCCACTTACTTAGTATACGGTTTGGTCTCCCCCTAGGGCCTTCACTAGTTTCTATTGTTTTACAATTTGCTATTGCTTTCTATGCTAATCACTGACTTCTAATGTGTATATAACAGTGTGTTTACTCACCTCCTAGTGGAGTACTGCCTATACAGTATTTTAGTATTTGTGTTACCATAACAAAGTACTTTTATTTTTGTAACACTGTGTGGTTCTTTTATGTGTGTAAGTGCTGTGTGACTATAGCGGTGTTGCATAAGCTTTGCATGTCTCCTATATAAGTCTTGGCTGCTCATCCACAGCTACCCTGAGAGCCCTGGCTTCCTAGACATTGCCTACACCTCAAAAATAAGGGATACCTGGGATAAGGTGATAACACCATAGGTGCTCGCCACACACCAGGCCAGCTTCCTACATCTGCCTTCCTCACAAGTGCTCTCCAAGGGCTTGGAATGAGCTTGCCTCCTGTTCTGAAGTCCCAGGGACACAAAGACTTCACCCCAGAGAAGAAAATCCATGTGCGTCGGAAAAATCAACGCAATGTCTGCAGAAATCGACACAGCACCTGCCCCACGGTTGAAAATTTGCTGCATCGCCTATCGGATCAATGCAGTGGCAGCTCTTTCTTACCAGTGTGTCAAGGATTTTCAATGCATCGTCCCTGGGTGTGGCAGTGAGGAACCAAGGCTGCGCTCCTGGAAATTGACATCACCTTGCAGCGTGTAAAGAAACGATGCATCGTCTGTGCCGTGCCGGAAAATCTGACGCAGCGCCCTATTTTTTAACGCATCTTCTCCTCTGAGGCCCCTGTGCATTATTATTGTTTACGCATCCCAGGTACTGTGTGTTACAGGCATACAACCACTATGGATTGAGACTCGTTTAAACCTTTAAAAAGTAATATCTCAACATGTGCGTATTGGATTCTTGTTGTTTTTATCTTATTTTATTCAGATAAATATTATCTATTTTTCTAAACCTGTGTGGTGTATTTCTGTGGTGTTTTCACTCTGTTACTATATGGGTTATTGCAAAAACACTTTACATATTGCCTTCTAAGTTAAGCCTGCCTGTTCTGTGCCAAGCTACCAGAGGGTGAGCACGGAATAATTTGGATTGGATTGTGACTTACCCTGAATAGGATTGTGGTTCCTACTTGGACAAGGGTGTATACCTTTGCCAACTAGATACCCAATTTTTAACAGTAAGTGAAGTAGGGACAAAGCCCATGGAAAGACACAGATGGAGGGCAGAAAGTAAAGACAAAGAACCAGATGGATCTCGCTCGGCATAAAGCAGCACCAATAAAGGCACAATTTTCTGAAACTATAGCACGGTTCCCTTTCTGTGGTTACATATATACACAGGAACCAAACTCATACACAGAGTTTGTTTCCCCCTCACCCTATATTAATGTTTCTACTAGTGTAAGTACAGTTCCATGTACAGGGACAACTCTAAAGACAAGCTCATCTCCTTACCTTACCATACATATTCTGTCATGTCTAAATATACATTCCCTAAATGCTTTCATTTCCAAATATATTGTAATACTCTTACGGGTGCCTTCCCTTTAATCGGAAATGCATACTGTTACAAAGAAAGAAGCATAAAGGCATATACACTCATGTTATGTGAATAAGATGCATTTCTTATGTGCTATGACACTTATATCTATGTGTAATGCGAAAGATCCACATTTACTGTACATAGATTCATTTTATTTTTTGTTATAACTAAATAAAATACATGTATACGGATGAAGGCACCCATTTAGATCTAAATAGGAGTCTATAAATATATAATACACACACACACACACACACACACACACACACACACACATATATATATATATATACACACACACACACACACACACAATTATTTATATATATAGCAAAGTTTCATCAAAAGTATGTGGGGGGGGGGGGGCTGCTAACAAGGCGGACTGTGCTGGCTGCACAAATATCCAAAACAAAGTCCTCTTCCCAGGAAAAGAGTAAGGCACTAACCACAGAGTGCCGGATATGCTAGAAGATTTTATTTACAGTGGCTTCACCTACACGTTTCGGCTGTAGCCTCGATCACGGTTATGCCCGAAACGCATTGGTGAAGCCACTGTAAATAAAATCTTCACACATCCCGCACTCTGGAGTTAGTGCCTTACTCTTTTCCTGGAAAGAGGACTTTTATATATAGCAATTATAAACTATTATTATTGAAAGACAAGAAATAAATCCCAGTGCATTGTGCATCTACATCCATATGTACATGCATATAGTAATAGTTATATGTTTAGACATACGCATGTATGTTGTGTGTATGAATAGTCTGTATATATACACTTAACATTTTTAAAATCAAAATATATTGCTACACATTTATTGTCCCTTTTACTGTACTTTCATTTGCATACTGTGATGAATATGTATTATCCTAGAAGGAGCAGAAACCTTTATGCAGACATTCATATATTTTAAAATTCAATGACCCACTGATGGATGTATTTGTTTTTTAATTTCTAGTTTGTTTTTTATTATTAATAAATATATCTAGACATAGAAAACATAAATGTTTATATGCATGAACAGATAGATTTTTTAAAATTGCTCTTTATAGAACGTCTTGCAGACCAGAAAAGACAGCCAGTAGGATCATGTATGTGACACATGCAGGACACAGTGTTTCATACAGTATTAACTCAAATACAGTAGGCAGAGGAACATGATCAGTTAAACATATTTACAAAACAACATGGAAGAATTAGTGTGGCAAACCACTGAACATGAAGTATGGGATTCGCAATGGGTACAGTGCATGTCACAGTCAGGAACCAAGTGGGGGTATCAGGCAGCTCTGCTGTTGGCAGGGAAAGTGGCACGGGGTGTGGGAGCAACCATGTCGGGCGTGATAGTCACGAAACACTGCTACCACCCGCAGGCATCACCATGGCAGGCCTGTCCAAGGACTTCTGGAGTCAAGGCTGAGTGGCCAGGAACATTGGTGGCCACACGTCAGATTAGGGCTCAAGCACCAGCAATATTAAGTCCCAGCCTGTGATCTGTGTCCAGTTCGGTACTGGAGCCGCTGCATCACATCTGGGCCTGTGCCCAGTGGTGGAACTCAAGCTTCCAGTCCAATGTCAGGGCCAAGCCTATAAATGTACTCCTGGCCTTGTCTGTCTTGGGGCAGGGCATTAGGCCCAACAGGCATGTTTTAAAGGTGTTTTAATGTGTCTATCCATTATATGTGTGATGTTGTCACAAGCTTCAGTCCAGAAAGCGTGCAATGCTGTGCACTCACATATACATACAGATAACAGTGCTATCCCTATACAAAATATAGACCTATTTAAAGATAAATGGCTATATGCATATAGAGGTGTAAAAATGTGCATATTGCATCTACACACACACAAATACACACACACACATAATATATATATATATATATATATATATATATATATATATATATATATATATATATATATATAGCAAAAACGAGATGTCCTCAATGAAAGTGCGCTCCCAACTGGTTACAATGAGGGTTTTGAAAACAAAGCCAGCAACTCACGGTGAGTCCTTGAAGCATTTTCATTCTTTCTGGCCTTTAGTAATAAAGTCATCTCTGGACACGTGTTTCAGGGTAGATCCCATCATCAGCAGAGAAAGTGTAAAAAGTATTCCACCCTCGTGGGTGCAGCCAGTGCTGGATGTAATTCAGACTCTCTTTAAAAGCACCGAGTGCGAGGCTCTTCAGCTAGTTTGATTAATTGCAGGCACCTGATTAATCCATTAAAATTCCAGTCCTGCCCCTGTGGGCCTCTATAATGGCAAGTGCACACTGGTTATAGTAGTCCTGCAAAGTCGTATTCCCCAAGCCGTGACTTGCTGGCTTTGTTTTCAAAACCCTCATTGTAACCAGTTGGGAGCGTGCTTTCATTGAGGACATCTAGTTTTTGCTATATATATATATGTATAGATACATACAAATGTTACTCAGTGGAGACCGTCACTGGGAAGTTATAGATAGGGCAACATTTCCACATGAAATTGAATTTTTGTTCTGCTAATAACTTTGGCGGTGTTTGACAATTTTTCATGAAACTTTCCCAAAAATGTCTCAGCTCCATCCTAAAGTTTCAGGGTGATCCGTCAAGCAGGGACTGAGAAAAAAAAAAAAGGGGTAGGTGAGGAATGGGTGGGGGTGGCAGGCAACTGGGGCGTAGGGCATGGGCAAGAGCATTTTTTCACCATGCAATTTTCGATAGGAAAATTGAATAGCGATTCAGAAAATACGGCTGAACGGAATAACACCAAATTTGAAAAAGCCAGATCTTTACCCAGATAATGTACTTTTTGTGATTTGGTGTAAATTTGTTCAGTAGTTTTTGAGAAACTAAGGTTCAAAACTGATGAACAAGTTACTTACCTTCCGGAGAGTTTTCCTCGAGCAGTACCCTTGCGAGCCGTTAGGTGGTTTCGGTCTTCTCCGCATCCGTCGTTGGGGTTGTGAACGCTGTGTTGTATATGGCGCCGCCTCGGCGTAGTGAAGTCAGTTTCTTTTCACGACTTTTCACACCAAAGCAAGGAGCCATGAAGAACACTGAGAATGGTGCGCCAAAACTAAGGCTCTGAGAGGGTAATCCCTGTCCCTAGAAATCAGTTTGCAAGCAGGGAGGATAGGTGGGTCGGTACGGAATCTGCAACTGGAATATGTCTCTACCAGATAAATTGTTTCCAAAGGTAGGTAACTTGTTCATCTGATCGACTTCTAGTTACAGATTCCTTACCTTAGAATAGACACCCAATCAATACCATCCTCGGAGGTAGGCTGCGAACCAAGATCATACTAGAAAGTCCAGCAGGACTGAAAGACTGAAGTAACCATCTCTGCGGACCGGACTGTCCAGACAGGAATGCTTTGTAATCCAGTTATATAGAAAGAATAAACAAAGGCGAAACCTATTGGCATTAGGGCATGCAGTGAAGAGGAAAGAAGAAAGCGAAGAAAGAAGACAGAAGGCGACATGCAGTAAATAAGAAAGAAGACAGAAGCAAGAAGACAGAAGCAAGAAGACGGCATGCAGTAACGAAGACAGCAAAGAAAGAAGACTGAAGGTAGCATGCAGTAAAGTAGATAGTGAAGAAAGAAGACAGAAGGCGGCACCTGGTAAAGAAGAAAGAAGACAGCGAAGAAAATGAAAGACGGCATGCTGAAAGAAGAAAGAAGACCACGAAGAAAGAAGACAGCATGCAGTAAAGAAGATGGCATGTGGTAGAGAAGAAAGACGGCAACGAAGAAAGATGGCATGCAGAAAGAAAAAAGAAGACGGCACACAGAAAGAAAAAAGAGAGCAGCAACAAAGAAAGAAGGCAGAGAAGATGGCAGCGAAAAAGAAGACAGCAGCAAAGTAAGAAGACAGCATGCAGAAAGAAAAAAAGAAGATGGCATCAAAGAAAGAAGACGGCAACGAAGAAAGAAGAAGGCATGCAGAAGGAAACAATAAGTACCTTCAGAGTTGTAGCCAGAGGAAAGAAACTGGCCTGTGTCCAATGGGAAGTGACAGAAAGGAGTACGTGGTCCAGAGGCAACTCGACGGCAAGATTGGCAAAGATGACTACAAGAAGTGACATGCAGATGACATGCTGGCAAATCAGAAGCACGTAACTCAGAGAGACGTTGGAGTAAGCCAATGGTAAGTTCAGATAAGTTAGGGGCTGTTTCTAAGCCCCTTATAAGTTTTGTTTTTTTAGTTAACAATAGGTTTCACAAACAGCGTAAAGGTGTGTGTGCAGGAGTAAACTAAAAATGCAGTCTGGCTGCCATTTTTTTTTTTATCCTGCGAGAGCCTCGTCGGATCGCTGCATTGTTTGCCATTTTTTTTCTTTGTTTGCTTGGGGGGTTTGGGTGGTCCCTTAGTCCCTTCCCTCCCCCCAATTTTCTTAATTTTTTCGAGGCTGGGGGGGGTGTAAATAAGGTCTCTCTCTCTCTCACTCACTCTCTAGGACAGGGGACTAAGTGCCTGAGTCTTGTAATGCCTGCCACCAACATTTTTCTCATGTTGCTGCCAGCCAATCGGAGAGGTCGCTCTTGTGGGAGTCTGCCTCCTGCAGGAATGAGATGGCCCAAGGGAAATAAAGCACTCTGGGCCAATAAGAATGCTCTATTTTTAAACTGGTGGTCCCGCAAGGGTCTTGGACACTCTCGCGAGTCCAACTGCCAAAATATACAATTATTTTTTACTCTTCTCAGAAACAACTGAACGGATTTACACCAAATCACAAAAGGCACAATCTGTGGACCAACATCTAGCTTCAAATTGACGCTTTGACATTGTTGCAGAATCCTAGGTGTAGGAAGCTGCGTTGCAGCATTTTCATCACAAAAAAAGAACGATTTGGCTATGTTATCCACTTGGGCATTCATTGACAACTTGGCGTTCATTGTAATTCAGAGGTTTCTTATACCCTTAGATATTTTTGGTGGTGGTGGTCCTCGACTGTCAGGCCAGGCGCAGAAAAGATCATACGTTTTCCAGTCACCACAGACGAGGATTTCAGTTTTGGGTGCATTGAGGTGACCATATCATGCATTGGTCAATGCGCCCCTCTATACTGATCCAAGATATATGACCCTCAAGGGACCCACATCACTCACGGTCCAAACGCTTAAAAAGATAGCCTGGGGTGATAAAATTACCCAGTCAACACTGCTGTGGGAGTCAGAGAAACTAGGCACTGGCTCTGATAGATGGGACCTTTCAGGCCTATCTAAGGTTGGGGCCCTTTGGGTCCTATGGGGGGACGTTTTGATCCCTTTTTCAGAGTTACAAAGAAACCATGAGCTAGCAACCGCAGAAACCTTCCGCTATATCCATGTCCGCCATGCACTCCAGGCGTCGTTTCCTCGAGGGACCTTCCTGAGTCGTCGCCCCTCAAAGATAGACTGCTAGATGAACACATGATCCGTAAAGCAATATCCTTATGTGCAGGAAATTAATCAATAACTCCTCAGACACACTTCATCACCTACAGGAACACAACGGGACTTGGGTGGCTAGATGAATGGATGAATGGATAGAGGCGCTGGCCTTCCCTAGGGAGACAGTGGTCAGGGCAAGAATCTGGTTGGTACAGCTCAAAATTCTCCATAGATCCTACCTCTCTTGCACCATAATGGTCCATATGGGTAGACAAGATGATTCCAAATTTCATAGTCAGTGTAGGCAGGAGGGAACCTTCTTTCTTATACTTTGGGGTTGCCCATTGATTCAGTCCTTCCGGAACTGGTGGTGGTGTGCATGAATTCGGTACACAGTAGTGACCTTTCCCAAGTGGTGTCTCCTGAATGTGTGGGAGGCAACAGACGTAAACAAGATGGACCAGACTTGGATGACACTGGGCAGGGCAGTAGCCAAACACAATATTGCATGATTGTGGGGGGCCATATAAATACCACTCCTGATCGAGTGGAAAAGAGTCATGGATAGGTGCATGGTAGCTGAAAGGAAAATATTACTTACCCAGTAGGCATCAGTTTGTGGCATGCAGTGCTGTAGATTCATATACTTTGCATAAGTCTGCCATCGAGTTTGGTCTCAGACTGTTGCAAGTTGCTTTTGTTCGAAGAATCTTTTCGAGTAACGAGACCTAGTGACTCCTCCTCTCGGAGACACTGCGCTTGGGCATCAAATCTTTTGTTAGATTGTTTTCCCGCGAAGAGTTTGTGTGTGTGTGTGTATATATATATAATCTGTTCATGGCATGTTCCGCTGCAGATTCACATGCTGTGCATTAGTAGTCCACCATCTAGTGTTGGGCTCGGAGTGTTACAAGTTGTTTTTCTTTGAATAAGTCTTTTCGAGTCACAGGATCGAGTGACTCCTCCTCTTCGTTCCATTGCGCATGGGCATCAACTCCAATGTTAGATTGTTTTCCCGCAGAGGCTAAAGGAAGGAGTGATAGAGTATATAGGTACAAAGTACAAGATGTCCATGCTAATGTAAATGTATGTACATATGTACAAATTTTGTAACTTAAACGACTGCAGGCTTCCGGGGAGGAGGGAGGGTGCATGTGAATCTGCAGCAGAACATGCCACTAACAGATGTATACTGGGTAAGTGACATTTTCCGTTCGATGGCATGTGTAGCTGCCGATACACATGCTGTGCATAGACTACAAAGCAGTTTGTTTTCCCATGAATTAGCAGTGGTTAGCCTGTAGGAGTTGAAGTTGTTTGAAATAATGTTGTAAGTACAGCTTGGCCTACTGTGGCTTGTTGTCGTGATAATACGTCTACACAGTAGTGTTTAGTGAATGTATGTGGTGTTGACCAAGTGGCTGCTTTACATATTTCAGCCACTGATATAGTCCCTAAAATAGCCATTGTTGAATCTTTTTTCCTTGTAGAATATGCTTTAGGAGTAACTAAAAGCTGTCTTTTTGTTTTAATATAGCATTTCTGGATGCATCTTACAATCCATCGTGCTAACCCTTGTTTTGATATGGGATTGCCTGAGTGAGGTTTTTGGAAAGCGACAAATAGTTGTTTAGTTTTTCTAAACGGTTTAGTTTTATCTATATAGTAAATTAAAGCTCTTTTGATGTCTAATGTATGTAGAGCTCTTTCTGCCACAGAATATGGCTGTGGGAAGATGACTGGCAGTTCCACTGTCTGATTTATATGAAATGGTGGTACAACTTTTGGTAGAAATTTTGGATTTGTGCTTAGTACAACTTTATGTGTATTTATTGGAAGAAAGGTTCCTCAAGAGTAAAGGTTTGGATTTCACTTACTCTTCTTAAAGATGTAATTGCCACTAGGAAGGCAACTTTCCATGTTAGAAATTGAATTTGACACGAGTGCATAGGCTAAAATGGTGGTCCCATAAGTCTTGTGAACACTATATTTAGATTCTAAGAAGGAACTGGTGGTGTTCTGGGTGGAATTATGCGTTTTAAACCTTCCATGAAAGCTTTAATGACAGGAACTCTAAATAAAGCTATGTTGTATATTTTGTAAATATGCTGAAATTGCAGTAAGATTAATTTTTATTGAAGAGAATGCCAAGTTTGATTTTTGTAAATGAAGTAAATAACATACAGTACCTTGTATTGATGCTGTAAGAGGGTCTAGATTTTTAGATTGACAGTAATATACAAATCTTTTCCATTTGTTTGCATAGCACTGTCTAGTAGTGGGCTTTCTTGCTTGCTTGCTTGCTTGCTTAATAACTTCCATAAATTCTGATGGGAGTTGTAAATATCCAAACTCTATGACCTCAGGATCCAAACTGCTAGATTGAGTGTCTTGGGACTTGGATGCCTGATTTGACCTTTGTTTTGTGTCAACAGATCTGGTCTGGATGGGAGTTTGGAGTGTATTGCTACTGACAGATCTAATAATGTTGTGTACCATGGTTGACATGCCCATGTTGGTGCTATGGGTATCATTGTGAGTGAAGTTTGATGCAATTTGTTGACTAGAAACGTAAGTGGGAGAGGGGGAAAAGCGTAGGCAAATATCCCTGACCAATTGACTCATAGAGCATTCCCCTTGGATAGGGGATGGGGGTGTCTGGATGCAAAGTTTTGACATTTTGTGTTTTCGCTTGTTGCGAACAGGTCTATGTTTAGAGTTCCCCACTTTTGAAAATATTTTTGAAGTACTTGCGGATGAAGTTCCCATTCGTGAGTTTGTTGGGGATTTCTGCTAAGGATATCTGCCAACTGATTGTCTATTTCTGGAATGTTTTTTTATTTTAAAAAAAAATATTTTTATTGAATTTTCATTACAGATCTAAGTACCATAATTTTGTGTTTACATTGGTAGGATTTGGTTGATCTGATATAACATTTACATTCAAACAAAACAAGAAAAACATAACTTAGGTCTTATTATATCACTCAATATATTTGTCTGCTGTATCTGGCTGATGGGTCTTGCAGTGTGGTATTTAGTTGCCACACATTTAGCTACTTGGTTACACTATCCCCTGTTGGTTCATGCTTTGTTTGTGGTGGTGGGGAATGCCGGTCTGATGTCTATTTATGGTATGTGTTGTACTTGTACTTGTTGTGCGTGTTCTAATTATTTACTCATCACTTGTTGGCCGCTGTGGGTAACAGCGACTTGAGGGTGTGGGAGTGGGTGCTCTCTCAACCAATATGGTGTGACTCGCCCGGTTGCTTTATTATGTTTGAAATGGTCAGGTACTATCTAGCTTATCTCTAAGGCTATGTCATTGTCCAGTTCATGGTGGTCTCTCATCGTTTTTGGCCTCTAATCTGGTTACTAAAGTTTCCCAGGCTACGCATCCTGTGTGTTGTTGGCCCTCCCCCGCTAATTTTCTTAATACCTGGTATTCTGTATGGGTCTAGCGCAGTGTCCGGGTGTGGCAAGTTTTCAAATTTGGTGCTTTGGGAGCTTTCCAATTCATAGCTATCAATCTTTTGTACATCACGTATGCTAGGTCTGCAAACTTGTGTAGATGCCTAGGTTTCTTTTCTCTTGTTCTCAGCCCTAAAAGGCTATTTCTGGAATGTATTGAGCCAGTAGATGAACTTGATTGTGGATTGCCCATTTCCAAATTTTCTGGGCTCGAAGGGACAGTTGGGATAAATGTGTTCCTCCCTGTTTGTTGAGATAATACATGGTTGTCATGTTGTCTGTTTTGATAAGAAAATTCTTCTGTGTGAGAAGAGGTTGAAAAGCTTTGAGTGCTAGAAAGACAGCTAATAACTCCAAGTGGTTTATGTGTAGCTGTGTGTTGACATCCCATTGACCTTGAATGTTGGGATTGTTTAAGTGAGCTCCCCAACCAATCACTGATGTGTCTGTTGTAATTATGGTCTGAGGCACAGGGTCTTGAAATGGCTGACCTTTGGTTAGATTTGTGGAATTCCACCACTGAAGGGACATGTACGTTTGGCGGTCTATCAACACTAGATCTTGAAGTTGACGGTGTGCCTGTGACCATTGTTGTGCAAGGCACTGTTGTAAGGGCTGCATGTTTAATCTTGCGTGTGGCACAATTGCAATACATGATGCCATCATTCCTAAAATCTTCATGACAAATCTGACAGTGTATTGTTTATTTGGTTGTATTTGTATGATTATATTTTGGAAAGCTTGTATCCTTTGTGTATTTGGATATGCTAGATCTTGCTGAGTGTTTAGTATTGCCCCTAAATCCTGTTGTATTTGTGCTAGTTGAAGGTGTGATTTTTGGTAGTTTATTGAGAAGCCCAGGGTGTGTATTACAAAATGCGTATGATTTTGGCACTGTGTTTGACTGTTTGATTTTATTAGCCAATCGTCTATATAAGGAAAGACATGTATATGTTGTCTTCTTAGGTAGGCTGCCACTACTGTCAAGCACTTTGTGAATACTCCTGGCGCTGTTGTTATTCCAAAGGGCAACACTTTGAACTGGTAGTGTTTTCCTTGAATGACAAAACTGAGATATTTTCTGTGCGCAAGATGGATGGGTATATGAAAATACGCATCTTTGAGGTCTAAGGCTGCCATGAAATCTTGTTTTTGTAGTAGTGGGATGACATCCTGTAAAGTTACCTTGTGAAAATGTTCTGACAGGATGTAAGGATTGAGGGGCCTGAGGTCTAATATTGGCCTGAGGGTGCCATATTTTTGGGGAATTAGAAAATATAGTGAGAAAACTCCTGTGCCTATTTGAGACTGTGGAACCAATTCTATTGCTTGTTTGAGTAGTAGAGATTGGACCTCTTGTTGTAACAGAATGGTGTGTTCTGTGGATAGTTTGTGTGACCTTGGTGTGATATTTGGAGGAGTGTTTATTAATTCTAGGCAATAGATATTGCGGATAATTGATAGCACCCAGTTGTCTGTGGTAATATTTTGCCCATTTGTGTGGAACTGTTGTAGTCTTCCTCCTACAGGAGAGGTGTGGAGTGGAAGGGAATGAGGAAAGTCACTGTTGTAGGTGCTGTGGAGGCTGCTTAGAGGCTTGAAATTTCCCTCTATTTCTGGGGTACTGTCCTCTATATGTGCCCCTAAAACTAACACATTGGTATTGCGGTTGGTAGGTTGGCTTTGCCTGTGAGGTGGATGCCTCAGAGGATTGTGGTCTGAATCCACCTCGAAACTGAGGTTTTCTAAACGAACCGCTATATGGTGCAGAGTAGAGTGCACCCATTGCCTTTGCTGTGTCAGAGTCCTTTCGTAATTTCTCTATGGCTGTGTCTAATTCTGGGCCAAAAAGATGTTTTTTATCGAACGGCATTTTTAAACACAGCCTGCTGTATTTCCGGCTTGAATCCAGAAGATGTGAGCCATGCATGCCTGCGTACAGTGACTGCAGTGTTGACACTCCTTGCAGCGGTATCTGCTGCATCTAGGGCAGATCGTATTTGATTGTTAGTAATGGCCTGCCCTTCCTCCACTACTTGCTGTGCCCTTTTCTGGTGTTCTTTGGGGAGATGTTGTATTATGTCTTGCATCTCGTCCTAATGGGCTCTGTCATGGTGAGCTAATAGTGCTTGCGAGTTGCCTATTCTCCACTGATTTGCTGCCTGGGGCGCAACTCTCTTCCCTGGAGCATCAAATTTCCTGCTCTCTTCATCAGGAGGTGGTGCATCTCCTGATGACTGACCATTTGCTCTCTTTCTGGCAGCGCTAACTACCACAGAATCAGGAGGTACCGGATAGGTGATATAATCAGGGTCAGAGGGTGCAGGTTTACATTTTTTTCTCTATCCTAGGTGTTATGATACACGCTTTAACAGGTTCACTAAAGATCTGATCCGCATGTTTTACCATGCCTGGGAGCATCGGGAGGCACTGATACCTAGAATGTGTTGAGGATAGAGTGTTAAACAAGAAATCCTCTTCTAGGGGCTCTGTATGCATGGTGACACCATGATATGCTGCAGCCCTAGCTATGACTTGATTATAGACAGTACTATCTGGTGGTGATGGTTTAGAGGGATAGCTGTTTGGATCGTTACTTGGAATGGGATCTGGGTCACTGTCCTGTTGTGAATCATAAGAATGAGTGGGTGACAGCACTGGTGTAGGGCTGGTAGGAGGAGAGGTTGGTAGGTAGGTGGGGAGAGTGAGGAGGAGAAGATTGAGGAGGTGGTGGTTTCTCCTTCTGCTTTGGCACTTTTGCTGGAGGCTGCATAGTGACAAATTCCTCCTGAAAAGCTAGCTTTCCTCTTTGTTTTTAAAGGAGGTGCTGTCAGAATTCTCCCTGTTTCTTTATGGATGTGGATCCTGGATTGCCTTTCATCCATAACTTCTAGTATTGGTTGTACCTCCAACTCCTCTTTATAGGTTTTGTTGCTTTCTTTAAGTCTCTTTGAAAGTCCATGTTCCTCTGTGTAAGTTGGCCTTTTCGGCTCTGAAGTGTGCTTTTTCGGGATCGAAAAAGATGATGAGGACGAAGGTTTCGGCTCCGAAACTGGTTTTCTAATTTTCGACTCCGAATATTGGTGCCTAGTGGAGTCGGAAATGGAGCTCTTTGTTGTCTCCGATGTTTTTGGAGGAGTGGCCTTTTTCGGTGCCGAACTGGGAAGTTGGTCAATGCCAGTCTTTTTTCGGGCTGAGCCATGGCTTTTCGGCAGTGGCGTACCCAAGGCCTTGTGCTTTTTCTTTTGTGAGGGTGCAGGGGCAGACGTACTCACATGTTGTCCTGCTGTGACTGGTCTGTCTTCCTCCGATTCCTGCTCGGACTTGGAATCTAGAACTGAGACTGCGATCTTCATCAATTCTTCTTCTTCTACGTCGAGATGTTCACCGCTCCTCGATGCCATTTTGAGTCTTCTTGCCCTTCTGTCTCGAAGAGTCTTTTTCGATTGCAAGGATCAACAGGCCTCACAGTTTTCTTCCTGGTGGTCGGGGGAAAGGCAGAGGTTGCAAACCAGATGCTGGTCTGTGTACGGGTACTTCGCGTGGCACTGATGACAGAATCGGAATGGAGTCCGATCTATGAGGCTTCCATGCGGACGGCCCGAGTAGGGTGCGCACGCCTCGAAAGGCGAACAAAGTTGTTTTCCCGACGGTACTGCTGTATCGATGGAAGGATATTAGCCCGATCAATACAATACCGACGAAAAGAGAGTTTTACAGAGTTTTCCGAATCGAAATCTCGGAGCGAGAGAAAACACGCCCGAACCCGACGGTGGAAAGAAAACAATCTAACAATGGAGTCGA
The DNA here is from genome assembly GCF_031143425.1 of Pleurodeles waltl. Lineage (NCBI taxonomy): Eukaryota > Metazoa > Chordata > Amphibia > Caudata > Salamandridae > Pleurodeles > Pleurodeles waltl. Next base: position 863,361,796 of record NC_090445.1, read on the forward strand.
TGCCCATGCGCAATGGAACCGGAGAGAAGGAGTCACTCGATCCCGTGACTCGAAAAGACTTCTTTGAAGAAAAACAACTTGTAACACACCGAGCCCAACACTAGATGGTGGACTACTAATGCACAGCAAGTGGAGCTGCAGCTACACATGCCATCGAACATAGATAGATAGAATAGAAAAAAGGATGTTCATGCAGTGTGTATACATGTGTACAATATTTGTAAAATAATTCTACTACGACCACAGGCTTATGGGGAGGAGGCCCCCCACCCCGGTTTCTGCAGATAATACATGGTTGTCATGTTGTCTCTATGTAGAACTACCTTGAGAGAGAGTTGTGGCAGAAATGCCTTGAGAGCTAGAAAGACTGCTAGTAACTCCAAGTAGTTGATGTGATTAGTTTGTTGAATGGGATTCAGTCTGCCTTCTATTGTAAAGTTGTTGAGCTGAGCTCTCCAACCTATCTGTGATGCAGCTGTAGTGAGAGTGATCTGAGGCACAGGGTCTTAAAAGGGCCACACCTTGGAAAGGTTGGTGGGAATCCACCACTGCAGAGAGTGGTGAGTCTTGTGGTCCAACAAGGCTATATCCCGGAGATGACCCTGTGACTGAGACTACTGACAAGACAGACACTGCTGTAATGGACGCATGTGTAGTCTGGCACGAGGAACGATGGCAATGCAGGAAGCCATCATCCTTAATGGCTGCATCACTAATCTCTCTGTGTAAGTGCGGTTCTCCTGTAATGAAGCCAGAAGAGTTTGGAAAGCTTGAATCCGGGTTTGGTTTGAGGATGCCAACCCTGAGTGAGTATTGAGAATTGCTCCCAGATAAGGCTGTATCTGTGAGGGTTGGAGATGGGATTTGAGAAAATTGTTTGTAAATCCTTGAGTGTGGAGAAGGTCAACTGTGTACTGGGTACGATTTTGACATTGTTGGATGGTACTGGCTTTGATAAGCCAGTCGTCCAAGTGTGGGAAGACATGAATGTTTTCTGAGGAATGCAGCAACTACTGCTACAAATTTTGTGAATACCGTGGGAGCGGTTGTTCCTCCGAATGGTAAAACCTTGAATTGATAGTGTTTTCCCGCAATGACCAATCTGCGGTATTTGCGATGTGCTGGATGCATCTGAATGTGAAAATAAGCATCTTTGAGATCTAAGGCTGTCATTAAATCACCTTTCTGTAATAGGGTAATAACATCTTGCAAAGTGACCATATGGAAATGCTCTGAGAGGATGTATACGTTGAGAGTTCTGAGATCCATAATTGGTCTTAGTGACCTATCTTTCTGTGGTATAAGGAAGTATAGTGAATATACTCCTAACCCTTGTTGAGCCAGGGAAACTGGTTCTATAGGCCCTTTGAGATGGAGATGAGTTCTAAACAGTAACCATTTTGGATAATTGATAGAACATATTGATCTGTTGTGATATTGGACCATTGGGGATAGAAACGTGCTAGTCTTCCCCCCTACTGGAGAGGTGTGTGCTGGAGGAATATGTAAGAAGTCACTGGTGTGTGTTTGAGGCAGAGCCTCTAGAGGTGGACGCTTTACCTCCTGCTTTATTATATGCGCCCCTGTAAGAGCCTCTGAAGGAACCTCTCCTGTTAAAGTGTGTTCCCTGTTTGGTCTGGAAGATGAAAGGCTCAGTGAATTATGTTTTGAAACCTCCTCTAAATTGTGGCCTACGACAAATTACCCCTACCTGTTGTATTTAATAGGGTTCCCATAGCTTTAGCTGTCTCTGAATCTTTTTTCAGCTTGTCTATGGTGGTGTCAACCTCTGGTCCAAACAAGTGTTCTTTATTGAAAGGCACGTTGAGAACTGCCTGTTGTATTTCTGGCTTGAAGCCTGAGCATCTCAGCGAAGTATGCCTTCTTATAATAACACTGGTGTTTACACCACGTGTTGCGCTATCTGCTGCATTAATGGCACATCTAATGGAGTTGTTTGAGATGGCCTGCCGTTCTGAGACTATCTTCTGTCCCCTTTTCCGATGTTCCTCTAAACTATACTGAAGAAGCACCTCCATCCCATCCCACCGGGCCATATTATATCTTGCAAGAAGAACTTGCGAATTAGCAATTCACCAATGATTAGTGGCTTGTGCAGCTACTCTTTTCCCTGCTGCATTAAGTTTTTTGTGCTCCTTATCAGGAGGAGGAGCATCTCTTGTGGACTGACTATTAGCACGTTTGCTTGCTGTGCTTACAATTATAGAGTCTTATTGATTTGATAAACATAGAGCCTGTAATTTGATAAATATAGGGCCGGACGGTGCTGCCTTATACTTTTTGTCGACCGTTGGGGTAATAACCCTTGCCCTAACAGGTTCTTTAAAGATGTCTGCGGCATGTCTAAGAGACCAAATAAACGTACAAAATATTTTGCTCCTTAGCTAAACATGTGACCCCGCTCCCATGCTCACTGATCCCGCCCCACATTGCATGCAGCATCACAGTTCCCATACTTTTTTTTAATGCTCATTGATCGCTGTTATAAAGGCACCACACCTGCTACTGTATTACAATGGCTTAATTCCATGAACAACAGAAGCAATGAACAAAGTAGAGATGTGAGACCTTTTCACAGAACCATAAGCAGTGAGTGGTTGCGTGGCTGCATCCTGTCTGGGTAACGTTGTTTATAGTAGGTGTTTCAGAGTTACAATACCAGTCCACTTCAACTGGATAGTCAAGCTACTCACTAAAGTCCTTGACACTCTCAAGATAGAGATTAAATGCAAAAATAAAAAATATGTGATTAATTTTCTCTGATTGTCATATAAATTAATCTAAAGCAAGAGCAGAAAAGCCACAGAATTATGTTGGAGCCCAAACACCACATACAGTTTGGTAAAATCTCACACAAACATCAGGACCCGGTGGTCCTCACAATTTCAGGCATTGCATCCCACCAAATAAGAGAACGAAAATCTGTGTTAAAAAGGGCATCAATACAGATAATATTGCGATTTTAGAATGAGTGGATACAACTGATGTAATATATTTGACTTGACTGCCTTTTAGGGATTCACAAAATCACTTCAGTGAGTGATATCTGCGGTTTAACGCCCAATGTTGGACAGGCACTGTGCAGACTAACTTTAAACTTTTCCATATCCAGTCTGATGTTTAAGGTTCTTTTTTAGATAAGGAATCTGGGTGAAGCACTCAACAAAAAGATAGTATTCCTGGTGATTAGAGTCACTGATAAGGCAATATAACCCACAGATTTCAGTCACAATGGAAAATCCAATAGAAAATGTAATATTAACTGTATACACATCCAATTATTAGATTCATTTGCAAGTTTTAATAAAACTAGTTAACAAAATCCAAGAATATTTTATGACTTACATCAGCTGGCAAGGAGCAGACAAACGCCATCAAGAGAATTACCAGACGCTGGTGTGATCCTGCTGACTCACCACCCTAGGGAAGAAAATTACAACACACAAATAGCAATTTCTGGGAATCAAGTTCATAAATGTTTGCCGATTTCAGACACCCAATATAGCATGGCTTCTGGTTGTGTGCAGCACATCAATTACAATATATCCACTATTAAATGTAGGTTTACATCAATAAACCTAATTTATCTTAAGTTGCAAACCCCCTTCCATGTACTGAGATATGTATGTGTATATATATATATATATATATATATATATATATATACACAGGGAGTGCAGAATTATTAGGCAAGTTGTAATTTTGAGGATTAATTTTATTATTGAACAACAACCATGTTCTCAATGAACCCAAAAAACTCATTAATATCAAAGCTGAATATTTTTGGAAGTAGTTTTTAGTTTGTTTTTAGTTTTAGCTATGTTAGGGGGATATCTGTGTGTGCAGGTGACTATTACTGTGCATAATTATTAGGCAACTTAACAAAAAAAATATATATACCCATTTCAATTATTTATTATTACCAGTGAAACCAATATAACATCTCAACATTCACAAATATACATTTCTGACATTCAAAAACAAAACAAAAACAAATCAGTGACCAATATAGCCACCTTTCTTTGCAAGGACACTCAAAAGCCTGCCATCCATGGATTCTGTCAGTGTTTTGATCTGTTCACCATCAACATTGCGTGCAGCAGCAACCACAGCCTCCCAGACACTGTTCAGAGAGGTGTACTGTTTTCCCTCCTTGTAAATCTCACATTTGATGATGGACCACAGGTTCTCAATGGGGTTCACATCAGGTGAACAAGGAGGCCATGTCATTAGATTTCCTTCTTTTATACCCTTTCTTGCCAGCCACGCTGTGGAGTACTTGGACGCGTGTGATGGAGCATTGTCCTGCATGAAAATCATGTTTTTCTTGAAGGATGCAGACTTCTTCCTGTACCACTGCTTGAAGAAGGTGTCTTCCAGGAACTGGCAGTAGGACTGGGAGTTGAGCTTGACTCCATCCTCAACCCGAAAAGGCCCCACAAGCTCATCTTTGATGATACCAGCCCAAACCAGTACTCCACCTCCACCTTGCTGGCGTCTGAGTCGGACTGGAGCTCTCTGCCCTTTACCAATCCAGCCACGGGCCCATCCATCTGGCCCATCAAGACTCACTCTCATTTCATCAGTCCATAAAACCTTAGAAAAATCAGTCTGGAGATATTTATTGGCCCAGTCTTGACGTTTCAGCTTGTGTGTCTTGTTCAGTGGTGGTCGTCTTTCAGCCTTTCTTACCTTGGCCATGTCTCTGAGTATTGCACACCTTGTGCTTTTGGGCACTCCAGTGATGTTGCAGCTCTGAAATATGGCCAAACTGGTGGCAAGTGGCATCGTGGCAGCTGCACGCTTGACTTTTCTCAGTTCATGGGCAGTTGTTTTGCGCCTTGGTTTTTCCACACGCTTCTTGCGACCCTGTTGACTATTTTGAATGAAACGCTTGATTGTTCGATGATCACGCTTCAGAAGCTTTGCAATTTTAAGAGTGCTGCATCTCTCTGCAAGATATCTCACTATTTTTGACTTTTCGGAGCCTGTCAAGTCCTTCTTTTGACCCATTTTGCCAAAGGAAAGGAAGTTGCCTAATAATTATGCACACCTGATATAGGGTGTTGATGTCATTAGACCACACCCCTTCTCATTACAGAGATGCACATCACCTAATATGCTTAATTGGTAGTAGGCTTTCGAGCCTATACAGCTTGGAGTAAGACAACATGCATAAAGAGGATGATGTGGTCAAAATACTCATTTGCCTAATAATTCTGCACTCCCTGTATATATATACATACACACACACAAAAATGATTAATATTCATTCACTGAAAAAAACAAAAGGTTAAAGTAATGTTACAGTTGGGTGAAGTGTTCAGTAACAACTTAACATTTTAAAAACTAAACAAACACCAGTTATAATCATCTCATGTAACTATAACTCGTGCCCTAAGGTAACTATAACTCTCGCCCCCACCATGCACAGTTTTCTCATCAAAAATGTCATTGCAAATGCTGCAGTCATATTATCAATGATGTCATAGAAGATGTCATGAGTGATGCAATATGTGGGGTATGTAGCAGTGCATGGCAAAGGCGTGAGTTATAGTGACTTGAAATAATTATGACTGGTGAATTTCTGTGGTTTCTAAAGTTCAAAACATTATGTTGTTACCGAACATTTCACCTAACTATAACACTACTTTAACCTTTTGTTTTTTACAGGGAATTTCTAGGTGTTTTATTTTTTTTAATGAAAAGTAATTTCCTAATACCATACATTAAACCCAAGCCACGAGGTCAGGTCTGTGGCCAGGTCCTACAGCCAAGCCCCAACATGCAGCTAACCCCACACTGCGCAAAGTCTATTGCCGTGCACGGCAGGGGGTTGGGAATAAGGTCTGGCTGTAACCAACTTCCCCAAAGGCAGCCAATCTCATGCTGCAGAAGGCCTTTGGCCGTGCATGGCAGGGAAGTTTAGCCTTTGCCACATGACACAGGATTGGCCTTTGTGCACCAGGAACCCCATCCCTGGGGCCAAACATAATAAAAAAATCCCCATCCCTGGGGCTCAGGGAGGGAGCACTGCCGCCCTCCCTGAGGCTTTTTAGGCCCCATTGCCAAGGGCCGTACCTGATTTTAAAGGGGAGATGTGGCAGAGCAGCCTTCTTCCCCGAGCCTGATTAGGCCCCATGGACCCTATCCCCTGGGCCTGAATTCTAAATAAAAGGGGAGGGGGCCCACAGCCTCCCGTCCAAGATCTCATAAGGCCCCCATTACCCATGGTCATTTTTATTTTAAGAGAGGTGTGTGACCTTAAGGCCAAAGCCTCATCAGGCCCTGGGGGCCCCATCCACTAGGGCTGTATCTATTCTAAAAGGGAGGGGGCTGCACAGCCCTCCTCCCCGAGCCTATTATGGCCCCGGGCCCTGCACACGAAGGAGCATAACTGATTTTAGCAGAAAAGAAGCCTTAGGGCAAAGCAACACTTTATCAGGATACATGGAAAGTTTGGGCGGCGTAGATGCCTGCAGCTCACTCACCATGTGGACAGATGTAATGGCCACAAGGAAGGCTATTTTTAAAGTGAGAAGTCTGAGAGGGCAATAGTGGAGAGACTGGAAAAAACCACACAGCAGAAATGTCAAAAACAAATTCAGATCCCATTGGGGCATAATAAATGGGGATGGAGGAAACATGTGTAAGACCTGTGAGGAAACTTTGAACAATAGGGGATTTAAACATAAACGGTTGATCAGGCAACCTCAAAAAAGCAGAAATAGCAGACAAATATCCTTTGAGAGTGCCCTTAGCAGAGCCCTGCTGGGCCTGAGAATGGTTAAACAGGACACCAGAGAGAGAGGGGAAGGGGGGGGGGGTCAACAGACTTGCCTGTGCACCATGCCACAAATTTCTTCCGACAGGCATATACCGTTTCGGTGGAGAGAGGTCTGGCTACCAACATTAAGTTACAGACTTCTGGCGGAAGATCAAAAGCGGTCACTTGTTGCAGCTCAATCTTCATGCAAAAAGCAGATAGTTGACAGGTTCAGGTGCAGAACCCTCCTCTGCTGCAACGGAAGATCCTCCCGAAGGAGCAGTCTGATCGGAGGATTGATGGACATGCTCAACAGCTCAGGATACCAGACTCTCCATACCAAGTCTGGAGCCATAAGAATTACGTGGGCCCGGTTGTTCTTGAGAACTCTGGGCAGCGGTGGTATGGGCGGAGTGAGACAAAGCGTGTCTGAGCAATTGCCACCTTGGAAACTCTAACACGCAAAACTGCTGACATTGCGCGTTCTCTGCAAAGGCGAACAGATCTCACCAAGGCTCTCCCCACTGATAAAAGAGATCCTGCCTCTGGATGGAGAAGCCATTTGTGATCTGCTAGACATTTTCGGCTGAGTTTGTCTGCTCTGGCGTTCAGGGAGCCGGACAGATGTTGAACCACCAGGGATATGCCCTGCTGTTGCACCCACTCTCAGAGGAGCAGAGCCTCTTGACAAAGGGTCCAAGACCCCACCCCACCCTGCTTGTTGCTGAACCACATGGCGGTGGCGTTGTCCGTGAACACCTGCACCATCTTCCCCTCGATAGAGGGAAAAAATGCCTTCAAAGCTTGCCAGATCGCACAAAGTTCCAGCAGGCTGTGGAGTATAGACTCCACCAGATGCCTCTAATTTCCACCTCTCTCAGATGGCTGCCCCATCTCAGGAGCCGCACTTCTGTCACTACTGTCAGATCTGGTTGAAGAAGGGAGAGGGATCTGCCTCTGAGCCATTTGCGGGTTGTTAACTATCCCCGAAGATCCTGCGCAGTTCCCTGTGAGATCTGGTCCTTGTCAGAGATTACCCTGATGCTGCGTCCACTATAACTTCAGGTCCCACTGCATAGCCTGCATATGCCATGTGGCATGAGTCACCAGCAGGATGCATGAGGCCCAGCAGCCTCAGTCTTTTTCACAGCTCCGATAAAAAGGAGCATCTGAGGGGAAGTCAAGAGTGACTGGCATGTATATAGTGAACCCCAGCAAATGCAGGAGGTCTGCTGTAGTCTGAAGGTGGGTGACGACTTCTCGGGGTAAGCCCGCCTTCAACAGCCAGTCATCATGATAGGGGGAAGACGGAAGCACCCGATTTGCGCAGATGAGCTGTAACTAAACCCATCACCGTGGTGAACACACAAGGGTGCACGGTGAACTGAAAGTGATTGTGGCCTACTGTGAACCACAAGCGATGTCAGTGAGCAAGCAGGACGGGAACATAGAAATAAGCGTCCTGCAAGTCCAACGCTACCATCCGGTCTCATGGGCCCAGTGTAGATAAAACCCAAGCCATTGTGACCATTTTGAACTTCTTCCTGAGGAAGAGACTGAGGGACTGAAGGTGCAGGATCGGGCAGAGGCCCTTGTCCTTTTTGGGTACCAGAAACTAGCAGGAATAGGAACCAAGGCCTACTTCTGGCACACAAACCCTCTCTATGGCTCCCTTTGCCAAGAGAGCCTTAACTTCTTCGCAAAGGAGGGATAAGTGATCCTCCGTAATCCAGTTGTAAGATGGTGGCACAGATGGAGAGGCAGTCTCGAAGGGAAGGGCGTAGCCCCTTTGGACTATCTGAAAAACCCACCTGTCTGATGTGATGGACTGCAAGCGGAGCAGGTGATAGCCGATCCTGCTTCTGACTGGCCCTTGATGGGGAGTAAGACTAGGAAGGCTTAGAGGATGCTGCAGAGGGGGTGTGGAGTGGCAGACTGGCCAGAGCACTGGCTCCCTGATCCACGAGGTTGGTGGATCCCCATGCCCTTGGGCACAAAGAGGCTGGGCAGTATGTGCAGCACGGTGACTGGCTGGGATTGGTCCCGGTTGGAGGCCCCTTCCATAGCCAAGCAAGGGGTGAAAGGCAGATTGAGGGGGGATGAGGGGCCGCAGCAAGGCCCAAGGACTTAGCCGTAGTACGAGAATCATTGAAGCACTCGTGCACCGAGTCTGCCTTATCTCCAAAGAGACGGGTCTATCGAAGGGCATGTCCATCAAAGTAGCCTGGACATCCCCTGAAAAGCCAGACATCCTCAGTCAGGCATAGCACAGCAGGGCCACTGTTGACGAAACTGGTTTGCCAAGCAAATCAGTAGAGTCTAGTCTGCAGCAAATGGTAAACAGTGCTGCATCTCTCCCATCGGCAACTGCCTGAGAAAGTCCTCCAGGACCTGTGGCAGCACTTGTACAACTGTATCCCGCAGCCAATGGGAATAGTGGCCCAAAAGTAATGTGGTGTTCAAGATCAGCAATGCAGGGCTAATGGAACAAACAAATCTTCTTCCCAAGTGTTTCTAGTCTTTTGGATTTGCTATCCGGGGTTGCAGAAGGGAATGTACCATGGGAAGTACAGGCTTCAATAACCAAGCTCTTATGAGTGGGGTGTTGAATCAGAAAGCTTGCGCCACCTAGGGAAGGACAATGGTGGCGGGCAATTGTACTATTCACAGGAGCTTCTGTGCTGGGTTTGGACCAGTTACACAGTAGGACATTCATGAGGGCTTCATTAAAGGGGAGCAGGGGCTCCGAGATAGAAGCTCAAGGTTGAAGCACCTCTGACAGGTTAGTCCTGACGGCCACCAAAGGCAACTCAAGGTCCACGGCCTCAGCTGCTCTTCTCACCACCATGGAATAGGAAGCTTCCTCTTCCGTAGCTACAGTAGAGGAAGAAAGCGTGCCAGTATCTGGGGAAATATCTAGTCCGTTGGCCTCACCCAAGTCTGTATGTCAGTCCATAGGGTTTTCCTCGCAGTATCCTAGCCCATAAGAAAGGGGCTCAGGATCTGACAATGGAGGCAAAGCTGCTGCCCGCATCAGAGTCGGCATCATACAACGCCCATACGGCTCTGTGTCGGAGTTGGCAATGAGATTGGCAATGGGCCGCCCATGGGACCAGCGTCGGGGAAGGTTGTGGTGGTACGACCGACGTCAGTCCGGATCGAGGACTGGATCCATGGGTGCCTCTCAACACCGAGGCTAAACCCGCTGATGCGTAACCTGAAGGGGCCAATTCCAACTCTGTGGGGCCTGAAGGTGCTCCAAAGGTGTCCGACTGCCCAAAAATTAGGCTGATGGCCTCATAAAACTCCTTGTATTGGGCAGAGGTCACTTTGGCACAGCGAGGCCTAGAACATCGAAGCTCCCTCCTCTCATCGACCAATGGACTAGAATTTGAAGAACGATGTGACTTCTTGCTTTTCTTCTTCTCCCTCGACTTACCCTATCGCCCTGAGGACTTGGAGTGGAATAACGATGGACAAGTCAACAAATGATCCTGGGACCTCCATCGCGACTTGGGCGGAGTCGAGCTTCGGGCACCATAAGCTTCAGGGACTGCCCCCTCAAAGCCTTAGTTTGCATGGCCCAACTCTCTGAGCACGACTTCAGATTGTGGGCGCGCTCCAGGCACCGAAGACATACAAGGTGTGGATCCGTCATGGACATTGCCTGATGACAGGAACCGCAGGGCTTAAACTCGTTCTTCCTCGATTACATCCTCAACGCACAAGGAGTAGAAACAACAAAAAATCTTTAACAAAAAGTTGAAAAAAAAACAGTAAAAAAATGACTGAGGTGCAGCTCTCTCCGGATCGGCTTCTATAGGACTTGCAATGTCATATCTGGTGCGGATGATAACTGATGTTGAGCTGTTCGACGCCACCTAACAGCACACAGAGGTACTGCTCAGAATATTCTCCAGATCGAATCTGACACCTGGGAGAAATTCACAGGTAAGGAATCTGCAACTTGAAGTCTCTATCAGATATTCATTTATTAATGAAGGCTGCAGTCTTTTAAATCAAATCAATAGAATATTTGTTGTTGTAAGTCTTATTAGCAGACACACAAAAATGCAAGAAGCATAGAATATAACCCTGCACAACAAAGTACAAGTTAGATACTGTATCGTCGAGTAGTCATGAATCAAATTTTCTCCTGACTTAAGGGGTGTCTGAACCTTGCAGGCTGTAGAAAAGAGACCCCTGTTGCCCAGATTTTGCCACAAGTTTCCCCCAGCCTATTTGTCCACTTTTCTTCCAAATCACCAGTGACTAATCTCTGTGAGGAGGTTAGTCATGGGCACTGATACCACAGATGTTTGTGGTTTAGTCATTTGGAGGAAGAGGATGAAGAACTGAGTAGAAGTCACAATGGTAACTTGCATTTCCTTGAACATATTGGCACCCCCACTCCTCTGGCAATATTAAAGACCCTCACCAGCTGACTTCAAGGCAGACAGGGGTAACACTCCAAACTATTTAAAGCCAACAGAGCATAATCCTAGGATAAAAGAAACCAGTCCACCTGTCACAACATTAGACAGGGCAAACCATTACAACTTGCTGCAGAAGTCACAATTAAGACATGAAAAGAAGCTGCCAAGTGGTAATACTTCAATATCCAACTCTAGCAGAGAAAAAGTGGCGGGTTCAAAAGGGCTCCAGACCACAGTACCCAAGAACTCCAATCTACAAGTAGAGGAACAGAGAACGATCTCTCCATGTAGTATGAAAAATAATCAAAATCAGCAACATTGTGAGGTTTATAGGAAAATGGCCAGCAGCAATAGAAAAACAAAATACATTTTAGATAAAGCAAAGAATAAGTAAAACTTTCTTGTAATTTTGAATACTTACATATTCTGATAGACTTTACGCAACAAAGTCTTAGCATGGTTCAAAAAAGGACTGGGTTGGGAATTATTAGATTTTTTGATTTATTTGGGATGAAAGGCTGGAAAAATCACAGGCAGTCGCCAAAGATTCTATGGTAGAGTGTGATGAACTGAGAATAAGACTTTCATGTCTCAACCTTAAAAACTGAAAGAAATCGCAGACAAACGGTATAATTTCAAACCTGTGCCACTTGGAGTCCATAAATTTCCTATCTCTGAAAACATGAAGTCTAGAATAGAAGTGAAGCATTTTGACTCGCTCTTTCCTCTAAATGATGATCACATACACAGTTACAGTATATGTACTTCTGTGTTTATACTCCCTTTACTTTTCACATTTGGGGGCTCACTTTGTGGAAATAAAGAAGTCCTCATATTAAGACTTTTTATACATGTCAATATTTTAGTTTTATTATATCTTCATGCTATGTATCCTATAGCTAGTTTTGGCTAAGTATATTGTGCTGACTTAAAAAAGAGCAAGCTGAGACCCCAAATTTCACCAACCAACAACCACCTGAACATGCTGCTATCACTCCTTTAAAGGACAATGTCCAATGGTTGAGCAGGAACAAACACCAGTGCATCCATGTCACCAGCTCTGCTGCTTATTTCTCTGCCCTAGTTTATGTTTACACTTGTTATATAACATTATATGCTGTTTGAATACAAGCCATATCATATATAGTATTCAAATGAGACTATCCTAGCAGTCTTGTTATCTATTTGCTCTTTACCCTCATGAGCGATAACCTAAAGTCAAATAAAAATGACACTTGTTAGCCATGCAATGGTTTCCTCTAACTGTAACAAGTTTTGTCACACTAATATGTCCCCAACCCTGCTTTTATCTTTAGGTGCTCCATAAGGCAATAATACATTTTTCATAATTTTGTATGTCAAAACCCTTTTAGGATTAGAGTATTAATAATTCCAATGGCGAGCAATCTTTAACACTGCCTAAAGTATAACCTAAAGCAGTCATCCTAAAATTCCTTAGATAAACCCATCATTATTAGTGAAGTATCATAACGCACAGGAAGACCAGCCATGGAAATTTAAAAAAATAAAAATAATAATAATAGTAATAATAATACAAACTACGTTCATCCGGGTATGGTCAGATTGCAGGGAAAGTAACAGACATATGCACCAGTTTGCCTCCAAATGTTTACATCTGGGACAGTATGATCCAAAATCCACTCTCCATTTGGCAATCTTCGTTGGAGTTATATAGAAGTGGAAGCACTCCTTTATCTGAGATGCAACCCCTTTACCACTGATCTGATTCGGACACAGTGCCTCTACCTTCGCAAATGGCTCAGACTACAATAATGGGGGCTATGATGCTGTGGGTGAGTGTGTTCTGCCTTACCTAGAGGATAACCAGTGTGAGGACCTCCAAAATGTCTGTGGTCTGGATACTTCCCTAGACACTGGTCTAGTACCTCACCCAGGGCCTGCCACAGAAGACAGCTCTTCCTGTGCAATGGTTATGCGAAGGGTGGTGGAACTTCTTGATATTCAACTTCCGGCTAAGGAATTTAAAACCAACATTTTGATGGAGGTACTGCAGGTCTGGCCAGTCGAGTTCTGAGCTCCTACTCCTAGGGTCTTACTGATATGGTCTTAGGTACCTATGTCAAAAACTACCCTAAGCTGTCCTGTGCATCACCAAAAGCTGCAGGGGACACAGCTTTCTTTAACCAGAACCCGTTCCTTGTAGCCTTGGTGCAAGCTTCAGCCAATTGTTTCCCACAACTCTGCCTAACAGTGAATCAGAGGATAGAAATTTGCTAACCTGGTGTTTTGCTCTACAAGTCTGGCCCTTCACTCAGAAATGCTAGTGCCTCTCAGGCCACTACTCTCATGCCTTACAGGACTCCATGGCCCAGGTATCGTCCATGGTCCCAGTAAAAACTCAGGCCACACTTTCTAAGGCCATCCAACATGGTACTGATGCAGTCACACTGAACATCGACTGCAGACTGGATACCACTGACTCCCTCAGCAAGGCTATTGGCACCAATGTGGCCTTTTGGAGGTATGCATGGATGCGCTTCACTGGCTTTTCAGTAGATGTTCAGGTCAGTCTTATGGATATGCTGTTTGATGGCTCCCAAAGTTTTGGGGACAAAGCAGACTCAGCCATGGATTGCTTCACAATAGCAGGTCCACAGCACGCTCCCTTGGTCTTTCCGCTCCTCACCAGCTATACCAGAAGCTTTGCCCTCTCTGTGGCACCAGTAGAAATTTCCAATATTGCCAATAGCCACAGCATTTGCAACAATCACCCCAGCCTTATTGTAGCCATGTACCCACAGTAGGATTACACTTTAGCATTTCTCGAGCACCAGGTGAACCTTCCACCATCCTTAGACTGACTAGCAGGGGACAATCTTATCACTTTTGCAGTGGAAGTGCAGACTCTTTTGGTCAAAGAAGCAAAATAAAGGATACTAGTGCCAGGAGCTGGTTGTGGTTGTTATTCCACTACTTCCTAGTGCCAAAATGAATTTTAAAGATTTTCTAGAGCTTCACCCTGTCAATGTCTTTCTTTCGGAATACAGGTACAAGATGCTCACCCTGATCAAGGTCTTCCCTGCTCTCAACCCTGGATAATAGATGGTAGTACTGGACCTGTAGGATGTTTATGTCCACATTTCTGTCCTGTACACCCACAGGCGTTATCTGCAGTTCAAGGCCACAAGCATTGTCAGTTCGCTGTGCTCCCTTTTGGCCTCACCAATACCCCTCGGGTGTTGATGGGGGTGATAGCAGCAGATTTAGGGTGGCAGGGGTTCCAGTTTTCTCCTCCAAAACTCATCTGTTGATGGCACGTTTGCCTTGGGCAGTCGGCACCCAGTTCCAGACTGCAGCAAACCCTCTGACATCCTTGGGATTCACTATCAATCGCAGTAATCCTGGACATGGTGAAGTTTCGCCCCTACACCCTGAAGAGTCCAGGACATTTTGGCTATAATCCCAATGTTTCAACCTCTGTCCTGGATCTCAGCGAGGATGAATCTGAGGCGCTGGCTTCCTGCATCCTTTTGGTCATGCACACCAGCTGGCATATGTGGGTTCTGCGGTGAGATCTGAAGTGCCAGTAGGTACAGCACCGGGGGAATCTTTCTGATCTAGTTCAGATTTCAGAGGAGTCTGCAAAAAAATTGCATTGGTGGCTGCAGGACTGCAATTAGGTCAGCTGCAGACCCCTCTACTTACCCCACCCAGAGCTCACAGTAATGACTGAGTCATCACTTTTGAGTTGGGAGGCCTTCTAAGAGAGGTGGAGATCAGAGGCATCTGGTCTCTGGCAGAGGCCCGGCTCCATACCAACCTTTAGGAGGTCACAGCCATCTGGTTTGCATTACAAGCTTTTCTGCTCTCCATCAAAGGAAAGCTGGTGCAGGTGGTCATGGACAACACCACTACCATGTTGTACTGAAGGAAGCAGGGTGTTTTGGGATGTGGTCGTGGAACCTGTACTAGAAGGCTCTGAGTTTCTGGATGTGGGTATACTGCCATTCTCAGAATGGACGATCTAAGCCTTCCTGATCACAAATGGAAGTTAGGTACACAGATGGTGCAGGGAATTTTTTTAAAAATTGGGATCGCCCTGGTTCAATCTATTCATGACAGTTGAGAATGCACTATGTCAGCTCTTTTAAGCACTGAAGTTATCAAGGCGTCGCTCACTCAGAGATGCGTCCTGCACAGAGTGGAACTTGAGACTACCATACGCCTTTCCATCAATACCTCTACCTCTACTAGTTCTGAAGATCCAGACCAACCAAGCACAAGTCATCCAGGTGGCCCTGGTTTGGGCACAAAGAGTATGGTATTCCGAACTCCTGGGCATGAGCCAATCAGGATGCCCCTTTGGGCGGATCTCCTGTCGCAGCAGCAAGGCAGGGTTCAGTACCTGACCCAGCGTACCCTACACCTCCATGCTTGGGGAATGAGCAGTGACAGCTGAGTGCTTTCAACCTTCCTCCAGAAGTTGTTGCTGTAATCTTGGCAGCCAGGCGCCCCTCAACCAAATCTGTATACACCTGTCTTTGGGATATGTTTATGTCCTGATGCACTAGCTAAACAGACCAACCCACTCAATGCCAAACTGTCCGACGTTCTGTTATTTGTGTTGTCCCTAGTCCAGCAAGGCCTCGCTTTGGGCTCTGATAAAGGATATCTGGCGGCTCTTTTGACCTTCTTACAATTGCTGGACCAGCTATCATTATTTAAATCACCTGTTTTGATGTGTATCCTCAAAGGGTTAAACATATGCCTCAAAATCTTAATCCACCCTGTGTGGGTGACAAAATGTGACCCAATGTAAGTATCCAGAAATTCCTAACTTTAATGCATCCATATGTGCCATGCATGGATACTCCATGCCAAGTGAACATCATGTGTAATAAACAAGAGAACAGTGTTGGGAACCCAGAAGCTACCAATTGCTCTGTTGGTTAAACAAAGGTCAAAACTTTAAAAGGATGCAGTAGTGCACTGAAGAGAGAAGGAGACAGACTTTCTGGATACTCCCAATGGGTCAGGCTTACTTGCGCCAGGAGTTTTTTTCTTACACATATTGTTTGCAGCCTTGCCAAAGTCTCAGTGACGAAACACGTGTTTGCTGCTTTTCAATGGACATATCAGGCAGCTTGAAGAAAGCTTTTATCCTACCTTTTGGATTTGTGATTTATCATCAGTGTGCTTCAGTACTTATTGTATCTGTTTTCTGTCCTGGGTCATTTATTCCAGGCCGGGCATTTTTCATCCATGGTGGCAGGGTGAATGTACCAGGCGAGCACCTCCTTACAGAGCCCTCATGGACACTAAAATAATTCTTGTATGAACAATTGACCTTTGTTACAATTGCTTTTCTGGATGTGCGGCCATTATATGATTGTCACCAGTTCTGTTTCGACCTGATCATCTGGAAGTAGTCGAAAACAATAAGCCAGTGTTTAAGCAGCTAAATCATAGACATACAGGACAAGTAAACCCAACCTGCAAAGATGGCCCGCAACTCCAAATTTCATTTGCCAAAGAGTAGAATGGCAAATTGAAAATTTTCCAAATCCACTGTGAACTGAAAATAGCTTCTGTGGCACTGCAGGATGGACACATGAAAGTACCTATCTTGCTCATCAAAGGGTAGAATCCAATCCCACAGATCCAGGGCAGAAAATGGTTGTGCAAGAGTGAGCATCTGAAGATTACCTTCCCGTAGGAAGGCGTTCCGAGGCATAGATCTAAAAATCTATCAGAATCCTCCATCTTTCTTGGTGACCAAGGTATGGTGGAAATAACACCCTTCGTCTTTCTCTGCCTTCTGAACCTTCACTATGGCCTGTTTAGCCAAAAGGGTTTGGGATTCCTGCAGAAGGATGGCAGAATGATCTGCTGAATTTTAAGCGACACTGGTGGCAAGCAGGGTTGGAAAGAACATGTGAATGGCAGAGTGCAACCCCTCTGAACAATTTGTATCACCAACCCATCTAATACTGTAGCTTTCCAGCCATCCATGGAAATCACATCCTGGCCCCCACCAGCCGAGCATGTCCTAGGAAGGGATAATCGCAGCAGCTTAGAAGCTGTTGCGGCAGGTGAAAACTGATTGTGTCCAAGACTTTGGCTACCACGAAGTCCCCTGGGGTGCAGAAATTCTGGGTTGAAGGTGCTGAAAGAAACTGTCTTTAGCAATAAGCTGGGGCTTGCAAGAACCCTCTGAATTTCACATTGGTAAAACCGACAGGCTGGTGACTGAGCAGACTGTGACACAACAGTCTATAAAAAGCTCTACAGCCGAGCCAGCCTTTTCTCCAAAAAAGGCTGGAACCATCAAAAGCAGCGTCCATGAGTGCTGCCTTTACATTACCAGAGGAACCTATGGCAAGCATGCCAGCATGATGCCTAAGCACAACATTGGTGTCCATGGCATGGCCCACATAGTGCGCTTTGTGAAGGCCACTCAAGATATACTTTGCATCGCACTGTCCTTTCTGAAATGTTTCTGTGAAAGTGTTCTTGAATTAGTCGGGGACTGACAGCAAGATCTTACTGGCATTGTCCCAAAGGGAGTGTTTGTATCCGCCAAACGGCATTTAGGGTACCATGGGCCAAACCATTGAAAAAGAACATCTAGTTGCTAAATGTGTCAATGCACTTAATAATAATAATTATTATAATAATAAATAGATTTCTAAAGTGCATAGCTTCTTCATTTCAGGTGTCCCTGTGCTAGGTTCAGCTACCACAAGACTCCCTGCAATTATTAAACTCCCCTACATCCCAAACTAAAAAGACAAGTTTTAAGTTTTTTCATGAAAACGTCTTCTGATTGAGCCTCACAAACCTCTAGTGCCCCTTCAGTGCCAGGTAGCCAAAAGAGCTCATGCCCATGCGCACTCTCTTGACTCTGGGAATAATTGCCAACATTACCCCTGATGATCTAAAGTTCCTCGGTGGTACACAAGGTCTGACAAACAGTTGCAAGTACAGTGGGCCTTTGTTATTCAGGGATTAGAAGCAATACCACAAGGCTTTAAATGAGGATCTCGTCTCATTGGAAGTCAGTCAAAATCTCTGACTTTCCAGCACCAAGCTTGAGACAATTCTGCAGGGCATAAGGAAGCGGCCAGGTGGGCAGAATGTTTTGACAGCGTAATGATGAGCTGCGTGTCATTTGCATATGACATCACTGTGAACCCATAACTTTCAATTATGTCCACCACTGGTCGCACATATATATTGAACAGGGATGGACTCAGAGAGGAACCCTGTAGCACCCTTTGCTTCAGTTAGAGCATCTTTGACTAGTGGGCCTTCTGTGACACCTGAAAGGGGCGCCCTCGCAAAAAAGAAGTGACCGATTGCAGTGCTTTATGTACCACCCCACAGTTCCAGAGTCTCTCAGAGTAAATATGAGAGGCAGTGTTGAATGCGGCACTGAGATCCAACATCAGCAGTGACGCCGAAGTGCCAGTGTCCAAGATCTGACGAATAGACGCTGTCGCCAGCAACAAGGCTGACTCAGTGCTGTATGAGGGTCAGAATCCAGATTGGGTCCTGTATAATAAGTCACAGCTCTCTATAAAGGTTGACAACTGTTTGTTAACAAATTTGTCCATGATCATGGAGAACAGCAGTACCAACCAAATGGTACAATAGTTATCCGGCTTAGTGGGAGCCAGCAAAAACATTTTTAAGAAGCAGAACCACCTGTACTGCCATTTGATGGAGTTTGTTTGACCAATGACTTTGTGTTTCACCACTGCGCATATTAGTTGCTCAATGTTCACCAGTAGCACATTATATGTTTTGTTCAGTTGAGCCGCCTATTGGCTTTGACATGGCATTAGCCATTATGTTCTGTATTCAGTTTAGCCGCCTATTGGCTTTGACATTGCATTCCTATTGGCTTTGACATGATATATTCAGTTTAGCTGCCTATTGGCTTTGACATGCTATTAGATATTGCATCCTGTATTCAGCTCAGCTGCCTATTGGCTTTGACATGATATTATACATTGCATTTTGTATTCAACTCAGCTGCCTATTGGCTTTGATATGATACTAGACATTGCATTTGATACTTAGGTTAGCTGCCTATTGCCTTTAACGTGGAGTTAGATCTTGCAGTTGAGAATCCAAGCTGTATTTTTCCAAGCTGTGTTTTTGCACAAGAGAACCAAGATGTTTTTCTCACAGTAGACTAGACCTGATAAGAGAGAGTACATGGGTGTTGTTTTTCTCCGCTTGAGCTTGGGAACAGGAGTAGTCTCGGAGACCTGGCCAGTCTCCAAAAGGCTTGCTCAGTTTCCCGAGTCTGAGAGGAGGGGGCACACCTTTGTAACAAATGTAACAGGCTGCAGAGATTCAGATTCGAATCTGCCGGACCTCGTGCTGGAGCTTGGCGCCAGCTGCCAGCAATCCCGTGTGGGTAGATGAATCTCTTTCTCGCGGCTGACAGGGGTCATCAGCTTGCAGACCTTAGAAAGATGAAGCTGTAAATAGTTTCCCACACGGTGAAGTATTTGTTTTGCTTTGCATTCAATATCTTATAAATATAACCTGCTGTGTATATTGCAAACTGATATATTTTGTTTGATTAACGCGGGCTTGAAAGCTACTAATTCGTCAACATAAAAATTGTGGTTAGGGAAGAATTAACAACAATAAAAGTCTTCTTTGAACTCAGAAGTGCATTTCTGGTGTGTTATGTTAGTGCTTTAAAACTAGATAAGAGGAAAGCACTACAATTGGTACCAGAAGTGGGGTCGATCATTAAGAGTTGATTAAGGGGTTTGACGAATTAATAGATTTCTAAGTGCACACTTTAAAAGTGTAATTGTTTTTGTTGTTTGGAGAATTACAGAATTTTTTTTTTTGTTGTTTGGAGAATCACAGTAGCACGGCAGACCATGTCTGAGAATGCATGTGTTGTTAAACTGCCCGATGGTGCTAAGAAAAACTGTGAATTGTTTTTTGTTTGGAGAATCACAGAAGCACGGCAGACCATGTCTGAGAATGCATGTGTTGTTAAACTGCCCGATGGTGCTAGGAAAAACTGTGAATTGTTTTCTGTTTGGAGAATTACAGAAGCACGGCAGACCATGTTTGAAAATGCATGTGTAGCTAAACTGCCTGATAGTGCTTGGATAAATAATTCCTGTTGTACATATGTAGAAAACGTGTCTTTTGGAAGTAATGATGACAGAAAGGTCTGGATACCTTTATCTGCTTACAGAGAAATGCAGGAGAAATGTAGGAAGTTGGAACATGAAAATAGGAATTTACGTGAGCAAATTAGCCAGGATACAATAATTCAAAATAATGCTGAAAGTTATAAAAATGTTGGTTCTTTCTTTTCCCATTCCAGTAATGAGGGGGTTAAGACAGCTCCGAGCTGCACTGAGTTTTCGTGTGAGCCAGGGTTTTTGGCAGCCAAAATGCATTCCTTAACTGATAACACGAAGGAGAGAGACCAGAATGTGATTTACGAGTTACCGTTGCAAAATGCACAAGTAAAACGAAAGATTTTAGAGCAAGAGCCGACTTTCATTAGCTTGTTTGATTTTTGGAAAAAGAATAGCCCTCATTTGAGTGAAATCCTAACACTTTTGTATATGGTCACTGTGAAAAATAATATGCAGCTGCGCGCTTGTGATTTGGCAAATGAAATAATGCAGACTTTAGGTTTCTGCGCAGTGCAAGAAGGAAAAACTGATGTACATGTAAATCATGAACAAGGGAAGAAAATAGTGCCCCTAGCTAGAATCATACAATGGATCTGGTACTTGCAAGACAGGGCTAGAGTACCACAGGTAAAAGAGTTACCAATGAAGTTGAGTGCACCATTTGAATTCTTGTCCATTGAAGATAAAAAGCATGTTTGTTTTACTAATGATTCACTGACTGAAATGTTGTTTTCTGGCACAGTAGAAGGAACAGAGTTGTATAATGTGTGTCAGATTTTAAAGCAAGAGCTACGTGAGATGTGTCATTTTTACGCTGATTTTTGGTTCATTGCTAATGTTTTAGCACCTAACTGGTTCAATTACCTTGCAGATGTTAATGAGAAAAATTCAGAGAGAGAAGTGTACACCCAGAATTCTTCCTTAGTGGGGATGGCTAAGTGGGTGCCCCAGAAATGTGAACAGCAGAGAGAAAAAGCCACTTACAGGTGGGCAGAGATGAGAGAGATGCACATTTCCCTAGATTTGATAAAAACTGTGCAGCATGCACAAAAGCAATCTGTCATGCAAGCAGTCACAGAGCAGTTGGGGAGAGGAAAGTTACCAGGACAGAAATGGCAAATTGAGCAGGTTTTAGGGAGAGTGATTGTTGCAAATTGCCAAGGAAAAATCGAAATTATGCTGATACCTAGAAAAGAATCTGATTCATTCATACAAATTGGAGACAGAATGGCCCAAATTGACAAAAGTGCAGTGAATGGAGGTTTGGTAAAGAAGGAGTCTGCCCCAGCCCTTCTGACAGTGCAAGAAAAGGGAAGCTGTGGTGCAGCAGATAAAAACCTCAGTGCTGATGTGTGGGCTGAAGCCCCAAGTGATCCTCCAAAACCTGCAGAAATTATAACAAAGGGCCCCAAAAACGTCCTGCTGATTATAAAACAGGGAAAGAAAGAGGAAGGGTACATTTTAAATGAAAAATGTTATTTGCAAGAAAAGTCATACTTGTTTCTTTTGCAGATCCTACCACGTTTCGCCACTGTCCCTGAGTGTGCTGTGTGGTCCCCCTTCCGGTGTGTGCGTGTGGGGTCGGGGAAGGGACCGAACCCCAACCTGAACCTGGCTGAGTAAAGTGCCAGCACCATGGATCCATTTTGCGCAAACTGCGCCTTCAGTTCAAGTTCAACTTGTTTGATTGCATTCTTCCACTGGAACTAAGCTGTGTTTTTTTTTTTTCTTCCCCTTCTCGTATGGAACTCTGACTTTTGCTTATCTTCCAGAAAACCTTTTAAGTGGACCGTGCACCTTTACATGAGTAGAACTCATGCCACATCAAATTGCTAACACTGTTGAATTAGAGACTCATTCAGAGTACAAATTATTCAGTCTTTTCTGCGTAGATGTATCTGATGTGAAAGGTTATGAGATCAATGTGTTGATTCACTTCTATTGCTTTACAGGGATTGCTTTGATCATTCAAATCTGATTTGCTGATAATGTTTTTTTGTGCTGATGTTTTTTGTTTTTTGTTTTTGTTTGAAACAAGAGATATGTGAAACAAAAATTCATTGGTCAAAGGGCGGAATGTACTGCCATTTGATGGAGTTTGTTTGACCAATGACTTTGTGTTTCACCACTGTGCATATTAGTTGCTCAATGTTCACCAGTAGCACATTATATGTTTTGTTCAGTTGAGCCGCCTATTGGCTTTGACATGGCATTAGCCATTATGTTCTGTATTCAGTTTAGCCGCCTATTGGCTTTGACATTGCATTCCTATTGGCTTTGACATGATATATTCAGTTTAGCTGCCTATTGGCTTTGACATGCTATTAGATATTGCATCCTGTATTCAGCTCAGCTGCCTATTGGCTTTGACATGATATTATACATTGCATTTTGTATTCAACTCAGCTGCCTATTGGCTTTGATATGATACTAGACATTGCATTTGATACTTAGGTTAGCTGCCTATTGCCTTTAACGTGGAGTTAGATCTTGCAGTTGAGAATCCAAGCTGTATTTTTCCAAGCTGTGTTTTTGCACAAGAGAACCAAGATGTTTTTCTCACAGTAGACTAGACCTGATAAGAGAGAGTACATGGGTGTTGTTTTTCTCCGCTTGAGCTTGGGAACAGGAGTAGTCTCGGAGACCTGGCCAGTCTCCAAAAGGCTTGCTCAGTTTCCCGAGTCTGAGAGGAGGGGGCACACCTTTGTAACGAATGTAACAGGCTGCAGAGATTCAGATTCGAATCTGCCGGACCTCGTGCTGGAGCTTGGCGCCAGCTGCCAGCAATCCCGTGTGGGTAGATGAATCTCTTTCTCGCGGCTGACAGGGGTCATCAGCTTGCAGGCCTTAGAAAGATGAAGCTGTAAATAGTTTCCCACACGGTGAAGTATTTGTTTTGCTTTGCATTCAATATCTTATAAATATAACCTGCTGTGTATATTGCAAACTGATATATTTTGTTTGATTAACGCGGGCTTGAAAGCTACTAATTCGTCAACATAAAAATTGTGGTTAGGGAAGAATTAACAATAAAAGTCTTCTTTGAACTCAGAAGTGCATTTCTGGTGTGTTATGTTAGTGCTTTAAAACTAGCTAAGAGGAAAGCACTACACCACCATGGCATGTTTCTTTCCCCCCTCGGTACCTGGCCAGGGGTCAAGGAGCTGTTGATCAGCTCACCTAATATTGGGCGCATCATCTCTATGCTTTGTTCCAAAATGGGCACGTAGATTGAACCCAACAAAAGCCTGACTTTACTGAAGCAAATAGTGCAGTCAGCTCTTCAATCTCATTATGCCTGAAATTAAGCAGCATAGAGCTATTCTCTGATCAACTGAACCAAGCATTCAAGCCGGGGCATCTCTAGCTGCTACAGGAAAGAAGTCGTAAATATTAGCTACCGTTTTCTAGGAAGAACTTAGCCCTTATCCGGCAGCGCAGAGGGGAATGAATTAGAGTTGATCAGATTCATGGAGATTTGGACCTTGGCTTTGACCATGATGCAATCAAGGTATCTGTTAAGATCTCATTAAATGGCAACAAGAGCTCTGACAATTTGTTTGCAATAAATTGGCATATGTCTCAAAAGCTGGAAGTTATACAGTACTTCTTCACCTTTTCAGCCAACTGCAAAAAAGACACTTGGCTCAGTGGAGGGAAATGTCCCTGGAGAGATGTCTAGACCACTAGTATTTCGTAAATCCAGGTATAGTCCAGTGTCAGGCTCATGATGGGGGAGTAAGTTATTCTTCTCATCGTTGTCATTAAGTGGAACATTTGAGGGATCTGAATCCAAGTCTAAGGAGGACTCTAACCTCCGGCAAAACTGGCACTGAGGAACAGGATGGGGATCATCCAAGTTTGGAAAATGAGCCTTGGTTATCTCATTCTAAGACATGAGTTTAAGCTTTAGCCAGTTATGCTCAGAACCAAAATTGAGCATCTGTGCTTAAGTCGGCACAGGCATGGCTTCAAGAGTGTATCAGGGAAGAGGGCCCGTGGGCGCCTGCTGATGATGTTGGAGCACCCACTGGCAAAGGCACAACAAGTGGTCCCACCACAGGGTCTGAAAATACTCCAGTGGGAGCTGGCAAAATGGCCACTATGAAGGCTGCTTTCTGCAGAAAGTTTGAGAAATGCCCAAGAAACGTGGGAAGCGGCTAGACAGGCCTGGTGGTGGCCTTGAAGTCAGACAACACCTCCAGAGCTGCCTCTTGGGAATATTGCGGTGTCTCCACTGCATGAGAAAGGTGAGAAGAAGACAAGTCCTGCTTGGCCTCTTTGCACTTGTACTTTAACTTGCTAGATAACTTGGAGCAGTAGTGGCCCTTTGATGTACGGCAGGAGTGGGTCCGTCGTTTCAACTGTGATGCACTCTCTCTGATCACCTTTAGATGCACCATGCAGTATTTGTCACACAGCTTTGAGTCATGACCCAAAACTACACATTTCAGGAAAACATTGTGTGGATCAGTGATCAGCATCTGCTTGCTGCAATCTCAGTACAGGATTAGAGTCTGTGGTCTTTGGAAGGAGTGGGGCGAGGAGACATTTCCCTTGGCACACTGTTAAGATTCTGAAGATTTTTCACTAGAGGTTGGTCCAGTTTACAAAGTTAGGAGCATGGCTCTGGATCCTCACCGTACGGCATAGAATGCAAGGGACTGATGTAAGCATGCCAGGGTAGCATTTAAATTCTGCTCTTGAAAGCAATATAGGGCCGCTGAGAAGCTTGATGGCAGCACTGACTGACAGGCAGGTGGGAGCAACTGCCTGAAAAATCCAGATCCAATCTGGCACCTGGGTATTTATACTTCACTCCAGTAACATTAATGTATGTGAAACGCAAGGGTCAGCCTAAGCAACATTTTAAGTGAAGCAATATATGGCCACATTGGAGAGGCATGCAGTGATTTGATTTGTGAGATCCACACTGATTTCCCTTGTGGTGTAGCACTACTGCTTCACCAGCCTCAACAGTTCAACAAATATAGTATTTGGTATGGTAACGCACTTCATACAAATACCTTGTCAGCAGTCTGACAATTGTTAACATTTGCAGATCCCAGAAATGTTTATAGTGTAAAAACCTTATGAAATATGTGCATTTTTTCTACACTTCATTTCTATTTATTCTAGTTTGGAGTTTTTGGAGGAAAATGCTAAAGTTTCACATCTTTAATTGTATTGGGCATGCCTGTGTGTGAAGCCTTTAAAAACTTTTGGTTTTGGTTCTGAAAGAACTTCAGGTTCTTCTACAGTATGCAAATTCATGACTTCGGTGGACAAGACTAAGGGGGTCATTACAACCCTGGCGGACGGTGTTAAAGCGGGGGTAAGACCGCCAACAGGCTGGCGGTCTTTTTTTGAGTATTATGACCATGGCGGTTACCGCCATGGTCATCTGCCGCTTCTCCGTTCCGCCCGCCAGGGCGGAGACGACCGCTGGGCTGGAGACCTGGGTCTCCAGCCCGGCGGCCGTCACAATACCGCCGCCTGTATTTTGACTCGGCTTACCGCCGTGGATTTCCAGCGGTAGGAACCGCCATGAAATCCATGGCGGTAAGCACTATCAGTCCCAGGGAATTCCTTCCGCACTCAGGCACCACCAACACACATACACGCACACACACCGACATACATGCCTACATTCACACACACAGTCAGACACGCACACCCACATTCAAACATACATGCACACATCCATACAGACATATACCTACAGACATACACGCACTCATTCCCAAAACACGCAACACCCCCGCAAGCATACACACACTCACACACCCCCTCTACATACACAGACGCACACCCCCATGCACCCACACAACACCCCCCCACCCCTAACGGACGATCGACTTACCTGGTCCGTCGATCCTCCGGGAGGGGACAGGAGCCATGGGGGCAGCTCCGCCGACACCACACCACCAACAGAACACCGCCACGGCGAATCACAGGACGTGATTCGCTGGGCGGTGTTCTGTTGGCGTGGTGGTGGAGGTGGAGCAACCTCCACTTCCCCGCCGCCCGCCAGTATGGCTGTTGGCGGCTCTCCGTCGGAAAAGGACGGAGAGCAGCCAACAGTCATAATACGCCGAGCGGCAAACCGCCACTACTGGCGGTTTTCCACACGGCGGTCTTGTTAAAAGACCGCCGAGGTTGTAATGACCCCCTATATGTTTTATTCTACCAGGATAAACTTGTTTTGTCTATTAGTCACTACAATTAATCAGAATACATGTCACGATCCTATTTATCTCCCCCATCTACTCCATGCTCTGCAGCCTTCTGTAAAACGTGTGACCGCTGTGAGTTTCAAGGCGCATGATAAAGTTACCATTCCTGATAAAAAAACAACAACTTACCCCCCCTACAATTGCAGAACATGGAGTAAGAAAAAAGGGAGCGATCTGCTTCAGTTTAGACAAAAAAATGTTGAGTGAGTGAACCTATGTATAAGGTGGATTTGACAACTAAATGGATTTGGTGCAGTTCCTCAATAATCTGTGGTTTGCCAGTCTCCTGCTGGCCTGTGCAATGAGAGGAAGATGACTGTAGAAGTGTGGGGCATCAATATGACAAAGGGGGTATGATATGCTGTTTTACGAAATTGCAATGGAACAGATAAGGAGAGAACTGGAAACATGCTACATTAATTCACAGGAAATAGTCAGGGAGTACAGACTTGAACTAGATGATGGTAGCGACACAAGCTCATAGCACACTTTAAAAATAAAAGCAGCCGGACTTAAAAATATATATATTTTTTTTTTTAAAGCACAAGAGCAACCACATTAATGCTCACCTGGAATGGCTGGAATTTGCAGGGGAAGCTGTTGTCCGGGAGAAAGGTAGCATCTCCGTCCAGGAAAAGATTCACAATATGCAAAACACTTTGAGCTGCT
This sequence comes from Pleurodeles waltl, assembly GCF_031143425.1. Taxonomy (NCBI): domain Eukaryota; kingdom Metazoa; phylum Chordata; class Amphibia; order Caudata; family Salamandridae; genus Pleurodeles; species Pleurodeles waltl. The sequence goes on from NC_090445.1 coordinate 863,389,091, forward strand.
AAACTGAAGACAAGGGAACAAAAATACCATTGGGTAAAAGATTACTATACTTTGCATCCAGCAACCTGTGCTCATCTACATTAGATCTTTATCACACTTCACTCATTAGTCAGCTGCCTTAGCATATCACCCAGTTTTAAGCATTATTTTTTTGGTTAGCAAAACGGAACCAATAATCCCCTTAATCATCTGTGCCTATACAGTGCAACAACCAAGCCCACCCCCGTCTTTTAGCGACTCTTTAATGTCAGCACAATCTCCTATTCATGGTCCTGTATTTGAACATTTAAAAAGTTGGAAGGGAGAACACCAAAGCGCCTTCCTGACTGTACTCACTCTGGGCTTAGGTGGCTGCAGGTGGCACTTATCACTGGGCCCATTGCAGTTAGAATACTCTCTTCCAAGAAGATGGGAATTGTCGAGTTTGACTCTTTTGCTGAAAGAATTAATTCATAATAAACAAAGCATTCTAGCACAATGTAAGCATATTAGCAAGCTACTGAGTAGTGCTGAAAGAACTAGGAACTGAAAAGAGGCATATATAGAACTTTCTATAAAGTAGCAGGTGCCACCACTGGCAGCTTCAGAAGAAGTGTGTGAGAAATTGTAATGACAATATTAGCTATATACTAAACAATTAGCACAGTACAAACAGAAACGGGTTGCTGACTACATACAATTATTCTAGTCATGTCAGTCCTTCAAAAAGCCTGTGCGAAAGGGTATGGTTGGTCGCTACTCTGTCTAGAGATGATAGGAAAAACAACTGGAGCACATGACTTAAGTCAAGAAGCCGTTCACACCACAAGATCGATCTCAGTTCCTCAGCACAAGCCCAAAAAAGTACTGCAACCTGTAGTATGATCAATTTCTGAGGAACCGATCTGAGCAGGCATGAAAACAGGGAATAATGTATGCAAGACGGGCTATCCACCTGACAATTATCCCAATGCCAAGGTCCATTTCCTTAGAAAAGGATTTGAAAATTACATATTATTCTCCCGAGTGCCACAGTTGCAAACCGATCAAAACACACAACTACTGTGTAAACAAACAATAAATTACAACAGTTAAGCTAACACTTAGAAGGGGTTGTTTCCAGGCATACTAGAACAGAAAGGAAATCCAAGGGCAAAACAGACCCTCAAACTCTTCACCTATGAGGATAATAAGCTATGATAGCATTGTTTGTCCAGATCAACACGCTATTCACTGTCTGAGAAAAGGAAGTATCAGAAGTATTACATGCATAGACAGCTAAATGGCTACTAGACTTCTGTCATCAAATAGCTTCACTTACTTTCAACAGTTCTGCTAACTTCGAAACTCAGAGGATAAATATTCCTGACCAATTGTATCTGGCACAAGGAACAACGATCCTATAAGAAGGATCCCACCATTTTGCTGTAAATGCAAATCCTGGTCATGTGAATGAGGCTACTGGAAAATGTACAAAATACTCCGTAATTGGGCAATCATCCCATTTCACCATTCACCAAGGTGATTATCTATAAGCAAAAAAGATCTTTAACCTACAGCTCCAAGAGGCAAAATATTATGGGTCACTGGTGACTTAAACAGGGCACTGAATTCCCAACACAGCATGTCTTATCACCATCAACTCTGCTGCCATTGGATCGCTAAAATTAAGTAGCAGTATGAACTTAAAACTCAACTCCAACTATCTTGGTTCACTGAAATACCACATCTGTATTTATAAAGTTGCCCAGAATGCTGAAGCCAGATGTGACTTAATCACATCCATCCCCATTTCAAGGCAAATGCAGATCCAATTTACATTTAAGAATTTAGATCTCTTCAAAATATGTATCTGAAGGAAAGCCTACTAATACTGCAATGTGTATAATAAAATAATTCCCCTTAGCAAGCTCCATCTGTGTGGATAACCAAAATGTAATCTTCATTACCAGAACAAATTGTATCTTGCACAAGGAATGATACGTCACAATTGCAGTCAATAGTGTCCTTGAAGCACATCAAAAAGGCCCTTAAGGAGAAAAGGAAAATATACCCCAGCAGGTAGACTGATAGCAGCTGTCTGATAATATACTTTCAAGGGACAGATGGGACAAAGAAAGTAGGTAGTAGTAAACATAAAGGAAGCGTCTTTATGTATTGTAGAAGTGGACGGAAGCTGTATCATATTGCATGCCAAGATATGTTTAACTGCCTGTAAAACAGTGCATTATAAATCATAATACCTCCAATGAGACTGGCTAAATGAATTCTCTTTTGCTCCATTTATTTTTACTTTTCTAGAGAACAGAGAGCATCAGTTTGAGGAATATTTTTCAAGTGTGTTTTGACTTGTGGGCTTGATTTTCTACCCAGCTCCTAAATAGAGCTCTCTACAAAACCAGCGATACTCAATCTGCTCACCTCAAATGTCTATTTTTCTAGCAAAGTGTTTAGGCATAAGATTAGCACAGTAAAATCCTTGATGACCTAGAAACTGTCAGTCTTTTGCCATTTGTACAGCAAAGTCTTTAAGCATAGGATTAGATAGTGCCATCCATGCCAAGATGAAAAATGAAAAGACCCTTTTTACCACTCCAGGCACAGTATTACAGCGGTGGAGTAGCAAAATACAACCCAAGCCACTTTGTAATGAATAAAAGCAACCCTGACATTTGTTTCACTCCTTATGTGCTCTTCAAAGAGGGATAGCTTTGTCCAGACACAAGCAAGCACCCAGTATATGTCAAAAGCTACACTCTGAATCTGTTCACCTCAAATTTCTGTTTTTCTAGGAAAGTACTTATGCATTCGATTAGCGCCATGCCATCCGTGCCAAGCTAGAAAGTGACAAATTATTTTGTCATTTTACAGTAAAGTCTTTGAGCATACGATTAGCTTGTGCCATTCATGCAGAGTTGAAAAATGACAAAAGCGTTTTTACCAATACTGGAGAGGTACTTTTGGAAGATTATTGTTTTGATTTATTGACTTGTACAGTTAGACAGATACAAAAATGGTAGGATCCATTCCCCAGCTAGGTACAACATTTTTGAAGCACTCAGTGGAGGACATTGCCCCTAAAGCAGAGAGCCTTTCTGGTCTCAATGGGTGGTGATCAGGTGGTGGATGGGGCTATCTCCTGTGCCATCGAAATAGGAGCACACACTGTATTTGACTGTATGATCAGGTATTCGTGCACTTCAAAACAAGCCTGAGGCATGAATTAAAACCCGTAATTATCAGTAATCTTGAAACTAACATCACCTAAAAGGAACATCACAGAAACCACACACTGTTTAGAATCTGCCACATTTATTTAGGCCAGGGACCACTAATATTCTGGAAAATTATTTAAAGTTATTGGAATACCCTCCATTTTAAAAAGATAACTGGTCACTCAGCAAATCCACTACTCAGACCAGAAGAGAAAGATTGTCATTAAGTAATTAACAATTTAATCTGAGTTGATACACCGAGTATTCGGAAAAAAGGGTGTATAACCAACAGAAGAATAATGTACATCCCACATTACAAATGATACAGAGTCCAAAATACAGGCATAAATATCACTCAGGGCACCTGTTATTAGATGCCTTATGTAACTGAAATGGGCAAGGGATTTAGGGAAAACCTATTCATTATTAAAAAAAAAAACATGTTGGGAATTACAAACATGCTAGTTGATTCAACGTCCTATAATGTGGTTGAAAAGGGATCATATTTTAATTTAATGAAACTAAAAATAATGTGTAGGGAACAGATGAGAAAGTGATATAAGCAGCAACAACGTAAAGAAGTTATGTACAATCCAAAGGAATACATAATTCTTTTGGATATAGGCAAAGAGGTTAATTTTGTGATGCTAGGGGTTTTAGAAAATTGACATACACTATATTTTTCCAATCTAGTGAAAAGCATGGAAGCTTTTCTGGCAATGGGCAATTTCATCACCATTAATCCAAAGAGGAACAAATTTTGTATTATATTAAATTGCGAATCATTTTCTAGGTAAAAATACAATCTAGAAAACGACTTGTCATCAGGGACATACAGGGAAAGTGCTGAGGAGAACTGTGATGTTGCCATGGGACTTGGTGTTCCAACATTAAAGTTGAAATCAAGGAGGATGGTCTGATCCCGTTACCCCTGAGTGCTTGAAAGCACCCTTACACTTCCTGTGGCGCGGGACACACATTGGGTGAAACTGGGCCAGCTACCCCCTTGGCGCAATTATCTTGTGCCTCAAAAAAAGGTAGGAAGCTTGTTATTTTCTCGTGCCAGTAAGGCAAGGTCTGTCCTCCCATACCATCATGGCTAAAAGAAAACATACCCAAGGCATAGATGGGAAACGCACATTGGACCTCAAGTCTGTTAACGCCATTATCAATTATTTAAGAGATGCCCTGGGACTGATTGAAAATGAAATGACTAATGTTGAGGAATGGTTAGCCATGACTAAACAAGCGAGAAACGCAGTACCCGGGAGTGCAATCATGGAAATATAGAATGGCATAACTCCACTCACTGACAGATCTATGCCCCTTACTCTAAGTGCAAACCCAGCAAAGTCAACCTATACCCCATGTGTTTCAAATCTGCCGCTGGAAATTTCGGAACCATCAGATACCCAGGCCCGATTACTCACCTTCCAAAAGGAGCAAGCAACCTGAGAAGGTACTTAATTTGGATACTATCTCCAAAAATCTTTCCAGCGCACCTAGAGCCAGTATGCTCAAAAATAGTGAAAACATGAAGGACTTAAAAAAGTAGAAAGATCCACATTTTCATAAAAACCTTGAAGTATTACTGAAGTAAAACTACATTGAAAGTTGGAATCTACTGAATGTAAGGTTTTGCAGGAACTTAACGAGATTAAAGAGAGGGTAACCACTCTCGAGAGAAACTGTGAAGCGGTTTCTAGTACATCTGAAGAAAATGTTGCGGTACCTAAAGAGTCTTTCTCTATGACAATTAATAAGCTTAAAATACCTGATCAATCGGTGGCTACAGACATTGCCAGTTAGGAAAGCACCTCATGACAGTAAAGCCCTGGTCCTAATGATGGGGTAAATGGGGAGGATATCACCAAAACACCTACTGCAGTACGGGCGGGGGATGGGATTTCTCAAAACAGCTACGATCAGGCTGAATTATGTCAACCCGAATCAGACACACTGCATTTGCCCCCCCAACGCTGTCCCCTATGTCTTCTTCTTAAAAGGCATCTCTAAACTTGAGCCAAGGATTAAAGAAAGCTGGAACAGCCTAAAGAATAAGGTGGTCCACTGGATGGCTAATGAAAGATATAGTGCATATTATTCACAGAAAAAGATCATGGTAAGGAGGACAAATTGGGTGAGACATGATCGGAAAAATCAATGGTGACTGTGTAACAGTAAACGTCCGAAACCCCACTGTGGTACATACCCTACTCTCCATCTTACATCATTGCCAGCATTTTCAATGGCGCCAGGAGGGAAGGATCATTGCTTTACACCTCATCCATTTTTGAAGGCCACCAGATTATATCCAAGTCTCTCAAATCTTGATGATCAAGATTGATGCCAAGTGAAGAACAAAGAGACAGGTGATGCCAGTTTGGGGGCTAGCGTAAGAAACTGGAAGGTGGCACATAAGCCCACAGCAAGGACCCTGTGTTTTAATGAGACATTAACTCTAAGATCCTGGAAAACTGCAGGTGTGAAAAATGAACTGCATAAGAATGATTGGTTAAACTATAGCCACACTGCAGAACTGTTGGGTTTCAAAGAAACGTGGCACAGGTTTAAAGTTTACAATAAATGGTTATGTTGCAATCATCACTCAAGGTACTCCGTCGGCCCAAAGGCGAGCAAAGGGTGGCCTAGCTATATTGGTCTCAAATTTAGCTCCTGTGACTATAAAAAAAAACTTTTACTAATTCTCCATTCTTTCAATTGGTGCTCTTACAGACTGATATGAGACTATTTATTGTACTGAAAATTTCTATAACAACATTTTCAACTGTAAACGATATGAGGTTGTGGGGGTACTTGATAAAGAACTAAGAAAACTCATAAAGGGTCTCGCTGGGAAACGTGTACTTGTCTGGGCAGGAGATTTTAATATTAGCTCCTGTATACACTCAGTAACATGTATATGTGGCTATACTGACTCATAGGCAATAACCAGGCACAGTTTTCCCATAACAGCTATGACAATAGCATAAATGAACTACTTTATAAGCATAACTTTATTGACACAGAGTGGGACAGCCCCCATGCCTACTTTTCATGGAAATAGGAGCAGCTTATACATCAAACATATTATGCTCTCAGCAAATAACGTTAAACCTTTTTATTTCACTACCTGTAGATGCTACCTGTTTTAGTGACGACTTTTCGCTCATGTTAACCTTGTATTTACCAACTCAGTCCCATGAATTAACCTCTTTGTGTATATCCAAAAGAATTATGTAGTCCTTTGGATTGTACATAACTTCTTTACGTTGTTGCTGCTTTCATCACTTTCTCATCTGTTCCATACACATTATTTTTAGCATCAATAAATTAAAATATGATCCATTCTCAACCACATTACAGGAAGGGGAATCAACTAACATTTTTTTTAATCCCCAACATGTTTTTTTTTAACAATGAATAGGTTTTTCCCTAAGTCCCATGAAGCACCTCAGACGGATGCCTACATCGATATTGCAAAGAAAAATGGGGTTAGCCTGAAACGGACAGGGGTTAATGAACCAGCTCTCTTGATAAGGTTGTGAAAAGCAACAAGAAGGACTTTATAGTGTGCACTAAATAAGAGCCACCACCACCAGATAAAGTTGTGTCAGTCATCTGTAGGATTACAGCCGCTATTTGAGATAACTTAAAAAAGCCCAATACAAGAACAAAGAAAGTAAGTCTGGGCTGGTTTGATCATCACTTTACACAAGCAATCTCCAAGTTAAAAAAGGCCCCTCAATGGTCACCAAGGGACAAAGAGGAAATTAAACTGCTCATGCTTAGCTATAAACAGGCCCTACGTCATCACAAGAATGAATTGAGAGAGCAAGCATGGGACAGCTTAGAACAAGCAGCACAAACAAAACATGGAGCGTTATATTGGAAAATAATAAACTCCCCCTTTCTGAAAGACCACGTGGACTCGAGTTGATGTGTTAATCCTTCTCATTAGATTAGATAGATCATTTTAAAAGCATTTTCAACCCTCCGATTGAAAACTGGCCACTCTTGGGAATGACAATAATAACATGCCAATTCCTCTACATGCTGTATGTGTAGGAGGTGGTGGTAAACGCAATTGGAAAATCCAGCGCTATGAAAGCTCCCGGCTCTAATGGGGTGCCTGTGGATGCATTTAAATCATCTATAGATTTGTGGGCACCAATTTAACGCAGGATTTTAATGCGGTGGGTCAAGGGATCATACCTGGAGTGATTCCATTTTCATCTCAGTAGTTAAAAAAAGGGTCCAGGGGATCTTAACTGTTACTGCCCGATATCCCTCCTGGACTCCTCTGCAAAAATAATGGGGAGAATTATTTTAGATAGATTAGAAACCCGGGTAGTAGAAGATCATGCGCTGACTCCCAGTATGGTTTCAGGAAGGATATAGGGACCATGGAGCAATGCATTAATCTCCATTTTATAAATAGCAAGTACACCCTACCTAACAGGGACAAATCTATCTTTGCTTTGCTGATTTAACCAGCGGTTTTGACCTGGTAAATCATACTACTCGATGGAAGACCTTGGCTGAAATGGGTGCCTCAATGGACATTGTTTCACACCTGTCTCAGATGTATGCCTCAATGACATCCCGTGTGAGATTTGGGCTAGAGAGCGAATGTTCCCCAAGCTTTAGGGTCACCAGACATATAAGGCAACAATGTGTTTTAGCCTCTATCATTTTTCCCCTTATGTAAATGGGGTTGACAAGAAGATACAAGAATTAGACGCTGATGCACCAAGAGTAGGATCCCCCACCCCAGTGCCCCTATGTGCTGACGATGCAGTTCTACTGTCAAGATTGGCAAATGGTCTTACAACAAGTGATCAATGCATTTGTAGCATATATGGATCAAAAGGGCAGGGGAAGCAAAGAAAAAAGCCTACCTTGTGAGAAATCACAAACTTGAAGTACAGAACTATTCCTAGTTAAGTGTATTATTCACACAGTATGGCTCTTGGGAAACCCATTTAGGTCTGGAAAAGTTAAAGTTTATTAGGTCAATAGAGGCCCTGTTTAGGTTTACTAATAAAATTGGCAACAAACCTATATGAAAAATGTTGCAGGTGTATAGGAGTAAATGCATTCCAACTGTAACATATGGGGCACCTCTCGGGGGTCTAACAGGGCATAATATACTGCAATTTCAGGAAAACTCCTTTGTGCGCATGCTCCTTGCTGTTCCCCATACTGTACCATTTTTCATAACCCATAGAGAACTGAATATAACTTATCTTGAAGATATAGTAGACAAGAGTGCTGTAACTGGCTGGCACAATATCTCGAGCAAAGCAGGAATGAAATTTACAAGAGATGTAATCACTGACTGCCTTGCACTTGAGCATTATGACAATATTCCTTTGTTGGCCCATTTGAACAGGCCAATCAAGGAGATTGACAGCAAATTCTCAGTTGAAAGCCCGGCTAGTATTCTACAATACAGTAGAAAAGAACTTACTGTAATTTCTGCCAACAAACAAGCCTTCAATAGGGAAAATAGGCAAAGGAAAAAGAAAAAAAACAACAGGTAACTAAATATCTGCAACGGCCTGTACAGCAAAGGTTGCAGGGCTATTTTGTAAAGGTAAAAGATACACAAAAAAAATTCAATCTCACAAGATTGCAGTTAGGCATCTTACATCACCTCGTGGCAATCCCAAAAAGAGAGGCGTGGTCTGAAAACCTCTGCAGATGTCTGTGTGATGGGAAATCTACTACCAACTTTATTCTGTTTTGTAAATTCCATAGTGCCATTAGACAACGCTTTTGACATCCTTTGTATTTATCAAAGCTATTTTTATCATGTCAGGAAGCCTACTATATTTTGTGTAAGATTGTGACAGATTTGACCTGCTATGACACTTCCTCCTTCACCAGTTATTACATTATCTAAAGGAAAACATTAACAATGTACGACAACTTAGTATACGAAAGAGATTAACTAGGTTGGAATTATTCTTTGTGCCTTTTAATGTGATTGTAACTGTTTTATATTTGTTTTAGGATTCCAACACATTATATGTTGGTTACCATCCGTAACAATACATTAGTGTTTACTTTCAGGATTAATAATGGTACGATTTTTTTAGAGAATCAAACGGAAATGGCACTGTAACGGAAATTGCTATTTGCACATTTTCTGATTATTGTGATGAACTATGCTGCCTTGTATGGTTACTAAGTAGATACTTCTGGAGTAATTTAACTTGAAATGTGTTTTTAAACTTATTTTATGGATTTAAAAAAATAATCAGAATAAAGATTATTCTGACTTATCTATTGGAAGATTAGTTGTTTTAAGGAGTTTGCTAAAAATAAAATCTCCTAAACCGCAAATAGGACAAAAAGTATCATTAATTAAATTAGCACATTCACACTAACGGTGTGGACAAAGTATTAATAATGCAATAATTGAATTGCTGGAATTTAGAAGGGAAAAGCAAATAAAGGAGGATTCATAAAATACACAGTTTTGGGATTTTTTATAGTGATGAAAAATATATATTAATTTGGTGCAGCAAAGCAAACCTTACTTTTCATTTACCTCAACTTTAAGTTGTTAATTACACAGTACGTATTTGAATGTGTAGTATCTTACCCTGAGTGGCTGCTTGGACAGTCAGTGCCAGAAGATGAGGCACAACAGTTTCATGAAAGCACCACAGGCTCTCTGCGTCATGCTGGCAATGCAATGCCACGAGATGAAGACTCTTGCAGACAGACACCAAATTTTCAGCATCCAACTTTGTATTTCCTAGGAAAAGACAGAGAACCTTTAATCTTTATCTTCTCTTTTTCTATAATACATACAACTTAAAAAACAACCGCAATGTAACACACAACGGGACACTTCTGCATAACCGTCTGGTTTGCAATGTGACAGCGACCATAACAATAAACCAATTTTTCACATTGTCTACATACAATAGACAAGTATATGATGACTTCAATGCACTAATAAATTAACTCTGGCTCAAGGTCCTACATTTCCAACCCACAATCTAAACAGATACATTATCACGAACTATCAAAGATCTGATATTGGGGGTATTAAGAAGATAGTGTTTGTATCTATTCAAGTGTTTCTGGTGCATCCTGTTATTTCAGGGAAACAAACAGAAAAATACTTTTAGTTTTTCTTTAAAAAAAAAACTGTTGAAACGCTATAGAGAGACTCTGTATTAGTATAAAGGAATAGGCCTAGAGAAGATGTCTGTTGAGAGTTAGGGATATGGTAGGTTATTGAAGGGACAGGCTGCTTTAGAAAATACACTGTTGTACACAGTTCGTTTTAGGGATCTTTCTTGTAAAGTGTTTTTGTTGTGGTTTTTCTGAAAACACAAATACTATAACTGCATAAATCAGTTTCTGGGTTGAAAAATGAAACTGGAGTTGCGCAATATATGTGTTTACCCATTATCTTAATGTGCTTCAAACAATATGGCAGAGTTCCACCCAAAATAGATAATGGCAGTTGTTGTCAGTTAAAATCTAACTCTTCTCAACCACTGTTGTCGAATCAGCTAAGGAGACTCTTTTGGATCCATATAATGGAGATCATCAAAGTACAATTTAAGAGAGAGGTGTGTCACATACAACGCAATATCGTCAGCATCACAATCAACAACCAATTTATGTAAAATAGTCTGATATCAATATGCTATTCGCCTTAAGCATATACAAATGGTTTGTTGCAGTGGTGAATTATGGTGCGGACAGCAGGCAGCTGGGCTAGGCAATTTAAGCTTTTCAGATATCAAATTGTCAAGTCTTCATCTTAAAGATTCCTGAAGATGCACATGATGAATATCCAGATGTGGCACTAAGTGTTCGCTACCTGCATTTTTCTCAAGTGCTCTTCAAAATTAGTCCATGTAATTCAGACAATTTTAATCACGGGACATAACGAATGCTTCAACATGTGTTTACAGATTACTCTTCTGTACCATAGCAAAAACTGTCCTAAAGTAACAGCACGTGGACCTTTTTAGTCTCAATACTGATTGATCCAACAGCACTAGCAATACAGTAGGTACGGGGCAGCATAATATTCATTTTATGTTTGGCCAATAATCTGCTATCCATGCTATTAACATATAAATGTCTGTCGAGGATTGTCACAGCTTATCTGGCTTCAACAGGGACCAAAACTCACAAGTCCAGTAAGGCAGCTTTCGATTCCAAATTGCCTCCTCATACATTAACACATTTTGGGCAGATGTGGAATCATGATTCAGGCATTTGCAGGCAGCAGATCACTCAATTTTTTACAGTCACCATTCATACATAGTAGGTACTTCTGACCAAAATAATATTTAATATGATCTAGTGTCATACTTCATTGAATGAAATATAACTCAATACAGGTGACAACAAATATTTTGTTTTATGTAGACGTCACAATCCAAAGATGTTCACGCCACTGTATATACCAACACGCATATCAAAAAATGTTCTCTTCGACTGCAACTGAGAAGGCAGCAAAAATCTAGGTCTCATCAATTCTCTGTATCTCCTGGCAGCTATTTTAGAACCCAGGAACATAACCTCTTTATCAGACTCTTTCCTAAAGTCATCAAGGCCCTGATTAGTTTCTTCTTGTCAATTATATTGCTCATAAGGGGTGAAAGAGTTGATCACTAACATATATCTGATTTCTTCAGGCGAAGAAATGCTGTGGGTGCTTGCTGACTGACATACCTGGAGGAATCAACAAAGTTCCCCGCTCTAAAGTAAATGATCAAAGACCTGAACAGGAAAGTATGGATTTTTACACTCTATAAATTATACACAGTATCTCTCGATGTTGCAGCAGATACGATTATTGAGAAATGGGAGGCCTTTCTTTGTGAATCAGTAGGCCAGGGGAAATGGAAATATTGTTGCGCTCCTACTAAACTGATCTCTAGTAGCTACAGACACAAACTTGCACATTTTAAGTTACTGAATAGGATGTACTGCTCTTCCAGCTCCTGCACAGAATTAACCCCAACAAACCTTCCCAAGATGAGGGATGTACAATGCCACCCTACATCGCCAAAGTACTGGAGAAAGCAATCAACACACAACTATGGAATTTCATAGAGGCCAACTCCTCCCTGGACAGCTCCCGGTCCGGCTTCCGCAGCAACCACAGCCTACAGACAGCCCTCATGGCAGCCACCAACGACATCCGATTACTCCTAGACTTCAGCAACACCGCAGTGCTCATACTCCTCGACCTCTCATCAGCATTTGACATGGTCTCCCACAGCACTCTACGCAACAGACTTCACGACATAGGATTCCACGGAAGAGCCCTGGAATTGATCCAACTCCTTCCTCTCTGGGAGGACGCAGAGGGTCAGACTCCAGACCTACACATCAAGACCCACAGAAGTCAACTGCGGAGTCCCCCAAGTATCCTCACTGAGTCCTACACTGTTCAACGTATACATGGCCCCTCTTGCAGCCATAATCAAAAGCCACGGTATGAACATCATGTCATATGGCGATGACACACAACTCATCATTTCCCTCACCGAAGACCTGGACACTGCCAAAAGGAACTTCCACTCAGGAATGGAAGCCGTCGCCACCTGGATGAGAGAAAGCTGCCTCAAGCTCAACTTCGACAAGACTGAGCTCATCATCTTTGGAAACTCCACCTCAGTTTGGGATGACTCCTGGTGGCCCACATCCCTCAGCACCACCCCTGCACTGACTGAGCACGCCCACAACCTAGGCAGCTTTCTCGACTCCTCTCTATCTATGACCCGCCAGGTAAACTCAGTCACCTCCTCCTGCTGGCACACACACTGCAAACTTTTGAAGCTCTTCAGTTGGATCCCAGAAGGCTGTCGCAGGACAGTCACCCATGCCTTACTCACAAGCAAGCTCCACTACGGCAATGCCAGCACCTCCAATAGAAACATTAAAAAAACTACAACTCATCCATAACGTCGCCGCCAGACTCATCCTGGACCTCCTACGCCGAGAACACATCTCCCAACACCCGAGGACCCTCCACTGGCTCCTGTTCGAGAAATGAATCACCTTCAAGCTACTCATCCACACGTACAAGGCACTACACAAAGCAGGACCAGCCTACCTGAACCACTGCGTCTCCGCCCACCCCCCCGCCAGAACCCTCCGCTCTGCTCAGATGGCCCTGTGGCCCTTGCCACCACCCCTCGCATCCGCAAAACCACTGCTGGAGGATGATACTTCACCTACATCGCAGCAAAGAGCTGGAACAACCACCTCAGACAATACCCGACGCTCACCATCTTCAGGAAGAACCTCAAGATGTGGCTCTTCAGATGAGGCCCTCCCCTTCCCCCCAGCATCTTGAGACCATCACGGGTGAGTAGCCGCACTTTTACAAAAACTGATTGATTGATTGACTTTTTTTAAGTGCTCTTTATTGGTTTTAGGCACTTCAAAGAATCTCTTAAGGAAACAATTACACATCCATTCTTGTTAAATCCTATGACAACACCTGGCTCAGTGCCACCTTTGCCATATTAATATGACAACTGAACAAGCTTAATGTAACCACCCTTGCACCAAAGTGATCAAAGGTCTTGACTTGGTCTATGCGCGACAATAACGGAATATATTGCCCAAAGAACGGCTCTTTCCTGAGGAGCGTCTTAATGGTTTTAGAAACACTGACCTCCAGCTGAGTCTCCTAACAAAAACCCAACTGCCACATCTGGAGCTATGAAAGTGCACTAGGAGAGCGTGGAAACAGAAAAACATCATCTGCAAAGGGCAATACAGGGATGCCCAAGCTCCCTAATTCAGAGACCAATCATGTTCGCACCTGGAGTGGTCTACTGCAATAACCAAAACTGTTGCTGTATTTTCCTAGCATAATAGGTACACTCAATGTATTTCACACTTACCATTTTGTTCCACTTGCATGTAGCGCAGTAGGATAGGGACGGTCTCTTTCACAATACTGGGGTGTGTGGATACAGCTGATAGTGCTTCAAAACGGCGCTGTCTCAAGGAATGCTCGGTTGGTGCAGACTCTTCATTCTGGCAGGTTTCCATTGTTTCTGTAGGTATAAGTAAACACTATTTTGAATCATTTTATAGGCAGCAAACAGTAGGGAACTGCAAAGAAGCACAGCAAATAGAGAAAAGGGCACTTAGAGTAAGCACACTTAAAGAAACTAAAAACCAACAGAAATGTAACAAAGTGTGCTCTTAATGCAACACCGAAAGTAACATCCTAGAAGTTGTTCAAGTCTTGTGAGAAACAGTAACTATTTAGAGTTAAAAATATAACACACCTATGTGCAGTCAGAAAAATATCAGTAATATGACTTTGCAGGAAACTTGGATAAATTGGTGTTGTCAGGTCTGTATTTCCTTAGAGATGTATTAACACTAAATTAGTTATACGCATGTGATGTCTACTGCTTAAGCATTAACTACTGAAAACTATAGGGTGTACGAGGAAATGATAACATTTAGCTGGGGTAACCAATGTAACAGCAATGCAAAGAAAGTGTCCCCTGGGCAATAAATTGGTAACAAACATGCACACTAATGAACAAGTTACTTAACTTGTGTAGTGCCTTATCTGGTAAAGACTATATCTAGCTGCAGATTCCTTACCTCTGATTTCTCCCCAGTGGTCAAACTGGATACAGAAGTATTTTTTTCATGAGCAGTGCTCCTGCACACCAGTAGGTGTCATCGTTCGGCTCTGCATCGACCGCACTAGAAATGACATTGCAGGTCCAATATAGGCGCCACCCAGACATCCGCTTCTTTTCACGACAGAAACGCAGAGCCATGAAGAACACAGACTACTGGTGTATCAAAACTAAGAAATCAGTTCGCCGAGCCGGGAGGTAGGGTTGGTTGTTAAGAAATCTGCATTTAGATATGGTCTGTACCAGGCGCTACCAAAGGTAAGTAACTTGTCCATCTGACAGACTTCTAGCTGCAGATTCCTTACCTTTGAATAGATACCCAACCAGCACCATCCCCGAGGATGGCTCTGCGAACCAAGGTCAAACATGAAAGGATCACACAGGCAAACGGCCCATCCCTACAGACCCAACCGTCCAAGCAGTAGTGTTTGGTGAACGTGTGCAAAGATGCCCACGTTGCCAACTGACAGATGTCAAGGATTGGAACTCCTTGCAGCTTTAGAATGAGCATGCAAATTCTCACGAGGTTGCTTCTTACCCAGTGTGTAGCACATTTTAATGCAGAGAACAACGCATTCGGAGATAGTTCTCTTTTACACTGCCCGACCTTTCTTCACACCCACATAACCAACAAAGAGTTGATCATCCACCTGGAACCCATTTGTACGATCAAGGAAGAACGCTAATGCTCTTTTTGGGTGCAGGCGATGTAGTTTCTCCTCTTCCTTAGAAGAATGTGTAAAAAGTAGGCAAGGTGATGGATTGGCCTACATGAAAGGGGGTAACCACTTTTGGCAAAAAGTAGGCCCTAGAGTGAAGCACCGCTTTGTCAGGATAGATGGAAAAGAAGGGCGGCTTAGATGACAGTGCCTGCAGCTCACTCACTCAGCGGGCAGATGTAACTGCCACAAGGAAGGCTGTTTTCAACACGAGAAGCCTGATAGGACAATTGTGAAGAGGCTCGAAAGGACTGTACATCAAAAAAGTCCAAACCAAATTCAGATCCCATTGAGGCATAATGAATGGAGAAAACATATGAGCAAGGTCTTCAAGGAACCTATTTTCAATAGGAATCTTAAACAAGGAAGGTTTTTCAGTCAACCGCAAAAACGCAGAAGTGGCAGACAGGTAACCTTTGAGAGTGCCCAAAGCAGAGCCCTGCTGGGCCAGAGAAAGGATAAACAATAGGACCTTAGAGAGAGGGCCAGAAAGGGGGTCAACAGACTTGTCTGTGCACCATGCTGTACATTTTTACAGGCGTATACTGGCTGCCAAGATTACGTTACAGACTTGGGGTAGAAGGTCAAAAGCTGTCAACTGCCAATGCTCAATCTCCACGCAAGAACGCAGAGACTGGAAAGATTCAGGTGGAGAACCCTCACCAGCTGCTGCGACAGAAGATCCTTCTGAAGGGGCAGTCTGATCAGAGGATCGATGGCCATGCTCAGTAGGTCGGAATACCAGATTATTTTTGCCCAGTCCAGAGCCACAAGGGTTACTTGGGCCCGGTCGTTCTTGATCTTCTTGAGAACTCTGGGCAGAAGTGGTATGGGTAGAAAGGTGAAGAGGAGGCCTGAGTTCCACTTGAGACGAAAAGCATTGGCAAGCCATTGCCGCCTTGGATAATCCAATGCGCAATACAGCTGACATTGCGGGTCCTCTGCGGAGGCAAACAGATCTAACCGATTTTCACCGAAATACAGGATAGAGGCTGAAACATCAGTATCTTAGCTTGAATTTCCTGGACTTGTCCCTCTGGAGGATAAGCCCAACACTGCACGGTGTCCAGAACAGCTATGATGAAAGGGAAAATCTGGGAGTGAGTCAATGTGACTTTGGCACGTTTATAGTGAACACCAGCAAATGCAAGAGGTCTACCCTAGTCTGGAGGTGGGAGACAACAGCGTGGGGCGAGCCTGCCTTCAACAGCCTGTCGTTGAGGTAAGGGAAGACTGACACCCCCGACTTGCGCAGATGAGCTGAGACCACCGCCATCACCTTGCTGAACACTCGAGTGGTGCAGGTAAGGCTAAAGGGGAGCACAGAGAATTCAATGTGCTCATGGCCTACCATGAACCACAAGTAACGTCTGTGGACAGGCAGGATGGGAATATGGAAATAAGCGTCTTTTAAGTTCAACCCTACAGTCCAGTCTCTTCGGTCCAAGGCTGATAAAACCTGAGCCAGAGTGAACAATCTGAACTTCTCCTTCCTGAGGAAGAGATCGAGGGACCAAAGGACTAGAAAAGGGAGGCCCTTGTTCTTTTTGGGTACCGGAAAGTAACGGGAATAGCAACTATGACCAACTTCTGCCACAGGAACACTCTCTATGGGTACCTTGGACTACAGAGCCACAACTTCCTCCCAGAGAAGTGCCAAGTGATCCTCCATCACCCATTCGCAGGATGGTGGCATGGATGGAGAGGTAGCCTCGGAGGGGAAGAACTAGCCCTTTGGACTATCTGCAAAACCCACCTATCTGCCTGTCCACTGACGTGATGCCAGAGGAGCACATGATGGCATCCTACTTCCGACTGGACTCTGGTGGAGAAGAGGTAGACATTGAAGGTTTAAAGACAGCGGGGGGGGGGGTTTACTGGCCAGATCGCTGGCTCCCTGATCCACAAGGACGGTGAATCCCACGTCCCCAGCCAGGCAGGGGCTGGGCAGCATCCAAGTCACAGTGACTGGAGGAGAACGGACGTGGCTCACCGCCCCTTACATAGGCACAAAAGGAAGACTGAGAGGGATGAGGGGCTGCCGTGAGGGCCCAGGACCTGGATGTAGCATGAGAAATGTTGAAGCACTTAAGCGCCAAGTCTGCCTTCTCCCCAAAGAGAATGGTGCCGTCAAAGGACACATCTAACAGATTGGCTTGGACATCCCCCCCAAAAGCCAGATGTCCTCAACCAGGCTTGGCGACTAAGGGCCACCATTGATGCAACCGCTCTGCCCAGTGAGTTGGTCGTGCTCAGTCCACATCTGATTGTGACCTTTGCTGTGTCTCTCTCATCAGCAACAGCTTGAGACAGTATACCCCAGGACTCCTTCGAGCCCTGTGGCAGCACTTGTGCAACCGTATCCCACTGCATGTGGGAGTAACAGCCCAAAAGGCATGCGGTGTTCATGGGCCGCAATGCCAGGCTGGAGGAAGAAAACATCTTCCCATGTTGGTCTAGTCACACTAAGACACCAGCCCACTGTTTGGCAAGGTGCCCAGATCACTGGAATCAGCTAGGTCCTTATACCAGTTATCTTCAGTCAAATGTTCTCCAAGGGGATCAGGGTACCCACAGATTTATTCAGATCCACCCCAGTCATACTTGCCACAGGATCTATCAAGGAAAGCAGGCATTGTTTCCAACCCAGATGGTCTGGTTGAAGGGGAAGTAGAGGATTTCATTTTGTTAAGAGATAACAGACATAGGTAATGTATACAATTAGAAAAATAACATCACTGATGGAAGAGGGAAGGCAGAAAGAAAATCCTCCAAATCAAATAAATCACTGATGGAAGAGAGAATGTAGAAATCCCTTCTTGGCTGGGGGTGTGGGTCCCCGGAGGTCAGTGAGAAAAGAAATGCTGTAATGGAGATAAGGTAAGACTAGATATCCTCACTTAAGGTGAAGGGTTCAATGAATACATGGCTACAGTGTGCGTAATTCAAGTCTTCAAATCAGCAGATTCATTTTGTCAAGAGTTTTACACCTTTTTGTGAAAAGGACGGAGATTGAAGGGAAGCAAGAGCCTTTATTGCATTAGAGATGAACAAACTGAGCTAACATTCACTGCAGCAAGCCCTCAGAAGGAAATAGAGAAAAAACATTTATATCAAACAGGATTTTCTATTTTTATGATTTCTCACACAAAAAACTTGTTAATACTGTAGGTTAAAAAAATATTGTTTTAATCTTTGCACACAATGTGTAGAAGAGATGGGAAGCAGAGTATATCGATATAGATAACATAGTGGCAGCACAGATGGCAGTATCAGGAGGATATTGCCTTTGTCTTAATTCCTCATGCCCAATAATGCAGCTCAGTACCACAAAATATGAACACAAGTGTACTTCATTACCATGTGTTTGGTTGGTTATTGATTACAAAGCTTTCACTCTACATGAAACCATGTTGGTCACATATACAATGCAAAATCTGAAATCGTACTCCGTGGTGAAAATTCTAGTTTGCATTGTTTAAAGTTTGACTTTTTGCACCTGAACATACATTTGTGCATGACGAGTACAAGGGTTTTATTCTGCCCAGCATACCCCCTATTTTACCACTAGCTGGTAGCAATTAAAAGGGCAAGATCTCAGCTATTAAGATATATTATCACTCACACTGCAAAAACACAAGAGAAAGTTCCACTGCATTTGGGAGCCAGCCCAAAACGTGGCTTTGAAATGTAACAGCAAGAAAATTAGCCAAGGAATAGATTTTTTTCCTTGATGTTCATATTACAGATTAATTTCCCTCCTTCCCCCCCCTTTAGCATCAATCAATGCCAGCTCAGACCATCTAACAAGAAGTCGTGAAACAAAAGAGAAAATATTTAATCAGCAAGAGCGCCAACTTCAAGATCTCCATTAAATACATTAGCCTAAATTGTTACTTCACCCAGGTAGAAACTTTATACAAATCCTAAAACTGAAAATAAGGAACGTACCTTTTAAAAGTGAAAATGGGAGGAAGTAGAAAGTTTGGCATGGGTAAAAACAAAAAACAGGGAGTCTGTGGTCAGTGATTAATTTGTGCTGGTGGTTCCAGGTGGTGGGGACTGGGATATATTTTTTTTATCTCAAACTATGACCCAAAGCAAGAGATAGAAAGGAAGAAAAGGGAGAAATGAGAGATAGGAAAACAGCTTCAAAGGGAGAAAGCAGGGACGAAAAAGAACCTGCAGGAGTTAAACAACGTGACAGGAAGTGTATGGTCAGCGGAGAAAGATGCAAGTGGTGCAATCCAGACTAGGTAGCCTTGGTGTTGCTTAGTTTTTTATGGGTCTGTTAATTCGCTCTTCTTTCTCTCACTTTTTCTATAAGCATTTGAGTTGTTAGACTTTTGACTGCTTTAAAACAGGTCTGGTTAAGTCTTAGATCAAGTAACATCCTGACTGAAGAAGAGTGTGGATTCATTCGTTTGTCTTACCGTTACTTTCTACTAGTCTTTTGCAAGTGTAGTTGGGTTTGCAAATTTTGTTGAACGTTGGCAGTTCAAGAACCATTACATCACCTTATTCCAACTCATTAATTTTCTCTCTTCTAAGTGCATAGCATATGATTCATACTGAGGAAAGCATCGCCCTATCTGCTAGCAAGCTCGACCGCCAACAATATGAAAAACTGAAACGGAAGTCTGTTTTGGCCATAATATGTGAATGTGCTGCAAATATTAAATCCCAGGGCCCATACTGTAAGAGGAAATTAATCAGGCATTACGTAAGCCAAGAGTTCTCGCTTTTAAAAACCAAGCATTTTCAATGCAAGGGGTCTCGCATTTGTTCGAGTAAGAGCTATTAGCGTTGTAAAGCAAAAAAAAACAAAAAAAACAGCGCGATTGTGCTATGTAAAATGCAGCGTGATCGCGCTGCGTGGAAAATGAACAGATAAAGTAGTCCAGACTCCAGGCTGAAAACATTGAGCCTTGTATGTTTTTGGTACTTTACCGGTGCTGTGTAGGTGGGCTAAACACCGGAAAAGGCATGACGTATGCATGCCTTTTTACAAATGAAAGCAAGTGGATTTTAAAAGGTAAGCCCACGAACCAACGTAAGTGACTGACGTGGCATGGGCGTGGTTTGAAGCCCAAAGAGAGATTACAGAATGGACGGAGCACTTTGTGCTCGCCCATAACAAGTTACTGCCTTTGTTTATACTTGTTTGCGATGGTTTAAAAAACGTGTCTTCTGCTCGCAGTAAATGCATGAGGCAAAAAAAATAAGTGCCGGCCCTCAAAAATAAGTGCCGGTGCCCAGCACCGGAACACACCTGCTCAAATTAAGCACTGGGAGACTTACATATTGAAACAAGCCTGCCATCACTACAGGATAAGGGAAACCCTTTCAGAGCAAGTATTTAAAGATGGACTAAGGTATATGCTATGCAAACAATTAGTCATTTGCAATGTGATGTACTTTCATATGCATGTGTAACCGTTCATTGCTGCTGAAAGAGAACACAAGCAAAAATTTTATTCAGGACGCAAGTGTGCATCTGTTTGGTCCCTGTGTGGTCTCAGGACAAGGCACCTATGAGTGCCGAAATATGCTTAAGGATACCAGAGTGGGCGACTTAAACTAGTGGAACATGGATCAGTGGATGTAATGGTATCCTTGTTTTTCTCTGTCCTCTCCCACAGAAACATCTTTCAAAAGACTGGAAGGCAATGTGTGGGAAGGAATAAAATGGAGCTTTTAAAGAATTACATAGCGGATAGTCTTATACTAACTTACACCTTAATAAGCATTGGCAAGGCCAAGAGGTCTCACTTATATAAGAGCGGTTCTAGGCTATTAACTTTGCCAAAGCTCGTCTGTAAAGTATCATTTAAAAATTAAAAGAAAAAGCATTAAAAAATACTGGAGTAAAAGCAAACACCTTATTTAATGCATCTCAGAACTAGACACTGAGCTCAATATTTCCACTCTTTATTAATGGCTTGGTTTATATTTTTCAAATACTTTTCACTCAGGACTCTCTGAACAGAATTCAGAAAGTGTAAGGAAGTTCAAAGGAAAATGCCTGCCAATGCCTAATTTATTTTTCACAGGACTCGTAACTGATACATGCTCCAATCATTTTGCCCTCTGCAGCAGCTCAGGTAGCAGATGTATGGACATCTG
Organism: Pleurodeles waltl; assembly: GCF_031143425.1. Lineage (NCBI taxonomy): Eukaryota > Metazoa > Chordata > Amphibia > Caudata > Salamandridae > Pleurodeles > Pleurodeles waltl. The sequence goes on from NC_090445.1 coordinate 863,410,796, forward strand.
GAAAAAGAGACATCTCCTAGTCAGTCATGCGAACTACATCTTCTGCCTCAAATGCCAGCTGAGCGAGTGCAGCAACATGCCTCTACAACAGAGCCATAAAATGTTGTGTCCAAGGGCCTGTTTTCTCATGCAATATGTGGAATATAAAGATAAAACAAAAACAACTCTTAAAATCTGCTCTTTAGTTATCCCTTAGAAAAAGTATATTTGTTGTTATGCTTTTACAGACAAGCTGCATAAGGAAGCGACACAGATCACAGATGACAGGCATTTGGGGGCGGCATCACACGAGGAAGATCGCAAGAAAACACATGCACTCTCATGGAGTGATGAATGAGAAAGAAAAAAGTAGTTCCCTAAATGTAAGCAGTGGAAGGATACAAATCAGACAATTGAAAAGATGATAAAGAAACTATGCTCTAGACGAGGGAAAATACAAGAAGAATAACGCAAGCAATTCAGAGTGGCAATATAAACCCAAGCAATGGGCAAGCTCTAAGCCCACTATTACGTTTTTAGCATTCTCCACAAAAGGGTTTCACCTACAGACAGCCAAAAGATGTCAGGTATGTGGAACCTAAAAAGTACAAATTGTGCTGTGTGTCACATTTTGTCTGTATCTGTGAACAGGATTTTAACTCAAACTAGCAGTTTTAAAGCAACAAACCTGTGCCTTGGTCGTCTGAAAGCACTGGCACCATTTTGTTGGCAAAGGCAGATGGATATAATCTAGCCAGTGACCCAGATGCCTCTATTGCTGCTGAACTGCGAGAAGAAAGAAAGTATAATTATTAAGATATAGAAGCCTACCTGCACTAGGGATATAAAACCTATAGAAATGTTTGCATACATGTTTTACAAAAATATGGTGAAATACATATTACTAAAATATTGGAATGCACACATTCACTAAATGATCTCAGATTAACATTATGTAAAAAAAATAAAAACTGCTGCTGCCTAGGGAGCAACACGACAATACATATACATGAGCATCCACGTCACAGTAAACATTATAGCATTGACACACCAGGCCATGACATAGCTGATTAATGGCAGTGATTTTAAATTTGTTTTCATTTGAGATTACAGTATATGGAAAATGTTACTTCTCTAGTAAGCATCTGTTTGTGGCATGTAGTGGTGTAGATTCACATGTTCTGCATACTTCTGCTATCTAGTGTTGGGTCCGGAAGGTTGCAAGTTGTTTTTGTTCGAAAAGTCTTTTGAGTCACAAAGTAGAGAAACTCCTCCACTTGCTTGCAATGTGCATGGTCCTCGACTCCATGTTAAGATTGTTTTCACGCAGGCGGTGATGAATGGAGTGCAATAAAAAGATAATCAAGTGACGTGACCATGCGTGAGAATATATATTTAGAGACTTTAACGGCCACAGGTGTCCGGGGAGGCGGGTGGGCGCATGTAAATCTACATCATTACATGTCACAAACAGATGCTTAGTGGATAAGTAACATTTTCCGTTTGATGGCATGTGTGGCTGTACATAAATATGTCCTGCATAGTGCCTCCTAAAAAGTGGTGGCTAACCTGTGGGTTTTACAGTGTTCTGAAAAAAAGTGCATAGCACTGCCTGTCCCACATTGGCTTGTTGGCATGCTAAAACATCCACACAATATTGTTTGGTGAAAGTGTATGGTGTTGACCTCATAGCTGCCTTACAAATTTCAGCTACAGGTATGATACCTAGAAATGCCAAGGATGCACCTTTCTGACGTGTTGAATGTACTCTTGCGTTAAGCAGTGGCCTTTTGGCTTTTCAATAGCAAGTTTGAATGCACTTAACAATCCATCTTCCTATGCTGTATTTAGTAACATGGTTACCTTTATGTGGCGGAGAAAAGGCAACAAAAAGTTGTTTTGTCAGTCTAAACATAAGCGCTCTTTTCACATCTAACGCATGGAGGGCTCTTTCAGCAACTGAATTAAATTGGGGGGAAAACGGCAACTCAATAGTTTGATTAAGATGGAATTGAGATACTATTTTTAGTAGATATTTTTTGTTGGTGTGAAGAACCACTTTATGTTTGTATACCTGAAAAAAGGACTCTTGTAATGTTAATGCCTGAAGCTCACTTACACGTCCCAGGGAAGTGACTGCAACTAAAAAGGCACTTTCCACGAGAGAAACTTCAGAGGGTGTGAATGTAGTGTTTCAAAGTGTGGTCCCAAAAGTCTAGGGAGTACTATATTAAGGTTTCAAGAAGGCACTGGAGGTAATCTTTGCAGTATTACAGTTTTTAGTCCTTCCATAAAAGCCTTTATGACAGGAATTTTAAAAAGAGAAGACTGTTGTATGTTTTGAAGATAAGCAGTTATGGCTGCTAAATGTAACCTTACAGAGGTATATGGCAGGTTTGCTTTTTGCAAATGTAGAAGGTATAAAATGATATTTTATATAGACACTTGGAAAGTGGGCCAGGATTTAGAAATGCAATAGTAAACAAAGAGTTATCCACTTTGCTGCATAACATGCTCTTGTGGTTGGTTTGCATGCTTCTTTAAATATGTTCATTCTTGAGGTAGATTAAAATAGCCAAATTCTATGACGTCAGGAGCTAAATTGCAAGGTTCAACACCCTGGGCTTAGGGTGCCTGATTTGTCCTTGGTTCTGAGTGAGAAGGCCCGGGTCGAGGGGAAGCTTCTCGTGTGGCGCTACTGATAATTCAAGTAATGTGGTGAACCATGGTGGTGGTCTTGCTCATGTGGGTGTCTCTAGGGTTAGTGTGAGAGAGGTTTGCCGGAGCCTCCGAACCATATATGGAAGGAGATGGAGAGGTGGAGAATCGTAGGCAAATATCCCTGACTAGTTCATCCACACAGCATTGCCTTTGGACTGAGGGTGTAGATACCTGGTGGCGAAGTTTGGGTATTTTGTGTTTTCTTTTGTTGCGAACAGACCTATGTCTGGAAGACCCAATTTATGGAAGTAGAATTAGAGGACTCTGTGGTGTGGACTTGTTGCCGCATCCTGCTGAGGAGGTCGGCAAAACTGTTGTGACCCTGATAGGTGTTACGCTAACTAGTACATGTTGTGACAAATGGCCCAGTGCCAAAATGTAGGAGGCTGGCCTGGTTTGTAGTGGCTACCTAAGGTATTTACACCTTATACCAGGTCCGGTTATCCCTTATTTGTGAGATGTAGGCAGTATCTAGAAGTCAGGCTCTCTAGGGGAAGCTGTAGCTGAGCAGCCAAGGCCTATCTAGGAGACATGCAAAGCTCATGCAATATCACTGTAGTCACACAGTACTCACACACATGAAAGAAAATACTCAGTGTTGCAAAAATAAAGGTACTTTATTTTAGTGAACAAATGCCAAAAATACCATAAGGGACTATACTCCCTTAGGAGGTAAGTAATACACAAATTATAGACACTAGTATGCAAAATCAGGTGTAAAAACAGTGCAAAAAGTGAAAATCACAATAGTTAGAAATGGGCCTGGGGGGGGAACACAAACCATATACTAAGAAAGTGGAATGCGAATGTTGGTTTCCCACCTAGGCAAGTGTAGTGTGTAGAGGGGTGCTGGGAGTTTTGGAAAACACCAAAGGTAAGTAACAGAACCCACCACAGCGCCCAGGAAAGCAGGAGTAAATCACAGTAACTTTCCTAGAACACACAAGAACACAGAAAAGCGAAGATATTGCAAGCATCAGAAGAGACTGCAAGACACCAACAGTGGATTCCTGAAACTGAAGACATGTGGAAGAAGGGGACCATGTCCAAGTAGCACAGAAGAGTCCAGGGAAAACAGGAGCCCCTGCTAACCCGGATGAAGGTGCAAAACAAAAACCACTGGTGAAGAACAACAGTCAGTACTGCACCCAAGAAGACAGATGCGGGTTCCTGGTTAGTGCAGATGATGTCCTACGCTGGATGGAAGATTGCAGTGTGGTTTGCGTCGCTGGATTCCACCAACAAGCCTTGGCACACGCAAAGCTTGCGGTTAGCGGAAAATGGCACTGCCCGGGACCAGGAGGGACCTGGTGGACTCTACCCAGGAGGGGAAGTCAGAGGAGGCTCTCAGCAACTCAGAGAGCCCTCAGAAGACCAGGCAGCACGCACAGGAGTCCCACAGCACTGGGACAAAGAAGGTGCAAAAGGAGGCCCACGCAGCACTACAACAAAGGATCCCACGCCGCCGAAGAACCACTCAGGAAGTTGTGCATCGCAGGCTAGAGTGCTGGGGGCTGGAGCTGCACGGTGCATGAAGAACTTCGTGGAAGGATACCAACAAGCCTTGGAAACTGCAAAACATGCAGTGCACGGGGGTACTGTATTGAGTGGGGAGGTAAGCTCTTACCTCCACCAAAGTTGGACAGTAGGACGTCAGAACCACTTCAGTCCACCACCTGTGATGCTGGACCCACGCAACTTGTCAGGAGAGAGGACCCACGCCGCCAGTCATCGATGCAGAGAGGTGCCTGCTGAAGCAGGGGAGTGACTCCTTCACTCCAAGGGAGATTCCTTAGCTCTTCTGGTGCAGGCTGAATACAGGCTGTCCTCTGAGGATGCACGACCGGGAAACAGTTGCAGTTGCTGGCAGGAGCTGGAGATACAATGTTGCAGGAGTCGTCTTTGCTTCTTTGTTGCAGTTTGTGGAGTTCCTAGAGGGTCCAGATGCTTCTTCGGTGAGAAGGTGAAGCAAAGGATGCAGAGGATTCCTGTTGAGAGTCTGTGAATCCGAATTTGAAGAACCACCCAAGAAAGAGACCCTAAATAGCCCTGAAAGGGGAATTGGTCAACTAAACAGGTAAGCATCTATCAGGGGAGGACTCTGACATCACCTGCTGGTACTGGCCACTCAGACGTATCCCAGAGTTCCCTGCCAACTTGGAATCCAAGATGGCAAAACCCAGGGACCCTCTGGAGGAGCTCTGAGCACCACCCTTGGGGTGGTGATGGACAGGGGAGTGGTCACTCCCCTTTCCTTTGTCCAGTTTTATGCCAGAGCAGGGACTGGGGGTGCCTGAGCCTGTGTAGACTGGATTGTGCAAGGATGGCACCAAATGTGCCCTTTAAAGCATTTCCAGTAGCTTGGGGCAGCTACCCCTCCCAAGCCTGTAGCACCTATTTCCAAAGGGAGAGGGTGTAACACCCCTCTCCCCAAGGAAATCCTTTGTTCTGCTCAAGCAACAGGAGGGCAGAAACCTGTCAGAGGTGGTAGCAGCTGGGGCTGCCTGGAAAACCTCAGAAGGCTGGAATGGTAATATGGGGGTCCTTTAAGGAGCTCCCAGTGTGCACAGAATCATACAACCAATCCTTGCAAAAGCCTCGGGGTAGGATTCCAACATGTTTGATACCAAACATGCCTATGTTCGGAGTTACCATTATATAGCTGGACATAGGTACTAACCTATGTCCAGTACACGTGTAAAATGGCAGCCCCACACTCAATAAGTCTGTGAAAATGGCCCTGGAGGTCGTGGGGGCATCTGTGCTAGTGCAGGTTTGCCCTCACACACAGGTACTCTGCACCCTGCCCTCAGGGCTGGAGGGCCTGCTACAGGGTGACTTATAGGTGACCTGGTGCAGTGCAAATGGGAGTGAAAGGGTGCATGCACCTTTTCATACAGGCTGCAATGTCAGTCCTGTAGAAGCCTTTGCATGGGCTCCCGATGGTTGGCAAAAGATATGCTGCAGCCCATAGGGATCCCCTGGAACCTCAATGCTCTGGGTACCTAGGTACCATATACTAGGGACTTATAAGGGGACACCAGTATGCCAATTCTGGGTGAAATGCTGAGTTAACAGAATGCAATACCCATAATTTAAGGGAGGGAGCATAACTACTGGGGTCCTGATAAGCAGGACCCCAACAGACACAGTCAAACACACTGACAAATAGGCCAAAAGTGGGGGTAATCAGGCTAGAAAGGGGCTACTTTGCTACACAAAATGTCTGTGGAAGGCAAGAAAACTGTAGTCAGTGTTCCCCCCACCTCTTCTTCAGATAAAACATGGTTGGCATGTTGTGTGTGTGAATAAGGACTACTTTGTTGGTTAGATGTTTGACAAAAGCTTTGAATGCTGCTCAAAGCACTGCTAGAAGCTCCAGATAATTGATCTGCAAATGTCTGTGCGCATGATCCCTAAGATCCTGTATTGTAAAGTCTTGGAGATGAGCACCCCACCCCGTGTGAGAAGTATCTGTTGTTAGAATGACTTGTGGAACGGGGTCTGGAAATGGCCGCTCTTTCAAAAGGTTGTCTTTATACCACCATTGCAGAGAGCATAAGGTACAGCTGTCATCAACACTAGATCCTCTAAATGACCCTGTGCCTGAGACCATTGGCGTGATTGACATTCCTGCAAAGTGCGCATGTGAAGACATGAATGTGGCAGGATTGCAATACAAGAAGCCATAATTCCCAGAAGTTTCATGATTGATTTCACTTTGGCTTGTTGAATGGGGCAAAAATGAAGAAGCTGTGTTTGAAAGTTCTGTATTTTTGCTGCATTTGGATAAGCTATCACCAGCTGTTTTGATTATGGCCCCATGGTAAGGTTGACCCTGAAGTGGGGTGAGATGGTACTTTCGGAAATCGATTGTAAACCCTAATTGGTGAAGCAAGTCTACTACAGCTTGTGGCTGAGACATTGAGAGAGCTGACTTTTATGAGCAAGATGTAAAGGTACAGATATACATGAATCTATTGCCTGTGCAGGTGCGCGGCTACTACCGCTACGCAATTTGTAAATACTCTTGGAGCTGTGGTGACCCCGATTGGGAGCACCTTCAACTGATAATGCTGCCCTTCTTTGTGGTGTGCAAGTAGGCGTCTTTTAGATCTAGTGCTGATAGAAAGTTGCCTGTTGTGTTAATGGTAGTACATCTTGTAGTGTGACCATATGAAAGTGTTCTGATTGGATGCATTGGTTCAAGGATCTTAAATTTAGGATGGGTCACAGTGCACCATCTTTCTTGGTTAAGAGAAAGAATACACTCCGGTTCTTTGAGGTTGACCAGGAACAAGTTCTATTGCCCCTTTTCCTAGTAAAGAGTGCACCTCCTATTTGAGGAGAATGATGTGATCCTGTGAAAGTGAATGACGACGAGTTGGTATGTTTGGAGGTGTGGAACTGAGCTCTAGGCAATAACCATGCTGGATAATATCCAACACCCATTGGTCTGTTGTAATTTGTTAACAGTTTTGTAAAAAGACCTGAAGGTGCTTTCCTAGAGGTGCTAAGTAAGCAGGGGGAGCTGTAGTGAGTCACTGCTCAGGAACAGTTGCAAAGGCTCGAGGGGAGGATGATTTACCTCTACGTTTGTAATTGTTTCCCCTGCAGGATCCTTTGTAGAATCCTCTGTGTAAGGATGTGTGTGGCTGACCATTAGTGTATGGTGCAGATATTTTGCCATCAGAATGTTTAGAGGCTGGCTTGTATTGTAGCCAGTGCTTAATTTGTGCTTGTTTCCGGTGCTGAGCACCAGCACTTATTTGTGAGGGCCGGGGCTTATTCTTCTGCCTCAAGTATTTGCTGCGAGCAAAAGACACATATGGGAAAGACGGAAGGAGGACAAACTAAAAAGCATCATAAAGGGAGAAAGTAGAAAGTTGCAGGATGAGCTGAAGGGGCAGGGGTGGCCGTAAATGGATTGAAGAGGCTCGAGATGGCTTCAGGATTACGCTGCCTCAGTATTCAGTGCTGGCAGATTTAGTTACAGCAGCCTTGTGTTTAAGAGAAGGGCTTTGAGCACTGGCACCTCTTTATTTACAAATTAAGCATGGATTGTGGCCTGTGAAAAGCACCATGAAAGAAGGAAACTGGAGGGCTCCCATGGACTTCGCTACCTCGCTGTCCTTCTTCATCTTTTCTAACGCCTGGTCTACTTGTGGCACGAAAAGATGTTCTTTATCAAATGGCACATTTAGTATTGTTTGTTGCATCTCTTGTTTGATGCCGGAAATACATGGCCACACATGCCGGCCTAAGAGAACACTTGAATTAATCCAGCAGGCTGCTGTATCAGCTGAGTCCAAATCACAGAGTATGACATTATTTTAAATTAGCAGTCCCTCATTGACAATTTCTTGCCCCCTTTTCCCATGTTCCTCTGGGAGGTATTGGTGTAACTACTTTATTACGACTCAGTGGGCACGACCATATCTTGCTACAAGTCTCTGCGTGTTGGTAATATGCCAATGATTTTCTGTCTGAGCAGCAACATACTTGCCAGAGGCGTCAATGAGTTTATCCTCCTAATCAGGAGGTGGAGCATCTTGAGAAGCTTGGGAGTTGACTCTCTTCCTTGCATTTCAGACAACCAGAGAGTCTGCTGGAATCTGGCCCTTAATGTATATAGCGTCTAAGGGAGAAGCCTTGTATTTTTTCTCCACTCTTGGGGTAATAATACAAGTTCTGGCTGGGTCGTGAAATATATTGTCTGCATGTCTCAGCATTGCCCGGAGCATGGGAGGTACTGAGTGGAGTAGGCAGTTAGTTTCTAGAATAAAAAGTCGTCCTCTATAGGATATTTATGGAGGAGTAACCACTGGTATGTTGTGGCCCTCCCGACTGACTCTTGAAAAGAAGTGGTGGTGTCGTGATGAAGGTCTAGCTGGGTAGGCATGTTTATTACTATCAGCATAGGTGTCCACATCATACTGAAACCAAGGTTCTATATCCTCTTTAAAATGTGCTGTGTCATCCCCTGTGTCCTAAATACTATGGAAGGAATGAGGTGAGCCTTACGGAGAAATACCTAAAGGGTTTCTTCGGTGCCAAAGTGGGTTTGATTTTTGGTGCTGAAGTTGTCGGAACCAAGGCAGACAATCTTTCGGTGTGAAAGCAGTGGACGCCGAATGCGATGTTGAAGGGTTCGGCACTGAAGCTGATGGCGCTGGGCGAGGGTTAGAAGAGGTGATTTCTGGTTTAGGTTTCAGTGCTGAGCCTGATGGTGGATCTCCTGCTCCTGCTCTGTGTCTGACATTGTGTCCTGGGTTCTGAAAATGTCAGGTGTTGTCTCCATTTCTTGCCTCTGCATTTCTCCACGACAAGCACTTCAGTCCCGCAGAGTCTTTTTCGACTGGAACGACTGACAGGCCTCACATTCTTCTTCCCAATGTTCAGGCGATAAGCAGAGGTTACAGACGCAATGATGATCAGTCCGAGGGCATTCAGAGTGACACTTCGGACAGAAACGGAAAGGCGTCCGTTCCATCAGTCTTTCATTCTCCGAGATGTGGAATGGAGAAAATGGCTGCCCGACAGGCAGGGCCCGAGGATCTCAATTGCAAAAGTTTGATTGAACAAAGGTTTCTTCAATCCCAGAATGCAAAGGGACAAAGAAAAACACAGTCAAAAACTACGGCAACAGGTTTGGAGAAGTTTTCTTGAATGGAAGAGACCTATTACAGTCATAAACCGGAGCTCCGAGAGAACCCGACTGGATCTGACAGCGGAAGAAAACAATTTGAACAAGGAGTAGAGGACCATGTACATTACAAGCAAGGGGAGGAATCACTCTACCTTGTGACTCGAAAGACTTTTTGAACAAAAAAAAACCTGCAACCTTACGGACCCAACACTACATGGCTGAAGTATGCACATCATGTGTATCTACAGCCACACATGCCATCAAACATACTGTTATAAAGTGTCTGAACCTTCTAATATAAGGATAATGCCAGAATAGTTGCGGTTTGAAAATGCAAGTGTAACAATTTTGGTATTTCATAGCATAGAGTACAGGTTCAGGCTGCGGTGCTGGGTCCAGAGTTTATTCATATAAGATCTACATTCATATAACAATATTCTATTTTCTTTATGTGGAACAGCTGACATTTTTAGCCCCAGGGCACTGTTAAGCTTGTGCTTTTCACAGATGGGTAAAGTAGTTTCATGTCTGTCCTGGAAGGTAAAGTGTATTCCATAATTAGGTTACCGGTGATGCAGCGTGAAGAGACTGTCCTCTGGTCTGGCAGTATGTCTGAGTATGGGGGCCATGGAGCCTGTCAGTGTATTACAGACTGTGATTTGTGGTAGACTACATAAATGCAATTCCATTTTAGCCACCAGGGCACGGCTCTAAGGAGAGTCCTTGTTGTGGTGTGATGACATATCCAAACTTCTCGGCCTTGCAGGGACTTGGAACTGTGCTGTCAAGAACTTAGCTCAGTTATTTTAGCACCTGCTCTCGATATCTTTCTAACTACCCAGTTGAATAGCAAGCTGTAAGACCCAAGGTGAGGGCTTCCACCCCTACGTCCTGAGTAATTAGTCATCAACAACCAAATTCTCTCTATATGGCCACAGGGAGGAGAAGCTCTATCTCTGACAAGGCTAGAAAGCAGTCGCTGGATGAGTATGCTCCATGTATGGTGTGACCAAATCTCTGACAGAGTCAGCCTGGCACGTGACAGCTACTTCTTAGATAACTGGCTTCCATTACAGGCAGATCTGTTTAGGCACAGTCTTGCCCTCTCCCTCAATAAAGCTGCAACAGCTGCAAGAGATTACTTACAGCAATTACAGTACAAGTGGTTCTACTTAGACAGTACACTGGTGCTGCCCAGCTACTAACTTTTGTGGCAGAATGATCCTGTGATGTAAACGCTTGCTGCTTAGACATACAGCGATTTGTAAATCATCACTTTCAATCCAGGAAATGCCAGTTCACTCCATCCAGACATGAAATTAACATTATTCGACTGGTTAAAAAAAAAAAAAAAAAAAAAAAAAAGGCCAAAGTGCAGTAATGAGAGATAGATAAAAAAAATCTCAACTGTAGTGACTGCCATAGTGTATTTTTCTGCACAGTAGAATGAGTGAAGAATTCCCTGACTTATGCTGTACAACATTTCTGTAAAGGCAGTCATTTAAATGGGAATGTACCGAGTACTTGCACTTCTTTATGGTGCAGACGAAAGTAACAGCACTATTATGCAAGGATTCAATACTTTACTCTAGGATAATGAGTACCAGAATATTTAGAATTCTATGTCAAGCACTGTGGAATGGAACCTCTCAAGTAAGGTACTTAGTTTGCGTCAAAAAATGAGTTCTGCCCAAAGTGGATCGCCATTTATCATTGGAAACTATCGTACTACCATCCCAAATTCTATGCCATGACACAATTGGTGGTAGCTAACTAATAGTAATCAGCAAGAGCTGGTTAGACAGCCTGCAGTCTGTGGAGTATGTCATACTCCTGAGTGGGATTTCTCACTTCCCCTATCATGTTAGAAGTATTTCTGTGCGCAGCCTGAGTCTATTTAACTGTGCAAAGCATTAAAAAAGTACCATTACTACACAGGCCCTTTAGGCACCAGTTGCCCCTTACCATCCCTGCATCGGCCATACTATTCCTTCTCGCCTTGCATACCCATTTACAGGCCACTGCACAGAAGTTACTGTATGTCTGGCTTGAAAAATCAGGTACTAAGAATAACAAATGTGAGATTGCATGTGTTTTCTAATGACCATGGCATTAGGTACTCGGTCTGCAATGGAAAGGTAGCCTTCCTAGCATCTTTTTGTAGCTGTATTGAGTAGTCCACAACTATCTCATAGGAGGTGGCTGTAACTGGACATGGGGATGGTAGTGACTGATGTTAGATGGTGGCACACATTATATAAGATTGATCTAGAGCAAAGCCAAGTATCTTGCTCAATAGGTTCAGTTACGCAGTGATTGAAATAGAAATATGTAAATACTGATTTTGATCAAAGATGTAATAACAATGGAAAAGCTGAAGAATATCACTTTAATAAAATATGTATAAGTAAATATACACAGGAGTAATATTAACTATGGGATGACAAGTACCAAAGGCAAATAAGCAACAAAGACATTGAAATGCACAAAAACTTCGTAGGAGGACAGGCACAATTTTATTTCATGGAGTGTAACCAACATTTTGCCAACTGGCACAATCTAGCAGGACAGCCCAACATATTAGACAGCACGGACACTATGCAGCAGGGTAGCCACATTCAAATGAAATTTCAAACTTATTAAACATTAGCAGCTTTTTGCTGTAAATTTGCTATGAAGGGTTGACATACATTTTAGAGAAATACAACTAGAATGTTCATGGATAGTGTCAATACATCTAAGCAGGGCTTCTAAATTCAGCAGGGTTGCCATGAACTTATCGAAAGCACCAACTCTTCTTAGGAGATCTGGTATGACTGGCACCCAGAACCATCACTCCAAAAAAATGCCTTTCCAAGTCATAACGGCGAATCCTTCAGCCTCCACAGCAGGCCAACCTTAGAAGATCCATCAGAAAGACGAGTAACATGCTATTGTATTTTTCCATGGGCAGGGCAGAAATCACGATCTCATGTACAATTATTTCGCCAAACGAGGTGTAGCAGAGAGACAAGACCTACAAGTTACTTACCTTCGGTAACAAAATAGATGGTAGAGACATATTCTAGTTGCAGATTCCTTACCTTAGAATTTACCCCCAGGCGTCAGACTGGATCCGGAGATTTTTCTTCGAGCACTACCCTTGTGCATCGGTAGGTTGTGTCAGTCGACTCCGCAGGCGTCGTAGTCGCCGTGATGACGTCGGGAGTAGTACATAGACCCCGCCCTCGCGCAGTGACGTCAGTTTCTTTTAACGACTTTCCACGCCAGAGGCCCCGAGCAGCTAAGAACACAGAGATTGGTGCGCCAGAGCTAAAGACCTGAAAGAGGGAATCCCTGTCCCTAGAAACAAGTTCGCAAGCGGGGAGGATGGGAAGGCCGTAAGGAATCTGCAACTAGAATATGTCTCTACTAGATATTTTGTTACCGAAGGTAAGTAACTTGTACATCTAATAGAGACTTCTAGTTGCAGATTCCTTACCTTAGAATAGATACCCAAGCAATGCCATCCCCGGTGGTGGGCTGCGAATCAAGGTCATACTACAAAGTATTGCAGGACCGAACAACCAAAGTAGCCATCACAACGGACCTGACTATTCAGGCAGTAATGCTTAGCAAACGTGTGCAGGGATGCCCACGTAGATGCCTGACAGATATCCAGGACAGGAAATCTGCGTGCTAACGCAGTGGAAGCAGCAGTTGCTCTGGTAGAATGAGCATGCAAGCCTTCTGGAGGTTGCTTTTTAGCCAAAGCGTAGCATAGTTTGATGCAAAGAAGCACCCATTGAGAGATGGTACGCTTTTGCACCACCTTCCCTTTCTTCGCATCCACACAGCCAACAAAGAGTTGATCATCCACCCGGAAATCTTTAGTACGATTAAGGTAGAACGCCAATGCTCTTTTTGGGTCCAGACGGTGGAGTCTCTCCTCCTCATGGGAAGGATGTGGGGGTGCATAGAAGGTAGGCAAAGTGATGGACTGGCCTACATGAAACAGTGTAACCACCTTAGGAAGGAAGGAAGCTCTAGGGCATAACACCACTTTGTCAGGGTGTAGAGAGAAGTATGGAGGCTTTGAAAAAAGGGCCTGAAGCACACTCACTCTGCGAGCAGAGGTGATAGCGATCAGAAAGACAGTTTGGAATGTGAGGAGCCGCAAGGGACAATTATGCTTTGGCTCAAAGGGGGTACTAAGTACAATATTAAGATCCTACTGAGGCATGATGAACGGAGTGGGAGGAAATAAGTGGGTGAGCCCTTTTAAGAACCTATTCACAATAGGAGATTTAAAGAGTGTGGGCTGATCAGGAAGCCTAAGAAAGGCGGAAATGACAGACAAATACCCTTTAAGGGTGCACAAAGCAGAGCAGTGCCCTGCTGGGCTAAAGAAAAAATGAACAGAAGAACCTCTGACAGAGGGGCAGAAAGGGGGTCAACAGATTTGTTGGTACACCATATCACAAAATTATTCCAACAACAGGCATATACAGTTTTAGTCGATGGATGCCTGGCTGCCAAGATAACATTACAGACTTCAGGTGGAAGGGCAAATGCCGTCAACTGTTGCAGCTCAATCTCCACGCATGAATGCGGAGGTTGAACAGGTTCGGGTGGAGAACCGTCCCCTGCTGCTGCAACAGAAGATCCGCCCGAAGAGGCAGTCTGAGTGGAGGATCTATGGACATGCTCAACAGCTCTGGATACCACACTCTTGGGCCCGGTCGTACTTGATTTTCTTGAGAACTCTGGGCAGAAGAGGGATAGGCCGAAAGGCGTTAAGGAGGCCAGAGCTCCACTCGAGACGAAAAGCGTCTCCGAGCGAGTGCCGCCTTGGAAACTCCAACACGCAAAACAGCTGACATTGCGCTTTCTCTGCAGAGGTGAAAAGATCTAACCAAGGCTCTCCCCACTTGAGAAAGAGACCTTGAGCCACCTCCGGATGGAGACGCCATTCGTGATTGACTGTGCGTTGGCGGCTGAGTTCGTCTCCTCTGGCGTGGAGATGTTGAACCATCAGGGTAATGCCCTGATGTGCCAGCCATGTCCAGAGGGGTAGAACCATGGCCTTCACGGAGTCCATGAGGGCGTTGGCATATCTACCCAGCACACAGGTAGCGTTTGCAGCCTTGAGAGCCATGCTGCAAGACGAGAAAGTCTTCTTTGCGGATTGCTCCATCCGCTTGGATTCCCTGTCTGATGGAATCACAGGGAAGGAGCCTGGAGCAGACCGTGTAGAGCAAGAGGCCTGAACCACCAAACTCTCCGGGGTAGGATGTTGTGATAAAAACCCCGGATCACCAGGCACCACACTGTATCTCCTTGCCACGGATCTATTCACAGCAGGCGACGATACAGGCTTCTTTCAAAGTTCTAATATGGGCTCCGTAAGTGCCTCGTTGAATGGAAGCAAAGGGTCTGCAGAAGCCGAAGAGGGATGCAGGACCTGGGTTAAAATGTTCATCTTAACTTCCGCAGCAGGCAATGGAAGTTCTAAAAAGTCCGCTGCCTTCCTGATCACTGTGTGAAAAGAAGCTGCCTCCTCAGTAAATTCCCCCGGTGAAGACAAGTCCCATTTCGGGAAAGTATCCAGTCCACTGGCCGACTCCAGGCCTTGATACTCTCCCAAGGGTTCGACAATCTCTCCTTCCTCCTCTAAGAGCCACAAGGCCTTCCTGCGTGACCTCAATCGAGCCTCCAACCTCGGCGTCGACATGGAATTTGCAGACGTCGAAGACACCGGCTTCAACACCTGACGTGGAACAGGAGGGGAAGGTTGACTCCGCTCGAATCCATCACTCGGATCCAGCGCCGGTACGGATCCTGATGGCGCCGAGGATGCTTGCGGCTCCACCATCGGCGCCGGCTGATGGGGTGATGAAATTGGCGCCATAGATCTAGAAGGCGATGGGATCCACAGGGCCTCAAGGCGATGTCATCAGCGCCGGTCCTGTACTCTCAACCGGATAGAATGGCATAAACGGCGCCACCTTGTACGGAACAGGGGAGCCCAACGAAAATGCCAATGGATCCGTGGGACCAGCCGGTGCACCAGCAGGGGCCATCGCATTGAACATAGAGAACATGGCATTCAAAAATGCCGCCGGATCCGATCCCGGAGCCGGAAAGGCAGGATGCAGCTGGTTTCCCTGATGCACCTGTGCTTGCTGAACATCGGACTCCTGAGCAGCAGGTGAAAATTGAGGGTTGTCCGTACGTGCCACAACCTCAAAGACAGACAGCGCCGGAGAAGCCTCAGGGCTCTGGGGTTGAGGAGTTATCATCGGACTCCCCTCCCACGCCGCACGGAACCGACGAGATGGAGATCTCAATCGGCTCTGAGCCGAACGACGCCGGGAGTCATGACGGCGCCGTTTCTTATGCTTCTTCGAAGAAGCATGGGAAGAGGATCTCCGCTGGCTCCTATGACCCCCTTCTTCGCCTTAGCCAAAAAGAGTTTGGCCTCCCTTTCCTTTAACGCCTTTGGATTCATGCTCAGAGCTAAGGCACCAAAGACGATCTTCATGAGGGTCAGTGACCGACATGCGACCCCCGCACTCTCTGCATGGCTTGAAAGAGGACTTCCTAGGAGGAGATACTGTATCTAACAATTCTGATAGCAACAAAATGAAACCTCCAAAAGAAGCGAGAGCTAGGAGAAAACCGTTAGCGTCGAAGGCATGGAAAAAAGGAAACTGACGTCAGCACGCCGGCGAGGACCTCTTATTGGCACAGTGACGTCAGACAGAGTTGCGTGGAGCCGTGCAATTGTGACGTCCTCATCGACATGGAGAGCTGGGAAGGGTGAATTCATAAGGTGAGAAATCCAAAGGTAGTTGTATCCATCAGAAGTGCTTAACCAGGCATAGCGCCGTATGGCCACCATCGCCGCAACCGATCTGCCCAGAGAGTCGGTCATATCCAGTCCACAACGGATAGTGAACTTTGCCGCGTTGCTCCCGTCTTTTACTGCTTGGGAGACGATAGCACGGGCCTCCTCCGGTATCTGCGGCAGGACTTGCGCAACCGTATTCCACAAAGAGTGGGTATAATGGCCCAAAAGACATGCGGTGTTCACAGACTGCAGTGCGAGGCTGGAGGAAGAGAACAACTTCTTGGCAAATTGTTCCAGCCTTTTGGATTCCCTATCCGGGGGTGTGGAAGGGAACGCGCCAGAAGAAGAGGAAGCCTGGATTACAAGACTCTCAGGCGTAGCGTGTTGGGACAGGAATTTTGGGTCATTTGGCGTGGGCTGATGGCGGCGAGCGATAGTCTTGTTCACAGGAGCCCCTGTGTTGGGTCTGGACCATGTACCCAAAAGGACATCAGTGAGGGCTTCATTGAATGGGAGAAGGGGTTCTGAAGTAGAAGCCCCAGCCTGAAGCACCTCTGTCAGGAGATTAGACCTGACTGCCACAGTAGGTAGCTCAAGGCCAAGGACCTCAGCTGCCCTACTGACCACCATACTGTAAGTAGCTCCCTCCGCCGTAGCCACGGTAGGAAAAGACAGCATGCCAGAGTCAGGAGAAGTGTCCAGACCTCTGGCTTTGCCCAAATCCTGTGCCCAGGACATAACAGGGTCATTATGGTATTCATAAGGGTCCAGGGACCCCTCCAATTCCTCCCTGTATTCGTACCTATAGGAAAAAGGGTCCGAATCCAACCTCGGGCGAATAGGGCCCGCCGACACCGCTCCGATTCAGAGTCGTCGGGGATAAGAATTGGGTCGCAGTCGATAGTGGGCACTACTGACATCGGGAGCGCCAACAATTCCGGCGCAGGGGAAGGTCTTGAAGGTGCGACCGGCGTCGGTACGGATCGGCGCAGGGATCCGGAGGCGACCTCGGTGGCCGGGGCCAAAGCCACTGGCGCAGAACCCAAAGGCCCCCTTGGGCCTGAAGGCGCCGTATCGGGGTCGGTCCACCCAAAGATGAGGCGCATGGCCTCGTAAAACTCCTTAAGTTGGGCGGGGGTCGCTCCGGCAAACTCAGGGAAGTGAGGAGTCGACCCAGATGCAGGCTCTGAGGATGGTGGGCTAGTGCCTGGACGCTCGTCCAGAGTCGCATCAGCCGAGCGACGGGGTGAAGTCGGAGAGCAATGAGACTTTTTCGACTTCTTCTTCATCTTACCTTGACCCGAGGACACCGAAGAAGACGAGTGGTGATGACTCTGCGACCGATCTCGAGACCTTCCTTTCGAGCGGGACCGGGACCCACACGGAGTAGAGTGCCGGGCCGCCATTAGCTTTAGGGACTGCTCCTTCAAAGCTTTCGGGTGCATATTCCGACACTCGGAGCACGACTTTGGGTCGTGGTCGCGCTCGAGGCACCCCAGACAAACGCAATGAGGATCTCTCACGACATCAGCCGGTGGCAGTCCTCACAAGGCTTGAACCCGGTCTTCGGGGACATCTCGACGCACCAAAGTCGTACACAAAAAACCTTGACAAAACGGTCTAATTCGGCCCAAAAATAGCCAGGGTAACTCTATCCGGATCAGCGTGTGGCGCGGAAAGAAAAGAATTGACGTCACTGCGCGAGGGCTGTGTCTATGTACTACTCCCGACGTCATCACGGCGACCACGACGCCTACGATGCCTGTGGGGTCGACCAACGCCACCTACCGACGCGCAAGGGTATTGCTTGAAGAAAAATCTCCAGATCCAGTCTGACGCCTGGGGGGAAATTCTAAGGTAAGGAATCTGCAACTAGAATTCATTATCAGATATGCACATTATCAATACAATTAACTTAGCCGAGTTGTTTCTGGGAAACAGAAATAAGCTAACCACCTTTGGTTCTTTCATTAACTGATGCTGTGTAAGTAATAGGCGTTGATTAAATGTTATTATTAGTTCTTAAGTCCCCCATGGCTCATTAAAGCAGCAAATAAATTCATACCAGCTTTGGGAATCCTTCTCCTGGAAAATGAATCTGTTCAGGTGATCAATTAGCAGCTCAACATCTGAAGGCGACAACAGACCTGAAAACAGAACAAGCACATTAAGTCTGAAATTGCATCAGAAGAAAGCATCTGTTACCTGCGAGACCACAATAACTGAGTGTTAAACAACAAAATACTATGGAAACTAATAAGACAATCAAGTACTGAAAAAAGAGTGTACTTGGCCTCCAAATGTCCTGGTACCACCCGTTTTGATTCTGTGTTGAATTCTAGCAAAGACTGCTGCAGACAATCTTAATACAAATAAAAGAAGAGTTTTGATTTACCTTTGTGTGACCTAATGGACTAACTACCCTTCACAGATACTCAGATGACGAGAACATCAGTGGCGTCTACAATCTTAAATCAGTACTTTATCATCAGCATAATGCTCATCAGAACTAGCAATAAGAACTGACCAAAACAACTGTATCTCACAATGCTGAGGTCAGTAACATCAACTTGCACTTATATCGATTTCATAATATTGGCTCCCAACAAACCTCAATACAGCCATACATAGGGAAGCATACTCTTTAATTCTATATCCGTTGCTTTCATGATATGTTCGTAGTGGATATTACAGAGTATACGTAACTGCAGGTCGATAGAAAAAAATATAAATTTTTCAATATTTTGATAAAATGACCAATAGGATTTGCGTTAGTCTACAATAGGTAAATGTGCCATCAACCTAATTAACAAAAAAGTTAGACGTGTGCATTACAATTTTATAAGAGTAACTTCTTTAATTTTAACATCGCCAAAAAGGCATCTTCAAATAGTACATCAATTTGATTTGCCAAGCACTATGAGAGAAAGTTTGGACAAAGGTAAAGAAAGTGTTAAATAGCAGGTGGCAGAAGAAGAGCGATGAAGGAAGGCCAGGAGATTGAATTAACATGTCCATATGCATTAGAAGAATTCACTTTCCACTAACAAAATGAAAATATTATGAAAACAATGTAATTTAGTTACACATAACGTAACAGGCAAAAAGATGTCAATGAATTGAGTACAAAATGTAATTAAAATGTCGGCAATGACATGATTAGAATCAGAGTAAATAAAAAAGCATTTATCATTTGGAACAATAATATATGTATGATATCCAAGCACTTCCCTCCTCAAAGATCAATTTCTATATCCTAGTTCTCATGTACAACATACTGAGTTAGACATCCCATGCGAAGATAGTTCTCTATAAATCACACTGTTGATTCTTCAATCTAAAGCTTATAGATTAACAAATTAAAATAATTGGACCAGAGTGCACATCACAGATACAAAAACCCCAAAATAGTGTTATATTTAGTGTCACAATATAGTACACCGCTGCAAGGGACACTTGAATAATAAGCATGACACTACAAATCTGTAGCCCTTTGCATTAATTATTAATTCTGTTTAGCTCTTGTAGCTCTAAACAGTGAGACGGTATGTCCATCAATGTGAATGACACACCTTGTTTTCCCTCAGTCTTCTTTGAATCTTGGAAGGCTGTCCAAAGGTGCATAACAGCATCAAAATATCAGATTTTTCTAAATGTATTAAGTTATTGATTATTTATCATAACCTAGTCTGCCAATTGTCAAACTAAAAGCATTACTCTTTTAGGGATAACATTGCCTAAGCCAGATTTTATATGCAATACATTCCGTGTACAATTCTTCGCATTACAGGTTTAGCCCCCATTTGCATAATATATCAAGGTGTCATTTAATCATTAATAACTTGAATGTTGTAATGACGCTTTCTACTTTGTCAAAAAGAAGCGATGATGGACGGAATGATGAACAATGGAAACATTCGCCCCCAGTCACAGAGGTCTGGGGTTAATCTATTTTTTTTGCCCACCACACCACCCCAGTTTGGACCCAGCCATATGCAAATCAGTCTTGACCCTGTTCCACATGGTAACAAGTCCAGGGCTCTGACTGTTTGAGGACCCCCCCTTAAGCTCTTCCTTGACTGCTGTGGGGTCTATACATAAGCTGATAGCACACCTGTGGCACACAGAGATGTGCCTTAAAATATTCTAGGAGTTGTTTGAGTGCCACTTGGAGTCTATTCCCATTTAGGGAGTCGACCCAGCTCGAACTGCCAAGCCAGGTTTCTACTTTTTGCCATACATTTGTATTAGCCAACTTCATTCAATGTTTTAAGGCTTATTTGAGGTATTCAGCTTTCCCAATAAATAATGTCAGAAGAAGGGGGAAATGACAGAAGGAGGCAGCCACACCATAACTTTCTTCTGCAGTTTCAAAAATGTTTTAACGTGTGTTTCTAATACCCAGTTTAATGGTACTCAACATAAAAACCTGAAAGGAAAGAAGTTATGTTGGCATTGTAGGAATGAAATTTCAAATTAATCTGCCAGTCATTAACTAACAGCAATACGTCTGTACCCCACTGAGGCATTTTGCCGATAGATAAGCTATACTCAGTCCTTTTTTCGATTTCAGCACTCCCCTCCATAAGAGAGGACAGGCAGGCCAGTGCACAGTACATCTACAGGCACTGTAGGCCTGGTTTCCAGGACGCAGTTCCTCAGGATTCAATAGCTCCTTTTAGCTCTGACTGTTTAAGGACCCCCTTGAGCTCTTCCTTGACTGCTGTGGAGACTATACATAGGCTGGTAGCACAGCTGTGGCACACAAAGAGCTGTTCCTTAAAATATTCTGGGAGTTGTTTGAATGCCACTTGGAGAGGAGAGACTGAGGCTGGGTACCCTTGAAGAGGGAAGTATCCCTGTGGTTTGTACAGGTTCTGCAGTGCCAGGAGCTTCACTAAGATTTCCTCCCTCAGTGTAAATTCTTTGTGTAGCTTAGATAGCCACTTCTGAGCATTTTTCAAACAATCTCTATGAAAAGGTGGAGGAGGAATACTATTAACCTTCCAAATGGGCTTCTCAGGGCTACAGACTCTTAGATGACAAAAATGTTATGTCTGAGAACCTGCAGCCCATGGGAAGGCAGTGTCGGCTCTTGGAAGCACAAAACCGAGAACACCTACCTAGAGTGTAAGGTCTATCCAGGATTCCAAAAACATCAGAATCTAGGGGGCTCAAAGATACTAAAGCACTGCTTAACAGCAAAGCTAAGAGGTAATTAGATTATTATATTCCTTTGGATGCTTTAGAACTGCTATGGGATGCCTTTCTGCGAAATGCACGTACTCCCTTGCATGCCACCCTGCTTCTAAGAGGCTGTTAAATTAACTGACCCTGATCTAGAATAGAACTATGGAGCAGACAACTCTGACTTGTCAAACAAAGAATGCAGATAAACCTGGCCATAGTCCACCAATGGGGTTAAAAACTTCTGGGTCTATGCTGCAGACTTGGAGCATTGGAAGCGGTTCCCTGTATGTTTGGACTGGAAGACCTCCTCCATTCTAGGTCCTAAAAATAGGCGCTTGTAGAAAAGGTGACTCTGTTAGTGGGCAGTAGAATCTGTACATCTTTCAACCAGGTGTGTGAAGCACCCATAGGTACTGACAATAACCCCCAGACTCAAAACTGCCCCACCCTCTCCCCAACTGGCCATTTTGGAGATTATGGTACGGCAAAATTACCTGCTTGGAGCAGTGGTAAGCTGAATTCTCCTGGGAACAAGGTACTAACGTGCTCCTCGAAGGCTGGGCTTGCACAAGACTGTAAGGTATGCAGCAACACAGGTCATTGCAGGACTTGGCAGAGGGACTGGGATAGACAATAGGTGGATTAATAACCACTGGTCTCTGGATTGATCATAAGATACAAGAATCCCCAAATTGGCCCTAACTGGGCGGCAACAGTGCCTATTGGACTACTTCCTGAAACCAAGTAAAGTCTGCTTTTATCTAAGAACGAGTGGATATAAAAGAACTGCAAAACAAAGTAGACTAGGTATGGAGAAACACTTTCTGCCTCACTTTCTGAAAGCAAGAAGGCGGCTTTCATAACTATTTTTTGCAAACAGAAAGAACTATAATCCTCTCACACGCACATGTCAAAACCAAAACATGCAAGGCAACTCCTCTTCTCTGAAACAGTGCCTGTAAAAAATCCCCAGCAGCAGACATGTCAAATACTTTAGCGCAGTGATACTCAAAGTGCGGCCCTTTTGACCTTTACATGCGGCCCACAGGGCAGCAGTAGCACGAGGCTGCTGTTTACTCGACTTAACAGGCAATACTTTATTTAAACACTATTGAAGATAACGAAAGGAAGTAAGGAATGTGTCCTGAACCACTTAACTGCAGGAACACTTATTTTTTAATAAACCTTGCAGCAAATGTCTGCAACTATGATAAAGGTTCTTAAAAATTCAAAAAGTGTATTTCATTTACATGCAGGACCATTTCATTTTACTACATCAGATTATATCAGTGCATGGAGAAGTAATTTTTTTTTTTAAGAACAATAGATTTCACACATAAGTTCAGAAACATTTATTCTTACCCCCACCTTGATAACAATGCCAATAGTGAATTGAGAAGCAATTCGGTTATCTGCACTATTTGATTGACATGATTTGCTGTTATACATGAACAGCTTCATAGTTTATTAAATCAAACACAGGAGAACAGTTCGCACAGCACACATACTGAAGTCATGCATTGTGAAGTCCACCTACATACAATAATGAAGAAAATGAAAGGAACGTGAAATAAAACAATTGCCTAGGATCACACAATTTGGTAAAGTGAGGAAGCTGGGATGTTTTCTGGTTTCACATTGAGCAATTCAGCCACTAGCTTTATATGCTTTGCTGCCCACTACACCAACCATACCGCCACAACCCCTCCCCATCCAGAGCCCCCCTCCCTTTGATCACCATGCTGCTAGCATCAGTGCAGCCCCCGGTCACACCACAGACCAAACTTTGTGGCCCCTGGGAAAATGTTTGCGAATACCCATGCTTTACCGGTATCAAACTCGGAATGGACTGAGCTGCTGCAGGAATCTTTAGACAAAGGTTTCCCTTGGCTCAGTGAACCTGACTGCGGCATCAACGAATATGGAAATGCAACGTTTAATGGGTAAGATTACCTCCTTTCAAAAACAGCTGACATCCATAGACCATAAGCTCAAGGATGTTGAGAAACGAGTGGATAACCAACCAGAAAGGGGCCTGGAACTGTGGAAACTGCATAGAAAAAACACTAAATTGGAAGACAGAAGCCACAAAGACAATCCAGTTCACTGAAGTACTGGAACAGTTTGAGAAAAAAAGGCGACATTTTTCCAATGCAGACTTGTTCCCAACTTACTTCACGTAACTTTCAACCAACCTTTTGAATTTCAACAAGCCCACCCCGTCAGACAGTTTGCTGTTTGAGGCAGCAATAGGCAAGGCAAATATTAATGATGCCAAAAAAACATGGTCTGCACATATCTGAAAACAATCAAGTGTATTTTCCAGACTGGAAGGAAGGATATCTCATCAAAATGCCCAAGAAAGACGACCTGAGTAACTGCGCTAAATACAGAGGGATTACTCTTCCATCAACCCAAGGCAAAGTGTTTAACAGACTCATCCTGAACAGTATGAAGGAACAAGTTGACGCTCAATTGCAAGACCAGCAAGTTGGGTTCTGCAAAGATAGATGCTGCACAGACCAGATTGCAACACTGCACATCATCAAGGAGAAGTCGATGGAATGGATATCTCCCCTCAATTTCAACATCCTCCACTATGAGAAGTCATTCAACAGTGTGGACAGAGATGCTTTGGAAACTCCTCTGCCACTATGGTACACCAGATACCCTTGTAAGAATCATCAGGAACTGTTACGAGGTAATGACCTACAAGATAGACCATTGAGGACAACTCAAGGAAGCCTCCAAAGTGAGGAATGAACTCCCCCAGCGTTGTTTGCTCTCGCCTTTTCTCTTCCTGCGGACCACAGACTGGATCATAAAGGCATCCACCACAAGAAAAAGAAATGGGATTTAGTGGACACCTTGGACACAGTTCGACAACCTGGTCTTTGCAGGTGACCTAGTCTTACTCTACCATACGCATCTACAGATGCAAGAGAAGACTGACAAAGTGGGAGCCACATCAGCACAACATGACCTCTACATCCATAGGGAAAAAAAAAAAAAAAAGATCCTGAAAGCTAACATGGCCAGCACAACTGCAGTCACTCTTGCAGGCAATGCACTGGAAGAGGTTCAGGCCTTCACCTACTTGGGCAGACAACCAGGGCAGCACAAATGCCAAAGTAAAGGCAAGAATCATCCCTCATTCAGCTAAAGAAGATCTGATGCTCCAAGCACCTAACGCTGCTAACCAAGATCAGGCTTTATAACACCAACTTAAAATTAGTCCTTCTGTATGGAGCAGAAATTTGGAGCAAAACAGGGACCACCACCAAACCTTCATCAACACCAGTCTGAGGAAAATCCTCCAAATCCGCTGCCAAACACCATCAGCAACGTGAAACTATGGCGGCAGACTTTCCAAGACAATGGGCCTGATCGGTGACACCCTCAGCAAGCCGGCATCAAAACATCACCAGGCAAGCCCTCACCTGGAAACCTCAAGCTAAAGGAAAAGAGGAAGGCCAAGAAAGCACCTGGCGTTGAGGGTTCAATGTTGTTTTCAAAGAGATTGGCTACATCGGGAGTCAGATTGAAAGAAAAGCTCAGGGCAGTGATGGCTGGAGAGTCCTGGTTGATGGCCTAAACCCAGAAGGAATAGTAGGCATAAGTAAGTATTCAAACTCTGAGTGGGAATTATACAGATGTAAGGGGTCATTTAAAATCATAGTAGTAGTCCTTGCTGCTCACAGACATAGGTGATAAGCGTAGAAAGGAAGTCCTAATCCTGGGGAGAGGAATATGAGAAGAGTGGATGGTGGGGATTAAAATGGGGAACAGGATAAGTAATCCTACAGTTTTGTCCAAGGTGATTAAGGTCTGGTCCCGTTACAGCTTAATTAGGGTAGGGTAGCCATGGAGGAGCTTGGGTACCTAATTACCATGGTTTATAGTTTATAAGTGTTCAGGGCAGACCAGGAACACTGAACGCAAATAACATTGCTATTATGCTAGCTGGATAATTCAAAAGACTAAGGTGATGCTATGTACAAATGAGAAGCAGGTATCCACAGATCAAATGCATTTCACTCTGGAGAACTGCCAAGATGTAATTATTGGTTGACATGTGGGTCGGAAAGGGTGGTGCCATAGGTTGGGACATCACTAGTAGCTTCCAGTTCATAGTTTAGAATAGTAGGTTGGTATATTTGGGATTTAGACACAGCATTAACATATGGGTGTTACCACAAGTTCATACTCCTACTAAATAGTTCAGGAAACGGTTCCTCAGCAGCGGAGGAGACAATTATCAAACTTCCTGGTACAAGAAATGCTCTACACCTTGTCTCTGCTACTCAAGACTCATGAGAGAGGTTAATAGTGTGATGGTGCATTTCAGAGGGAGAGAGGTGTACACTAATGGTACTTGTCTAGTACGGGATATATGAGGATATCAGGGTGTGCAGTAGTGTTTTCAGACCTACACAGTATTTTACCCAGGGCACAAACCAGATGCACCAGAAGCTCAATACCACAAGGAAAAAAGTAATTGAGGGACATACTGCATGTATACTTAACATGGCTAACAGCACCAAGAAATCGACGACAGTGACCTCACTCAATGTTAATGGCTTAACATTCTACATAAAGCGGAAAAAGTACATGCATTCCTGGAAAATACAAGACCAGGCCTAGCACTTGTCAAACGAGGAATGTGATATGTTACCTAGAAAATAGGTGAGAGAAGTAATCTATGCATGCACATGAAAGGGGCTGATGCCCCACAAAACACCCCATTAAATCATAGGAAAGGGGGACTAGCTACAATAATCCAGAGCTCACTACTAGTCAAAACAATACGCACATGGTCAGATGTTGAAAGCAGATATAAATTTGCTAAGCTCCGAATACAGGATACTCACATTATTGGAAAGTCGATTTATGCCCCAGTCGGCCAAAACTAGACTTACTGATAAAGACATGATAAAGACAAGTGTGTTTTAAAAGACATTATCTTGGATAATAACCTGGTTCAGGCCTGGAGACTCAGATACGCAGAAATGGGATTAAATATTTACTTTGGGTCCCATGCAACCCGCATCAGTTGAGTATTTTTGACAACATCTAATGTAACAAGACAACTGCTGAGGGCCTTTATTATCCTAGGGAGAGTGTCAGACCATGATTTAATAGAAGTGGAACTGGGCCTAGATATAAACATACCACTGCGAGGCCAATCACGTATGAATGTGTCTAAATATAGAGATCCAAAAGGCAAACAAGATGGATGCTCCCATGTGTGAAGTTTTTTTTTTTTTAGAAGCCAATGATGGATCCTCAGTGCACATATTATGTGGAGCTGGGAGAGAATGTATTAGACATGAACTGAGAGACTCTGCTGTCATCAAGAGGAAACAAAAACTACTGACGCACAAACAGAATCATCTGTTAGCTCCTCAACATCAACATGTGCCAAGTCATCCACTCAGGCTACACTGACAGCACTAACTAAAGCCAAATATCATTAAAATATGCTGTGCACTATACAAGCAGAAACTGCCCTCTTTAGGCAATGCCAAAGACACTGTGAGAAGGGGAAAAAACAGGACAATTATTGGCTACCCAGCTATGACAGACTGAATCCAGTTCAACAATTCCAACAGTACATAATAGTAAGGCCGAACTGTTGACAAGTCTGACTGATATAATGGAGATATTTTGTACCTATTATAAGACACTATATAACTCGGATGGCCAAAATACATTGGTGCATGAAGCTGAATTGACTCTTGATCAAAAAAGGTTAGAAATGGATAGATCAGAAGATGAGATTCTGAAAGCAATACAATATATGACAGCAGGTAAAGCAACAGGAGAAGACTGTTTTCCCACAGAATTGTCATAACATCATCCAACTACTGACTGTCCCATTGCTAGCATCAGTTTTTAAGGAAATCCATGAAAAAAGATACATCGCTGGATGACATTACAGGAGCAAGAACACTGTCAAACCTAAAACAGGTAGAGAACAGTTAGAGTGCTCTGATTATAGACCTATATCACTTATTACAGCGGATGTCACAATCTCAGTACAAATTCAGGTGATTCAGTAAAAGAAACTGATACCTCCCCTCATTCACCAACCCAAAGTACGATTTACACAGGGGCATTCTGAGGGCTAATCGCCTAGTAAACTTATGCACATAATGTGGCAGGTGAAAGATTGTGTAGATGAAAAAAGTGTTGTTATCCCTAGTTGCCAGAAAGGCATTTCATCGGTTGGAACAGAAATACTTGTTTTGTACCATGGAATTTAATAGGAATAGGCATTATTTTCATAATATGGATCCAGGTGATGGACCATAACCTGACAACCTCAGTTAACTGTGGGGGTTTCTGCTCCTCATACTTTCGGCTATATTAATGAACCATACTGGTTTGCCCTCTGTCAACCCTGCTGTTCTTGCTTGCCTTTAAGCCCTTAGCTACTGGGCTACAGAAAGATGACCACATTAAATGGATAAACGACGAACTTGAGGAAACATAAGGCTTGCATTACATGGAAACCATACTAGAGACCCTGTCATGTCCACTGGATTCTGCACTGGCCTTGATGAAAGTGAATAATTCCTTCTGGAGATTTTCAGGGTCCTAAATAAAATCGTCAAAGTGTGAGAGCCTTACCAATGACTTGGCCATGATGCAGGCATCAACAAAGACCCTATCCTTCAAATGGAAACACACACAAATGAAGAATATATATATATAACTGAAAGAATTAAAGATATAATAACATTATAACATTGCCATTAGTGGACAAAACAAAAACAAACTTTAAAAAATGGTCCAGCTTAAACCTGTCACTAAGAGGGGTGGTTCAAATCACTAAAACAATTTAGAGCGCTGTCCCCAGATTTATTTATGTATTAGTGGACAAAACAAAAACAAACTTTAAAAAATGGACCAGCTTAAACGTGTCACTATGAGGGGTGGTTCAAATCACTAAAAAAAATTTAGAGCGCTGTCCCCAGATTTATTTATGTATTTGGAATGTTACGGTTGGTGATTCCTAAAATACTCTTGCAAGAGAAAGAAAAGTACATCAAAATGTTTATATGGGGCAGAGAAAGGCACAGAACGAAAAGTTCAAAATTGGATACTACTACAAAATCTGGGGGCTCAAGGTTACAACACAGAGTCCTATTGGTTAGCGCTTTATTGGCCCACTCTATCTACATGATTAAAACACATACAGATATACCAATGTGGATCAAGGTCACATAAGCTAATAAAAGTCCTAGAAAGTTTACAATCTAAAGCACCATTGAAGTGGAACACAGATATTAGGATGCAGAAGGGAGAAATTGGCTGGTCAATATGGAAAGGCCATACAATACACATAGACCATATGCTTAAAAATTGTTCAATAAAAAATTCCTAGAACTCATTTAAGAAAGCAACATACCACCAATGCAAAGGTGGAGACATGCCCAATGGTTACATGCTTTGAAATATAGGCTAGGCATGACTTCTGGAACGCTGCTGCCCTGCCAGTTAAGTCAAAGTAATGCACCCTGATCCCAACCCCTTAGCGTACATAACATCCAGATGCCCATGAACAATGGAAAAATAGACACATTCTTTTCAAAATATTTCAAGGATGAAAGGCATCAACAGATCTTTGAAAACTTGCTAAGAAAACTGTTAGATATAAACGGCATTCTCACAGATACTTGTTCATTTGAACGAGGCCATGGTGCCAGGTAACCCAATATTTCCGGAAAGTTTGACAGCAAACTATTGGGTTTTCGCACCAAGCCAAAAGTGACCGGTCTATGGAGTGCAAACGCTAGTTATTTATTGAGGTGGATATCAAGATAGAGGGAGCTAACCTTCGTCAGAGACCCGGTCAGTTGCTGATGGTGGTCTGTTTGACAAGCTCTTACTAAAGGAGCTCAGTAAATGTCATGGCCTTTACTTCAGTGGTTAAAGTTCACACCACTAATAGCAAAGTTTTGGGGCTCACATTTTTTTGCCAGGGCCGGGGATGAATCAGGGGGAGCTCAACTAGTCACGAAAACTTTCAAGCATCCCAGAACAACCATGGCTGCTCAAAGGTGGTCATGTCCCAAGACGAGAAAAACATGTGGGGCTTTCTTCCCCATCAGAGAAGATTACAGAGAGGACCCTTGAATTAATAGGAGCTACTAATGGCAATGGAGTTACTATGATGGGGTTAGGATTAGACCTTTCCAGCTCCCCAAGGCAGGGCCAACAGACATGCCACCTATGTCTTTTTCAAAGGAAGAGTGTGAGTTGGTAGATGCAGAGGTGGTGGAGCTTGAAGCTATTTGGGGGGGAAACTGCCTGGTCTAGTTTATACCCCAGAGATAAAAGAAGCAAGTTATTTCTAGTGGCAGCACTGAGGATTATACCACCCAGCAGCAGACTACGCTAGCCCCACCCAGGACCAGAAAGATGTGGATTGAAAGGAATAAGTAATGCCTTACTTTTGTTAGTTAATGGTTCACATTTATTTTAATACTCTCATTTTAAATGTCTTTAGTGAGCGGGCCCATTTTTGGTATTTGAGTTAAGTCACACTTAAGCTTTGTAATTTTTTATCCACACAAAACGTCCAGGACAAATTTGCATTTTGTTTCCCCACATGTTGGGGACTGTAAAGGGAACCATGCCCTGTAGTTTCCCCCAGGGGAGCTAAGAAACTAAAGGTACAATTGTGTGGTTTATTTTTATTTGTTTTTTTAAATGGAAAAAACAGTTTTTGTGCAAGACAAAGTGTCTGTTTTCTTTTTTTTTAACTGGCAAACGGTTTGCTGTGCTAAAACTGCCCTCTTCCCAGTTTTCATTAACAAGGCAGTATTATGAAAAAGAAATAAAAAAATATATATTATTTCGCACCACAATATTTGCAATATTCCAAATGCAGGTCAATATTTTCTATATTGCAGGTTTTGATCTACTTGCAATTTGTGAGAGAAAGTGGTGTGAAACCCAATTGTGAATCTGGAAAAATGAACAAGTTACTTAACATCTGTAATGATATTTCTGGCGATGACCTCTAGACGAGCAGATTCCTTTCCCAATGAATATCCTTTGGCACTGGATTGAGTCTACCCTGCTCTGGTAAGCGGCTTTTGGCTATATCTAGGCATCAAGCAGCCTGTGCACATGACATTACAGGACCCTTATAGCACCACCCTGGTGTTCTGATGTCAGCTTCTCGTATATTTTTTCCAAGCCCTTAGAAGCAGAGACAAGGTGAGCTGTAAGTTAATGATGGATATGAAATGCAACAACCAAATGAAGAAAAAAAAGAAATAGAACCTTATTAGTTAATATGATGACTACAACCATTTAACTGTATGATGGAGCGGCTGATCGGTGAGAAGTATCCAGGCAGACAGAGTATCCATCACAAACATTGTTATTAAAAGTAAGTAACTTGCTGCTCAGATGGATCTTTATACCTGTATATTCCTCACCTTTTGAATATATACAACAGCAATATCCCTTTCAGGTAGAGGGTCTGAAAGAATGGTCACACTAAAAAGTCATTTAGCATTGAAGGGGTGAAATGGCCATCTTTTCTCACTTCAAATGCTTGGCAAATGTGTCAACTGAAGCCCATGCCACTGCATTTCCAGGATAAGCACTCCGCCACTGCATTTCCAGGATAAGCACTCCCCTGTACAACCCAAAGTAGTCATCTATGGATGAGACAACTGGGATAACATCTGGAGGTCCCTTTCTAGCAAGGGCATAATACATTTTGATACTGTAAAGAAATGGCTCCCTGTTGCAGTTACCCCCACATTTTGCCTGATACTGATGCTGACTTGACTGAGAAGTGTGCTGGGACCCTGCTAACCAGGCCCCAGCACCAGTGTTCTTTCACCTAAAATGTACCATTGTCTCCACAATTGGCACAACCCTGGCACCCAGGTAAGTCCCTTGTAACTGGTACCCCCTGATACCAAGGACCCTGATGCCAGGGAAGGTCTCTAAGGGCTGCAGCATATCTTATGCCGCCCTGGGGACCCCTCACTCAGCACAGACACACTGCTTGCCAGCTTGTGTGTGCTAGTGGGGATAAAATGACTAATTCGACATGGCACTCCCCTCAGGGTGCCATGCCAACCTCACACTGCCTGTGGCATAGGTAAGTCACCCCTCTAGCAGGCCTTACAGCCCTAAGGCAGGGTGCACTATACCACAGGTGAGGGCATAGGTGCATGAGCACTATGCCCCTACAGTGTCTAAGCAAAACCTTAGACATTGTAAGTGCAGGGTAGCCATAAGAGTATATGGTCTGGGAGTCTGTCAAAAATGAACTCCACAGCTCCATAATGGCTACGCTGAATACTGGGAAGTTTGGTATCAAACTTCTCAGATAAATAAACCCACACTGATGCCTGTGTTGGATTTATGAAAAAATGCACACAAAGGGCATCTTAGAGATACCCCCTGTATTTTACCCAATTGTTCAGTGCAGGACTGACTGGTCTGTGCCAGCCTGCTACTGAGAGACGAGTTTCTGACCCCATGTGGTGAGGGCCTTTGTGCTCTCTGAGGACAGAAACAAAAGCCTGCTCTGGGTGGAGGTGCTTCACACCTCCCCCCCTCCAGGAACTGTAACACCTAGCAGTGAGCCTCAAAGGCTCAGGCTTCATGTTACAATGCCCCAGGGCACTCCAGCTAGTGGAGATGCCTGCCCCCTGGACACAGCCCCCACTTTTGGCAGCAAATCCAGGAGAGATAATGAGAAAAACAGTCACTGGCCAGTCAGGACAGCCCCTAAGGTGTCCTGAGCTGAGGTGACTCTGACTTTTAGAAATCCTCCATCTTGCAGATGGAGGATTCCCCCAATAGGAATAGGGATGTGCCTCCTCCCTGAGGGGAGGGGGGCACAAAGAGGGTGTAGCCACCCTCAAGGACAGTAGCCATTGGCTACCGCCCTCCCAGACCTAAACACACCCCTGAATTGAGTATTTAGGGGCTCCCAGAACCAAGCAAGATAGATTCCTGCAACCTAAGAAGAAGAGGACTGCTAAGCTGAAAAACCCTGCAGAGAAGTCGGAGACACCAACTGCTTTGGCCCCAGCTCTACCGGCCTGTCTCCCCACTTCTAAAGACACTGCTCCAGTGACGCTTTACCCAGGGACCAGCGACCTCTGAATCCTCAGAGGACTGCCCTGCTCTAGAAGGACCAAGAACTCCTGAGGACAGCGGCTCTGTTCACCCAAGACTGCAACTTTGTAACAAAGGAGCAACTTTAAAACAACTTGCCTTTCCCGCCGGAAGCGTGAGACTTGCTACTCTGCACCCGACGCCCCCTGCTCGACTTGTGGAGAACAATCACTTCAGGGAGGACTCCCCGGCGACTGCGAGACCGTGAGTAGCCAGAGTTGCCCCCCCTGAGCCCCCACAGCGACGCCTGCAGAGGGAATCCCGAGGCTCCCCCTGACCGCGACTGCCTGCTCCTCAGATCCAGACGCCTGGTAAAGACTCTGCACCCACAGCCCCCAGGACCTGAAGGATCCGAACTCCAGTGCAGGAGTGACCCCCAGGAGGCCTTCTCCCTTGCCCAGGTGGTGGCTACCCCGAGGAGCCCCCCCCTTGCCTGCATCGCTGAAGAGACCCCTTGGTCTCCCATTGAAACCTATTGAGAACCCGACGCATGTTTGCACACTGCACCCGGCCGCCCCCATGCTGCTGAGGGTGTACTTTCTGTGTGGACTTGTGTCCCCCCCGGTGCCCTACAAAAACCCCCCTGGTCTGCCCTCCGAAGACGCGGGTACTTACCTGCTGGCAGACTGGAACCGGGGCACCCCCTTCTCCATTGAAGGCTATGCGTTTTGGGCACCACTTTGACCTCTGCACCTGACTGGCCCTGAGCTGCTGGTGTGGTAACTTTGGGGTTGCTCTGAACCCCCAACGGTGGGCTACCTTGGACCCAAACTTGAACCCCGTAGGTGGTTTACTTACCTGCAAAAACTAACAAACTCTTACTCCCCCCAGGAACTGTTGAAAATTGCAGTGTCTAGTTTTAAAATAGCTATATGTAATTTATGTGAAAACTGTATATGCTATTTTGCTAATTCAAAGTTCCTAAAGTACCTATCTGAAATACCTTTCATTTGAAGTATTACTTGTAAATCTTGAACCTGTGGTTCTTAAAATAAACTAAGAAAATATATTTTTCTATACAAAAACCTATTGGCCTGGAATTGTCTTTGAGTGTGTGTTCCTAATTTATTGATTGTGTGTGTACAACAAATGCTTAACACTACCCTCTGATAAGCCTACTGCTCGACCACACTACCACAAAATAGAGCATTAGAATTATCTCTTTTTGCCACTATCTTACCTCTAAGGGGAACCCTTGGACTCTGTGCATACTATTCCTTACTTTGAAATAGTGCATACAGAGCCAACTTCCTACAGATACAAAATACTTTCCACCTAGAGAAGGTTCTTTAGTGGATTGCTCCGCCCTTCTTGTTGGCTACATACTACTCCAGGAAGATCTAGCCTGTATAGACTCTCCTCCTCCTTGGTGGAATGTGGTGCTGGGAAAAATGTGGAAAGTGTAATGGACAGCTCCACACAGACTGTGGTAACTCCCTTTGGAAGGAAGGCCGCCTTAGTTCTCAGAATTAGCATGTCTGGGAAGAAACATGTGAATAAGGGCAGGCCAGGTAACACTTGTAATTCACCAATACGTTAAGCTGGCATGATGGCTACAAAAACACTGTTCTGAACAGCAAAAAGCACAACTAGCAGTTATGCATGAGCTCAAACTGAGCCCACGTTAAAAAAGTTAAGATGAAGGTAAGGTCCCACTAAGGCTTAATATAAGGGAAAGGAAGAAACATGACAGACACTTAAAAAAAAAAATAAACTCACAAATGGGAGACTTGAACAGGGATGGTTGGCATGGCAAACAAATAAATGGTGACAAGGCTGCAATATGGCCCTTAACTGCATTCAACTGCACAACTCTCCTGGGAAAATCAAAGTGCGATGTGCAAACTTTTTAAAGACATGCAAAGTGACTATTTTTTCGTTTCTGCACCACGCATCAAGCCTGTTACGCCAGTAGTTCCCAACCTTTTGACTTCTGTTGACCCCCACTTTATCAATACTGTAACCCCGGGACCTCCACTGAACCATTATTGGAATCCAGGAACCCCTACTTAGTCATTACTGATAGCTGGGGACTTAATCTGTTAAAATTATTAAATTTTCTAAGCAGTCGCGGACCCCCTGAGAAGGCTTTACAGACCCTCAGTGGTTTCCGCACCACAGGTTGGGAACCACTGTGTTACACAATCCAGCATAAACCAGCTTTGTGGAGGGGAAAACACCAAAAGGTGTTGACCAATGCCGGCAGCAGATGAAATGAGATCAGATGTCCCCACTCAATCTCCAGGGATGAAGATGGAGAAGATGGAGACTATGGAGGTTGGTATATAGGAACTGCCGCTCCTACTTACTGAGGAGGTCCATTCTGGGTAGAACCTGAAAGTTGGGGGGGGGGGGAACAGTCTCAGAAGATCTGTATACATCAGCCAATTCAATATACCTCACATTGGAGCTACTTTCTCAGTACTCAAAGAATCAAGGATTCTGAGGAAATGCAAAGTGTAAATAAAAATTACACGCCAACTAAATGTATCCCCAAAGGCTTGTGTAGCATAAATTGGAAGGCACAGGAGGGCAAAGGTGGTCAAGTACCATTTCTTGAGGGAAAAATCAATCATGTTGGAAAGATGATGTTGACTTTAGAGTATTGGGTCTTGTGTTCAACAAGCATGAAAAATGGTTGTTAGCTTGCTAGATCTTCTGCACAGGTTCATGGTCTCAAAGTTTTGCGACACAGAAGATGTGATTCTATGTCACCCTTCGTGCTCACAAACCACATTGTGGTTGTGTTGTCCACCAGGACCTGGACAGATTAACTGCAATGGATGGGCAAGAAGGCCTTCAGGGCCAGGTGTCTGCATCTTGAGAAAAGCGGACATGAAATCTTTGCTCCGTTAAATACCAGAAGTCTCTGATCTCTTGCTCCTACAGGTAGACACCCTACCCCAGGTGGAGGCATCAGTCAGCCCTGTGACCACCTCTGGTGCCAGACAAAAGACTTCCCACAGAAGAAGCTCTATCCTACCAACCACCACTGGAGACTGTCACAGTGCACTAGGAGATCCTGTCCTTCAAATGGGGGAGGGTCTGTGTGTTTGTGTGTGTGACCAAAAGAATGCAGGAACCAACAGGCGGAGAACTTCAAGACCAGAATCCAAGCCTATTCCTGAATTACCAAATCATATTACAAATGCCCTAAATCTCTGGAGGGAGGGAAGGCTCAGAAATGCTGTGACAAGTGCTGCCCTATGAACAGGAGGATCTGAGACAGCTTCAGGTGTGCCTTTGGAAGACTGATGTGGAAGTTCAAGTTGAAAAGCAGTGACGCTGTGGTTTCAAGTGGTCTGACACCAGCTGTGGCAAGCCTCCCTTGAGCAGACAAAATCCAGGAACTGGAATACTAGGACGTACGACCAGCGCAGATGTGCTGCAACAACTGCCATTACCCTGGTGAACACTCTGGAGGTCAATCTCAATTCAAACGTGATGGGGGAAGGGGACGGGGGGAGGCAGACAGGGGGGGTGCAAACTTGGAGTGGACGGAGCCTTCCATGAAGCACAGGACCTGGATGTGAAATGAAGCGTCCTGCAAGTAAAGGAATACCAACCAAACTCTGGCAACAAACGAAGCACCCGAACTAGGGACAGCACCTTGAATATTTTCTTGGAAAAGAACCACGATCAGTTGCAGACCGCCACACTACTTGGGAACAAGAAAGTAGTAGAAGGAGTAATATCCTTGCTCACCTTACTGTCCGGGGACCAATTCCACCATTTCTTTCTGCTTTATTGCCATGACTTCCTGCTCAGAATGCAAGTGTGTTCTTCTGACTGGGAGGGAGGAACTGGGGGCAAAAAGGAGGCTTTTGCTGGAAGGGCATAGTTCCTTACTATAAAATGTATGACCCACTGGAACACTGTAATGGTCAGGTCAACCAGGCCTCTTGATGGAGCAAAACCCTTCCTCCACAGGTCACATGTGTTAATTTGAGGAGAAACTAAAGTGGCTTGCCAGGAGGTGGGGAGGAAGATGAGCAGGAAAAGGACTGCTGGGCCGGTCTGCTCTCTGGTCTGCCACAGCTCCTGTATTACTGCACAACCTGGTATGAATGCTGATTTGCCTAGAAAGGTTGATGAACCAATACTGCAAACTTTTGAGTAACTACGAAACTTGCAGTACTGCCGCCATAAATCACCAGCAGTGGAAGCCAATCCCAAAGAAAGTCCCACAGCCCCAAACGATTTGACCCTCGCAAATGCAGAGTTAACCCTTCTGGGAAAACCCATCAAAATGCAAGTCCATCAAACTTGTCTGGACATGCTACGAGAAAGCTGTTAGACAAAAGCCAGCCTGTCCCCTAAGTGCCAATAAAGATTTCATGGACCCGGCTACCGAGTCCACCTTGACAAGGCAGACTCTGATCACGTGCTTTGCATAGACATGCCCTGCCATGACTACCTCTGCAAAGTTGTTTTTAAAATAGTCCAGGAGTTTTGGCACCACCATCTGCATTAGCTCTTCTAGGTCATGGGTGTATCTTGCCAGAAAGCAAGCAGGGTTGATGGATCTAAGTGCCAAGCTTCCAGCAGAGAAAACTTTCTTCCCCAGCGCCTACATTTTTTTTTCTATGTCAGCAGGTGCAGTAATGAAAGAGGCAATGTACTACTTAGTACATGAAGACCGGCAACACCAGGCTTTGTGGTGAAGGATGAGCTGACAAAATCAGGTGCTAATCAACACCGCTGCATATCTGTCTTTTCACTGACGGTGCCGAAGGAGACTTCTTCCAGGCTGCCTTCATGGGCTCCATAAGAGCTTTGTTAAATGGAAGCAAAACTCAGAGGATGCAGAAGCCGGATGGATGATCTCTGTTGAAAGACTAAGTTAGGAAGAGCTCCTCAGCAGCCATTTTTATGGCTTCAGTAAACAAAGACACCTCTTCATGAAGCAGGTCAGCGGTCCATGCAATTTTTACCTCTGGAGAGGAATCATGGCCATTAGCATTTTCTGCTGTGTCTGTGAGGAAGCATATTGGCTGCCTCATTGCCATCATCATGGTCACATTCAACAATATGAGATCCATGGAGCCCAAAGGCACACTAGAGGAAACCAATGCACCACAGAATGGCACCAGCATTGCTTGTGTGAAGGACCTATGCCAGTTTGGCACCAGGAACTCCGGATATGCCTGAAGATGGTTCAGCATCAGAGCAGGAAGTTATGTCTGGACAGAGATTGTTTCTCAGCTAAAGTGATGTCAATCAATTATGCCTCAGTGGTGGAGGGCCTAACTAAGGAGACCATCCTCTAGAGCCAGAACGGTGTCTGGGAGTGAAGACATCTCACCTACACCTCTTCCTATGCTTCCTCTTCCTCTTTCAATGACTTGGAAGAGAGCAATGATCAAAACTTTAATCTTGAGTGGAATGTAGCCAGCGATAAGACTGGCACTCACTGTGCATGCGCTATGAATAACTTCTCTTCCTGCTCCTTAATAGCCTTGGAGTGCATGAGGCCACACACTTTGCATGACTTGAAGTAATGCTTAGGCCCCAGGCACCACAAGCAACCTCATGAGCGACTGAAATGGACACCTGATCAAAACAGGGCGTAGATTCAGATTTCTTTGGTGGTGACATCCTGCCTGGCACAGCAAAGTTAAGATTTTTTCATGAAAAACTACTCAGACAGCATCTCAGGATCCGAGTCACATGACGCTGAAAAAAGGGAACTGACATTAGGGCCCCGAGTGACATTAAGGTAAGACCGGGAATGGCAGCACACACTGGGAATCCAGGGCATGCACTGCAGATTAACTGATGATTAATATCTCAAACAAAAGGTGCAAATGCTGCACATTAGGCAAACATTGTTTGGCAGCCTCATTAGCAGGGTACTAGTACAGAAGCTACACAAGAGAACAAAGCGTCATTTTTAATATTGAGTGGAAACCTTAAAACTAATCTACCCATCCCTCCAACTCCCCACCCATCCAGACACAACACAAAAGTACGACCCATTTATACGGCCTTTCAAAGAAGGAACTGTATTTAGCAGTCAGACAGGTGGGGTATCAATGCTCGGTAAGACATCAGGGTGGTTGTGTGGCATCAAGATTTAAGATGTGGAGATAGTGGATGGCTGTGGTCGGATGTCCAAGATGGTCAGACATCATCTTTGGCACATTCAATAAAGTTGTAAAGGATTGTGTCCCTTAGGTCACTAGGGGTATTACTGTAGGACGGAGGGCTGTGCATTCTGCTTGTGCCCATCAAATCGATTCCACAAGTGAAATCAGGAAAGCATGTTGTGGCGTTTTATTTTTTTTGGCCAGGGAGATAGGCCGAGCAGGCAGTTGTGTGCTGTTATAAGATGCTTGCGGTCTGTAGCCCATGAAATCACAGACAGTACAGTGTCTCAGTGTTCTTATATCACCCTGCAAACCCAGAACATTGTGCATACAAGCAGATGAATAAATGAGGTATATGCTCGGGGGAGTCAAGTAAGCCTTCTGTGGGATACAGAATTGTCTGCAATTAAAGCGGGCATTTCTGGCGACCTGGTGAGGGTACTTGAGGGCTTTGAACCAGTCCAAATTATGAAATTCTGGTTCCAGGGAGTGTTTCTACTTAGTATATAAGCATGCAGGTTAGAGGGTCCCGTACGAAAACTCAATACACTCGAGTCACCAAACGTATCACATGAGTGTAATGCATGGAGCAGCTTGCTTGCTGTTATTTCTGGACCTAAGAAACAGCAGTGTTGAAGCAATGCCCCTCTGAGTAAACCATATGCCAGGAAAGCCCCTCCATGTAGGCTGTAGAGGGTCTTGTAGTCCTCGAAAGTTTATTAGGGCTCAGTTGCAAAACAGATCGCCAATCGTGGTGATGCCAAAAGTCTCTCACACCTCCGCGGCACGATGAGTTGCATCCCCTATGTGGAGTGCCAGGAGTGGCATAAGATGGAAATAAGTTCATATTAGTTTGGCACAAGGGAATCCCTGCCACAAACATTTCTGTGCCGTATGGAGAAGAAGCGGATGGGGGCTGCCCAAAGTATAACCCAGAAGTAATAGGCGAGTAGGTAGCCCTTACGAACTGCATGAGGGAGTCCTGTCCCCTTCATATAGTAGCTTCACAACCAGAGGGCTATCCACTGAAGCTAAACTGCTAGATAATAATGTGAGAAGTTTATGGTGGCCATACTGTTGCATTGTGGGGGGGAAGGAGGGGGGAAACGGGTGAAAGGAGGTGGACTCATTGTGATCAGTGTCACTCCCTTTCTTTCTTTCCCCAATCAGTTAAGTGAGTTGGAAGTCAAGTTCACTGAAGGTGCAGGGGTGCATAAGCGGGAGGTTAGTGAAAAAGTAAAGGAAAGTGTGCCAGCAGGGCAACCCGGTCTGCCATGGACAATGAAAGGGATGTCCAAAGGGATATTTGGGAACACAGAGATTGTCTGGTTTTACAGAGGGTACCCTCAAGGAGGTTCTTCCCTTTGTGGTACATTTGAATACCCAAATGGGCTTGGGGCGCAAGCTACTGGGCTATCAGCTGTATGAGCCTCTCTGGAAGGCGTTCCCTGAGCTGGATGGCAAGAGTTTTGTAAAGTTAAGTTTGAGGACGAAGATTCTGCTGACTGAGTCCAATATAGAGGTGAGTGAGGTCAGGTCTCCATAGACGTCCCCCATATAGAGGATCATGTCATCGCCGTAAAGGGGGACCATGTGTGTCTGATCACCCAACAGCATCCCCTAGTCATGACACTGGCCACGAGCTGCTCCAGTGCCAAGACAAACAATAACAAAGACAAGGGGTATCCCTTGTGGGTGCCTCTAGACAGTGGGTGAGTATCCAAGATATGGCGGCATGTCTTGACTCTAGCCTTGGAGTTGGTATAAAGTAGACTAATCCAAACCAATACATGGGAGCCAAAGTGATCAGAAGTAGTATTCTCATGGGGGCGTGGCCTGGCCATTCTTCAAGATGGCCGCCACACTGCGAGGCTCTGCAGGGCAGGGGCATAAATCTGTACATAATCCTGACGGATTGGATGCCTGAGGCGCTCCTTTCTAAGTGCCTCTTGTGCTGAAGCCCTATGACGGTGAGAGCTGGAAGAGTGGAGCCAGACCGGAGGTAACTGATGCAGGGGCCCACTCGGATCGCCGGAGGCAGTGCCTGGCGGCGGGTCCTTCGCCTTGT
This sequence comes from Pleurodeles waltl, assembly GCF_031143425.1. NCBI lineage: Eukaryota > Metazoa > Chordata > Amphibia > Caudata > Salamandridae > Pleurodeles > Pleurodeles waltl. The sequence goes on from NC_090445.1 coordinate 863,451,484, forward strand.
GCGCAGCTGGTAGGCGTCACATCTGGACGGGACCCTGCAGTGGACATATGATACCTGCTGGCGGGGCGAGAGGCATTGGCCACTCCCACCCACCACCCCAGCCCCGGAGAAAAAGAGTTGGTGCTCTGGGGCCCCAGCGCACCTGGTCTGCTTGTGCAGATCTGGCGTTGTGCGTCCATGGGCCGTGACTGGTCCTGCATGACGGGGCCTGGGAGTCCGGCCTAGAGCGATGCGGGAGGCCAGCGTTGCGCCTTGGGCGTGTGCTGAGGTTCGCTGGCCGCTGACCCGCTATTTTCATCAGGCGACATGCCCGTTCCCTTGGAGGGGACACTGCGTGATCGGTTCCGGTCCCCGGGTTACATTGACTGCTTTGTGGCTGTTGGGGGGAGACGAAAGGGAAGGAGTGTGACCACCACCCCCAGCCCCCATTACAAGCAGAGAGCTGCGGACTGCAACAGCAGAAAAGATGGTGGGACCCAGGGCCTGTTTTGAGGGAGAAGCGCTGAGCTGTTGATACCCGCATGTGGGCCGGACGAGGGGCGGGCGGCCTGCTCTGCTCCTTGCCGAGGGACCTCCGGGAGCAGGGTGGGGTGCCCCCGAACTTACATTACGAGGCACAGCTGGGAGGTGGCTGGTGCTAAACTGGGTGCTTCGACAGAGGACTCTGGGCGGTGTGGGCCATCCCCCCACCCCCAAGGTGGGCTCCTTCTGCGATGGGGAAAGCAGACCAAAAACAGCCCAAACTCACATTTGAGGGGGTGGGGGGGAATGCAGTCAAGCTGGCAAGTCATTGGACGATCTGCCTCAAGAGGAAGACTCTCAGTCGACCATAGTGAGGGCTAGGTTTTTAGACCTTAAGCACGGCCTGGCTGGTATAGATGCTAAGCTAGATCACCTGACGGATCAAATGGATCGCTTAAAAGAAAGGGTGGACGACCACGATAACAGTCTTGAACAGGTGGAATCTTACACTACAGATTTGGAGTACAGTCGTCGCGGGAAAGGAGAGCAGTACTACAAATGGAACGGGTGCTGGAAGTAATCCGAAATAAAAACTAAGATCTTGAAGCCCGCTCTAGACGTAATAATAGCTGTATTTTAGGTCTCCCGGAGTCGAACACTATGCGGAGGCGCTGCGGTCTGCGCTTCTCCCTTGCGAACCTCCCCCGGTGTTGGTGGTGGAGCTGGTGCACAGGTCGCTGGGGCCACAGCCGCCACCTGGAATGGCGGTGCACCCTGTCATTACACGCTTGCTGAACTAAAGGGACAGAGACAGTGCTTTGCCTTGCTCATGAGCGCCGACCCACAGTCTACAACAACAATGAGCTCAACATCTTCTTTGACAATACCCCTGTGTACAGGCGATCCGCAGAGCGTTTCTCCCGGTCAAGCGCACTCTGAGCCACACGGATGCTAAATATTCCCTCATCTATCTGGCCAAGTTACGAATGCAGCACAAAGGCAAACTACATTTTTTCACAGACCCGAAACAGGCAACTAAATATGCGAAAACCATCCCTAAAAAAAGTTATACCGATTGCTCACAGGATAATGGAGAAGGTGGCGACACTCTTAGTGACAATGACTTTGACCTTGTTTTTGGGAGACGCCTGCGGTCCTTGACCATGTTTTTATGACCTGCCGGGTCTTGTGTGCGAACTTCGCTTCGGTGCTGACGGGCCCTTGGTACCACCTCCCCCATCCCCCACCCCTCCTCAGCACCTTGAGACCCTCACGGGTGAGTAGTGCGCTTTACAAATTCCTGATTGATTTACTACTGGCGATATGGAGGCTCCTGCCCACCCACCCATACCAGGGTGGAAGACTGATGGCCACGCCACAGCCCCATTGGATGAGTCCAATTAAGTTGTTCGTTGAGATTCAGTGGGATCTGTTTTTGGGTGGGGGTGGGTTTGGAGGTCTGGCTCAATTGGGGGACCAGAGTGGGAGGAGGGTGGCAGATGTTTTGTTAGTTATCGTGTTGGATGCTCTTCCTCTACTTTCTCTTATCTGTAACTGCTGGTCCTCGCTGTTGATCCGATTTGTGGCTGAGTTTGGGATGGCCGCGGCTCGGTTGAGATATTTGCTATGCTGGCTCCCAGAGGGGTGACATTTGTGAAATGCTTGACCAGGAATGTTCGGGGGTTGAATGACAGGCGTAATGCTCCAAGAAATTCACCTGACTACTGCCACTAAGCACGGGGTGAGGGCTGGCTGATTGGAGAGTGCCATGTGGCAGCGTATATGAGCTATGCAAGGGGGGTAGCCATTTTGATTTCAAAGGAGCTGCAATGGTGTACTGAGAAAGTGTGATTGCAGACCTGTATGGTCGTTATGTTCTACTGCAGTGTACATTACAAGACAGGCAAATTCGCCTGGTGTCAGTATATGGTCCAATGTGGATGACCCGCAGTTCTTTGAGGAAGTGTGGTACTTGGTGTGTTCTTTTGGGCCCCGGGTCTTTACTGTGGAGTTCAATGTAGTTCTAGATACAGTGGCAGATCGTGAGAGCCCGGTGCTCCGTCAACATGTGGCAGGCGCTTTCCCAGATCATGGCAGAGGGTGCTGTGGTAGATTTATGGAGGGTGAAACATGGCGTCGAAAGAAAGGGAACATGCCTCAAGTGCTTTGTGCCAGAGACGTGGAGCTCTGGATGGAGTCTATTGAACATATGCCTTGCACTTTGTCAGACCATTCTCCGGTTCTTTTGAAGTTAGAGATTCCTGTGGAGGTTGCCGCATAACGCACGTAAAGATCAAGCTTTTAGGGAGGAGGTGTGAACTTCTATAGAGGAATACTTCATGTTAATAAAGGATCGGTATCATAAGCAGGCACTTTGTGGGAGGCATTCAAGGTGGTAATCCGGGGGATATGCCTGGCTAAGCAACACGGCGTGCTCAGGGCGATACGTTGGGAATTGGCAGACCTGGAGACCCAGCTGACCGTGCTGGAGAAACAACTGTGCATAGACATGTCTAACGCCCTCCTGGCTGAGGTTCGAAAGAAATTGTAAGAGTACGAGGAGGTGGCACTCCGTGAGATTTGTTTTCTAGGTAAGGAAGCTAAGGCAAGGTGGTACGGAGAGGGAGAGTGGGCCGGCAGGACATTGGCGGCAATGCTGCGACGGCCATGGGCCGGGAATTATATTGTGTAACTGCTGGTGAACGTCAGGCTACTGCTGATGGGGTCAGGCAGGTGCTAACTGATTTCTATGTTTCCCTTTACTCTGCGTCGGCGAGGCCGTGTCCGGAGGTATACACAGAATACTTTGAAGAAGTTTGCTCTGACTTGACAACATGCAAAGGCAGTATTTAGACTCGCCGTTCTCGGTTGAGGACGTCATACAGGTCATCCGTAGCCTGCCAGGTGATAAGGCCCCTGGCTTAGATGGGGTTACGGTGGCCTTCTATAAGGAATATGCAGACCTATTGGCATCTATTAGATGTGTATGCAGAGGCATTTGAGGGTGGCATCCTCCCACCGTTGATGCGTGAATCCCACATTGTTACCATATTGAAGTCGGGTAAAAACCTGTGCCACTGCAACTCGTATAGGCCACTATCGCTTATAAATATAGACAATAAGATATTAGCGAAGCTAATAGCAACGCGTCTGCAGCCCCTTCTCCCGTCTCTGGTGCTCCCATAGGGATGGGAAACCGTTCTGCTTAAAAGGATGTTTGGATTTCAGCCAGGTTTTGTTATTAATACCACCAAAGTCTCACATGGCGCATGCTGGAGTTATGCCGATTTCCTAGGTTAATGGAACAATTAAAGATGTGAAGCAATAGATGGCTCATGGGTTGTGTATAAGAATAAGTTACTTACCTTTGATAACAAATTATATGGTAGAGATGCAGAAGATAAACGACCGGGCCCAAGTAATTCTTGTGGCTCTGGACTGGGCACGAAGAGTCTGGTGTCCCGAGCTCTTGAGCATGGCCATCGAACCTCCAACCAGACTGCCCCTTTGGGAGGATCTTCTGTCTCCACAGCAGGGGACGGTTCTCCACCCAAACCTGTTCAGTCTCTGCCTTCTTGCATGGAAATTGAGCGGCAGCAGTTGACAGCTTTTGACCTTCCACCCGTAGTGTGTAACGTTACCTTGTCAGCCTTGAGTCCCTCCAACAAAAGGGTACACGCCCGACATTGGAACAAATTTGTGGCCTAGTGTACAGACAAGTCTGTTGACCTCCTCTCTGCCCCTTTTTCTGAGCTCCTTTTGTTTGTTCTTTCGCTAGCTCAGCAGGGCTCTGCTCTGGGCACCCTCAAGGGTTATTTTATCTGCCATTTCGGCTTTCCTGAGATTACCTAACCAACGCTCTTTGTTTAAATCTCCTATTGTTGAAGGATTCCTAAAGGGTCTTACCCACATTTTTTCTCCTTCTCAGTTCATAATGCCCCAATTGGATTTGAACTTGGTTCTTACTTTCATGATGTGTGCTCCTTTCAAGCCACTTCACAACTGTCCACTTCGATTTCTTACTCTGAAGACAGACTTCCTGGACGCCATCATTTCTGCTTAGAGTAAATAAGCTGAAGGCCCTTTCCTCAAAGCCACCTTTCATTTCCATCCATCCTGATAAGGTGGTGCCTTGTACCAAATCTTTCTTTTTACCAAAAGTGGTCCCGCCCTTTCATGTAGGCTAATCCATCACTTTGCCTACTTTTTACATGCCCCACATCCTGCTAAGGAAGAGGAGAGACTCCATTGCCTGGACCCAAAAAAGAGTTGCCATTCTATCTTGATCATACCAAAAAGTTTCAGGTGGATGATAAACTCTTTATGGGCTATGTGGATGCGAAGAAAGGTCGGGCAGTGCAGAAGAGAACCATCTCTAGATGGGTTGTTTTCTGCATTAAAATGTGCTACGGATTGGCTAAGAAGCAACCCCAGGAGGGTTTGCATGCTCCTTACACCGGAGGAGCAGCTATAACCACTGCGTTCGTACACAGAGCTCCAGTCCTGGACATCCGCCAGGCAGCAACGTGGGCATCTTTGCACACATTCACCAAACATACTGCCCGGACAGTCAGGTCTGAAGGAACGGGTACTTTGCCTTTCTGTCCTGCAGGACTTCCTAGTCTGATCATGATTCGCACACCCACCTCTGGGGATGGTATTACTTGGGTATCTGTTCTAAGGTAAGGATTCTGCAACTAGGAGTCTGTATCAGATGAACAAGTTACTTACCTTCAGTAACAAATTATCTAGTAGAGACATATTCTAGTTGCAGATTCCTTACTGACCCACCCATCCTCCTTGCTCTGATCCAATCGTGGTTCAAAAGCCACCATTACATATCTTGCTGAGCTCCCTCAGAGATCTGAACCATGTCGGAGAGATTCACCTGGAACTTCAGGTCCCAATGCAGAGCCCAGATATGCCATCTGGCATGATTCACTAGCAGGATGCAGGAGGCCATGAGGACCAGCAGCCTCAGAGTCATTCTCACCGAAATCCAGGACAGAGGCTGAAACATCAGAATCATAGCCTTAATATCCTGGACTCTCTGCACGGGTGGATAAACCCAAAACTATACTGTGTCCAGAATTTCTCTGATGAAAGGGAGCATCTGAAAGGGAGTCAGGTGTGACTTCGGCACGTTTATAGTAAACTCCAGCGAATGTAGGAGGTCTGCAGTAGTTTGGAGGTGGGAAACAACAGCCTGGGGCGAGCTCGCCTTCTACAGCCACTCGTCAAGGTAGGGGAACACTGAAACCCCTGACCTGCACAGATGAGCTGCAATCACTGTCATCATTTTGGTGGACTCCTAAGGGGTGCTGGCAAGGCCAAATGGGAGTACAGTAAACTGAAAATGCTTGTGGCCTACCGTGAACCGCAAGTAACGTCTCTGGGCAGGCAGAACGGGAATATGCGTCCTGCAAGTCCAACCCTACCATCCAGTCTCCTCGTTCCAGGGAAGATAGGAACTTAACCAGAGTGAGCATTTTGAACTTCTCCATTTTGAGGAAGGGAATGAGGGATCAGAGGTCTATGATAGGGCCTTTTTGAGCACCAGAAAGTAGCGGAATAACAACCACGACCTACTTCTGACACAGTGATCCCTCTCTATCGCCCCCTTGGCCAAGAGAGCCGTAATCTCCTCACGGAGAAGTGCCTGGTGATCCTCCGTCATCCAATGGTGGCATGGATGAAGGGGTAGTCTGAAAGGGAAGGGGGTAGCCCCTTCAGACTATTTGCAAGACCCATCTGTCTGATGTGATGGACTGCCAGCGGGGCAGGTGATGGCGAATCCTGCCTCTGACTAGCCCCTGATGGGGAAGCGTCAGACTAGGAAGGTTTGGAGGCTGCAGCGGGAGGGGTGGTGGACTGGGCAAACCGCTGGCTCCCTGATCCAAGAGGACATTGGATCCCACGTCCCTGGCCAAGCAGAGACTGGGCAGCATGCGCAGCACAGTGGCAGGAGGGAAAGGAACGTGGTTGAGCGCCCCTTCCATAGCCATGAAAAGGGCAAAAAGCAGACTGAGGGGGGCAAGGGCAGCTGCGAGGCCCAAGGACAGAGCAGTAGCTGGGGACTCCTTAAAGTGCTCAAGCGAGGAGTCTGCTTTGTCTCTTAAGAGACGGGTGGCTTCGAAGGGCATGTCCATAAGTGCAACTTGTACATCCCCCGAAAAGCCAGACATCCTCAACCAAGCCTGGCGCCTAAAGGCCACCATCAATGTAACAGATCTACCCAGTGAGTCGGTCGTATCTAGTCCACATCGTATTGTGAACGTAGCTGCGACCCTCCCATCAGCAACGGCTTGAGAGAGAATGGCCCAAACTTCCTTCAGGACCTGTGGCACCACCTGCGTAACCGTGTCCCATAAAGTATGGGTGTAACGGTCCAAAACGCATGCAAGTTCACAGACTGGAGGAAGAGAACATTGTCTTCTAAAGCTGATCAGTCTTTTGCATTCCCTATCCGGGGGTGCAGAAAGGAATGTGCCAGGGGATGTAGAGGCCTGGATAACCAAGTTCTCAGTGCTGAGATGTTGGATCAGGAACACTGGGTCATTAGGCGCATTTGTCCTAATAACAGGAGGCCCTGTGCTGGGTTGGGATCAAGATCCCAGCAGGACATCAGTGAGGGCCTCAGTGAAGGGAAGTTGAGGTTCTGAAGAGTAAGCCTCAAAGTGACGCACGTATCAGTAGGTTGGTTCTGATGGCCACAGAAGAAAGCTCGAGGCACAGGACCTTGGCCGCTCTCCTCACAACTAATGAATATGGTGCTCCCTTCTCCGTAGCCACGGTAGGGGGAGAAAGCATGCCAGTGTCTGGGGAAGTGTCTAGACCGCTGGCTTCACCCAGGTCCTGAGCCTAGTCCATGGGGTCATCAAGCTGGCATTCTAGGGGGGACAGACTCTCACCATACCCGTAACCATAAGAATAGGGTCAGGATCCGGCCTATGGAGCAAGGTCCCCGTTGAAGTCGGAATCGGCAATGAGTGACACTGATCCGTCTGTGTGTCGGGGTCAACAAGAAGTATGGGATTGACGCTGACCGTGGGAATGGGGGATGTTGGGACCGTTGATGTCTGCACTGTCGGCTGGGAAGATAGTGGTGGCACGACCGACACTGGTGCAGATCTGAAAATGGACCACTGGGCAACCTCCGGAGATGAGGCCGAATCCGCCACTGCGAAACCCGAGGGGGCCCCATTCGATCCCACGGGGCCCAAAGTGGCTCTGGTGTATCCAACTGCCAAAAAATGTGACGCATGGCCCCCTAGAACTTAGGGTGAGGTCAAAGAACGTTTGTTCTTCTTCGTATGCTTACCCAAGCGCCCCGAAGTTTTAGAAAGGGACAACAAAGAGTGTGCGCTCCGTGAGCAGTTTTGGGACCTTCCATCGCGACCCGGAGCGATGCAGACCCGAGGGCCGGGCTACAAGAGGCTTTAGGAACTGCTCCCTCAAAGCCTTTGGGTTTACGGCCTGGCACGCGGAGTACAACTTCGGGTCGTGGTTGCACTCCAAACACCAGAGACACACGAGATGCGGCTACAGCAAGGACATCATCCGATGACAGGAGTTGCAGGCTTGAAACCGGTCTTCCATGACGACATCAAAGCACCAATAAGTAAAACAATCTTCCACAAAAGTCAAAAAGGTCAGTAACTGTGGGGGGAGCTCTTCTTAGGATCTGCGATTAGGCTGGCGGGGAAAGAAAAGAACTGATGGTGTGTCAGGGTGGCGCCTATATATGACCTGCAATGTCATATCCGGCGACCATGACACTAACGACAGACGCAGTCGACTGACCCCACCTAGCAGCGTGCTGGGGTACTGCTTGAGGAAAAATCTCTGGATCCAGACTTACGCCTGGGGGAAATTCTACAGTAAGGAATCTGAAACTAGAACTCTCTATCAGATTTCAAATGACAGTCTGCCATTCCCAGGGGGGCGGCCTTTTGCCAGGGACTGAATTGCCTCCCTGATAATCCTGTCCTGTATTGTGGGCTTCAAGGACAGGCCTGTATCCTCTTGGTATCTGGGGCAGTGTCAAGTCCCCTAGAAGCGAGCAATTTGTTTTAATCATCAAAGGGGCATACTCCAGCGTACCCAACGCAGTATGAGCAGAAAACAAAAGCTAATTTCTCTTTGTCTCTAAAGGTATGAATGAGGGTCTCCATGCAATGTGGCACAACAAGCCAAGCCTACAGTTTGCTTGGTCTATTGGCCTGAGTGTGACGGTGGAACAAGTGTGTCATCCATGCCAGACAGAGAAGTTGCTCATTCAGCGTTGCCTGGTGTACTCTCTCCCTGTCCAACTCCTGCTCAAGAGTATTGTCACTGTTTGCCTTCGCCTCCAACATCATGTCTTAATGTCACAGAGTTACGCATCCAGGTCCTGATGAGCCCCCATGACTGTGTTAATTCAGAAACCTTGTGTTCCTACTTTAAAGGCTTCCCATTCCACCACAGTGGGAGGAAGCGATGTCAGGAGACGCCATATCAGGACCTGGGTGGGTACCTTGCCCCATTATGTATCCACCAGCAGTGGGTTATGGTTGGAGAAGTTCTTGCCCAGGTAGGATATGTGAAAAATCGAAATAAGGAGGATGGTGGAGCACACTATGCGGTCCAGGTGTGTGTGGAACCCATGAGGTGGAGAGAAAAGTGAGTATTTATTGTGCTGGGAAGTCATTCAGGTAAGGCTTTGGAATTTCAGACTACCGGTGTACTTAGTAATAGGGATCTGTCCAAGGTAACGTACAGCAGACAGTGGAAATCTCCTCCCAGCAGCCATGGGACATCAAACAACCAGTGAGCAAGTTCAGCTGTGAGTGTGTCTGGGAACCATGGTTAGTCAACGTTAAGTGCATAAAGGCTACAATATATCACAGACAGACCATCTAGGTAGCCCTCGTAAAAGAGAGTTTGGACCCTCCTGACTGATCAAGGAATCTTCGGTGGTGAAGTGGACCAAAGGAAGGATCCAGATCTCTGCCCTGTGGAGAATGAGTAAGAGGTGTGGAAGAGCAGGGATTCCCAGCATCAAAGAAGGAGGTAACCCTCACATAAGTCGAGGTGGATCTTTGATCTTTTGGAGGAAAATTATGTGGGCCACTGACCTCTTTAGCGGTGAGCTAATCCTACATTTTAGTGGCAGATCCCATACCACTGACGTTCCACATTAAAAACCTATAGGCCCCTTTTGTGGCGTTGTGTAGGACAGTATATATACAAGACAGGGTGACCGGGGCAGAAAACTGGGAGTGATGGTAGGCAGTTCCCACAGCCTGAGAGGAGTGCCAAAGAACAAAGAGTAGTGGGACTCTCTTACAATGAAAAGAACAATTCCTCAAAGCAGAAGCCAATGGGTCATCCAACCAAAAATAATATCAGTATAACCAATGGAGGTGTACCAGGTAGTTGACGTGGGAGAAGCATTCAGCAAGGTAGGTGGCCTCTGCTGGTGTAATGAGACAGCTAGCTCGACAGCTATGAAAGGACTGCATAGTAAATCACTAGGGGATCTTACAGGACAGGGTAAATCACCATGGGATTGTACAGGACAAGGAGGGGCTGGTACCACGTTTTCAGTTCCCCTGTCCATTAACATAGGAGTTGTGTGCCATGGCCCCATAGATTTGCTACATGAGGTCATTAGACATCTAAGGGGGTCACCTGCTGGATATCACCGGGTGATAGTGCTGAGTCTGAATCAGAGAATGCTGCAGAGGAACCCCCAGAGGGGGTGGGGTCAATGGAGTTCGCAAGGGGGGTTTCTGATCTTTCTCTATGAAGACTGACCTGCAGTGGAGGCTGCAGCAGCTGCCATCTGCGGACTCGATAGCCAAGGCCCTGGTGGGCCCTACATGGGGGAGCACCAGGAGGACCATGGTTTCCTGGCAGACCTGCATGGCCATGGTGCACCTCTACCCAGGTTCACACCTCAAAGGGGGTGGTTGCATTAGAACTGGTTGAGACAAGATATTAGAGTCCCTCAATTAACCCTTTAGCACATAATCTCTTCTAGCACATCACTGCATGGGCGGCTGCACTGGTAGTCCTCATCCTGCCCATCCTAGGGGATCCGTCATCCCATGGGGCTAGTCCCGCCAGGAGGAGGCCAGGTCCAGAAGGTCAGACTAAATAATCCAAGCAGGGCCCAGGGCGGCGCAGCATGCGTGCAACAGAAATGCCAAAGGTGAAATGTGAAGGTGAATGTGTAGGAGGCCTCTTTCCTCCAACAGAAATTCTCACTGTGGCCTGCTGGGTACCACAGCCAAGACCAGGGTTTTCAGGTGCAGCCCAGGTCCAGGCGCAGACCAAGTACATGTCAATGGGTGCCCTGTTCAGCATAGGGGTAGTGAATGAGGCCTAAGCACTTCTAAGAATTATGAGTCAAGGTTGGATATTAGTTGGCCAGTGTGTGCCAATTATTATATATATATATATATATATATAAAGAGAGAGAGAGAAAAAAAAAAAGGCAGAGAGTGTCTGTGTTTCTCTCTCTCTACCCCAGACCGGCCTCTTGGCTTTGCGGCGCTGTATTCAGGGCTGCTAGGCACTGAATTGTGCTCCTACACCATGTGGATCCAAGCTGGCGCATGCCACAGGACCTGGCCCAACCGCTCCTCCACGGCCAGGTTTTTACAATCAGGGCAATAAATGGATGGGGAATTGCTCACCATCCTGACAGGAGGGTAAGCGGGATGGGGGTATAGCATTAGATCACAGCTAGCGTAGCACAGGCTTCAGAGCCAGGGGTCAAGGCTGACAGTGCCAGCCCAAGGAGCCACTCCGGCTGCACTCACAGCAGCTCCAGTTCCCACCTCCATGTGGGCCAAGACTCTCCCCCAGGACCCCCATGTGTCACTGGTACAATCCTCTGCATCCACCTAGCCTTCTCAGGTGTCTTTGGATGGCCCTGGGTGGGGAGGGGGGGGAACCAGGATGTTTTTTATGGGGCCAGGTTCCAGAGCTTCTTTAATTTTCAGCTGGCCATGCCCCTAAGAGAGTGGTACTATGTGGTTCAAGTGTCTAAATGATACTCGATGCAGAGATGTTGCTGAACCCAAACCACTGGTGCAGAATAGGTTTTGAACAATTTTTTGAACCCAGTCTGGCCCCTGGGGAGATACACGAGGTAATTAATCTGAAGGTAGAAGAATCCATTAGAAAGAAGACAACAGGAATAACTCATCCAACCATCCCAGGCCCTCCTCTCAGACACACCACCCCTACTACTTCTGGTAAAGATAAAACCCCTTCCAAAACTGAGGCAGAAGCCACAAAAAAGTATAACTCTACTACCAATACCCAGCCACCCTTACCAGACCCTGTAAAATCAATATGGCAACCTCACTGTGAGAACACAATAGTTTTTGCCGCTGTGGACCACTTTTAGTTGCACTGAAAGCCCAGAGAAGCTTTCACTGCTTTGGCCAAAACATCTTTATGGATTTTCATCAACTCTCTTTTCTTGATCATGCTGACATGGCACATGTTTGGAACAAACAAGAGGCACTGGTTGTCACAAGTGGTGCATTTCACTTACATCACAGCACTCAGTAAAGCCTTCCACCTTTCAGAAGTGTTGACAATCAACAACACAGTACCCTTTTGCCCTTCTGTCACGCACCTTCATCTTCGCTGGAAGTGTTACTAGCGGTACCATAAGATAAAGTGCTAAACCTCAGGGTACCCCATCAGGACTCTCAAGATGATCTCTGCTGTCACTGACAAAAAAGCTGCACCTAGTGTTACAGGAAACCCAGAACTGTGGCTTGGGAACCTCTTCTGTTTCTCTTTTGCACCACAGCTCCGACCTCACAAGACTATCAATTTCTCAGTCTTTAAATTCTGCCGTCCTGGTTAAAGCTTCCTTTGTGTTCTGGCTCTTGAACGCCATGGACAAAGCAGTTGCTTGCTTAACCTGCACCTCCATTTTTCTGTTCAATCTAATTTGTGGCTGTCTCTATCTTATCAGCCATTAATTTGAAATTAGTATGGAGCACATTTGTTTGCAGAGGGGTGAACAAACTCCCCGTTGGATGTTTGACATTGTCTATGAAGTCATTTTTCCCACTTTTTAGTCCCGGATCCCCAAGGTTGCCATGTGGGCAAAACAATCAGCTTTTCTTTTCCTGGATCCACAGGGTGTCTCTCAAAATGGCACCAGTGATACAGGACAGGAAATCGGCAGTCTTCAAAAGTGATAACCGGAGGGAAGGTAGAACAACCAATGCCTATATCTATAGGCATTAAGTGCCATTGCTGAGTGAATAATGGAGGTCCAAAACACACGCTAGTTGAAGCAAGCTTTGAGATCTTCACAAAGCACAGTACTGTGATCACCAGACTGTGCTCTCCCTAGGTTGTTTGCCCAGTAGCTTGAAGCTCAAAGTCACTTATATGGTCCAACTGTGGCTCTAGGTTAGCCACTGGAGCAGCTATGCATATCTTTTGCTGTCCCTCTAGTCACAAAGACTGTTCATTCCTACCTCACCTATGCTCCTACAATGGAACGAGGAACATGTACCGGCCCGCCCCATCGGCACTACTGTTCTTCCATATCTTGCCCACACAAAGTAATCTCATTGAGAAAGGAGGATATCTTTTTGTGTGTGGACCCAGGAAAATCAGACTATTTACCGTCAAAACATAGGTCACCTTTAAGGCTCTGTAGTACAGTTCTGGGTCTTATGAGTCTCACTATCTCTGGCCCCAAACCACAGGATTCAGGAAACATCCATCTTGGGCCCGTCCTGACCAAAGCTCCCCCAACCCATTCCACCAAGGATAAAAAAAAAAAAAAAACAGGAAAACCAAAATAAATGAAATTGGATAATCGACACAAAGGTTAGGTAAAAGGAAAATGTACTTAAATTGCACATGAGCAAATATGTCTGAAGTTAATAAGGGTAATTAGAAAACCTTCCACAAAAGTACAATCCCTGCCAGGAAGTCCATAGTAAGAGATTTATTTCATCCCCCGACTCAAAAAAGTCAAAAAGGCTATGGATTGAATGACAAACGAACGGCTATAGATGTGTAGTCAAATGTATATTAAATCACTACTCAGTCTAATCCCGTGGCTCAAATATGTCAAACATGCAGCCTAGAGAAACCTAAATGACTGCCACAACTCTGGCAGGAAGCCACCAACAAGGCAAAGGAGCTTCATGAGGACAATTCTTCAGCTTGCTGTGAAAGTTTTAGGGTTGCAGAGTTTGAAATAGATAAAAAGATGCCCAATACTGAACTTAGCTGTGTTTCTTCGATTTCGGTTCAATCAATTCTACCCCTTTTGGTGCAGATTATCTGTGTTCAAAATGTCCACTCATTCTAGGACGGTCTTCATCCAAAACACTCAAGCACTCCAAAAACCGGCTTCTCAGCAAATACATGCCCTATTAACTCAGGTGGTACACTGGCTATAAACCTGGAACAATACTTGTCAACTAAAGACTTCAAGGTGAACCTTTGGTCTGTTACCTGGGTATTCTTCTACCACAGGAGTGATAGGAGTTTAATCAGCTTCCCCCTTCCACTATGAAGCCCTCAGAATCATAGCTGAGCAGAACTATAGAAGGAAAAATCCTACAACATCGCTAGTAGATTTCTTTCCTTTTCCAACAGCATTTCCCACACCTAGTACTTACATTTCAACTACAAAGTAAGTTCCCAGAGGATTTGTGATAACTGCTTTGAGGATAGCCTACTGTCACAGAGGAGTCCGAGGAAAAATAAAGATAGAGGGCTTCCTAATGGGAAAAGAGTTTCTATCCAGTAAAAACCCTCTTCTAAACTTCACCTACCAAAACGCTAATCAGACCATAAACATGACATAGTAACTCCTTAACTTTCAGTGAAACCAATTGCAAGGTCACGAAGACAGCCACGCTTCTTTTCTCCCTGGGTCTAATAATTTATCTGAGGAAGCAAAACAATATGAAATCTCATGTCTCATCATCCCTGCAAGAAAAGAGCTAATCAAAATACAAATGTTTGAGTGTTTAAGGATAAGATCCTAATCCACTCATAAAATCAAATCAGTTGCAACAACTAACTGAATTCACTAATTAATCAATTATTTAGGAATGGGTATGTGGCTTAAAGTGGCTGCCAATCTCTATGATACAATTAAAGCATGGAGACAAATGTCAGGATTTTGCGTAGAATATATTATATTTAGCAGTCACCTACTTATAACTGGGTATGCCATTTGTAATCGTACAATTAAATACAATAATCTAATTGACTGCAATAAATAAGTCTTAAAACAAGCATAATGACCTCAGGCAAATCAGGCCACTTCCACAAACGTGCAGCTACAATGAAGATATAGTGTAATGGTAATTGTAAACAGAGCATACACTGTCTGGTTAGCAGTTCTGAGCCCACAGCAGAGATGTTGACTTAGGAGGCTAGAATGAAAAAGAATGTACATTATACCTAGGCAGGTGACATTTTCTACAACCCTCTCTTTTAATAGGACTGGATATACGGATATTGCTCTCAAATGGGAATCCTCCACCACCCCCTCACTTTGGCATAACAGTGGATATAGGGGGACTAGTACACCAAGATGGAACAACCGATATACCACGTCAGGGGCTGTCCACAAAAAGATAATGAGATTTGGGCCGAGTGGTAGTCTTATTATGATGGGAGGCAATGGAATGGTGTGTAAACACTTCCTATCTGTTACATTTGAAACCGACTGTACTAAATGCTATAAAGAAAACAATAAATACAGGTTTATCAAAATACTTAAAGCTCAACACAATCTCCTGTATAGTAACAATAATTCATGGTGCAGTCTAATTCTTTGTAATCTGGTATTGCTGTTGTAAGATTCATATGTTATACTGCACAATACAAATCAAGTAAATACATAAACTGAGTGTAAGGAGATACTCTGTACCAGACCTCATAATTTATGAGACAATTGCACAAGTGGAAGCAGGATGGCAAAATAACTAGAAAAGATACCTTTCAGTGTGCCCAGAACAGTCAGAGCTTTGATTCCCACTAGCTGTAGCTGGACACTTGTGTCAGTCATCGCAGAAAACACCACATTGCAGAGAGCATCTTTGGAACTAGTTAGTGCACACTCATCTGAAAAAGAGTGATAAAGACAGTTGCATTATAAATGATGAACAATTTAGAGGATAATTTGACAAGCAGACATAACTAATAATCACAACATTTATAGTTTAAGGCACAGATGATTCATTCTGGATTTCACATTAAGAACAAATTGTACATACTTGAAATGCCCAATCACCAGGCAACATTATCTGAGCTGTAACCAAAATATCTGAATAGTTCCCAACTGAAAGAAATAATTCTTATTTAAAGCAAATGAGTCCTAGTGATTCCCTGCTTTCCTATGACCACATTGTAACATGATATCTGCCTGCTGTGAAAAAATAAATAGTAAAAAACTCAGTGGTCAGACCACAGTTCAGTGCTGCCATTGTGGAAACGGATGGCAGATACACTGCAAACCATAAGCACAATGAACGAAAGAGACATTCAAGGTAACAATAACTGTTTAATATCTTTGTGATAGTCGCCCAAACCCTTTATGGTGTTCACCAGTTTGGCCACTCCAAAGAACGGAGTATGCAGAGGTGATGACATTTCATGCCTCAAACAATAGGGATTCTGCAGGACAACCATCACCACTCTAGAAACTAGGGGTCAATTCATTTCAGTTTTTTTTTTTTTTGTAATGCCATAACAATCATGTCAATTCAATTTTAAAAATATGCAAGAACAAAGAATGGCAAAACTTTTTTAACAAATGATGTTTTCAATTGATTTTACCTATATGTGCTTAGTTACAGAGGAACTCTGGTGATGTCACAAAATCTTGCAGCAGCTTTTATTTCAGTGCTAAATGCTGCAAATTGTTAGTTGGCAGGTTGCTCATTACAGTCTGCCACTACAAATACAATAGCTGATTAAATATTACTCTCTGATAATTACCAGGCTTGCTCATAAATAACATTCCAAAAGCTATCCAACACGGGACACTCCAAATAATACCAGCTATTGGTCATGCTGTTGACCGTAAACAAAAATGCATGTTTTTCTTGCTACCTTACCAACAACTTATATTTTTTTCTATGTACCCGACACAAGGAAAGAGAAAGTTAAGCAATTTTTTCTGCAGTTTACCCATCTGCTAGTTCCACTGGAAATGTTTAATATAATGTTGAGCTATGCTTTGTACAGAGTCCTTGGGTTGTTCCTCCTTAAGAATCAAACTCATAAGGCTCCCCATTGACCTTAGTTCGATCCGTTCTTGTTGTGGGCACTAGTCCCAACCATACAAGTGGCACAGTATTTTTATAAGAACAAGTGGGGTAACCCTGGGTGGTAGGACTTTTTTGGATTCCTTAAGTTTACGTCACAAGACTGAAAAGAAAATGTGATATTTTGAGGGTTGCAGGGCATTGTGGATAAGACAACTGCATGGGATCCAAGCAAGGCATATCACTCTGGAATTCACTGGTTGTCTAGGTTTCAAAAATGTAGTTGGTTCACAGGTTTGCATGGGTGGCACCACAGTACCGCCCCAAACACCGAGCTACCCTGGTCGAGAGATAAGCAATGTAGAGGTTTAGGGTCTCTTTGTTTTGTGGTCCGCCCACACAAGTGAGGTCAGGGGGGTGGGAGGGACAAGTGGGTTTAAAATATGTGGCCCCCACAGATTCCAGAACTTTGTCACAGAAACGTGAGATAAATGTGTTTGTTTTATATCGAAGTTTGACATTTGCAAGGGATTCTGGGTAATAAAAAAAAAAACATGGAGAGCGCCAGGCAAGTCACCCCACCCCACCCAGTATTCCCTATGTGTCCAGTTTTCAAAAATGTGCAAGTTTGCTAGGCCAAAATCCACAACTACCAAGTTTGCAAAAAAGGGTCAATTTTGAGTAGAAAAATGTGATGTATACATGTTGCGTTGGGACTGTTTCCTGTTGCGGGCACTAGGCCTACTAACACAAGTGAGGTACCGTTTTTATCGGCAGACATGTTGGAGCAGAGATTAGTAGAATATATGTTATTACCAATTGGATTTTGCTGCATTTGTGCCTATCAAATGTAAGCCAGTGTGTAAGAAAGAAGACATTGTGAAAAAATACCCTCTAAATCATATGCTAGTATGGGTACCCATAAATCAGGAGATGTACAAATAATTACTGCTCCTAAACTCCATATGTTATGCCAATTTCAGAAAAAGATAGGTTTCCTTGACACCTATTTTTCACTCTACATATTTGACCATATGAATTGGTCCATGCTCGGCACACAATGAAAAACAATTGTATAGTTCAGCTCAATTGTTGGCTCTGTGTTCCTTGAGTTCTTGGAAAACCTACAAACCCTATAAATCCCTGAGACCAGAAAGGTCTAGCGGATGTAATGGTATATTGCTGTTGTAAATTTGCCATTGTGATAAGAAGTTAGAGAAGAGAACGTTGGCATAAATGGCTCTTTTTTCCTATTCATTGTCAATATTTCTCTATTTTAACAGTTTCTTTGGGAAAACCTTAAGGGACCTACAAATATGACCCCTTGCTGAATTCAAAGTACTGTTCCGAAATCTATTGCTTTCCTGGATCACCCATGGGTTTCACAGAGGTTTCCACCAGAAACTGGAAGTAGGATGAGAGCACAAAAAAATATGAAAAATGGGCGAACTCTTTGAAAAATGCCAAAACCGTGAAACAAATGTGTTTTTTTTCATTCAGCTCTGCAAATTCTCGAAAGCTGGGGATATGGTGACTTTAGTAAAGGAAACCGTTTGTTGATGTCAATTTCACTGAAAAAAATAGACACTCATTAAGAACACGTGTTTCCTATTGTCCCCCAAAAACTCAAAATGTAGTTTTATTTTGCCTATTTTCTTGGTCCCCTACAGAGGAATCCAAACACCCAGGGTCAGTTTATAATCCCCAGGTTTTTTGAAAACAAGAAAAAGGACACAAATTTGGCACGGATACCTTATGTGGAAAAAACGAAAACGGTTATGCAGCCCTAAGCACAAACTATCACAAACAGCCAAAAAAGGGTAAGCACAGGAGTGAGGTTGCAGGGTAGAATGGTGGGGGGGGGGGGGATGGGGGAGGTCATCATTTATCAAATCCTTAAGGGAGATATTTTGACAAACACTTTCTGAAAATATACATAGCACAGTACAGTACATTGGATACTATTGTGAATTACAACAGGACACAACACTGCCAAAACTGAATTGCATGTAACTAAGTAGCAAGATAGCTCCATCAGACTAAGATATGTGTGGAGCCTGTAGGCTCAGTCTTCTCATTTCTATAAAACCTCCCAGAACTTTGCTGTAATTCAACATACCTACTAAGATTCCAAAATACATGTTTTTATGACAGAAGAAAAATAAAAGCTTACTGATATTGTCAAAATTGAAGTTTGGGCTAGCATAAAAGGAAATGAGCGTCTACTTAGTGTTGCTACAAACAGTATTCCCTTTATTAGCCTATGGTTTGGTTTCTCTTACACGCAGTTGTATCTGAGAGGAACAACCTTTTTCTAATACCTCAAAATATCTGTACATTCTGCAAAAGTGAGCAATGGGATGCACAATTTGTGCTTGAGGGAAGTGTCTTGGCTGTTAGTAAGGTCACTGGATGGCTTAATGGCAGATTGGATAAATCATATCACTTTGGTGGCCTGCCTTCATGTGTGAAGAACACATTACTTTCAGTAATGCTCTTTCTTGTAGAGACTAACCGCAGATTCCTCACCTTCTGAATATTCCCCAAGCACCAGACTGGACCCAGAAAATTTTCAGCAGTGGCTCTGCATAGACGTTGTCCAGTGCTAGACATGAAACACGTGGGCCTATATAGGTGCCACCAATACACACTGACATCAGTTGCTTTCTGACTCGCCCCTGCCTGAAGACACAGGGTCAATAAATCAATTGGGACCAGTGTGCAGATCTCTTTATATGAATGAACCCAGTTCACAGAACAGGGAGGAAGGAGGATTGGTAATGAATCTACGGTTAGATAGAGCTCCTTACCAGACGGAGTGTTATCGAAGGACGCTAGTTCTTCCGATTCAGATTTCTAACCACAGATTCCTCACAATCTGAATAGATACCAGAGCAGTAGCTTTTAGGAGGCTGGTCTGTAAACTGTAAAAGAATCGAGCGGGCAAAGCGCCCTTGCCGGCAGAACTGTCCCTCCATTCAATAGTGCCTTGTGAACGTATGAAGTGACAGCCATGGAGCAGCCTGATAATTGTCCAGAACAGGCATCCGACACACCAACACAGTAATAGTAGCCTTGCTGTGGTAAAATGAGCCCGCAAACATTCAAGGAACTGCTTTTAGGTGAGTGTGTAGCAGAAGTTAATGAAGAGTATGACCCAGCACGAGGTCCTTTTCTGCACAGCCTTTCCATTCTTTGCTTCACAGAATCTGGTAAAGAGTTGATCGCCCACCTGGTGCCCTTTGGTATGCTCAATAAAGAAGTTAAGATCCCTTACCGGATTCAGCTGAGGAACTCCCTACTTCTCCTTAGATGGGTGAGGCGGAGTAAAAACTGCCACAAAAATAATGCTCCGACCAACATAAAAGGGAGTAACAATCTTCGAAAGGAAATACCTTACTTGCTGTGCCCAATGCGTGGCCACCAGGATATCTTGGGTCCTGGTTGGGCCTGATCCTCTTTAAGTCTTGGGACAGGAGAGGTTTTGTCAGGAAGGCGTACAGGAGTCTCACTTTCCACTCTATGCAGAACGCATCTCTTAGCAAGAGATGCCCTGGAAACTCCAATGAGCAAAAGTGGTGACACTGTGCATTCTCTGTAGTGGTGGAATGATCGCCCCATTCGCAAAGAAGACCCTGTACCAAGTCTGTATGTAACTGCCCCTTGTGATCTGCAAGGCTTCAATGCCTTAGTTTGTCTGCTTGGTGTTCAGGGAACCCGCCAGATGGTGTGTCACCAGAAAAATTCCTTGGCAGTCTAGCCATGTCCAGAGACGCAAAGATTCCTGGCACAGGGTCCCCAACCCCACCCCACCTGCCTTGTTGCAGTGCCACATGGTGGTCGTGCTGTCCATGAGCACCTGTACCAGTTTCCCTTTGACAGAGGGCAGAAACGCTTTCAATGCCAAGCAGACAGCTCTCGGCTCCAGAAGGCTGATATGGTGCTGGTCTCTGTCGGAGACTAGATGCCTCTGATCTCCACTTCTTCCAGATGGCCTCCCCAACCCAGAAGCAATGCATAGGTTACCACTGTGAGCTCAGGGCGGGGTAAGGAGAGAAGTCTGCTGCTTGACCCAACTGCAGTCCTGCAGCAACCACTGCAGACCTTTTGCAGTCTCCTCCAAACTCTGGCCCAGATTGGTGCTGTGCCCACTCAGACTTCAGATCCCACTGCAGAGCCAGCATATGTCGTCTGGCATGCTTGACCAGCAGGATGCAGGAAGCCATCAGTCCCAGCAGCCTCAAAGTCCTCCTTACAGAGATCCAGAATACAGGCTGAAACATATAGATCACAGCCCAAATGTCCTGGACTCTCTTCTCTGGGGTATAAGAACAAAACTACACACATCCAGAACGGCTCTGATGAATGGGAGCATCTGCAGTGGAGTTAGTTGTGACTTAGGCCTGTTGATAGTGAACCTCAAACACGTTAGGAGGTACAAAGTAGTCTGGAGGTAGTTGATAACTGCCAGGGGTGAGCCCGCCTTCATCATCTAGTCATCAAGGTAGGGGAAGACTGGAATCCCCGACCTCCAAGGGTGTGCCGAAACCACTGTCAGCACTTTCATGAACAACCAAAGTGTGCTGGTAAGGCCAAAGGGGAGCACAGCAAACAGAAAATGCTTGTGGCCTGCCGTGAACCACAGTTAATGCCTGAGGGCTTTCAAGAAAGGAATGTAAAATTTAGAGGGCAGTCAAGGCCTGGGCCTTGAACTCGTCTTTCCACAGAAAAGCATTGAGAGGACAAAGATTTAATATGGGTTGCAGGTCCCTATCCTTTTTCGGCAGTAGGAAGCAAAATGAAAAATAACCCTGGCCACCTTCTGGCGCTGCTACCATCTCTTTGGCACTTTTGGCCAAAAGAGCCTACACTTCCCGCTGCAAGAGAGAGAGATGGTCAGCCATTAGTGGTTATGAGGAGGGAGAGAAAAGTGACGTGGTTTCGAGAAATGGTATGAGGTAACTCCACAGAACGATTTGGAGGACCGACCTGACAAAACTTATGACCTGTCATTCTGGCAAACAATTTTGACTCCTGTCTGCTGTCCTGGCTTTGTGCCATCACAGGCACGATAAAGAGGCTTGGGAGCTGGGGTAGCTTGAGTGGGGGTGTATAAGGTCAAGCTGCGAGCTGTCCCTAATGCCCACTCTTGTAGGTACCATGGCCTTGAAAAGGCTAAGGGGCCTGCTGTACGGGCGGAGTCTTTTGGTGATACTGAAGCACCTAAAAAAAAAGCTGAAAAGATTAAACTGGTGATGCAGCTCGTAGGTAGAGAGCAGAGCCGCCCAGAGAGCACGCAGTTGTCCTGTTGTCTATGAAGTGCTCTAGGGCTGAGTCTTGTTTGTCCACAAAAACACAGAAACCATTGAGTAGCATGTCCATGAGGCTAGGCTGGACATCTCACAAAAACACTAGAGGACTGCATCTAAGATTCCCTGCAAAGGGCTACACAAGTGCAGATAGCTTTTCAGTGGTATCAAGCCCACCATGGGTAATACCTAGGCTACTGACTCCTACAATTCCTGAGACTAGCAGCTTAAGAGGCAGCTGCCATTCACAGAGTGAAGGGCTAAACTTGCTGATGAGAAAGTTGCTGTGCCGAAAGTTTCTAACCTCATTGATTTCATGTCAAAGTGAGTGGTGGGGAACGAGTTCAGATTTACCATGCTGGCCTAAGCATGCCCCTCAAGGTTTTTATGGCTAAGGTGCTGAGTAAGAATGTCTGGGTCACCCAGCGCAGGGTAATGGCACCTGGCGATCTGTCAATTAATAGGTGAGCCTGAGCAAAGGTAGGCCCAAGTTCCCAAAACTACATCGATAAAAGCTTAATTGTAAATGTGTTCAGTAGTATACCAGAATGTTCAAAGTTCATAGATATTCTGAGTTGGGTACACAGGACTCCTACCGGAGTCCCATGGGCCTGCAACTTCAAATAAAAGAGCAATCTGATTGGCAGAGGGGGTTTGTTTTCCCCGTCTTTCTCCTTACTCCCACTAGTCTTGCGGAGCTCAAACTCTGCTTGGCTGTTGTAACATGAAGAAAAACGGCCACCGTTACGAGACACTGGGACCCGTTCCCCATGTTGTGAATTCTTTAAAAAAAGAAAAAGAAAGTATAAGGGTGCAGGGGTACATTGACCCCCCAGACGTTGAATAGGTCTGCTAGAGGTGAAATCTAAAAAAAGAAGAAAAAAAAATTAAGTTGCGAGAGTCCAGAGGGATTTACAAACAATTTAATTTAAAAAAATTACAAAAACAAGCGGGGTGAGCGTCCCTTGCGGCAGGCCAGACCCTACGGCCAATGTAATGCCGCACATGGTGAAGGGTTAGGCACCCACTGAGGTTGGATGCAAGGCCAAACGCCGTGCTTAGTGGTGGATCGGCTGCTCTCAGGATGGGAATGATAATAACATATAACTTTAAGTAAAAATAAAAACCCTCGAAATTTACTGAGCATAACCAAAGTTTAAAGTGATGTTCTAGTTAGTTGAAAATGTAAATTAAAATGTAACATTTTAAATTTAAAAATTCTGAAATTATCCAACTATAGTCAAATGAAGTAACTAATTTGTGCACTTACCATGCACAGTTTATGACCTCACATATTACATCACTAATGGCATGTTCTATGATACCATTTATATCACTGTTGACATCTGAAATGACGTGTGTGTGTGTGTGTGTGTGTGTGTGTGTGTGTGTGTGTGTGTGAGATATGTAGAAAATGTCACTTACCTAGTGTACATCTGTTCGTGGCATGAAGTGCTGCAGATTCACATGCTAGGCATAGGTTCCATCGTGGTGTTAAAATTCTTGCCTTAACAGGTTCTTTAAATATGTCATCTCCATGTCTGAGCATGCCAGGCAACACTGGCAAGCACTGGTATTCGGAGTGGGTGGAGGACAATGTATTGAAAAGAAAATCCTCTTCCAAAGGCTCACTATGCATCTGTACCCCATGGTATGCAGCTGCTCTTGCAATGACCTGCGTGTATGCTGTGCTGTCCTCTGGTGGCGAAGGTTTGGAAGAATAGGGGGTCTCGGTCATTTAGTGGTATGGGACCAGGATCATACAAATCCCAGGGTCAACTATATCACCATGGGAATATGTATGGGAGTGTGTTGGTGAAGGCAATGGTAGTGGGGTAGCAGGTGGTCGTCAGAAAGAAAGTTGTGGTGAATGTGGTAGAGAAATTAGTAAAGGTAATGGTTTCTCTTTCCTTCCATAGATTTTTGCTGGTGGTGGAGCAGAATCAAGATTTTCTTGAAACGCCAACTTTCTTTTGGTTTGTGGAAGAGGTGAAGCAATGATCCTCCCAGTCTCTTTTAGGATATGTACCCTTGTTTGTTTGGCGTCCATGACTTCAAGTATAGGCTGAATATCGGATTCTTCAGAAATATACTCTGATGTTTTACGCAATTTAGAGGATTGATCATCGAATGTCTTTGAGCTGTGCTTTAATCGGCTCGAAAGTCCTTAATCCTCTGTATAATATTCTTTCGGCTCCGAAGTGGATAACTTTTTTGGTTCAGAAGAAACAACCTGTGGTTTCGGCTCCGAAGCTGGACGTTGAGCTTTCGACTCCAAAGAGTGTGGACGGCGGCTTGACTCTAATGTGGAGCTGTTAATGGATTTGCTCGACTCCGGCATCGAAACGGGTGTGGAACCATGGCTCTCTGGCAGTGGTGGCTCTGAAGCTTCTGAGGAAAGCGTTTAGAATTAAATTGAGCAGACTTTTTAATTGCAATGAATGTGGAAGATTAGACAGTTAGATAAAGGAACATGGGTGACCAGTTTTTATGGACGAACATTATTAGTATTCTATTGTTGTTTTTCCCCTTCCTTTCTGTACACAGATGGAGGAGTTATGGAAGTTATGTGAAAGATCCCCCTAGAAATTCTCTACCTTAAAGACTATCTTGGTGGGTGAAGCAGTAAGTTTCTGTGCCTATTGTTAGAAGATTGTGTTTTTACACCTTTTTATTAATCTAGGGTGTCTGTTTTGAAAATAGGGGTAGGTAACTCTTTATATTTGGTTGTGTATTCACACAAGGAGCCATTTGTGAACGGAAGTTGGAATTAGAAAATTTAACCCTTTTCGTTTTGTGTCTGAGGAAACTCATCAACATCGCCGGCTGGTATTTATTATCATTTTTTCTGTGAATGCTGCTATTGGGGAATTCACACATATGGTGAGATTTTTGTGCATGTTTTTATTTTTTTTCAGTTCACTTTCATTGGATTCAGGTGTTTAATTATTTTATTGTTTTGTTATTTCATCACTTTTCATTCTTTCTTTATATTTTCTACTTTTGATTTTCTAGATCTTATTCTGGTTGTGGTATTATCTTGGTGCTAATCTCTGGTGGTTAGTTGGATCTCAAGGAATTGGATCAAATGCATCACTTTGTTGTATTTTGTGTTTATCAGGATACATACTAACGGGAAGGACGAAAACGTATAAGATCTGCGATATTATATATTAAATATTTAAAAGGAACTGCCCTGATGAAGGCGGCCTTATAAATTGGATGGTTACCGCCGAAACGCGCGTAGTCTTGGTTCCTACTGTTGTCTGGATGGACTATGAACTTATGGTGTTAAAATATAAATCTTTTTCTTTCTTGATTTAGTAAGACAGAGACATAATCAGGATTTGAATAATAGTATTATATTATTGTGAATATTATGAAAGCTCCAGAAAGAGAAAGTGTACATATTTAGTTTGTATCTTACTGTATCTTTGTAAATTTGAATTATATTTTTGTTCAGTGTTATGTTTTTATTATCCTCACTGTCTCGTCTATCAATCTGTTTATATGCGTAGGTATATTTAGAGAAATAAGTGTTTGTCTTCCCATGTTAACATGTATATATTTGTATAATTTAGATAATTGTGTTTGCTTTTGTTGTACATACATATGTAATAAATATCATTTTTTAAATTTTTGTTATTGTTTAGTTGCTCTGTATATTATTTTGGATAACAGTGACTATTAGTTGTAGCTCATTTGCTCTTTCTTGTACTCAAGTGGTGCACCCAAGGCCTTAACTAGTCTCTTGGAAGTGGGCGTAGGGGCAGTTGTACTCACATGCTGATCCGCAGTGATCAGTTGGCTATCTTTGTTCAAGTCGGCTTTAGAGTTGGTGTCCTGGATGGAAACTGCCGTCTGTGCCTGTTCTTCTACAGTGTCGATGCACTCTGTATTTTTCAATGCCATCTCAAGTCTTCCCGCTCTCCGGTCACGCAGTGTCTTTTTCGACCGGAACGACCAACAAGCTTCACAGTCCTCTTCTCGATGCTCAGGAGAGAGACAGAGATTACATACCACGTGGTGATCTGTATACAGGAATGTTGCGTGGCATCGAGGACAGAATCGGAATTGAGTCTGAACCATCCGATGTGGTAGGCCTGAACAGGCCCGAGTTGGGCGTGCATGCCCCAAAAGGGCGTTTTCTGTTTTTTGACGGCACTATTGGTTCGATAATAGATAGAAACGCGATCAAAACAATACCGACGGTAAAATTGAGTTATTATAAAGTTTCCAAATCGAAAGTCTCAGAGCAAGAGGAAACATGTCCGAACCCGACAGCGGAAAGAAAACAATCTAACAAAGGAGTCAATGCCCATGCGCACTATCACCGAAGGGAGGAGTTATTTGATCCTGTGACTCGAAAAAAGACTTCTTAGAAGAAAAACAACTTTTAACACTCCGAACCCAACACTAGATGGCGGAACCTATGCAGCTACACATGCCACCAAACATATATATATATACATATACATATATATGGAAAATGTCACTTACCCAGTGTACATCTGTTCGTGGCATTAGTCGCTGCAGATTCACATGCTGTGCACATCCCGCCATCTGGTGTTGGGCTCGGAGTGTTACAAGTTGTTTTTGTTCGAAGAAGTCTTTTCGAGTCACGAGACCGAGGGACTCCTCCCATTTCGGCTCCATTGCGCATGGGCGTCGACTCCATCTTAGATTGTTTTCCCCCGCAGAGGGTGAGGTAGGAGTTGTGTATGCTAGTAATAGTGCCCATGCAATGGAGTAATGTACATAATGTAGTTTAAAGTAATATATTTACAAATATACAGATGTTCAAGATCAACTTCTAAACGGCTACAGGCTCCCGGGGAGGCGGGTGGGCGCATGTGAATCTGCAGCGACTAATGCCACGAACAGATGTACACTGGGTAAGTGACATTTTCCGTTCGATGGCATGTGTAGCTGCAGATACACATGCTGTGCATAGACTAGTAAGCAGTTATCTCCCCAAAAGCGGTGGTTCAGCCTGTAGGAGTTGAAGTTGTTTGAAACAATGTTCGTAGTACTGCTTGGCCTACTGTGGCTTGTTGTGCCGTTAGCACATCTACACAGTAGTGTTTGGTAAATGTATGAGGCGTAGACCATGTAGCTGCCTTACATATTTCGGTCATTGGAATATTTCCTAGAAAGGCCATGCTAGCACCTTTCTTTCTAGTTGAGTGTGCCTTTGGTGTAATAGGCAGTTCTCTTTTTGATTAAAGATAACAGGTTTGAATGCACTTAACTATCCATCTAGCAATGCCTTGTTTAGAAATTGGATTTCCTGTATGAGGTTTTTGGAAAGCAATAAATAATTGTTTTGTTTTCCGAATTAGTTTTGTTCTGTCAATGTAGTACATTAACGCTCTTCTGATGTCTAATGTATGTAGTGCTCTTTCAGCTACAGAGTCTGGCTGTGGGAAGAACACTGGTAATTCTACTGTTTGATTTAAGTGGAACGGTGATATGACTTTTGGTAAAAATTTAGGATTTGTCCGTAGAACTACTTTATGCTTGTGTATTTGAATAAATGGTTCTTGTATGGTAAATGCTTGAATCTCACTTACTCTTCTTAAAGATGTGATGGCAATTAAAAATGCAACTATTATATAAAAATGCAAGTATTGCATTTCACAAGAGTGCATGGGCTCAAAAGGTGGACCCATGAGTCGTGTTAAGACAATGTTGAGGTTCCATGAAGGAACTGGTGGTGTTCTTGGTGGTATAATTCTCTTTAGACCTTCCATAAATGCTTTTATGACTGGTATCCTAAATAGAGAAGTTGAGTGCGTAATTTGCAGGTAAGCTGAAATTGCTGTAAGATGTATTTTAATGGAAGAAAAAGCTAGCTTTGACTTTTGCAAATGTAGTAAGTATCCTACGATGTCTTTGGCAGATGCGTGTAAGGGTTGAATTTGATTATTATGGCAGTAATAAACAAATCTTTTCCACTTATTTGCATAGCAATGTCTAGTGGTAGGTTTCCTAGCTTGTTTTATGACCTCCATACATTCATGTGTAAGGTCTAAGTGTCCGAACTCTAGGACTTCAGGAGCCAGATTGCTAGATTCAGCGATGCTGGATTTGGGTGTCTGATCTGTTGTTTGTGTTGCGTTAACAGATCTGGTATGTTTGGTAGTTTGACATGAGGCACTACTGAAAGGTCTAGTAGTTTGTGTACCAAGGTTGTCTTGCCCATGTTGGCGCTATTAGTATGAGTTTGAGTTTGTTTTGACTCAACTTGTTTACTAGATATAGAAGGAGTGGGAGAGGGGGAAAAGCGTAAGCAAATATCCCTGACCAACTCATCCATAACGAAATTGCCCTGAGACTGATCTTGTGGGTACCTGGGTGCAAAGTTTTGGCATTTTGTGTTTTCCTTTGTTGCAAATAGATCTATTTGTGGTGTTCCCCAACTCTGGAAGTAAGTATTCAGTATTTGGGGGTGAATCTCCCATTCGTGGATCTGTTGGTGATCCCGAGAGAGAATGTCTGCTAACTGATTCTGAATTCCTGGAATAAATTGTGCTATTAGGCGAATGTGGTTGTGAATCGCCCAATGCCATATTCTTTGTGCCAGGAGACACAACTGTGTTGAGTGTGTCCCTCCCTGTTTGTTTAGGTAATACATTGTTGTCATGTTGTCTG
Source organism: Pleurodeles waltl (assembly GCF_031143425.1). Lineage (NCBI taxonomy): Eukaryota > Metazoa > Chordata > Amphibia > Caudata > Salamandridae > Pleurodeles > Pleurodeles waltl. The sequence goes on from NC_090445.1 coordinate 863,480,171, forward strand.
TTTTGACAAGAATGTGTTTGTGGCTTATTATGGGTTGAAATGCTTTCAGCGCTAGAAAAACTGCCAATAGTTCTAAGTGATTTATGTGAAACTGTTTTTGGTGAGTGTCCCATTGTCCTTGGATGCTGTATTGATTGAGGTGTGCTCCCCACCCTATCATTGAGGCATCTGTCGTTATTACATATTGTGGCACTGGGTCTTGGAAAGGCCGCCCTTTGTTTAAATTTATACTGTTCCACCATTGAAGCGAGGTGTATGTTTGGCGGTCTACCAACACCAGATCTAGAAGTTGACCCTGTGCCTGTGACCACTGTGATGCTAGGCACTGTTGTAAGGGTCGCATGTGCAACCTTGCATTTGGGACAATGGCTATGCATGAGGACATCATGCCTAGGAGTTTCATCACCATTTTGACTTGTATTTTTTGGTTTGGATACATGGCCTGTATTACATTGTGAAATGCCTGAACCCTTTGTGGACTTGGAGTGGCAATCCCTTTTGCTGTGTTGATTGTCGCCCCTAAGTATTGCTGTGTTTGACACGGTATAATGTGTGACTTTGTGTAGTTGACTGAGAAACCTAGTTTGTGGAGGGTTTGTATGACATACTTTGTGTGTTGTGAACACTTTTCTAGCGTGTTGGTTTTGATTAACCAATCGTCTAGGTACGGGAACACATGTATTTGCTGCCTTCTGATATGTGCAGCTACGACTGCCAGGCACTTTGTAAAACCTCTTGGCGCAGTTATTATTCCGAATGGCAACACCTTGAATTGGTAATGTATCCCTTGGAATACAAACCTTAAGTACTTTCTGTGTCAAGGATGTATCGGTATATGGAAATATGCATCCTTTAGATCTAGTGTTGTCATGTAGTCTTGTTGTTTGAGTAGTGGGATTACGTCTTGTAATGTCACCTTGTGAAAGTGATCTGATTTGATGTAGGTATTTAATGTTCGGAGATCTAATATAGGTCTCAGACTCTTGTCTTTTTTGGGTATGAGAAAGTACAGAGAGTAAACTCCTGTTCCTTTCTGGTGTTTTGGTACTAATTCTATTGCTTCTTTTAGTAGCAATGCCTGAACCTCTAGTCCTAGAAGATCTATATGTTGTTTTGACATATTGTGTGTTTTCGGTGGGACGTTTGGAGGGAATTTGAGAAATTCTATGCAATAACCATGCTGGATAATTGCTAGGACCCAAGTGTCTGTTGTTATTTCCTCCCAATGTTTGTAAAATTTGGTTAGTCTCCCCCCCACAGATGTTATGTGTTGGGGATGTGTGACTTGGAAGTCACTGCTTGTTTTGAGGAGTTTTGGGACTTTGGAATTTTTCTCTATTCTTTTAGAATTGTCCCCCTCTATATTGTCCCCGAAAACTTCCCCGCTGATACTGGCTCTGGTAAGTGGGTCTTGTTTGTGAGGTTGTGGGTTCTGTGCTTTGTCCTCGAAAGCCCCCTCTAAACTGTGTTTTTCGAAATGTGCCTCTGCCCTGTGGGGAGTAGAGTGCGCCCATGGCTTTGGCCGTGTCAGTGTCTTTTTTAAGTTTTTCGATCGCAGTGTCCACCTACGGCCCAAACAACTGCTGTCCGTTGAATGGCATATTCAGCACAGCTTGCTGTATTTCTGGTTTAAATCCTGATGTACGCAGCCATGCATGTCTCCTTATTGTTACTGCTGTGTTGACAGTTCTAGCAGCTGTGTCTGCAGCATCCATTGCTGACCGTATCTGATTGTTGGAGATACTCTGTCCTCCTTCTACTACCTGCTGCGCTCTCTTTTGGAACTCCTTGGGCAAATGTTCTATAAAGTGTTGCATTTCGTCCCAATGGGCCCTATCGTATCTGGCCAACAAAGCCTGTGAATTGGCAATCCGCCACTGGTTTGCTGCCTGTGCCGCCACCCTTTTGCCTGCTGCGTCGAATTTTCTACTTTCTTTATCTGGAGGTGGTGCATCTCCTGAAGTATGTGAGTTCGCTCTTTTGCGCGCTGCCCCTACTACAACTGAGTCCGGTGTTAGCTGTTGTGTGATGTACACGGGGTCTGTTGGTGGCGGTTTATATTTTTTCTCCACTCTTGGAGTAATGGCCCTTCCTTTTACAGGCTCTTCAAACACTTGTTTGGAGTGTTTAAGCATTCCGGGTAGCATAGGAAGACTTTGATACTGGCTGTGTGTGGACGATAGTGTGTTAAAAAGAAAGTCGTCTTCAATGGGCTCAGCATGCAGGCTGACATTATGAAATGCTGCTGCTCTCGACACCACCTGTGCGTAGGCTGTACTATCCTCTGGTGGCGACGGTCTAGCTGGATAACATTCAGGACTATTATCTGACACTGGTGCGTCATAAAGGTCCCATGCGTCAAGGTCATCTTGACTCATTCCTGTATGAGTTGGGGATTGCATCATTGGTGGAGTGGCTACCGGTGATGGTTGCGGAGAGCATTGTGGAGATGGTGGCGGGGTTACTTGTTTAGCCACCTTTGCCTGTGGCTGCTTGTCTTTTTCCTGAAAGGCAAGTTTGCGTTTCATTTTAATCGGAGGGAGAGTACTGATCTTCCGTTTCTTTTTGGATATGGAGCCTTCTTTGTGTATAGTCTGGCTCTATTGTTTCCAATTCCTGTCCAAATCTATGTGTCTTCATTTGTGTGGACAGTCCTTGTTCCTCAGTGTAGGAACTTGTTTTCGGTTCCGAGGCCGGATGTTTCGGTATCTAAACCTTTTCGGCTGCTTTTTTCGGTTCAGACGAAACCTTCTTTACTTTCGGCGTCGTGGTCTCTCGGTGCCGACCCATTTCGGTGCCGCTATCTCGGTGCCGAACCTGCTCGGAGCCACTATCTCGAGCCCGAGATTGCGGTGTGGCGGTATCTCGACCGGAGTCGGATGACTTCGCCCCCAGCGTGCCCTTTTTCGGTGCCGATGATCGGTCACCTATTTTTCGGGTTAAGCCATGGTCTGTTGGCGGTGGCGTCCCCTGGGCTTTAGTGGTTTTTTCGTGAGTTTTGTGTTTCGACGTCTTACTCATGGTTTTCGGCGTTTCTTCGGGATCGATCTCATCCGAGTCCGATTCCTGGATGGAGAATGTTTCTTCCTCCTCCTCGAAACGCTCTTGTCCTGTCGGCGCCGACGCCATTTGCAGTCTCCTTGCTCTTCGGTCTCTTAGTGTCTTCCTGGACCGAAACGCTCGACAGGCTTCACAAGTATCTTCCTTGTGTTCCGGCGACAAACACAAGTTACAGACCAGATGCTGATCTGTATATGGATACTTGTTATGGCATTTTGAGCAGTACGGAATGGGGTCCGTTCCATCAGCCTTGAAGAGACACGTGGCCGGGCCGACCAGGCCCCGACGGGGGATCGAAAAAAACCCAAAGGGCCACCGGAGCGCTTCAAAAGTCGGTGTCGATCTGTTGTAACTAACCAGATACCGAACGCAAACAATACCAACGATTTTTCCGAGATTCTAACTAACTTTCCAACCCGAAACACGGAGCGAAAAGGAACACGTCCGAACCCGATGGCGGAAAAAAAACAATCTAAGATGGAGTCGAAGCCCATGCGCAATGGAGCCTAAATGGGAGGAGTCCTTCGGTCTCGTGACTCGAAAAGACTTCTTCGAACAAAAACAACTTGTAACACTCCGAGCCCAACACCAGATGGCGGGATGTGCACAGCATGTGTATCTGCAGCTACACATGCCATCGAACATATATATATACACACACACACACATTGTGAGGACTGTATCAGTCCTCGTAGTGTGCGTAAGCCCTGACAGAACCAGACAATACTACCCTTGTGAGGACTGGTGTGCTATGAGGACCGGTCCGCATAGTGTGTTAAGGTAGCTTCAAGCGAGCATATCAAAAAACCTAAAAGTGCGTGTGGACTTAGAATAGTAAATACACACTTCATTGTGGTAAGTGGTCGGTCCTCATAGTGATAGGTGAGAAAGCAACAGCAAGATAACAAGAGAGTGGGTGTGTTTTACAAAAAAACCCTGTCATATAAGCAGTCTAGTAAAATATATAATGCAAGTTTCTCCAATGAGTTGCTTGCGAGTTCCTGGTAGCCCAGTCTACTAATTAGACATGTTTGCTGGGCTGAATTACTATATATCAAAAATAAAAGCATGTATTTGAGACAGAAATGTGTGTATTTTCAAAACTCATAACAAGCTGATATTTGAAAGAAAATGGTTGAATTTCCAAAATATATTTAAAGCTCAAAATTGAACAATAAGTGATGGAGACAAATTACTAGTATTTTTAACTTGGTGCCAGGACCACTACAGCTGATACATACTACTCACGGAGAGGCATTCCACATTGACAAAGCATTTTTATATTACTGCTGATAACCATGCTGGATGAATTGAGGAGATCCCTAATGGCAATCTTGTACGTGGTGGCCAGTGATTTAATTTTGTTCGTTATGATCACTATTACAATACTAATAATATTAGCATCTTGTGATGATTTCCATTAAACAAAAGAGGCTCTTATTATAAAAAATGTTGGAGACCCCTCATATAATGAAGTCCAATTGGCAGCATAAATCCCCAGAAGACGTATGCACTCGCTAATGTAGTAATGAAAACAGTAGATTGTATTCTGACACTTCACGGAGAGAGGCCTGAGACGGGTCTACACTACATAAAATGCACTGGCCAAATGATCAGGAAATGTAACTTATCTTAAAAACAAACTGCAAGAACATTTCACAGAAAAAACACAAATATCGTTTCACAAAGAAACCACATACATAAGAGCAAAGTCCTACAGGTTTCTTGACTATGCAGCAGCAAATATTCAACAAAACAACGAGCCACAGAATAGACTATGCTGAGGTAAAAAAGCTAAATTAGGCTTAAAATAAATTTTACTCACAAGAAATACTTTACGATGACAGATGTCGTCAGAAAATGTCTGCAAATCAAGTATGACCCTTCTGAGGTATCGGCAATTAAAGAGATTGCTGGCTGTTAATTTAGAATTTCCAATATCACTTTCAAAACTAAATGTAGACTTCAAGGGGTAGCAGTCTTGAAAACATGAGGACATACATGCTTTAAATGCTCCATTGTCAATCCTGATCAACAAAGAAGAATGTCATCCTATTCATTCCTTGGTGAAATGACACATAAATGAATCACCAGCATTACAAATAAGGTTTGACCTTGCCAAGTATAAACTGTTCCTGCAAATCTACCCTTGAACAATACTAATGAAAATGGAATTTAACCAATGTCCTTTAAATCATTTAGATTAAGGTACAACAAGTCTGTCTAGCTGGAGAGGTTTCTTGCCACTCTGCTCATGTCCAGTCATTCTCGAGGATCCTTACAAGATACAAGTAGTAGTAAATGTTTTTTGGGAAACATACAAACATAATACATTTCAATTATAATCTAATAAGGACATTAAAAAGTGTTTAAAAGACTGTCATCAAACTACCATATCAAAAGGGAAAATAGCATATGTCATAATATACGAGGTAACATAAAAAAAGATTCATAAACAAACCTATGACAGCTTGAAGGTCAATGGTGTCCAAGGTTAAGTGCTAGTGCAATCAATATTATTCATACAAAATAAAAGTTAATAAAATTATTTTGAAAAAAACTCTAAGAAAGTGCAAGCAAAGTGCTAGCAGCTGCCTTGTACAAATCAAACAATGTATTTGCTGTGCTAGCCACAAGGAAGATCTATTGCACTCAGTATAGTACGCTTCTTAATAAGAATCTAACACGGTAACCAAGCAGGACTCATAAGGTCTTAAAACTTCAAATATTTTTGTTTCTTCAGCAGCCCTCCTGTAAATAAATATTTACTAAAGGTTGACATTGTAAAAATGGATGCGTCCCCTTCAATGCCCTTAATGCTTTGTGATGTACAGCACACAGCTTATATTTTTTTGGAGGGCGGGAGGCACATTGGACAGATGTCAATAGGGTCAGAAAACCTGACTGCATTCCGTAAAGATATAAAAAAGTGAGCCATATGAAAACTTTTTATACAGAGATTTAGTCAACTGCGGTTGGGGAATATCCAGGAAAGCTTCATAGTAAAGGGTGCCCTTGATGATCAGAAACTGAGCTGACAATCTCCCGAGAGTGGGACACCAATGGAGGTTAGCTAGGATGTACTCCCAATAAAGAGATTTCCGTTACTTTTTCGGCAGATGGATTTAAAGATCTCAGGTCAGACCAAAAGTTTCCAAGATCCAACATTAGCAACCAAGATTAAACATGCCTAAACCACGGAAAAGTGATGTTTTTATCTATCGCCAACAATTCCTCCACCACATTTCTATAAGACATGAGCTCCTCTGTAGCCCAGATCATCACCCAGTACAAAAGAGGCCTTAGGCGAGCAATATTTACAGCTCTTTTAAGTGCCACATCAAGGAATATAGGAACTAGAGGAGTGCTCTTGGGAGATGAAAAAGTGAGCAAACAAACGTGTTCTCGCTTAGAGTGAGTAGTTCAGTGTTCGCGTGGCCCCATATTTTAGTACCATATAAGGCAGCAGATTGGACCTTTAACCTAAAGGTATCTATAAGCAGGGAGAAGGGCTCTTGTTGATGTTGTCTGATGTTTTTTCTACATAACTACAGCTTGCTGATGCACTCCCCTTTGCTTTTTAATGTGTGGGGACCACGAAACCCTGCTATCCAAAACGTCTCTAAAAAGATTTATGGGGCCTAATTACCATATATTTCGTCTTTGCAATATTAATATCCCAAACCCTTGGATGCACAGAAATCATTAAAATGATTCAGTAGTTGTTGCAGACCCATAGGAGTCAGAGAGATAAGAAGAGTGTCAACTCGAAATAAGAGAGCAGGGACACAAACCCCTTCCAATTTGGGAACACCTATGTTGCCTTCAAGTGGGCCCCTAAGACATTGCTTACGTAGAGGGAAAGGAGTGGGGGCCAGCATGCACCTCTGTCTCACCTTTCTACATATTGCAATAAGGTCTGTCTAGTGCCCCTGTGGACCCCATCGGATTTGGGCATAATTATCTTGGTGCAATCTTATTAACTGGCCATGGAGACCTTCAGGGACCCCCATACTCTTAAGCGATGCACACAGCAATACCCTGAGGACTAGAACAAAGGCTGCCCTACGGTTTACAAAGGCTAAATACAAATGGCCATCTATCAGCTTAGCGTACGTCCAGACAATAAGAAAAATCCTCAGGACTTTCTCTATGGTACATACTTTGGATCTAAATCCAGCCTTATGGGGATTCAGAATTAGTGTGTTATCAATTCATTCATTAAGTTTATTTGATACCTGTCTCACATAGTCCTTCTGTGAGGTGTCCAAGAGTCTTTTGAGTCTACAGTTGCCTGGATTATTACGGTCCCCCTTATTAGGTCAAGCCTAGGCATGCCGTCTCTCGACATGTTGTAATCTAAACCTGTGGGCTTTCACCACGCCCATCACACACTCATCACTTTCATTCGTTCCTTGGACTGCCTTTCAAAATTCCCTTGAATTGTTAGGTAAATGCTTTCCACTTGTCCCACCCTGAGGCTGCTTTGTTACTGCCCTGGAAACTGACCCTGTTACATGGATTATTGCACAATTGGCCATATACCTTAGTATGGCGTACTACTATTTTTTGTTTTGCCTCACCGTTTTGCGCTGCGTGGCCGTATGTTGTTTCTTCCTCTTCCTTGTTTTGGGCATGCCACTGTTTCTTTGTGGTGTCTGTGCACAGACTGCGATCTGCAGGGGGGGGGGGGGGGGGTTCTTTTTAATTTATTTAAGACCTCTTAAAAAAAAAAAAAAAAAAAAAAGTTCATATAGTGCAAACTCCATCGGAGGAGCGCTTTACATTAGGACTTGAAGTTTCATATAGCATGACCTTGATCTGAGGAGCGTTTTACATGAGTACCACTTAACAAGCTTAATTCCCATGTTAATTCCCATAGCACCTTTAGACACAACTACAGTCCAAACCACTGGACGGAATTACACCAGATTTGGCAGAAAGCTAACTTTGGGTACACAGATTGTGCTTTCGCTTATTTGGCGTAAATCCGTCCAGTAGTTTTGGAGACATTAAAGGGAAAATACATTTGTATCTCTCTGGCGGCAACAACTTTGCGAATTATGACAAGCTCATGCAGGTAAATGCACAGCTCTGATTGGCTGCCAACACTTCAAACTGCCAACACTTCAAACCAGGTGTTGGCAGCCACCTTGGCACTTAGCTTCAGCCGAGTCTCACAAAAAAAGTAAAAAAATAAATAAAATAAAAAAGTCAAGGGGCCAGGGTAGAGTCACCCATATTCCTTAGATCTGGTGCTGGGTATATATATATATATTCACAGATCCAGGGAAAATTAAACAAATAAATACGTGCAGGCTCCCACGCTTGTTTCATAAACAGCCCCTGGGTGGGCCAGGTCCCGGGCATTGCCTTTTTAATGCAGTTGGCTGCCCAGTCCCCCACAGCCCCGGGGACTGCCACCTACAAATATGCGTGTAAGGAAGACTGATGAAAACATTGCTCCCACAAGCAGGGAGCTACTATTTAAAACAGATCCTTGTTTATGGGAGCAATGCTGGCTCCTGCAGGATGCGGTGAGCCGGCTATGACTGCGGGAGCCTTCATGCTCCCCCCCGTAGTCCAGTCACTCTCTCTCTATTCATTCCCATTATGGGATGAAAAAAAGAGAGAGAGAGAGAGAAAGGGAAGGAAAAAGTGTGCGAGAGAGAGATAGATTGTCATTATAATGGCCTCTTCATGCAATGACTTCAAAGACTAAGAGTAGCAAGATGTTTGGCACAAATGTTATAGTTACACTTGGATGCCCAGCAGAACAGAGACACTGCTGGCCTAATGGTCAAGTTCTTGTACTGTCACTCAGTAGGCTGAAGGTTCAAATCCTAGTATCGCTTGGCAGTGTGTCTGTTTATTTCCTAGTGTTTTGACTGTTAAACCTTCTTAGTAATGCAACATTCACGTTTCTTTCCTCTCACATGTGTAGGCTGCATGTCATAGGTAGGTCTGGAAACAGTCCATCAAGGAGTCAACTGTGGCCTAATGGTTGAGGTGACAGACCTTCACACTGACAGCTGAGGGTTCTACTCCAGGTGTGTCAGTGATCATTTTCCTGCTTTAATTTCTTTTAAACTTCAAAAGTTTAAGGTTCAGCATGAAAGGTGATCTCACTCTTTTTAATTGACAAATACATTTTTCTTTTCAATTTGTCCAGAAATATCTCATTCTAAGTAGATCATCCATCAACACCTGAAAAACTCTCTACCTCTCTCCCTCTTTCAATATTTCTCCCACTCAAACACCCACTCAGACCTTTCCGCACCCCACTTACAGACCTACTCAGACCCTCATGCACCTACTCACAGCCCCACTCAGACCCTCAAACACCCACTGACAGACCCACTAACACTCTCATGCACCCACTCACAGACCTGTACAGACACTGATGCACTCATAAAGACACTGATGCACGCACTCTCACACTGACCGAATCTCAGTCACTCTCAGCCCCAGATACACCCTTTCACACCTTTTCTCACACCCAGAGAGACGGGCTGCGGCAAACTCCTGCTGCACATGACCAAAGGGCTGTGAGCAGAGTAGGGTAGGGTGGTTGGCCGCAAGGTCTAGCTCCAGGGCAGGCATTGCAGGAAACTCCTGCCACGCATGGGCAGAGGGCGTGCACGGTGCAAGGTTTGGTGCTTATAGGGGTTGGTGTCAGGGCCTGGCCGCAGGCCAGGCTCTGTGGCCAACTGCTGCTGCACACAGCTGAAGGCCGTGCACGACAGTGGTTGGATTAACGTAAAGTAATGAAAATTACTATATGTTAAAAAAACAGAGAAACTCACTGGAAAAAAAACAAAGGTTTCCGGGATGTTTTAGTTAGGAAATACAATTTAAAAAGACATAGAAAGTCACTGAAACCAAAGGTTACAGGGACGGTATAGTTAGGCTCACATTTTAACCGTACTAAACCATAGAAATTCACCTGTTAGAGTTACATCAAAGAACTGTGACTCATGTCCTAAAGTAACTTTAACTCGCACCCTCGCCATGCACTACTTATTACCCCTCAAATTACACCACTCATGACATTTTTTATAACATCACTGATAATATCAATGTAATAGTTGCAGTAAAAAAAAATTACAAATAATTGTGCATGGCGGGCGTGAGATCTAGTTACCTTAGGGCATGAGGTATAGCTACTTGCGATAATTCTAACTATAATAAGGCAATTTCTATGGTTGTGTATGTTTAAAATGTGAGCCTAACTATAACATCCCTGTAACCTTTGCTTTTTTCAGTGAATTTCTATGTTCTTTTAATTCTGTTTCCTAACTAGAACATCCCTGTAACCTTTGTGTTTTTAGTGAACATATACATATATATAATAGATTATATATATATATATATATCTATATATAAAGAAACTGAAGAACCAAGGAAGGTGCGGTGAGCAATGCATGGTAAAGGACAAACTGAGGCATGGGGAAGCAGCTTACGCACGAGCAGCCAATAGCAGGGGCAGCTACCTAAGATACGATCTTTAGAGGTGTCATACTGCCACAATAAATGTCGTAAGTCATTCACTTGTGTGGAGCTGGAACTGTGCGGAAGGTTGCAATCTAAGCGGGTTTTAAAGGAGGCAAATGTCATTTCATGTTTAAAATGTCAGTAAAATGCAGTCAACAGACTGGAATTCTTCAACCTACATTTATTAGTATACCACGTCACTCCAGGTTGCGGTGGCATTCAAAGCATATGTTACGCTATTAAATGTCATGTCCGTTTGGTGCAGGCTTGCCATTAGAAACTGTATGCATTAGAAATTCTTCAAAACAATTTACAAGGAAACGCCATTTAAACATAAAAATGTGCATTCCTTTTCTAAAATACTGTTTTCAACTAACCACTGCATAATTTGAAACCAAGACCGTGCAAGACAGTGTATGGAATAAATGTAATACTAACAGATGAGACAATTCTTTTTTCCATGTTGGTCCAAAATGAAAAAAATACATACATGGGAAGCAGTACTAATGTTTTGTTTAAGACTAAGATAGCATTTTGAAAGATTCTTTAACTTTACACAGCTAGTGCAAATACAACAAACAGGTCCTATCCTTAATTTTATCTGCTTGAGTAAAAAGCTAAGGCTACAAAAAAGATCCAGGTCTATAAATGGATGTTCCACTGCGAATGCCTGAAGGAGCCCTGTGAGTAAGTACAGAGCACAGCTGTAGCCAAGTGTGATCCTTGACAAGCTGTGGTTTCTGCAGCATACCCCTCTGAACCTACTGCAGTGGTGCTACCAGTGACCAGAACGCAACTCCAATACTAGAGCAATATATGATAAACGTCAAAAGGGATGAACGGCCAAACATTTGGCACAGTGCCCCACAACATCTCTCTCACACACAACAATGGAGTGAGACTTCTGCTTCCTAGCCTTTCAGGCACAGACATTTTACAGTGTGTTTATTTTTAGAAACAGTTTGCAAGCTGGATAACGCTTCTCAAATCCAAGCTGCAACATTTGCCCCATCACAGTCTATCTGGGAACTGAGGGGGGAGATGGGAGGACCTTGGACAGGAGGGAGCAACGCGGGTGCTTTAGGGGAGAGCAGCACAGGAGGTGGAGAGAAAGAAACACATGCATTCTCAAGGAGTGCTAGGAAGATTTTATAAAATAGGTCTTTAACAACAAGCAGATAAAAGTGGTCTGTAGGAGAGACCTAAAAATGTGACAACACTTGTAGGGGTGAAACCAAGAAGAATTAGGTCAGAAACTATTCCAAGTCCCTCCTTTTCCTCCACGCCCAAGACTTGACTGCCTTGTATCATAAACAGAATATGAATCAGTTAACTAGCTAGGACAACGATGGGAAAGTTGAGCTTGTTGATTAGGACACTGATCTATCCATGCTTGCCCGTTGATGTGGACACATCATGTGCAACTACTACATGGCCTGTGCCTGCCTGCATGTGGAGGTCTATGGTTCACCAAGAGCAGCTAGGGCTACACTGCTTGTGAGCTAAAACTGCTAGAAGCAATGCAAACCTTTTTTTTTTTTTTTTTTACTTTATTTATCTTTTTGGAATAAACACAAAAAACATATCATCACAATACTCATGAGGGGATACATACAGCGCAGCTGCAAAGTCTGAGCAATACACGTCTTTTATTATACAGTCAGGCATCTCACTATCTGCTAAAAATAATTGAGGTAGGGGGCAGTATGGGTATAATGGAATCATCAGAGGTGACATAGGATCGAATATCTGTGAAGTAGTGTTATCGATCTGGTCTGTAGGAGGGGAGGGAGACCAATATTCAAACATATGACGGCATGAACTGGTGACATCAGTCAGTATCAGAGCTTTCCTGTAGTGCAAGATAGTTTCTGAGGGGTTGCCATATGTTGCATGGTCTGGAAGACGGTGGTAGTAGGGATGCGTAAACCTTGTTGGTTGTGTTTTAGTCTATCAACCTACGAATCCAGTCAGTCATAGTTGGGCATTGTTTGCTACCCCAAAACCTGGCAATTTTCCAATTAGCCAGCAACAGCGCTATTGCTACAAATCTGCGGACTCCAGGGGGTATCTCAGCTACATAGTTTCATGTCATGTGCGAAAAGTCGGCAAAGAAGCCTTGCATTTAAAGCAAAGAGAGGGTCATGAAAAGTCCCATTTAGCCTGTGTGCTGGGCGAGAGGTAGGTGCATCTAAGAAATTTGTAATGTATCAATTTATGTTTATTGTTGGGGGAGATCAATATAGTCTGGGTGCAGCAAAAATTCCACATCTTATGTGACAGTTGAAGATCTAAATCTATTTACCAATTTTCCCCTCAGTCGGAGTCGTGGGTAAGAAGTAATTCGATCAATGTATGATATAATTCAATCCAGTTGTGTGAAAAAATAATGATTTGTTCGGGTGCTCGTGTATTACGCTATTTAAAAAAGACTCAGTGCTATTTTTAGGTTGTTGAGCTAGAATTGTAAGTTAATGGATGGACAAAGTGTTAAGTTTAAACAAGATTGCCTGGGCTTGGCTGGTTAGAGGAGATTCTTTACTGCTGTAACCAATACCTGCTCTGGTTATGAGCCTCATGAAACCTTTAAAAGAGTGAATTAAATGTATATTTCCACAGATACTGCTGGACCCTCCTGTAGGAAGCTGGCCTTGTGTGTGGTGAGCACCTATGGTGTTATCACCTTATACCAGGTCCAGGTATCCCTTATTAGTGAGGTACATGCAGTGCCTTTGAAGCCATGGCTCTGTAGCGGTAGCTGTGGATGGGCAGCCAAGACTTATCTAGGAGACATGCAAAGCTTATGCAATACCACTGTAGTCACACAGGACTTACACACATGAAAGATCTACACAGTTTTACAAAAATAAAGGTACTTTATTATAGTAACACAAATACTAGAATACTTAATAGGCAGTACCCCAACTGGAGGTGAGTAAACACACTATTATATACACATTAGCAATTAGTAAATAGCATAGAAAGCAATGGGCACTGGTAAAAGCAATAGCAAATAGTGAGGGCCCCATGGGAGGGCCAAACCACATACTAAAAAAGTGGAATGTGAAAGGCAGTCCCCCACCCAAGGAAGTTGTTTCAGTAGAAGGGAGCTGGAGGAACTAGGAACCCCAGGAGATGAGTACCAGAGTGACCCCAGGCAACCAAGAGAGTAGAGGGAAGTACCTGGTTTTCGCCAAAACCAACAGGAGGGCTTTTGAAAGGATTATGCAAGACTCAACCAAGACTGGAAGAACCCAAGGGTGGATCCTCACAGAAGAGGACCTGCAAAGAAAGGGGACCAAGTCCAGTTCGTGATGGAGTGTCAAGTCGTGGCAGGACCCACTACCCACCCTTCTGTGGACGCAGGACCAGGTCGACGGTGGACGAAGAAGGTCAGCAGTGCAGCACTGGAGCCGAAGTGGAGTCCCAGGAGTGATGCAAGTTATGTCCCACGTTGGCGGTCGAGATGCAGTCGGTCAGTGCTGCTGGAAAACCACCAATAAGCCTCAGCAAATGCTAGAAAATGAGAAGAAGGTTTGCAAAGATGATGAGAACTAGCAAGGTCCAGGGGGCTCGACCCAAGGAAGGTAGTCCGGGACGACCCTCAGCAGCTGGGAGAGTCACAAGAAGAGGAGGCGGCGGCGGCCCCCACAGGCAACCCACTGGCAATAGTCCCAGGAGTCGCAGTGAGGAACACTCAGCACACCTGAAGAGGAGTACCACGTCGCTGAGGCAGCAGGCAGGAGACTGTGCTTTGCAGGATGGAGTGCTGGGGGCCGGGCCGACACGGAGCCTGAAGATCCCTTGGAGGAACAAACAAGCTTTGGCAGCTGCAATTCGTGGTGCACAGGTGTACTGTCCTACAAGGAAAGGCAAGGGCTTATCGTCTCCCAAGTTGGACAGTTGGTAGAGAAGACCAACAGGACCACTCCAGAACACCACCTGTATTGCAGCTCCAGGGGAGAGGAGATCCACGCAGCAGGTCGGTGTTGCAGTTGGTGCCTGCAAATGCCGGGGAGTGATTCCTTCACTCCAAGGGAGATTCCTTCTTGCTTCTTGTGCAGTCTGAAGACTCGCTGCCGTCAGAGGATGCACAGCCGGGGGAAATGTTGCAGTAGCTGGAAGGAGCCAGAGAAACAATGCTGCAGAGTGGAGTTATTGCTGTAGTTGCAGACTGTCAGGTCTTGGAGGGTCCAGTTGCAGTTCCAGTGGCCAGAAGCTGAAGTAAACAATGCAGAGGAGTCCTGCTGGAATCTTGTACATCGAATCTGAGGACCCCACCCAAGAGGGAGGCCCTAAATAGCCCAGGAAGGGGGACTGGTCATCTAGCAGGGTGATCACCTATCAGGAGGGGGCTGTGACGTCACTTACCTCACATGGCCACTCGGATGCTCCCAGAGGCCTCTGCCTACCTTGGTTTCAAGATGGCAGAATGAAGCGGCCACCTGGCGGAGCTCTGAGGACCACCCCTAGGGTGGTAATGAACAGGGGAGTGGTCACTCCCCTTTCCTTTTTTTCAGTTTCATGCCAGAAGAGACCTGGGGTCCCTGGATTGGTGAAACCAGTTCATGCACGGAGGGCACCAAATGTGCCCTTCAAAGCATACCAGTGGCTTGGGAAGGTTACCTCTCCCAAGCCATGTAACACCTATTTCCAAGGGATAAGGTGTTACCTCCCTCTCACACCGGAACTCCTTTGTTCTGCCTTCCTCTGCCTGAGCTGGTCAAGCAGCAGGACGGCAAAAACCTCTATGAGGGGTGGCAGCAGTGCGGGCTGCCTTGAAGACCCCAGAAGGCTAGTAGGAACAATGCTGGGGGGTCCTCTAAGGAGCCCCCAGAGTGCATGGAATCATAAAACCAATGCTGATAACAATATTGGGTTATGATTCCGACATATCTGATACAAAACATGCCCAGGTTCGGAATTACCATTATGTAGCTGGACCAGCTAGTGAACTGTGTCCAGTACAAGAGGTAAAATGGCTTCCCCACGCTTACGAAGTCCAGTGTAATGGAGTTCGTAGGGGGACCTCTGCTCATGCAAGGGTACCCTCACACACAGGTACCTGCACCCTGTCCTCTGGGCTAGGAGGGCCTACCATAGGGGTGACTTACAGTGACCTGGTGCAGTGACCTATAATTAAAGGGTGCATACTCCATTTCATGCAGGCTGCAAAGGCAGGCCTGCAGACACATTTTACGTGGGCTCACATGGGTGGCACAATACATGCTGCAGCCCATGAGGAACCCCTAGTGCCCCAATGCCCTGGGTACCTAGGTACCATATACTAAATACTTATAAGGGGGCACCAGTATGCCAATTGTGGGGTGTACAAAGTCCTAAGCAACCAGATTTAGAGGGAGAGAGCACAATCACTGGGGTCCTGGTTAGCAGGATCCCAGTGAAAACAGTCGAAACACACCGACAGCTGGCAAAAAGTGGGGGAAAACCATGCCAAAAAGAGGGTACTTGCCTACATAACCCCCCCACCCCCAAAAAACGAAGGACAATAAGACTCATCTTGCCCAGTTGTGTCTTCACTGTAAGTGGAAATATATGGAGAGTCCATCTGCACTGGAGTGGTTACTCCCAGGTGTATGTTCCACTGCATAGTCCATTCCCTGTAAGGATATGGACCACCTGAAAAGTTTTAGATTTTCACCTTCCATCTGTTTTAACCGTAGGAGGGGCTTGTGGTCTGTTTGAACAAGAAGGTGAATGCCAAACAAGTATGGCCTCAGCTTCTTCAAAGTCCAGACCACAGCAAAGGCCTCACTCTCTATGGCTGCCCAAGGCTTTTCCCTGGGGTGTCAACCTTCTGCTTATGAAAGCTACAGGTTGGTCCTGGCCCTCTTCATTCAGTTGAGACAGTACTGCCCCTATCCTTATCTCAGACGCACCTGTCTGAACAATAAAGTGATTGGAGTAATCAGAGCTTCTTAGTATAAGAGCAGAGCACATGGCCTGTTTGAGGTCATCAAAAGTTTTTGGCAGCTCGCTGTCCATAAAACTTTCTTGGGCATCCTCTCACATGTGAAGTCACTTACGGGGGTACAATGGAGCAATAGTTCTTAATGAATGTCCTATAGTACTCTGTCAGGCCTAGGAAGGCTCTGATCTGGACATGTGTGGTAGGGGCAGTCCAATCCAGGATGGTATGGATTTTGCCCTGTAGTGGTTGAATTTGGCCTCCACCTACCAGGTGTCCCAGGTAAACCACCTTTCCCTGCCCTGCCTGGCACTTTGAGGCCTTGATAGCGAGGCCTGCTTTTTGCAGGGCCTCCAGCACACACCCAAGGTGGATCAGGTGATCTTCCCAAGTGGAGCTAAAGACAGCTATATCGTCAAGATAAGCTGCACTGAAGCTTTCCAGGCCTTAGAGAACTTTATTCACCAGCCTTTGGAATGTTGCAGGGGCATTCGTTAGTCCAAAGGGCATCACTGTAAAGTGATGGTGCCCACTGGGAGTAGAGAATGCAGTTTTTGGTTTGGCATCCTCTGACAGCAGCCAGGTCAAAGATGCTCAGATACTTGGCAGATGCCAGTGTATCTATTAGCTCTTCTGCCCTAGGGATAGGATGAACATCTGTTTTAGTTACTGTACGAGGCCTCTGTAGTCTACTCAAAACCTCATCTCTTTTTTGCC
The DNA here is from genome assembly GCF_031143425.1 of Pleurodeles waltl. NCBI lineage: Eukaryota > Metazoa > Chordata > Amphibia > Caudata > Salamandridae > Pleurodeles > Pleurodeles waltl. Next base: position 863,497,371 of record NC_090445.1, read on the forward strand.
ATTCTGAAAGTAGGACTTTGGGACCAGCACTATAGGACTAGCCCATGGGCTGTCTGAAGGCTCTCTTACTCCTAGGTCTAACATCATCTGCACCTCAGTTTTGATGCACTCTCTGACATGATCAGGCTGCATGTAAATATTACTTGTGATAGGCAGGATGTCTCCGGTGTCAATGGTGTACTCACACCAAATAGTCTGACCAGGGGTCAGAGAGAACATTCCAGAGAACTGATCTATGCAGTCATCTTTTTGTGAGTCAGAGAGGCAGTCTGCAAGCACAACCCTATCTACTGAGCCATCCACTGTATTGTGGGAGAAGAGGTCAAGGAGAGGATCACTACCCTCTTCCTGTCCCTCATCAGTTGCCATGAGCAAGGTCATGTCGGACCTATCATAGTAGGCTTTCAGGCGGTTCACATGAAGCATCCTGTGGGGGCTTCTAGGACTAACTAGGTCAACAAGGTAGGTGACCTAACCCTTTCTCTCCACAATAGTGTGTGGTCCACTCCATTTGTCTTGTAGTGCCATGGGAGCCACTGGCTCCAGGACCCACACTTTGTGTCCTGGCTGGTACACAGTCGGCACAGCCTTCTGGTCATGCCACTGCTTCTGAAGTTCTTGGCTGGCCTGACGATTTTGGAAGCCCACTTCATGTATTCGGTCATCCTAGATTTGGGCCTAGTACATAGTCCAAAATGTTCTGTTTTCAAGGCTTGAGAGGTTGATCCCAGCCTTCTTTCACAAGAGCAAGGGGACTCCTAACAGGGTGTCCAAACAAAAGTTCAAAGGGGCTGTAGCCCACTCCCTTTTGAGGAACCTCCCTCTAGGCAAAGAGGAGGCAAGGTAACAGGACATCCCATCTCCTTCTGAGTTTTTCCCGAGAGTCCCATTCTCATGCCTCTGGGGGTTTTATTAAACCTCTCAACTAATCCATTGGTTTGAGGATGGTAAGGAGTGGTGAATTTATAAGTGACACCACACTCTTTCCAAATGGGTTTATGGTAAGCAGACATGAAGTTTGCACATCTGTGTGATACCACCTCTTTAGGAAAGCCCACCCTGGAGAAAATTCCCAGGAGGACTTTTGCCACTGCATCAGCTGTAGTGGTCCTAAAAGGAATGGCCTCTGGATACTTGGTGGCATGGTCCACCACCGTCAGTATAAATCTATTGCCAGAGACTGCTGGAGGATACAGGGGAACCAAACATATCCACCCAACCCACTCAAAGGGCACCCGAACCACTGGTAGTGGGACTAAAGGGGCCTTTGGCGTGTCACCTGTCTTGCCACTGGCTTGGCAAGTGACACAGGAGCAACAAAACCCTTTGGCGTCTTCAAACGTAGGGCTGGTGAAAGTGAGGGACCAGCCTGTCGCAAGTCTTCCTTTGCCCCAAGTGGCCTGCAAGGGGAGTATCATGTGTAGGAGTTAACAGGAACTCCCTAAACATCAGAGGGATACCAGTCTCCTGGTGGCACCCGGTTTAGGGTCCCTTGCTTCTGAGTAAAGTAGGCTGTTATCCCAGTACATCCTATGGGTGCCACTGACAACCCCTGCCTCTTGTGCTGCAGCTTGCTCGCTGAAGCTTTCCAGTGTGGGACAGGTTTTCTGTTCCATGCTCAGGTCTCCCTGCACTCCAAGCTGTGTCAGCTTGGAGCTGCTCTGGTCTAGGTTCTACCCAAGGAGTAGATTCTTCTCCCTCAGGAGTTGAATCTTCACTGGAGGCTGGAGCAGGGGGTATCTTTTTATTCTTTCTGCTCTTCTGTTAAAGAGCCTCCTGGGCCACTGGTGGGCAAAGATATGCCCAGGGATGCCCAGCATTGCTGCAGGATCTCCATTCCACGTCAGCCCAAGCTGAAGTCTCCAAGTCATTACCTAGCAGACATTCTACAGGTAGATCAGAGAACACTACAACCTTTTTAGGGCCAGTAACCCGCCCCCAGCTAAAGTCAATAACTCTTCAGCATATTTATAAATTCCCTTTCCCAGATCTATGGTTCAGGTTTTCCCTCTTTTTACTCCAATCTCTCTTTTGCTCACTGTCCCTGCCTTACAGCCCCCGCGACCTACAAGAACCACTCATCGTCTCCCCGTTAGTGACCTCCCCCACACCGCTTCCCTTGCCCCTGCCCGTAGTGGCAGTTGCTGCAGTGGGAGGAGGTAGGGGAAAACTAATAAGACGGGGATTTAACCAAAATATTGATCGATTATGAATACTATCATTGGGACACGACTGAAGCCGTGAAGGTATCCTTATACACTTATTAGACTGCTTGTGTTGAGCTACCAGGTGCATTGCATTTTGGAAGTATGACATTAGTATTAAAGCCATGTTCGACATTTGTTCGCCCCAGGTCATATACTATCTTTGCACGGCTATAGACTCCTTCATCTATGTAACTGCTGGGTCTTTGTAAGGGACACTTATCTATTGCATGTTGAACGGGATCTAAGTACTATGTTGATTGTTGATTCTACAACCTTTAATAAAGAAATACAACACAAAATAAAGTCAATAACTTCCATGGGGTGGCACAAAGTATTAGTGTGAGCATTAATCACTTGGTACGTGTGACCAAGTAGATGTTGTTCAGGAGACACCAGTTTTTCAGTCACCATAGTGACACTGGCACCTGTGTCCCTGTAGGCCTCAGCCTCAACACCATTTATCAAGGGACGCTGCCTGTACTTACCCATATCAAGGGGACAGGCAGCTAGAGTGGCAAAGTCAATGTCCACATCAGAGACCAACACAGCCTCAGTGGTCTCTCTGACTAGCCCAGATCCTACTACAGTCCCCAAGGTGAGCCCAGCTACACTTTTGGACTGACATGCCCAGGTTCGGAGTTACCATTATGTAGCTGGACACGGGTAGCAACCTGTGTCCAGTAAATGGGTAAAATGGCTTCCCCACACTTACGAAGTCCAGTGTAATGGAGCTGGTGCAGTGACCTGTAGTGAAAGGGTGCATGCACCTTTTCATGCAGGTTGCAATGGCAGGCCTGCAGACACATTTTACATGGGCTCTCATGGGTGGCACAATACATGCTGCAGCCCATGGGGAACCCCTGGTGCCCCAGTGCCCTGGCTCCCTAGGTACCATATGCTAAAGACTTATAAGGGGGCACCAGTATGCCAAATGTGGGGTGTGCAAAGTCCTAGGCAACAACATTTAGAGGGAGATAGCACAATCACTGGGGGTCCTGGGTAGCAGGATCCCAGTAAAAACAGTAAAAAAAACACTGACAGCAGGCAAAACGTGGCAGTAACCATGCTAAAAAGAGGGTACTTTCCTACACTGACTCCCCTATACACCTATATTGACAGTAGAATCTATTAATGGGAGTTTAATAACCAGTTTCACAAATGAGAGAAGGGTGCAGCTTGACAGAGCCCATGTAAGAAAATATCAAATTGTAAAGTATCCAATTGCGTTCATCTGATCTGTTTTAAATACACACTGGTGTATGGTAACATAGTGTGGTAAGGTTAAATAAATAAATAAAATCGGGAGCTGCCCACCAACATTGGTTGTGTAAATCATCTTGCTTCTTTACTTTCATAGCGGTCTGTGTCTCGCTGTAAATCTATATTTCAAAGGTTTGTGTGTTTTTTTTTTTTTACTATACAGATAGTGGTGTCTGTATTTGTATAATCCTAGCTCTCTGTACCCCGCATAGATGTGTCAAGAGAAATGTCAAAAACTAATATGTGTCCTTCCCCTTCCTTCAGGTTTCCTTCCTCCCTGATGCTGTGAAGCTCCTGGGTCGTTTTAAGTGCTAGACAATACAAAACATGGTGCTGCCTCTCTTTCATTCCATATAGTATGTTTCCTTTGTTCCTGTTTTCTTGTTATCTCTCATGCTCCCCTTACCTCCTTCGGTTACCCGTTTGTGCTTTAAAAAGACTAAGAGCAGTCTAAGCGCTATCCAGATTACCAGGATATCCTAACATCAGTATAATTTGAGAGGCTGCTTTCAGTACTATGGAGCAATACCAATGCCAGAAGTATGGAACAGACCCTAACAGTTAATGTCCCTTATCTTACCCATGGTGCTTTGAAAAGGGTCATGGGTTATCTAAGCACTATCCTACCAATATGAGATAACAACATCAGTATAAAACAAGAGGCAGCAGTTACTAGCGCTACAAGGTCATAACAGTCACAGAAGTGTGCTATGCAAAAACTGAGTAACACAGCAAGCAGTGCACTTTCATCCCTTCTCTACTCCCTTATTACATTAACATTCTAAGCGCTACACAAACAACATGACAATGGCTTAACATCAGGATAAAGTATGGGACCCCCCCAGTAGCAGAAGTCAGCTACGCAAAAACTAAATAACATAACAAGCAGTGTCGTTTCATCCCTTCTCTACCCCCTCAGCAACTTGAAAAGGAGTATGAGCATTCTAAGTGCTACGACAAGCAGATTTCACATCGTAGACACGTGCTATACAGGCAGCAGATAACACCACACAAGAAGACCAGTACATGGCGGACTCACCAGCACAGTCCAGCAGCAATGCCAGCAGCAGAATGAGCCCAGGTTCCTGCTCCATGCCTTAAGTCTGTGTGCTTCTTGTTAAACACTCTGAAGCTCCTCCCAAGGAAGCACCAAGTGTCTGCCAAGCACCTCTGCTTCCCCTGAGCTGCCTGCAGGCACTGCAGACCACTTTTATTCACTAGGAGAGGTTGTCAAGGCATCTGGGGTCAAACAACAGAAAAAAGCGCCTCCTTCCGAGCATCAGGCCTGACCCCCTCAAGGCTGTCGGGTATTTCCAAAAGGGGATTTCTGCTATCAGAAGATATTTTTGGGAGTGCTTATGTTTGGTTTGGTCTCACAAACGTGTCAAACTCTTGAGGCCTTTATTAAAAGCCATAACGTTAGCCTACACGGTGAAAAATGTCATAAGACTCCACCTTCCCACAACTAAACAAACGTGCAGCTGCTACAACAGTTGTAATTACACAAAGTAAGCACTCACAGAGGGAATAAGCAACAGAGCGGGAGGTGCAAGAAGGATGGCAGCAATAACAGGGGAAGGAAGGGACGGGAGAGATGATGCAATAAAATATGGGCACCGAAGCTGAAGTCGCACCCACAGTGTAACACAAGCAGGAAAGAAAAGAAATAGTCCCAGAATGAACAGATAAACAATCAAAGCGTAAAGATACAGTACTTCCTCTCTGCTCTGCAGGAGGAAACGAAAGACAAAAAGGAGGGACAAAGAGGAAGGAGTGACCATTACCAAGCATGGATTAAAGCTCGAACTAAAAAGGTAAAAGACACTTTACGTTTACCTTCCTCCTCGAAGATCCACTTCTCCTGCAGCCTCAGGAAGCCAAGAAGCATTTCAAGTATAGTTCGTCGTTGACTGCTCTACAAAAAAAAACAAAAAAAAACAAAAACTGTGCTTCACTTCATAGTCAACATATCTTATAAAGGGATCTACAAATATGTCACAGTAGACTAAGAAAGGAATAATATGTTTTTTTTATGTACACAGCTACTGATGGTTACATTTTAAAGGATACCACAATACATCTTGATAATATACAACATACACTCATTACCTCTCATGAATGTTTGCTTAAATCTAGCTTTATGGTAGTTGAAAATCAAATTAAAATATCCCTTGAATTATAGTGACGACTTTCCTGTGGAGCTGTATCAGGCTTTTTCCTCCACACTACAGGAGAGATGGCTGGAAGTTTTTGAGGAGGCGCGGGCGTGGTAACTTAACCGATACCATGCGTCAAGGTAAAGTGTGTTTGCTGCTCAAGCCAGGGGTGGGGGGGGGGGGGGGATAGGGAGGCAGGGGATGCTGCTTATCCCTCCTCGTATCGTATGTTAAACAGCGATGTCAAGATACTCTGCAAGATCTTGGCCACTCGGCTCAGAGGGGTAATTCCGGGTCTGGTGCACAAAGACCAATGCGGGTTCATGCCGGGTCATAGAACGCTCTATAACCTGCGTCGCTTGGTGCATGTTCTGCATGAGACTAAGGGTATGGAGTCGGAATTGGCGAAGGTGTCTGTCGACTTGGAAAAAGCGTTTGATACAGTGGAGTGGGACTATCTGTTGGAGGTATTGCGGGGGATGGGCTTTGGGTCCGGCTTTTGCGCCGGTTCAACCACTGTACACTGCCCCATCAGCTCGAGTATGTGTGGGGGGGAGAGACCTCGCCCATCGGGGAGATAGGTAGGGGTACACGACAGGGATGCCCGATCTCACCTCTTCTGTTTGCTCTGGCGGTGCAGCCTCTGGCGATCTGGCTTCGTGAGGAGATGGTGCAGTGGGGGATTCGGGTGGGTCGGGCCACACACATAATTTCCATGTATGCTGATGATGCATTGGTCTATGTGCGGGATCCCCGCATGCCGGTGCTGGAGCTGCAGAGGCTGAGGGTATTTGGGACCGTTTCTGGTCTCAAGATCAATATGGAAAAAATGGCTCCTGTTCCCTTTGGGGGTCTCTTGTTGGGTTTCCTGAGGTCGAGCTCCCTGGGGTTGGGTTACACTGGGAAGTTGAGTGCTTTCGGTACTTTGGTATCTGGGTCGCTAACTCTGTGGATGCATACAATAAAGACAATGTTGAGTGAGTGGTAGCGGGTCTGGAGCACTCGGTTTCTTTCTGGAATAAGTTGCCTCTCTCAGTTAAGGGTCGGGCCACAGTAGCAAAGATGGTGTTTTTGCCCTGGTGCCTTTATCTGGTACAGAACTCTTGTACCCGCTGCCTGCGTGGCTTTTTTCGTCGCTTGGATAGCCTGTTGATTTCCCTAGTATGGGCAGGCCGGCAAAGTAGGGTGGCTCTGTCCGTCCTGCAGAAGGACCTGGGGGGGTGGGTGGGGGGACTGGCAATCCCCAACATCAGATATTATTATTATTATGCAGCACATCTGCAGTGTGCAGCAAAATGGATGTCAGAGGTTGATAATTGGGAAAAGAGGTTGTATGCAGGTGTGTGGGATGGGCAGTCCCTGGCGCATATTCTCATGTCGGGGGCAGATCTGATCCTGCCGCGCCATACCTGGTAAGGACTACTGCTGGGATCTGGGAACAGGTGGTGAAACAGGTGCTCCGACTGGCTCCCTTTGACAGGGAATTAAGGATATGGGATCTGTCTTCGTTTCGGGATATGGCAAGGACAATGTCGATAGAGGCCTGGAGGTCGGGTGGTTGTGAGGTGGTTGGTGACCTGTACCCCAATGGTGAATTTCTTTCATTTACTAATGCTCAGGATCTGTTTGAGTTGGGTTGGGTTCTGGCCAGTTTCTGCAATACGCAAAAATTGAAAGTGTGACCCGCGAAATCTGGGACGGTTTCCAGATTGCCCCTAAGGCCTCCTCGGTATTGAATGGACTGCTTAATTGGGGCGAGGATACGCACCTGATCACTCAGTTCTATAAGGCACTGCGGGAGGATCAACCGGGTGTGTTAAGCGCGGGAACGTAAGGCGTGGGACGTTGACTTGGGGCTGACCATAGAAGATGCTGATTGGAATGCGGCCTTATCGTTGGTCCGAACTATATCATGCAATCACAGGGTTAAACGTTTGCATTTTAACTTTGTGCACAGAACATATATCACTCCCAGTAAACTAAATAAGATGGACCCAGGTTGAGGGGCTTGCTGTCCTCGATGTGGTGAGTTTGGTGCTTCATTTCTACACCTGGCCTGCTCCTGTAGTGCAGTTCATGCATTCTCGCAGGAAGTGATGGTGGCGATTGCGGAGGCTACTGAGCTTGAATTGGAGGCAACCCCGCTGTGTTGTCTTCTGGGAGTGGCGCATAGGCTGCGGGGTAGAGGGGTTCTGTACAAGATGGTGCAACTAGCGCTGGTACTGGCTAAGCGTAGAGTAGCGATTGGTGGGATGAGCGCACAGACCCTAGCGACTTCTGGCTGGCTGCGGGATTTGCCGGAGTGGGGGCGGCAGAGGAGCAACATATGCGCATAACACGCAGCGATGAGAGGGCACTTGCTGATGTGGCAGCTTGGGGTGCACTGTAGGAACGGTTCACTGATGAGAAGGAAGTAGGTGCTGTAAGTAGCAATGGGGCAGCGGGGAACGGGGATACATATTCTCCCTCACTGAACTCACGACGACGGAATATGGAGTTGATGTATTCCTTGGTTGTGTGGTGTTGTGGTTATGTCTTCACTGATGGTACACTGATGTGTGTGCCATTCGGGCATCATTATACGTCGGAGACATCTTGCTCTGCTGTAACCTGCACTGTGTTGTATGTTTATGTTGGTTTGCAGTTTTTCAAACGAAATAAAAACAGATTAAAAAAATATATATAGCCCTTGAATTTTGCTGAGTTAAGCTTTAGTCACTGGCACTTCCTGGATAATGTACTTGAGGCTCACAATTTCAGATTAGGCCGTTGTGAGAGGGCACGTTAAGGTTTGAGAACCATGCTAAGTGCCAAGTATCCATAGAGGCAGAATTCAGGAACACCTTTCCTATAAGCACCATCCAACTAAAAAGAATTGGAAGTTGGGCACTCTACAGAAAGGTGGTGTAGGAAGTTGGCTCTGTATGTGCTATTTCAAAGTAAGGAATAGCATGCACAGAGTCCAAGGGTTCCCCTTAGAGGTAAGATAGTGGCAAAAAGAGAGAATACTAATGCTCTATTTTGTGGCAGTGTGGTCGAGCAGTAGGCTTATCAAAGGAGTAGTGTTAAGCATTTGTTGTACATACACACAGGCAATAAATGAGGAACACACACTCAGATACAAATCCAGGCCAATAGGTTTTGTTATAGAAAAATATCTTTTCTTAGTTTATTTTAAGAGCCACAGGTTCAAATTCTACATGTAATATCTCATTTGAAAGGTAAGTACTTTAGGAACTTTGAATGATTACAATAGCATATATACTTTTTACATATAACTCATTTAGCTGTTTTAAAAGTGGACACAGTGCAATTTTCACAGGTCCTGGGGGAGGTAAGTTATTGTTAGTTTTAGCAGGTAAGTAAATCACTTACAAGTTTCAGGTTTGGGTCCAAGGTAGCCCACCGTTGGGGGTTCAGAGCAACCCCAAAGTTACCACACCAGCAGCTCAGGGCCGGTCAGGTGCAGAGGTCAAAGAGGTGCCCAAAACACATAGGCTTCAATGGAGAGAAGGGGGTGCCCCGGTTCCAGTCTGCCAGCAGGTAAGTACCCGCGTCTTCGGAGGGCAGACCAGGGGGGTTTTGTAGGGCACCGGGGGGGACACAAGTCAGCACAAAAAGTACACCCTCAGCAGCGCGGGGCGGCCGGGTGCAGTGTGCAAACACGCGTCGGGTTTTCAATGGTTTTCAATGAGAGACCAAGGGATCTCTTCAGCGGTGCAGGCAGGCAAGGGGGGGGCTCCTCGGGGTAGCCACCACCTGGGCACGGGAGAGGGCCTCCTGGGGGTCACTCCTGCACTGAAGTTCCGTTCCTTCAGGTGCTGGGGGCTGCGGGTGCAGGGTCTTTTCCAGCCGTCGGGATTTCAGAGTCAGGCAGTCGCGGTCAGGGGGAGCCTGGGGCCCTCTGCAGGCGTTGCTGTGGGGGTTCAGGGGGGACAACTTTGGTTACTCACGGTCTTGGAGTCGCCGGAGGGTCCTCCCTGAGGTGTTGGTTCTCCACCAGTCGAGTCGGGGTCGCCGGGTGCAGTGTTGCAAGTCTCACGCTTCTTGCGGGGAGTTGCAGGGGTCTTTAAATCTGCTCCTTTGAAACAAAGTTGCAGTCTTTTTGGAGCAGGGCCGCTGTCCTCGGGAGTTTCTTGTCTTTCTTGAAGCAGGGCAGTCCTCTGAGGATTCAGAGGTCACTGGTCCTTTGGAAAGCGTCGCTGGAGCAGGTTTCTTTGGAAGGCAGGAGACAGGCCGGTAGGTCTGGGGCCAAAGCAGTTGGTGTCTTCCAGCTCAGCAGTCCTCTTCTTCTTGTAGTTTCAGGAATCTAAATTCTTAGGTTCAGGGGAGCCCTTAAATACTAAATTTAAGGGCTTGTTTAGGTCTGGGAGGGCAGTAGCCAATGGCTACTGTCCTTTAGGGTGGCTACACCCTCTTTGTGCCTCCTCCCTGAGGGGAGGGGGGCACATCCCTATACCTATTGGGGGAATCCTCCATCTGCAAGATGGAGGATTTCTAAAAGTCGAAGTCACCTCAGCTCAGGACACCTTAGGGGCTGTCCTGACTGGCCAGTGACGACTCCTTGTTTTTCTCATTATCTCTCCTGGACTTGCCGCCAAAAGTGGGGGCTGGGTCCAGGGGGCGGGCATCTCCACTAGCTGGAGTGCCCTGGGGCATTGTACCACGAAGCTTGAGCCTTTGAAGCTCACTGCTAGGTGTTACAGTTCCTGCAGGGGGGAGGTGTGAGGCACCTCCACCCAGAGCAGGCTTTGTTTCTGTCCTCAGAGAGCACAAAGGCTCTCACCGCATGGGGTCAGAAACTCGTCTCTCAGCAGCAGGCTGGCACAGACCAGTCAGTCCTGAACTGAACAAATGGGTAAAATACAGGGGGCATCTCTAAGATGCACTCTGTGTGCATTTTTTAATAAATCCAACACTGGCATCAGTGTGGGTTTATTATTCTGAGAAGTTTGATACTAAACTTCCCAGTATTCAGTGTAGCCATTATGGAGCTGTGGAGTTCGTTTTTGACAGACTCCCAGACCATATACTCTTATGGCTACCCTGCACTTACAATGTCTAAGGTTTTGCTTAGACACTGTAGGGGCATAGTGCTCATGCACCTATGCCCTCACCTGTGGTATAGTGCACCCTGCCTTAGGGCTGTAAGGCCTGCTAGAGGGGTGACTTACCTATGCCACAGGCAGTGTGAGGTTGACATGGCACCCTGAGGGGAGTGCCATGTCGACTTACTCGTTTTGTCCTCACTAGCACACACAAGCTGACAAGCAGTGTGTCTGTGCTGAGTGAGGGGTCCCCAGGGTGGCATAAAATATGCTGCAGCCCTTAGAGACCTTCCCTGGCATCAGGGCCCTTGGTACCAGGGGTACCAGTTACAAGGGACTTACTTGGGTGCCAGGGTTGTGCCAATTGTGGAGACAATGGTACATTTTAGGTGAAAGAACACTGGTGCTGGGGCCTGGTTAGCAGGGTCCCAGCACACTTCTCAGTCAAGTCAGCATCAGTATCAGGCAAAAAGTGGGGGGTAACTGCAACAGGGAGCCATTTCTTTACAGGTGGTAGAAAATAACATTCCTAGAAGACTCAGATTATAGAACATAAACCATTAGCAGGACCCTATACATTAGAAGCAAGCATAGTGAACCTGAAGGTGTTGCAAGATGTGCATAAGATCTAAAACCTGAAAGAAATTACTACAGTGAGGGAGGGGCCAGAAGGATAACTGGAGACACCACAGAGGTCAGTATAGCTATAATTTACAATAAAGTCACACAGAAAGAAAAATCCCAAAAGATTAAATTCAAAATGCAAGATACACTCAGGACTCCAAAACTTTGCGGGGGGAAATTAAAGACATTCCAGGAAACAGCAAAATAGCAAGATCAAAAGCATTTGAAGGAGTTACATTTATACAGAGCAAGAGAAAGCAAGAGAGATGAGAGAGCAAGCAAGTGAGAGAGATCAAAACAGAAGTCGAGAGAGTAAGAGGGAGAGCGACAGGGCAGGTATATGTGTGGTTTTATAGGTAATATGGGTCTGGCTTTCAATCATGTGCACTGTATCTATAGGACATCATGTCTTGCTCCATGTTAGCACAAGCTGGCGTGAAATGAAGGGTGGATATTGTCTCTGTGTTGTTACCTGCCACTAACAGGTTGGCGCTTGTGGTATGGACAGCACGGGTCAGACTGGAAATAAAAAAAATCACTCTTGCAAAAACATTCAAACCAGCCCTGGTCCCTTCATCCACCCCCTTTTCTTTTTTGCAGCCATGTATTCTCTTTTCTGTTTCCTTCTCTTCTCTTGTGATGCAATGAAAAATATTTACAAAATAATCAGTAACTGAGAAAATATATAATTACTTGTTTCCAGACAACAGAGTAGTGCATCGGAATTTCAGGGGACAAGGATCTATTAATATTTGAAGTGAATAAAGAATATTTTTTTGTGAAGGGACGAATAGGCACCAATTACAATTAAACAGACAACAGGAGTGAGTGCTATCAACATGCTAGAGTCTATCTGACCCAGCAGTGCCTGCTGCATTCAATTCCTGGAAGCTTCAGCGAGAGAACTTCCAGCAGAGGCCGAGGCACCCAAAAACAGCCTCCAGAGGCTCCAGTCTCCTACCCGCCAAAGGAAATACCTGATGGGATAAATGCCCAGTTCAGTCCTGCCTGCAGCATACTCAGTCAAGAGCAGCGAGTACTTGTAATGTGCTGGTGGACAGAGTGGCCACAAGCAATGAGTACATGATGCATGCAGCATGCCATCACCACACAGCATGCAGTGGCTGCATGGCCAAACTATGGTCAATTACCTTCAACTGTTAAACCAGCTCAATTTATTTAGGTGCTGCACAAACAGATCGCTATGAAAACTAAGTCACAGGTTTGAATCAAAGCGGGCCGGGATTTCAATGAGGCTCTACTTATCCAGAATGGACCAAGCAGCGCCATTATTAGTCTGCAGACGCTAAAGGCAAATAACATATTGTTTTGTTTATTCTTCCAAGAGGAGTGGAAGATTATACGGAAAAGACATGACATTGAACCAGAATCAGAGACACTAGATAATGAAGAATAATGACGGTAAAGGAGGGAAAGTTTCCCCTCCACTGAAGTTGTGTGCTCTGGTTAAGAAAGATGGTTGATGGAAGATAGAAACATGAGAACGGTGTTCCTAAGCTTAAGACTTCAGCTCATATTTGTGTTTTAGAATCTGTAGTATAACGGAGATTCTTGCATCAGTAGACAGTTGCTCCTATTGACTGTTAATATCTTTCTCCTGTTGCTTGAGGCTCTGTAGGGGGACATACATTCACACTCTTCTCCTCTATGCTCTCTCCTTGCTCCTCTGATTCTTAACTTATAACACTGAGTTATAATGCAGCAAGTTTTGGTTGAGTATTTCTGTCTTTTACTGCTTGTCACAAACCCCAGAGATGAGGCATGTGCAATGTGCATTTTCGTTTTTACTGGGATGTATTGTAAATTCTAATTGTCTATTCACAAGTTTAATGATATTCTCACTAATGGGTGATGGTAGGGGTCGATGGGACTGGCTAGGTTGTAAGCTATGCTAAACTTGCAGCAAAAAGGGTATATGCATCTAGAAAGAGCTCATACAAAGAAAAGCTTACTCAATTACAAGCCAGTGTCAGTTTATTCATTGGCCTACTTGTGCCATCCTTCACAAAGACTGCTGCAGAAGGCTATCTGTGTAGGAAGGTCCAGGATAGCCAACGCCTTACTGGGCTTCCATTTTCCTACTATGTAATTGTCAGAGAACGATTGGTCCAAGGTGAGTCAGTGGGACTATCTGGCTAAACTGATGCTGGGATATCAGCTTAAGTACCTTAAAAGAAGGGGCAATACTGTTTGAAGTGAGTTCCAAGATTGGGTTTGACCATTGTGTCTATCTTCGCTGATGAACTTTGTCGACATTTAAATCAGAGATTCTTCCCATTGAACGCTAGATCATCAACACTCTGAAATCTGTTACAACCGAAATACTTCAACTATGCCTTGCCCTTAATGTAGGCACTCTTGTTCACGTGTCTTAGACAGTGGGGTTGATCAGGATAACACCAGTTTCAGCTCAGCTGCAACAAATGAGTATGAAATTGTACTCCTCTTGAACTTGTTCAGGTCCAGAGAGTCACAAGGATCAAACTCAGCCCACAGGTGCACCCTTCACTGGCCTGAATTTGTGAAAGATCACAGGGCACGTATACTTTTTTCCATTAGTTCCCAGTATTTTCTAGCTCCTTGTCCAAGTTTCAAGACAAAGGGCCTCATTCAGAGCTTGGTGAGGGCCCTGACTGCAAAACTCTCAGTTCCACTGTCATTTAGAGTTGGGGGACCACTGACCTTGCAGTCCATCCACTAGTTATTACCCGGTTGCAGTGGCAGTCGTTCAGCCCTATTTAGGGTGTGCACCCGTCGCTGGTTTTCCTTTCCTAAACAGGCCCCAACTGTGCAACTGAGTATACAAAGGGCATTTAATTTTTTGCTTTATTGAAACAAACTATACATTAATTTGGGTAAAAAACAAAATGAATGCCGTGCGAGTCAAAAAAATAGAGTGCCTGTTTGGAATTCATCTGAGCCTTAAGTGCTTTTGCCACACCAGCAGGTAGAATCTCTAAATGAGGCAGGCATTTACATGAAGGGCTGGTTGTAGCCTGACAAATGATACATGATTTCCATAGCATTGTCATACAGGGAAGCTAAGTGCACTACCACAGTGTAAGCCAGAAGAATCAAAACATTGTGTAGTCTATGTGAATTCTATACATGTTGTCCACAGGCTCTAAAATAGTAGACTCAGGATGTGATTTCTTTAGACTTTTTATGGTGCCCGGCTGATGATCTGTGCTGTGATTTGAATCAACAGCTTATGAGAGAGTTTAGAGGTAGTCACCAAAACATAATTACCCTTATTTTATGGAAGAGGAGAGTTGCAATGGACAGTGCCTCTCATTCGTCATGAGGAATCCAGAGATATTCTATGTGAGAAGCAATTCCTCAGCATCAGAACTTAAGCACATTCATGGAGTAAAATTGAAATGACCATCATTTTTTTGTAGAAAAGTTGTATTTCCAAACTTTAGAAAAATAGCCATGTATGAGTGATGAACCAGAATAGACAACCATCTTGACATTTGGATAACAAAAATGCCTTGGCTGTGAGAACCACTGAGTTACCTTGGACCAGAGTCACTTCAGTACCAGGAAGAAAGACACAGTTTCATGGCTAGTACATTTTTGTGATGTAAGCAGCGTACAGTTCAAGGTTATGTTAGTCTGGATGATGTAAAATGCATGATGCAAAAGATCATTTTTGTGCTGCATTACAGAGCTCATCCCTTGAGTGAAGAAAAAAAAAATCAACAGTGCACGACTTTCTCACAACGTTGATATTAGCAAAGTGCATGGATTAAAGTGAGAGCTTAAAATAAAACAACATCCTATCAAGTTATTTTTAACATGATGGTTTGACTGGGGATGGAAATCTACGAATGTGAAACTGCTCCTTGCACAAAAGACCTCACAACTGCTTTAACTCCTTAGTCATACAATAGTGTAACAACATTAATAAGTGAGGGGGATGAAAGACAAAGGTTGCTGTGTAATTAAGCAATGGGACTCAAAGAAAAGGAGCTAAAGCAACCAATATCTGATACTCAAATATAAGACATTATTTCGGACAACTTATCTTGTAGTACTTTATCCTCATTAGTTTTGTGGCATTGGGGCCCATTTTCTGGAATTGGGGCCCATGCTTAGACCAGACTGGTCGTCAATTCATAAAGGTCCATGTCGTCTACTGGAGCTCTCAACAAGTTAATCAGCAAATGAGTCTAGACAAAGGTAAATGTCATGTGCTGTACGACTTCATGTTCCACTCACTAAGTAAAGTAAATGACTGAGAAAAGCAAAAAAGAAACAGCACAAACCTTGATGGCAAAATCTACCTGGTTAGGCTACAAAATAAACTCGAAGAAACATCGCAGATATCGGCAGCAATGTCAATTTGGTTACTATCACACTTCGGTTTTAGCAGGTCCTCTTGCAATCAGTGTAAATAGTTGCCCACCCACATTAACATTTTTCAAATGGTTTGATAAATGAAATAAAATATTTTTACATGATAATCAATGGGGAAAAACGTGCTCCCCCACCATAAATTTCCCAAAACAAATAACTTAGAAATAAAAATTGACATAAATGGATACTTCAGAAGTGTAATTAGAAAAGTAAATCAGCAGGTACATTTGTTTGCTTACTATATCACTAAGAGATGTTTCTTTAAAAAAGTTTACTTGTCTTCAGTGCATCATGTTTTTCCCCTCTATAACGCCATTGCTTCTCACCTGTGTATGCTGGTTATACTGATCTAGTAGCAATGGGAGGACACTGCCAGTAATCTTGTAGCAAGCACGGTAGGAGGAACCTGCGGCTGCCTGGAGGAGCTTTGCACTCGGCCACACGAGTTTCATGTCTGGTTCGCAAAGATGGTGTCTGCAGTCTGCAGCAGAGACAGAGGGGGTGGAGGAAAAGCCGGTTCAAGGATTTTCAACACAAGATCAATAACCAAGACGTTATGCATTGTAATCTATTGGCCATCATTTGCACAAAACATTCAGTAAAACGTCATGTGTTTTGCAATGAACACTAGAAAAGGTTTTGTTACATATAGCTTGATACCATAAGCACTAATCCCCCTGATCGCTATTCTGCAATATGCTCTCAGTGTGCCTCATCCACAGCGAGACAAAACATCAACTAACATGAAGGATGCAAATGTATCTAAATACTTAATGTGAAATGCATTTGAGTGCGAAAAGATTAAGTGCAGTAATAGTGACTGGGCTTATAGGCTTAGATCACACAAATAGCATTCATGTCGGACTGGCTAAGCACAGCACTTTCCAGTTTCAATGACTGTGAAATGCATCCGCTTCTTTTAGTTGGCTAACAGGTTTGAGATCCTGTCTCTTAAGATGTGAAAATTCATCAGGCTTTCTACCAAAGATGCCGTTTCACAAACCAAATCAACATGTCCAATCCAGAACAATATTTTCCACAATCCTGTTATTGAAATGTATACAACTTAAGAAGGCTGCATCTGGAGGAAAACCTTTCTCCAACTTGGCGTCTTGACTCTGGTGTGTCCCACCCCAAAATATAAGAGCAAGAGCAAGTCCAGTCCATATAGCATTAAAAACACACCAGCTGCGTTTGCATACAGACTCTCAGTGCCAAGAAGTTACTGTGCACTATTAGCTCAATTAAGCCAATATAACATAGAAAAACAGAGCAATGTAATAAGATCTTCTAAAAGTCCTTATATTAAATTGCAAGCACGTTACTGACCATAGTAACATCTTGGTTTCCTGCGTTTACATTTGGTACATTTCCAAAGGGCCAGTACCACCTCCTAAAGCAGTGACAACAATATGGAAGCCGGAGCACCTGTGGAGACCCACCGGCACCCGGGTCCTTCCCACTTCATGTCAATACTCAGTCTTCTTCCTTCTCTTCCCTTTGGTTTGGGCTAAACTAATAGAAACAGTAGACCAAGAAGATAAAGTTAATAGAGGCTAGACACCTGATGAATAATATGTGCTTGCTTTTGAATCTGCAGTTTTTCCATTTCCATCCTCCTAGGTGCGCAAAGATTCACATACATAAAGCATATTGTAGGAAAGTACCCTCTTTTTGCCATGGTTATCCCCATTTTCTGCCTGATGTCAGTTGGCTTGACTGTGTTCACTGGGATCCTGCTAACCAGCACACCAGTGATTATGCTTTCTCTCCTCTAAATGTGGTTGTTGCATACTGGTAATCCAGTATTTAACCCACAACTGGCATATGGTGCCCGCTTAGAAGTCCCTAGTATATGGTACCTAGGTACCCAGGGAATTGGGGTTCCAGGGGATCCCTTTGGGCTGCAGCATATTTTTTGCCACCCATAGGGAGCCCATGCAAAGGTTTCTACAGGACTGCCACTGCAGCCTGTGTGAAATGGTGCATGCACCGTTTCACTGCCATTTATACTGCACCAGGTCACTTAAAAGTCACCCCTATAGCATGCCCTTGAGTCCTGAGGGCAGGGTGCAAAGTACCTGTGTGTTAGGGCACCCCTGCACTAGCAGAGGTGCCCTCACAACCTCAAGCACCATTTTCCCAGAATTTGTGAGTGGGGGACACCATTTTACGTGTGTGCTGGACATAGGTCACTTCCTATGTCCAGCTACATAATAAATACTCCGAAAATAGGCATGTTTGGTATCAAACATGTTGTAATCATAGCCCAAGGCTTTTGCAAGCATTGGTTGTATGATTCCATGCACTCTGGGGGCTCCATAGAGGACCCCCAGTATTGCCATTTCAGCCTTCTGAGGTGTTCCAGGCAGCCCCCACTGCTGCCACCTCTGACAGGTTTCTGCCCTCCTGTTGCTTAAGAAGCTGAAGCCCAGGAAGGTAGAACAAAGGATTTCCTTTGGGAGAGGTGTGTTACATCCTCTCCCTTTGGAAGTAGGTGTTACAGGCTTGGGAGGGGTAGCCGCCCTAAGCTACTGGAAATGCTTTGAAGGGCACATTTGGTGCCCTCCTTGCATAATCCACTCTACACTGGTTCAGGGACCCCCAGTCCCTGCTCTGGCGCAAAACTGGACAAAGGAAAGGGGAGTGCCACTCCCCTGTCCATCACCACTCCAGGGGTGGTGCTCAGAGCTCCTCCGGAGGGTCCCTGGGTTTTGCCATCTTGGATTCCAAGTTGGCAGGGAACTCTGGGAGCATCTGAGTGGCCAGTGCAACAGGTGACGTCAGAGCCCTCCCCTGATAGGTGCTTACCTGTTTAGCTGACCAATCCCCCTTTCAGGGATATTTAAGGTCTCTCTCTTGAGTGGTTCTTCAGATTCGGATTGCAAGACTCCAGCAGGAATCCTCTGCATCCTTTACGTCACCTTGTCACCGAAGAAACTGCCTCTGAACCCTCCAGGAACTCTATAAACTTCAACAAAGAAGCAAAGACGACTTCTGCAACATTGTTTCTTCAGCTAATGCCAGCAACTGCAGCTGTTTCCCCGGTCGTGCATCCTCAGAGGACAGCCGGTCTTCAGCCTGCCCCAGAAGAACAAAGGAATCTCCCTTAGAGTGAAGATGTCACTCCCCTGCCTCAGCAGGCACCACTCTGCATCGACGACCAGCAGCGTTGGTCCCCTCTCCCTTCATGCTGCGTGGATCCAGCATCATGGGTGGTGGACTGAAGTGGTCTCGACGGTCCTGACGTCCTACTGTCCAACTTTGGTGGAGGTCAGAGCTTGCCTCCCCACGCAAGACAGTACCCCTGTGCACCGCATGTTTTGCAGTTGTCAAGGCTCGTTGGCATCCTTCCACTAAGTTCTTCGTGCATCGTGCAGCTCTGGCCCCCTGCACTCTATCATGCAGCGCACATCTTCCTGAGTGGTTCTCTGGGGGGTGGGATCCTTTGCTGTAGTGCTGCGTTGGCCTCCTTTTGCACCTCCTGTGTCCCCGTGCTGTGGGACTTCTGTGCACGCTGCCTGGTCTTCTGTGGGCTCTCTGAGTTGCTGAGAGCCCCTTCTGGCTCGCCTCCTGGGTAGAGTCCACCAGGTCCCTCCTGGTCCCAGGCAGCGCCATTTTCCGCTAACTGCGAGCTTTGCGCGTGCCAAGACTTGTTGGCGGAATCCGGCGACGCAAACCAGGCTGCAATCTTCCATCCAGCGTGGGATATCATCTGTACCAACCAGGAACCCGCATCCGTCTTCTTGGGTGCAGTACTGACTGTTGTTTTTCACTGGTGGTTCCTCTTTTGCACCTTCATCCGGGTTAGCAGCGGCTCCTATTCTCCCTGGACTCTTGTGTTCTTCTTGGGCTTGGTCTTCTTCTTCCATAGGTCTTCAGGTCTAGGAATCCACTGTTGGTGTCTTGCAGTCTCTTCTGGTTCGTGCATTAACTTCTTTCTCGTGTTCTTGTGTGTTCTAGTAAAGTCACTGTGATTTACTCCTGCTTTCCTGGACTCTGGGGAGGGATCTATTACTTACCTTTGGTGTTTTCTAATACTCCCAGCGCCCCTCTACACACTACACTTGCCTAGGTGGGAAACCGACATTCGCATTCCACTTTCTTAGTATATGGTTTGTGTGCCCCAAGGCCCATTTCTATCTATTGTGATTTTCACTATTTGCGCCTTTTCTAACTGTTTTACACCTGTTTTTGCATACTAGTGTATATAATTTGTGTATTACTTACCTCTAAGGAAGTGTAGTCTCTATGGTATTTTTGGCATTCGTGTCACCAAAATAAAGTACCTTTATTTTTGTAACACTGAGTATTTTCTTTTATGTGAGTGAGTACTGTGTGACTACAGTGGTACTGCATGAGCTTTGCATGTCTCCTAGATAAGCCTTGGCTGCTCAGCTACAGCTACCCCTAGAAAGCCTGGCTTTTTAGACACTGCCTACATTTCACTAATAAGGAATAAGTGGACCTGGTGTAAGGTGTAAGTACCATAGGTACCCACTCAAACCAGGCCAGACTCCTACATATAGAGATGGGTTGGTACCCATCAACAGCTTAGGAGTTAAGTTAGACAGTTTTCAGTATGGTCTAGCCGCGCCACACAAAACCAGAGAGATCCAATGCAACACACATACTCCTCTGTACATGATGTCTTTGGATACTAATTAGTTGCCTTGCCTAAAAAGTGCAAAACAGCAACCACTGGAAAGTAAACTACTGCTGGTCTGAACAGAACTGGCAGATTATGCAATGCAATGTGAATAGCTTCAGCCTGTTAGGACAAAATATTTAAGTTAGCACAAAGTATTTGTGCTTTTGATTGTCAATACATATTCAACCACATGTCCACTGAAAAAGGACGTTTTTAAAACATTCTTACAAAAATCCCTTTAAAAGGATTACCAAGTCTAAAGAGTGATTGATTGTGTCACAGTTGCACCAGCAGTTAATTACCGACCAGGAGACAGAGTGCCAGGGTAACTTGTCTGTTCCTGGGACAGGTTTTGGAGTAGCAGCTCATCTCAGCATCTGCATGGGTAGTAACACATCATTCTTCAACTCAGATGGTTTAATGATTGTAAATGCCTGTACACCTTTTGTCACCCTAAGAGCCAGTGCAGTGCTTCTTAATCAGCCAAATACAAGCCTTTTGGAAAACCTAAACTACCAGTGAACAGTTTTTGCCAAATTCTTTCATTAAGGGGCACATTATGGGTTCTAACAAAGAAACATTCTCAGGTTTACGATACACTACTTTCCTTTTGCAGTGATACGAAGGGGAAGGACTATGGATGAACAATACCTTGAATCTAATCATTTATTTAAAAATGACTGATATCCAAGTTTGGCTTTCTACAAGACTAAGGGGGTCATTATGACCCCGGCTGTAGGTGTTAAGGTGGCGGTAGTCCCGCCAACAGGCTGGTGGTACATACTGCCACTTATGACATTGGCGGGTTGGCTGTGGTCAAACTGCCAATTTACCATTCATACCGCCATGGCAGACTGGAGATTGATATGCCGCTATAGTATCACCGACGGCATTTTGAGCCAGTCTACCGTCATGGTTTTCGTGGCATTAGCAATGCCACGAAAACCATGGTGGTAGGCCCTACCAGTGACAGGGAATTCCTTCCCTGTCAGTAGTAGGAGGCTCACCCACCCCTGCAAACACTCCCGAGACGCCCCCCCCTTCTGGTTCCTCACCCCCCCATACATGCACACACCCACAGACATGCACCACACATACACCCACTCACTCACACTGGCATGCACGTATTCATATAAGCATACATCCAGTGATGCTTGCACACATCCGTACACACATTCACACTGACATGAAGACAGGCATTCACATTTCCATTCTTACACGCATTCACACACATGCATACACCCACGCAAACAACACTACACACACACACACACACACACACACAGATGCATTCATGCACACACTCACACATTCATGCACATAACCCTACACACACAAACAACACCCCCACCACCCCCCTCCCCTGTCAGAAGCCCAACTTACCTTCATTCAGCTGTTCTTCCATCAGGGAACAGGACGGGGCGCTGCTACCATGCTGGTGCTGTCATGATATGGCTGGCGGCGGTCTACTGGCATGGCGGTGCTGGTGGTAACAGCGCCAACTTACCACCATCCGCCAGTACGGCCACGGCCAGATTTCCGCCCTTCTTGTGGCAGAAGTCCTGCTGTGGCCATAATCTGGCGGACGGATGGTAGCTGCAGTGACAGTCTTTTGGAGGCCATCACAGCGGCAGTAGGTGGTTTATACTGCCAATGTCATAATGTGTGCCTAAATGTGATTATATTCGGTTTTTGATCTGGGGTCTTAATGTTATAACATATATGCATATCATTTGATTACATTTCAAAGTCATGATCCAAGGAGCCTAAAATGGATTAAGAGAGCAAATATACACAATGACATATTCACTAAGGCAACAGGAAGGGAAAGGGATCTGCCTTTGGTGGTTCGTTAACCACCACTGCAGATCTTGAGCAGCTCCCTCCGAGATCTGGGCCTTGTCTGAGAGATTCCCCTGAGGCTGTACCCACTGGAACTTCAGGTCCCACTACAGAGCCTGCATGTGCCATCTGGCACGTGTCACAAGCAGGATGCAAGAGGCATGAGGCCAGCAGAGACATTCTCACCGAAATTCAGGATAGCGGCTGAAACATCAGTAGCATAGCCTGATTATCCTAGACTCGCCACTCGGGAGGATAATCCCTAAACTGCACAGTGTGCAGATCAGCTCCGATGAAAGGGAGTGTCTGAGAGGGAGTGTGGTGTGACTTTGGCACGTTTATAGTTAACCCTAGCAAATGCAGGAGGTCTGCCGTAGTCTGGGGTGAGCCCGCCTTCAACAGCCAGTCATGGAGATAAGGAGAAGACTGAAACTCCTAATCTCTGCAGGTGAGATACAACCACCAAAAGCACCTTGGTGAACACCCGAGGGGTGCTGGTATGGCCAAAGAGGAGCACAGTGAACTGAAAGTGCTCATAGCCTACCGTGAACCACAAGTAACATCTGAAGGCAGGAAGGACTGGGATGTGAAAATAGGCGTTCTCCAAGTCCATCGCTATCATTCAGTGTCCTGGGTTCAGGCAGATAGAACCTGAGTCTCCGAAGAGACGGGTGCCATCAAAGGGCATGTCCATCAGGGTAGCTTGGACATCCCCTGAAACGTGAGACATCTTCAGCCAGGTGTGGCACCTCAAGACCACTGATGAGAAAACCGTTCTGCTCAGCGAGTCAGTTGTGTCCAGTCCGCAGCAAATTGTGAACTTCACTGCATCTCTCCTATCAGCAACAGCCTGAGAGAGTACAGCCCGGGCCTCCTACAGGACCTGTGGCAGCACTTGCACACCTTATCCCACAGCATATGGGAATAACTGCCCAAAAGGCATGCAGTATTCATGGACAGCAATGCAAGGCTGGTGGAAGAAAACATCTACTCCCCAAGTGTGTCCAACCTTTTAGATTCCATTTCCAGGGGTGCAGAAGAGAACGCGTCCTGAGAGGTCGAGGCTTGGAGAACCAAGCTTTCAGGGTCAGGGGTGGGGTGTTGCATCCGAAAACCTGAAACTCCTCTAGCGGGTTATGGTGGCAGGCAATTGTCCTGTTCACAGGAGCCCCTGTGCTGGGTTTGGACCAGGTGCCAAGTTTGGCTTCCGTGAGGGCCTCATTAAATGGGCGCATGGATTCTGAGGTGGAAGATCCAGTCTGAAGCATCTTTGTCAGAAGATGAGTCCCGATGGCCACCAACGGCAACTCAAGGCCCAGGACCTCAGGTGCCCTCCTCACCACCAAAGAATAGGAAGCTCCCTCCTCCGTAGCCACGCTAGAGGGAGAAAGCATGCTAGTATCTGGAGAAGTATCCAGTCTGATGGCTATACCCAAGAGCATATGCCAGTCCATACGCCGTTCTTGCTGGAGCTGGTATTCTAAAGGGTCCAGCGACCCCTCCCATTCATCCTTGTAACCTAGCCTGTTAAAAAGTGGCTCAGGATCCGACCTACGATGAAAGGCTCCTGCCGGTGTCGGAATCGGCATCGAACGACACCCATCCGGCTCCATGTCGGTGTCGGGGACTACAGTGGGGATGGAGCCACCCGTGAGTGCGGACGGTGCCATGATAGTCGCTGTCAGGGAAGATTGGAATGGTACAACCGACGTCGGTCTGGAACCATGACTGGATCTCTAGGTACCCCTTGGCGCCGAGTCTGAAGCCACCACACAGAATACAAAGGGTCCCTTCCAACTCCACAGGACCTGAAGTCACTCCAGTTGTGTCACACTGCCCAAATATTAGTTGCACTGCCTTATAAAACTCTGAGTTGGGCAGGGATAGCTTTGGCTCCCGGAAACTTGGGTAAGCGTGGAGATGGCCCAGGTTCTGCAGAGCAAGGCCTAAAACGTTGACACTCCCACGTCCCGACGGCCGACAGACGAAGAGAAGCCGAAGAATGCTTTGACTTCTCAGATTTCTCCTTGTGCCCGGACTTACCCGATCACCCCAAGGACTTGGAGTGGGGAAACGACCATGGAAGACTCCACGACCGATCCCAGGACCTTCTTCTCAACCGAGATCTAAACTTGAGCAGAGTCGAGCGTCAGGCCGCCATAAGCTTCAGGGACTGCTCCCTCAAAGCCTGTGGATGCATGGCCCAGCAGTCACACCATGACTTCGGGTCAGGATCGCACTCTAGGCACCAAATACACACGAGGTGTGGATCCATCACGGACATTGCCCGATGGCAAGAACCGCAGGGCTTGAACATGGTCTCAATGGCAACCTTGATGCACCAGGAGTTAAAAAAACTCGGAAAAAGGTCAGTAAAAAAATGACTGAGGGGTAGGGTTCTTCCAATCAGCACTTGATCGTGTGAAAAGAGCTGACATCAGCAAGTTGGGTTGGAAGGGGAGTTGGGGCCTCAACATCATAACCGGTGAGAATATGCAGATCTCAATGCAGAGTTGATCGACACCACCTTAGGGTGCAGAGGTAATGCTCACAAAATGCTCTGGATCCAGTCAGATGCCTGGGGGAAATTCCAGTTAAAGAATAAGCAACTATAATTCTCTTTCCAAAACACAGGAAATGTGCAATGTTGCAAAACGACATGCCTGAATGTCTTAGGGCATTTTCGGCCAGGGCCACTTTCAGTCACCTCTTGCAGAGTCTACACATGTCCTGGGCCTGTATCCTGCCCCCACTATTGCACTTAAAGTTTCTTCTCTTATTTCCCTGAGGTAGGATTTTATAAGAAGGCTGGTTGTACAATGTTTGATCCTCTGCCATACCTCAATAGACTCCAAACACAATTTTTAAGTTTAATTGGGCCACCATGGGCTGTCACTGTCACTTCTCAGTGGACTTTATACAGCGCTCCATGTATCAGCACCAGGGTTCGGGCCACCATCACTCCAGCGGAGACTCACATAGCATTCTCCCGACTGCTTAACAGTGCATCCGGTGGGAAGATCACACTTCCAAGGGTTTCAGCGTAATAAAGAGGGTTCTGGAGATTTCCAAGTAGTGATCTTCAACTGCATTTGCCCTGTCATGTAATTTGTTGCTGGAGGAAAAAAATGTGTTGCTTTAGCCACCAAATGGTGTGATACTGCCCAGCAGGCTGTTATTGTTATTGAGTGTCAGCTAAACACCACTTACCTGAGTTTATGGGTCCTAAACCTTTTCCTCCACTACTGATCTTGTGCTGTGACTGAAACTCTCAGGAGCTGCGCTGATTCAAACACAGGATCCACAGGATCACAGGGCCAGTCAGCTCATTGTTCACTACAGATTTTTGAAGCAGAGTCACTTCAACTTGGAGCCCCGCCTTCCAACATCTCAGTTCTTATGAGAAGCTGATGACCCAAGTTGTAGCATAAAATGCAAGTTACTCAGACTCTATGCATGAGATGAGGAAGTTCACTGATAACATTTACCAGGTGGCAAGTGAAGACAAACCAGAATCCGCCAGCAAATACTCCCTCTTTTGTGAACGATTGGGCCTGCACACATCCTGTGCTCTTAGGCTCTGCGGCTGCACTGAAGCCACAGTTGATGTAATAATCAGTGACCTGGTAAACCAACATTTAGACACCTGTGAAAGAACTTCGGCACAAGCCTAGGGTGGCAGGTACGAACCTAAAAGTAGAAGGGGAGAAGGCAGAAGCAAACACAGGAGACAAAGCAATTTGCAGCACAGCTGGAAGCCCAACCTGTCTCAAAAAAAGTTTTACAAATAATGTGCCAAGGTTGTTGGGATGCAGCAGCATCAGAGTATCGGCACAAAATTATACTGAAGCTGCTGAGGATTCTGCAACTAAGGAGTGCAGATGAATCTTATGGAATAGGAGCTGTGGTCAGCGATGAGGCCAGTCATGTTTTCCCAAATAAGGGAATTAATACAAACTATCGGGGTCAGAGTTCATTTTTATGAGTTTGAAGTGCCTAAATCGATGGGACTTTTAAAGCCTATTATTGCTTTGTAATCCTTCTATTGTGGTCCTCACATCAGGGGGGTCAAAATCAAGTAATTCATTAATCAAAGTGCAACTACTATGAATCACACCTTTAAATGTCTTATTTTACCTTCTGTGCATGGACTGGAGGGGACACTGACTGATGCAGCCCCTAGACAAAGGTGTGCTTTACCATGTAACATCAAGAATGGCGTAAGGTTCTCCATGGGAGAAGAAGACAACATAGCAATGGATAAGTTCCCAGATCCAGTGAAATCTCCAAGACCACAGGAGCATGTAAGGCTGAGTCACTAGGGATAAAACCCAGGAATAATCTAAGGGCTATCCATGGTACAAGACGTACATGGTATCTTGGTACTGCCCCAGGCCATAGGCCATATCAACATCACCTCTTCAAGCTCACCACCAACCCCTGACCCAGGGAAGGTCCTGTCCAGAAGAAAAAAAAATCAAGTCATCCGGGACAGGGGCCTACAAAAAATGTTTGCTTATGTTCAAATTATTGTTTACCAACACATAAAACCCTATTGGAACACCACATACTGAATATATTATGCCAATCTGTGAGGTGGGCCCATAAAACATTGAAATGAAGCAGTCACAGATGCTTGTAAAATAATGCATGTATTTTTAGTTATTTGATAGAGCTCAGGCTTAGCTGAAGGGAGTAGTAAAGGACTCTGAAGAAAACATGTTTGTAGCAAGATCATTTCAAACATGAGGTGCGGTGCGCACAACATATTGGGTCTTGGTCCCGATGAGGCTGAATTACAGAAATCAGGATGTGATGGCGAGACTTGGTAACACATAGTTAGGATTGTTTTACATACTTCCATTACATTAAATAATTTTGTTGCTCATAGCTATAATTTCAGGTGCAGGAAGTTAAAATAGTTTGCTCAGAGGTACATACCGTTATTTTAGCCAATTGCTGAAGCCTGGATTTGAAATCAGGTATAGGGGAACCCAGTTAAACAATTCAACCACTGGATCACATTTCCTCACCAAGTCATGTGAGGACACAGAAGCAAGCTCCTTTGACATGGATGTTCAAGGATGAAAATGGAAAAACAATCCTGACAGAGTTTGCAAATACAACACTGAACAAGTTCTGTGTTCTATATATCTGTTCTGCAGAAGAAAAAAAAGCCAAGAAGGATGAAAGGAGGAGCAGGGCAAAGGTTCAAGGCTTGCCAGCCTGAATTTTGTCATCCAGACTGTTTACCATTTAGGAAAGGTACTTCTGGTCCCTTCCCCGGGTATCCCATGTACATAAAATGAAGGTGATGTGGATGGCACAGAAGTTCTGTATGTACTGACCTGCTTGTATAACCTCTAATTTAAGTAGGTGTACCTTGTAAAACACTATCCAAGAATGAGTCCAGAAGGTCTTCTGCATCTGACCCAACCACTGAGCAGGACAGACATGTTGTCATATTCTGTAGTGTCAACAGGCCCTCAGCTTCAATCTTTTCACTAGCAGTTTGAAATACCTGTTGGAATGGGGAAAAGGTACAAAGAATAAAATACAATTTCAATTTTTTTCTTCTCAGTATCCATGTATTTAATTGTAAATACTGTGGCACATTAAGGTATCTTGAAGAAGATGGAACTGTATCAAACTTGATCCACCCTCATAAATAGGAATCCTACCCAACGTCACATCCTATAGCATCCCAGAGGAGATAA
Source organism: Pleurodeles waltl (assembly GCF_031143425.1). Taxonomy (NCBI): domain Eukaryota; kingdom Metazoa; phylum Chordata; class Amphibia; order Caudata; family Salamandridae; genus Pleurodeles; species Pleurodeles waltl. The sequence continues at coordinate 863,525,259 of NC_090445.1, forward strand.
TTCCTCAAGTTTCTACTAACCACCTAAACGTCACAGCTGAGCATTAGATAACTCACTCACCAGTCGCTACAATATACTGTGACTGAAAGTTGCTGTGGTTGCGCCTATAAACTTACAAACAAATAAATAATTCTAACAAGTGATACATAAAAGAGTTGACTAAGGGGAGGAAATTGCTGGCAAAAAGGTCTGGAAAAGAAAACAGGGGGGGAAACAGTTGTGGTTAAATAAAAGTGGAGCTGAAAATATTGCTGGGTATGTGTGTCAAGAGAAGGCATGAAACCGCAGGGGGCGGTCCGTTTATATTGTCAAAATCTCTTACTTTGATTATCCATCTGCTATTATGACATGACAGGGACTGGGCAATTATTTTAATTCAATTAAAACACATTTTTGTCCCCCTGCACCTAATGATAGCTTGATACTGCGGTTTAAGAAGTTGGAACATAATGATATGCATACAACAGACACAACATAATAAGTGTGGAAATATGTCAAATAATAAAAGTACATTTCTTAATGGATTAGTGATTAATCACCATCAAATGATGAAATGGAGAGAGCAATGTTGTGCTCATTAGCACCTAAGGATATCAGTTAAAAAGAAAGGCTATTATCCGATAACCTCTACTACAGATAACTGCTGAGTGAGCATACGGATATGGAGTCTTATATACACACTAGGCTTGATGGTTGGTGTACAGGTGGTCTTAACCTGGAAAGACTATTTTTTAGAACAAATTTCCAATCTGTCCAATTTATATCTATGCCCTGGCACGTAAATCCACGGGAAAATACTTTGAAGATCTGCTGTGCACAAGGAAAATATATATGTAATTAACTTAAATAATTTCTATTACAGGACACTAGGGACCTTAGAGAGGAAAAAGGATCGCCTTTGTTATCCAGGACATGCATTTGTCACAATGGGCATGGTCTGATTTTGTACACATATACAGTTACAAGAATAATGAGTTCTTAAGGCAGTTTATATTCTCTAAATACAGATCAGTATCATAAGATTGTCATACCCAACAAATGCCCTTAACAGACAAATATTAAATGGGGAGTTTCATCAGCATGTCCAGGGTAACCTCTTCGGCTACTGCTTCCTGTCATTCTATGCCAATCAACCGAAAGGTCAGTGGGTAGAAAATGGTGGCCTGGGATGACGTAACAAAGATGTTGAGCAGACAAGCAATGCTATAGATCTGTGATAGTAGTCAAGAACTTGAGAAGCCACGTTGTTTTCAGGCACAAATCTAAGAATTTCTGATCACAACTAGCTGCTACCCAATTTTTCTCAGAAGCATCTACTCCTCTTTGAAACTCTTTAGCTGAATACCTCCACTACCAAATGAACCTTTGAAAATTTCACAAAAATCTAAAATCCTACGTGCTTAGATTTAATCTCGTTCCATAACTACTTTACCTTATTTCTTACCCCCTGCCCACTTTATCAATCATACTCTTTATCCCTTCCATCTCTTTACCAATTGTGCCTAGTGTTCAGTACTTCTCTGCATGGCCTAACCTTCTACTTTGACTCATCCTTTTTCTATTTTTCTCCCACATGTTTCACTCTTCCTCCTGTAACATTTTACACCACTTCATGCTCATAACTTCATTAGTCACCTCAGCACTGCTTTGTCTTACCCTGCCTTTTCTTTTTTTTTACCACACCCTCCACTTTCACCCCAAATCATTGTAATCTGCGTGTTCTCATAACTTGATTTCATTATTTCCCTGTCATGTATCCAATCTATGAAGAACTGTTTTTGCAGTGACCCAGCTGAGTCGCTTCGGTGTACAGACTAGAACCTGGTGCTTCTTTTCAACCAACTATTGATTAAGGCACACCACTTAGATCGGCCATGTGCACCCTATGAAGGGGGAACCCCTCAAATGCACGAGGGCACAGTTAACTAAAACTACGTGTGTTAAAGTGGTAAGTCTAAAGTGACCAAATGATTAAGAATAAGCTAAAAATTGTAATACTATGAGTGCCAAGTGGATTTTTTTCTATTTTTTAAATCCAGGCAAAACTGAAGCACATTCTGTGTTCATGCTGTCTGGTAGGAGAGGCAGACCAGACTCTCTTCTGCTGTAAATGACCTCTTCCTTCCTGCACATTGGAGTGGTCTAAATAATTACAACACTAATGAACAAAATACAAGGTGCTTATAGAAAAGGATAGCCATTTTCCATCAGGTTGATTAGTACAATAACCCAAAATGCTCATAACACAAGTCGTATTGTCAACAGACACTGGCATATGTCCCAGGTGGATCCTGAACTCAGAAAAGTGATAAAAGAAAAAATGGCTACACTTAAATGAGATTAATGATGCTGAATCATACTGTTGGGTGCATTTAAAATGTAGCTTCATATATATTTGCATTACATGGTTACCAAGGACGACAATGGCATTTTTCATGCGTGGTTGCTATTTAATATGCAATTATGTTTTGAACAAATGCAAATGTGTGGTATTTAAGATTGGTAATGAGTTGTTTATTACTGGAGATTGTATCGATTGTGAGACTACCTATGTCGTGTAGACTTTCATTTGTTCCTAAACGTTTCAACACATTGCTGGCATAATGAAAAATTAACAAATTATAAGCATGTAAGACCAATTACGCAACTGAATATCCAGTGGCTATATACTTTAATGAGTAGCATGTAATATAGCATTTTTCAAATATCTTTAACATAACACAATAGCCTAAGAAAGTTTGAAGGGAAACCGACTGTCACTAAATTGGAGGCTAAACCGAACACTGAATTTCAAAGAAACCCAGTGGCTTAAATGTGGAAGAGGATCTACTTTTATTATTAGTTCCAAGACTTGCATGCATTTGCTGACCATTGCTTCTTAGGCTCATTCAACTCCTGAAATCTGGTGATTTAGGACATTTTTTATCAAGTGACTGCTAGCTGTTTTACATATCTGAAATGTGTGATAAAAACAAGTCTTTTATCTTTTAAAATGTGTTGAATTGTATGTGATGTGATATCAGGTCCACACACAGAATTTAGCATTTGTGAAGAACCTGGATAGGTTATTACACACAGTAATCAATGCCTTTTCTCAATAATTGTAGATACTGAGCGTTTCTCTATCGGCTCAATTCCCCACAGTGTATCCTGGCATTTTGTCTACACTGATGTAGTTTCCAGTGGCTTAGTGCATTTCTTGAATGGTTTTGTTATAAATTGTTTTAAGTTTATAAGTCATATGTAAGTTCACAAAATTGTATTTAGTGGGAAGCAGCCTCTTATATTTTATTGTCATTATAGAGAGTTTTCTGGGAAAATCGCGGACTCCAGATTAATGAATGCATTTCAACAAGGCAGAGAGGAATTCCAATCATTCATTTGTAATTGTAAACAAGACACTGCCTGGATAGGGACATGCATACTTTGCAAGCTTATTCCACAATTAGGTTTGACAATGAATGCTCGTTCCTTTCATTAATAATAGGACTTTAAAAAACATGCATCTGATCTCACATTGTGTATCTGCCCCGTTACACAATATTTAAGGGTTCTGGAGTGCCTATGTTGCTACTACTTGATAACTCATTGGGAATGCATCCCTTTGCTTCCTTTCAGCTTGCTTTCTTCCAGATCAACTTAACTATTTTTAATCTGTCATTATTCGAGGGTGACATTTATTGTGAATGTGAGCCCCGCAGTGAATTCCAACTGTTTGAGAAAAACACATTTTGCTCATGCCAAGATAATCCATGCTTACCTCCCGTCGGATCGATGACCAAAGACTTGGAAGAAACTCTTTTAGTTCTTTCTGTCCATATATAGCACAACAAGCATTCTGAAATGAGAAGCAAGCAAAATGAGGAAAAGGACGTACTGGTGACCTTCATCCTCTGGTTTTGATGCTAATTCAAGTATGAGTTTGGTGAGGGGGTTGAAAGGCAGTGGAGACATCTTTTCAAAGCTAAAGCAACCATTCATATGTGAGTAACCAAATAACTATGTAATCCAATGGCCAAAGCACCCATGCACCGTTCCTGTCACACAAAAATAACTTCTAAAAAGTCTTAGTAGAATTGCAGTGGTATCGGGGAATGGCAGAGATCTCAATCTTCTGCCCCTCAACTCTAGAGTATACATGATCAGGAGTTTATGAGGAGTATGAGTAAAACAGCACTCTCTAAAAATCTCACTTCTCTTAAGGCTTTCCATGAATATCTTGATAATAAACTTTAATTTCTCAGACTGGGATAATTCAAAGTACAAACAGGGGTATCAGGGAAACAGTTCACTCCCACAGCCTAGTTAACAATCAGTATTTGCTTTAGGGCCAGTAGAAAAAGAAACTTAACTGGAAAACATCACCCTGAGAGAAGAATACAATGCACAACTTACTCTTTGGCCTCTCTGCAGCTCACAAGGAACTCTCTAAGATACTGCTGTGAGTGACTGTTTAAGAAAACTGACAGTAGACCAGAATCTCCGGCACTGCTTTAGATTTAACATAATCTAGCTTCAAAAATCGCAAGAAATGAGTTGAGAATTGTAAGGTCAGGACTCTCTATGAAAGGCATAATGCATGCATCTATGCATTGAAATGATCTCACAGATACCATTAAATACTTTTTAAAGTTGGTACTCGAGATAAGATTAAAAACAGGGTACTAAAGTTTCTTAGTAGTATATCTGAGATAACTGTAACATCTGGAGCACCTACATTGTCCAGATTTACTTTATTAAATATCTCCCTATCTTAGGTTGAACCCATTCTTACATAGAAAAACTGTCCAAAGTGGGGAAAGGTTTTCTATGATAAAATAAGTCACAAAAGTGTGGGTGTGATTTCCTTGTCTAGAAAAGTTGGACTTCTAAAGAGGGTAATTAGGACTATATATTAACCTGAGATTAGCACATTTTAGGTGAAATGGTGATCCAGTGGTGATGTCCTTATGTGCACAATATAGATTCATATAGAAAGAGAGAAATACACAAACGTATTAAATATATAATTGTAACAGAGATTGTTACTTCTTACAGTGATCATGCGGGGGGGGGAACTCTTCAGTATTTCTGGCTATCAAACAACATTCTATGACAGAGAGAAAAGTGTTTCCACCAATGATAAATTGAATTTATCTCACGGTCTACGTGCACTTGAAGAGACCATGAACATGTGAGCAAACCTATCTATCACTTTCAAAACAATAACAGAAGTAGGGGTTAGATGATCTGAGAATAAAGGAAGGTCTCTGTAGATCTTGTAACATTTGAGCCAAAGAAAGAATCAAAAAGATCAAGGCTGCTTGTCCAAGCCAGGCATGACAAATGGAAAATGTTTAAAGTTAATTTAACCAAAAGGCTTATATGTTATTGTGCTTGATTCAAAGTGACATTCTGTTTGCTTTTCTTTGACAGGTGGAGGATAAAGATATACATCAGCAGTTCACATGTTGATTTCTGTAACAACTATTCATCGTCATAAAACTTTTCTGAATGAGGTGAAAATCAAGTTTATGAAGCCATTCTCAAGTCAGCAGCAATTACAGCAGGGGGTGTAAGAGACATATTTAGTAAAATCGCTTGGCATCGAAAAAAGGCCAGACAGTCCAGACTGGCCTGTTGGCATCAAGAAAGATCTTAAATATAGAAGCCCGTCTCATTTATGTCGGAGAGGGTGGCCACAAAATGACTGCACAATTCTAACAGCCTAATGTAGAGTTTCGTGCTAACTCAAAATTCTACCATTTCTGGAGAAAACACCAAAAAAGGCAGAAAACAATGGTTCCATTGCTCCATTATACTTTGTTTATGACTGAGAAAATGATCCTAATGGATCGAAATCATTTAGCATTTCTTTTAGAAATTGGAGGATTTTCCACTGGTGTCGAAATCTAAATCAGGCCAGATTCTAATAATCCACTATAAAATAAAGGCAGCAAGGCTTCAGTCTAGTCAGAAAAACATGGTAGGCATCCTCAAGTTATGCTACTTCAAGCCTCACGGAAGTGACACAATACTATATTAAATGCTAAACTCTGCACCACATTTAACGTCCTACTACACTCAACTTGTGATTTTTTTTCTGAAATTAGTGACCTGAGACAGGACAAGACTAAGGTCTTGTTCTTTCCATTTTAAGACAAAATTCCTTTCTGTAATCTTAAACATGTGAGTTGATTCAACCAAAACAAATACAATGTGCCAAAAAAAAAACATTCACTAGCACCTAGTTTGGGCCTAGAAGAAGCCATAAATCTACTTGTTTGTTAAAATTTTTCTATATAATGCATAATCCTAGGACTAGATACAAAGGTCACACGCTCTATTAAATGGATCACAACAAAGTTCACTTTATGGAACATTGGAGCTCCTCAAATTAATTCAAGAACAAAACTTTCCACAGGTAGGGAAAGGCTAAAAAGACATAATGCAGATGAAACAATTTACATTTGAATTGAATTTATGTGACAGCAGTGTGGAAAAACCTCAAGCAGAGGGCAAGATGCACCCAGAAAAAGGAAGAGAAGCACATATTACCTTCCTTAGATAAGTAATTATTGCTTTCCTTCCAAACATTCCACATGTACCTAAAGATTAAGAACATTTGATTGTTTGACACACTACACCAAAAAGCAAGCAATATGGATAAATACATCAGAAGACATTTATTTTTTGAAGGGTGGAAGATACTTTGAGAGAGAAATATATCAATGTCTGTAGAACTGAAGCACATATGATTCTTTGTAAAGAGGGTAACATTTTTACTTTGTTAGAAAAATATTCTTAGCTTCAAATGTTGCCTTCCTCTGACAGTGGTAGCCAGAAAGCATAAAACATCACTCATGACAAGTTTCTTACCAGAGTTTCCAGAGAGTCCAACTTTGCTCCCTGCACATCAGAGTCCATTTTTTCAATTAGCAGTGGAAGAAGGAACTAAAACACATTATTTGCATTAACTTCAATTGCAAACAAAGAATCAAAATCACAGAAACTGTTGACCACAAAATATAAGGCACAGAAGGTAATCTAGTACATAGTTAAAAATGTTTTTCCATAGGCTACTACACTATCATTCCAAAAACATATAATTTGAAAATAAATTCTTACTGTAAGTCTTCACAGCATACCTTATGATCCCTCAACAGAAGCAGGCCCAGAATAACTTAAGGCGATATATAAAAATGGAAGTATCCCTGGCTAACCTGTGTAGTCTTCACAGTTGTGATTTGCTAGAGGTAAATGGCACACTGCCTAGGTGCCTTTAATGGTAGCTGGATATTGCTCTGCATACTATACAGAAAAAGGGAATTAATGGATTGGGTGTCTGTAGAGCGCACATGTTCACCCAAACGCATAACAGCACCGAGTTTTGCATGTTCCCTAAACCCAAGAGGAGGACGAATATTAAGGGGGTTAAAGAGCTCTTCTAAGGACACTATGATTCTCAATTTGAAACAATTGGAAATTATGTTTACTCCATACTATGGGCTTCACACGGAGCTCAAATAAATCAAGGAATAGTAAATAGGAAGAGAGATCCCATCTGAAGAGGTTGCTTGGGGAAATATCTAGTCAGTTCACTCTGATGACTACTATGACTAGTCCTGTAAAAGGCTTTTTGCGCAAAACCGAGCACCTTCAACTGAAACCACATATCCACTGGCAGTTAATGAAGCTTGCTTTAGATATCTTCTCAAATTTGTGTATAACCAAGAGTACAGTTGTTTTGTGAACTACCTGCTGTTTTTGGATTGGGCAAGCAGGAAATCATAGATAAAAAGAGTTTGCACGAACAAGCCTAGACAAGATTCCTGCATTGACAAAAAAGGCCTCGAGGCAGAAGGTGGTAAAACAAGATTATTCATTGAATAAGCCCCACTTTATAGCAGCAGGAGGATACTATTGCAATGACCTGCACATTGAGACTATGGCCAGATGTAGGAAATATTTTTGTGGTCGCAAATGCATGATCCACAGAATATGGCTGTTTGAGGTCACATAAATGGTTTCTTTATGTACTAACCACAAACTGAGAATCAGTAACAAGTTACAGAATCACAATTTGGGTTTGTGACCGAATACAGATTCAGTATTTTAAAGGGGCGTGTTTAGAGCATCCCTTCAAATACTGAATAAGATTGATAAGTATTAATGGTTTGCAACCAAATTCAGGTCTCAAAATAATAATCTTTTACCACCTCCTCAAAAGAGGTAGTAAGCCATTTGCAAAAGGGAAGGCCTGCTCAAGGGACCCATTTCCCTTAGTGAATGATGACAAAAATACTTTTTTTTTTTTTTTTAAGAGTAGGCCATGGCCCTATTGAGTATTGCTTACTCCTAAAAAATACATTAAACTTTTCATCTTTTTTTTTCCTTAAAGGAAAATGTGATGCATTTAAAAAAAAATACTCTATTTAAACACAATCGCAGGCACAGTGGCCAGCTGACCTCAGCAGGCCACCATCCCTGTGATGGCTATGATTCCTAGTGGGATCACAATTTGCAACCTCATTAATATTCATGAGGCAGGTCGAATTGCGGCTCACTAGGCATCGGTAATTTGCAAACCGACCTATTAGTACATAGGTCAGTTCACAAATTTCCACACTGGTCGAAAACACATGGAAAATACTGGTAGAGACTGAAAGCGCAAAAACGATAAGGGAAACTGCACATGCATCAACTATGAAAACTGCACATGCTAGAACCAAGGAAACTCCCAGTATTTAAACCATAAAAATTACAGAACAGATAAGAATATGTTTTTTCTGCAAGAATGCTCAAAATACATAAGTCAACTTTTCAAGAACCAGGGTATCAATTTCTGGAATGGTAGATAAATGGAGGAAAGAGGGGTAAATTTGGTCCTCCCTACTTGACTCAAAGATCTTGAACCTGGAGCTTAAGGACCTCTTTAACTTCAAAAAGGTCCAAAGAATTAAGGGACTGCCTAACATAACTTTGCCACACAGGACAAGAACATATCCTAAGGAAATTCTCCTCACTTCCAGATGGTACGCAAACCTCAAGGGATGAGTTTTGCTGCCAAAGGGGGAAAGGGTCAAAAATCTGCACGCCCAAATGAAGTTCACAAGGGAGTGATTGTTGAACAGGGCACTGACTGGCATGAAGTTCCTTGCAAAGTGTGCATGGGAACCTGAGCTCCTGGAAGTGGAAAGAAGCAGATTAGATTTCAATCATCTTTATATGTGATTTTAACACACATTTCATACACCTTCCACAAAAATACTTTTTCCACCACTTCCACAGATTTCTGGCAAACCTCTTTGGGAAGAACCTAGGTACCAATCACTGAATTTCTAGTTGCTGTCTTAGCTTTCAAATGAACTTTCTCAGGGCATTATACTCCCTCGGGTACTGCCACTTTTCACTTCTGAATGTCTTTTGGTGTTCAGAAAACAACAACTCACTTATAACTTTGAGTTGATGGATTAATTCCCGATTTCAAAGGACACAAGTTATTACTGGATAATATAAACATATACATTTTAAAGACTTAAATGAATAACTAATATCTACATTAGAAAATAATTTCATAGTTTCAATTGTGGGATCTTGTGGGGTTGAAAGCTCACCATCTCAGAATGCAATAGATGTGTGCACATCTGTGAAAATGCTACCATAATAACATTTAGGCATTTGTGGAAAGCGAAAACAGAAAAACATTGCTGTTTTGAATTTCCCACAAGCATCTTGTGCAAGAATTAATAAATGTATTTAAGCATGTACATGGGTCTATAAAATGAGAACCTAGCTAAAATGCAAAGAAGTAATGTGTAGGGGATACAATATATAGGTGGAGGCAAATTACAGTGGGGCAAGAGTGCTTCTTATCTTTACAATGAACTGGAGGAAGAATTGAGCTGGAGCTATGTCTAGCATATTTTATTTATTGCATTTCATCATCTAAAGCCTGTCAATACCCTTTGCTGATTTTTCAGAAACCACCTGATACCATCATTTTTTAAGCAAAGTACTGTAGAAGACATTAGTGATTGCTTTAGTGATGATGCACCTTGTCTCAGAAAGAATGCTTAATTAAGGGTTGGAGTCAGAGGAAATTGTTGAGCGTATGGATAGATTCTCCAAGCCCTGTAATGACAGTAGCTACAGCATCAAAAGCACTTTTGTGGGTGGGTAGGTGGATTTCTGGACAACTAGAGTGATCTCTGTTGAGGAGAGACTTGACTAGACAGTCATTCTAAATTCAATTTCCAGCAGCAAACCTCATGCAAAGCTGTCTAGAGTAAGATGTGTGTAATGAAGCTGAAGTTTCTGTCAATAAAGCAACAAAGGGCTTTTGTGATGCTGATGTGTGAATGCCATGTCAGTCACTTACAATGCGAACCAGCAGCAGACAGCCCACAAGTCAGTAAAGAAAATAGTTCAGAGGCTTTACAACTCCATGTTTTATCTTGGTGAATGAAGACAGACACAGTGCCTTGCATGTCATTTGAGAAGAGAAGCTTGTTGTTGCCTTATTTTTGTGTAGTGGTTACAAATCATATTTTGCAGCAAAGGACAGGAGCTGCTTCTTGGAATATACGAAGAATGAGAAGCACTACAGCTATTTCAGATCCATTTTAAGATTGAAATGTGCAGTGTGGCCAGTCAGCAGACGAAAGCGCTATGAAAGAAGACTTGTAACCCAGTGTCCCAGCCTCCTCTCACCTCTCCAAATCCTAAATCAGTTCTAAGACAGATTACCCTCCACATACGGCTCCAGCACAGGGCAATTCAAACTACGCATGCACCGTGACCCCAACTAGTATATGGGCAACTGAGCTCTCAACAGTTATTCACGGGAGAGATGGGGTCTCTTAACATTTCCACATTAGGCTGCCCCCAGCAACTCAGTGGGCAAGCCGGTGGCACAGGTATTCCTCTATTGAATCTGCTGTAGACCTCAGTAAAAGCAGTGTCATACTTACTGGGTCCACATTGGCTGCACGAGTTAAGGGCAATAAGAAATTAGCACAGGGGTTTATATAGTGACCCTGAGCTTCCCGTGTTTCATAGGTGCTAAAGGTCCAAATACGTGCAAATGGATCTCTTATGGTTCTATGCCGCAGCTTTAGACTGACTGGTCCTATGAGTTGGTTCTTAAGCAGCTTAAATTACAGCCTTCCACAAGGAGTGGCATTTGACCTGTAATGAAGGACTATAGGCCAGTGGCCATATAGGGCAGGACAACATCATTCAGGTTGCTGAGGGGGCTGTAGTGACCAATATATTCATCACACTTATAAGACAGAATACATTTGTTAACAGAGTAATAAACTTCAGATTTCAATCTCATTTAAGAGGCTTCGAGGTCGTTTTCAGTTGTTGAAAATGTCTCTTACCTACATCTTAACTACACATGTTGGCACCTAATACAATTGTTGGAAATGGCCCTTTTTGCAGGGTTATCCCCAAACATTTTGCCTTCTTCTTCCTATTTTTTCAGGTCTGTTTTTGCTGCTTTGTCTCTTTGTATTTTACCACTGCTAATCAATGCTAAAGTGCAAGTGCTCCCTATAGAAATTGTACTGTTGACTGGTTTATCCAGGATTGACGTATTTGAGTTACTGGTAAGCCCCTAGTAAAGTGCCCTAGAGGTTCCCAGGGCCTGTAAATCAAATGCTACTAGTGGGCCTGCAGCACTGGTTGTGCCACCCACATTAGTAGCCCTGTACCCATGGCTTAAGCCTGCCACTGCAGTGTCTGTGTGTGCAGTTTTAAACTGACAATTCGACTTGGCAAGTGTACCCACTTGCCAGGCCTAAACCTTCCCTTTCTATGGGTGAGCGCAAAGTGCTCTGTCCATGATGTAATCTCTCTTTGGGCTTCAAACCACACCCAGGTCACGTCAGTTACTTTCATTGGTTCCTGGGCTTGCTCTTTAAAATTTGCTTGGTTTCATTTGTTAAAGGTATGCATACGTCATGCCTTTTCCGGTGTTTAGCCCACCTACACAGTACCGGTCAACTACTGAAACCATTCGAAGCTCAATGTTTTCAGCCAGGGTTTCCGGACTACTTTATGTGTTTATTTTCCCCGCAGCACGATCGCACTGGGTTTTACATAGTGTGATCGCACTCCGTTTTTACGTTTTCAATTTCAGCGCGATCGCACTGCATTTTACATAGCGCGATCGCGCTGTTTTTTTTCTCTTAGTTTATGTCAAGAAAAGTCCGGTTAGGAGTTTACAACGCAAATAGCTCTAACTCGAGCAAATGCGAGCCCTGTTGCACTGAAAATGCTTGTTATACATGTAAGGAACCCCTAAGGTAGGCCCTAGTGAGCCCCATGGGCAGGGTGCAGTGTAGGTTTAAAGTAAGACATGTACTGGTGTGTTTTACATGTCCTAACAGTGAAATACTGCCAAATACGTTTTTCACTGTTGTAACGCCTTTCTGTCGCATAGGTTAACATGGGGGCAGCCTTTAAATAACTTTAAAGCTCAGATTTCTTTTGGGAGCAGATATAAATATGCAGTTTAGGGTCTCTGAACTCACAATTTAAAAATACATATTTTAGTAAAGTTGGTTTTTAGATTGTTAGTTTGAAAAAGCCACTTTTAGAAAGTAGGCATTTTCTTGCTTAATCTATTCTGCGACACTGCCTGTTTGTGGATTCCCCGTCTGGGTCAGACGGACAGTTGGGCTGTTCACACCTCTCCTCTAGACAGTGACACAAAGGGGGCTGGGGTGTAGCCTGCATATCCTGATGAGCCATCTGTGCTGGAAGGGAGGGGAGGAGTGGTCACTCGCACCGGAAAGGACAGGGCCTGCCCTCACACAATGCAGTCTTCGACCCCCTGGTGTGTGTCTGAGGCCTGGCCTGGACAAGGAAGGATCTTGCAAACACTTGAGACTTTGCTTTCAAGTCTGCCAACTTCAAAAGCAGAAAGGGGTATAAGAAGACCCAAAACCCCAGACTTTTAGAATCTTTCTGGAATCAAGAGGAATCTCTGCAAGGAGAAGAGCTGGAGGAGGAGGACTGTCCCTTTGCTGTGTTGTTTTGCTGGACTGGCCTGCAGATGCTGTTTCTGCCTGAAAGGAGTGCAAAGGGTGAATTTTGCTGTGTGTCCTGCTTGAGAAAGTTCTCCAAGGGTTTGGAGTAGAGCTTGCCTCCTGTTGGAAGGCTCAGGGACACCAAAGACTTCAGTTTCCTCGACCTGCAGCACTGGGAACTGTGTGTTTTGTGCTGTTCAAGAGGAGAATCCACTGCGACAGCACCAGCGACCCTGCTGGCCTGCACTTTGACCTGCCGACGCAGCACGGAGTTGCATTGCCCTGCTTCGCACCACGACCCTGGTCTCACCAACGCTGTCATCGGATGACTTCACCAAGCCACTGCTTGCACCACGACCTGTGGGCCCCGCACTCCGGCATTGCCTGCTCACACCACAAACTGGGCATCCCTGACGACACCAGTCCTGCTGACGACCACGCCGCTGCCTACACCGTGGCCTGTGGACACCGCTTTTGAGGAGCACACAGCACCGTGGCACCAACGCCAGCATCATCGACTCCAGTGTCATCACAGCGTGGCCTATGGACACCGCTCCAAAGGGTCACAAAGCACTGTCCCGCACCGCTGGCTTGGGCCTACTGACAACAGCGCTTCAGCAACGATGCAGCCACAGCCCGCACCGTGACCTGGTTATACTGCACGTCGCACCGCCCCACTTCACACCGCAGCCCTGGTCTCACAGAACGCCGCTGGACACCATCACCGAGCCACTGCCTCCACCGCCACCAGTGGGCACTGCACGCTGCATCGTCCCACTTCGTACCGTAGCCCCGCCGCCATCCACGCCAGCGCTCATGACATCATCAGCCTGGAGTTCGATCTGCAACTCGTGTGACTTCAAGGGTCCGATGACTCCCGCACAGACTCCAGAACCGGCACCACGATGCCAGGGACAATGCTCTCCGGAGCTCACTGCGAGGATCACAACACCCTGCAAATCCAAGGTACTGTTTGCTGGTCTTCCCAACCCCGTAGCTGGCCTGCAACGCCGCAGCAAGCCTGAACTGCTGGTTTTGTTGATCACGACACCGGGATAGCCCCAGCTGGAGCTATCGACTTCAAGGAACTGTATTTGTAAGATAAATCTTAACAAACTAATATCTTTATTACTGTATTTTGGATTCTTATCATTTTGGTCTTGTTTTACACAGATAAATATTGGCTGTTTTTCTAAAACTGGTGCGATGTCCTTTTGTAGTGTTTTCACTTATCTCAGAAGCAATGTGTCAAGCATTTGCACATAACACACAGTAATAAGCCTGACTGCTTGTGCCACGCTACCAAGGGGGTGAGCAGGGGTTATCCTGACTAGATGGGGGGTCCCTACGTGGACAGGGTGCAAACCCACTGCCAACTAGAAACCTTATTTCTAACAACCACCAAATATAGGACTTATTTTGACTTGTTGGAACTGCATCATATTTATTATGTTGTTAACCCTGCCTTCATTCATTACGAATCATTCTTCCACACTTAACATATATGTAGATCTGTTATTTACAACCTGCTTTCAGAGTGCATATTCTGATGTCCATTCCAGGAATAAAAATAAAAGGTATTAAATAATACAAAAAATTAAAAACCATTTCTAAATATCTCTGACTTCTTTAAAACATTTTTAATAACATTTTGAAAACATCAAACTGATAAAGTTCATTTTATGGTAAGTCTCAGTTGCACTGAAAGCTACTTGTGACAATAGAAATATACATTAGGCAGTCTAAAGGTTTTTTTGTATCAGTGAATATCAGGTTTACCTCTGCAAACTGGGGAGTGGAAGTCAAAACTGCACGGAGACTATTGATCAGGTCCTCCTTGGTGATACCATGTGGGTCACTTGTTGGCTGTAACAGAAGGAGGAGGGCACAATAAATTGATTAAGGTAGTTTCACCATTTATCAGAAAGACACAAAAAGCAAGCATTACATTCAAATCATTAAGAATATTCCTCAAAATTGGATTAGGATCCACTTTACGGGAACACATAAGACATTATTTACACCACTGAAATGAAAAATTTAGTTATAAAAAATTGGTTGGAATGAGTATGAAACAAATTAACTTTTGCAAAGATATCCTTGAGCAGAACAAAATAGGGAGCTATTGAGTATTATTTTTATACAGATCAATGGGGCCACTTTTGTGTTCCCAGTGAAAATGGAATTGTTAGAAAAGCGTGTATCCGGGGAGGATAAAACTTGTAACTGTGCTTCAAGGAAATGTTAATCATTACCATGATTCCAAAGAGGCAAAGACAAGCAAAATGTCTACTTTTGAAGGTCCGTACTTATGTACTAACTATATGCATTGAAAAGTAAAAAATAACCATACTCAGCTGTTTAATAAAGAACTAAATATTAACAACACACCTTTTAATTAGATGTGCGGTTATGTGAACTTTGGGTATGAATCCCCTTTACCTACCACATACTCATGAGGCTTGAAAAAGTATTACAGCTTTCTACCTTAATTCGTAATTCAGGTGCAAAACAAGCATAATACCCTGCTGTCTGCCCACAGTTTCTTTTAATCATTATCAATACTAAAAAACAGATTTCTACTTATAAACACAATAGAAGGTACTCAAACTGAGAAATGTGCCACAATAACATAAAAAAGAACTAGATTATCTCACCTCATCTTGCTGGATAGAGAACTAAAAATGGAAGCAGTATGCAGTCTGTAAAGGTAGACTTGGAATCAAACAAAGTTTTCTGTAAGAAATTCACCTATCCTGCAATGATAGTTTTTTTCACTGTATGTGTTCTTTATCCTAGAGAGAATGGTTCTCATTTCTGACCTAGGTTTTGTGGTATTGTTTTGCTTGTAGTGTGATAGGGACAGTTTTGTTAGGGATAATGGTGGTGCTTTTAACTAGTATCTTGAGCGAGAGTTGCTCATACAATACCCGACTCACTTTTCATCATGAGGTCAAAGGCTAATTGTGCTGCAAAGGACCTTTGCCGAGTGTTGCTGTATTTTCCAGTGTTTGTCCACCAGTTTGTGTGGCAGATGAATACAAAAGTGACTGAATGCCAGGAAAGTATTGTGCATGCCTGTGACTCAAGTTTGAAAAAAAGGCTTTCATAGCCCTCTCAACATTTTTCAGAAGCATCCTGTCCCATTGTCATTAGATTTATTAAGCTTGGCCTTCAGAAATCTTCTCTAAACATTTTAATGAGGGCAAGTTGCAGCTACATATGTCCTACTAGCCTAAAAAGAAACCAATCAAGAGTCATGCTTGGGCTCTCTGAGGATTTGACATGTAAATTCTCCAAGCTCTTGTCCTTGAGACGGACAAGAAGGAAGCATAGATATACCATTAAGATCATACAGCCAGATTTCAGAGGGAACAGAAGTCAAAGACAATGGAGAAAGGTGATGAGGCAGTAGCAATTTTCAGGAGAAGGTATCAAACAAGAAACAAAGGGATTGTTCACAGAATGTAGTGGATTAGGGCAGTGGTGGCTGGAGACTTTTCAAAGTGGTGGGGCATAAAGGTAAGGTGCAAGTTTGACTTAGCAAATGAGCCTGACTGGCATAAGAAACGACCAGGGGGTGTCTGTCTAGTACATTTCAAGCTAATTTTGTCAAATAATTTGTTGAAAAAGTAATAAGAATCTAGACCACATATAGAGTGCACATGACAACTGACTTGCCTCTTGGTTTATTAATGGCATTATTGCAAGGGGGAGGCTGAATGCTTTTAGTGAGTATGCTTAAAAGGTTTCACTTTTAATAAATGCCACTGAAAGCAGTGATATAATTATTCTGATTGACAAAGGTGAAACACCTTCTTGTATCAAGCAATTCAACTGTATGAGAACCAGCTACACATCAGCTACCAGCCAGCGTGTCAAGTTAGCGTTGACTGGGCTAAAATATTAACACAGTCCTTCAGAGACCATTTCAGTCCCTCTTCGAATGCTTCAGAGCTGTGGAATTACAGTGACATTTGTAAGTGTGTCACATCACTTAAATTTAAATGAGCCGGGGCAAGGCTATCCTCCACGCAAGATGGTTGGTCTCTACTAAGCTTCAGCAAGCCTGTCACACCACTGGCTCGAATTCCCGGTCCTGAGCAACTCTCCAACACTCCCCTACAGGGTCGGACGTCGTATTACAAAGGTGCATCTATCTTAAGAACCCTCATGACACCGAGACTCCGTTGGACCAAACTTTCAAGGGCACTGCTGAGACTCACTGGGACCCGCATGGCCCACAATATGGCGGCGCCTGCTTACCTGAATGAGAACTAACACTGAGGTATTTGTACGTGCTCCTTCATGCGTATATCCAAGCAGCTATTGCAATAATACCCTCTCTGGTGACATATGCCCCCCCCCCCTCACAGTACTGACATTGTTAATTTGATATGATGAACCGTCCTGGCAATTAACACGACCAATACTGATGCAAGACTCTTGGTGTCCTAAGTGAAAGCCTCTACACCCCTGAATGTTAGCAGGATATAGTGGAATTTGCATGATTGATAAACTGCCTAATAAAATGACGCCATCTGCTTCCTTCAACAAAGACTGATACTGAAGTATTCAAACGCGACATCACATGCGTTTTTGCAGCGAACAGGGTGGACAACCCTGAATACGAAACAACACACACAGTGAAACTGAATGGAGGCTGCTCTTTTAACCACTAGTACCGCGCGCCTCCTGACAACCACTTTTGAATCAGACAAGGCGCATAGCCTCACAAAGCTCACAGAGCGCTCAGCTCTATGAAGGAGGTTAGATTCTCCATGGACCATGGGAACCCTGCTATGCCAAGCATCATCATGTGCAGCACCAATATCACTCCGTGAACATGACTAGATGATAGATAGGACTGTGATATAGAATATTGGTGGTGAGTCTCCCAAAGCGCTTGTCCATCACTTGCTGAGTGGAGCGATTGATCAAGGTGTCATACTGCATAACCTACACAAGACAAGCACACTGAAAATAACAAATGATGTGCCTTCATTACAGAATCTATTCGACTGTCCGTACCTGCGCTCCCTAGCACCTTTTCACGCACAATCACCTTAGCAAACTTCGCACTGCTTTAACACACCACCTTAGGAGCCAAAAACCTACAGTGCCCTACTTGCAGACAACCCCCCTCAATGTTTTATGTCATGTATGACTCCTCATCAAGACACTCTACTTATTGCTGTCTCAAAATCCTCGATGATGTCTTAACATTTTGATTCACATTTAGATGTATCTT
Source organism: Pleurodeles waltl (assembly GCF_031143425.1). NCBI lineage: Eukaryota > Metazoa > Chordata > Amphibia > Caudata > Salamandridae > Pleurodeles > Pleurodeles waltl. The sequence goes on from NC_090445.1 coordinate 863,543,529, forward strand.
TTTTCTTTACAGCTACAGAGGTTAATTGCCATGACTCTACAAGTGAATTACATTTTATGAGGTTATATAAATGCTATATGTATGCAATCGTTATCCATCAGGGCCATATCCTTATTGTTGATATTTTACTCATTGCTCAACGTTGCGGCTGGCTTGCGCCCTTGTTCCAGTTTGATTAGTTGCTCCTTGCAAGTGATACCCAGTGCCTGACACTGTACATCTCATCTTTTCAGACTCCTGCGTCCTCGTTGGAGGACAATGACCTTTTTTTGATAACTAAACTTAACTCCTTTCCTTGCCCCTGTGCAGGGTCATGTGCTGCACATAATCCACCACTTGCCACTTCAATTAATGGCCATCTACAAGCTCACACATCTACCATTCCACACTACACCAATGGCTAATCAAAACACATCAATACTTAAAGTGATTTCCCTTAATGTCAAAAGCCTCAACAATCCAGTGAAACATGGAAAATTCTATGACTACTGCCATTTTCTTAAGAGTGACTTGGTCTTTTTGAGGGAGTCCAAAATTGGATATAAAGACACTCTCTCCTTCAGCATGAGATGGATACCAGACATTGCTTGGTCCCCCGAACTCTCCACACACAAAAAAAAAAAGAAAACACAAAAAAACATAGTTCTTATTCTGATTTCGAAAACTCTGTCCTCTCAAATATTACATCAGAACCAAATAACGAAGGCTGATGATTTATCACATGCCTACAGAATGCCACCTAATAAATGTATGTAGTGAACATTTATGCTCCTACCACAGATGACCCATTATTTTGGGACAAACTCTCAGCAAAATTAGCACTTTTAGACCCAAAGCACAGATTATCCTTGGTGGGGACTTCAATCTACCAAAGGACATCATCTTGGACAGACAGTCCGCCTTGAGAAACCCAATTCCTAGATCCCACAAAGCATTACATACCCTTTCTCAGAGCACAAATTGTCAGATGTTTGGAGACTCCACAACCCTACTGGCAGTAATTTTACATTCTTCTCACCCCCACATAACACATTCTACAGAATCGATTACCTCTTAACAGACTTCTTTCTTCTTCCGCACGTCACCTCCACCTCTGTAGAACCTATCATCATCTCAGATCACGCAGCTATTTCTATTTCTTCCTCCCCAGTCCTCCGAAAGTAAAAACTTGGTGTATGAATTTAGAGATCTTAGAAGATTCAGATGTGATTAGGGAACTTCACAGTGAACTATTACAGTTTATTCAAATAAACAAAGACTCAGTATCCTCATCAGTAACTCTCTGGGACTCCGTGAATTTTTTTTGTGGAGGCCAAATTATAACACAGAGGTTCCGGAAGAACAAAATAATTAGGTTGTTCCTTGGCCATTTGACATCAGAAATAAAAGCTAATGAACAGGACTACCAGGAAAGTAATAAGACTACCTTGGTTACACTGAAACGCCTTAAATATGAATTCAAATCATTAATCAGCAAATGCGCACACCTCTGGGTTCATGCCCAAAAGGGCAACAAATGTTTTCTTCTCTGGCTATTCCCTGATCAGGGACAAAACAGAGATTCCCCTCCTGATCGTTCACTATCATCCTGTGATAATTAGCTCTTCAAACTTTCAATGGAAAACTAATATTAAGTACCTTGGAATTTGGTTCTGTAAGGACCTTTCTGAATCTATCGCTATAAATGAAAATAAAACCCTTAATAAAATAAAGGCCCTACTAGCTACATGTTCACCTAAACATATTTCATGGTGGGGTAGACTTGAAACCATCAAGATGATGGTATCACCGTTGATTAACTTCTTATCCTGTATGCTTCCCGTTCGCCTATCGCCAGACTTGTTTTTGAAGGTCGATAAAGCTGTCTCCAACTCCCTATGGGATAACAAAAGGTCTAGAATCAGTCTTAAAAATCTGAGGGCACCCCTCTCCACAGCAGGAGGTTGTAATTTTCCAAACTGGGTCACCAACTAGACTGCATACCTAGTGACTCAAGGCGTGCAGTGATTTGTAACTGATTCATTAAATACCTGTATGGTTGGAGGTGGAATCCTCAACCTGCTCCCTTTTCGTATTACTGGCCACCCTGACAATGTCAAACAACTCTTATAACGAATCTCAAAAGATCTTTAGAGACACCATATTGTCCCTGGATACAATGTTAACTATCAATATTCACAAATCTTTCACCTCTTTGTGGAATAATATGAAACTACCAACCCCTGAATCAGTAACCTATGGAACGACATGGGGTGCCAAAGCGATCTTAGCAATAGCCAAAATTTACAGCAATACTGAACCACTCTCATTCGCCACCCTACAACACAAACATGACTTTTTGAACATGGATTTGTATGACGTTTTACAAAAGAAGGCCAAAATATCGACATTTGGTTTACTCCACAATTCATCCATTCTGCAAAAAACACAAATTATACTTTTGAGTAGCCACAAAGAAATGAAATTCTATAAAATACTTCTACTAAAGCCCCGTGTTACCCTCCTTTAATGCAGAAATGGTCTTCTTATTTTTCTATGAAAGGTCTTGCTCTGCCTAACGAAGACTCCTGGTCACAGATTGGCATGAACCTACTTTAACATAAACTAGACATGTAACTCATCACCTGGTGACGAAGCGCACATGTTCCTCTCTGGTCCTCACTTGCACACTTACTATCGAGACATCGCCTTACAACTTCCAAAAATGTCAAAACTACCATCCCATTCTCTTTTCCACTTATCCAACTGGGTTCACTGTGCAAACCCCACAAACATTCTCTATGAGATGGACCTTTCTCTATTTGACCTCTTACTTACCATTGCCATCAAAGTGATTCTGATTGACTGGAAATAAGGTACTAACGTGTCATATCATACACGGTTGGGCCTGGGTTACTTATCTAAGAAGCACACATATAAACCAGTCTCTCAAAAAGGTTACCCTACAACATACCAACGCATATGGGACATGCTAGATCGCTTTTATATTGACCCATCCTCGTAATGGGAAATCCATCAATACTAAACCCTCCTGATTACGTGTAAAAAATTTTGGACACTCCCCAATATACATAACTTCTTTAATGGATCACATGACTTTACCATACCTATCACTATACCCACTCCATCTCCCTTCTCCCCTTAGGCTACCAACGACATGTGCATCACGGATTCTCTAGTCAAGTTTATCTCCAATAATCATTATATGCTGTTAAATATCTGATGTCCAATATATGTTCAACATATGATATCAGATGTTCAATATATGTTCAACTTATGATGTTCATTAACTGATCTGTATAATCAACGCTTCCATAGATTATTTCATTTAACACTGAAGGTTAATGCTGTATATTTCTTGACTAATATATCCATCCCTTAATATGCTTCTTCCCTTTTCATTTCAGCGTGTTTTATCCATGTACCACTGTTTATTATTAAAAATGTCAATAAAAAGTTCTGAAAGAAAAAAAAAAAAAGTCAATTTTAAGCATATTGTATCACCATTACTCGATAGCACTAGCCAGTGCTTTCTTCTGTACGCTCCTTGGGTTGGACACAGCAAAGGATGCTGCAGTCATACATTCTCATCCCTGTTAACTGAAGGTTTTCGCTCAGGCACTATCAGCTTTTAGAAAATATACTTAGCACACTTTCAAACTGAAATCTTTGGACCGCATGCACATAGCAAATATATCACGCTGTCTTCATTTAAGTGACATGGCACTGAAAAAGACGCAGTCGTAGGGAGTGTAAGGAAATGCCTTCCTTGGCATGGTTACCCCCTAATTTGTTGCCTTTTGTTGATGCCAGTTATGATTGAAAAAAATGTCAAAACTACCATCCCATTCTCTTTTCCACTTATCCAACTGGGTTCACACTGTGCAAACCCCCCAAACATTCTCACATTCTATAACTATAGGCCTTCCATAGAGGAAGGCCTCAACCAGGTCACCAGCGGGCTGCGCATGAACTCTTCCAGCAGTGGGAAAGGCCTCACTCTGCATTTTATGCATGATCCTGCTCAAGGCAGGAATGGAGGGGAGTGGGGACCAAGGCTAGGCGCTGGACACAGGAAACCATCACACGTCTATCCACTGCTTGCTGGAAGTGCATTGTGGGAATTGACACCTCAAGGAACAGAACATGACCAATCACTGTAAGGCTTAAAAATTAAGCCACAGAGGATTAGCCATGCTCTGTGTTACTCTCACCCCTACGCTGCCTTCTGAGCGCAGGAACTGCAGTGAACAGAACAAATACATGCATTGATCACATGCTATTTTAGTAGAAAATAGCTGAAAAACAACGCAAGGATTGGTGGGTGCTTGGAGAACTTAGCGCTCCAAAGAAGACTAAAGGAGCTGTACTGTATTCCCCCGGCTCCTTTACAGCGCTGACTCAAGAGGGCTAAAGTGCACATCTGGTCATCTTAAGAGACATGGTCACTTAGCTTGATACCTGAGGCCTGTCAGCTATCAGGGTTGGCCACGCCCTGCCAAGGACACATGCTCAACACAACACCACCCCATGCTGGGTCACCCCTTATAAATGAATCTAAAAAAATTTATAGATTTTTTAAATTAATGGTAATGTGTATGTGTGGTAGCTCGAAGCAGGGTTGTGGGGAGGGGAGAAATGCTACAACATCCCAATTAAGACTCTGTCCCTGGATTAGGATATGAACAGATGAGTTGTGAAACATTTTCTAATAAAGGGATGAATCTGGGATGGTTCAGAGATCAGCAGGCAGCAATTACCACACCCTAGCTGGTGTGCCGGGGAAGCAGCTGGTGTGCCGGGGTAGCCATACCCCGGCACACCATAGAAAACAACCAACAGACTTGCAGATTCAAATCTTTAAAAACTTGCAGGAAGGTAGGGCTTAAGAAGTCCTTGCGAGTAGTGAGGAAAGGCTGGAAAAAATTGATGGTTTTAGGATGAAGAATTGGTGCTTTAAACAAGCATCAGCTCTTACTTGGGAGCCAACAAAAAGATTTTAACTGCTCAGAAATAGGTCAATGTTCTACTGAGCCCAAGTCTACAACAGGCAGACGAAATCTGAATACATTGTTGCCTTGCAAGCAGGAAAGTAAAAAGTCACACAGATTTTAAATTGCTTTAGAACTCAAGATGAAAACATAATGGAAACTGAATAAAATGCTAACTACATGAAGACTTTGCATGTTGAAATTATTGTGATTTGTGCCTTTTCTCCATCACTTATTCACATCATCAAATGCATTGGTAAAGCAGAAAGGCATTCTTATTGATAGAAGTACAGCATGTCACTTGGTTTTAATTCAGAACTCTTTTCCAGTCTTGCATTTGCTCCACCCCTTTCTTGCCTTACATCAATAGTTAAGGATTCCTCTTTCCGACAAGCACATGAAGCATCAAATTAAATGTGTCTTTTTCAAGCCACAATGCCTGGTTCACATCTGCCATTTTTGGGTTGAGCTAGGCAGTGCACAAGCTCAACATGTTGTAATCTACATCTGTGGGCTTTAACCGTGTCCATCTCACGATCATCACTTTCACTTGTTTCTTGGTCTGCCTTTCAAAATTCCCTTGACTTAATAAGAAAATGCTTCACGCTAGTCCCACCTTGAGGCTGCTTTGTTACCGCCTTCCAGACTAACCCTGTTACATGGATGATTGCAGGATCGACCATTTTGCTTAGTGTACTTCCACACACCCAAGCTATCTATCTGCCTTTTGAATGCCATTGTTTATTTAATTTTTTTGTTACAAGTTTATTTTTTAGATCTGCATTTTTTTTATTTTGTTTTTTAAATAGAGCCCACACCAGACTCGAACCCGGTTCCTGGTCCAAAAGTCGGCAGCTCTGTAAGTTACGCCATATCGTTGTTGTCACAAGTATTCTTGCACTGCATTGCATTGCATTGCCCTGCTGTCACCTTTAAAATTGCACAAAGGCAACAATAAACAACAGGCTTTAGCTATTGTTTTCCTTCTAATGCATGGTTTATGTCCTTTGCGCCTAACGTAGTTGACTGGATTAAACAACAACTTCTTTTCTTTTGCTGCATACAAAAAAAAACAAAAGGAGAAGAAAAAAAACTGTTTTCAACACCAATACATATAACTTGCGTAAATGCAAGACCTAAGTCATTGCAAATGCTTGTTAAACTTTATTAAAGTGTGGGTATCTTTATGTGCAATTTCTCAAAATTTAACATATGTACATCAAACTTGACGAGCACACGCAAATGGAGGGAAAATCATCTTGATACCAAAGTATCTTTTTTCCTCAACTAAATGTAACCTTCACCCTTCCACGAGATTGATATTCTAGACACTGAGCATTTTACTCCTCTACTGTCTATTTGAAAAAAATGCCTCACATATGTGTTTCCTGTCTAACACCCCGAATGTTAGTGTTATTCTCCCTTCTTGAATAAGGTCCAAATTATTCACTATTCACAATTCTTATTAATGGATGCACTTAAAGGGCTTAAAACAAAAAGAGTATGTGTATTGTTTAGTCATTCTAAGCAGTTTTCTAAAAAGGAGCCTCAATGATCACAATAAGTAAAATGGGCTGACTACATCTGAGTGACCATGTAATCCAAGTAATTAACACCAACCTCTCCTATGAACACACCTAAATTAAAATCTTCTACCTGTATTACAGAATTACAATTCTATCATGCATGTCCTTCCAGGTGCAAACCTGCTCAAATATTATACCCAAGAAAAGCTATCAAATTAATTCATGCCTTTGGAAACTAATCATCTAGTTTTCAAAGTCAGTAAGTGATATGAAGAGATGGTCAAGCAAGTAGAAATGCAACTTACGGGACAAAAATCAATAGGAAAGTAGCAAGACGTGACTTCAAACAGCTCTTCAACAAAGGGCCCTGCAAACACAAAAGGATGGAATCTCGGGTGAAGTTACAATAAAAGCAACCTGACCATGACATACAAAACATAATTATACTCCTAAATGTGGAGTAAAAGTTTTACCAAGTTCATAGTTCTTCACAACCAGGTCTCGGGCAATCTGGAAGGCCACTAGTAGGTTGCGTGGATCTTTTTCACCATCCATGACCTGAATAAACCCAAAAGTGAAGTCAACGCCTAGGCTCTTCAGTTCTAAGCAAAGAAAAGAGGACAGTTGATTAATAAATGACACCCTGACCAATTAATAACATAAATCACAAATTTGAGAATGTGTTTTAATTTTCTTTTGCTACTACAGAAGAGTTTCACACAAAAGTAATTAAGGGCCTACAAAGAAAAACAATGTATTAAAGATCTTTGTGTCTTGGTGGTTTTGAAAAAAGTCAAGTAAACGGAGTAAATTAAGACTTTTTTATTAAAATGGATAAGGCATTTGAATAACCTGAAGCTTCATAGCTGATTAAGACTACGTATGTTGTCAATGGATTCTGCAGTAGTGCTTGCTTTATGGGCCCTGCTTGGGAGGGAAGCACATGAATGATTTATCAATAGTAAGATTATTTCAATATGTTGTCATGTTAACAGTTTTATACCTATTCTTTTCATGGATCAGTGTATAGTAATGTTTGAAATCACTATATATATATATATATATATATACACACACACACACACACACACATACATATACACATATATATATATATATATATATATATATATATATATATATATATATATAGGGAAAATGGCACTTACCCAGTGTACTTCTGTTTGTGGCATGAGACGCTGCAGATTCACATGCTGTGCATTATCCTGCCATCTAGTGTTGGGCTCGGAGTGTTACAAGTTGTTTTTCACGAGACCGAGGGACTCCTCCCTTTCGGCTCCATTGCGCATGGGCGTCGACTCCATTTTAGATTGTTTTCCCCGCAGAGGGTGAGGTAGGAGTTGTGAATATACTAAATGTGCCCATGCAATGGAGTAAGTATGTATGTACATAATGTGTATTAAAATAGTATTGATTTACAAATTTACAATTTTCATTCAACTTATAACAGCTACAGGCTCCCGGGGAGGTGGGAGGGCCCATGTGAATCTGCAGCGTCTCACGCCACGAACAGATGTACATTGGGTAAGTGACATTTTCCGTTCGATGGCATGTGTAGCTGCAGATACACATGCTGTGCATAGACTAATACGCAGTAATCTCCCCCAAAAAAGCAGTGGCTTAGCCTGTAGGAGTTGACGTTTTCTGAAATAATGTTCTTAATACAGCCTGTCCAACTGTGGCTTTTTGTGTTGTTAACACATCTACACAGTAATGATTTGTGAATGTATGAGGCGTAGACCACGTGGCTGCCTTACAAATTTTTGTCATAGGTATATTTCCTAGAAAAGCCATTGTGGCGCCTTTTTTCCTACTGGAATGTGCTCTTGGTGTAATAGGTAGATCTCTTTTTGCTTTAATATAGCAAGTTTGAATACACTTCACTATCCATCTGGCAATGCCTTGCTTGGATATAGGATTACCTGCAAGAGGTTTCTGGAAGGCTACAAACAATTGTTTTGTTTTACAAAACTGTTTTGTTCTGTCAATGTAATACATTAGTGCTCTTTTTATGTCTAATGTATGTAAGGCTCTTTCAGCTACTGAGTCTGGTTGTGGAAAGAAGACTGGGAGTTCCACTCTTTGGTTTAGGTGGAATGGTGATATAACCTTTGGTAAGAATTTGGGATTTGTACGGAGAACCACTTTATGTTTATGTATTTGTATAAAGGGTTCTTGTATAGTAAATGCTTGTATCTCACTTACTCTTCTAAGTGATGTGATAGCTATTAGAAAGGCTACCTTCCAAGTTAAGTATTGCATTTCACAAGAGTGCATGGGTTCAAATGGTGGTCCCATGAGTCGTATTAATACAATACTAAGGTTTCACGAAGGTACTGGTGGTGTTCTCGGGGGTATGATTCTTTTTAATCCTTCCATAAATGCTTTGATGACTGGGATTCTAAAAAGCGATGTTGAATGTGTAATCTGCAGATAGGCAGATATTGTTGTGAGATGTATTTTAATAGAAGAGAATGCTAGTTTAGACTTTTGTAAGTGTAATAAGTAACTTACAATGTCCTTTAAGGAAGCATGTAGTGGTTGAACTTGATTATTGTGGCAGTAGTAAACCAATCTTTTCCATTTGTTTGCATAACAATGTCTAGTAGTAGGCTTTCTAGCTTGTTTAATGACCTCCATACATTCTTGGGTAAGGTCTAAGTGTCCAAATTCTAAGATTTCAGGAGCCAGATTGCTAGATTGAGCGATGCTGGATTCGGGTGTCTGATCTGCTGTTTGTGTTGTGTTAGCAGGTCTGGCCTGTTCGGTAGCTTGATGTGAGGTACTACTGATAAATCTAGCAGTGTTGTGTACCACGGTTGGCGAGCCCAGGTTGGTGCTATAAGTATTAGTTTGAGTTTGTTTTGACTTAGTTTCTTTAACAGATAAGGAATGAGTGGGAGAGGGGGAAAAGCGTAAGCAAATATCCCTGACCAACTGATCCATAACGCATTGCCCTTGGACTGAGGGTATGGGTACCTGGACGCGAAGTTTTGGCATTTTGCGTTTTCTTTTGTTGCAAATATGTCTATTTTTGGTGTTCCCCAGCGTAGAAAGTAATCTTGTAGGATCTGGGGATGAATTTCCCATTCGTGGGTTTGTTGGTGAACTCGACTGAGATTGTCGGCTAACTGGTTCTGAATGCCGGGGATGTATTGTGCTAATAGGCAAATGTGATTGTGAATTGCCCAATGGCAAATTTTCTGGGCTAAGAGACACAGTTGTGACAAGTGTGTCCCTCCTTGTTTGTTGTGGTAATACATCAGTGGTTGAAATGCTTTTAATGCTAGAAACACTGCCCACAGTTCTAACTGGTTTATGTGCAGTTGTTTTTGTTGATTGTCCCATTGTCCCTGAATGCTGTGCTGGTTGAGGTGTGCTCCCCACCCTATCATGGAAGCATCTGTTGTGATCACGTCTTGAGGCACTGTGTCTTGCAATGGCCGCCCTTGGTTTAAATTTATAGGGTTCCACCATTGAAGCGAGAAGTGTGTTTGGCGGTCTATCAACACTAGATCTTGGAGTTGACCCTGTGCTTGCGTCCATTGTTTTGCTAGGCACTGTTGTAAGGGCTGCATGTGTAATCTTGAGTTTGGGACAATGGCTATGCATGAGGACATCATGCCTAGAAGTTTCATTACAAACTTTACTTGGTAGTGTTGGTTTGGCTGTATGTTTAATGTAATATTCTGAAACGCTTGTACCCTTTGTGGACTTGGTGTGGCAATCGCTTTTTGTGTGTTGAGTGTTGCTCCCAAGTATTGTTGTATCTGGGATGGTTGCAGATGTGATTTTTGGTAATTTATAGAAAACCCGTTTGTGTAGAGTTTCTATAACGTATTGCGTGTGAAGAAGACACTGTTGTTGAGTGCTGGTTTTTGTTAACCAATCGTCTAAGTATGGGAATACGTGCATGTGCTGTCTCCTTATATGAGCGGCTACTACTGCAAGGCATTTTGTGAATACCCTTGGGGCTGTTATCCCGAACGGTAACATCTTGAATTGATAGTGCACGCCGTGTATTACAAACATTAAGTATTTTCTGTGCAAAGGATGTATGGGTATGTGAAAGTATGCATCCTTGAGATCTAACGTGGACATGTAGTCCTGTTTTTTGAGCAAGGGAACCACGTCTTGAAGTGTTACCATGTGGAAGTGATCTGATTTGATGAAGAGATTCAGCGTTCTGAGGTCTAATATGGGTCTCAACGTTTTGTCTTTCTTCAGAATTAGGAAATATAGTGAGTAGACACCTGTTCCTTTTTGATGGTTGGGTACTAACTCTATTGCTTGTTTTTGTAACAATGCTTGGACCTCTAGTTGTAACAGGTCTAAGTGTTGTTTGGACATATTGTGTGCTCTTGGAGGCACATCTGGTGGGACATTTATGAATTCTATGCAATAACCATGTTGGATAATGGCTAGGACCCATGCGTCCGTAGTTATGTGTGTCCAGTTTTTGTAGTATGCAGTAAGTTTCCCCCCCACTGGTGTTAAGTGTTGGGGTTTTGTGACATTGAAGTCACTGTTTGGTTTGACTTGTTTTAGGGCTTTGGAATTTTCCCCTTGATCTCGGGAATTGTCCACCCCTATATGAGCCTCAAAACCCTCCTCTCTGTTATTGCCCCTGATAGGTGGGTCTGGTTTGCGAGGTGGACGGCTCTGGTGTTTGCATACGAAACCCCCCTCTAAACTGTGGCTTTCTAAATGTGTCTCTGCTTTGTGGGGACTAGAGCGCGCCCATGGCTTTGGCCGTGTCTGTGTCCTTCTTTAATTTCTCAATTGCTGTGTCCACCTACAGCCCAAACAATTGTTCCTGGTTAAAAGGCATGTTTAACACAGCTTGCTGGATTTCTGGTTTGAATCCTGAGCTCCGTAACCATGCATGCCTGCGAATGGTTACCGCAGTGTTGACTGTCCGTGCTGCTGTGTCTGCCGAGTCTAATGCGGACCTTATCTGGTTGTTGGATATTGCTTGTCCTTCTTCAACAACCTGTTGGGCACGTTTCTGGTGCTCTTTGGGCAAGTGCTGTATAATGTGTTGCATCTCGTCCCAGTGTGCCCTGTCGTAGCGAGCCAGTAGGGCTTGCGAGTTTGCAATCCGCCATTGATTGGCTGCCTGTGCTGCCACTCGTTTGCCCGCTGCATCAAACTTCCTACTCTCTTTGTCAGGCGGTGATGCGTCTCCTGATGATTGAGAGTTTGCCCTCTTTCTTGCTGCTCCCACAAACCCAGAATCTGGTGTCAGTTGCTGTTTTATAAACACAGGGTCCGTTGGGGGAGGTTTGTATTTTTTCTCCACTCTAGGTGTGATAGCCCTCCCTTTCACTGGCTCCTGGAAGACCTGCTTTGCGTGCTTGAGCACGCCTGGGAGCATTGGCAGACTTTGGTAGGAAGTGTGGGTGGATGCCAAGGTGTTGAATAGGAAATCATCCTCTATTGGCTCCGAATGCATTAACAAGATTTTCAGTCCCCAAATTTTGACAGGGGGGGGAGTTACTGCGGACTGGGGGCATGAGAATTTGTTTGGCTATTCATCTTGTTCAGCAACCCAAGAGGCCAGTGCTATACGAAAAGCAGGGCACAGGACCAAGTAAAATTTGAATCTTCTTTCACTCCAAGTGTGGAGCCAGCCAACAGTCAATAACAGAGAAGGTTCATCAGGTGAAAATTCACACTTCTTCTCAAGTAAGACGGGGAGAGAGACTTGCACAGTGTGTGCAGATGTATCTTACAGGCGGTGAAAGGTTTTCATGTAGGTTTATGAGACAGAGTCTTCGTGCTCCTGTACCAAGAGCAAAATAACTGTGCTTTTAGTAGAATTTCCATATCTAGATAGCATGGAAATGTTTATTCTAATATTTTTTTTTAAATTGGATCACTAATGTAGGGTTTGGGTTTTTTCCAATCAACAGCCCACAGTACCAAATGGAGGTTAGAATATGGATGTCCCAACACGTCACGCAAGATACAGAATGAGATAAGCACAATAAATCACTAGCTGCACTGATACTATCCTTTCCTTCAGCTATTGTTTTACATAAATATATTAAATGGGTGAGGAAGTCTCTGCCTAGTCCCAGCTAGCGCGTGAAGCACCCATCCTAAAAATCACCTTACTAATTTTGCATAGCGAGAAAAATCAATTGGCCTGTGCTTTAGCAGAGCTCTTAAATGAGGAGTCTCGAAAAGCAACTTTTCCCAAAATTATTGAAAATGACATACTTGGGAACACTTCTGCCTCAGGTGTCACTTACTACCACAGAAATGTGACATCATGTCATATTTTTGCCAGTGTTAACTTTAGGGTTAGGAAAGGGGACATGGGTGGTCCGAGAGCTGGGCAAAGGGAAGTTACTGAGCAGTCACACAGTTATACTTTATTTAGTTAACAACCACAAATCATACTTTATACCTTTGTGGCTAATCACAAACATTCTCAATCGATTAGGGCCACTACGAGTCCTATCTAGAGATAGTGAGTTAAGTAAGAAAATTGTGTGTGAAAAATACCTATAAACCCAAATATTCCATGCTGGTATCTGGTAAAGACGATAGCCCAAAGTGAACCATTATGGTTTTTACAAAGACTGCAATGTTTAAAACACATGTGCATCCTTCCATTTCACCAAGATCGGCAACTTAACTACTTACCCCAATACAAAATATCAGACTTGAGTCAAGTCTTTTATTAGATTCTTTAGATATCACATACTTTCTCTGATGTCTAAAGTTGTTGAAACTCATCTGGAAGAACCAAAATGCGCTATTTTCCTAAGAGTATTGTGAATACTCTTAGAAGATTATGCAGCACATTGTATCAGCATCTTGGGCACAGGGTGAACTAATTATTTATAACCCTCCTTTACAAAAACCTGCCACTGCTGAATCAGAATTCTTTTTGGGTGCTTATGGGCTCAAGCTCTCACCCTAGCTTTTTCCTACTGTGAGGGATGATTCAGTGTCAACCTTTCTAGTTTCACTCACATGCCACAGAAGTTCCCTTGCCAATCAATTAGTGTGGGTTCTGGGTTAGCATATTTGTTGTTCCTGAAAAACGAGAGGCTTTGTTTCAAGGCACCCCTTCCATAGCACCCAGATTACAATTGTTAGGTTTCCTGGATGGTCATGAATTTGCAGTTAGTAGGCCTTGATAGTCCTGTGATCTCCCCAGTCATCCAAGCCTCCAGCGAGATCCAGCCACTCCTCAGTGTATCCCTCTCTTTTCATGCCTGTAGCTAGTACACCTTACTCTCTCTCGCTCTCTTTCACACCCAGAGGCTGTACAAACTCTGCTGGAAGTAAATGTTTGCTGGAAGTGAAATTCATCACAATGCTGCCTCCGCCAAATGAGGTACTGGGTCTCTCACGTCGCCGGACACATATCCATATTTGTTATAAGGTTAAGATGGACCAATGTCTCTGAGTTCTCTCACACCCATAGAGCCACACAACCTGTATGGCTCACATTATACACAGTACCAGACGTCTGGGAGCATTTACATTGAAACACTAATTGCATACCAACACATTATAGACAAATACATTTTATTGATTTTGATTTGATTTTTCTTCACATTCAGTTTAAAAATACATTTTAAAAAAGACTGACAATTCTATGCAAATCCATGAAGCAGCATGTCACGGTTTTCAAAATAAATCCATGATAAATCATATTCATTTACACCCACGATAATGTACCCAATTCTTATAATTCGCTTTTCAAAAGCTCTTAATGCCTTAATGGGTAATCTCATCCACTGAAAGACTATTTTGGGTCAAACAATTTTAAATTATTCATCAGATTTCCCAACTTAGGACAATACTAGTTACACAGCCATCAGCAAGAATCGAAAAATCTGAAATTAAGCATCTGACAAGCAGTCAACACTTGTTTCGTGGTGTGGTGTCACTTCTTCAGGGCTCACTTACAACCTTCTCACCACCTAGGTAGATATATCCATTCCATATTCCTTATTAACTCCTCTCCTTATCTCGCAATTCTAAAGGTAAATTTCCTCACATCCCTTGGGTGGTCCCTGTATGGAATGTATATCCCTGATTTCGGATTTTTGCGATTCTTGCTGATGACTGTGTAACTATTTTCGAAGGTTCTAAGCTGCAGAATTTTAAACCCAAAGAGCTGTGTCCCTTACTCCCAGGGCCTGAGAAATTGCAATAAATACAGAGCAATCACACATTATGCTAAACGTGTATCTCACCCACTCAAATACTGATATTAGTTAACAAAGCCTGATCAGTGTTAATGGGTGCATCCTTGTTATATTATTGACTGGTATTATGATGCATTTCGCCAAAGATCTGGAAATGCAGTCTATGGTGAAAAAGCTCACCCAGTGAGTGCTCGTAGACTACAATTCTTACCATCTTCTCTGGACTGCATGAAGTTAGTGATGATTACATACACAGTGTGGCGGTCCATCTGCATAAGCGACTACAACAAAATGGAAAAAGATTTTATTAGAACAATATTATCCTATTGGAACATATTCAAGATCTTTGGAAACCTTGGCATACACAATACTTATGAGAGCAAACGTTTAACAATATTGTATGAATGTATGAACACGGTCAGGGTCCTAGGAATGTATACAAACTACATAGATTGGTTTTATAAAATAACCATATGCTTCAATGTGTTATGATGGTTAGTTTTTCTGTTTTTAGTTCAATGATGTAATGCCAGACATCAAAGTAGCCCTGGCTACAGTATAGCATTCACTATGTATGACATACAGTTAGTAAAATGAATGAGAGTCAAAATTATTATCCTATCTGAAAACAGATATATCAAATTTTGCAGTACTAATTATACACTTTCTCCCTTGTAAAATATTTTGCCAAGTGTTGTGTGTAACGAAGATGTTTATTAATCTGCTTAAACAAATTAATAGTGTGCCTCGACTAACTACGCATTAGTGAAGGCTAAACC
Organism: Pleurodeles waltl; assembly: GCF_031143425.1. Lineage (NCBI taxonomy): Eukaryota > Metazoa > Chordata > Amphibia > Caudata > Salamandridae > Pleurodeles > Pleurodeles waltl. The sequence continues at coordinate 863,559,020 of NC_090445.1, forward strand.
AAAATCTAGCCCCTTTCCATCAAAAAGTCCCTCCTCAATTTGCAAATATTAATAGTTTATTGTATTCTATGTCCAACGATGTTCCATTAGTCACAAGCAAATTTCTAAAACAACAAGTAAAGTATTGTTAAGTCTTCTCATCTGATCAACCTTGACGTGAACTGTGCACTTTTTGAGCGAGCATGCATCTTCTTGGTTCACTCATTGACAGTACAGGCAAACTGAACTCTTTCTGAGCTCCTATCCAGAACAGATATTCCAAGCGATCACATTCTTTTACCGTGTCAATTTATATTAGCACATAGTTTGCCAACTCATCTTTTACTCTTATGCATGATATAAGGAATTATGTGATTTGAGGAGTTTCTACTCACAACAGCTACAACCTATTCAGCTTGTATAAGTTGCCGAAATTGCTCCCTGTAGTATATCCCCAACAACGTTTTTTAGCATCTTCAAAATTGTATTCAATAAACAGACATGGTGCTAAAAAGTATAATTTCCTAGGTCTGTGGAACTCTGCAGCGTTGGGGATGTCTCTCCTCAGCTAATAAAGCAAATGGATATAAAGAATAAAAACTTCGATTTGAATATGACGAATGGGTAGAGGTCCTGGCCTGTCCTGTGAGAGATCCTGAGACGCAAACAAAAGTCAATCTTTTGTATATTGGTACCCTACCAAAGCCCTTAGGTTAATAGTTTTGCAGTCTCCAAAATGCGGCAGAAACTCTAGGGAACAAAGGGTCCATACATTTACATGATATTACACTACCCTAAGTTGAAGACATTTTGGGCACAAATATTCATCAGGCCCTCCTGAAGTTGTTGGTGAGGTAGAAACAAACTGTGAAGTAGACAGCAAAATATAGAGTATGAAGGACATGCATAGCTTGACTTATTGGCAGAAACGGCGCACATAAAAAAAAAAGTCTAGCCGTGGAGGTGAACAAAACAACTGTTCTATTCTGAGAGGTCTATATGGCTCTGCGGCCTGTCAATATACAAAAACATGCGTACGTAAAATATATAAACTAATTGGCTACCAACTAACAGTGCTAAGAAAAAGGGAGGCAGGGGAGTTGTCACCTACATCAAGGCAATTTAGAACATTTGGGTTTCTCGAGTGTATCAACAACCTGGGGACACCAGCCCAGATGAGTGAAAATCAAGTCAGATGTGCCAACTTGGGCATTTGGCATCAGCATTAGTACACAGATAGGTTTCTAACCTCAATGAGTTTATACTAAGGGAATACATGTTCAATGAAGAGAACTTAAATCATCTTGAGTTTGTAATTGCGTGGAGAACGAAATAAGAATTTTATTTGAGTCTCTTCCTGATATAAAAGTCTATGTATTGTGCCACCCTCAGGGACCACTCACCTGGCACATGCAGACTGCTGTTGCAGGCTGCGTGTCTTGGTGCAGTGAAAAGTGAAAACACGACATGGCACACAGCCTGTGCGCCCTGACCCCTAACATTGCATGCAATATTTAAGTCATCCCTACAGCAGGCCTTACAGCCCTAAGGCAGGGTGTATTATCTGAGAAAGCAGATATGCCCCTGCTATGTCTTTGTCAATTCTTAGACATAGTGAGTGAACAGGGAAGCCATTTAAAGCACATGTGCTGGACACTGGTCAGTACATGTTCCCCAGCTACATGATGTCTTCACTGAAAATAGGGATGTTTGGTATCAAACATCTTGTTTTAATAAACCCTCGCTGATGCCAGTGATGAATTTATTAATACATGCACCAAGAGGGCACCTTAGATGTGCCCCCTAAAAATTACCCATGTGGGGACTGACTGGTTTTAGCCAGCCTGTCACTACCAGACAAGATTGTGGCCTCCTAGGGTGAGAGCCTTTGCTCTTGGGCAGTCAGAAACAAAGCGTACTCTGGGAGAGATGTTTACTCACCCCACCCAACAGGATGACCTGTGAATCTGCATTGCAAGGCAGGGGTCTTCAAAGAAGCCCACCACCTTTGGTATGCAGATCTGGCTTCACTCAAAGGAGGGATGTCGACCCCTCCAGGGTCTATTTGGCACTGGGAAAGGTGAGAAATTTAGTGTTCAGAGATGTGAGTCCAGCCCTCAGAGGTCAAGTCCGCCTCCAAGGTGAGCTGCCTGATGTGGACACCACATTTAGACATCTGCCATCTTGGTTTTGGCATAAGTAGGAATTCCGAGACAGGGTTTGTCCACTTCCCACAAGAAGTGGCCATCTAGGGGGCGTAGTTACCACAGGGGATAGTCCCTTGGATATTACCCTACACTCCGCTAAACTCAATATTTATGGCTGCCCCTGGTACCATGAAATCAGATTCCTGCCAACCTACGAAGGACACTCAAGAGCCGCAAAAGCAAAGCGCAAGGAAGAAGCACCTGACTTGGCCCCGGCCCTACCAGCCTGTCTGCTGTTCTGGCCAATTTGTGCCAAAGGTGACTCATCCTACATGCCTGGGCAGTCTACCTGCCTTCAACAAAGACCCAGGAACTCCTGTGGCGCAGTGGAGATGCTTCATTGAATCTTGCAGACACCCTAAGAGACCTGAGAGGACTTCGGACCGTGAAAACCCGACACCGGAAAGCACCACTGCACCCGCGCCGACTAGCCTGAGCTAAATTGGGCCACGAGTATCAATCTGGTCCCCCGGACCTCCAGAGACAAAGCCCACCTTGGACTTGCCCACGATGGGCTCAATGACATCACCTGCAGTACCTGCCCGCAGGCTCCTTCAACCGTGAGAGCTCCCGGTGGAGAAAACTCAATGCCTCACGACACCTCTGCATCCGTCACCTATGGAGAAGAGGTCCGAAGGTGTCCCTCGACCCCAGAGCATCTCAAAACCTGAACCCACCTGTTAGTTCTCCTCGACTAGACTCCCTGTCCAAATCCTCAGCCTCTTTTCAACTGGGCCGATCCCCATTGACTAACATTGGGCGCTCAACTCTGTACTACACCTGTGCAACTGGATGCTCCAGTGCCGGTCAGTGTGACCTGTTGGTATGGCCCTGACCCTTGCCCAATACTTACCATAAGTCCAGGAGATTGGTCCTGTAAGTCACTGTACAATACCAAACGCAGTACTTGTTTTTCTCTCCATAAGATAACATTGCTGCTTCTGAACAATGCAATGACTGTCGACTTTTGAAACCTGAAAGCATTTTTCTTGCAATATGTACTTACCTGATCGTATTGATTCTGTTGCCTATATATATATATATATATATATATATATATATATATATATATATATATGAAGATCCTTGTTAATTTTGTAAATTGGTGTGGTTGTCCTTATTGAGTCGTGTATCTCATTTGTTGACTGTGTGTGTATTTGCAGATGTCTAACACTACTCTTCTGATAAGCCTAAGACTGCTCGACCACACTAGACTCTTTGCACGATATATCTCATTTTGATATACCATATATAGAGCCAGCTTCCAACAAGCATGCTTTTCGTTTTCCTTCAGTTTAAAACATTTAAATAAAGATTATAAACAAGAAAGCAGAAGCCTCTTGATAGGAACCTTCACTAATTTGCCCATAAGTGTCTTCCTGCTTGAGCTGCAAGTGATATTAAAGATCACATCAGCAACCCTTCATTATAATTGCTATTAACCACTTTCTATTTTCATTTAGGTTTTTTATTCCAGTTGAACCGGTTTTCCTTGCTATTTGTCTAATGAAAGCACTTAGATTATAATTCCAACGCTGTGCTTCAGACATCTCTTTTTGCAAAATCCTAGAAAGTTATGAATATACAAATGTTTCTATTCACTTGTCCGTTAGAAAACGGTAGGAAGGCATATACCATACAGACACAGAGCAAGCGATGTGTGAAGGAGCTATATATGCACTACTAGCACAAGTATGTGTGATCTCATACTCAGGCACGCTTCGTGCTGTGACACTGCATCATTCTGGAAATTAGTCCAGTATTCACTTTTACTCGACCGGGGGGGGGGTATTATTTGCACCTCATGGACTATCTATTGCATAAAAGCCTTAAAAATAAATACAACTTCAGGCCCCCTGACACTGATGTTTTACTTTCTGCGGCTGTCAACTTAGTCACTTGCTTTAAAACTGTTACATGCTCGGGGCCTCCCAAACATATTTACTGGCTTGCTCAACTATTAACCAGGCAGCGCTTGATGGACATAGGCAGCTTCTAAAAGTAGGGGGAAATTAAATACCTGAACTTTATATTAGAGAAAAGTCAGATTACACTGACTGCTCCATGTAACAAGAAGGGCAAGCAAAAAAACACAGCATCAGATCGCCAGACAAGATTAGTACACTCTAATAAATCATACTGGAATAGAATCAACCGACAAGGGTGAGATTAAATAAGTATATAACAGGTTGTTTAGAATAGCCACACCTGCTACACACCGAGGACGATATAACAGTGCTCTTTCTGACACTTCCAGATGACACCGTCAGGCTTATTATAACGGAGTCAGCTAGCCCCTAATTTTAAGTTCAGATGTGAAGAATTAAAAATGTCATTGCGTTCTTACTTCTGAGCACGTTGGGGGTCACTCTTCATAGCAGCCATAGGATGGAGAACGAGGTCTTCCAAAATATTCTCATATTTGGTAACATTGTACTGGAGTTTATGTTGTGGTTAAGTTGCGGGATGTGTGGGTGTGTATATATATATATTTACACACACACACACAAACACACACACATACATACACACACAAACGTAATATATGTCTCTGAAAATAACTGAATACCTTCATATTGGTCTTGAGCTATCATTTTGCTCGCTTCTAGTATTTCTAGCCATGTCTCTCCCAATCATGAGAACACAAGATCTCATTTATTTTGGTGCCTTCTTGTGTAATACTTCATATAATTCAGCTTTTCCCTGCTCAGAGAATCTCTACATTCTTTGTATAACACATTACCTGCATCTCCAATCTACTAAGGAAAAAACCTGACCCCACCTTTTGCTCAGTCTAAGCCCTGTAGAAGCCACCTCAGTCCTCACACATCAGAAGAATGTCTAGTGAACAGTTAGCAATTTAAAGGTACAGCTGGAGAAAGAATTTAGATTGACTTATGATAAATGGTAGTCCCTTGTTTTCCGACATTTAATAGAAACAGAAATGCGCTCATTTAATAATAAAGATATTATACAAACGTTGTGTGTAACAAGATAGCTCTCATTGAGCAAAGTCACCAAAAGAACCCGGCACTCGCTGTCAAATGGGGCCCAGAAACCACATGCATTTTCAAGTGAAACTGGATGAAGGTTATTTAGTGACCAGCTGCTAGGGGCCAGAACTTCACTCTAGGATACACAGAAAAAACCCCACTCCTACTTAATTTTACAAATGGCAAGTTTTCATCGGAGCGGAGATCTGAGGAGGTAAGAGACAGCTTTTCAATCCACAGTTCACTTACCTGAAAGTAAAGATCAAAACAATTCTACCGGGATTCTGAAAATTAACCGATACAGACAATGGGAAGGTGTGTTTACACTGCCCGTAACGGATTCCAAACAGCAAACAACTTGAAATGCATGATTATTCAATGAATAGGCACTGGTGTCCATTTACACTTGTGTAAGTATGAAGTGTTAATTCTGTACCTATCAAGCCATCAAATGCTTGTACAGAGAATTAAGCCATACATGGTTCCAGAGTAGAACTTTCTACGTACACAGACCGACACCTTATTGAGGTTCAACCTGTGCATAAATTCCTTTGTCTGTGTTATACTATCAATAAAGTTAATCAATTATAAATTTTTATGTGTACAAATCTGCAACGCTTAATACCAGTTGCTGACCCCTAGGAACTCGCTTAATTTCGGATTATGCCCTCGTTTCATAGCTATTGGTAGTACTTTTACCTACACATTGCTTCTAGCATTCTACCATTTGACTGAAATATTCACTATCAAAGAGATGTTTGTTCACATATTTGATGAGGTTCCATAATGAAAATGTCACTTACCCAGTGTACATCTGTTCGTGGCATTAGTCGCTGCAGATTCACATGCTTAGCACAGTCCGCTGCCTGGTGTTGGGCTCGGAGTATTACAAGTTGTTTTTCTTCGAAGAAGTCTTTTTTGGTCACGGGACCGAAGGACTCCTCCCTCTTCGGCTCCATTGCGCATGGGCGTCGACTCCATCTTAGATTGTTTTCCCCGCAGAGGGTGAGGATGGAGTTGTTTGCTATAAATAGTGCCCATGCAATGGAGTGAATACGTATGTACATAAAAAGTTTATAATAATTATTTACAAATGTACAAATGTTTAAGATTTAAGATCTACTTCTAAACGGCTACAGGCTTCCCGGGGAGGCGGGAGGGCACATGTGAATCTGCAGCGACTAATGCCACGAACAGATGTACACTGGGTAAGTGACATTTTCAGTTCGATGGCATATGTTGCTGCAGATACACATGTTTAGCATAGACTATAAAGCAGTTACCTCCCCTAAAAGCGGTGGTTTAGCCTGTAGGAGTTGAAGTAGTTTGGAATAATGTTCTTAGTACAGCTTGGCCCACTGTAGCTTGTTGTGCATTTAGTACGTCTACACAGTAGTGTTTAGTAAATGTATGAGGCGTAGACCAGGTTGCAGCCTTACATATTTCGCTTATAGGAATGTTTCCTAGAAAGGCCATTGTAGCACCTTTCTTTCTGGTTGAGTGTGCCTTTGGTGTAATAGGCAATTCTCTCTTGGCTTTAAGATAGCATGTTTGAATACATCTGACTATCCATCTAGCAATGCCTTGTTTAGAGATTGGATTTCCTATGTGTGGTTTTTGAAAAGCTATGAACAGTTGTTTTGTTTTCCTGATTAGCTTTGTTCTGTCAATGTAGTACATTAGTGCTCTTTTGATGTCTAATGTATGTAGTGCCCTTTCAGCCACGGAATCTGGTTGTGGGAAGAACACTGGCAATTCTACTGTTTGATTTAAATGGAATGGTGAGATTACTTTTGGTAGAAATTTTGGATTTGTTCTTAGAACTATTTTATTTTTGTGTATTTGAATAAATGGTTCTTGTATGGTAAATGCCTGTATTTCACTTACTCTTCTGAGGGATGTGATTGCAATGAGAAATGCGACTTTCCACGTTAGATATTGCATTTCACAGGAATGCATGGGTTCGAAAGGTGGACCCATGAGTCTTGTTAAGACGATGTTAAGGTTCCATGAAGGAACTGGTGGTGTTCTTGGTGGTATAATTCTTTTTAGCCCTTCCATGAATGCTTTAATAACTGGTATTCTAAATAGAGACGATGAATGAGTAGTTTGTAGGTAAGCAGATATTGCTGCGAGGTGTATTTTTATAGATGAAAAAGCGAGATTCGCTTTTTGCAAATGTAGTAAGTATCCCACCATGTCCTTCGTAGAGGCATGCAATGGTTGGATTTGATTGGTATGGCAGTAGCAAACAAATCTTTTCCACTTAGATGCATAGCAGTGTCTAGTGGAAGCTTTTCTAGCTTGTTTTATGACCTCCATACATTCTTGTGTGAGGTCTAAGTGTCCGAATTCTAGGATTTCAGGAGCCAAATTGCTAGATTCAATGATGCTGGGTTTGGATGCCTGATCTGTTGTTTGTGTTGTGTTAACAGATCTGGTCTGTTGGGTAGTTTGACATGCGGTACTAGTGAAAGGTCTAGTAGAGTTGTATACCAAGGTTGTCTTGCCCATGTGGGTGCTATCAGTATGAGTTTGAGTTGGTTTTGACTCAATTTGTTTACTAGATATGGAAGGAGAGGGAGAGGGGGAAAAGCGTATGCAAATATCCCTGACCAACTCATCCATAGAGCATTGCCTTGTGATTCGCGGTGTGGGTACCTGGATGCGAAGTTTTGGCATTTTGCGTTTTCTTTTGTTGCGAACAAATCTATCTGGGGTGTTCCCCAAATTTGAAAGTACTTGTTCAGAACTTGGGGGTGAATTTCCCATTCGTGGACTTGTTGGTGGTCTCGTGAAAGGTTGTCTGCTAGTTGGTTTTGGATCCCTGGAATAAATTGTGCTATTAGGCGAATGTGGTTGTGAATCGCCCACTGCCATATTTTTTGTGTTAGGAGACACAATTGTGTTGAGTGTGTTCCTCCTTGTTTGTTTAAATAATACATTGTTGTCATGTTGTCTGTTTTGACAAGAATGTATTTGTGTGTTATTATGGGTTGAAAGGCTTTTAACGCTAGAAATACTGCTAACAGTTCTAGGTAATTTATATGAAATTTTGTTTGGTGTACATCCCATTGTCCTTGAATGCTGTGGTGATTGAGGTGTGCTCCCCACCCTGTCATGGAAGCATCTGTTGTTATAACGTATTGAGGCACTGGGTCCTGAAATGTCCGCCCTTTGTTTAAATTGTTGCTGTTCCACCATAGAAGCGAGAGGTATGTTTGGCGGTCTACCAACACCAGATCTTGAAGTTGACCCTGTGCCTGTGACCATTGTGATGCTAGGCACTGTTGTAAGGGTCGCATGTGTAGTCTTGCGTTTGGGACAATGGCTATGCATGATGACATCATGCCTAGAAGTTTTAGCACAAATTTTGCTTGTATCTTTTGGTTTGGAAACATAGCACTTATTACCTTGTGGAATGCTTGCACTCTTTGTGGACTTGGAGTGGCAATTCCTTTTGATGTGTTGATGGTTGCCCCTAGATATTGTTGTGTCTGACACGGTTCGAGGTGTGACTTTGTATAGTTGATGGAGAAACCCAGTTTGTGAAGGGTTTGTATGACATATGTGGTGTCGTTTGTGCACTTTTTTACTGTGTTGGTCTTGATTAGCCAATCGTCTAGGTAAGGAAACACATGTATCTGTTGTCTCCTGATATGTGCTGCTACTACTGCTAGACATTTTGTGAATACTCTTGGTGCAGTTGTTATTCCGAATGGCAACACCTTGAATTGGTAATGTATTCCTTTGAATACGAACCTTAGGTACTTTCTGTGAGAAGGGTGTATCGGTATATGAAAGTACGCATCTTTTAGGTCTAATGTGGTCATGTAATCTTGCTGTTTGAGCAGTGGAATGATGTCTTGTAGTGTGACCATGTGAAAGTGGTCCGATATGATGTAGGTATTTAGTGTCCGGAGATCTAATATTGGTCTTAATGTTTTGTCTTTTTTTGGAATTAGAAAGTACAGGGAGTAAACTCCTGTGTTTTTTTGTTGTACTGGTACTAACTCTATTGCATCCTTTTGCAGTAGTGCTTGAACTTCTAGTCCTAAAAGTTCTAAATGTTGTGGTGACATTTTGCGTGTTTTTGGAGGGATGTTTGGTGGGAATTTGTGGCATTCTATGCAATAGCCATGTTGGATTAATGCTAATACCCAATTGTCTGTTGTAATCTGCTGCCAAGATTGGTAGAATTGGCTTAGTCTTCCCCCCACTGGTGTTGAGTGAAGGGGTTGTGTGACTTGAAAGTCACTGTTTAGGTGGAGGTGTTTTTGGAGTCTGGAATCTTCCCCTACTCCTTGGGAATTGACCCCCTCTATATCCCCTGAAACCTCCCCTTTGGAATGAACCCTGATATGGTGTGGTTCTTGTTTGTTGGCTGGTGGTGTCTGTGGGTTGGCCACGAAACCCCCCTCTAAATGGAGTTTTTCTAAAAGAGCCTCTGCTCTGCGGGGAGTAGAGTGCGCCCATGGCTTTGGGCGTGTATGTGTCCTTTTTAAGTTTTTCAATGGCTGTGTCCACTTCAGGGCCAAAAAGTTGTTTTTCGTTGAAGGGCATATTAAGGAGAGCCTGCTGGATTTCAGGTTTGAAGCCTGAAGTGCGGAGCCAAGCGTGTCTCCTTATGGTGACAGCAGTGCTGACTGTTCTCGCTGCAGTATCGGCTGCGTCCAGTGAAGAGCGGATTTGATTGTTTGAGATTGTTTGTCCCTCTTCAACTATTTGCTGCGCCCTTTTTTGGTATTCCTGGGGAAGATGGTCTACGAGAAGTTGCATCTCATCCCAGTGTGCGCGGTCATATCTGGCCAGCAGCGCTTGAGAATTTGCGATGCGCCACTGGTTGGCTGCCTGTGATGCTACTCTTTTTCCTGCCGCATCAAATTTTCTGCTTTCTTTGTCCGGAGGTGGGGCGTCGCCAGATGTATGGGAATTTGCTCTCTTGCGAGCTGCCCCTACTACTACGGAGTCAGGTGGTAACTGCGAAGTAATAAACACTGGGTCTGTGGGTGGTGGTTTGTATTTCTTATCCACCCTTGGGGTGATGGCTCTTGATTTTACGGGCTCTTCAAAAATTTGTTTTGCGTGCCGTAACATCCCTGGTAGCATTGGGAGACATTGATATTGGCTATGTGTAGCCGAGAGGGTGTTAAATAAAAAATCATCCTCTATAGGATCGGAATGCAGTTGGACATTGTGGAATTCTGCAGCCCTAGCCACCAGTTGCGAGTATGAGGTACTGTCCTCTGGTGGTGACGGCTTTGTGGGGTATGAATCGGGATCATTGTCCGGCACTGGGGTGTCATATAGGTCCCAAGCGTCTTGATCCTGATTATCTTGACTTATGGTAGTTTGCGCTGGTGAGTGCATTTGTGGCGGTGTTTGTGCCGGCGATGCCTGTTGTGGTGGAGAGGGCGGAGGCGTGACTTTTTTAACCACTTTGGCTTGTGGTTGTGCGTCATCCTTAAGAAGTCCGATCCTTCTTTTCCTTATTATTGGGGGAAGGGTTGATATCTTCCCTGTGTCTTGCTGGATGTACAGTCTCTTTTGTGTGTAGTCTGATTCTACACTTTGGAGCTCTTGTCCAAATCTGTGCATCTGGCCACTTATTCCTTGTTCCTCTGTGTAGGATGAAGGTGTGGAACTTTTCGGCGCCGAGAGAGAATCTTTTTTCGGCTTCGGCACCGACAGAATTTTTGTGGATTTCGGCAGTGTGTCTCGGTGCCGAGGTTTTTCGGTGCCGGCATCTTGTTTTTGCCTCTCGGAGCCGCTATCTCGGCTCCGAGGTTGCTCCATGGCGGTCCCTCGACCGGAGTCGGGTGTCTTCGCTATGGGCGTGCCCTTTTTCGGCGCCTTCGACGGGTCGCCGGTCTTATGGGTCGAGCCATGGCCTGTTGGCAGTGGCGTCCCCTGGGCTTTTGCCTTCTTGATGGTTTTAATTTTCGACGTCTTACTCACTGTTTGTTGCTGTTGTTCGACGTCGGAGTCTCCGGATTCTGATTCCGGAACCGAGAAAGTTTCCTCTTCGTCATCGAAACGTTGTTTTGTTGGCGTGGACGCCATTTGTAGACGCCTGGCTCTTCGGTCCCGGAGTGTTTTTCTGGACCGGAAGGCTCGACAGGCCTCACAGGTATCCTCCTTGTGCTCGGGGGACAAGCACAAGTTACAGACCAAGTGCTGATCTGTATAAGGATACTTACTGTGACATTTTGGGCAGAAACGAAATGGGGTCCGTTCCATCGGCTTCGATGTCGCACGCGGTCGGGCCGACCAGGCCCCGATGGGGGAATCGAATCTACCCTAAAGTCTTCCGATGATCGGTGTCGATGTACCTAACTATCCCGATACCGAACGGAACAATACCGACGCTTTTTTCCGAGATTCTGACTAACTTTCCGAACCGAAACACGGAGCGAAAAGGAATACGTCCGAACCCGACAGCGGAAAAAAACAATCTAAGATGGAGTCTACGCCCATGCGCAATGGAGCCGAAGAGGGAGGAGTCCTTCGGTCCCGTGACCAAAAAAGACTTCTTCGAAGAAAAACAACTTGTAATACTCCGAGCCCAACACCAGGCAGCGGACTGTGCTAAACATGTGTATCTGCAGCAACATATGCCATCGAACACCACGTTATTTGTGCACAATGTGAGGTCCCCCCTTGTTCTTCTTTCTTGTACAACAATTTTTAACAACGTTTATCACTTTTAGCGGTCAAACAGGTCAAGATTCAAGTGAGTAGAATTCAAGTGAACGCAATCATAAATATCACGCCAGTCTTTATAGAGTCCAATTCCATCCAGGATTTATTGGATCACATCTTCTGATAATCAATAACTTTCATGAAGAAACATCTTGAGCCAAACACATTGAGCCAACACGTGTTTCGTCTTGGGATAGTCCTTTTGTCCCCAACGACTTCTTCAGGGCTAATCTCAAATAATCATGAGTTATTTTAAAGTGTCCTTATTTTGACTATGTAGTACATCAAAAAGGTATACATTTACTATCCTCGAATCTTAAAAGTTCCTAAATTTTTTTTGATGGGCGAATATTTCAAGGCTTCTATAATCGTAAACAGATCAAACAAGGTGTTCCCATATTAAGGGAACGCTTTCCAGCGAGTGCGCACATTGTGTTTATCATTGTTGGGTTTCTTAGAACCTTTAAGGGAGGGGTGTTTTCCCTTGTGTAGGTAACCCTAAATGAGATTTTTGGCCAATTAGCTTCCTGAGCGCCATCAGTCCCCTTTTCTTTACTCCCAAATTCTCTTCACGTTATTTGTGCAAACTGATTTTTTTTATTATGTTCCATGTGGTAAACCAAGATGATAAGAACCAGATTCACGGAATCACTTTGTATCAAATAGGACCTACACAATATGCCATGAATGTCCTTAAATTTACCTTTAAATAGCTCCTTAGACGTTAAAGAAAATAAGGGACATTATTTATTGTGTTTCTTGTATCTTCCCACAACCCATGAACACTATAGAGTTGTACCAGTACTGTGGTTTATTTGCAACCACAAACCTTAAAACTCTCCATTAGTTCCTTTAATGTACAGTAACACATTAATCACTCTATTGCACCTCACACCCTTGACTGGGCAATCGTGCCAGTAAGTCAGAGTTAATGACAAAGTGATAGCATTCTGAATTTTGGGAATCCATCCCAAATCAGTAGGGATGAGACTGTTGCTTACTGCCCTTAGAATCAGATACATTTCTTCATAACGCTACCGGATTACGTTATTTCACTTCAGGTGGACACTGTCTCCATGCCCCACAAATCATTACCAAATAGTGTTCTAGATCAACAGCCTCCTGAAGAGTTAGATCAACAGTGATCAAATCAAAATCAAATCATTAGCATTTATAAAGCGCGCTACTCACCCGTGCGGGTCTCAAGGCGCTAGGGACAAAGGGGGTGGTTATCGCTGCTCGAACAGCCAGGTCTTTAGGAGTCTCCGGAAAGCGGAGTGGTCCTGGGTGGTCCTGAGGCTGGTGGGGAGGGAGTTCCAGGTCTTGGCCGCCAGGAAGGAGAAAGATCTCCCACCCGCCGTAGAGCGTCGGATGCGAGGGACGGCGGCGAGTGCGAGGCCAGAGGAGCGGAGGGGGCGGGTGGGGACGTAGAAGTTGAGCCGTCTGTTGAGGTATTCCGGTCCCTTGTCGTGGAGGGCTTTGTGTGCGTGGGTGAGAAGTCGGAAGGTGATCCTTTTGCTGACTGGGAGCCAATGCAGGTGTCTCAGGTGTGCGGAGATGTGGCTGTTGTGGGGTACGTCGAGGATGAGGCGGGCTGAGGCGTTTTGAATGCGTTGCAGGCGATTTTGGAGTTTGGCGGTGGTCCCAGCGTAGAGGGTGTTGCCGTAGTCCAGGCGGCTCGTGACGAGGGCGTGGGTCACGGTTTTTCTGGTGTCGGCGGGGATCCAGCGGAAGATCTTGCGGAGCATGCGGAGGGTGAGGAAGCAGGCGGAGGACACGGCGTTGACTTGCTTGGTCATGGTGAGAAGGGGGTCCAAGATGAAGCCGAGGTTGCGGGCGTGGTCTGCGGGGGTCGGTGCGGTGCCGAGGGCCGTGGGCCACCAGGAGTCGTCCCAGGCGGACGGGGTGTTGCCGAGGATGAGGACTTCAGTTTTTTCAGAGTTCAGCTTTAGGCGGCTGAGCCTCATCCAATCTGCGACGTCCTTCATACCCTCTTGTAGGTTGGTCTTGGCGCTGGCGGGGTCCTTGGTGAGGGAGAGTATAAGTTGGGTGTCGTCGGCGTAGGAGGTGATGATGATGTCGTGCTTGCGTACGATGTTAGCGAGGGGGCTCATGTAGACATTGAAGAGTGTCGGGCTGAGTGATGAGCCTTGAGGTACGCCGCAGATGATCTCAGTGGGTTCTGAGCGAAACGGAGGGAGGTAGACTCTTTGGGAGCGGTTTACGAGGAAGGAGGCGATCCAGTCCAGGGCCTGGTCTTGGATCCCGGTGGAGCGGAGGCGGGTGATTAGGGTACGGTGACAGACGGTGTCAAAGGCAGCCGAGAGGTCAAGAAGAATGAGGGCGACTGTTTCACCGTTGTCCATCAGGGTTCTGATGTCGTCTGTGACTGAGATGAGGGCGGTTTCAGTGCTGTGGTTGGTTCGGAATCCGGTCTGTGAGGGGTCGAGCAGGTTGTTGTCTTCCAGGAAGGTGGTCAGCTGTTTGTTGACGGTCTTCTCTAATACTTTGGCTGGGAAAGGCAGAAGGGAGATGGGGCGGAAGTTTTTCAGGTCGCTCGGGTCAGCCGTAGGTTTCTTTAGTAGGGCGTTGACTTCGGCGTGTTTCCAGCATTCGGGGAAGGTAGCAGAAGAAAAAGAAGAGTTGATGACGGTCTGGAGGTGCGGGGCGATGATGTTGTCGGCTTTGTTAAAGATGAAGTGCGGGCAGGGGTCCGAAGGGGCGCCGGAGTGGATAGAGTTCATGATGGATTTGGTTTCTTCCGTGCTGATGTGGGTCCAGTTGTTGAGGGTGATGGTCGGGGATGTGGGTTCGGTGGTGTTAGGTTGGGTCTGGTGTCCGAAGCTGTCGTGGAGGTCGCTGATCTTGCGATGGAAGAAAGTGGCGAGGGATTCGCATAGATCCTGTGAGGGCGTGACGGCGTTGGCGTTGGCGCTGGGGTTGGAGAACTCCTTGACGATGCTGAAGAGTTCTCTGCTGTTGTGGCTGTTTTTGTCCAGTCTGTCGGTGAAAAAATTCCTTTTGGCAGTGCGGATCAGGTGGTGGTGTTTGCGGGTAGCGTTCTTGAGGGCGGTCATGTTGTCAGCGGTGCGGTCCTTGCGCCAGGCTTTCTCAAGTGCGCGACAAGTTTTCTTTGATTCTTTGAGGGTGTCAGAGAACCAGAGGGGTTTCTTGGTGTTGTTCTGTCGCTGCGAGCGTTTGAGGGGAACAAGGTTGTCTGCGCAGTTGGAGATCCAGTTTGTGAGGTTGAGGGCTGCGACGTTGGGGTCGGTGGTGAGGGTGGGTTGGTTGGTGGCGAGTGCGGCGAACAGTTGCTCTTCAGGGATCTTGTTCCACTGTCGGCGAGGGATGGGTTGAGTGCGGAGGTGGCGGGTCTCGCGTCGGAATGTGAAGTGGACGCAGCTGTGGTCGGTCCAATGAAGGGCGGAGGCGTGGCTGAAGAAGACGTGTTTGCTGGCGGAGAAGATAGGGTCGAGTGTGTGTCCGGCGATGTGGGTGGCAGTGTTCACCAGTTGTTTGAGGCCGAGGTTGGCGAGGTTGTCGAGCAGGGTGGTGGTGTTGGGGTCGTTGTTTTGTTCCAGATGGAAGTTGAGGTCGCCTAGGAGGATGTAGTCCGGTGAGGCGAGGGCGTGCGGGGAGATGAAGTCGGCGATGGTGTCGCTGAAAGGGGCGCGAGGTCCGGGAGGACGGTAGACGAGGGATCCTCTGAGGGTGGTCCTCGGGTCGGTGCGAATCTGAAAATGCAGGTGTTCAGCGGCAAGAGGGGAGTCTTCAGTGGAGGTGGTGACGCTGATGGAGTCTTTGAAGACGATGGCGATGCCTCCTCCTACTTGGTTGGTGCGGTCTTTCCTGGAGATCTTGTAGCCTTCGGGGATGGCGGTGGCGATGTCTGGAGCAGAGGAGGCGTTCATCCAGGTCTCCGTGATGAAGGCGACGTCCGGTGCTGTGGAGTCTAGGAGGTCCCAGAGTTCAACGGCGTGTTTGTGAACGGAGCGAGCGTTGACTAGGATGCACTTGAGGTGGTTGATGGCGCGTGGGCTTGTGGTCGTAGTTGTTGCGTGGTGGAAGATGCGTTTGCAGGAGTTGCAGGCGAAGGGTCCATGGGTGCGTTTGGGGTGAGCTTGGAAGCAGGTGTTGGAGCGTCCTGGGTTGAGGGCATGGAGGGTGGTGGGGTCATAGCGGATCATCGGGGCTTGGGAGCGCTGGGGACCAGGGGTCATGGCGCTGGGCGCGGGCCAGGCGCAGACGGGCGCAGACGGGCTTGCCTCTGGTGCGCCTCCGGCGCGCCAGCGGCGCACCCGCTGCACGCGCCCGCTGCGCGGTCGCACAGCGGCCGCCATATGAGGTAGGATGGGGGGAGGGGGGGAGGGGTCAGCTGGGGGCGAATGGGAGCTGGGGGGCGGGGGTGTGCAGGAGGTCGAAGCGGGAAAGCGCGAGGGAGGGGGGGACAGGTAGAGTGAGAAGAGCTGGGGGAGGGGGGTTTAAGGGTGGAGGGGGGAGAGTGTTAGGAGGTTTAGGAGATTAGGGAGAAAGATAGGTGTAGGGTTGTGAAGATAGGGGAGGGGGGGTTGTAGAGGTGGGTGAGGGTGAGAGGTAGAGTGAGGGGATAGGAAGATAGGTAATAGAGGGGGTGGTGGGAGGGGGGGAGAGATAGAGAAATAGGTAGAGAGAAAAGGTAGATAGAGAAATCGATAGATAGGGAAAAAGATAGAGAGATAGGAAGATAGGAAGATAGGAGGAGGTGGAGAGTGAGGGAGTTGGATAGTGGGATAGAGAGATGGAGAGATAGGTAGATAGGAGGAGTGAGGGAGGTAGAAAGTGAACGGGTTAGATAGGGGAGATAGAGGGGGGGATGCGAGTGGGGGAGGGGGATGAGGCAGGAGCAGGAGGGCAGGCGCGGGGAGAAGAGGACGGAGGAGGCAGAAGAGCCGAAGGCAGAAGACAAGAAGAAAAGAAGAACAGAAGAAAAGAAGAACAGAAGAACAGAAGACCGGAAGAGCAGAAGACTGGAAGAGCAGAAGACACACAGAAGAACACAGAAGAACAGAGAGGAGTACAGAAGAACAGAGAAGAATACAGAAGAACACAGAAGAATACAGAAGAAGACAGAGGAAGACAGAGGAAGACAGAGGAAGACAGAGGAAGACAGAAGAAGACAGAAGAAGACAGAAGAAGAGAGAAGAATACAGAAGAACACAGAGGGAGACAGAAGAACACCGAGGAAGACAGAAGAACACCGAGGAAGACAGAAAAACACAGAGGAAGACAGAAAAACACAGAGGAAGACAGAAAAACACAGAGGAAGACAGAGGAAGACAGAGGAAGACAGAGGAAGACAGAGGAAGACAGAGGAAGACAGAAGAAGACAGAAGAAGACAGAGGAACACAGAAGAACACGGAGGGAGATACAAAAAACGAAGAAACAGGGTGCAGAATACCACAGCAGAAGATGAGGAAGAAGAGAAGAGGAGAGAAGACGGGGAGAAGAGGAGTACAGAAGAAGAATACAGACGAGGAGCGAGGAGGAAGAACAGAGAAGAAGGAAAGAGGAAAAGAAGCAGGAGCAGGAGAGAGGGTGAGTAGCGCGGGGCAGAACGAGGGGCTGGGAGGTACTTACTGTGGGGTGGGTCTCAGGAACTCAGGAACCTGGAGGAGCTGCAGCGGCAGGGGGAGCGACCTAACCTTGGGTCAAAGGTCGCTACCACTGTCGCGCAGCGGCCGCCATATGAGGTAGGAGGGGGGGGAGGGGTCAGCTGGGGGCGAATGGGAGCTGGGGGGCGGGGGCGTGCAGGAGGTCGCGGCGGGAAAGCGCGAGGGAGGGGGGGACAGGTAGAGTGAGAAGAGCTGGGGGAGGGGGGTTTAAGGGTGGAGGGGGGAGAGTGTTAGGAGGTTTAGGAGATTAGGGAGAAAGATAGGTGTAGGGTTGTGAAGATAGGGGAGGGGGGGTTGTAGAGGTGGGTGAGGGTGAGAGGTAGAGTGAGGGGATAGGAAGATAGATAATAGAGGGGGTGGCGGGAGGGGGGGAGAGATAGAGAAATAGGTAGAGAGAAAAGGTAGATAGAGAAATCGATAGATAGGGAAAAAGATAGAGAGATAGGAAGATAGGAAGATAGGAGGAGGTGGAGAGTGAGGGAGTTGGATAGTGGGATAGAGAGATGGAGAGATAGGTAGATAGGAGGAGTGATGGAGGTAGAAAGTGAACGGGTTAGATAGGGGAGATAGAGGGGGGGGTGCGAGTGGGGGAGGGGGATGAGGCAGGAGCAGGAGGGCAGGCGCGGGGAGAAGAGGACGGAGGAGGCAGAAGAGCCGAAGGCAGAAGACAAGAAGACAAGAAGACAAGAAGAAAAGAAGAACAGAAGAACAGAAGAGCAGAAGACCGGAAGGACTGAAGACCGGAAGAGCAGAAGACCGGAAGAGCAGAAGACACACAGAAGAACACAGAAGAACACAGAAGAACAGAGAGGAGTACAGAAGAACAGAGAAGAATACAGAAGAACACAGAAGAACACAGAAGAATACAGAAGAATACAGAAGAAGACAGAAGAACAGAGAAGAATACAGAAGAACACAGAGGGAGACAGAAGAAGACAGAGGAACACAGAAGAACACAGAAGATCACGGAGGGAGATACAAAAAACGAAGAAACAGGGTGCAGAATACCACAGCAGAAGATGAGGAAGAAGAGAAGAGGAGAGAAGACGGGGAGAAGAGGAGTACAGAAGAAGAATACAGACGAGGAGCGAGGAGGAAGAACAGAGAAGAAGGAAAGAGGAAAAGAAGCAGGAGCAGGAGAGAGGGTGAGTAGCGCAGGGCAGAACGAGGGGCTGGGAGGTGGGGGGTACTTACTGTGGGGTGGGTCTCAGGAACTCAGGAACCTGGAGGAGCTGCAGCGGCAGGGGGAGCGACCTACCCTTGGGACACCCCCTGAGACACAGCCTTGGTACATTTTCTAGATCATCCTCTAGAACATAGCCCGCAGCTAGGTTTTCCAGACCGCGTGGCACTAAGGGTTTCTTAGTCAATGTGGAAACCCAAGACAGAAAGCCAGTTGGACTGCAACCACCCCATAACCCAATGAGTAATATTTGAATGAGAAGTGTTTCAGGTAACAATCATTCCTATGAGAAATCAAGATAGATAGTGGAATCCAAAACATCCTTCAATAAGGAAAAGCACATCAAGAACACTAGGAAACAATGGACATATTTTAAAGATATATTTGAAAAGCAAAATCCAGTCCTAGTGCACACGATAAGATTTGCAACTACAAAAAAGTTTTACAGAATGGTAGTTGCAAGGTTTACCAAAAGAAGGAAAAACAAAACAAATCCAACATAGTTGCTGTGCAGCTTTATAGCAATCCCACCCTCATACTTTTCACTGAGCTAATCTTAGAAACAAAGGGAAAGTCTAACTTGAGTTTCAGAGATGGTGTGCACAATGTTTGAACAATAAGGCTTTATGTTCAATATAATAGCACAGTCTGTTATTTTCAGACTATTATTGGCAGCTGGGCTGATAAATGCAGCAAGTGAAGGCAGAATGGCTTCCCGTTAGCCTTCAGCCAGAGAAGGAGATGAGATTTTGCACTGTGCTTCTCATCTGCGTTACCTGGCACAAAGATCACCTTTCACCCTTCAAGCCATGTGGTTATCTTATATGACATTATTTAGTTGCCACTAATCTTTTCAGGCTAAACAATTAGCAGAAAGTGGCCTGATGCCCTTTTATATTTTCATTCGCCAAGGCTTTGTACTTGGAAGAAAAATAATAAATGAAACCTGCAGTTATCAGCTTTCCATGAAACATTGTTCACAACTAAGTAACAATTATTTAGAGGAGAACAGTCAACTCGGATATAATACTGAGAACATATTAGAGCAGATTTGATGATCACACTGCAAAGAAAAACAAGCATTTGCAATGCACTAGGGTCTCGCATTTGTCCGAGTTACAGCTATTACCAGTTCTAAACTCCCAACCGGATCTTTCTTGCCACGTTAAAAGAAAAAAACAACACGATAGCGCTGCTACAGTTCACTCTTAATAATACCTATCGGCAAAAGTGCAATTATGGAAGTAACCGGCAAAAGTGCAATTAACTGTGTAACAGGGTCGATATTATGCGCTCGACTTCTGCCAAGCGAGATCGCGCTGCAAAAATAGAGAAAAAGTAGTCCACAAACCTGACGGGAAACAGCGAGCCTCGCATGTTTTCTGTACTTGGTCGCTGCGCTCGAGGAGGGCTATCCACCGGAAAAGGCATGACGTATGCGTGCCTTCCACTAATCAAAGCAAGCAGATTCTAACAGGCAAGCCAACGAACCAATGAAAGACACTGACGTGAGGTCGACGGGGCTCCAAGCCCTTTTCTATTTCCTAAAGCGTCTCGCTAGCGATACGCATGTGCAAGCGCATGCGACGCAGGCTCAACCCGAATGACATAAAAGAAATAAGTGTTCTCTATTAATCACACGCCTCCACTGCTAAACGATTAATGTGTATCCTAAAAGGGGATAGAAGCAGAAAAAAACTATTGTAACAGTTTCTACCACACTTTACTACTAATAGTTCCTATAATCAACTAGTCCTTCACAAGTTTGTACATACAGCTATTAAATCGGTATTTTGTCACAAATGTCTTTAATTCATCTATGTAATTATAGATTATCTCATGAAGGTCATTGATTTTTTGAGTTAAATATGATTGGCTTAAAAAATGTAAATTGTTGCATAAAAATCACCATCCGCAAACTTTTCAGTCAGTTCTAAATGTTTCCACTCTCCTTTCATCTGTTGTTACATTACTTTGGGAAGGTGAGTACATAAACTGCTATGAGAAAGCCGCCTTTCTGCAGAAACCAGACTGGTCTTTCCCTCTGGCAAAATTCATAAGGAATATGTTCTTATCCTTGGCATGTAGTGCTGTAGATTGACATGCTCTGCATACTCCTGCCACCTAGTGTTGGGTCTGGATGTGTGCCAGTTGTTTTTCTTCAAGTAAAGTTGCTCGAGTCACAGGTTAGAGTGACTCCTCCTTCGCTGAGATACTGCGCATCAGCATCAACTCCATTGTTAGATTGTTTTCCCGCAGGAGGACGAGAATAGAGCAAGTGTACGTTATGAGATGTTCATGTGAAAAAGAGCAGAATAAACAACAACGTCTACAGTTGTCAGGGGATGAGGGTAGGTGCATGTGAATCTACAGCACTACATGCCACAAACGGATGCTTACAGGGTAAGTAGCATATTCCGTTGGAGGCATGTGGACTGTAGATACACATACTCTGCATAGACTGTAAAGCAGTCTTCCCCAGAAGCAGTGGCTAACCTGCGGGTTTTGCAGTTGTCTGAAACAGAGTACATAGCACTGCCTCACCTACGCTGGACTGGCTTTAGTCACTGGCACCGTGAACAAAGAAGGGTGTTCCCTATTTTCGTGATAGTCAGTAACTGTAGCAAGAAGGAATCTTATAGATGTGAACACTAACTCAGCCTTTTGTAAGTGAAGAAGGTAGCAGACAATGTCTTGTACAGTGGTTTTAAAAGGGTCGATTTGTTTTGAGAGACAGTAGCACACAAAACGTTTCCAATTTGCAGCAAAGAAAGCTCTAGTGGTGGGTCTACAGGCTTATTAAGCATGTCCATACACTCTGGAGGCCAATTAAGGTAACTAAACTCTATGACCTCATGAGTCAAATTGCTAGTTTGAGAGGCCTGGGTTATGGGTGGCTGGTTTCTCCATGGTTCTGCGTGAAACGGTCCGGACTGTTGGGGACTTTCTAGTGGGGAACTATCCAGAGGTCTAGTAGTGTTGTGAAGCACTATTGACAAGATACTAGGATCATTTGCAAATTACATTTGCCTGAGCTTCCAAACCAGAAAAGGAAGGAGATGGAGAGGAGGAAAAGCACAGGCAAATATCCTTGACCAACTCATTCTTAGTGTGCTGCCCTTGGATAGTGGGTGTGGGAACGTCTAGACGAAGTTTGGGCATTTGCATTTTCTGTGGTTGCATAAAGGTCTATTTGAGAAAAACCCCATTTGCGGAAGTATGGCAGTAAGACTTGTGGGTGGAGTTCCCATCCGTGGACTTAGAAGGTCTCAAAGTCACTGTCCGTCCCTGGAAGATACTCTGCTATCAGGGGAATGTTGTGACGGAAAGACCATTTCCAGATGATCTGTTACAGTTGTGAAAGTTGTAGAGACCGTGTCCCCCATAGATTTTGTAGATAATACATGGCTGTCATACTGTCAGTCCAGACTAGGACAACCTTGTGAATAAGGTGTGGATGAAAGGCTTTCAAGGCTAGGTGAACAGCTTGAAGCTCAACGTAGTTGGTATGGTGCTTGACATCCCATATACCCTGTATCGTCACATATTTCAGATGTGCACCCCTTCCTGTAAGGCGTCTGTTGTGAGAGTTATGTGGTGAACAGGATCCAGAAGAGACCCCCACTTCAATATGTTGTTGGGATTCCACCATTGCAGAAGAGTGAGAAGTTTAGCAGTCTACCAACACTAGATTCTGTAAGTGACCCTGTGACTGAGACCACTGACGAGCTTGACATTCCTGCAACTGGCCCATGTGTAAGTGGGCATGGGATACTATAGCGATACCGGCGGCCATGATCCCTAGAAGAAGCATGACTGTCTTCATTGTTATCTGGTGACTTGGCTGAAATTGAGCTAAAAGGGCCAGAAAATCGTGAACTCTTGCAGAGATGGAATAAGCTAGGCCGATTTCTGTGTACATAATTGTTCCTAGATATGGCTGTATCTGTATAAGTTGTAAATGAGATTTGGGAACAATGACAGAGAATCCCAGGCTGTGAAGCAGGTCTAATGTTACCCAGGTATAATGGTGAAACTGCTGATGGGTTGTGGCTTTGATAAGCCAATTGTCCTGGTAGGGAAGGTAGGGAAGTATGTGTATGTGTTGTCTGTGGAGACACTTCTACTGCCAGCCATTTAGTGAAAACCTGTGGTGCAGTTGTGACCACAAATGAAAGAAATTTGAACTGGTAGTGCTTTCCGGCCACCACAAACCTGAGATAATTGCGAGGGACAGGGTGTACTGGTATGAGGAAATATGCATCTTTTAGATCTAATGTTGTCAAAGTCGCGCTGTTGAAGTAGTGGAATCACGTCTTGCAGAATGACCATGTGAAAATGCTCTGAAAGAATGTATTTGTTCAGGGGCCTTAGAACTAAGACTGGCCGTAGAGGACTGTCTTTTTTGGGTGTGAGGAAGTATAGAGAGTATACTTCTCGTCCTTGGTGTTGAAGAGGGATGAGTTCTATTGCTCCCTTGAGAAGGAGAGTCTAGACCTCCTGTTTGAGTAATGTTTGGTGTTCTACTGAGTGTCAATGAGTGCAAGGTTGAATGTTGGGAGGTTTGGTAATGAGCGCCACACCATAACCGTATTGGATAATATCTAACACCGACTGGTCTCTTGTTAACTGTTGCCAGGTGGGTAAAAAACTGTGTAAGTGTACCCCCGACAGGTGTAAAATGATTGGTGGAAGTGAAGCAAATCACTGCTTGCTGCTAGCGGTGGCACCACTTGGTAAAGCACTTTTGCCTCTACCCTTGGAGTTATTTTCTCTACAGGAGCCTCTATAGTAGGATTTTGTGCGGGAGTACTGGCTCTGCCCATGTTGGTATGAGGTGGAGGCTTACAGAGTGGTAGTTTTTAAACCTCTGCAATAGCTGGAATGCCAAAAGAAGCCCCTAGATGTAGGAGTTTGTAGGGCTCTGCTGGACTTAGCCATTTGTGTCTTTATTTTTTCTAGAGCTTCATCAACCCGGGGACCAAACAGATGTTCTTTGTTGAATGGAACATTGAGAATATGCATTTGGACATCAGGCTATAAGCATGAAATACGCAGCCAAGTTTGTTTTCTAAAGAGGAAACTAGTGTTCATACTCCTGACTGCAGTGTCAGCAGAGTCAAGGGCACACTGAATTGATGTACTCAATATCAGTTTGCCCTCTGCAACTAACTTTTGTACCCTCTGCCTGTGCTCATCTGGGAGATACTGGAGGAGCTCCTCCATCTCATCCCAGTGAGCACGGTCATATCTAGATAAGAGACTCGTAGAACTGGCCATACACCACTGGTTTGCAGATTAAGCTGCAACCCTTATCCCAGCTGTGTTAATTTTACTTTCTTTGTCGGGCAGCGTAGTATCGCCCATAAAATGAAAGGTGGCACTTTTCCTAGCACTGGTGACTACCAAGGAATCTGGATGGAATTTCCCAACAGATGTAGACAGGATCTAAGGGAGAGCATTTATATTTTTTGTCAACCCTGGAATTAATAATATGGGCCCTAACTAGGTCCATGAATTTGTCCTCTGTGTGGTGAGGCATCTCCTTGAGCACAAGCAGGTACTGTGTGCCTGTGTGTGGATGAGAGGGTCTCGAATAGGAAATCATCATCTAGAGGTTCCTTATGTAGTTGAACCCCCTGAAATGCAGCCGCCCTAGCGATGAAATCCTGGTATGTGGAGGAGTCATCAGGTGGTGATTGGCGTGTGTGGTACAAGTCTGTGTTTGTTTCCCCTGGTGGGTCAACATCATAAAAGTGCCAAGGGTCAAGGTCTGGTGGGATATGAAAAAAGTCATACCTAGTATCAGGGGGACTGGTACCATCGCCAGGAGATACCTGAGGAGAGGCATCTAAGGGTTCTATGTCAGAATGCGGGGAAGATGGCATCTCTGGTAGTGGTGGTGGAGGTAGCGGAAGTGGTTGTGGTAGCAGAGGTGGTGAAGGTGGTGGTGGAGGCAAAGGACTCGTGGACTTGTCCATCTTCTTGCATTCAGGTGGAACAGGGACATCTAAAGTCTCTTGGAAAGACAGATGTCTTTTTGAAGGTGGTGGCTGAGGATGAAGTAGCATGGCTACAATCTGTCCAGTTTTTGGTTGGCTCCGGAGCTGTTGCTGCCAAGAGGCCAGTTTTTCTTGTAGTTTGTCGAGTACAGCCTGCACTGATGCCTCAATAGTCTTTTTCAGTATCGACTTAGATGTTTTTACCCAAAAAAACTGTTTTGGTGCTGAGGCTGTAGATGCAATGTCTGGCTCGTCACGGAGGGTGTAGAGACTGTAGAGGTCGTCGGTGCCAAGGTTTTCAGCTTCGGATGGTGTTTCAGCGCCGAGCCGGAGGGCAGGGCATCCAAACTGGATTCTCGGGCTGACCCTGGCCTACAGGCACTGGTGGTCCAAAGACCTCTTGCTCTGGAGGCATTAGTCGTTTTGAATGCTTGATTCGAGGGTGAATACAGGGGGAAGCATATTCACTGCAGGAGACCCAAGTATTAACTTGGTGATTTCGAATTAGAACTCCAGATTGGACTCCGGACTGGCCTCGACCGAAAGCCTCCTCTTCAGCCATGGAAGCCTCTGGATGCTCTTCCTCCCCAAAGTGTCCTGATATCCGAAGTGGCCCTTCGCTGCATTTTGAACTGACAAGCTTGATGATCATGGGGAGTTTTCTTCAAGTGGAATGCTTGACAGGCTCACATTCTACCTACCTGTTGTTCAGCGAGAGAGAGAGACAGGTTACAGACCTGATGGGAGTCAGTCCATGGGTACTTTGTGTAGCAAAGCGAGCAGAAACAAAATGGCAGTCATTCCATCACCAGGAGTGCATGGTTTGGAAGCTTCACTGGAGACTGAGATCGAAGGCCCTGAAGGCTAAGGCCCTCTAGGGGCTGCAATGAGTTGTGTCGACTCAAACACCATCAATAACAATAGTAGACAAATATAGAACCGAAAGAGAGATCCGGCGTTTGTCTTGGAGCATAAGCATACACGTCCAAACCCGACGAGAGAGAGAAAACAATTCAACAATGAATGTGATGCGCTTGCGCAGTAACACAGAGGAGGAGGAGTCACTCTACCTTGTGACTCGAAAGACTTTACTCGAAGAAAAACAACCGGCACACTTCCAGCCCCAACATTAGATGGCAGGAGTATGCAGAGCACGTGTATCTATAGCCACATATGCCTCGAACATATGTGTTTCCTACTCTATTCAATCATGGCCTGGAGGATACCCATATGTATCTAAGGAACCCTGGTGGTAAACATGAAAGATCACAGTTATGTACATACACTGGAAACAGGGTACATTTTATAAACCTCACTGTAGACCTTTAATGACACCTTCACTGTAGACCTTTAATGACACCTTCAAAAGTGGAAAGAGCCCAATAAAAAACAGGTTAACAATTCAGACTTCCTGCTCACTTACAATACACAACCAACTTTAATTATAGTGTTAACATTATACATGTCTTGTTGCATCAGCACCCTAACAATTCTATCCTGCTCTATTCCACAACCAGGTATTTAGGCCTTCTGAAGAATTCTCCAACACATTATGACAATGCACACACTTAATCGTTATGATCATGGGGATTTGTATTTAAAATTAGGTACAGTCCAAGCACCCCATTAGTACCTCTTCAGGCACCGCTCTAGAAGAGGCTTGGAATGTGTCATGTAAAGGGATGCATACAATGAGATGACACAAGTGATGCACATGATACATTGGTTCATCCGGTCCTAAAATCCTCCGACTGTGTAAGAGGTGTCATCCGTAGTAAGTACAGAATAAATAAGACTAACTCAAAGATTAATTTTTTAACTGACTCTTACAAGTACCTCAAGTAGAACTGTGCCCTCCTAATTAGACCTTGTCTTCAGGCTAGATTACCTGAGCAAGACGATTGATGGCACTGGCTCAATCCCTAAACATAAAGACTTTTGTGCAACTTTTTAGCACTGTTGGCCATTCTAATCTGTAAACCCTCTGTGTGAATTGGAGTCTGGTTTTAAATGGCTAATTTGATGTTGCTGACTCCTCATTTGAGGCTGTAGTCAGTCAGCAGCACTTTTGCCAGTCTACACACAAGTTTTGAGTTGGGCTTGAGGGTTCCCCAGGTATCCTTCTTGCGACCCACTTATAAATAATATTTACTTTTGTCTTTTTACAGACCTAACACGAACAGTTTGGTTTCCATTTCATATTCATGTACAAATGCCATAAAAATGCCAATGAAACCTAAATTCTCCCCTAGCTGCATGGCGAATTAGGTTTATCACCTTTCTCGTTTAGGCATTGTATGAAGCCCGCCGATCTGTGACCACTATGCTGCTGGTCGAACCTCAATGCCAGCAAGACAAAAGTGAACCTCTGCAGCAGGAATAAGCCTTCATTCAGTGGAAAGGATAGGTCTAAGTTCAGCAATTTCTGCTCCAAGTCATTGGGACCTTGTCCTACTACTACAATTGAGGTGAAACATCTGAATTTCAAGGAGTAAGGTAGAGACGTGCTAGGCAGACATTTTACAGAATAGTTCACCCTCGGGGCTCTGCGAGAAAACCTTCTATAGGATGCCTTTCAATGCTTCGGTGCAAGTAAAGAACCAGTTGGTGACAACCAAATGGTAGGTAAGAGTTTGTGCACCAGATGTTCAATGGAGATAATTCGCAATGCTTCAGCTAGTCACCAAGACTGCGATATATGCATTACCCCCGACATCCATGGGGATGAAATATGGCAACAGCACTTTCCTTAGGCCACAGTAGTGGGAGACCCAGCTTGATGTAGCCCTGCTGGAGTGGGATTCCATCATGGACTCAGACAAACAATATAAACGTTGTGTGCTTACACCTCACAGCTACAAAATATTTAAAAATTACCATCAAAGTGCCTCTGCTCTCACCACAGGCAACCATGGCATAGAGGACTACAGGTGAGGTAACAGTGATGGGGCTCAAGGAGGCTCAGTCCCAGGTGGGCTCTATGATATCTCTACTGAATTACTACCATCAGGTGCTGGTCAACACATGATGGGAGGGCTAGATCACACTGCACTATTTTCCTCTTGTTTTAATCTCTCTCCTCAAAATATAATTTGAGGCACAGGGAAGATGACAAAGGACAAAGTAGAAGGGATACTCTTTATTCCCTAGACGCCAATCACGAGCAGAGGGACATGTTGGGGTTGAGGGAGAATCTGAGAATGCAGGTGGAAGCAGCACATGTCAGGGCAAGGCCCTAAATTTCGAAGCATTATAAGATGTGCAATAAGTCACCTCCAACCTGGAGGATCATATAATTTACACTAAAGTCCCCATGGTGTTGATGCACAAGTGGCTAACCACAACTAAATAAGAAGTTCAAACTGTAGTCAGAAGAGGGTCAATCTAGACTTCTCAGTGACAGAGTTAAAGGATGAGGAGAAATGTTATCAGGACTTTGTGTTTGATACAAACTGACTGGGATCCTAGGTGGAATTCTTAGACACCCTGAGAGCTGTCAACATTCATTTTGTGGGAATGCCTTGAAAATGTGCGAACTGGGACCCCTCACAGTTAGGAGCAAAGAGGTGTTTGGAAAAAGAAAAGTTCCCAGGTCACTATGCCCCTTGTGCTGAGATTCAGAAAGTGCATAGATCAGAGACTATGATGGAGAAAGCGACCACAATGCAAAAGGGTGGTCATTGTGAAGCTGGGTAGTACTGTGGAGAGGGAAGTGAATCCTGCCATGTCACCAAGAGAAGAGTAGCACCCCCAAAAGCCAACAAATACAGATTGTTCCTGCTAAAATGTGAAAACTACACTGGACACACACAGAACTACAAGGTTATAAAAAAAACATTCATCAGGATGTAACTTGAAGCATCCTTGTTGCAACCTGTAAAACGTACGGTGACCTCAAGGGCATGGTTTATGTTTTTTGGGTGAGAAGGAAAGACCATGAACTGACATGATGAGATTGTCACTGGCCTTCTTCCTGAGGGTTAGTGCTTATTTAAGCCAAATATATACCCTCTTTTATGATATGGGAGAGGTTCAGGGGTGTGCGAGACTCACGTTTCATTCACTTTAGACTAGTTTTTTTTTTATTACAATAATTTCTCTTCCTCTCTCACCACCTCTCCCATCCTATCTAAGGAAGGTATGGGCTTTACAGTCAAAGGGCCCTGTTCACAAATATAAATTTGCTAGTAAATATACATTTGTAACCAAATGAGCCTGTTTTTCAATACCAGCTAGTAATTCACAAACGGACTGAACAGGCGGCCCTATTTCCCCTAACTGGACTTCTCTGCTATGGACATCTCTGCACAGTGGGAATAGGTTCCTACAGAAAAGGCTACCTGATCTTCCCAGGAATATTCTCAGAAACCTGCGGTTGGTGCAGTTTTTCAGGGGTACTCTTGGTAATGCTGGTGAATATGAAAAGGTAGGAAAGGAAAATGTTATTTACCCTGTAAGCATCTTTTTGCAGCATGTAGTGCTATAGATCCACATGCTCTGCAAACTCTTACCATCTGGCGTTGAGCTTGGACATCTGCATATTATTTTTCTTAGACGAAAGGCTTTTGAGTCACGGGATGCACTGTGATTCCACCCTTCGATGGCCATGTGTATGCACATCAACTCCATGTTACATTGCTTCGCACAGCAGGATAGGGTACTTTAGCGTGGCAAGTGAACACAGTATGGTGCACGTATGTCTTGTGAAAGGCAGACAGTTAATAAAGAAAAGGTCTGCATGTAGGCCCACACACTTACAGGGTGGAGGGTGAGTGCATATGAATGTGTAGCACAACATGCAGCAAACAGATGGCTACAGGGTAAAACTTTCAATTCTTTGCATATGTTGCTGAATCTGCATAGACTATAAAGCAGTACCACCCCATTACAAGGGGTGGCTAGCATGTGGATGATGAATATATCTGAAATAAATATTTAAGCCTGTCTGGCCAACCACTGCCTGCTGTCAGGAAGATATTGCTGCAATAATGCTTGGTAGAATTAAGTGGGGTTGTCCAAGTGGCAGTCTTGCATATGTTAGCTAGCAGGATATTGCCAAGAAAGACCATGATTGTTGTTTTTTCCATGTAGGATGCACACTGAGGGGGAGGGCTCAAATGGCTTTCTGATAGCACGTTTGGATGCATTTTATTATCCATCCTGGAATGTCGGCTTTCAAAATAGGCTGGTGGTTGTGGGGTTTGGCAAAGGATACTAACAATTGGTCAAAGGGCTTGGTCCAATCAACGCAATACATGACAACCCATTTAACATCCAGGGAGTGAAGAGCTCTCTCTGCTATTGTGTCCCGTAGAGGAAAGACGACTAGGGTTTCTATGGTTTGGATAAGGTAAAAGGAGCAAACCACTTTGGGGGGGAAATTTGGGTTGTTCCAAGTACAACTAGATCCTTGTGGAAATTAATGATGCGTTCCTATAGCGTGAGAGCCTGCATCTCACTAATGTGCCTCAGACACACTATGGCTACAACAGAAGCTACTTTCCAAGACAGAAACTGGGAGGGCAAGAGGGTAAGGGCTCACTGGAGAAGGGGAAACCCTTGGAGGGATAACCCTTTAGAAGCCCTACATGAAAACTTTACCGGGATGCAAAAACAAAATGGGAGAAGTACTCCCTGTTTTGCATGTGAGAGGTTATCGCTGATAAATGGAATCATACTGAAGCGTACATAAGGCCTCATTTCTGTAGGTAATCACCTGGTGAGGGGATTCAAGTGGTTCAGTATTCAGTACCTAACAATCTTTAAGAATTTTGCTAGGGAGCAGTCTAGCGTGGTAAGCCTGCAAGCCTCACAGTATATGTCAATGCACTCCTGTCGCAGGCAGAGGTAGCCAAATTCTCTGAACTCAGGTGCAAGATTGCTAGATTAAGCGGTTTGGGGGTCTGAGTTTCAGATCTGGCCTTGATTCACGATGAGAAGGTCCTGCCTGTTGGATAGCTTCTCATGAGGACTGACTGAACACTGACATTCCGAGGAGTGATCAGTACCAGGTCCATTAGGCCTACTTGGGGGCTACTAGAACTAGGATTCTGGACTTTTGTCATCTTCTGCACAAAATGTGGGAGGAGCAAAAAAAAAAAAGATCCTTGACCAGTTCAGCCACTGTGCATTGCCCGTGGACTGTTGGTGTGGGTGTGGGTGTGGGTACTTGGATGCGAAGTTTTGATGTTTTATTTTGGGGGGGGGGGGGGTGAGAGGAAATCCATTTGTGCAGTGCCCCAGAGTTGGAAGTACTTGGAGTTCCCACTTGTGGACTTGCTCCCAGCCAGGAAGTAAATCCTTTTTTCTCCCTCTGACAGGTGTGAATGGGGGAGATCGTGGAAAGTAAATTTTCAGAGGTGGATGTTGCCTTGATAGAACTGCCTATACCCCTTCCCTTATTTCTGTTGCCCTTGTGGGGACCCCTGGTGTATCCTCTTTCTGCCTGCTGGAGGAAATGAGGGGGCCTTGGAACCACCTCTGAACTGCTGCCTCCCAAAGGAGCCTCTGGAGGTCGGGGTCTGAAGAACACCCATGGATTTGGCTATGTAGGTATTCTTTATTTTCTCCAGCGTCATTTCAGTCTGTGGCCAGAATAAATGTTTTCATGAAAGGCGAGGCTGAGGAGATGCTTCTGTACCTCCAGCTTGAAAGCTGAAATGCAGACCCAGGCATGATGTCAATAAGGATGTTGCAGAGTAGAATAGCAGGGAGTTGGGTGGGACATTACCCCTGAAGTAGACAGGGTCATTGGGGGAGGGACTGTACTTCTTTTCAAACCATGCTTTCGTCACCCTGGCTCTGACTTGCTCTTTGAAGGTGTAAGGGACCAACTTTAACATGCACTATAGCATGGGAGGAACTGGACTGTTGTTTGAACTTCGATAGTATCTCTACGAGGAACTCGTCTTCCTCTTGGAAGACATGCGTATTCACCTTATGGAAGATGGCTGCCTGTTTAATCAACTCACACCATAGTGTCACATAGGGGAGATGCCTCAAAAGGGTAGTGATCGAGATCCAGGTCTCCCTGAGGTGGAGGGGTCGACATCATAGTCGTCTCGTAGGTCATCTGTGGCCCTGCATCCAAGGGAGCCTCATGGGTCTGCCAGGACCATAAGAGGAATGAGGGGATCTCTCCGGGGACTATGGAAGAAGTGGAAGAGGTGAGTGAAGATGTGGTGGAAGAAGAGCTGCTGGTGGAGGGGGAGGAGTAGGATGAGAGGGAGGAGTACGGTGACGGGGTGCAACATAGGGGTGAGGGTTAGTGTCCCCGTCCTATGCCTTTTAGGCTTTGAAGCTGAAGGGGTCTCTGAACTAAGTTCCTCCTTGGAAGTTAGTTTCCTCTTCCGAAGCAATTTCAGCAGGTTTCGGCAGAGATAGCTTCTTCTAAATCTTCCCAGTCTGGGGGGTGCATAAAGAGTCTCTTGCTTCACGTCCAATTCCTACAACAGCATTGGAGAATCGGTCGCTCAGTCTCGTTAGAACGAGTCCTGGAGGGAGTCTTCGACATCGATGGAGGCATGGAAGATTGGAATGTGGACTAGGCTTGTGGAGGATCATGGGGCTCGATCTTGGGGATTGAAGTCGGGAGCTTGTCAGCTCTGAGGCCTTTGGTCAGTGCCTACCGGAGTCTGAAGGCAGTAGAGGGCCTGAAGGCTGAAAATATTTAAATACGGGTACCACGCCCGAGCCCCTCAAGGGTGGTGCTCTGCCTCTGTGTCAGGTCTCTTTGGAGGCGTAGTGTGAGTGCTCGTGCCAACCACACTCATGGACCCTGGCAGAGGTCTTTGGTCGAGGGCAAGGGGTCATGGCAGTTGAAGGAGCCTCTATTCGTCCTCCTGTCTGAGTCGGTGGAGAAAGCTGAAGCAGGACTGGGTGATGGCTGATGGGGCAGAATGCCTGAAAGGCGGGTGTCCTCATCTCCCTCTAAATTAAACACCACCTGTCTGGCATGTTATCATCAGAGGATTATTACTGCATCTTCTAATGTGTGCAGCACCCCTTTCGTCAGAATCAGACGGTCTATCAATCGGACGAGAGGCAGGCTTTGGACTCCATGTTGTCGTGGTCAGGGGAGAGGCAGAGATTACAGACCCCGTGACGGTCGGACCATGAATATTTGTGCATGACACTGGGGACAGTACTCGAAGGGAGTCCATTCCATTACCATATGTGTATTCTCCTCAAACAGGTTTTCAAGATGAGGGCCTAGGCCTTGGCAACTGGGAGCTGATCCATGAGCATCAGCCTCTGAAGAGTATTGCAGAAAAAAATTGTAGATGATAACTTTTTCCTGATCATGGGTGTCCAATTTGACTGTGCGGTCCTGAAGCAAACACGGAGAACACATTAAACTTTGGAGTTGTATCTGGACACATCCAAACCCCAAAGGTTAAAGAAAATCTTAAAGAAATCGAAGCTGTTGCACATTGTCAAGTAAGGGTGGAGTCACAGCTCGTCCTGTGACTTAAAATCCTATCTTTGATGAAAAACAACCTGCGCATGTTGTAGCCCAACACTAGATGGAAGGCTTATGCAGAGTACGTTTATCACAGCAATACATGTTACAAACAGTAGGTTTCTGCAGAAATCTCTATGAACTTTTTTGACTTCTTTGACACTCAGGCACACAGTGTTTCTCTGGAGATGGTAATTACCAATCTAATGATATCCGATTTATTTCAATTGAGCCCTCGGTGGCCAAACCAGTTTCAGTGAATCTTTTGAAGTATCCTCCATAAAAATAATTGAAAACTAAACTTCTAAGTTTGTCAGCCTCCCTCTTGTCATTCGCAAATGACCTTAGCAGTTATCTCAGGTTTGTTTCAACAAAACGTTCTAATGAAGCTGCAATCACATTAGTGTATATTTTTGGCCATCTAAATTACAGCAAATATCTTTATTTGGTCACGCCACCCCATAAGCTGAAACTTGTGCAGAAGGTGCAAAGCCAATTGAGAATTTCTCAGAACGTTTCCATCATTAGTACATTTAAAATGACAAACAACTTAGCACTAGTCCTAAAAGCAACTAGAATTCAGACAGGAAACTCATTTTGGAAATAAATGTATATGAAACAAGGAAAGAAACTGGGATGACTTCTTAAAAGACATTGATGAAATGTTGGACACTGAGGTCCCACGTTTCCCCAGCTACAATATTTTGGGACTCCCTGACGCACTGACCTACCCCTTGAACATCCATAGAGCGAATGCCATAACACCATCTC
Organism: Pleurodeles waltl; assembly: GCF_031143425.1. Taxonomy (NCBI): domain Eukaryota; kingdom Metazoa; phylum Chordata; class Amphibia; order Caudata; family Salamandridae; genus Pleurodeles; species Pleurodeles waltl. The sequence continues at coordinate 863,592,970 of NC_090445.1, forward strand.
TATATGTGGTCAAACAGGTCATTACAGCCAGCTTGGGGGGAAGGAGAAGACGCTAGAGCACTGTGACTGTATACACAGGCTGTGGGACCTGGTGGGGCGGAGAAACTAACAGCATCCCTTGAACACAAGCTACCACAATATGACAAAGTATTGGGGCACTGGGTGCGGTTCCTTGCACAGTAATTCAAAGAACTTACTTGTCCAGCTTACCTGCGTGTCCTACCACTCACCAGTACAGAATCAACCTAAGAGCCAGAGAAGATAGGGCCTTCGGTCTCCACACTCACCACACTGATTGAGTGTATTACGCCAAATGTACTGCTGAATGCTAGAGACTGTCCTTGGGATGGAGACTCCTCCGGTTAATCTCCAAACTTTACCTTTGGCCCTGTTTTCAGTTCATACCTCTTCTCACTCACCATGTTTTCTCTTATTTTCCTCATACCTTGCCCATCATCCACCTCACCGGCCAGTGGATGTAGTTCCGTGCATGCGTAACTGTTCTAAAACCCAAATTATTTGAATCATAAAATAAGGCAAGGAGGCAGAGCTCCAAGTTTACAAAACCTGTTTCCAGTGGAATACAGAAAACACATGGGACAAGATTACGCTTTCCACAGATCTTAATTTCTGTTCTTGCTATGGATCACCTTCTGGAGGTCATAAGTTGGAAGTTGAGAATTTTAATTCACAAAATTATGACCACATATTTTCCAATTAAAATTTGATAAAAGGGGCTCAGCTTGGCCAACAGGGTGGTTTAAGATGCCAATTTGTGCAATTAAAGGATTAGTAGTTTACAATGGCCGTGTGTTCTGGTGTATTTCGACTGTAAAGAAAAATCGTTAGTACCCTAGCCAAACCTCACAAAAGAGAAAAAGTGGAAGGGTGTGAAATAAAAGGATGGAAAACTAAATCACAGGAAACCAGCAAGAAAATTGATGGCTATTAAGGGGAGTCCAAAAAACCATGCAATAGTGATCTCTCGAAAGCTGAACGGCCGTGGACAGATTTGTAAATGTTTTATAACCCATAATTTTCATCAACCGATTAAAAAATATATAAACGGACAAAACCTCACCTGGACATGAACTTCCTGAAAAATTGCCTTCAGCACAGACACAGCCAGTCCTTTAGGCAAAGCTTCACACAAGCTCTGTGAAGAAAATAAAACAGAATTTTGAATGGAATTTCGAAATGTGACAGTTTAAGTGAGTCTGCAAGAAGTATGAATATGACAAATGAACCTACAAGGAGACCTTGTTCCCACGAGGGCATATCTTTCTTCAGAAGAAGGAAAATGAACTTCCTTTGTGATTAAATCCCATGCTCTGCTTAAATTCTCCCAAGATACCCCATATTTACTAAATAAAACAACTTGAACAAGGCATTCTTTTTTTAAAAATGTTTGTTCATTAGTTTGGAATTACCCCAAATGTTCTCCATACATTTTGGCACTTATTATGAGTGGGCCCCCTAAATCCAGCGAGGTCGGCAATAACAGTTACCTCTCGGAATTATGAGATTTTTACTTTCACTGTACAAGGAAGGCTGGGCAAAAATTTGCAGCATAAACTAAAACAATTTTTAGAAATATCCCAGGAGAGGGAGGTAAAATAAGCAGGTGTTACAACTTCATTCGACCGAGTCAAAGAAATAAACCGAGAAGATTTATTCAAAATTAAAAGGAAGATAGGAAGCAAAATAAGGGATACTGTCGGCTCCATCGCTAAATTTAGTGCTACAAAATAAGAAATTATACAGTATCTTGAGAAATTGTGATAATGTCAGACAAACCGATCAGTGAAATTCTTCTTACAAGACAATCTATCACTTTTCAGCAAATTCATATATTAACCATATACATGCGAGTTTCGAATGACATGATAAAATATGTCAACCATAAAACAGCAGGACTGTAGACATTACAATCTGGTAACTTTAAACGTGGGCCATGTCGATGTTTTACATATTTATTTAAAAAATACCACCAAGTGCAGAAAATATAGAGATGCAAAATACCTAGAAATCGGACGTTTTAACTGCAACCCAACATTCTGTGTATTTGTTACAATGTGTATGGTATAAACAATATGTACTCTCTGCGAAAAGATGCTGGGCAGATGAAGCGTAAATCTAAAACACTCACAAATCATGATCAAAATACCCAACTGGAAAACAATTTGATGTATTAAATAAATAGGTGACACAGAAACGATTTAACTGCTGGTTACTTTATATGTTCCTATGCACGAGGAGAAGGAGACAGAGAAAAAAAAAACGAGCAAGAAACAAAATGGATTAATATATTAGATACAGTGAACATTAGGATGGAGAAGTATATACCTTGATGTAACCAACTAATGAAGAGTAACTGAGGCCCTAAGCTGCAGTATGATTAGAACTTTTATACAACTTGTTTGTCAACCAGTACAAATAGGGGCTGAACGCAGCACTTACAGACAAAATACTGTGCAGGCATACTAAAGATATGTTGTTTTGCTTACCAAGGGTATTAAGACTCGTGAGTTAAATGTGATGTAGTACTACTAATAAAAGGACTAAAGGCATATACGAAGCATACAAGGTTGATTCCTTTTTGATGTATAAAAGAAGGAAATGAACGAAAAATTATCAGCTGAGTAGTAATTTAATTATAAAACAATGCAGGTATCATAGGTAAGGATATTCAACTGTTGCCTAGTATAGTGCTCAATGGATTGCAGCATTAAAACAAATAACAAAATGACACTGAAATATACACGAGCCAAACATTTGGGTCTCATTTCCAGGCTTACACAGAGGGTTAGCACCAACACAAATGACAATGCATATATGTATGTAATGCTATTTGTGTTTGACCACCAACTCAACCTTAGACCACTGACTCCATTTTGTGCTTAGCTTCAAGTGCTGTCACATCAGTGGCACAGGTATTTTTCCACAAAGACTGTTTCTACACGGAATGTGTTTTCGCTCTGCTCACCAGAGCAGGGAACATATTGTGGGGGATGCAGAGGTAATAAGAGTGTACCAAGGTGAGAATATTTTTAGCAGAGATAGGTACAGCTCTATCTCTGGAATGTGCATCGAGGCAAGGCCTGTTCCTCTGCGCATTTTCGATGCAGACCAAGGATAGCCACGGCTTGAATTTCATAAACTACTCGAAGGGAGAGTGAGATTGCCAGAATCTTCCTCTTGGGTTTGTTTAAGGTATACAGGGTGGGGAGGTTTGGCAATGATGTAGACGGAGCTCGCCTGAACGTAGGGGCACAGTTCAGGAAACACCCCATGTTGGGAAAACCGCTTGCTTCAGCCGTCCAGGGTTCCTCCGTTTGATGATGCTGGCAAGGATGAAGAGTTCAACCCCCATGGTGATGCATATATATATATATATATATATATATATATATATATATATATATACACACATACATACACATATATATATTTTTTTTAACTGCATATATTCATTGTTGATGTATTGCAGTAATATTTTAGAATTTACGCATGTTTTACTGCATTCAAGTAAAATGCTCATGTCCATATTTTTGTGTGCTTTTATTTGATAACTGGGAAGTGCCTAAGTAAATTCATTACTTAAATAGAGTGTTGCCTTCCTTGGCACTGTTTCCTCTCAGTCTGAAGCAAAGCAGAACAATGTAGTCTCAGGGTTTGATTCCAATGTGGAGGTTTTTCAGGTTGAGATGGGCGAATTTAGAGTGCCCCACGAGTTGTACGGTGCTCTATACTGGAGCTGCTTTCTAAATAAACCCTGGGAACTACCCAGTTTTTGCATAAAGAAATACATTTACAAACACAGGATTTACATATATATGTACATATATAATAATGTGTATGTTTCCATAGAAGTTTTTTTTTTGACTTGCTTATATCTTTACCACCATTTGACGAATCTTAACAAACTTTTCCAAAACAAAAGATTTTGAAGTGGCCTTGAGGCTCCCCCGCGGTTCCAGATAGCCCATAAAGGGTGTGAAGGTCAAACAGTTCGGAGGATTCAAGTCCAGGTGTGAGTTCCCTCTTTTTTATTCAACTGGAAATGTTTAAGGCTCATACTGAAAGGTGATCTTGGGTTTTTAATTGACAAATACATTTTCCTGTTCAATTTGTGCAGAAATATCTCATTCTAAATAGATCACCCATCAAAATCTAAAAAAAACTCTATCTCCCTCTCACTCTCTTTTAATCTTTCTCCCACTAACAGACAGTCATGTACCTACTACAGAACCACTCAGACCCTAGTGCACCAACTCACAGCCCCACTCAGACCCTCACGCACCCACTCACAGACCCACTGACACCCTCATGCACCAACTCACAGACCTGTGCGGACACTGACTCACCCACTAAGACACTGATGTATGCACTCTCACACCCAGACAGACTCTCAGAGCCACTCTCACCACCAGATACACCCTGTTACACCTATTCTCACACACAGAGAGAGAGACTGCAGAGGTTTACGGCCACGCAGGGCCAAACGGCCGTGTTTAGTTTAGTTTAATGAATTTATAGAGCGCGTAGCTACCCTAGGGCGTCCCAGCGCTGAGATACGTGAAGACTCCTAAGAAGGAAAAAAAGAAAAGAGAAAAGGAGGAATTAAGGCAGAGAGTTAGCAGCAAAAAGAACAGCTTTTAGATTCTTCCTAAACTGACGTTCTGAGGGTTCATGACGAAGCTCTGAGTGAAGGGAGATCCAGAGCCAAGCAGCTTTGACCGAGAAGGAGTTGCCTCCCCAGGATCTCTTAGATCGTGCTATGTGGACTTGCCGGGAGGTAGACGAACGCAAAAATCTGGCAGGGGCATAAATAAATAAGCAATGTCTGAGAAAAAAGGGACCCTTATCATGTAGGGCCTTGTGGACCAGACATAAGGCTTTAAATTGAATATGTTGTTTTATAGGCAACCAATGGAGTTCAACAAGTGCTGGCTTCGCAGAAAGATGTCTAGGTAGATTAGTGAGCAATCTGGTTGCGGCATTCTGTACAACTTGAAGTTTTTTTATCACATAGCATGGAGAGCTAAGGTATAAAGAGTTGCCATAGTGAAGCGAGAGAGAATCAGTGCCTGAATGTGCCAGTGTGTGCAGAGTAGGGCTGGGTGGTTCAGTGGGTTGGCCGCAGGGACTGCCTGCAGACCAGACTTTGCAGGCAATCCCCGAGGCGCACGGGCAAAGGCTGTGCACGGTGGAAGGTTGGGTACTGATAGGGGGCGCAGCCTCACCATGCACTGCTAACTTCCATACAAATTACAGTACTCATGACTTCTTTGATAACATAATTGATAAAGTCACTGTAACATCATTGATAAACTCACTGTAATATCTGCAGTATAATGATTGATCACATACCTGTGCATGGTGAGGGCACAAGCTATAGTTAACTTAGGGCAAGAGTTATAACTACCTTAAATAACTAACTTAAACAAGTAAATTTCTATGGTTTTGTACGAATAAATTCAGAACCTAACTATAACGTCCCTGTAACCTTTGTTGTTTTTTCAGTGAATAGATATCAAGGGACTCATTCATCTACACACTGATACATACAGGCATCTACTAATCTAGATACAGACACACCCAGATGGACACTAATGTATACACTGGCATACCCAGCCAAAGAGTGATAAACATACTAATATAGCCAGGTATACACATATCCATACTTTCATACACCCAAGCACACACTGATATATAGAATAACACACCTAGACACACACTAATGCATACACTAACACCTATGCAAACATGGCTGCATAAAGTAACACACCCACACACTCAGCTATGCATGTACTGACACAATCCAACACACACTAATATATTTCCTGACATGTAAGCACACACAGGTATATACTCTCAGATATGTAGGGAACTATTCATACAGGCATGTACTAATCCACACACAGATACCCAGATAGATATTTATGCATACACTAACTGAGTCAGAAAAACGCTGATATGTAGTCTGACATACCAAGGGACACACTGATCTATAAACACACTGACACACCTATATGAGACACTGATACACACACTTAGGTACACTCTTGTGCATGTACTGACACACCCAGGCAAAGACCTAGGCATCCACTATCACATACACACGCACACACTGATGTATATACGAACAGACCCAGGTACATGTTCATGCATATACTTAGACACCCAGGCACACATTTTGCATAAACTGACATCCAGACAAATACATATATATACAGTAAGACACACAGGTACACACCGACTCATATACTGACACATCCAAGCACACTCATGCATACACTGACACACCATGCACACCCAGAGACACATTTACTAAAAAGTGACACACTCATGTACACCCTGACATCTCTGCTAACATACATTGATCCATACATCCACATAGCCACGCCAACACTAATGCATTTACTAGCACAAGCAGATAGACATTCATCCATACACTTACACACTCCAGCAGACACTAATGCATACACTAATATACTGAGGCACACACTGACATATTCCTGGCACAACCAGTAGGACGCTGATCTATACACTGATACATGCACATACATAGTAATCCAGATGCTAATACAGCCAGGCACGCACTGGTATATACAGTAGCATACCGAGCTACACACTCATCCATACACTCATACTCAAGCATATACAGTAAGAAATTCACATACAGTCATCCCTGCACTAATATACCTATGCAAAACACTGACACATACTATAACAAACTGAGACACACCTAGTCATATACTGAGACACACCTAGTCATATACTGACACAACCACATACACACTGGTGCATACAGTAACATATCCAGACACTCATACAGTGACAAACCCACATATACACTAACCTATGCAAACACACAATTATCTCTAAAATGACACACTCATGCCCACCCTCCCGTATGTGCTAGTACACCTAGACATACACTAATGCTTACACTGAGTCACCCAGGCACATATTTATGTACACAGTGACACTCCCAAACAGACACTAATGCATTCACTTATACAGCCACGCATATTCTTAACTATACTTTCACACACTTATCGTAAGAGAAAAAAAACATAGACACAGCTCTTTTTTCAGTGAATAGAGTGGTTCTAACAAGAACCTTTTATTTTTTGTAAGGTTTTGTAAACTTTTTTTTTCTTTTTTAACCCCTTGTAAGCAACAGACGTAATGGTTACGTCCGTGGCTGTGCCTCTCAGGTGCCACGGACGTAACCATTACGTCCGTGTACTGGCCCTCAGGGGACGCGCTAGCGTTCCCCCCGAGGGCTGGCCCTCCCCAGTTCGGGGTTGGAAGGGGAATCGCTTCCCCTTCGACCCAGTGGCGTCTGATGACGTCAGCTCACGTAATTGCACGCTGACCTCATCAGAGGCCTGCCGCCCCCCCCCCCCGAAGTGAAATGCTTTTGCATTTCTCTTCCGATCACTGGAGGGGCCAAGCAAGGCATGAAAGGAGAGGAAAGGCCTTTCCTCTCCTTTCAGCTCTCTCAGCATTTCTGCTGCCCGATCCCGATGCCCACTAGACACCAGTGAATTTTATTTTCTATTGTAATAGTCATGAGGGGAGCGGGGTGGCAAAAGTATTTTTAGGCCATTTCTGCCTGAGGGGGGGGTGGAGGGGGGGGGGGGTGAATGGCAACCACTGAACACCAGTTTTTTTTTTTTTTTTTTAAATTATGCTTAAGCATAAGGGGAGCCACCCCTTGGGCAAGGGCCACTCCTGGGGCAGGAGGGGTGGGGGAGGTGTGGGGGGGGGGGGGGGGGAGAGAGATTTCCTAACAAAATAGGCTGATCTGCCCCCGGGGGGGGGGGGGGTTCAGAAAACCTCTAGAAGCAGGAATATATATATATATATTTTTACTTTGGGTTTTTATGGATGGGGAGTGACCCCTTAGGCAAGGGTCGCTCCTCTGGGGGGCAAATTGTATCTAGGCCATTTCTGCCCCCCTTGGGCAGATCGCCTATTTTTGTTAGGCCAATCTTCCCCCAAGGGGGGCAGGAACCACTAGACACCAGGGATTGCACATTACTGTTGGCCATATTTGCCGCCCTTGGGGGCAGATCGGCCTATTTTTTAAAGCCCACCAGAGACCAAGGCAGAAAGTCTACTAGATGCCAGGGAATAAAAAACCAAAAATAGTCAGGTAGTGGCTATCAATCAGTATGGGCCTGGTTATGCCCCGACCCGAACTGAAGGGGGGTAACAGTCTTTCAAGCTCTTTCCCGCACACTAAAACATCTTATCCCACGGCATGCAATAGGACATTTGATTATTTTGGGATTTGGTTTTATATTGGACCATGATAGCTGGCTAACTCTCAAAATTGTCCCACTTGGAATGGTGGGGGCTGCACTTTTTAGACTTTGGGACGCTGCCATGTAGAAAAATCCACAAGACCTAGACACATCTGAAAACTAAACATCTGGTTGATTCCAAGGTGGTGAGTTTCACATGCACCCGCACCATTTTCTTACCCACAATGCCCTGCAAACCTCCAACTTTGCTGGAAATCACACATTTTTCCCACATTTTTGTGATGGAACCTTCTGGAATCTACAGGAATCCACAAAATTCCTACCACCCAACATTGTCTCATCTATACCAATAACAATTCTGCTGCACTTGTCAGCCTAAAAATGTTTTTTTTTCTTCCAAACTGCCCTTTTGGATCCACTTTGGTTCCCTCTCAATTTTAACATGTTTTTGACTCTTCCCTGTCACAGGCACTTGGCCCACCTACACAAGTAAGGTATCATTTTTACCAGGAGACTGAGAGGAACGTTTGGTGGTAGGAACTTTGTCCTGGTGCAGTGATCCCACACAGAAATGTGGGAAAAATTTGATTTTTTTGTGCTAAATTTAAGGTTTGCTGAGGATTCTGGGTAAGAAAACATTGGGGGATCCACGCAAGTCTCACCTCCCCCACCCCGCAAAAACAGGTAGTTTTGTATTTGATCATTTTGATGTGTCCAGATAGTGTTTTGGGGCATTTCCTGTCACCAGCACTAGGCCTACCCACACAAGTGATGTACCATTTGTATCGGAAGACTTGGGGGAACGCTAGGTGGAAGGAAATTTGCGGCTCCTCTCAGATTCCAGAACTTTCTGGCACCAAAATGAAAGGAAAAAGTGTTTTATTAGCCAAATTTTGAGGTTTGCAAAGGATTCTAGGTAACAGAACATGGTGAGAGCCCCACACGTCACCCCATCTTGGATTCCCCTAGGTGTCTAGTTTTCAAAAATACACAGATACAATGCTGTTCTAAGATACGGAAACGCTGCAGAGTGTATCGGACCACGCGGCGGTTTCCCGAACCCAAATAGAATTTAGATACCAACCGAGAGATACAGACGGAGACTATCTTGTTATAAGAATTGTTTTGGACTGATTATATGACATTAAGCCCTGATGAAGTCCTCAAGAGAGAAACTTCTCAGAGGATGAAACACGTGTTGGCTGTTCTTGTGGAGCACAATAGAACACTATGAATTAAACTGGACTCTGAGACAAACACGAGTTTGTCGTACTTTCACCAAGGAGATTGGACATTTGAACTTACTTCTAATTTGATATCATGAGTGCTCTGACATCTGTTTTTTCAAAAATACACAGGTTTGGTAGGTTTCCCTTGGTGCCGGCTGAGTTAGAGGCCAAAATCTACAGCTAGGCACTTTGCAAAAAACAGGTCAGATTTCAATGTAAAAATTTGATGTGTCCATGTTGCGTTTCCTGTCGCGAGGATTAGCCCCAACCATGCAAGAGAGGTACCATTTTTATCGGGAGACTTGGGGGAACACAGAATAGCAAAACAAGTGTTATTGCCCCTTGTCTTTCTCTAATTTGTTTCCTTCCAAATGTAAGACAGTGTGTAAAAAAAACGTCTATTTGAGGAATGCCCTGTAATTCACATGCTAGTATGGGCACCCCAGAATTCAGAGATGTGCAAATAAGCACTGTTTCTCAACACTTTATCTTGTGCCCATTTTAGAAATACAAAGGTTTTCTTGATACCTATTTTTCAATCTTTCTATTTCAGCAAATGAATTGCTGTATACCCGGTATAGAATGAAAACCCACTGCAAGGTGCAGCTCATTTATTGGCTCTGGGTACCTAGGGTTCTTGATGAACCTACAAGCCCTATATACCAGAAGAGTCCAGCAGACTTAATGGTATATTGCTTTAAAAAATCCAACATTGCAGGAAAATGTTACAGAGTAAAACGTTGAGAAAAATGGCTGTTTTTGTTTTACCTCAATTTCAATATTTTTGTATTTCAGCTGTTATTTTCTGTAGGAAACCCTTGTAGGATCTACACAAATTACCCCTTGCTGAATCCGGAATTGTGTCTACTTTTCAGAAATGTTTAGCTTTCTGGGATCCAGCATTGGTTTCACACCCATTTCTGTCACTAAGTCGAAGTCGAAGGAGGCTGAAAGCACAAAAATAGTAAAAATGGGGTATGTCCCAGTAAAATGCCAAACTTGTGTTGAAAAATTGGGTTTTCTGATTCAGGTCTGCCTGTTCCTGAAAGCTGGGAAGATGGTGATTTTAGCACTGCAAACCCTTTGTTGATGCCATTTTTAGGGGGGAAAAAAACACAAGCCTTCTTCTGCAGCCCTTTTTCCCCATTTTTTGGAAAATAACCCGACATTTTCACTGTATTTTGGCTAATTTCTTGGTCTCCTTCATGGGAACCCACAAAGTATGGGAACCTCTAGAATCCCTAGGATGTTGGAAAAAAGGACGCAAATTTGGCGTGGGTAGCTTATGTGGACAAAAGGTTATGAGGGCCTAATCGCGAACTTCCCCAAACAGCCAAAAAAAGGCTTGGCACCTGAGGTTGAAAAGGCCTGGCAGCAAAGGGGTTAAACTACCTCTAAAACAAAAAATCATAACAACAAAGAAGCAATACTTCATTTTATAAAAATGGAAAACAAAGTTTTAAAAGAAAAAAAAAAAACGAGCAATGGTGATTATCAATGGTACAGAAAAAGTCAGACACAGAGGAGACCTTGGCAGAAAAGAGCAAGCGACGTTTTGAACAGTAAGTCACTGTTCTTCCCAGGTCCTGTAATACAGATGGCACTGTGATAGTAGCAGCTGAAGACTGTCCCTCAGCAGCAGTGAAAGAAGAAAGACCTCTTGTGCAGGATTATGTTGTCTCGCGGATGGTCTTAAGGTGCTTCCACATGGAACTTGTTCCATGTGAATACTTTTTCGAAGTTCCACGTGAAAGCTGTCTGCCACAAATATTACATGTTGCATATTTAGCGGTCACTTTCTTTTCTCCTAGACTGATAGTGAAGGGTTTCCACACCTCACTCTCCTTGTTCACTGGAGATGTTCCCCCCCCCCCCCTTCCTCCATGGGGGGGATCTTCTGGACCTTGTGCCACTCATGAACCACTAGTCTTTGCTTTAGGGAAAAAAAGCAAAGAAAAGCACCCAATCTAACAGCTCGTTTGGGATTTTAGTGCTCTCTCCACACAGATGAAACAATAACTACTGTAGTGCGTGGCTGCTACTCTAATAGGGTGGGGTCCAAATACAGTCAATCAAAAAAAAACATTTATTTTTCCAAAACGGGCAGATCCACGGTTCCCTTTGTTCCCAACAACACATCAAATCACATATTCAAAAGTCAAACAACTATAGGGTAACTTATACATACTTATATTTAGGTGCACCCCGATTCCAATATAAAAAAAAGAGATGCCTCTATATACTAAAACTAACCATATTAAAAAGAAATGTGTGATCCAGTGATCTGAAATCACAGACCCCTCTCTCCTGATCACATGATTGCAACAAAAACCCATAGTATGGCCATCCATATTTTATTTTTCTAATTCTTACTCTTCTCCTCACTACTACTTTCTTACTTCTTCTCTATACCATTGGGCACTCAATCACTCATACACTAATGATGCACTCAGTCACCCATACACTAGTCACACACACACACCCATACACAGTCATGCACTCAATCACCCATGCAATCACTCACACATGAACGTATCAATTGCTCACTTACTCATACACTCAATCACTCATACACCACTCATACACACTCTCATACACTTACTCACACATGCACTCATACACTTAATCACCCATTTATGGACACATACACTCTCACTATACACACTCTCATACACTTGGTCACCGATGCACCACTCACACACACTCATACAGTCCCCTATACACCACTCACACACACTCACCCATATATCAATCATACACTCACATATAAATGCACTCATTACCTTAGACAATCATCTATACACCATTCACCCAATAAGTCACTCATCCATACACCACTTATGGACTCATTCACACACCTGTACATGCATTCATACACTCAATCAATCCATCATACACCACTCATGGACTCAGTCAGTCACCTATACACCACTCTTGCACTTACTCACTTGTACATAGCTGCAAGTATACACTTAGGCAATCACCCAAACGTGGGGTTGGGTTGTTAGGGGGGTTGGCCACAGGGCCTGGCGGTGGTGACTGGATTAACATATAGTAAGTGAAAATACTTTACATTAAAAAACATAGAAAATTACTGAAAAAAACAATGGTTACAGGGACATTATAGTTAAGTTCACTTTTCACACATACAAAATCACAGAAATTCAGCAGTTATAGTTACCTCAGCTAACTGACTTGCACCCCCATAATGCACTGCTTATGGCTTTACATATTACATGCTCATGACATGCTCAGTGATGTCACTGATGACATCTCAAATGACAGCCCTGATGACAACACCCACCGAACCACTCACACACGCACTCATACCCCCAAACAAACTCTTGTACATCCATACACACACAACTACTCAGATGCTCATTTACAGACCCATGAAACTGACACATACACAGGCACTCACTCTGACAACCACTCACTCATCCACTCACTGACCCATACAGCACTAACTCAGCTAAACACAGACTCACACAGCTACTCACACACCCATGCAAAAATTCACACACTCAATCACTGAAAGTCACTTACACACCCAGTAAGTCACTCATAGCACCACTCACTGACCCTTACAGGCACTCAGATATGCACTCAGTTACACATGCACCCACTCACACACCCATTCACTCACCGATACAACTACTCACACATACAGTCATTCTCATACAGTTACTGACACAGCCACACACTTATGTATAGAGCCACTCAAACACCCACTCACGTAGTCACTGTCCCACCAACTCACCGACAGTCACTAACACACAGTCACTCGCTCATTCAAGCAATCACACACCCACTCACCAATACAGCCACTCACACACCTACTCAACTCAACCAATTCCACCACTCACAGAGCCACTTGCTCACCCAGTCACTTACATATCCACTCACTTACCCACACAACATCTCACTTAACCACTCACTCACCCACCCACAGACCCACTCACACACATTTCTATACCACCTACACTCACTGGATGATGTCATCAGTGATGTCATTTGAGATGTCATCAATGATGTCACTGAGCACGTCATGAGTGATGTAATATGTGAGGTCATAAGAAGTGCATTATAGTGGATCAAGTTATAGTTAGCTGAGGTAACTATAACTGCTGAATTTCTATGGTTTTGTACGTGTGAAATGTGAACATAACATAACTCCCCTGTAACCTTTGTTAAAAAAAAAAAATATATATATATATATATACACACACACACACACACACACACACACACACACACACACACACAAACACTTACTTACATTTTCACTGTAATGGCATGCATGGTAAACGTATTTCTTTTGTAATGGATGCGTTGAAAACGGCATAGGTGGTAATGGCATGCATGGTTCCGTCGTACAAACCGTCTGGTTTGCTTACGACTTCTTGTGGGCATTTTGAAAGCTTCCCTGGGAATGGATTTTGCTGAATGCTTACTACTGGCTTTGTGGATTGTAACTCAGTTGCTTGCTTTCAATTTGCTGACTTTTTAGGTTGCAGCCTACCAGACAGCATAGCTGTCTGGTTTGCTAAAGGCATCTTGGGGACATTCAGAAAGTTGACCTAGGAATTAACTCTGCCAGTTGCTTGCCATTGGCTTTGAAACTCAAATTTTTTGCTTTCTATTTGCTGGCTTTATTGGTTTTAGGCTGTCCAGCTTGAGTTTGTACCTTCCGTTGTCCAAACCTTATTTACAGTATCGGTTCGAGTGCTCCCTTTCAGTAAACAGGCCTGTAAATCTTGTTCTTACTCGTCTCATTTGCTGTCCATTCAGAGAAGAGGTCAAATATCAAGCGCGGTCTTCCAAGTGCGCTTGTTTACTTACCTTTCTTGGACTTCAAAGGGAGAGGATTTATGTGACAATCTTGCTGGATCTTGGGGGTAGGAAAGAGTATTTCTTCCAGCACACGACAACATCTAAAGATTGAACTCTGTTAGTATTTCAGAATATAGCCGAACTAGGGCCACAAATGAAGCACATTTTTTGTTATTTCTGAAGTGTTGGAACAAATACTTTAATATGATCAAAACAAATCATTATACTTGGTGATGCAAGTTCCATACACTTTCGTCTGTGCACTGTATAGTTCTATTAGTAAAACTGTATGTCTGCGCAAATGTAATGGCCATTTCAATTGAAAATGTTTTGTCTGTAATGGCAGTGTGCTACCACACCATGCCACTGTACTCTACTCTGCACAAACATAAGGGTGTATTAAGAACAAATCCGAAATTTCTACCAAAAGTTATCTCACCATTTCATATAAATCAGACAGTGGGCCTGCCAGTCGTCTTCCCACAGCCAGATTCTGTGGCAGAAAGAGCTCTACATATGTTAGACATCAAAAGAGCTTTAATGTACTATGTAGACAGAACTAAACCATTTACAAAAACTAAACAACTATTTGTTGCTTTCCAAAAACCACATACAGGCAAACCCATTTCAAAACAAGGTTTAGCACGATGGATTGTAAGGTGCATCCAAACATGTTAAATTAAAGCAAAAAGACAGCTTTTAATTACTCCCAAAGCACATTCTACACAGAAAAAAGGTGCAACAATGTTTTTTTTAGGAATATACCAATGGCTGAAATATGTAAAGCAGCTCCATGTTCAACACCAGATACATTCACTAAACACTACTGTGTAGACATATTATCAGAACAACAAGCCACAGTAGGTCAAGCTGTCATAAGAACATTATTTCAAACAACTTCAACTCCTACTGGCTGACCACCGCTAATTTAAGGGAGAACAAACTGCTTTGTAGTCTATGCACAGCATGTGTATCTGCAGCTACACATGCCATCGAACGGAAAATGTCACTTACCTAGTGTACATCTATTCGTGGCATGTTCTGCTGCAGATTCGCATGCACCCTCACTCCTCCCCGGAAGCCTGTTGTAGTTTAAGTTACAAACATTTGTACATATGTATATACATTTACATGGACATCTCTTACTTTATACCTATATACTCTATCACTCCTTCCTTTACCCTCTTTGAGGGAAAACAATCTAACAATAGAGTTGATGCCCATGCGCAATTCAACTGACGAGGAGGAGTCACTCGATCCTTTGACTCGAAAACACTTCTACTAATAAAAACAACTTGTAACACTCCAAGCCCAACACTAGATGGTGGACTAATGCACAGCATGTGTGCTGTGCATTATACTTCTGCCATCTAATGTTGGGCTCGGAGTGCTACAAGTGGCTTTTCTTCGAAGAACTGTTTTTGAGTCACGGGATCGAATGACTCCTCCTCTTCGGTTCCATTGCGCATGGGCATCGACTCCATGTCAAGATTGTTTTCCCGCAGAGGGTAAGGTAGGAGTGATAGAGTATATAGGTGAAAAAGAAAAGTGATGTCCATGCTAAAGCATATATATGTACAAATGTTGTTAACTTAAACGATTACCGGCTCCCGGGGAGGGTGCATGTGAATCTGTATCGGAACATGCCACGAACAGATGAACACTTGGTAAGTGACATTTTCCATTCGGTGGCATGTGTAGCTGCTGATACACATGCTATGCATAGACTACAAAACAGTTTGTCCTCCCATAAAAGCGGTGGTCAGCCTGTAGGAGTTGAAGTTGTTTGAAATAATGTTCTGAGTACAGCTTGACCTACTGTGGCTTGTTGTGTTGCTAAAACATCTACACAGTAGCGTTTAGTGAATGTATGTGGTGTTGACCAAGTAGCTTCTTTACATATTTCAGCCATTGGTATATTTCCTAAAAAAGACATTGTAACACCTTTTTTCCTTGTGGAATGTGCTTTAGGAGTAACTAAGAGTTGTCTTTTGGCTTTAACGTAGCATGTTTGGGTGCATTTTACAATCCATTTTACTAATCCTTGTTTTGAAATGGGGTTACCTGTATGTCCTACTACTGCTTGTTGTTTATATGAACGCTGAATTAATGAAGTTGAGATATAATGTATTTTCTTTTTCCTAAGTAACATGGAGACACAATCAGAAATTGAATAATAATATGGCACTTATGTGAATATCATTTAATTTTCAGAAAAAATAAGTGTATATTTCTTGTTTGTATTCTATTACTTTATACATTTTAAAAAAAGTTATTTTGTATATGTTTTTGTTCTTTTTATGGTTGGATTAGTTTTATTGTCTTGTCTGATGTGTCAGTTCTTTTTTGTCTATTTATTTGTATATAGGTGTAAATATGTATAGAAACATTTTTTGTGTTTTCCCAGCTTTACTTCTATATAACTGTATATCCTTATATTGAGATGTGTTTTTGTTTGACATACATTTGTAATAAATATTTTTTGTCTATAAATTTTGTTACAGTTTAATTGTTTTTTTTACTATGTTGGTTAAAAGTGAACATTATTGATAGCTCATTTGCTTTTGCTTATATTTAAGTATTATTCCCTGGATGGGCTACTTATCATACCAGGGACCCTCAATAGTCTTCTTCCTTTTGAAAGGCTACAAACAGCTGTTTAGTTTTTCTGAATGGTTTTGTTCTATCTTTATGATACATTAGTGCTCTTTTAATGTCTAATTTATGTAGAGCTCTTTCTGCCACAGAGTATGGCTGTGAGAAGATTTATATGAAAAGGTGACACTACTTTTTGGAAGAAATTTGGGGTTTGTTCTTAGTACAACTTTATGTTTGTGTACTCGTCGGAACGGTTCTTCAATAGTGAAAGCTTGAATTTCACAGACTCTTCGCAATGATGTAATTGCGACTAGGAAGGCAACCTTCCATGTTAAGATTGTATTTGACATGAAAGCATAGGTTCAAATGGTGGGCCCATAAGTCGCATGAACACTATGTTTGAATTCCAAGAAGGAACTGGAGGTGTCCTGGGTGGAATGATGCGTTTTAAGCCTTCCATGAAAGCTTTAATAACAGGAACTCTAAATAAAGAGCTGTGCTGTTTATTTTGTAAATATGCTGAAATTGCAGTAAGATGTATTTTTATGGAAGAGAATGCTAAATTTGATTTCTGTAAATGAAGTAAATAGCATACAATATCTTGTATTGATGCTGTAAGAGGGGCAATCTGTTTAGATTGACAGTAATATACAAATCTTTTCCATTTGTTAGCATAGAACTGTCTAGTCGTGGGTTTTCTTTCTTGCTTAATCACTTCCATACATTCTGATGGTAGTTGTAAATATCCAAACTCTATGACTTCAGGAGCCATTGCTTGTTTGAGTAATAGAGATTTGACTTCTTCCTGTAACAGACTGATGTGTTCTGTGGATAGTTTGTGTGGTTTTGGTGGAATGATTGGGATAGTTTGTATCAATTCTAGGCAATAACCATTGCGGATAATTGATAGTACCCAATTGTCTGTGGTAATGTTTTGCCAATTGGTGTGGAACTGTTGTAGTCTTCCCCCTACAGGAGAGGTGTGGAGTGGAAGGGGACGAGACAAGTCACTGCTTAGTGTGGTGTGAAGTTTGTTTAGAGGTTTGAAATTGCCCTCTACTTCTGGGATACTGTCCCCCTATATGTGCCCTTAAAACCACCTCATTGGTATTGAGGTTGGTAGGCTGGTTTTGTCTGCGATGTGGATGCCTCTGCTGCTTGTGTTTGAAATCCACCTCTAAACTGAGGTTTCTGAAATGATCCTCTGTATGGTGTGGAGTAGAGTGCACCCATTGCCTTTGCGGTGTCTGAGTCTTTGCGCAATTTCTCAATGGCTGTGTCAACTTCTGGGCCAAAAAGTTGCTTCTTATTAAATGGCATATTTAACACCGCTTGCTGTATCTCGGGTTTAAAGCCTGAGGACCTAAGCCATGCATGCCTTCCTATTGTTACTGCAGTGTTGACACTTGTGGCAGCGGTGTCTGCTGGGTCTAGGGCAGAACAAATTTGATTATTCGTGATGGCTTGCCCTTCCTCCACCACTTGCTGTGCCCTCTTCTGATGCTCTTTGGGGAGATGCTGAATTATGTCTTGCATCTCATCCCAATGTGCCCTGTCGTATCGAACTAACAGTGCTTGTGAGTTAGCTATCCTCCACTGATTCGCTGCTTGGGATGCAACTCTTTTCCCTGCCGCGTCAAATTTTCTGCTTTCTTTATCTGGTGGGGGTATATCTCCTGATTATGGGGAGTCTGACCTTTTTTCTGGCTGCGCTGACTACAACTGAATCTGGAGGAACTTGCTGTGTTATGTAATCAGAGGGAGGTGGTTTGTACTTTTTCTCTATCCTGGGCGTGATTATACGTGCTTTAACTGCCTTGTTAAATATTTGATCGGTGTGTTTTAACATGCCTGGAAGCATGAGGAGGCACTGATATTTTGAGTGTGTGGAAGAGAGGGAATTTAACCAAAAAATACTCTTCTAATGGTTCAGTGTGCATAGTGACCCAATGGTAAGCTGCAGCCCAAGCTATAACTTGGTTATAAACAGTTCTATCCTCAGGTGGTGAAGGCTTAGAGGGACAGCTGTCTGGGTCATTGCTAGGAATGGGATCTGGATCATAAAGATCCCATGGATCTACACTGTCCTGTTGTGAGTCAAAAGAGTGTGATGGTGACTGTACTGGTGTAGGACTGGTAAGAGGAGAGATATGCAGGAGTGGAGAGTGAGGAGGAGATTGAGGAGGAGAGAATTGAGGAGATGGTGGTTTCTCCTTTTGTATTGGCACTTTAGCTGGTGGCTACATAGTGTCCAATTCCTCCTGAAAGGCTAGCTTTCTTTTAGGTTTTAGAGGAGGTGCTGTTAGGATTCTTCCTGTTTCTTTGTGGTTATGAATCCTGGCTTACCTTTCGTCCATTACTTCAAGTATTGGCTGTACTTGAGATTCCTCTTCAGAGGTTTTGTGGCTTTCTTTCAGTCTCTTAGAATGTTCATGCTCCTCTGTGTAACCTGCTCTTTTTGGCTCCGAAGCTGGCTTTTCCGATATCGAAAAAGATGGTGTAGTGGATGTTCTCAGCTCCGAAAGGGGTTTCCGGATTTTCGACCGTGTTTGCTCGAGTCGGACATGGAGCCTTTTATCGACTGTTCCTCGGATTCCCGGTCGGAGTCGGAACCTCGAACGGAGACTGCTGTCTGTATGATTTCTTCCTCTTCAACGTCAAGATGTTCGGAGCTTCTGGACGCCCTCTTGAGTCTTCATGCCCTTCTGTCTCGAAGTGTCTTTTTGGATCAGAAGGATCGGCAGGCCTCACAATTTTCTTCCTGATGATCTGGGGGAAGGCAAAGATTACAGACGAGATGTTGGTCTGTATAAGGGAATTTTGCGTGCCACAGAGGACAGAATCGGAATGGAGTCTGAATCATGAGGCTTCCACGCGGTCGGCCGAGTTGGGAGCACGCGCCCCGAAGGGCGAATAACTTTTTCTTCTCCGACGGTACAGATGTGTCGATGGAAGATGTAAACCTGATTGATACAATACCGACGAAAGTAAGGCGTTTTTCAAGTTTTCCGAATCAAACACTCGGAGCGAGAGGAAACTAGTCCGAACCAGACAGCGGAAAGAAAACAATCTAACATGGAGTCGATGCCCATGCGCAATGGAACCGAAGAGGAGGAGTCACTCTATTCCGTGACTCAAAAACACTTCTTCGAAGAAAAACAACTTGTAACACTCCGAGCCCAACACTAGACGGCAGAAGTATAATGCACAGCATGTGTATCTGCAGCTACACATGCCACCCAACATATATATATATATATATATATATATATATATATATATATATACTGGGAAAAGTATAGAATCTTGGGCAGGATCGACATTTCTGTGGCTACAATATGCCACAACCACCAAAGCAACTCATGCTTCCAGCTTTGCAGTTCCACATCCACCATTATACGAAGGGTGCTGCTGTGTTAGATATTCAAGTATGTGATGGTAGAAGGGGACCATTGCCATTAGAATGTGGCTTTTAAATGGCAGAGAATGTTTTTCCACATAGAACTATTCAACCCTCCGGATTTGCTCAAATGTATTTTAAAGCCCAGACTATTCAGGATTTCTTTAAGTTCATCCATAAGAAATGGGAAAGGCCAGGAAAGGGCCACCAACAACAGTAAAATATTGTCTGCAAACATAGCAAGTTTAAACTCATCTTCACCAAAGTGTATCCCCCAAAAGAGTAACTGGCACAAATACAACAAGCCAGTAGTTCTAGCAGGGGTTACAAATGGAGAACAGGTGCCTTTTTCCCTTATTCCCATATACACACTGCACACATAGCCACATGTTAGCCCTAGGAGTGCAGTAGACAACAATCACCCATCGCCTAACCTTGTCCTCCAAGCCAAATCCCTCAATGTATCATCCATGTAATCCCAGTCTATCCAGTAAAAAAGGTTTCAGCATTGAGGAAGACTAGGATCACCTTCCTGCCACCCTTACTCTCAACATCTATGAGATGGAAAGACATTTTTTTGCTGGTAGCTGTCTGTCTTCCCATGATAAGCCATGCTTGATCGGGATGAATAATATTTTACATCACTCCCTGCAGTCTAAGGGTGGTGACTTTCATTAAAATATTTGCATCAATTTTGAGCAACAAGATCGGCATACAGGAGGCACAAGAGTCTGCTAGTTTCCCTAACTACAGAACTATATAGATAGTGGATTCAGTAATTGTGGGCATTATGCCCCTATAATCTACAACTTAATGAAAGATCTTGAAGAGCAAGGACAGCACTGGGGCCTGAATGTTTGATAAAACGGAGTTGTAAACCTGTGAAAGCTCGGATGCTCTCCAGGGGTGGAGGACTGAATTTCCTTATTCATAGTCTGTCGCTCTAGGGCTTCTCTATTTTTGGATTACACTTGAGGTATGCAAGCTCCTGACATTTACGGTATTCAAAGGGAAGGGCCCATAGACTCCCTCTCATGTAGCTCTCTATAGAAGGTGTGAAAGTAGCTGGTGTTGCCTTCCTCACTACTGCACCTCACCCATGGTCATTTTAACCTCAACTATTTAATTTCTTGCTTGGACTACTTTGAGAAAATTTGGTAGGAATTTATGTGGTTTATTGCCTGCTTTGTAATATTTATTACCCAATTTTCTTTTTTTGACATCTTTTTATTCTATCTTCATCTGCCATGTAATCAACATCACATTTGTAACCAATACTTCAACACAGTTTTGGAACATCATACATTTTATCAATCTCAGTATTAATAGGTAAGAAATCTCCAAGGGCACCAAAGCGAGACAAAGAACACATGTCGAAATCTGTCCCACACTGCTACTGACCGAGTGTTCAACTCTCTAGACCAGGGACCAGTTTTTAAAGGCCCTCAATCCCCACTTCCAGAATCCAACAAAAGACTCAGTCTGCACCATAAAGCTCCAGCCAAAGGCCTCATATCCTTTAAAATTTCTGTGAGTATCCCCTCATCCTATACACTGCCCTCTCGACTTGCATCCACCAGTCCATATTTGGTCTTCACTGTTCAAGTCCAGGGACTTCTGGGCTGCCCACAAGCCTATGATGGCACTTCTGGCCACCACTAAAAGCACACTGCATACCAGGAGAGTGTACTTAAGTAGAGTTTATGCTCTTCAGATGCCCAGTGTGGCTTTTTGTTGGCCAAACACAAAGGCGGGTGCAAGTGTGGCCAGCTACAACCTCTTGGGTACCCTTCCCATAAGAAACATTTGTTCCTTATGAAAAAACCTCTATATAATTGGTGTATGTTGCACCAAGTGGAACACGGATTTGATAGCAACCTCCCTAGGATGCAGGCATACCTTCCCCTCAGTCTTTGCCCTCCCCAAGCTTCAAGTCCTGTTCCACCTACCCCGCAACGCTGACATCCGATTATTTATATTCTATAGAAATGTGATAATGCATGCTTAGGCAGGGGGCAGCCAAAAGTTTAAATTACAAGGTTATGCCCTTGGCCACATCTAATAATCTGTCCATGTAGCATGCCAGAGTGTGCTTCACCTGCGAATATCGGAAATGCTGGTTTTCCTCCATTTCACATTGGCACTGTAGTTCTCCAAATGGAAGAAGCCCCCAGGAATCACACACATCGACCAAGTTAGATAACTCCAAAATATCCCATTGTCTCCTGTGCAAGCTGTTTAAGGTCTGCGAAGATAACAGACTACCACAGTGGAGTTTCCAGTGCCACCTTTTCTTCCATCCCATCCGATTTGTTGCATAGCTTTTTTCCACATGTGGACAACCAGTTCTGCTGGCTTAGACCAACGGTCAGGTCTTTTAGTCGGCAGAGGTATCCACCAGGTCGCATAAATCCTCTATTTCAAGCACAGCTTGCTGTTGGGAGGCAAAGGCCAGACGTTAACCACCAGCTGGTGAGCTCCCCAGTAATATAATCACAAATCAGGTAGAGTCATGTCCCCCTTATAAGAATTTGTTGTCAAGATTGTTAATGCTGTTCTTGGGATGACCACATCCCATAGCAGCATTCTTGTTACCACGTCCACTGCTCGGAAGAATTGGTCAGGTGCCTCATACATCAAAGTTTGCAATACATAAAGAAACTTGGGCAGCGTAATTATCTTGTAGAGAGCAGCCCTAACCACTAATTAAATAGGGAATTTTCATCAATGTCCAACGTTGTTTTTGTATTCCTCCACGACCCTCCACAAATTGCATCACTGAAACTCGGGTGGGGCCCGTGTAAAGTATATCCTTTGATATTTGAAGCCTTCCCAGTACCACTGCTGAAGAACTTCCCACCCCAGCAGGTGCTGCCACTCTGTTTTCTGGAATGCCACCGATTTGTACCAGTGGACGCATATTCCAGAGTACCCACCAAATACACCCAACACTGCCAGGACTCTGGGAACCGACTGCTCCAGGTCCTTCATGCACGGAATTCAATCATCAACGTAAAGAGATATAACATCCTCACATTCCGTTGTTCATTTCAATCCCTGAATCTAAGCATCCATTCTTACCCAACCAACCACTGGTACCGATGCCAGTGGAAACGAGAGGGAGAGTAGGCATCTCTGTCTCGTCCCCCAACCCAATAGGTATTCCTCTGATAGTACTGTGTCAATTGTCACCCTGGCCAATGACTCAGCATATAACAGCTATATCCAGGACAGAAACTCTGTCCCAAACCCTATGTTTTACAGGATTACTAGCAGGTAGTTCTACTCAATCAAGTCAAATGTCTTTTCCGCATCCAGAGCCAGTAGGATCGCTGGCTCTTGTATAGCATCGTGTCTCACCAAGCATCCAAAAAGCCCCCTTAGGTTGTGTTGTGTAGACCATAAGGGCATGAAATCAGACTGATCTTAAGATATCAATTTGTTCATCATTATATTAAGGCTGTTGGACAGAAACTTTGCCAAGATTTTACCCTCAATTTTGAACAGTGTGATTGGCCTATAGGAGGCACGCTGTTCCTTCTCGTTACGGAGGAGTATTATGCTTGCCATCACAATGGTTCTAGGTAAGGTCTCCCTTATTCGCTTCGTACAGCATGGCCTGGTGCGGTTGCCCTAGCTTTCCTCTTCTTCAAATGTTTGAGGAACTCCAATGGGAACCCATGATCTGTTTGCCACCATGCTGCAAAGTAAAATGTTGGTAAGGTCCTTATCACCATGCAGAACTAGTCCCTCCACACACACACCAAACAGTCGGTACTGCGCACAGTCTCTCAAGATATGTTTTGTTCCAGCAATCATGCAAAGGGGTTCTCACTACCCACCTCAGGCATCTTCATAGGTGGCAAAGGTTCGTTTCACTGTGGGGGCACCTGTGCAGGAAACCTTTTCAGGATGGTGGTCCCTGGCGGGCCGTTGCAACTACTGGCTACAGGCTTCTGCTTACTCACTGCTATCATTCACATCAATGGACCCCTATAAATCGGTTACTGTGCCATCATTCACATCCATGGACCCCCCATAAATCAGTTAGTGCCATAGAGGTGAAGGACCCCGCAGCTCATGTAGACCACAGCGCTGCAATAGAATTCTTTGCATACCTGCAGTTTCTGAGCTCTGCCACAGGGCCTCCCCTAATAGTCTGTGTGTCATGCAGCCTCTAGTGTGGCATGGCCCGTGCAGGCCTCACAGGTGTCTCCACAATGATGGAGACTAGAATCACCTAGGGAGCTCCCACTTCACATTTAGGAAAGCCTTCCAATGGTACTTTGTACATCACGTCTTTCAGGGCCAGGACAGGATGCAACACTTCATCTGGACTGTAGCGGAGCATGTGAACTATATGTCCACAGGCATCTTGGGGCAGGCTCCGCCTAAAGCACAAAGTTTAAAATAAAATCTATTTTTTACGTCTTTAATATCAATCTGTGTGGTGCTGCTTTTACTAAAAACCATGCATGGCATTGTGGTCAGGTAACAAATCCAAACAACACAGTGACATATTAATAATATTAATACATCCATGTCATACTAATCACTTACAATTTTGCTTGCATGATTCTCATAACTCTGAAACAACAGACAACTTGGCCCATCTATAATCCTGTAATAGTAGGCAATTGGCACTGCACAACCCCACAATAGAATGAATAGTTCAGAAACCAAATAAAACCAAGAGGACCCAACAATGCCAGAAGTGAAATACCAGTAACATAGCATACAGCCTCAGTAAATAGCTGTGTTTAGAAAAAGCATTATGGTTTGCGGTTCTACACTCTCACGTCAAGGGAAGTGCTTCTCTAGTTTAAACAAGATGGAGATTTAAAAACTGGTTTGCAAAACCCTGTTCTACTGAAGGAGTTCTATCAAACTAGTTTCCTTCGAAATCACATTTGCAAATAAGTCAAATCTCACTGAGGAATGGTATTTTTTGTAGAAATAAGGAGCAAACAGTTTTCTGTCCTTTAAGGTCCAATGAGCAGCACCGCCGACAGTAATGACAAAAGATTGCAGCTTTTCAAATATGTCATTCACTGTATCCACAATGAAATTAAATGTTCCTGATAAATTTTACAAACTTAGAAACCTATATTTACTATTTTCCTTTCAAGAAGATTCACATCTACTTACAACCTTCCAAAGTTCCAACCCTTAAAGATTTAGGTAATTCTCTCCTACGTTGTGGGACAAAAGGATCCTTAAATTAATTATTTTCATACCCTCTGTAATGTTCCGAAAAAGTTGACAAACATAAAAGGCCAATTAACAAAAAATAAACGTTTTGTTCCAGTATGGCGAACATGGATTAGCAAACCAGACTTTCTGAGATTACTCACCAGTCAATGAGTCAGAAGTGGACACTGCCCAACACTCTGAGCAGGTTAAATAAAAATGAGGATTTATGCCATTCCTTCTCTCACACTCACTCTCACGCACTGCTAAACCATCTAAGAAACAGAAACCACATCACATCAGCCTTAAAAACCCTCTTCTGCCCACCCATCACTTCCAGAGTTTGTTTCCTGATTGAGTATGTGATGCATCACGCCACCCTCCAGGTAAATTAACAACTATTTCAAGAATGCTTTTTTAATATGCCATCTTCGATCATGTACTTTTTGTGTAAATAAATCTCTCCTTGTACAACCTGTAGATGAACACAGGGATTCTCTCTTATAAATCACAGCCCATTTAGTGATCTAGAGGAAATAAGTCTCAACCTACAACAGACAAATTGGTGAGTGGGATTAGCCAAGCAATATGGTCTTCACAACAGTGAATGCTCTATTCATAAGAATCATCAGGCTGACCCCTGTTTGTCTTTATAAAGATTCTTTGACCTATTA
This sequence comes from Pleurodeles waltl, assembly GCF_031143425.1. NCBI lineage: Eukaryota > Metazoa > Chordata > Amphibia > Caudata > Salamandridae > Pleurodeles > Pleurodeles waltl. Next base: position 863,619,176 of record NC_090445.1, read on the forward strand.
ACTAAACAGCAGAGTGCCTCCAACCCGTATTGCTGTGTCTGCAACACCTACTAAAAAGCAACATTAATTTCTGATGGGCTACAAATTTAATTAAAGAAGATTAGTGTACTAGACTAAAAAGGGAAATACACATCAAAGCTTAACTACTTGCTTTTAAAAATATGGTTCTGGTGGCATAGATAGGGGAAGAAATACAGTACCAGTGCCTTCAGTCCTTGTAGAACAAATGGAGTGATAAAGTGGTGGTCCTTCAGCCTATTCTCGTAAAATACAATCAAAACTTCCACTGGAAAAAAAAAATAACACTATAAATATATATTCATATTCACACAACACACAATATCTTTATTGTACATTACAGAGCTGTGCTGTTATCATACATTACAAAAATAAAACATCAGATCACACAATTATCAAAAGTAGGAGCCATAACATTTTAAAAAGCAAATACACCATAAGGATAAAAATATACCACCGTGATAACATATCTTTGAGGGTAAAGTGTGGGAGGCAAATGCTTTGTTAAGCCCAAAAGTTGCTTATTGGAAAAGACTCCGACTTGCAGAAGTCAGGACAGTTGGGGTGGCAAAACGTCATATTCCCTCTGCTACTTTAATATTTTGCTAATCTACCAGTGACAACATCTAGAACAACCTTTAGGGGATCTGGAAATATTACTGGATGAACTGATTCTAGGAGAGATTAGGAGAGTGGCATTAACCACACTTGAACGACCAACAGGCAAAGGAGTTCTGAGTGCCTTTGAGTAGGCATTATGTTACCTAGCAACAAAACTGTGTGGTTGACAAGATGGTGGGGAGGGTAAGAAATCACAGAGACAGGGCTATCAGAAAACAGGTTACAAATTATATAATATGTTAATGATGAGGAACAAGGTAAGCAGCAAATGTTGGAAATCCACCTTTTCTGCGTGATCACCCCACATGTTTTGCCTTCCGCTGAACCCTATATTTTTGCTGTATTTTGAACTCTGTGGACTTTACCTCTACTAATCAGTAGTAAGGTTTCTGTGCTCCCCCTCTGAACATGGTTGAAATGGTAGATATCTAATTGGTGTATGTAACTTTTCAATATGTCCCTAGTGAAATGTACAAGATGTGCCCAGGGAATACAAGTTAAATGTAACAAATGGACTGCAGCATCTATTGAGCCATCCACTACAGTGACAGTATGAAAATAGCTTCAGGCCTATCACTATAACCTGACAGACTGCTGCAGTTTAAACACTCCAGTTCGACCTGTCAAAATAAACCCTTTTGACAAGTCAAAACCTCCCTTTTAAATATTCATAAGTCACCCACATGCATGCCTTCTCACCCGCACAAGGCAGAGTACATGTTATTTAAAAGCAGGACATGTAGAAATCTAATGTTAATATGTCATTACAGTAACTGGTACCCAAAAGCTACTTTTCCCTATGGCAGGCCTAGTTGCTCCTTGTAGAAAACCAGAGCACAGATCAAAAAAATCCTAATCCTGGAAATCAGGAATGAAACCAAATAAAAAAATAATTAAACTTCTATATTTAATAGTTATTAAAATCCAATTCAATGGTAAAGATAGAATTTTAATAAATATTAAGGAAAAATAACGTTCAGAAAGTTACCTTCTCCCTGCTTGAAGTTCTTGGAGGCTTAATTTGCATTTGCTATCCCACTTGTGCTAGCCAGTAATTAGCATTTGAATAGGTGTTAAAAAGGTGCAAAATGCTTCTCAGGAGAAAGGACCGGGTGACCTGAATGGGAAGAGGTGACTCCTCTGAATCCGACAGAAAATGCAGGGGAGGTCTGGGAGCATCCCTTTTCAAATTACAGTCTCAAATCCTGCTTCACAGGTCAGCTGGGTTTTACATTTAACTATGGGGGGCACTTGAAAGGATGGTGAACAGGATGTTGAAGCATTTCTTGGGTAACCACAGTCTGGTTGCTGGTAAACCCTACTTTGTTCTGCTAGACGTCTGTCTCTGGGTTTATTGGGGATCCAATGACTGCCTCAAACTGGATTTTAGTGCTAGAGGTGGGAGAACATTTGGATTACCCCCTCCCCCCAAACACACACACACACACACACACACACACACACACCTACACAGCCCAAGTTGAGTTTGGCCAATGACTTCGTCATTTTGAAAGTGCCCGAAGTGGGTAAGGTTGGCCCTTGGTTAGGATGGGCACATTGTCATTCGCACCCTAAAACTCCTGCCAGACACTAGTATGGCACTTCCAGGCATCACTTTCAGATGACTACCAGATCTGTAGAAGAACAGAACAGGTCGACTGCTGGCCGATAAACCAAGAAATTAAATTCTCTCTAAAGTACTACATGTCCACTTCTGGTTAACATGGGAACGTTTCAGCTTTAGATCATAACTTTCAATTTGGTGATTCTTATGCCACATACCGATACCTTAAAAGCGTTCATGGTATATGTCCCTAATTATGGTGAGCAACTGTTTGCTCATTATAATAGACTGACTACCTGTGAAAAACACTCACATTCCAAGCTGGTTGACAAACGAAAACATTTCATTATCCTGAGTATTTTGCATATCAACTTCCAGGTTAACATGGGAACATTTCCACTTTTAAAGCTGCCTTTCAAAATGGTGACTCAAACACCACTTACCAATACCTGGGAAGTGTTCCTGGTAAGAGCCTTAACAATTGCTCTCCTTTACACAAAGGCATGCCAGACTATTCCTGCGAGCAAATAAATCTGTTTTGGATAGCCGGGGCTTAATCTTTCAAGAGGAATACATTTGGGTCAATAATGAATAACTGTGGTTAACTTTGGACGAAGCAATCCTTATTGGAGCATTTCGAAATATGAGTCACACCTTTTTCAGTAATGTAGGGATCCACTTCAATAGAGATGAATGGCCCCATATTACTCAAGAGGTCCTACACCAGGGATTATTTTATGAAAGGCAATTGCAATAGATCCATTACCTTTGAAAATAACCTAATCCTGTTTAAAATAGCTGCTCCTCCGATTGAAATAAATGTTACTTCTGGATTAACAGTGTAATAGCTGTGTTTTGAGGACTGCTTCCAAACCAGGGATTTACAGGCAAAATACTAATATCTGGGCAATTTACATGGCAATAGCCCTGATAGTTGCACTGCATTATATGTTAGCACTACTGATTATGACTTAATGGATGAACAATTTCCATACTGGAAATCTCAATTTGTATTCTCTGCAGGTTATATTTATACTGTGCATTGTGTCAGAGTTAATATTAAATTCATACTACTTGGAATGCTCTGGGGCTGATTTTATATACATGGGCACTACATAATCTATCTTCTAGGGAAACCATGGCTTCCTTATTAGGATATACAATACACATTTTTGTGCTTCAATTCAAGCCTTGTGTTATATCAAAGGTTAGACTGTCAAAGTCACTGTTGCAATTATGTATAAGGGGGGGAGTTAATTGATTTTTGCATGGAATGAGGGTGTTCACTTGTGTGCTTTTTCCTATTATCTTGTTTCCCTGTGTACACGTTTACTGTATTATTTTAGATTAGATTAAAGAGATTACTGCTGCTGAGAACATCAGTGTCATTAATTCTGTGGTGCGTAAGGAAATAGTGTGGAGACACACATGGGCAGCATCAAAACTTTTGGTTTTTAATCATGATGATCTATCACAATTGTTAGGGCAGGGATAGGGGAGAGGCAAATTATATTGCCTAAGGGTCTCCAGGACGAATAGATTAATCTCTTAGAACTAAAAAAGGCTAGACGCACAGAACAACACGCAGATTTTATGCTCGAGTAACTGAGAGCGGACGTTATTCCAGTGGGCCTAAGAGTTAGAAATATACCAGGATTGGAAAAATTGTCATTTATATCTAACCGATGCTCTCTGGATTGGATGATCCTTATTATTGAGAGCTAGGGAAGTAGTGGAGATATTGGCTACGGAGATAGAAACCTTAGACGAGGAATTAAGAAAAAAAGAACACAATAGAAGAGGCTAAGAAGCAGATTGAGGATATCAATCTAGAACTGGACTCATTTAATGATTACTTGCTAAAAAGAAAAACTGATAAACTGAAGAAAGACATAAGGTTGTTTTCATAAGAACGCACCTATCCCTATATGTCTGAGAATTATTACCAAGGATCCAGAGAGAATCTATTGGAACAGGAGAGACAATTCTGGACTAATTCTTACCTTCTCTGATACATCTGAATTAGAAGAAGAAGGAAGATCCAATCAATTTGACCTGTATGGCAACAGAAACGAGTATCTCAAGGGTGCCAATTATAGTAATCATTTTTTATCCAGGAGAGAAACATACAAAACCAGGCTCAGAAATCAATTGAGGGAGAGATACAAAGACATGGACAGTTCCCCACATTTGCTTCAGACATGAAAACAGTACTGGAGGGCCTAAACTCTAGCCCAATCTTTAATCTTGGACAGACAAATATTGATCAAAATACCAAGGATATCTTAGTCAAAGGATTGTCATTTGTACTGAGTACTAGCATTGCTAGATTTGGCCATATGAAAGGTCTGTTTGCATTTGTAGACATATTAGATTGAAGAAATTCTTTATGGACAGACATAATGAAGTAGAAGTTAGTGTATCTGGACTTAAGCCTACACCTATGTTTACACAGAGTCTGGACGCGGTAGGGCCGGAGATGGGTATCTTTAAGAAGGCAGTAATCATGAAGATCGAAAATATACTTACATTTACTCACAAACCTCAATTTAATCTTTCTAAAGATGAACATACTGCTCTAAAAACAAACTACAAAAGGACCATCAAATTACAACTAAGCCTTGTGACAAAGGTGGAGAAATTGTCTTGATGGAAACCAAATGATGTAAAGAAAAGATACAAACTCTGCTGGATGTCCCTTAACACTATTGTCAAGTGAGAGGGGACCGAGAAAGGAAGATTAGAATGAAAATTGCCAAGATCAGCCAACGGGCACTGAGTAAGGGAACTATATGTAGGCAGGAATTTGAGTTACATAATCCCACCAACATGAGATTATCAGTGTTCTATGGGGTGCCTAAAATACACAAGAATGTGATGGATCCTCCACTGTGTCCCATTGTCTCCACGTTTGGATCTATTGCAAAACCTTTATAGAAAGATGAGTAGGTCTTCTTAAAGCCCCTGTTTAGTGCCCTACCAACGTTCATTAAGGACACAGGTCATGTAATTTCTAAACTAGAATGCAAGCAATTCAACCCTATGAAGGAGATTCTAGTCACAATGGATATAGAGGCCAAAAAGACAAGCCTTTGAGGCTATCCAAGAGATCTTTGAGAGGCCAGGGCTTAGTGATTAAAAGGAGTTTGTCTTACAATGCTTCGAGATTGTACTTGAGCAGAACTTCTTGAAGTTTGACAGTGATGTCTACTAAAGGAGTCAGCATGGATGCAGGTTGCGCCCCCAGTATGGCAAACTTGTCTACGGGGCTTTTTGAAGAGAAGCACATATACCATGAAAGAGCACCCTTTTATGAGAACATTCAACAATGGTCCAGATATATTGATGATATTTTTTACCTGGACGGATGAAGAACTATTGAAGGAATTTTGCACCTGGATTAATGCATGCAATACTGATCTCAGGTTCACTCCAAATATGAGTAGCGAGAGGGTAGAGTTCCTGGATATGTGGATTCAACATAAGGATCACAACATCGAGGTCTCACTGAACACGAAACCAGCAGCTAGGAATACCATTCTTCACTTTGACAGCTTTCACCCGAGATGCTAAAACAAGCCATCGCCATTAGGCACTTTCTACATCTTCATAGAAACTGTACTAACTTGCAGGACTTTAACAGGAATGCAGAGGTATTATAGCAGAAGTTGAAGGCACAGGAGTATTCGAGGTGCCTTGTGAGGGACTCCTACAAATGAGCCAAATATTACAATAGAGAGAGCCTTTTCCAAGAGATAAGGAGAGGGAAGGAAGAAAGACGTGTGTGTGTGTGGTACAGTATTCAAACCTAAACCACTAAATCAAGCAAATTGTCAATTCACAATGACACATTTTAAATAATGATCGTACTACACAACAGTTGCAGAGGCCTATTTTTGCCTTCAAGCACAATCACAATCTATGGAGTCTTCTGGTGAAATCAGTTTTACCGAAGAATGACGGGTTACAATATTTCACTGAGAATGAGCATACCGCTGGGACTCAAGCAATTGAGTGGGATGCTATGAAGGTGGACCTCCAGGGGGTTTGTATGGCTACCTCGACGGGTGTGTGTCATATGCTTGAAAGGGAATTATCCGATAGAGAACGGGAACTAGAAAATCTAGGGACAAAACTTCCTGAGGACCCTGCGCTTGGGGTGGAACCAGAACACCTGAAGTGTACATTGAACAAAATGTGGCTCCAATTGGATAAACATTATAAAAAAAGCCATCTGCAGAAGGTGGTACCAGGAGGGAGATAAGTCGGGGAGAATGCTCATTTAATCCAAGCTGAAAAGGCACTTAAAGCAATATTGACCTTGCGAGACTGGGAGGGCTGAGACGTTTATACTCAACAGGCCCTTAACAGTGTCTTTGTGGAACACCTAAGGGGCGGGTTTACCTAACAGTATTCAGACTCCAAGGAGGCATCCAGGCAAGCCTGCTTGCATGCCTTCCCTCTGAAAATTGTCACAGCAACACACCACAAACACCTAGGGGCGCCGGATTAGTAAACCGGAAACCTTAGAGGCTATCAGAACACTAAAGTCAGTCAGGGCCCCGGGAAGTAATGGCCTGCCATCTGAGTTTTATATAGCCTTCCTGGGAGTCTTGACGGAGCGGCTATTGGAAGTATTCGAGGACGCGTATGAAGTTAGATGTCTTCCCCAGTTTATGATAGAGGCTCAAACTGCAGTAATACCCAAACCCGGCAAGGATCGATTAGATGCCGGTTCCTACCGACCCATATCAATGTTAAGCATTGACGTTAAGATTCTAAGCAGTATCCTGGCAGCCCGTCTGCTTCTGTACCTCCCAACCATTATACACGAGGATCAGTTGCGGTTTATCCCACAAAGAAACACCCTCCATAACATAATTAACATAGCCGTCTGGCGCATGTGCTACTTAACTTGCAGCTCCGACATGGCCAATACGCCTTAGCCTTTTTAGATATTGAACAGGCCTTTGAATCCCTCAACTAGGACTATGTCTGGTATGTATTGGTAAAAATGCAATTGGGCCATCGATTTATTCAATGCATCAAATTACTTTATACTCAGCCCAGAGCTAGGGTTCTCACTGGTCACTATGTTTCAGAATAAATTATACTACAGAGAGGCACTAGGCAAGGGTGTCCCGTGTCTCCCTTAATAGTTGCAATAACAATAGAACACCTGGCGTGTAGACTCCGCCAAGTTCTAAAGGGATGGGGAATTCAGGTGGGCCTTAAGGAGCATATACTTTACCTGTACGCTGATGATGCTCTGATCTACCTCCGATGTCTCGCTATATCGGTCCCCATCATGCTGAATGTTATGGATGAATTTAGGGAGGTGTCTGGCAACATGAAGAAGTCAACCTTGTTCCTACTCGGACTACTGACAAGTAAACCCCTCGAAAGTTTCCCCAAAACTGAACTTCCATGGGTGATAGAGAACGTCAAGTACTTAAGCCTGTATATAACGCAAGACCAGGACCTGTTCTATGCCAATAATATGACGAGAGTTGTGGCTGGATTGCGATCTTCCATACGCTTTTGGAACACCCTTCAGCTTTTCCTGATGGGGGAAAATAGCAGTCGTGAAGAGGGTCATCTTACCCAGATGTTTATACATCATGCACGGCTCCTCCTATGAAATCCCAAAAGAAGTGTTCCGAGAGCTGGATATTCTCTTGGTGGAACTTTTATGGCAGTGTAAAAGATACCGGGTCAGAATAGCTACTGTAGGGAGAGAGTGGAGTAGGGGTGGCTTAGACATCCCGGATCTGGAGCTGTACTTCTTTGTGGCCAAGCTCCAACATGCTGTCTCCTGGCTCAATGGGGAGTGGAATTGGGAGATACACCTTTTAGAGGGATCCCATAATGGACACCAGTAAGGTGAACTCCTGATGATCGGAGCAGGAATACCCAAACACTTCCCACATTTAATAGGCCTAATGGGTCGAATTTGGGAGAGAACGGTAAAAACAGTCCTGAGGCGAGCCCCTTTTGCATTAGATTTAGATATCTGGATAATCTCTCATTTCAGACGCATAGCCCAAGAGATGGCAATGGATAAATGTCAAGAGGGGGACTGCATAGTGCTAGATAATCCTTAACCTGGTGGCCGCTTTAAATCATTGCAGGAGGCACAGACAACCTTTCGCTTAGCCAGGGGACAATTCCTCCAACATGCCAAAATATCTGCCACGGCAAGTCAATTATGGCCTACATTCCCTGATGCACCAGACTCTACCACACTATGGTCACTCTCTTAGCTATGGCAGGGGGAACGATGATTCATTACACATTTATATTGTGCACTTCTGACTGACCAGCACCATCAACTGTTAAAGATTGAAGAACTATAGCAACAATACAGGGTAGAACAGATTACTCCTCCAAATTGGACTAAGATACATGAGGTGGTCCATAGGAAAGCCACATCTGCTAGATTTAAACAGATTCAGTATAACGTTATTCATATGACATCTCTCCCCCCCACTCCCCCCCCGCTACCCCCCTCAGAGGGCCTCCATCACATTTAGGGCTACATGTATCAAAGTTTGGTTTTGCGGCTCGCAAACTGCGAGTCGCAAAACCGTATGTTGCAGAGTCAATGGCACTATTTGCGACCTGCAAGGGGGTCGCAAATGCCCACCTCATGACTCTTCATGAGGTAGGTCTCAATTTGCGACCCCCTTGGGAATGGCGGACCTCACCACCATGTCTGTGACTGCTTTTAAATAAAGCAAATATTTTTATTTATTTTTTATTTTTTTTTAAGTGCAGCCCGTTTTCCTTAAAACAAAAAATGAAACTGCATTTTTTCAAAGCAGGCAGTGGTCCGTGGGACCACTACCTGCTCTGAAAAAATGTTTTTACCGACAATACAAAGGGACAGGGGTCCCATCGGGACCCCTTCCCGTTTGCAAATGGGTTAGCACCAGTGTGACACTGGTGCTGACTGCGATTGTTTTGCGACCGCATTCGCGGTCACAAAACAATCATACATGGGACTGCGAGTCACAATTAGGAAGGGAACACCCTTTTGAAATTGTGACTCGCAATCCCTTTTTGCGGTTCGGTAAATAGTTTACCGAATCGCAAAAATAGTTTGGTACATGTCAAAGTGCATTTTGCACGTGGCAAACGTCCCGATTCGCCATTTGCGACGTGCAAAATGCTACGTACATGTGGCCCTTACCCTTCTAGATCTGGCTCCTGTCGTAGATTTAGGGCACCTGGAGCAAACTTTGTCCATATGATATGGTATTGCCCGAAAGTTTTCATGTTCCATCAACTATTAAAAATTGTTTGTTGGGCCACCTGCCAGATAACCCAAAAAAAAAAATATATACATCAAATCACTAAACCATATACGATCCTAGGTCTAGTGGTGGATAAAAGATGCATTGCCATACATTGGCTCAGCCCTCATTTCCTGATGGACACAACTTGGAGAACTGGTCTCATGGAGTAGGAGAGTGCGGAGGAGGCACAACTGAGGAAAACTAGAACCGCTGCGAAAGCAGAAGAGGCATTGATGGACTGGGTGGCTCTGACCCAGGCACTATTACATACCGACTCACAAGGCCAAGATGCCATAATGTGACTGGACTCAGACTGTGATTAAACTACTGAGGATGTATAGCTACATTTCCATTTATTAGGCTTACTCCCAGTCAGTAATAAAGATATTCGGTGGGGAGGGTGTTAGTTGCATCTCCTATGACACTAAATAATCAAGATTGTGGGGTCAGGAGGAGTACTGCGAGCTGCAGTGAGCATGCAATGTGATGGTCTGGTGTTATCAAGTTTGAGATTTGTTTAATCGTCATGAAGGTATTTTATATATGTCATACTATGATCTTTCACATACATATTTGTTCCTGATACATTATATGTACCGAAATTCTAAATGACAAAGAAATTCTGTCCAGAATCCCATTTGCGGCAATCACAAATGTGGATCATATCAGGTTTGTGCATGAGCGATAGTGGCCAGCACGTTACAATAGGGGTGGGGGTGGGGGTGGGGGGGGGGCGAGGGGGGAGGGTAGATTACCCTATCAGACAGGACCAATTGCAAAACAGCGACGTTGTTTATTTAATCTGCTGCCCATGTGGATTGAGCTATGTAGGAATTGAGGGTACGATTCACGGAGCACAAATCAGCCATTAACAATACGAATGGGAACACCACTGGAAGTTGATGAAGCATACAGAACAAGACCTGACCTGGACAATTCTGGTGAGGGTGAAACTACCAAAAGGACAGGATGAGACGAAAATTAGAAAGAAAAAAAAAAGAAGTGTTCTGGATATTTACCCTAGACACAGACAGACACGGATTAAATTAATTTATCCCGTGGGAAAATGCAACTGTTTGAGCATGAATTTTTGGTGGATTCCACCTTTTGATCCTCCTTCTTACCTGCCCAAGGATTCTTTATATCTCTCTTCTGGTTCTGTGTCCACGGAGTGAGGGGCTTGTTTTTTTATGGATCTTGTATCCGTCCGGTATGCCCAATTTCTATCCTCACTAGTAGCGTCCCAATGGGGCACTAATCTTAAATTTTCGTGTGGTTACAGGAGGCTTTCCTCTTTATAACTATGCATTGTTGTTGCCTTGATTTAGGTTTCTTTTTGGGAGTTCTGGGGTCGTTTTGGTTTGTGTGTTGAGGTATAGAGTGTTCTTGCCTGTTTGTGTGTTTATTTATTAGCAAAACCCCTGCCCAGATGGCGCGCTCCCTATTCCGCTATTCCATCTACCCTTTGCGCAAATGAGCGTTATGTCACTTCTGGCTCTACATCCGGGATCTACTCTTATAAAATGGAGGGTTTATCAGCGTACTTTTTTCGCCATAAGTAGAGTAACTATTACCAAGGCGGTACCAGAGGCTTTGCTCACTTTATCTTCCCATTAGGTAAGGTATTCCTGCAGCAGCCTTTTCCCCATTATGTTTGGGTGCATGAGTCAGGTTCCCGTTTTTAAGACCGTTTTACGGTTTTATGTTAGGAGAGTTAGGGCTTTGGCCCACTTTTATGTGTAAAATGGGAACATTCCAATTAAAGGACAAGACCACCCTCGGATTGCATTCTTCTAGCCTTTGCCATTCTGTTGCCACCTGGGTTGATACCGCATACTCGGCTGTATTGTTTACCTCATACCTAGTTATCTTATTAGGTTCCATCCACATTTGCTGCCTCTTGTGATATTTTGCTATGGTTCAACCTTCCCATGTTTTTGTTATGTGTATATATGTGCGGCGGCTCTCTTTTCAGGTCTTATTCATTCTGGCCCAGCTTTACATTTGGGATACCCCCTTCCTTTAAATGTTTTCCATTACTGGCTTGTAAACGGATCTTTCTTGTCTAGTGAGGGTCGCTATGGACCTATAAGTAAGTATAGGAGGAGCCACCTAGTAGGGATATGTGTCACACATCTTGTATGTGAGGATAATATTTTTGTTTGCATCGTTTTGTCTGCATGATCGTACTAGGTCGAGATCTTCATATTTGGTAGAATTCGTAGGGGACATCCGGCATTCATTTAGTGCTCTTCCATTGTCCAATTGATGGTCAGTGAAGGCTTCCAGACTTATTTATTTGTTCAGTGGATTTTAAGGTGTCACTTTTATAATGTGTGCGCCTTAGTGGGGTGGTTTACTCTATATCCGTTCACAGTGGTTTACTGTCCGGCTCTCCTATTTTCTTTCTATTTCTGGGTGTTGGACACAGTTGATCTGGTTGGACTGGGTCCTCTACAGAGTCAGTCTTTGTACAGACACAGGCTACGCTATTCTGGATCTTTCCCTAGTTTCATTCTCTTGATATCTTTTAATGCAGTGAACACCAAGTAGAAGTGCATTTTCAGTGATGATGGTGGTTGTCGGAATATTATAAGAACCCTTGTGTTCTTTCAGTAGATAATGCCTTTAACTTGAGCCCTATTTTTATTTGTCGTTTCAGATGTTTTGGGGATATTTTGTTCTAGACATATCAGCATTTTTAATCTTCTCCCCCCTCAGCATTACCCCGTTGGTTCGGAGCGCCCTGATGAAGGGGTTTCCTATCCTTGAGACTCACAGAAAAGTGTCTGCGCTCTGGACTAGCCGGACCAACAAAGCATTGAATCTGTATTTGCATCAACAGGGGCTAAAATACCCTATTTTTCTATTAATGTAACTGGTGAAAATAATATATTTGTAAGTGAAAAATATTAATGATTTTTTCATGTCAAAAATGAGAATGATGTATTGTAATTGTAGATACGGTACTAAGATGCTTTTAGTTGGTCCTTCAGTATACCTACCCCAAGAGAGGCAGCTGAATTTACGTTTAAGCTATTGGGAAAAATTGAAGTGGATGGATTTATGTGAGAGAATTGCTTGATTGGGAATGAATGATGTTTGACTGATTTGTAGTTAAGAGTAGGTACGTATGGTTATTTCTGGGGGGGGGGGGAAATCAAACATTATTTTAAAGTACTTTAAGGAGCTAATCTTTTTCGATTGTGTATTGCTTTGATAATTGAAACAAAAAGGAAAAAAATATATGTCTGTATGAATCAACTAATATATGATACTATACAATAAAGAGATGCATTGAATCTCATTCTTCAAAATATGAATTTTTGAAATAATACATTGTATAGTTAACTAGAGGGGAGGCCTATTTTCCTTTGGTACTTCTATACTGTCTTTTCCCCTGACCGGGTCAGCCCTAAGTAGTTTTAGGGACCCTCTTTTGTATTTTAGAAAGTCCCTACTACGTACATCTATTATTAAATAATTTCAGTAGCTCTGACAAAGGTTCACATGTTTATGATTTTTAGGCCAATTGAAACAACACAGCCATTATTTGATTTTTGGTTTAATTTTGGTATATCAAGTTAAGTGATTTTGTCGAAATGGGGGGAAGGTAGGATGCATAACAATTTGCAATACTGAAATCTGTTCCAGATTAGGAAATCATCACATAGGAAAGTATTTCTATAACAAAGAAAAATGTGATTGATTTAATAGTGGTATGTAATACTTCTTGCATGAAGTCTACAGGAAAGAGTTACATAAGGGGTTAAAATCAATCAGATGAGAATGGCAAATCGGGTGTATCTAAGATCCATAAATTCAGCTGGTGGAAAAAATTCTCCTAGATAGTACATGTTTCCTAATTGTGAAAAAAAGACTAAGGACTGTCAATGAGGTGAGTTTGAAGATACTTTATGACAACTGTTGCCTTGACTGCTTTATTTGTACAGCGTTATGAACACTGGAGTGACTTATCTGAAGTTGCTCAATCCAACAGAACTCTTCCATCATATTAGAACTTACAAATAACTTGTATAGTTGAGGATACAAAATTAAAAAGATGAACAGAGATTTTCATTATGAGAATATGTGGTCCAAAGCAAAGCGCACTGATTTTAAAGTTTTGAATGCAATGAAACAATAATGGTTTTACATTTTGTACATATACTAATGCAGCCTTGAAAAAGTTCTACTGAACAAAATGCATTGGCTAAATTGTATTGATTGTGCTAAGATTTTAATAAAGAATCTGAAACTTCCAACTATATGTGTGGCAAACATTTTCTTTTTGTCCTTACACCATGATTAGAAGAATCATGATTCTGAAAAAAACAACATTTGAACTGGAAGAATGATTGTAATAATTAAAGTGATTTCCCCATCCATATGAGAAACTTAGCAGAGGATTGAGCCTGCTGTGTGAGACCTCGGAAAAGCAGTACAGGACTGGAACTGCTCTCCTTTTTGTACCCACAACAAAGAAGTGGGACTGAGAGGGTCATAAGGTAGACCTGTTCAAGCTACAGGGATTCAACAAGCTGCAAAAGACCTTTCCTGGAACTGTCCAGCTGACCACCCTAATGCTGGACTCTGACTGACACCGAGTGAGTATCTAAGGGTCTCCCCTAAGGTCCTGAAGGAAGGCTTTAGAAGTGTCCTCATGTGGTAGATTGGGACTTAAAAGGCTAAAGTCAGATGGTAACGTTTTTTACCTGAACTAATATAATTGGAGTATACGACCCGCAATCCATCACGGTCAGCTTTACCTTATGCTTCCTGGGGCTCTTCCCACTTAAAACTTTAAAAATTCTTCTCTTCGGTTCCCCTTATTGGGTTTGTTGTCATTTTGTTTATTAAATATTACACTATTCTTCTAGCTCAGTTTGGGATTTTGACTGGTTTTTCATTTTGATTTTATAACTGTTTTGGTACTGCATAACTACCATATTCATTGCCCCAAGTTAAGCCCGTCTGCTCTGTGCCATAGCGGCCAGGGGGTTGAGCTGAGGCTAATTTAGTGAATTAGAGGATTCACCCTGACAAGGGATGTGATTATTCCTTGACATGGGTAGTCACTGAATAGAAAATAATCTAATTTCTTACACAAAGGTATTGTTGGCAAGTGGCCCTACTCAGAATGCGTTAAGGGCCCATTGTGCAGTGGCAGTACCATTAGAAGGTCTCCTTAAAACGTAAAGACATCAGACAGAAAAAGAGTTGGCATGGTGTGAAGAAGTAGTGCTATTTACAGTGGGAGCACTGTTTGAAAACAGGCAAATCTCTTGTGATTGATTACAGAGTACATTCACTTTGAAATTGTAGGAAATAACAAAACATGGATAACTTAAAAGAAATAGTGATTCACAAAATGATACATACGGATTTGCAAGTTATTAAGACACAGTCAAAGATGTGTGAAACTTGAAAAGAATTGACTGCATAAAATGATGGTATTTAAGTTAAGAGGGAAAATATATATATGAAGAAAACTATTTAGTACAAGAACTATTACAACAGTGAATGAACAAGCCAAAGTAAAGAAACACAGACACCGTCTAATAGCAATGTACTGTAAGAGCACAATGTATATAAAGGAGCCATAATTCAAAATACTAAAGTAAGCTCTGGGTATGTTATGTCAAAACCCAAGTACAGAAGAGTTTGCAATTCTGACCATGATTGTGAGCCAATTATTCTAGAGATTTGCCCAAGATTCATCAGTCTTTGCTCTCATGAAAATAAAGGAAGCATAGCAACCCCTAGGTTAAAATCCATTTCATTGTTTGTGGAGGTGTATCTGTGGCCATCAAGCCCATTATGAAGCATTTCAAAATTCGAATAAATGCTCACTGGGTTCCAGAAAATTGACTAAAGATTCCCAGTGAGGATGTGGAGCTGTAGACATGGTATTTTGTTTTTGGACTCATACTTTAAATCACCTGCAGATGTGAGTACCCACATAGTCAAGGCTACCTGACTTTTATATCATGCAGTAAAAGCCAGGGTGTTGCTATCCATAAAGATCTGCTGCTCAATACAACTGTGCAGTGCCTAAAACACGGAGACAACTTGTTATTTTATTACTTTCAAGCACAACGCAAATATGATAAGTTGGAGTGTTTGTTTTTTAGTTTCTTTGCACAACCAGGTACATGTAACAAAACACTATCCAAGTGCAAGCATTAGAATTTCTGCTTGGAGCCAAATCTGTTTAACTCTAAAATGCAAATTCCACTTGGATAAAAACGCCTTTACAAGCTTTGTAATAAAAATAGAATGTGTGCTTCTGTGATGTAAATTCTACAACATGCAAATCAAAATATAGATGTGAGGACTAAAGGCCTGGATGTTCAAATGATAATTTCTCCTCGCAGCAGCATACAGCTCAATTGCCTCAAGACCCTCACGGATGATTTGCAGTGCTCTATAATTTTTTTTTTTTTTTATTGATTCCAGAAGGCACGGCATAGACAAAAGCCTTAGTTTGTCTTTGCTCTAACTCTTAAGAAATATACAAGAATATATGGCTTAATTTCTCTGTTGAAATCGGTTAAATTCAGGGATTCTGCTATTTTACTAAGATACCGGTCATTAGAAACAACTCAGCCATAACTGCCAGGCCATGTCTCCACTAAATGGGAGTGTGTGTGTGTGTGTGTGTGTGTGTGTGTGTGGGGGGAGGGAGGGTACACTCCTGTTTCCCCACGGAAAACATACACTCTTCTGCAGGTCTTGATGTGCTTTCTAACTACAATACAACAATACTGTTGAGTTATTTCTGTTTTTTTAATGTAATGTTAGATTTCATTTCCATAAAATAGTCTTTTGTTAAAATAGTTTTTCCATAGTTTGGTTTCCTCTAATGAGTTTTCACGGTTACAATTTTTCCATTAATTCACATACGTCACTATTTTATACCCACACTACAGCAAAACCGCTGATGTACTACCAAAGCACATTTTAGCATTTGGGGACTGCTAGGCTTTCTATTAACATTCCATGACAATGTAGAGGTGGCAAGCACAGATGACAATTTTCAAAGGGGTGCACACAGAAGTAGTCATTCATAAGGATAACAAAGATGAAACAGGTATCTTCCCTTACTACAGAACTGAAAACATTTGAGACACAATAGGAAGATTAAAAGGACAATAGCCAGGTAACCAGGTGTTCAATTATAGCAACAGGAGAAATAGGAAGAATGCATGTTACTAAACTGTGACCATACAAAAGAGACAGATTCCAAAGAAATTTCAGAAAGCTTCCATAACTATCCTAATTTATACCCGTGTCAAACACCACTACTGACCCTCGTAGCTCTTTATTTATTGCATTCAACATTCCAAGATAAAATCCTTCAAGATATTTGCTGTCTCAACAATCGCCGCAACACTGTGCTAAAACCGCCATTTCCATTCTATAAATTTCCCTGGTCATTCAGAAGTCACAAAAACCATCACTACTTACAAGTAGGTGATTATTTACTTGCAAATCACCATTACCACATTACGTGCTTGCAAAAACCAGCAACCCACATTTCTTCATGGATAATTTTCCACTAACAAACTTGTTATCGAAGGACAAAATGATACCAGTGTGAAGTAATATGCTACAAAAGCAAGAGCCCATACAGATAAAAGACAGAAGTATTTGCTACTGTCACATGATGCACTGGAATGAGCACACTGGAGTAAAGTTTGAAGCACAGTAGTGGATTTAATGACTGGGTGAATTTACCAATTCATGTACAAACCAACAACTTTGGAATAGCCTTGATCTTTGCCTTGAAAAATCTTCAGGGATACGAGACAGCTGTTGCTGGAGCGCCCATAAATCCTAATAAAAAAATTGGCAGCCAGCAGGAAAAGGAGCAAACAGCTAAAAGTGAACAATGAGATCAGGAAGGCTTCATGGTCCAAATCACATTAATAGATTATTTGTAAAACAGAGAAAGAGAACAAAAAGCGCCTCTGAAGACCTTTCTCAAGCAAATCAAGACTGAAGTCGGGAATATTCGAAAAGACTTTAAATCTTGCTACAAGGAACTAAAGGGGCAACAAGCCTCTCCGAGCCAGAGAAGATGACCTAAAGAAAACAGTCAACTAATGGTTAAAATAGTAGTCTCCTATACGAGGCATCGCTCACTCACTTCAGGAGCAAACAGCTACTCCAACTCAAACGGGAAGGCCTGGAAAAACTAATCATTGAAAAAATAATTTTTACACAAGAGATCTGCCCTGAAGAGCATATATCAAGACATCCAAAGCTACATCTGTGACTTGCTCCATTTCACTAGATCGCAGCCTGAGGATCATCCAGAAAAACAAGATTGCAAGCTCAAAATTAAGGTCGGAGGACGAAGAGGTAAATCTGCTGCTAGAGTACACTTTTTTGAGAAAAGGGAAGAACTGGTGGCCCTGGTTAGGGCCAAAACAAATCCCATTTAGGAGAGATATAAGACAGTTATGGCAAGACCTCACTGCCTGCATGCTCATAGGTGAAGGGAACTCAATCCACTAACAATTACAATTCCTTCACATGTAGAAAGTGTCCCAACTGCTGGTTAAGGAGCGAAAGATTGTCTCACACGCAGAAACACAAGGAAACCAACTTTGAAGTCATGTACCCTTATGAAGCAGAGTAAAACTAGGAGAAGGAGGAAGCTTTCACACAGACATTGCTCCTGTGAATGCACTGCAGCATCAGAAAGAAGTCAGTGGGGGGCATGGCTCAAACCTTAGAGATATACGAATTAGAATCAGACTCGCAGCGGGTGGGTGGAATGGGTTGGAGAGAAACAGTCCAAGGCTACCCTACGTTCCCCGGCAGACACATTCCTATACCCTGCACCCCCAGATGTTGCTGCTTCGTATAATGAGGTTCTTCATAGGGCAGGTACCTTCCACAATGTGGGGATGCATGTGCAGCATGAGGAGGAGGAGGATTTTCTCATGGAGGCCCTCTCTTCCACCCAACGTTCCCTTCCCATGCTCCATATCCCTCCATTACCCCATTCAATCCATCTAACAGACAACATTCAAATAAACTCATATTTCACTATACTAATCCACCACTAATCCTTTTTGGGTTCGAAACAGTGTGTGCTACTCGTCGAAAAGTGTTTCAACACCTTGTCAGGGGTAATAAGAACTATATGAATACAATTACAACTTGGGGTCTTTTATGAGAATCTATATACAACATTTACCAGTCGCAAATTGGAATACCTGGAGAGATCTCAAGTTCTGAACCTAAAGTTGAGAACAGCAGAACACCAAAAGCCACACAAACGGAAGAAGTAAACAGACAAATCAATTGCCCCAAATGGGTATACTTCACTATTGTAGGAAGTTGGCTCTGTATGCACTATTTCAAAGTAAGGAATAGTATGCGCAGAGTCCAAGGGTTCCCCTTAGGGGTAAGATAGTGGTAAAAAGAGGTCATTCTATTGCTCTATTTTGTGGTAGTGTGGTCGAGCAGTAGGCTTATCAGAGGAGTAGTGTTAAGCATTTGTTGTACACACACAGGCAATAAATGAGGAACACACACTCAGAGACAATTCCAGGCCAATAGGTTTTTGTATAGAAAAATCTTTCCTTAGTTTATTTTAAGAACCACAGGTTCAAGATTTACAAGTAATACTTCAAATGAAAGGTATTTCAGGTAGGTACTTTAGGAACTTTGAATTAGCAAAATAGCATATACAGTTTTCACACAAATGACATATAGCTATTTTAAAAATAGACAGTGCAATTTTCAACAGTTCCTGGGGGAGGTAAGTGTTTGTTAGTTTTTGCAGGTAAGTAAACCACCTACGGGGTTCAAGTTTGGGTCCAAGGTAGCCCACCGTTGGGGGTTCAGAGCAACCCCAAAGTTACCACACCAGCAGCTCAGGGCCGGTCAGGTGCAGAGGTCAAAGTGGTGCCCAAAAACGCATAGGCTTCAATGGAGAAGGGGGTGCCCCGGTTCCAGTCTGCCAGCAGGTAAGTACCCGCGTCTTCGGAGGGCACACCGGGGGGTTTTGTAGGGCACTGGGGGGGGGGGGGGGGGGGGGGAGACACAAGTCCATACAAAAAGTACACCCTCAGTGACACGGGGGCGGCCGGGTGCAGTGTGCAAACAAGCGTCAGGTTCGCAATAGGATTCAATGGGAGACCAAGGGGTCTCTTCTGCGATGCAAGCAGGGAAGGGGGGGGCTCCTTGGGGTAGCCACCACCTTGGCAAGGGAGAGGGCCACCTGGGGGTCGCTCCTGCACTGGAGATCGGATCCTTCAGGTCCTGGGGGCTGCGAGTGCAGAGTCTTTACCAGGCGTCGGGTCTTTGAAGCAGGCAGTCGTGGTCAGGGGGAGCCTCGGGATTCCCTCTGCAGGCATCGCTGTGGGGGCTCAGGGGGGTCAACTCTGGCTACTCACGGTCTCGTAGTCGCCGGGGAGTCCTCCCTGTGGTGTTTGTTCTCCACAAGTGGAGCCGGGGGCGTCAGGTGCAGAGTGCAAAGTCTCGCGCTTCCGGCGGGAAACGTGTGTTGTTTCAAAGTTGCTTCTTTGTTGCAAAGTTGCAGTCTTTGGTGAACAGAGCCGCTGTCCTCTGGAGTTCTTGGTGATTCTAGATGCAGGGTAGTCCTCGGAGGCTTCAGAGGTTGCTGGACCCTAGGAACGCGTCGCTGGAGCAGTGTCTTTAGAAGGGGGAAGACAGGCCGGTAGAGCTGGGGCCAAAGCAGTTGGTGTCTCCATCTTCTCTGCAGGTTTTTCAGTTCAGCAGTCCTCTTCTTCTTAGGTTGCAGGAATCTGAGTTCCTAGGTTCTGGGGAGCCCCTAAATACTGAAGTTAGGGGTGTGTTTAGGTCTGGGGGGGTTAGTAGCCAATGGCTACTAGCCATGAGGGTGGCTACACCCTCTTTGTGCCTCCTCCCTGAGGGGAGGGGGGGCACATCCCTAATCCTATTGGGGGAATCCTCCATTTGCAAGATGGAGGATTTCTAAAAGTCAGAGTCACCTCAGCTCAGGACAACTTAGGGGCTGTCCTGACTGGCCAGTGACGACTCCTTGTTTTTCTCATTATCTCCTCCGGCCTTGCCGCCAAAAGTGGGGCCATGGCCAGAGGGGGCAGGCAACTCCACTAGCTGGAGTGCCCTGGGGTGCTGTAACAAAGGGGGGTGAGCCTTTGAGGCTCACCGCCAGGTGTTACAGTTCCTGCAGGGGGAGGTGAGAAGCATCTCCACCCAGTACAGGCTTTGTTACTAGCCACAGAGTGACAAAGGCACTCTCCCCATGTGGCCAGCAACATGTCTGGTGTGTGGCAGGCTGCTAAAACCAGTCAGCCTACACGGGCAGTCGGTTAAGGTTTCAGGGGGCACCTCTAAGGTGCCCTCTGGGGTGTGTGTTACAATACAATGTACACTGGCATAAGTGTGCATTTATTGTGCTAAGAAGTTTGATACCAAACTTCACAGTTTTCAGTGTAGCCATTATGGCGCTGTGGAGTTCGTGCATGACAGACTCCCAGACCATATACTCTTATGGCTACCCTGCACTTACAATGTCTAAGGTTTTGCTTAGACATTGTAGGGGCATAGTGCTCATGCACTTATGCCCACACCTATGGTATAGTGCACCCTGCCTTAGGGCTGTAAGGCCTGCTAGAGGGGTGACTTATCTATACTCCATAGGCAGTGTGAGGTTGGCATGGCACCCTGAGGGGAGTGCCATGTTTTATCCCCACTAGCACACACAAGCTGGCAAGCAGTGTGTCTGTGCTGAGTGAGGGGTCCCCAGAGTGGCATAAGACATGCTGCAGCCCTTAGAGACCTTCCCTGGCATCAGGGCCCTTGGTACCAGGGGTACCAGTTACAAGGGACTTACCTGGATGCCAGGGTGTGCCAATTGTGGAAACAAAAGTACAGGTTAGGGAAAGAACACTGGTGCTGGGGCCTGATTAGCAGGACTCCGCACACTTTCAAATCAAAACTTAGCATCAGCAAAGGAAAAAAGTCAGGTGGTAACCATGCCAAGGAGGCATTTCCTTACAACTATTTTGAAAGATTTTTTGTAAGAAAATTGCCCTTATACTTATTAAACATTTCAACTCCTTCACAGAAACCAGGGGGTTAGTGTCCACCACGACTGAGGCAGCAGTCACTGATGGTACACATATAAGGCGATTGCTACTAAGCGTTGTTGTAGGTCCTATTTATAACACTAGATCAAATCTGACACCGGTGGTTCGGAATTTATTGGGTGTGATAAATAGCACCTATTGAGAGTTTAGGGGAATAACATGCAGATTTTGGAACTTAAGTCACCAAAATCCATGTTACTGTAAACATTATACTATTTTTCCCTGTTAAACATCAGCATGTCAAACTTGCTGCCCTTTAACGTAATCTGATGAACTTAATGTACCCGGTAATCACTGTTGAAGGTTCCTACAACACAACTCGGAATTCTGCCCCATGCGCAAACTGGAGTTTGTGCACAGTCGGTAAACTCTGACCAACTCTGAATCGGCACCTAAAAGTAGACACCAAATTGTTACTGGAATATATGCAAAGCGAATGGGAACAGTCTTACAGAGGCTGATGCATCCAGACAAGACAAATTTGCACTAGAAAAGACTGTGGAGACAATACATAAAGACATTTCAGATCACTAAGAAGAATCTGAGATATCTCTGTAAAATAAAAAACACATTGTGCTCTCTTTAGACACAGAGTAAGTCTCAAAGAGTGCTAGTTGGCTTTCTCTGGGAACAACACTAGATACATTTAGTGGGCCTCACGTATTTGAAAAGCACTCTCAGCACCCGTTTGAGTAAATGGGATTTCATTACCCCTTTTGCAATATGAAGATAAGTCAGACGAGGTGCCCCTGCCTTCTTTCCTTTTCACTCTCACCATGAATTTCTAGCCCGAAAGAGTCTATAGCAAGACACATGAGGACTTCACATATGTAAGGAAGAATATAAAATGACAATATACTCTGATAACTTAGTAGTCTCAGTCTTTGAGCCGGATGTATTCTATCTCCAGTCTGATAGAGCCGCTGAACTAATACAGACAGGTTTCAGGATTAAAGGATAACATACCAAAAAAAAAAAAAAAAAAAAAAAATCATTAATTTTGCAGTGCCATTGGATCAGTTGCTGAATTATTTCCAGTCAGTCCCTCTATAACAAGTTTGGAGGTCAGGACAAGAGCCTCCTTTTCACAGATATTCTTGGCTTACTACACCCACAGCAAGAAGACTGACAGAAATTGGTGCATACTTGGCAAATGGAAGGGCTTCCATGTCTGGGGAGACAATCTTTGTCACCTTACTAAAAAAACTAAAAGCGGCTGATGCAATGTTTGACACATGAATACCTAGACTCCCAACATAGACTTTACTGGGCTTTTGCTAATAGACAGACTTTTACAATATATTTCCAACGGTATAGGCAGATGTTGAAAATGTTATGTGCAAATAGACGGGCTACAACAGTTCTGTGGGCCAACAACAGAATTCCCACCACTGGTGAATAGACAGACGGAGTGTGGAATGTCACTGCAGCTTCATGCTAGACGTCTGAATGTGATGAGCGCTTTTGGTAAACTATTTGACTAGGGATTGTAGAGAGGTGATGTCAAACCCCAATAGGAAGCCATGAGAGAAGGGTTTGAGTTCATTTGCCTCCTATTTCCTGGGGTCTATCTTACTATGGATCTGCAAACTACATTGCTATGGATGAAGTACAACTCCTTCAGTACTTGACTCGGTGGTAGCGAGGGCAAGCGGTCATAGGCTTCTCAGGGAGGTAATGTGGGAGTGCTCAAGCTCAGCAGTCAACAACCATAAAACAACACAAGAACTGTCTAATCTAGGGCTTTTCTTTCAAGAAGAAAATTACCAACTAGAACTAAATACTACACACAGAAAATTGACAAGATTCAATTATTGTGCCGAGAACAGAGAGGCTAGGCCTCTACCTGCTATGTCTCCCTAGTACCGCTCTCTGGTCCTAGCACTTCCCAATAGAGAAAAAGTTATAGTATGATTAGGCTAATACAGATTACACCATTTACACTGATGTGTCCTCAGTCTTTCACAGTTCACATTTATTCTCACAGAGTGAGGCTTGGTTACTCAGTCCGTGGTGGGACTGGCACACTCGAGTAGCAGCCAATGTTTGTCTCTGCATGTCCTCTTTCACATTTCTGGGAAAGAAGGCACACAAACTAGCAATTCCAATGGGGTCTCTTCTGTAGCAGTGGGCACCTGCCCAGCAGACACGTCTTTGGCAAGGTTACTGCATAATGTCTTCCAATGGCTTGGGCAGCTGTCTCTGCAAATGTCTGATTCGTGCATAGAACAGATGGGTAGATGCTCTGGAATTGGTGCGGCCCAGCTCACGTTGATCTTGTCCTAGGACTGCAGATGCACACATGCAGGTCCCCAAGGTGGAGCAGATACACATAGGTAGATCTTAATTGTGTACATAAGGGACCCTTTCACTTGTACAAAACACTACCATCATCATCTACCATGGTGCAGTGCTCTAGGAAGAATATTCAGCTGTTTGCTCAGCAAAAGGCCTGACTGCATTTCTAATAAATCTTTTTTTCCTCCCTCAAGATTCAGGAATGCCAGCAATTATCGTATACTCTTTGGAAAACAAACCACCATCAAGTGCACAAGGTCAGGGTATTCAAAATGGATCCCAAACAGCTCCATTACTCTGGTTCACTCACATACACCATGCATGCACCACGCTGGCTACACATACAACTAGGAGTTGTGAATGCACATAGACGTGAAACTTTACAAAAGTGGACCAGTAGTCCTCCACTCCAGTGACACAGATTAAAAGGTCTGGTCACAACTATGGATTCACAAAACACAGTATACTGCCACAATTTCTTTAGATGCTAAAACCATGACATAAATAGTAGGCTGCTGTCTGTGCAAACAGGGCAAACTTGGTGTGCCACTCCAAGTAATAGGACAGGAGGTCCAGGACAACACTCATGCCAAGGAACAGGCCAATGCTTCTGCACGTACACTGGATAAGCATGACACTAGGGGCAAAATCAAAGATCAGGAAACCTGATACTCAACGTTTGGCACTTAAGGAAGGGGAATATGATTGTACACCATGCGGTGGGCATTCTGTGCCAACAGATAACATGTCCGGTTTGAAACTTTTGAGATTAATGCCTCAAGACAGATAGCACCTGCTATATTGAGATGCTGGACAGGTGGATAAAAGGCAGAAGGGCAAGTAAAAAGCCATTAAGCTGAACAACACAGCATGGCAATACACCCTTTCCTACAGGACGTTCCTGAATGGGTGGATATTGGGGAGAACGAAGGTTTTACTGTTTTTGACTTTTCGATTGATGTTTACCTTGACACTTGTTTAAGTCATGTTTCTCCTTGCCGGCCAGTGGATGTAAGCAATCTCAAATGTTTAATAAACTACAATTAAAAACATTTAATTAAAAAAAAAAAAAACGGACCCTAATCCCACATTCAAAATGAAATCAGTCTATTTCCTAAGTTCATACCACTTAGCTTACAACTTCGTTGATACTTGAACCCACTTCATCACGTTCCTACCACTGTTAAACCATACTACTCCAATGTGCTCCAAGTTACAACAATGTAGAATTTCTGAGACTCGAAGTTAGCTATTACGTCTTCTGTGATAGACACCTTCCCATAACTTGCTATAACCATTCTAAAAATACGAATGCACCCAGCGAACTCCTGATCAAAACACTGCAACACAGCTGGTAGTATACTATCTGAACAGACCTTGCACCTTCAAAATACATGCATATGCGACGATTAATCTTTTCTAATATGTATTTTCTTCAAAGAAGCACAAAGGAGTGAAAAGGGTCACAGCAAACATCAGTGCCTCCTCGTGTGCACGCTTCTAGAGAGAAATAAGGAAAGGCTCCTCAGCCCGAGTTATCTTTAGACACAGCAGTTGCCGAAGTCTCCCCAAGCCAACTCCCACTTCATGTGTGCAGAAACAAACTGTAAGCGCTGCAGCGGCAGCTCACATTCACCTGGTGACGGGTAGTGCACACAGGCCTCATTATTCCTCACATAGTAGTAGTACAGCTACAGCAAGTCTTACCAACTCACTTCCGGTGTGCAGGGCACAAAGGCCTGCGTATAGGACACTGCAGCAGCCTGTGCCATCACCGGGATTCAGCGACACAAGCTTGCAACAATTTGTATTATCTCATCGAGCACTTCCCGAACACACACAACCTCAGAGCAGGGCACACGGAAATATAAACAAGTTACCAGTGCCAACCGGCTAATCTCCACAACACTCCCCTTTTCTACAGCATCGAAGCACCTCAGTAGGTTTAGAAGTCTTACTTTCCCAATGTAAGTAGCTCTGGAGTGCGAGTCACAATATACAGGAAAAAAGATTTTCAGTAGCCCAGTCCGATGTTTTGTTTTTTTTGTTTAAGAGGACACTAACGAGATAGCGTGCCACCACAAGCACACCATAGTTCAATGTGACATTGCATACCCTATGTCCGACAAATATAGATGAAGACTTCAACAAAGATCAAATCACCAACATGGTCCTCACAAGCACAGAATGGTGCAGGAACCTGCATGCAGCCAGGAGCACACAGAGCATAAGGGAGATCAGACTCGCCAGTAATTAAAAACAGACATTGAAACGAGTTCATATCGGGCCCTCAGTGCTTGATTTAAGCCGGTGGTTGCTGGTGTGGGGCACCAGCATTTATTTTTCTGCATCAGGCATTTACTGTGAGCAAAAGAGACATATGGGAAAGTTAGAGGAGGAGAAAGACGGAAAAGAGTCACACATGGAGAAAGCATAAAGCTGCAAGAGTGTGCTGAAGGGCATAGAGTGGATGTAAATGGATTGAAGACGCCCGAGATGGCTTCAGGATTACGCTGCCTCTTTATTCCGTGCTCGCACATTTAAACGCAAAGGAAAGCTCTGGGCACCAGCACGTTTTTACTTACAAATTAACCACTGGGAGCCCTCTATCCATGTGCTTAACTTTTGTCACAAAAACATCAATCAATTTCTGAACAACGAATGTAAAAATAGTTTCGTTTCATGTTCTACTTAAACTTGCATTCCCCGGAGTGTTAGCTATTTCAAGATGTTGTGTTTCTGGATTTGTTTTGTGTAGAGTATTACTCTTGCACTATGAGAATCAGAGAAATGTATTTTACATGTTTAAGCCACGCCCTTAACCCGTTTAAAACCCTCCACGTTTCCATTTCCTTAAAGCTGGTTCACAGACACGGGTCACTAGACAACCCGCCCTGCGCAGTAGTTGCGGGGAATGCCAAGGCACTCCTGGCAATCATGATCCAAGCAATGTACTCTGATGTAACTGCATTTCTAAATAGTATGTATGTAGCACTAACTACCCCGATAGGGTGTTGACGCGCTTTTCGATGAGTAGCATATATATGCTTGCAGAGCGTATAAAACAAATATTGGGAGGGGTGGAAGGACGAGTGATGATTAACAGTATAAAAAATAAAAAACGCCCGGTATACCACCCACAAAGGTGACTGAAGGACAATGACAACTAACCAGATCCATTTTCGAGTTTCAGTATATGATGCCCTCATACACCCAAATGTCGAATCGCACACAACTAGCGAGTACACCGGAGATACACCAGTGCACGCTCAGACACACACACATCCCAGCTTAAACATACTTAAAGATCAATTATCTGCTCCGCTGCACAAAGCTAAAACAAACAAGCCCCTCTCTGTTACAGTAGTTTGCAGGCCAAGAAAAGAGCCACTTCTCTGCAGGCATGTTTCTTGGTAAACATTAAAGTTCAAAGTATTGGTCCTTAACTGTCCCTCTCTTAAACACTTGTGAGCGGTTGCTGCCTACTGTGGCGATTCCTACTAGGCTCCAGTACCCTTTTGTCGCCAATGGTCCGCTGAAGGAAGTCCGGCAAGTAGATCGTTTCCAGCCTTCTTCATTCTAACATCCGAGCAACAATCCAGAGATCCCAGCCCCGGGCAGCTGCTAGCAAGGAATGACCACTGCTTCCAGTCCCCTGCCCTCCGCACACGCACGTTCCATGACACAACAGAGGTGACCATTGGAGACGATGAGGTCATAGACATAGCTGTGGCCCTATATACATATAAGGAATAGGGTAAGCCTAGAGCTTTAACCGGTGCCATGATACACAAGGAAAAAAGGCCGCCTAGATGAGCCTTCTGGTATTTTACTACTGTATAAATGTGTGGACATATCTCCGGCACAATTTCAAAACATCTTCCACATCCGCTTTCAAGTCCAAACACGCACTAATCCAATATGGACTTCTTACATACAATAAAGGAGGGCAACCAGTGCTTCCGGTTTAGAGTGCCAAAGTACTAATGGTGAGGAGGTTATAACTTAAGACAAACTATTCAGAGAAAGGAGGAACTGACAGTCACCTGTAATATGACTGGTGACAGAACAGAAATTCACGCCAGTGTACAAAGGTTATTCTAAGTCACGTGGCCATTAGTCAACTGGAGGTTTCCATCACACTGCTTTGCCTATAAACACCTTACCAACAAGCATTTGCAATGCAACGGGTCTCGCATTTCGTCGAGTTAGAGCTATTAGCATTGTAAACTCCTAACCGGACTTTTCTTGCCACATTAAATAGAAGAAAAAAAACGAGTGCGATCGCGCTGCGAAATAAAGAGAAAAAGTAGTCCAGGAATCATACGGAAAACATAGCCTCATATGTTTCCAGTAGTTGGTCGGAGTAATCTAGGAGGGCTAATCACCAGAAAAGGCATGGTGTATGCATGCCTTACACTAATGAACGCAAGAGGATTTTAAAAGGGAAGCCCACAAACCAATGCAAGGGACTGAGGTGACATAGGCGTGGTTAGAAGCCTAAAGAGAGATTACAACACAGGACGGAGTGCTTTGCGCTCACCCCTAAAAAGGAAGTATCGGCATACATTTCCTGATACAATACTCTGGATGAGGCACTGTAGCATCAAACGAGTAACTCCAGTGTAATAGATAATAAGTATCCGTTTCGGGGATGTAAAGCACCTGCACTCACACAACGTTAGACTATAGAGTGACATCAAGCCACCCCACAACAGAATTCAGCACGAGGTGAAACGCGAGCCATAAAGAATGTGTTTCATTAGGAAACAGCATTACACTTAACAATGAGAATAAACGTCTTGACTGAAACTAAATATATATTGGTTGTATGGCAGAACCACGCATGCCGGAACAATGCATGCCTTAACAATGCAGCCACAACCGCGTCTTTTCCACGCATGCTCTTACCACGCTTACCACAATGAATTTCGTTGAAGAAGCATGCTTAGTAAAGGCATTTGTGGAAACGGCATATGTGGTTCTGTCATACACCCCCCACCCGCCCTGAGCCCCAAAACTACCCTCACCCACAATAAACTACCCAAACATCCCCACTGACCCTAAGCCCTATAAAATAAACTAACAACCCCCACCCCGCCCCTAAAAACTAAACTATCCGACAACCCTAAGAAACTATCCCGATCCCCCATCTGCTGCTAAAAACAAAACTACCCCAACACCCCCACCCAGAGCCCTAAAACCTTCCCCCCCAATAAGTAAACTACCCCGATCCCCCCCACCCACCCTAAGCCCAACCCACCGCTAAAAACTACCCACCAAACCTGCCTCAATCCCACTTACCTCATCACGTCCTCGCCCAATCCTTCCTCCTCTTCTCTCCTCCATCCTCCCACCCTTCCGTAAACCTTTCCCAACCCTTAAAAAAAGAAAATGTAACTACCCCCCCACCTAAACCAAAAACCAAAAAATACCCCAAATCCCACCCCTAAAAAAAAAAAAAAGTGCCCAAACCCTACCACCCTGCCCCTAAAAAAAATAGCCCGACCTCTCCACCCACCTGAAGCCATTATTTCACCCTCACACCTAAAAACTAGTCCCTCACCCTGGCCCAGCCCCACTTAACTCCACGCCTCCTCTCCTGATCCACTGCCTTTTTCTGTGCCTTAACCATGCATATGCGTAGTTTGGCACATGCGTGGTTAAGGCACAAAAAAAGGCAGTTGTTGTTCGAGCAAATGTGGTGACGCTTGCGTGGTGAATGTCCACGCTGCTTAGGATGTTGTACGACGGAACCACGCATGCCGGAACAACGCATGTCTTAACAAGGCAGTTGAAACCACAACCGCATCTTTTCCACACGTAGTTACAATGAATTTCATTGTAAAAGCACGCTTAGTAAAGACATATGTGAAAAATGCATGTGTAGTTTTGATATACAACCCCCTCACCCACAGAGCCTGAAACTACCCACAGCCCTAATAAATAAGCTACCCATACACCCCGCCCAGAGCCCTAAAACCTTCCCCACCCCTAATAACTAAACAACCCTAACCCACCCACCCTAAGCCCTAAAAACTAAAATACCCTGACTCCCCCAACGACCCTGAGCCCTAAAAAAAGGAAAAAAAAGACCCCAGCCCCCCTCCCCTGCCCATAAAACTAAACTACCCCAACCCACCTACCTGCCCTGAGCCCTAAAACCTTCCCCACCCCTAATAACTAAACTACCCTGACCCCCTCACCCCTGCCCCTAAAAACTGAACTACCCCAACAGCTCCACCCACCGAGCCCTAAAACCTTCCCGAATAAGTAAGCTACCCCGAACCCCCACCCATCCTAAGCCATAAATCCACCCCACCACTAAAAACTACCCACCAACCCTGTCCCAACCCCACTTACCTCACTGCGTCCTCTCCTGATCCTTCCTCTTCTTCTCTCCTCCCACCCTCCCTTAAACCTTCCCCCACATCTAAAAAATAAACTACCCCGCCCCCGGCCTGACCTTAAGCCCAATAAAAAAAAAACCTAACCGGCCCACCCCATCCCTAAAAAATAATAATAATAATAATAAGCCCTAAAAAAAAAATACCCAAGCCCCCCCCCCAAAAAAAATTAGCCCGATCCCCCACCTAACCCAAGCTGTTAATCCACACCTCGCCTATAAACTATCCCCAGCCCTGCCCCAGCCCCAGCCCCACTTACCTCACCACCTCCTCTCCCGATCCACTATGCCTTTTTCTGTGCCTTAACCACACATATGCGTAGTTTGGCACATGCATGGTTATGGCACAGAAAAAGAAAATCTTTGATCCGGCAAGCATGGTTATGGTTGCGTGGTACATGCTGCATTGTTCACAACGCATGCCTCAACAATGCAGTCAGAACCACGACGCATCTTCACCATGCATGCCTTTACAATGCAAATCTTTACAACAAATTTTGTCGTAAAAACATGCTTAGTAAAGGCATATACGGAAACGGCATGCGTGGTTCTGTCATACAAACCCCCACCCCCCCTGAACCATAAAACTACCCCCACCCCTAATAAATAAACTACCCAGACATCCCCTCACCCGCCCTGAACCCTAAAACCTTCCCCCACCCCTAATAACTATACTACCCTGACACCCCCCAAGCACTAAAAACTAAACTACTCCAACCTGTCCACCCGCCCTGAGCCTTAAAAATTATTTAAAAAATAACTAAACAAAAAAAAAAAAAAAACACACTACGCCGACCCTTCCACCCTTGCCCCTAAAAACTAAACTACCTCAACATCCCCACACGCCCTGAGTCCTAAAACCTCCCCCCACCCCTAATAACTAAACTAGCCCAACCCCCTCACCCCGCCCCTAAAAACTAAACTACCCTGACTCTAAAAGGTAAATTATTTCAATTTTGTTTTATGGCTGGGATTTGATATTTTATGGCCCTTGTTTGTAATATCATTGATTGCAATAGTCCATCTAGCCCTGCAAATGTGTAATAAACTATGCCTTCTAGGGGCTAAATATATGGTTCCTCTGCAGTACTTTCTCCCATTCTTTTTTCATGTGGCTATGCTCTTGAAGGGCTGACTGCATGGTTACATGACCATGGTTCTTCCAAATGCTATTTTTATTGTTGTGCCCTCTTGGGGCTGATCTGAGCATTGCAGTGAAAATACTATAATATTCGCGGCACAAAAACTTGCCCCATAATGTTTTGCAGAGCATTACTTCTACAAAACATTTTTGCTCATAACTCAGCCTGTGGTGAACCTAGGATAATGTGACCACCTTCAAAACGCTCGGTCTACATCATCTCTGGGTCCCCAGACGAGGTTAGCGGGGACCCCAAAATAATAACCACTACCACCATTCGTCGTCTTTTAAGCTTTCTCACGTCTGCAACTTTTGTTTCACAGCTGTTATGTTTTAAAGGCCTCGTTTTACTTTCATTGCAGTAGGCATACTCGCCTTAAAACACCCTCCAGGGCCTACATATATGGTTACACAGCATTACTTTCTCCTGTTTTTTTCATAGGGTTATCCTCTCTAGGTGCTAACAATATGGTTACATGACCAGGTTTCCTACAAATGATATTTTTATATGGTGCCTCTAGGGGTTGTTTTGAGCATTACAGTGTAATGCCAAAAGTTTATTTCTGAAAAAGATTTAAATGATAATTGTATATGTTTTAATAATCTCTCCTTATTACAAGTATGACCATAATTCAGGCCAACCTAACATCCATATTACATTATGACTGTTTAAACATTCTTGATATGTTTGGGTGACCCTTCTAGTTTATGTCTCCTCTGTGGCTGTCTTGTGTCTTTTTTGGGCGACTTGTGTTAGCTAGTCAGCAACTCTGATGGTGGGGTGGTGAAAGTGGTATCCTATTGGAATTAGCATGTCAGATTTAAATTAGAATGCTAAATTGCAACTTTTTTATTTTTTGCTGCAGATCGAGGAAGAAGGTAATTAGAAATGCTTTAGTTATATGCAGGGCCACTGGAATTATATGGCAGGAAAAGACAAAATTATGAGGCAAGGTTGACCAACGTATGTGGCAAGAAAAGTCCAGTTATGAATGCCAATAGCTCAAACTCAAGCAAACGCAAGACCTATTGCATTGCAAATGCGTGTCGAAACATGAGAACACATATGCCCACGACCCAAGTCTCTGCCTAATTGGTTTGTACTAACTTCTGAAGTAAGAATGGCCTGCCCTCAATTGCAACAAAATAAAAAATAACTAAACACATTTTGTCTCTTAAAAATATCACACATTGGTGTTACTTGGTTAAAGATAGAGAGCTTGAAAGTTAAATATTTACTTGTACGATACAGTTACATCGGCTTGGTAATCTCATGTGTAAGGAAGGGATTGCTTATAAGTATTTATATAAGTCCCTGTGCTTAAAATAAATAGGTGATGCCTGAGTTTGTGGACAAATAGAAAACCTACCAAGACTTTAATACTTCCCCAATGTAGTAAAAAAAGTGAAAATTATGAATTTCATGCACACAAGGGGACACTTTCTAGAAAGGACCAAGGTGATATGATGTCTGCACTTCAAAGAAGTCATGCCTAGGTGTCATCACTACTTAAGGACCAGTCAATCACAGGCCTCAACTCCAGCTGTTTGCACAAAACGTAACAGAAATGTGTTAGCTGTAAGCGCACTCATTGTATGCCTAACACAGTTTAAAACTTGTTTAAAATAGGAAATTATATTGCCTTAGTTTTTCCCTAGGCCTCACAAATTACTTACGAACAAGAAATCTACATGGACCGAGTTTTAGAAGAGGTTGAACTTATTCTACTTGGTTGTTTTCATTATGATGTCTTTGACGGAAAATGGTCTCAAAGAAGCAGACATAGAATGCACATCCTCCTTCTGCAAAATCGGTATAAAGATGGGAGCACAAGACCAATTGAGTTTGCTGTTGTAGTCTCTTCTACTGATGGGAGTAGTCTCTTCTACTGATGGGAGTACTCTGCAGAGTAATCATGGACAACCTAAGCAGCCATGCGTTGGTGTTGCACTGAAAGGCAACTCCCCAGAGGCAAGAGAACATCACTTGGAGTCCATTCCGAAGAAGGAATTAATTGACAGCCTTATATGCCAAGACATCCTGCCTGTGAGCGAAGGTAGGAAGAGCCGATTGTGGAAGATTCTACCATAATTGACCCTGGTGTACGGTTCATCCAACAGAGGCTTGCTAAGCAAGAGCACCAAAGAAACTGCGGCACTGGCAGACTGCTAGGTTTGAACTATGTCACTTAATCCCATCATCGCTACCAAGACACCTGGAGCTGAGTGGTAGCTCTGAACGAAGTCAGGAAAAATGTCTGCTTTGTGGCATGTGTGCCCTAGAAGTGGGCTGCGTGACCACAGCCCTGCCCAAGGGTACCTTTTGTTCAGACCAGTTCGGAACACCAAGTAACTGGAGAGGGGCTTCTGGGATGCCTTGTGAAGAATTGTGGTCGTCTTGAGGCACTGGGGTCCCAAAACACCACCTGGCATGCGCACACCAAAGAACCATTACCTGCAGGTGTGTGACTTTTGCACTTAAGAAGAAATAGCAAGTACTCAATGGAATGTCTGAATGAGCTGAAGAACTTCGAAACTAACCTCCCTGAGAAGCCTGTGACTGCTCGCCCTTGCTACCACTGACAGTCAAGTACATAACGGGTTGTACAAGGCCGAGTTTGCAGAGCCATAGTGAGATAGGCCCAGGGCATCAGTCACAAAAGAACTTAACCCCCCTTAGCTGTGACCCACTAGCCACTGGCTGCCAGGCTGCCACCTGAACTGGGTCTCATAAGAGGTAATTACGGTGAGGCATTATACTTCAGACAGGTGGAAATTAGATGGCAAATATTATAACTACTCAGGTAACATTTAGGACAGAATTTCCAAATAAAGGAGGTGTACATACAAGTCAGGCTATTGTTTGGACGGCAAAATATCTACTTGAGCTATTTTGGTAAAATAACTGGCTGAAAAGATGGGGAATTCGATTATTCCCTGAGCTAGTGGAGACAGGAGATGAGTAAGTGCACACATGAAGGAAGGTGGATCCAATATGGGGCATACATTGTGACGTTTGTTTTACGTCTCTTTCTTCATAATTATTTAAGCATTACATCTTGCAAAGACTTGGCTCAGAGCAGTAAGGGCGTGGCTTGAGAGAAAAAGTCGCTTTGCCTTTTTGTCGCTTGGCACCTTGTCTTCAATGGAAGGTCTACTCCATCACGTACAAGTTTGAAGTGGTAGTCAGATTAAGGCTTTCTACATGCAAGTGATTTAGTCAAATTACTTTTGACCTAGGATCACAGACAGCTTTTCACATCACCTTCTTTCAATGGTTCTTTTCAAAGTAGCCATAGCATCTGTCATTGAGAGAGCAAGGAACAGTGGTGAGAAAATGTCCTGCGGGCTAGATAAATATAAGTATGCATAAGCATACACAAAATGCCTCATGCTTTCTCTTAGTCTGATGGGAATCAGTGTCCTTATGAGCAAGTTCCCATAGTAGCTCACTAATATCACTTAAGGAAAAGTGATTTTATAGTCCCTAAGTTTCCAACACTGACACAATACTCACAAGACAATAATCAATCAATCAGCAGATTTGTAGAGCGCGGCTAGACACCTGCTACAGTCTCCAGGCACTAGGGGGTGAGGGGGGCCAGCAAGGGAACAGTAGTTGAGGATCAGTTTGGGAGCAGTCGAAAAGCCATGTTTTGAGGTCTTTCCTGAATTGCGATAGGGTGGGAGATCTTCTGTGGTGGATGGGGAGGGAGTTCCAGGTCTTGGCAGCGGGGTGTGAGAAGGATCTTCCTCGAGCTGTGGTCTTCTCTATGGATTGGAGGCGGCGAGGTCAGTAGAGCGGAGCTATCTGGTGGGCGTGTAGAAGTCGAGTCTGCGGGTGAGGTATTCAGGTTGGCCGTCGTGAAGGGCTTTGTAGGCGTGCGTGAGAAGTTTGAATGTTATTCTCTTGTCTACTGGGAGCCAGTGCAGGTCTCTCAGTAGAGCAGAGGTGTGGTTGTGTCTGGGAGCGACCTTGATGAGACGGGCGGAGGCGTTCTGGATGCACTGCCGTCTTTTCCATACCTTGGCGGTGGTTCCGGCGTAGGGTGCACTGCTGTAGTCTAGGCGGCTGCTGACGAGGGCCTGGATGACTGTTCTTCTGGATTCATT
Source organism: Pleurodeles waltl (assembly GCF_031143425.1). Classification (NCBI taxonomy): domain Eukaryota; kingdom Metazoa; phylum Chordata; class Amphibia; order Caudata; family Salamandridae; genus Pleurodeles; species Pleurodeles waltl. Next base: position 863,654,751 of record NC_090445.1, read on the forward strand.
GGGATTCTTTTGAAGATTTTCCAAAGCATGCACATGGTGTGGAAGCAGGCGGAGGAGACTGTGCAGACTTGAAAGTTCATTGAGAGTGCAGAGTCCAGGTGAAGCCGAGGTTGCAGGCGTGGTGGGTAGGGGCCGGAATGCTTCCAAGGGAAGTGGGCCACCACGAGTCATCCCAGGTGGAGGAGTTGTTGCCAATGACAAGGACTTCTGTTTTGTCAGGATTTAGCTTGAGACAGCTATCGTTCATCCAGGCGGTGACTGCCTTCATTCCGTTGTGGAGGTTGGCTTGGCTTTGTGCAGGTCGTTGGTGAGGGAGATGATTAGCTGTGTGTCGTCGGCCTACGAGACAATGTTGAGCGCGTGGTGTCTGGTGATGGCTGCTAGTGGGGCCATGCAGAGGTTGGAGAGTAGGTCTTAGAGAGGAGCCTTGCGGGACGCCTCAGTTGATCTTGGTGGCCTCTGAGTAGAAGGCCAATAGCCTACGACAGCCCAGAACAAACAAAATAATACTGATTCCTGAAAACAGGAATTAGTAAATTGAGAGAAAAGGGCAGAGGTGGCCGGCTGGAGAGATCAAGACCCAACCTCAAAAGACTTTTTTTTTATTTTTATTTTTTACTTATAGCGCTACTGATAGTGAAATACAAACAAAAACTTATACCAGAAATTGCAAAAAAAGCTGGCTGTAGTTTCTACAGGTTCCAGGTTTAGAAAATTACCCAGAAACTGTATAAAGGGAAAAGCAGATGTACAAGAAGAAATGAACACTAACATTCTAAGAATAGGACTACTAAAAAAACTGTGGAATGGACTAATAAGTAAATCATAGAACAGAGTACCAAACGTACTATAGAGCTGACTGAAGTACGAAAGGTACTTCAAAATGGAAACTAGCCAAAGGCACTGAGGACTGAAGGCAACCTTATATACAAGGGTACTGTGAACTGGAGTTCTTAAGAAACAAGGTAACATTTTGAATACAAATGCACAAATTAAGCAAAAAAAGCAAAACTTACAAATACAAAACAGAAGTATGTATGTGGTTTGAGTATTGAAGAGAGTCAGTTTATTATAGACTCCAACGAGAGGTGATTTAAAAAAATGTGTCAGAGATTGGAGAGAAGAGAGAAAAAAAAAAAGAGATCAAATTAAGGTTGAGGAAGAATTCAGATTGTCAGATTGGGGTCCAAGATGGAGAATGGAACATGAAAGGAAGGATGAGATGTGCATGGTGCATTGTGAACCTGCAAGATTTGAAAAAGTTGAATTTGTGGAAGAAAGTGAGTGCGAGAAACGGAAAGCTGTAAATTGCAATCTCCTGGTTGGTGAAGAGCCAGTACTGAGAAGGATATATTATGTGTGTGGTTAGACTGCTTATTTCAATCTGCTCTGTAAAAGGGAGTGGATCTTGTTATTTTGCCTTACTGTTTCTTTGAATCTATCATGTGAGTGAACTGGATGATGCAGTTAGTTTGAAAAGAGTGAAGCGTGGATTTGGACAGCTAGCATAAGATATATTAGGAGCTATTATTACGTGTATAGGTGTAGCTATGAAAGATGTGAAAATTGGACACCTGCCTACGCTTGTTGACCAGCTTGTTTCTAGCAAGGCTAGAGCCTCGACTCTGAACTAACTAAAATGTGGGCTTTAATTATACAAAACCGCTAAGTGCTAGGTATCCTTTTTGTGAAGGAAGGTGGTGTTTACAAGGTACTGAAGGTGACGGAGTACTGCCCCTTCATACCGGATAGCACCAGGGTTATTATCGCTTATGGCCAGAGCTTCACTAATTTCTCTCATGAAGTTCAAGCATTAGAAGAGCACAGTGTGAGGGAACGTTTAAGTGTGGGAAGCTGGCCCCTTGTTTGCAGTACCTCCCACATTTTTTCCTGTTATTTGATGCTAACCTGACAGAGTGTGCTGGGATCCTGCTAACCAGGCCCCAGCACCTGTGTTCTTTCCCTAAACTGCACCATTGTTGCCACAATTGGAACTCCCCAGGCACACAGCTAAGTCCCTTGTAAAAGGTACCAGTGGTACTAAGGGCTCTGTGACCAGGGAGGATCCCTAAGGTTTGCAGCATGTATTGTGCCACCCTCACCAAACACATGCACACTGCAGCTGCAAATGGTGTGTGTTAGTGGGGAGAAAAAGCTAAAGTCAACATGGCATCCCTCTCAGGGTGCCATGCCCACAATTCACTGCCTGTGGCAGAGGTACGTCACCCTCTAGCAGGCTTTACAGCCCTAGGACAGGGTGCACTATACCACAGGTGAGGGCATAGCTGCATGAGCAATATGTCCCTACAGTGTCTAAGACCATTCTTAGACATTGTGAGTGCAGTGTGGCCATATTAAGTACATGGGCTGGGAGTTTGTCATTACAAGCTTCACAGCTCCATGATGGCTTTACTGAAGACTGGGAAGTTTGCTATCAAACGTCTCTGCACAGTAAACCCACACTGATGCTGGATTTAATGTGAAATGCGTGCAGAGGCTATCTTAGAGATGCCCCATGTACTTTACCTAAATCTTTAGTGCAGGACTGACCAGTCTGCGCCAGCCTGCCACTAACAGACAAGTTTCTGGCCCCATGGGATGAGGGCTTTTGTGTTGTCTGGGGTCAGAAACAAAGCCTGCTCTGGGTGGAGGTGCTTCACACCTCCCCCTGCAGAAACTGTAACACTTGGCAGTGAGCCTCAAAAGGCTCAGGCCTCCTTTTACAGTGCCCCAGGACACTCCAGCTAGTGGAGATGCCCGCTCCCCAGACCATGCCCCACTTTTGGCAGCAGGTCCAGCGGGAAAACTTGGAAAAACAAGGAGGAGAGACCACTTCAGCTGGGCCCACCCCTATGGTGTCCACGGGTGAAGTGACCTCCTCCTTGTAGAATCCTCCATCTTGGTTTGGAGGAGAGGGACCAATAGGGATAGTAATGTACCTCCCTTCCCAACGGGAGAGGGCACAGGAAGGGTGCAACCATCCTCAAGGACTGTAGCCATTGGCTACTGCCCTCTGACCCCTGTAACACCCATAAATCTAGTATTTAGGGGCACCCCTGAACCTTACTCACCAGATTCCTGGTGACCTCAGAAACAAAAAGAAAGAAGAAGGACTGCTAAGTCAACCCCAGCAGTGAAGACTCCAGACAACAACTGACTTGGTCCCAGCCCTATTATCCTGTCTGCAGCTTCAGAGATCCCTGCTCCAAGAAGGCGACACATCCTGCAAGACCAGCAATCTCTACAAACCTCCAGAGGACTGCCTGCTCAGCAGAGGACCAAGAACTCCTGAGGACAGCAGCCCTGTCCAGCAGAAATCACCAAAACGATTCCAGAACTGCCACGCATCGGTGAGCCCTGTTCACTCTGCACCCTTCGTCCACGGCCCGAGCCAGGTGGCCCACTAGTCTGGAGGAAGTCCCCAGGCGATTCCAACCATGAGTCTATCCTGGGTTGACCCCTCCTGGCCAACATGACGACGTCTGCAGCCTGAATCCAGAGGCTCCCCTGACCATGACTGGATCCAACAAAGATTCCATACGCCCAAGAAGACTTGACGCAGGCCCCCTGGCCTTGGGGAATCAGAAAGACGGTCCAGCAACGTTCATCAGGTGTCTCTCTTGTCTGTCCAGCATTTGAATTCCCAGAACCAACCCCCCCGGGACCCAGCTTGCAGCATTTTTTGTGACCCTCCGGGGTCACCCATTGAAAAGCATTGGGCACCCAGCTCTGTGTTAGCACCCGGCACTCGTCCGCCTGTGCTGCTGAGGGTGTGTGTTTGGTGTGATCCTGTGGCTTCCCCGGTACTGACCTAAACACCCCAGACATGTGTCCTGGAACTGCAGGTACTTACCTGCGATCTGTTTTCTACAGAGCACCTCCTGTCCTCATAGGATTCCATTACAAACCCGATGCCAACTTTGACCTCTGCACCCAGCCGGCCCTGTGGATGCTGGTGGTGCACTTGTGGGGTCAGCCTAAACTTTGACCTGTGGACATCCTAATTCCTGAAGGCTGGAATATGAAGTTGTGTACTTACCCATTTTCTGTGCTAACACTTCCCTCCCCCCACCCACCAGGGCTCTATGGACACCTATGGAAAATTGCAATAAGTGTCAACTTTAGAAATAGAAAATTGCTACTTACCTGTAAACATTTTTTTTTTTTTTCTTTTTTTTAAATTAAACAAAGTACATTTGATACATATGCTTGACATCTATTAACAACTGTACTTAACTGCAACAAGGTTCTTTTGGTTCTAGTAATAAAAGTAACAAAATATATTTTTGCTATATAAAAACCACTGGCCTGGAGTAAGTTATTGAGTGTGTGCATAATTTTTGACTGAGTGGGTATATACAACAAATGCTTAACACTACCCTCTGATAAGCCTAACTGATCGACCACACTACCACAAAATAAGGGATTAGTATTATCTACTTTAGCCTCTTTTAAGCCTCTGGGGAACTCCTGTACTCTGCACACTGCACACTGCACCTCATTTTGGTATAGTTTATACAGAGCCAGCTTCCTACAGGAGGTTCCTGGGTTGGTGAGATAGGGAAAAGTTTTCATCAAGATTGGTGAATGGATTGATAATCTTGGAGGAGAAACTTGTGACTAATCCCAACCACTGTAATAATTATAATGAATTGTGCAATTGTCATGTTTCTCTTGCTCACGCTTTCTGGCTGTCTTTTAAAAATGTGGGTGCAAGAGTGAAAGAAAACATTAAAATTAAAGAGATAAAACTATCAAAATGGAAAAAGTTAAAGAACGTGTTTACAACCAACTGAAGGGGACGGAGGCGTCAACCAGGAAGAAACAGAAAGTGATTCAGACTGCTTCATAATTTTTGATTGGTTTAACTTTTTATTGAGTACAAAAAAAAAAAAAAAAAAAATCAGAGGGGGATTTGAAAGAAATTTTTATTTATACGTTTATATTTTTGTGCAGGATGCATTTTCACGCTCAATTTCACATGTACCTGCTGATATAGTGTTTCTGCTTTTGGAACAAATTTTCTATGTTTGTGGAAATGCATTTTTCAAATGTATATTATTTAGACCACACTTTAGTGCAAACGCCAGGTTGTCAAAGATGGAAGTCATCTTTGTCACTCATCCTGCTTTCCCCCTGCCCACCTTCTCTCCTCGCAAACTCTGCTGCACACAGTCAACCTGAAATTTATTGGTTTATTTACTCTGTTATTGTTATTCTGCGTTCAATGAACTTTCCTCTGCTCCACCAGGACCTGAAACATTTACACATCCTTCTGTTAGTTCACTGTACTCTTTTCATTCACTTAACAAGTTATTGTTAATGTATTTTGTTCTGTTCTAGCATCTCTGGGCGACATTAGCATAGACAGTGCGAAATAATTACTTATGTGGTGGGTTAGTGCTTAGGTTTTAAGGCAATGTGACGTTTATTTTTCATGTGCTCCGATATGCTGATGAAAGTCTGTGGTTTTCTGCAACTTCATGTGTGAAAATAATGTATAAAACCGCCTTGATTTCTGCAATGCTTGCTGATTTTGTTTTTGAAGTATGCTGCAAGAAAATGTAAAAGTCCAAAGATTTGGTGGCGGGATTAGGAAAAACCATCCACAGTGTTTCTACAAGATGAATCCCTGGAAGTCTGAGATACCAACAATCCACAAAAGTGAGTTCTGGTACAACTTAGTTTCAGACTAACAGCCAACATTCATTTTTAGGTTGAGTGCACGAGCGCTTTGACCGGTTGTAAGTATTGTGTGCTTTTAACCACGCCCACCTCATGCCCATCACTTTCATTCGTTCATGGGCTTGCCTTTCAAAAATCACTTGATGTCATTGGGAAATGCTTTACGTTTGTCCTGGCTTGGGGCGGTTTGCTACCACCTTGGACACCGACCCTGTTACAGGGATAACTGCACGATTACTGATATACTTCAGCGTGAGCGAACTACTTTTTTCTTTTGTCTGCGCTTCGTGGCTCTCATGCCACTCACAGCGCTCAGATCATCAACTCAATCAGCTGTATCGTTCTTGCATTATATGCACGCTGGTCTGCTTAGAACACGTTCATTGCAGCACGCATATTAACCCTGTGCACTACCTTATGACTCCAAGCTTCCACTACACAAAACAAATTATCTTTCCAGAAAGAACATAAATCGTCAGAGTTATTTTGATATTTTTACAATATATGCACTTTGTGATTTGCCTAATACATGTTGTTTGCAGCAGGCACATTAAAACCCTGTGCGCTACCATGATGATTCCAAGCTTCCACTAGACAAAAGTACGTTCTCTCTCCAGAAAGAACATTAGTCGCCAGAGTTATTTTGACATGTTTAGATTATATGCACTCTGATCTGTTTAGTACACATTCTTTGAAGCACACATATTCATTCTGGGGCTTGTAGTTTTATTTCTATAATGTGACAGAAGTTGGAAACCAGCCCTTGGAGTGGTATTTGTAGAGTTATCAAGGTTCCTAGTTCTATGCATGATTCACTCATTTAATTTGTTTCAGATTTGCATTCTGGGACTTGCAGGTTTATTTTTATAATGCGATACAAGATGGGAATACAAAGCAGAATTGTAACTAGATGAACTGCTGTGTGTGCGTGTTTTTATAAAACTAACCTCAAGGAGAGATTACAGTTAATTATGCTGTATAATGGTCAATATTTTATAACTAATATTTCAGTTCAAGACTAACTGTGGATCAATAATATCATGTGAGGTGGCACTCCTCAAGCATGTGAAAAATCATGGGCGTTTTGTTTGACTTCCCAGACTGCAGTAAAGGGACAGTGATCCAGTAAGCCTGACTTCTTGGAGTACAATTACTTATTCATTGCCTCGCTTGGCAATGTCGCCTGTACCAACTGCCAAGTAAATATGTTTTGCACCTGGGAGTAATTTGTGTTTTAAGGGCTTTGTTTAAAAAAATCCAGTAGGCCTACCAACTCTTTAGTAATATGCACGGCCACTGGAATTATGTGGCAGAAAGGACCAAAATATGTGGCAGGGTTGACCAGTTAATGCGGCAAAAAAAGTCCAGGTATGCATTTACGATGCCAATAGCTCCAACTCAAGTAAAGGGGAGACTCATTGGATTGCAAATGCTTGTTGTATGAGGGAGCTGCCAGTCTTCGTCTAGCAGATATTGATGGCCAATAACCCCCAACACATGATGGTGTTTCGTCATTGTATTGATAGATGACTAGGGGCATAGGTTGACCATCCACATTTTCAGCTTAATTGGTTAGGGGATGCTGGAACTGAAAAGACTCATTTTATCTGATGTAAACCCACAGAAACTAGTTTGAGAGAACAGTGTTGTTAACATCCGATGTACTACATTAACAAGGAAGCAGGTCTTATGTGAAACCATGTAACAGTCTAAAAGTTGTATCCCTCTTACCTTCATGCAAAACACATTCCCCACAAACATTACTTGGAAACCTCAGCAATAGTATTGATTACAAAACTGTATATTTAGACGTGCAAAGGCCTTATATGCATCAGCTACATCACCATTTTTCCCCAACAAGCTCAAATACAAAGACCTTTAAATACATCAAATCAGCTTCAGCTCCTCAGGTACAGTACCTTCTTTTTCCTTCAACATGAAGTAACACTGCAGCAACACCTCGGACAAAAGTTGAACCCCTCGCCCTCGTGTCCTAGGCTCAGGGTTTGACAAACATGACCTACAAAAAACAAAATACTGAACAGTGACAAACAATATGAAGATAACTTAAGGCCATCACAAAAGGTAAGAAGTATTTGTCAGAAGAAGGTAGATTATGACAAAACAGAAGTTTATTTATCTACAAAATTAGCGTACAAAAAGGCAAGTTATCCTACTTCATAACTTTATGCTAGTACTTGGAGGTTACAGTAATCCAGTCTAACATGGAAGTAGTCTAATGTCATAAAAGCTATCCATGTGGACAACACAAAAAGAGACCACAACACAAATTGTGTGGGTAGCTGTTTAAATAATGGGGAGAAATGACATTTTAAACCAATCTTACTCTAGAATAAATCCCACAATTATTTAAGTGGTTCTGTGTATGCCTGTTTCATTCTATCATAAGAGCAGTTTTTCATATGACAACCAACTAGTATCCACAAATTGTTTCTTCTGTTAGCTTTAAAAGATGTATCCATTGCATGGCCCTGTGCATACTCTTGACCCTTTGTTCGTCCTTGTATAGAATATTAGGAAACCCATGACCTGACAGCCTGTGGCTCATCAAATGGTATTTGGTTACTAGTTTATTTAGGACTTTTTCGTTCATTGAAATTTTACTATTATGATTATTGCAGCAGGGCTCTTATAAAGCTCTATGAAGTAGCTAAATGGTCTTTCACCTGAAAAACAACCCAGCAAAACATTTTTGGTTATTAAATCATTGTTCTGTACTAGCAGCATACCAGACCCAAACCAATGCAATATTTCAAGACACAATAACACAAACAGGAAGTAATCCTAAGACTAAATGAAAAGGAGAAATATAAAAGTAGATTTATGCCCGAATTAACATGTGAGAAGGCCCTAAATGTATACATTTTCAGTGAGTTCAGACAAAATAAATTTAACATAAAAAAGGATTTTAATTCAAGTCTTTTCTTACCCAAGAGCTTCCACCACCTGCAGAACTGTACAGTTGCCTTCTTTGACGCCTATTGAAAACACAAGAAGTAATTTAGATACAGCAGGTAAAGAAACATGTCAGTTCTAGAAGTTACTGACATACATATTTGGCCATTGTTTAACTGGGAAATAGCACCTTCAGTATTTGAGTTCAAATGTGACTTCTATTGTAAAAACAAAAACGCATACACATTGGCAATTACATGAAAATGTGTTCAAGAGACGAATCCCGAACTTATGCATTAGATGATGCCCTAGAAAATAAATATTACATCATAAACTAAAAATATTATAAAACAAAGCCTATTAAGATTTTCTATGTTGTTGCGATCACAATCAATACATCATCTTTGTAAGGACCAGTTACAAAGGGTGAAGCCCCCCTGCAAGCATGATAAACCTTCTAACAACAACGTACTGGTCCCTACTTGTGGGCATCATTTCTTAAACTGACAAGACAAGAAATCAAACTTTAAAGAAAAACTGTAAAATTTGAGTATTATGTTGGCCACCAGAGCAATGGCTGTGTGTACAGCAAGTACATACTGTGAAAAAATATGAATCTTACCCAACGCATACGCTATTTGTTGCTCAAACCCATATGAAACAAAATTTGCAGTGTCTGGAGTCTCGAAATGTTACTAAGACGTGTTTCTGCTTCTGAAACTGTGACTTGGACTACGCTGCCATCTGGTCTTCTCCTTGGTTTCAAGGCCAGAAGGGTCACTGCAATGAGTTTTGTATTTGTGACCGGAGACAGTGGTCCTAACTAGCTGCTTTGAATTTAATGCAGCACATTTTCAAGGTGATTTGGGCAGCAGGAAGAGCTAACGGAGATCTTGGTGTGTACGAGTACAATTTCTGTCCTTTGCTGAGTAATATAAATGCCTCAACAATGCTGTTTAAAAGTACCAGGTGAATCTCTAAGATGCCAGGCCAGCAAAGACAGCATTGTCTCCATACATGTAAGAGAGGACCAATGGGTTGATGGCCATTGTGCAGTTTGGGGGACCTTCTTACACGCATTCTAAACATTGTAGGTGATGTGTGTTTTGAAACAGAGACAGTTGTCGATGTAGAATCTGAGTGACAGAGGCTGACTGACATTGGAGGGGTGAAAAATGAAGATTGATTGAGCTAAGAAAACCATATTTGTAAATGGATTTCTTTGCTTTTGGTGTCCATTAGGACAAATTCGTTTTTATGGAAGTCAGATTCAAGTAGGCCTTTGACACTTGGACTTAAAAAGATTAATAGCAGTCCTTTACCAGACATATGGTGCAATATAATGAGGTATTTACATAGAGCACTGCCCCATTTGAGAACTGTTATTCAGGAATGGTCAAAGTAATTACATGAAATTACCTAGGACACAGTGGAGCTCTGGGGTACACAACAGGTCACAGTGATATGCTCCATTTATGTTGTTTTAATTCTTTTTATGTGGGCTAACTTAATCAAAGCAAAATCATGAGGCAAAGGTATTGAGCAGGGATGAATAGTCTTTTCTTTTAAATCCTGCAAAAAGCTCAAAAAGGATGATATGATATTGTTCATAAGGACATCCATGTGGTTATCAACCACATGGAAGGTGGCTCTGGTTAGCTCTATGCTCAACTGTAGCCTGAGTCGTAAATGGTACTTAACAGGAGGGAACTGACTTTAAACCACTTAAAACTAGTGATCAGGTGCTTTCTAAAATATGCTGGACAGAAAGTGAAGGGTGGTAACTGGGCAATAGTTGGTAAGGTCATTAGGATTTTTCAGCAATGGGGGAACTGGTCCTTTCAGGATTGTTGTTGGAGAGAGCAGGGTACTATTGAGTTCTAAATAATTAAAAAGCCACTACTTGCCATGTAAGGATGGCCCACATGTTGGATGGAGTACCCAGGCAAAACAAGGACATCAAACATATCAAAAATGCTGGGGAGAAAAGTGTTTGTGATTTTGAGAAAGTGGATAGTTGGCTGGGGTGGATGGTAGTCTACCACAAGTAATAATGCTACTATACTCATTACATCCAGTGAAGTTTTCAGTAATTTAACCCTGTACTGGTAGCTCTGGCACAGAGCAGACAGGGTAACAAAATATGTAAAGCATTTATAAGTACTAAAACAGTTAAAATGTTTAAAAAAACAACAACAAAAAAACACAACATTAAAATCACACTAAAATGTATAAACATAGAAAATACAATTAACAAAATAACACATATTTAGCAAGGAGAACCTGAAATATTAATTTAGAATTTTTGAATCTAAACAGTACCAAAAAAGAATTAGGCGCCCACCATGGTCATCTGGTTGCCCTTGACTGGAACCTAGGTGCAAATTAAGGACAAATGTAAGCTCGGATCAGATACAAAAACCAGGTTCATTCCAGTCGGACATTTTATCTTCTGGCTTTGGGCCCGATTAGGAGGTTTGTGGTCCTAGGACCGCCAGCCTCGCACTGGCGGTACTGCCACGGCTGGGGCGTTCCGACGGTCACATTACAAGGTTGGAGGGCGGACCCGCCAATTGACTGCTGTCTCCGCCAGGATCCAAGATCCCGACTGGGTGACGGAGGGCTTGGTTTTAATCAGCCAGGGCGGCGCTAAACTCAGCACCGCCCTGCTGATAACAACCTTGTTCTCTGCCAGCTTTTTCATGGTGGTCTGACCGCCATGAAAAGGCTGGCAGAGAAGAAGCGCAGGGGTCCACGGGGGCATGGGCACTACAGGGGTCCCCCTGCCCAGCACACTTGAAATGTGCATTGTCTGCTGTGCAGACAGTGTGCATTTCAAGGGTGCTGGTGCACACTGCGTGTGGCAGCATTGCCGCCAGCTCAATTATGAGCCGGGAACAATGCTGCTGCACTCTGCTGAACGGCGGGAACCTTGGTTCCACCAGGCAGCCCAGTGGGAATGTTGTAATAGTCTCGGTGAGAAGACCTGCGGGACCGCGGCGGTCTTCTCACAACAGGGCTGGTGGGGCGACAGTCGGCCCGCTAGCCTCATAAAGAGGTCCTTAGTTTCTGAAATGGAAGGCAGAAATCCTTAGCTAGGCAATGCAGCAAGCTGTGGTAGAGAAGGGCTCCACAAGATAGCAGTTGAACAAGATATCAGTGAAGCCACTTGACTTTTGGCGGGAATACTTTGAGGAGGAGAAATTCAAAATGTAGGTCTCTTGCCTGCTAGATACTTTGGCGTCTTTGCACCGGTGAAGAGTTCCATGTTCTATGGTCACTTTTTTGGCACTCTGATTTCTCTAGCAGAGCAAGGATGAAACCCGACTCCAAGAGGCAGGATACCTTCTATGCAACCAACCAGCTGAAAGAGATTTGCTGTTGCACAAAATCTCTGACTGGGAGCAACTTGACTCCTTGGCCCAGCAACAGCACACCGTCGTCTGAATGACTTGGTAGGTTTGTCACTGTCTTACAAAGGTCTTTGGAGCCCAAAAGCTTCAAGACCTCGTTTTTCAGGATATTTGGAAGAGTACACTGTGACACAGACAGCTAGAAGCTTGCTGGATCCTTGTAGCTTACCAGAAGGTCAATTAACTGACCCTTTGAATAAACGTCTTTGTCCTGGGCACAAGTGGGAGCACGTCCAGCCTGTCAGCAGGAACCAACAGAAGGTGCAGTCCTACTTTGGTCTTCCACACATACAGTAGTTTTCTGAAGAGGGGCTCCAGGGGTGCCACATTAATGACAGGCATTAGCCGGTGGCTAGGTGTGACTCCTAGCCCATCGCTAATCATTAAGGAAAAAAAATCCCAGAGAAAATGTCCTAACAGTATCTTCTCAGAATGGGGTGATCATGTAAAGAGAGGCATTTTACTACATTGCTGAACAGAATAGCCAGGCAAGATGAGAGAGGAGAGAAAGAAAGAGAGGAGACCGAGTGGAGACAGAGAGGAAACAGGAGAGAAAAAGAGGGAAAGAGAAAAAGAGAAAGAAAGGAAGAGAGATGGAGAAAGAAAGATTGATTTTATTTTCTTCTACCTACTGGCGGTTACTAGTAGGTAGTTTTAGTTAGGACCTGGCTTTCATAGGAAAAGCGTTTTTGTTTTATTAATAACTTTGGTGATATTTGATGAATCTTCACAATGTTCAAAACTAGTGTGCCAGTCACTCCAGCTGCTGCCTGGAACAGTTTGGGCTGAATCGTCAAGCAGGGGCAGAGAGAGGGTGAGGGGTCCTAAAATAAGATTTTTCCCATAGGGATTTTAGCCATGACTACAGACAGAATTGTTGAACAGAATTACACCAAATTTGGCAGAAAGCTAGATTTGGTTCAGAAAGATAATCGGAAAACAACTGCTTCAAGGAAAGAGGAACACCCCAAACTTCACCTCCTTCACAGTAAATTATAAAATGGTGCACTCCTTCCTCGGCCCCAGCCACTGAATGGTGCTGTTGCAAACTGCAGTGAACAAGCACAAATACACAATATGGAATGGTGCACCCAAATATATTAAGGAGTCCAATTATCTCAATATAGCGTAGTGTGTTCAGTTCTTTCCTTTCATCAACATAACACCAAAACAGCCAATGCTTTTCATTGACACTTTAATATTAGGGTGTACCATTCCATATTGTGTATTTGGTCCAGAAAGATCTCTTTTTGCAATTTGGTGAAAATCTGTTCAGTAATTTTGGAGTTATTAAAGAAAAAAGATTTACATGCCAAGAGCAAAGCCATGATTAGCTGGCCGTAACCTGAGAGATAAGATGCAGCTGCCATTTTGTCAGTCAGGACATGGTTCCCCCGTGAGGAAATAAAGATAAAATAGGATGTAAGAGGTCAGGATAGGAGTATCCTTAGCCCATGGACCGATAAAGGGGTCTCTGAGGGACCCCTCCTGGACAAGAAACCACACAAAAACATGCTTTTGGAGTGTGCCAGGATCCGCAGATCCACTGTGGTGCTCAGTGCGGCCCCCCGTGTGAACACGCAAGGGATCTGCAGATCCAGAGACCAATATATCACTGACCCACTTACACATTCACACACACACACCGATTCACACACTCACATACCCATTCACAGACACCCACAAAACCACTACCACACCCACTTGCAGACCCACAAAACCACTAGCGCACCAAGTCACAGACTCCCACAGCCACTCACAGACCCCACACAGCTACTCACAGACCCACAAAACAACGTGCATACCCACAAGGCCACTCTTACACCCAACCACTCACAAAACCACTCAGACCCACAAAACGACTCACATACTCACTCACAGGCCCACAGCGTGGGGATGGCTACATGCAAGAGGTTGGCTGCAGGGCCTGCAGAAAACTCCCCACCACGTATGGCCATATATAATGAGCAGAGTGAGGTTGGTTGCATGTGGGGGCTTGGCCAAAGGGCGGTTGCAGCAGCGTTTGGATTAACATATGGTAATTAAATATTACTTCACATTTTAAAAAACCTAGAAACTCACTGAAAAAAAAAAAAAAAAAAAAGCAAAAGGTACAGGGACGTCATAGTTAAGTTCAGATTTCACACACAAAACCAAAGAAATTCAGCAGTTATACTTATCTCAACTTGTGCCCTAAGGTAACTATAACTCACCCCTTGCCAAGAATAGTTGGCACATCAATGATTTTACTGCCAATATTTTAGTTATATTATCAGTGATGTAACTGAAGATATCATAACTCATGCAAGATGTGGGGGAATTAACAATGCATGACGAGGGTTCAAGTTATAGTTACCTTAGGGCACAAGTTTCAGTTTCTTGAGAGAAGTATAATTTTAACTGCTGAATTTCTATGGTTTTGTGTATGTAAAATCTGAACCGAACTATAACGTCCCTCTAGCCTTTGTTTTTTTTAGTGAATTTCTAAAGGTTTTGTTTTTTTAATTCTATTTCCTAACTATAACATCCCTGTAACCTCTGTTTTTTTTCAGTGAATTTTTTAATTTTATTTTTTAAACACAGTGGGGGGTTGGCTACAGCCTACCGCCTGCATGCATTTAGTCCCACAACGCACATGGATTTTGGGTGTGTGCAGAGGGGGTTAGTCACGGGACCTGGCCTGCAGTCAACTCTCGTAGGCATCCAACCCCACTAAGGCACGCAAGGCCTTTGGCCATGAGCGGTATGAGATGGCCACATGGTCTAGCCAGCAGCAGGGCCCTGTGGCCTACACCCCTTCCCCCACCCCCCTCAGTCATTAACAAAGAAGAGGCCACAGTTCTGCACAAAACGTCTACCCAACTGGAGTACTTACCACTGGCTAATTAGTAAGAGATACCTTGTTATGTAAATAAACAGTGCATCTCCTGCACTACAACTGTGTGAAGGACCACGAAGTAATGTCTCCAATGACCTTGTGCGTTTGTGATTTTGACAATGTAATTGCTCCCCGAGCGCCTTCATATAGAAATCTGTATCCTCGTATAGAGATGTCAACGAGACTATAAAGAGGTGAATATCAACCAAATAAGAGTACTTCCTCTGAATTATACGTAGTAAGTGCTTCCTTGTTTGGTGGCGACCTCTGCATCAAGAACGTATCTCCAAAATCGGTGGGAAAGGAGTTGATGGGGGCTTTTTGGTAAGCTGTCCATCATCCTGGAAAAGGGCAGGAAGACATTGCATGCCACTAACATATGTGGCTGGGACAAAAGGGAGGGGCTTCTAGGTCATTTTGCATTATTGGAGTGGTTTAAATGGAGATCGACAAGCTCTGATCTCAACAGGAGATGACAAGAAAGAACCTACTCGTCGTAGTCACTGCATAAGATACTGCCCGAAATATTAACGAAACAAACACATCCATCAAGGATATCAGATAGCATTTCAAGGTGGAACTACTCAGAAAACACACCAAACTCTCCTGTGGACCAAATGGGGGACCCTCGAGGCCCGTGTGGTCCCTGCCTGCTCTGCGCCTCCAGCTAAAAACACTGCCTGTGTGCAGAAGAAATCCATTCATCTGTTTTCCTGACCGCTATCAAGTGGGCAGGAAAACAGATGAAGTCACCTCCCAGCGAGCGGGAGCAGTATTCCTACTCCCTCCTGCAGGGAGCGGACTTACAGTTTGCTCTCGCTTGGCAGGAGCCGTCAAAGTTCCCGACAAGTGAAAGCAAACTGCTATCTCCCAAACGTGGGCACTGCGGGAAATAGGGAGCTGGTCCTGGGGGTGGCAGTCCCCAGGGCCATTAATGGCCCGTCTCCTTTTAGTTTGCATGGGCCAGCCCTGGAGAGGTGGTGGTACCCAGGGCTGAAGTTGGCCTGGGAGGGGGGCAGCGGAACCCGGTCCCCCTTTATTTACATTTGTAGCCTCGGGAAGGTGGTGGTCCCCGGGTCCTAACAGGGCTATTGAGGGGGGTCCGAACGGCTCCCCTCAATGTATTTTTTTAAACCCTGGGGAGGTGGTGGCCCCGGGCTTGTCAACGGGCACAGGAAGGGGGGGGTGCTCATCTCCTCTACAATACGTAATTAAAGCCCGGGGGGAAGATGGAGGTTACTGGGGCTCAAAAGAGCCTGAGCGGGGTGCCACATGCACCCCCCCCTCCCTATTTATTTTACACAGAGCATAACCCTGGAACCTGGCCCACCCAGGGGCTGATCTTTTTTTTTTTTTAAACAAGAGTTAGAATCCACATTTATTTATTTATTTTTTCTATTTTTCTTCAGATCTGTTATTTTGCCCCGGTAGGGTCCCTGAAGGACCCCAGCACGAGCCCTAAGGGGTCAGGGTATTCCTACCCTACTTCCTTTTCATTATTTTTGGGTTTTTGGGGGACTCAGCTGGGTGAAGTGTTGGCAGCCAATCAGTTCTCAATACAGAGCTGTCTGATCCGCATCCCTAGATAGCTATATTTTTTATTCCTTCACCATCTCAAAAACGACTGAACAGATTTACACCAAATCATGAAAAGGGTGCTTTCGGTAACCAAGAGCTACCTTTCTGCCAAATTTGGTGCAACTCTGTCCAGTGGATCAGGATGTTCAGTCTGTAGTAGTTCCCTATGTAAATTGCTTGGGGAAAAGCGTTTTGTGACACCCTCCTTTTTTTCTCAGCCCCCCGCTGGATCAGCACAGTGCTATCCACGCCGAACTAGATAGTGACAAAGTATTTTGCCATTTATACAGCAAAGTCTTTAAGCATAGCTTTAACACAACATCAACCTTGCCAAGCTGTAAAATGACAAAAGCCGTGGATAGCACTGTGCTGATCCTTTGCGAGATAAACAGACATTTGAGGTGAGCAAATTTAGAGTGTCGCTGGTGTTGCAAGGTGCTCATTACTGGAGCTGCTCTCCACCTAAACTTGGGAACTACCCAGAGTTCTCTCTTCCTTTTTGCATACTTTATGCATCACTCTAACCCTGAAAGGGATTTGTTTCGACTTATACTGGGTGCTCCCTGGTGTTTGGACAAAGCTAAGCCTCTCTGAAGAGCTCTACTAATGAGAGCGAAACACACGTGTCAGGTGTTGCTTTTATTCATTCCATGTTGGCTTGGATGGTATTTTACCAATCCAAAGCTGTAATACTGTGCCTGGAGTGGTAAATGGCTTTTGTCATTTTACATCTCCCCAATAACGATGAATCAGTTCAGTTTACGTACCTATGGTTAAGGTCCTAAGCCTGATAGTCCAGGGGTTGAATGCCCCGGTTAAACACCTGGTGCTCATATCCTTTCTCAGAGATGCGCGATGTGACCTATGCATTGTCCAAGATACGCATTTGCGTAGAGCGGATTTGAAGGGCGTGCGCTCTAAATGGTTTGACTGGCAATAATTCACCTCTAGCCCTAAGAAAACAGCCAGAGTAGCAATCCTTTTGGCCACGCATTTCCCAGGCCAGGTAATCCAGAACCAATTTGAAACAGCGGGCAGAGCACTCTCTCTGAGCATTGCCACTCAAGGTTACACGTTCATGCTAGCAAACATACGCACCAGACTCCCAGCAGGAGGCATTCTTAGAGAAGGCTGCATTGCAAATACTGACCACAACAGATAGGGATATTATGATCTGAGGAGACTTCAATTTGGTCCTACGTGTCACATTGGAAAAGTCCACACAGAGGGTAGGACAAGCGGGCGCACACTCCTCGACATTCAGACAGTGGCTGGCAGAGGCGGGCCTCGTAGACATTTGGCGGCAACTAGTTAAGAGCTACACCTTTTTTTCCCACTGTCCACCAGTCCTACACCCGGATTGATTACTTCCTCCTCTCCCAACACTTGTGTACAAACACCACAGCGGCAGACATTGGGGTGGCAGCCCTGTCTGATCACTCGCTCATCTCGGTTTGCTGCCGCCTGCCAGGGTCACCAATACAACAGCATTCCTGGTGTTTAAATCCCACACTTCTGCGACAGGACGAGATGATTTCAGAAATAACCCTACCTATCACACAGTTCCTGCAGACTAACAATAATCCAGAAGTCCAGGTGGCCCTGCAGTGGGACACAATGAAGGCAGTAATCCGTGGTGCCTTCATTGCAAGGGCGGCCCAGTTGAACATTGATAAAAGAGATAAGAGATCCCAACTGAAGACTGACGTCAGGGACTTAGAGGAGGAACACAAACATGCAGGTGCCTGCAGAGTCAGGAGGAAGCTGACAGCCGCACGCAAACAGCTCAAGGCCCTACACACAGGCAAAGTGGAATAAGCTCTTCTGCACCTAAAACTGAAATTCTATTTGGGAGGCAACAAAGCGGGTCATGTACTTGCCCACAGGCTCTGTGCTCAAACCCTCTGACAGAGACTAGTGGAGGTGGCAGACTCTCAGGGCAATCAGGTACTCAAGATACCCACATAGCACAAGCATTTGAACACTTCTACACCACACTGTACGCGGCCAAACACCTAGACCCCAGCCAAGCAGACTCCTATTTGGACCAACTGCCATTGAACAGTCTCGCCGTTACAGAGTCAGTAGCTCTAGAGAAAGTTGTTGAGGTTGAGGAAGTACTGCAGGCCATACAAAAGCTCGCCTTAGACAAAGCACCAGGCCCGGATGATTATACGGCAGCCTTCTACAAGACCTTTGTCCCAACCCTGGCGCCTGTCTTAGCTAGACTCTACAACTCATTTAGTGTAACCTGCACCCTAACAGAATCTATGCTTCAGGCCACAATTTTTGTCATTCCTAAACCAGGACCCGACACGGTGGTCATCATACCGTCCCATCTCGCTATTAAATGTAGATGCAAAGATCTATACGGGAATTCTGGCGATGCAGCTGGGCCCCCATATTGACCCAGACCAAGCATGTTTTATTCCAGAACGGAATTGTAGTGATAACACTAAACACCTGTGTCACTTGGTCAACAAGGCTCACCACTCCCATACCCCCATGGCACTTCCCTCGGTTGACGCGGAGAAAGCGTTCAATAGAGTGCACTGGCCATATCTACAGCTGGTTCTCACTAAAATGGGACTGGGAGAGAGATTTAGCCAATGGGTATGGGCCAGTTATAAATCCCTAAGAGTGGCATAGTATCACCCACCTTCGCTATCAACAGGGGCTGCTCACTGTCACCCCTACTGCACGCTCTCTACGTGGAGCTTTTTGAAGCCAGGTGCGACTCAACTGGGACATCAGAGGCCTGAGAATGGGTGGTAGAGCGCACAAACTAGCGCTTTATGCTGTTGATGTGATGCTTGTGCTGATGGATCCCAAGTCCTCACTGCCCCCATTGATGGGGGAACTGGAGAGATTTGAGATGGCTCCGGGTTGCGAAATCTAGCAATGTTAACATCACGCTTCTCAAAGTCGACCAGACATACGTGGAACGATTTTTCCCATTGATGTGGGTGCCTCAGAGTTACTTACTTTAGACTCCAGAAACGTCCAAAGCTGGGGCGCACGATAGATAGCAACTATGCAAAGCTCCTGCAGGGAGCCAGGGCAGATTTAATACCCTAGGAGAAACATCTACTATCATGGCTGGGCAGATTAGCGGCAGTTAAGATGTCACTGCTTCAGAAGTGGCTGTACGTCATGCAAACCCTGCCGCTGCAGCCTCCCCCCTCAGCCCTTGCTAAATTACAATGGCTTACAGATGATTTCATTTGGGGAGGCAAAAAGGTGCGGATTTCAGGGAAATAGGCGTATCTGGCTCCAGGAGAGGGAGGGTTGGGCATCCCTTGTGTGAAGGCATACTACCAGGTGGCTCAACTGCAATATATGGTTGAGTGGGCCAAAACCCGCACGGAGAAGCACTAGTGCTTCATCGATCAAGCGGTGGCCGATGTCCACATATGGAAGGTATCCTGGCTACCTAAGCCCTATACGCCAACAGGCATCTATATTTCCCCTGTCCTAGGAGCCACTCTGGGATGCAGTTCAGACACGCTACAACCTATCGTCTCGCCTATCGCCCCGGACTCCCTTTATAGGTAACCCAGAGTTTCCCCCTGCAGCACGAGGTGCCTCCTTTGACACTTGGAAGAATGCAGGTTGCAAGAGGCTGGGAGATGTCTTTGATGCGGAGGGCCTCATGGACGTTTCTCAATTACAAACATGTTACGACCTTCCCTCCACTGCTCAATGGCAAAACTTGGCCCTGAGGCACTGGCTCCTACAGCCAACCATCCGCCCTCAGGCAAGCCACCCGCTGTCCAGTTTAAAAAAGTGGCTGATTACTCACTAAGAGAACAAGTGCATCCTTCAGGTATCTATAAATTCCTCAACACCCCTCCAGCATTTAACAAGTCACCGATGCAAAAACGCTGGGAACGGGAGTGCGTGCGCACCCTTCACAGACAAGGAATGGAGAGACATCTGGTGCAGAGCACACAAAATCGGCAACTAGTGCAATGGATAAAGAGACATTGATTAAAACAATTCACTACTGGTATTACACACCGGCTAGCGTGGTTAACTGGAAGAAGAACATGGACAGGTTATGTTGGAGACACTGTGGACAGCCTGGCACACTTGTTGTGGCACTGCCCCCCCAACTACGGTCTTACTGGGAAGCAGTGTTGGCTAACATTAACAAATGTGGAACACAGATCTGATGAGATTCCCTAGCTACATTCTTCTGGGCCTACCAAACCCACTCACAAACCCACTCTCTTCGCCAAAGGGGTAAGCAAACACATTGGCACTGGGCGTGGCTAAACAAGTCATACTGCCATGCTGGGGACAGACCAAACTCCAACACACTTGAAATGGATCCACAAAGTATGGGCTCTTCTGGGTATGGAACAGTTAACTGCTTGTTAATGCACACATTGCCACAGTTTGAGAAAGCTTGGGGAAGCTGCGTGAGTTTCCTGTCTGACAAATTTAGAGAACTTACCTGCCCTACTTACTTACACATATTAGGCCTCACAAGATCCCCATACACTACCTCACGAGCAGGAAGGGGTACCTACTTCTGTTGTCCTCTCTCATGCTCCAGGCTAAAGCAGCGCTTTGTGAGGTTGTTTAACATAGTCTCCCCCCCCCTCCATTTCCTACCCTTGGTCTAACACGTTTTAACCACCAGCTGTTGGATTTAGGTGGTTGTATTGTTTGAAATATGAATAAACAGATTTGAATCATAAAAAGACACTGAATTGAGGGAGGGGTTATTATTTTGGGGTCCCCACTAACATAGTGTGGGGTCCAAAAGATGATCTTGACAGAAAAAGCAGGTAGTGGTGAACGTTTAGAAGGTGGCCCCATTGTCCTCGGACCAGCACAGGCTGAGTTATGAGTAAAAATGTTTTGTAAAAGATTGCCGTGCACTTTTTTCTGCCCAGCAGCCGCGTCGGAGTGGAGCTGCTGCTGAGGTGCTGCACCAGCACCAGCACCAGCTCTAGATCCAGACCTCCCTCCTTTCACTGTCTTCAGCAGCCACAGGGGCAGAGGGAGGCCGAGAGCTAGGCCGCTGGCAACTGGGAACCTGGATCCAGACAGCATTTGAGGCAGGTAAAACCGGCCTCATTTCACTTTCTCTTTTGTGTGCACACAGGGGATGGCATTGGGCATGGACAGTATTTGCAAATGGGGTGCGGGAGTCTGTGCTAGGGAAAAAAATAAAAAAAGGAAACGTGCAGTGACAGCTCCACCTGAAAAGAACCTGCCTCCCTAGAGTCCTTGGGAAAGGAAATGGTGTTATGGGGTACGGGCTGAGGCCAGGAGGGAGAGCTGGAGACCGGGGGAGCATCAGCTGCTGAGTGGTAGTCCAGCGGCCCACGCCAGATGTGTGTGGCCTGAGAGAGTGCCTTAGAGCCCAGTGGCAAGCAAGGCTAGACACTTTGTAAAAATACCAGGCTGCTGGTTTGCTGCTGACTAGTGCTGGACCCAAAAGAATGGGCGGTCTGAGGCTGTGTGTAAGTGCAGAGGAAGCGATTGCAAGGCTGGTGCAAGACAGGAGGTGTGCTTGGCCCTCCATAGCAAGTCTGCAAAGGAGGACAGTTGGTGAGGGGAAGTGTGCAGGTGGAGACCTGCGCATGATCTCGGAAGGGCTAAGCCGGGTCGGGCCCTTAAGCCAGGGTGGTAGCCAGGCAGCACTACACCGCACACGGAACTCTACTGTACTGAGTTTTTAACCAACTCTGCGGAATTCCACAGAGTAGAACTCCGTGAGCTCCGCCCAGGCCTACTTGTAACCATATAATTAGCCCCTAGATCAATCAGGAATTTGTAAAGCGCACTACTAACCCGTGAGGGCAATAACCAAATGAAAATAGAATAGCACGAAGTAATGTAGTGCAACCATATATTTAGCCCCTAAAGGGCATAGCGAATTATACATTTTCAGACCTAGGAGCCCTATGGAAATACTCAAACCCTTAAAACACAAACTACTTCAATCTGTAAAACAAAAGTTCCAGCCATAAGAGAACTTAAACAGTGACTGAACAGTGGGAGGGGTTATTCTTTGGGGATCCCCCACGAACCTAGTGTGGGGACCCACATATGACCTAAACAGAAAGAGGGTGTCATGCTGAACGTTTTGGTGGTAGTCCCATTGTCCTAGGACCACAACAGGCTGAGTTATGGTCAAAATGTTTTGAGAAAGAATGCTTGCAAAGCATTATGGGGTGCCTTTTCCTGAGTGCAGTGAATATTGTGGTAACAGCTCTCCCACTGTGCCGGGGGAGCCACCTTGCGGATTTCTGTGTTTTTTTTAGTAAAGCATTTATCAATTATATGTGGTTTTGGGAAAGCTATGGAGTGGGAAGAGGAGAGACAAAAGAAAGGACTCTGATTAGGTAACAGTGTGAAGAATGTGGCCAGCGGCTGATGGGCTTTGCGCTGTTGGCAAACGGTGAGGGTCATGGCTGGCATGGAGCACAAAGGGGGGAGACAAAAGGAAAAAAAAAATAGTTTACCCACGCTGAAGTATATCGGCAATCGTGCAATTATTCATGTAATGGTCAGTCTGCAAGGTGGTAACAAAACCGCCCCAAGGCAGGACAAGCATAAAGCAATTACCAATGACATCAAGAGATTTTTGAAAGGCAAGCCCACAAATGAATGAAAGTGATGGGCATGGCTGAAAGCCCACAACACTTACAACAGTTCAAATTGCTTGCGCTTGACCTAAAAATAGTGTAAAGTTTTGCTAAGCATCGAAGGGTCAATTACAAAGGTGGCCTGTGGATCACAAAGGGATGAGGAGGACAAGCGGCTATTCAAATGATTCACGGCTCTAGTTTTACATTTCCTACTGCCTGACAGGAATGTTAGTGCGAGAGAAGTGGCTGCAAGTCACTGAGGAAGTAGTGGGTTAGATAACTCATTCAACGGGCCCCACAAGAATTGATGTTAACAGCACTGATATCATAAGGTTTGAGGCTTTAATGGCACACCTAACTATGACATCTAGCACACCACAATAATACAAAATAAGCTGCACGATAAACCACTGTTCAGGTAAATCTCCAAGCATAATTCGTGAAAGTACATCAAGACTGGCAAACATGACAACCAGGGCACTAAGAGAAAACAAATAGCGTGGAAGTGGAAAAGTGGTAACACTAGGATTGTTGCTGCCAGGGTGTGGGGGGGGGGGGGGAGAATCTGGATTCCTTCACAGTGAAAATATCACAAAGAATAGTTATTAAAAACTGGAAGGAAATTTTCGCAACTGACACTATTATACAGGGAAAATTAGTTGTGCTGAGTAGTCCCCACATCTATTCCACCTTGACACCAACTTTAATGCGGAGTCCAGCCTTTCTGCTCTTGCCCATCATTATGCAGATTTTAAGGCTACTGTTTTTGCATACACTGCTTGAAGAGACCGTTTCAGTCTCCTCACGTTTACAGTGAAACCAAGCCTCTCTAGAGCTCCTCACCGAACTTGCTGAAAAGTCCGACCTACCAAGGTAGGAGTTATATGTTGTGCCTTTTTTTTTTATGGTGTCAAAGACCAGCCTTCCAAATACCTTATCTCATTCCAAGGACGTCCTTGACAACACTTAACGAAATACAAGATGCTGCTGGGTTCACTAAATGAGAAAGAGTCACATGGTGTGTGAGCGTCCCAGTGCGTAGGAATAGGAAAACTACTATGCAGGAAAACACACTGGGGTAAAAACTGTGTAGCGGCAATACTATATATAGCCATATTTAACAATTCTTCAACAGGGTCGATCACCCGTTGCTGGCTTGTGCTAAAGAGTGAAGAGAAGGAGAAGACATCCTTGGTCCATACCGAGAACAATCTTTTAAAATCTGAACAAAAAAAAAAACAACAACAAAAAAATGTATAGCTCGGAGCTTACTGACAATCACTAAAAACGAGCAGGGAAAAAAACAATATTCCTTCATTTCTGACACATGCAGTCTGTAAAGATGCCTAAAGAAAAAGCAAAATGTGAATGGTAAATGGCAAGCTCACGGCAAAGCTTAGAGGAATATCGGGGACATATCGAGTACAGCAGGTGAAGTTGCAGAGATGCCCAGGGATGCAAGGACCCACAGCACCCCAAATAAGACTGGCTTTTCTTCATGAGCATAGGGGAGGGGCCCATTGTTTGAGTCAGAGTTCCTGGCATTCTTGCTACGTCGCTGTCAAATAAGCTCTCCCTGTAGAGTTATAGAATGTTCAAGGAGTATACAGAGTCTGATGCACGGCTAGTATAAGATAAACTCAGTCCCCAGAAAAGAAGGGCAATCTGGTTTCAGCCTCACCCAGATTCCTAGAACTTACATATGATACTGGAGTGTAGGGTCGAAGCTTCATCTGTGTGAAATAAAAACTTTCCATAAGATATCCAATCATGGTTGCCCTACAGCTATGGAGGATTATTCGGCTAGGACTGAACACGGTAAAAAAAAAAAAATGAGGATTTCTGTAGACAGGTATTCTTACAGTTCCAAGCCAACGCTGTCTTGCAGCAGCTGAACTGTTCCGGTCTTCATTCCTGCTCAAAACTTGCTGTAGCTAACCTGTATCAGCTCACCGCGATTAGTATCAAACCTATAGAGATGCCTGTTTTGGGCGGGTCGGGTTAATGTTCAGGAATATTGCAGCCAACGCAAGCACCGCTGTATTCACAACAACGCCCTTTACAAGAACTTTTTTTCATGAACCAGGTTTTATTTAGAAAATAAATCGAGGTTCTTAAAGATATTTTGCATAAACAAGGGGAATTTAAGAAAGTTATCTCGGTGTACAAAATAACGGACTGAGGCAGAACTCAAAGTAAACCATTAATAGACCGTTTTAATATGCTAGCCTAAGAGTACCACAAACCCTGTGCCAATCACTACAACCACACCTGTGAAAAGCAGCACAATACATGGTCAAAAGTACATCACCATGACACACGACACCAGGATTTGCCAAATATAAACAATATGTGGATCTCTAGTCCATCAACCATAAATACACACTGCCCTTGCCGGACCCCGCACAGCGCCAGTACCTCTGGCTCCCGTCCCTCCCCACCACACACGTCTTTACTACGCCTCCACCCTCCGCGCCCTCAACACCGGCCGCTCTCCCGCCTGCCTTCAAGCCTCTCCGCAGACCACCCGCGGACCCTTCTCCTGCCGGAACTGCACCTTCACCAGCCTCCACGCCAATGACCCACCCACCAAGGAAGGACGTAACCATCTCAGATGTATCCTCCTCAACACCCGCTCCATCCACAAGCACGCAGTATAGCTATGGAATCTACTCGGATCAGCCTCCCCAGACTTGGCCTTCCTGACCGAGACCTGGATGAACCCCTCCTCAGTGCCTCACATCACCATAGCCATCCTGGACGGCTAAAAGATCACCCGCAGGGACCGCTCCTACAAACCAGGAAGAGGCATTGCAATAATCCACAAGAACACCCTCAGGATCACGTCCAGCACCAAAGACATCCTCAGCACCACGAACACCTGCACGTCCAGATCCTCACTGACCCAAACACCACCCTCCGAGGGACCCTCGTAAACAGGTCTCCCGGCCCCCGACAGCAGTTCAGCAACTCCATCACCGACATCACCAGCACGCACGCTCTCGCATCCACTGACTACATACTCCTCGAGGACTTAAACTTCCACCTCGAGAACACCAACGACAACAACATTGCCACCCTGCTCGACAACCTCTCCAACCTCGGCCTGAAACTGCTCGTCACGACACCGACCCACTCTGCAGGACACACACACTCGACCCTATTTTCTCCGCCAGCAATCACAGCTTCTTCAGCCACACCACCGAACTCCACTGGACAGATCACCGCTGCATCCACTTCTCTTTCAAGAAACCCACAACACACCACCACCGACAACGGATCCCCCACTGCATTTGGAACAAGGTCACTGAAGACCAACTTATCGCAACCCTCTCCCGGAACCCACCCACCAACACCACAGACACTGATGCAGCTGCCCGCAACTTCAGGAAATGGGTCGACACCTGTGCCAATACTCTCGCCCCAATCAAGAATCCCTCCAACAGACGCACCAACAGAAAGGCCTTCTGGTTTACCGCCGACCTCCATGAATCTAAGCAAACCTGCTCAAGACTTGAAAGAAAGTGGTGCCAAGATCAGACTGTAGACAACCACACAGCCTTCAAAAAATACCATCCGCAGACACCACCAACTCATCCGAGCTGCCAAGCGAACTGCCTTCAAAGACCCAATCAACAATGTACACAGCCACAAGGAGCTCTTCAACGCTGTGAAGGAACTCTCCAACCTCAGCTCTAACGCCTACGACATCCCGCCATCCCAAGACCTCTGCGACTCCCTAGCCTCCTACTTCCACCACAAGATTGCAGACATCCACGACACCTTCAGCACCCAGACCCCTCCGGCAACCACCAACACCACAGATTCACCTCCGACCAACCTCCTGCTCTCCTGGACCCCCATCAACGACAACAACACCATCGAAATCATGAACACCATCCACTCTGGCTCTCCATTTGACCCCTGCCCTCACCACATCCTCAACAAAGCAATCTCCGTCATTGCACCCCAACAACAGAAGATCATCAACAGCTCCTTCGAGTCCATCACCTTCCCGGAGAGCTGGAAACACGCAGAGATCAACACCCTCCTCAAAAAAACCAAGGCGAACCCAAAGGACCTCAAGAACTTCCGGCCTATCTCCCTGCTCCCCTCCCGGCAGAAGTCAATGAGAAGGCTGTCAGACTACTAACCCGCTTCCTCAAGGAGAACTGCACCCTGGACTATTCCCAATCTGGATTCCGCAGCAACCACAGTACCGAAACCACCCTCATCGCCGCCACAGACATCAGAACCATACTGAACAGTGGTGAAACCGCGGGCCTCGCCCTCCTGGAACTCTCGGCCACGTTCGACAACGTCTGCCACCACACCCTAGGCTCACGCCTCAGCAATGCAAGAACCCGCAACAGAGCCCTGGACTGGGTCATCTCCTTTCTCACCAACAGAACTCAGAGAGTCCACCTCCCCCATTCCGCTCGGAGGCCATCACAAGCATCTGCGATGTACCCCAGGGTTCGCCCCTCAGCCCGACCCTCTTCAACGTCTACATGGCCCGCTCATTAACATCACCCAATCCCACAACCTCCACATCATCTCATACGCCGACACCCAGCTGATCCTCTCCCTCACCAAGGACTCCGCCAAGACCAGCCTCCATGAAGGAATGAAGGCCATAGCTGAATGAATGAAGAGCAGCTGCCTCAAACTCAAATCCAACAAGACGGAAGTCCTTCTCTTCGGCTCCACCCCCTCCGCATGGGATGACTCCTGGTGGCCTGCCACTCTCTGAGCCGCTCCAACTCCCACCGACCACGCATGCAACCTAGGATTCATCTTTGACTCCTCATTATCCATGACCCAGCAAGTCAACGCCATCTCCTCCTCCAACACCCTCCACATGCCCTGAAAGATCTACAAATGGATACCCACCGAAACCAGAACAACAGTCACCCAAGCCCTCGTAAGCAACAAACTGGACTACAGCAATGCCCTCTAAGCAGGAACCACGGCCAAACTTTAGAAGAGGCTGCAACGCATCCAGAACGCCTCGCACACCTCATCCTGGACATCCCCCACCACTGCCACATTACAGACCACCTGAGAAACCTGCACTGAATCCCAGTCAATAAAAGAATCACCTTCAAACGCCTCACCCACGCTCACAAAGCACTGCACACCCTGGACCAGAATACCTGAACAGACGGCTCTCCTTCGACACCCTGACCCAGCATCTCCGCTCTGCCGACCTCGCCCTCGCAACTGTCCCATGCGTCCGCAGAGCTACAACCGGCGGTAAATCATTCTCGCACCTCGTCACCAAAACGTGGAACACTCTTCCCACCCACCTGCACCAGACCAAAGACCTCCTTACCTTCAGGAAACTTCTCAAGACCTGGCTGTTCGAGCAGTAGCAGCACCTCTTCCCCCCCCTCGATCTCCACCCTTCTCCCCACCCTCTCCTCAGCGACTTGAGACCCTCACGGTTGAGTAGTGCGCTTTACAAATTCCTGAATGACTTTCTTGAAGAAAAACTTCAAAGGCCCACAGACTATCACAAAGTGGAAAAAAGAGGGCATTATCAGTAAAAACGTCATGCACTTCATGTACAGACGAGGAGACAAGCAAGATGTTGGAAACTGTCCTACAGTAAAAGTAACCTTAATTCTACCCAGGAAAGAGCAGGGGTTAGTGTCTTGGATGTGTATGGAGGCAAAAAAAAAAAAAAAAACACAGGTGAAATCTCGAGTTGTTAGCACCACCGCTTATATCCGATCATTCTCGAGAGAAGGAACAACAGCAACTATCACATCCATCTATTGTCAATGTCTATTTGCAGGGTACTAGCCAAGCTTGAGGAAACCCGGTGAGCATCTGTCCATGTCTCGAAACGCTCGTCAGGCATGAAATGGAATCAAAACGCTAAAATATACTTAGAATGTACTTGTTTTCAGCAAGAAGCAGGACGCAAAATCGAAATTCTAATCATGAAAATGCTGACTGACTCTTCAACGTTTACAGCAACTTTGTAAGGTTACCTGGTCCAGAATATACTGTATGTTGGATTTGATATATCCTAAAAAAGCTTTAGCAGCTAATCGTTTTTTTCTGAACTGTTCTGACCACTTTGGTCTGCCTTTGTCTGATAAGTTTTTACTCCTTAGTCAGGGATAAGCTGGATACGCGGTCTTAAGAGAGTTAGAAAAGGTAATACTGCCAACAACCGGTTCCCCGCCACCCAGAAACTCAGCAACAGGCAACAAACAGCCTTAAACAACGCCGAGTGGCTATGCGCAAAACAATGTTGCCCTCGTAAATGTTTTTATACTAACATCGAAGCAGTATTGTTCAACCTCTCTGGGAGCTTCTGCTATTTTGGGTGGGTCCTCCGGAGAATGCACACTTGTAAAATTCAGTCCATGCTGAAATACACGTTTCGTTTCTGAATGTGTAAATTGCTATGCAGTCAAGTGCCGCTGGAATGCTTTCTGAAAGCCATGCAAGTCAGAAATGTTCTTTAAATGCAAACCTATGCCCTTGGTGTATCACATAAACCAGTGGGGGCAGTGTAACTTGCACCTGTGACTCAGTAGTGTGGCTTGAACGTTTAACACTGCGAGTGACGATTTTCTGCCTGATCACAAGTACACATTCACCAGAAAGAAGACATGTGGTCATCAGTGCACGACAGATGAACCAATACTTTGTTGTCAATGCGTTTCTCGTCCCATTTAGATCAGTTACTTTTTAATCATCCTTCTGTTTTTAAACTAAATCCTCAGTTAGTCGATTAACTCCAATACTGCTTCTTCCGGCTACACGGAGAGTAAAATGATAGCTGCAGGACGTAGGATACTGCCAGGACCAAACTTGCAGCATACTGAGAGCTCATGCAAAAACGTTCCCTACCCAAGGACATTATCTTGCTAACAGGGTTAGGGCTGTAACCCGGGAGAGAGAGTCAAGCCCCGGTGACGGGGTGACCCTGCCCTGACTGGTTCCCTCCTGGATAGTATATCCATCTGCAGGAACGTGTGTGGCTCTATACTCTGGCGCATTGCTGTGCAGTCTGTGATGTGGGGAAGGGGTGTGAACACGTTCATGTTTGTTACATTGTGAATGAGAATGCTTACCTTCTCTTCTCCTAACCCTGTGTTCTGTACTTTTATAAGTGCATGCTGAGCTACACCCCGTTTCTTTGTTGCTGCGCGTTGTTGTTATTGATGGTATTCTGTAAAACTGCATAAATACATTTAAAAAATAAACTAAGCCTTCAGTTTACAGTCATAGTCCATAATACTGTCTTTTCAGTAATAAAAATAGTACTTTCCTATGATGTGCATCAAAACTAGAAAGCATTTCGACTCATGTTCTAAGCACACCTTCCTGCTAGAAAGCGCACGTACTATCCTATCAAAAGGTTAATATGATTTTTATTTTTTATTGCAGGATAAGGCGGCCATGTTTAGGCAGTTGCATGGCTTCTTTTTTTACTTCTTTGTATTTGTGAGGCAAAAGCCTGTATTTAAACTAAACAATAAAACGTAACTCTAACACACCAGCTTGGCAAGGTCTGACCTGTTGGTTTTGCCTGTGCTCGTCTGTGCTTCACAATGAGTAACTTTGAGTGGGCTTCTAATGCACGGAGATGGGCCCCAGTGCTTGAAGGGCCATAAGAATCAAGATGCACCTCACTGGCAAGGACCAACAAGGCAAAAATGTATATTTACTTGAGGGACCATACGGAGAAGATGCAGCCTAGGAATTCAGGAAGGCCTATCCCTCTGCCTCTATTGGCAACTACAGCCACAAATAATTAATTCAAATACAGCACAGAATAATTACCAGCTGCTGAGAACTGTGCTCTGTACAGTTACACACTTCAACGCCCCTTGTTAATGATATTTCACTAATACAACTGGGTTGCACATATATATTGTTCCACCAGTTAGTATTATCAAGCTTTGTAAATCGACTCCTAAAATGTTTGAGATACCACCAATGTCCAATCCCTGAAAAATGTTGCATACTGCACTGAGAGTTAAGAAGAAGAAGAGAAGTGACTTATAAGGAGAGCTGATGAAAGAGGCTAATTTGTATCTAGGCTCAGGATCCATGTTTTCTCTGATAAAAGCCCAATCAAGCTATAAGACAGTTTTGAGGTTTAAATCCAGAGAACCGAAATATGTATGTATAGACACCAATTGGTGTGCTAACTGGTTACTAAGGCTGAAGAGCATCATCAACTTAGGGGCTAGCTTCTCATGGAGAAGAAATCCTGTGTCTCCAATTCTCTAATCAGGGCCCATGATAACTTCCAGACTGTCGGCTACTGAAAGGCATTCAGCCGACTGGTGGAGTCAAAGCATCTTGTCAACATGTTTCCATTCACTCTGTGTTACACAGAAATTATCAGATGAATTTTAGAAGCTGTACAGCTTTGGACAGAGGACAGACAGGGGGAAACTCAATATGCCAGAATGCCGGATGCCAGAAAGAATTATCTGATACTAAGCACCCAACATCCACTTTATATTTGCCCTGAACATGCCTACTCTTCCCAGTCTGGGGTGAAACAATTAATACTATCAATGACTGCTTGTATAGCCCAAAACTCAAAATAGAAAATCTATAAGAACACAGGCGAGATCACCCAGTTCAGGAGTAATTCCTTTTTCAACCTCTGCAGAATGAAAGACTGAATTGGCCTCTTGGAATTTAAGCCTACCTTTTCAGCACAGGCGCTTAAAGCACACTTCTTTCAGTACACCACTCCATTAGGCAAGCTGTCCAGTTAGCACTTGCAAATAACAAGAACAGCGAACTTCTTGTCATTGCTTGTATCCAAAATATGTTTTTGCATCTAATAAAGCCAAAAGTGCACCCCTGCTGTCGAGTTTGGAAGGCTGAATGAGCCTCACCAAGATTGACACTGGACAGGGGACTTGCACAAATTCAACAGGTTTATTTATTTACCTAATATGAAACCTAATTGGCTCTTAGAAGAGACAAGCTGTGCTTTCCATACACAACCTGTTGTATATGTGGTAAACATATCACTCAGTGGTAATGCCCACTATCCCAATCACAAGCAGAAAAACATAATTTCTGCCAACAACGGCCATACATGCCTTGATCACCCAGAAATTAATGCACACCAGTTGTGTCACGGACAACAAAGTTCAGCGGGTGCTTGCAAAAACATGGATGTAGTCATATTCTTACAGCTTGTATGAGTACCCGTCAAACGTTACAACGTGGCACCAGGACTAGTTGACACCAATCTATATAACGGGTCTCAATAAATCTAGTCGCTATAGCATGCCATTTTCTATTTGGGCATGCTAGTTCTTGGGTCTACTAGAACCCTCTGGGGAGAGTTCAGACTGGCAAAAAAACACATGTTCTGTTCATTCAGAAAGTGAAAGAGCAATAAAGATGCCTTTAAAACGTATTTTCATCTTGTCACCTTTGTTGTGCTTTGAAAGACAGAGGTCAAATGTCAGGTTATTCTTCTTACAATTTGCTGCTTATATTTTTTCATGGAGTTTGGGGTTAAATTGTCTTTCACTGACTGGAAAGTCAGAAGATTTTGTAAAGTGAACTGTGACAATCATGCTGGGTACAGGGAATGTGAAAAGAAAGGCTGTGGGATGTCAGTATTTTTCTAACACACAACCATACAAATATTTCACAATATATCAGCACAGCACTTAAGAAAGCACTTTCACTTTAGTGAAATTATAAAGTGTGATTGAAACAAATATTTTAGTAGGATCAAAACAAATCATAACACTTTATTGATGTGCACATTATATTTGCTGAAACACTGTTTCCACACATTTGTTTGCACACTACATATTTTTATCAGTAAAAATGCATATCAGTGGGGAGCTTTGTGGCCAGTTCAAAGGAAACTGTGTTGTTTGTAAACAACAGTGTGCTACCACTTCATGTTTTGGGAATATATTTGTGATAGTGTGCTCCAAAATGCATTATCTCCTACATAACACACCCTTATCACGTTCCTGCTGCATAGGCATGGCCTATTTGCTATATTTGTATGCGTGAAGCTTGCATTTTGATAATCCCTTAGGCTTCAGTAATGTAACAATGATGGCAGAACCACCCACCTTGAAAATTGTTCCAGCACCACTTGTTCTGACAGGCTGGCTGCAGCACAGGCTCAGGCCACAGTACCTGAATTGCAATAAGCCAATCAGATGGCAGCTCATACTTGTGTACTCATTAGTCAATGATATCGTGTGCTTCTAACTGGCTGATTACAATGAAGGATATAGGTCCCGGGACACATGCACACCTGCTTTTGCCAGCCCATGCATGCACTGCCTAAGTATTCAGTCTAAGATTGGGTACCCGTGTCAGACTGCACTTAGAATGTGGCCTGTCTTTGCAAGTGCTTTTTCCGTGCTTTTTAAGTTATGGCAAAAAATTGTAACACATCAGCTGCCCCGTAAGCTAGCTCAGTCACAACCCTGCAACTCCAATCTTTGAGACCGGCATATCGATACACACCTGCAGGCCCCTCTGAGTGGTGCTCCTTGATGAATCAAGGCAAATTCAAAAAAGTGAATTTATTTAAAATGTAGAAGCATTTCAACTACACGAAAAAAATAAGCATGCAGCTCCTATTGGGGAAAAAAAAAAAAAAAAAAAAAAGATTCTAACCAGGTCAAGCTATTCCCAAACTAGCAAACCAAGGGTTTCTTTTGCCCGTTTCGGAGCAAAAGCCCTCACATACCCCATAGGGTGTCAGCCTTCATCATCGGGAAACTCCTGGTTGGGTTGGCGCTGCAATGCCCAACGTGCCCCACGATGGGGCTCTTTGTCGGAGATCTTTTTGATTGTCGATCTGACGGGTCAGGTGTAAAGGGTATTGTGATGTCTGGAAGGGTGAGCAGAATGGTGCAGGTGCGGTTAAAAAACACTAAGAGTTGCCCAGACTTTATTTATTGTCCAGGAACCCTTGTTATGATTAAAAATGAGAACTGGCAAGAATTGGGTACAATGATCCTACTGGCTCTAAAAACGTGTAATCAGGAGGGAGGCATTTTTCTGGCCTATTTAATGTCCACGACCATCAGGGCGATTCTTGGGGACAAAATCCCTTATTTAATCTCTTGGGAGGAAGGGGTGGCTGTGGGGCTGTTATCCTATTCTAATCTTACATGTAAAACCCTACCCGTATTGAGAACCAGAAGGTGTGGTGTGTATCGGAGTGTTAAAATGCCGGCCTGTAATAGAAAAATATAAAGAAATAATCAATAATAGGAAGTATCGGGGCCCCTATAAAGGGGCCTCAGCGTTTATCACACTCCTTTGTCAAGAAACACGGACACAACGATGACAGACAGCAACATACATAACAAAGATCATCATGCAGTGCTCAAACCAAACGGGTGTTTTTTTTTTAAACGACTACGTAATCGCTTACCTGTTTGGCAGCTTAGGTTAGCCTCAATCAAGTGGCAGAGGAGACGCTTGTACAGGGAGTGCAGAATTATTAGGCAAGTTGTATTTTTGAGGATTAATTTTATTATTGAACAACAACCATGTTCTCAATGAACCCAAAAAACTCATTAATATCAAAACTGAATATTTTTGGAAGTAGTTTTTAGTTTGTTTTTAGTTTTAGCTATGTTAGGGGGATATCTGTGTGTGCAGGTGACTATCACTGTGCATAATTATTAGGCAACTTAACAAAAAAAAAAGATATACCCATTTCAATTATTTATCATTACCAGTGAAACCAATATAACATCTCAACATTCACAAATATACATTTCTGACATTCAAAAACAAAACAAAAACAAATCAGTGACCAATATAGCCACCTTTCTTTGCAAGGACACTCAAAAGCCTGCCATCCATGGATTCTGTCAGTGTTTTGATCTGTTCACCATCAACATTGCGTGCAGCAGCAACCACAGCCTCCCAGACACTGTTCAGAGAGGTGTACTGTTTTCCCTCCTTGTAAATCTCACATTTGATGATGGATCACAGGTTCTCAATGGGGTTCAGATCAGGTGAACAAGGAGGCCATGTCATTAGATGTCCTTCTTTTATACCCTTTCTTGCCAGCCACGCTGTGGAGTACTTGGACGCGTGTGATGGAGCATTGTCCTGCATGAAAATCATGTTTTTCTTGAAGGATGCAGACTTCTTCCTGTACCACTGCTTGAAGAAGGTGTCTTCCAGGAACTGGCAGTAGGACTGGGAGTTGAGCTTGACTCCATCCTCAACCCGAAAAGGCCCCACAAGCTCATCTTTGATGATACCAGCCCAAACCAGTACTCCACCTCCACCTTGCTGGCGTCTGAGTCGGACTGGAGCTCTCTGCCCTTTACCAATCCAGCCACGGGCCCATCCATCTGGCCCATCAAGACTCACTCTCATTTCATCAGTCCATAAAACCTTAGAAAAATCAGTTTTGAGATATTTCTTGGCCCAGTCTTGACATATCAGCTTGTGTGTCTTGTTCAGTGGTGGTCGTCTTTCAGCCTTTCTTACCTTGGCCATGTCTCTGAGTATTGCACACCTTGTGCTTTTGGGCACTCCAGTGATGTTGCAGCTCTGAAATATGGCCAAACTGGTGGCAAGTGGCATCGTGGCAGCTGCACGCTTGACTTTTCTCAGTTCATGGGCAGTTATTTTGCGCCTTGGTTTTTCCACACGCTTCTTGCGACCCTGTTGACTATTTTGAATGAAACGCTTGATTGTTCGATGATCACGCTTCAGAAGCTTTGCAATTTTAAGAGTGCTGCATCCCTCTGCAAGATATCTCACTATTTTTGACTTTTCGGAGCCTGTCAAGTCCTTCTTTTGACCCATTTTGCCAAAGGAAAGGAAGTTGCCTAATAATTATGCACACCTGATATAGGGTGTTGATGTCATTAGACCACACCCCTTCTCATTACAGAGATGAACATCACCTAATATGCTTAATTGGTAGTAGGCTTTCGAGCCTATACAGCTTGGAGTAAGACAACATGCATAAAGAGGATGATGTGGTCAAAATACTCATTTGCCTAATAATTCTGCACTCCCTGTATAAGTGTGATGTCCAAAAGTGAAGACAAACCGAAAAGAAACCATACTGTGCTCAGAATATCAAAAGGTAGTGTAGCGGTATGAGGCACGCCTCTTACGTCTAACAGCAATTACTCACAGGTATTCAGGAGGGCGTCTTGCCCGAGACCTGCCCAGTCCTCTGCCTTCACCAGAGAGGAAATACAATCAGGCGGACAGTTTTTAAGAGGAGCATGGACAAATGCCGAACAGATGGATCAGGGACATGGCTAGAAAGGCCGAGCTGTAACGTTGATATTTAGGCAGCGTCCATCTCTAAAAAGGCCCATCAGTTCAGAACTACTTCTATTTCTAGGGCTAGCAGAGGCCATTTAGGATTAGGAATCACATACTCGGGCCCCATCAACCATAGAGAACTTCTGGGCTTTCATCTTAAAAGTGGAAAACACATTATAACACAATCCTTATGGTACAAAAATCATAACTAGTGGCTCTGACTAATTAATAACCTATTCAGTTGCCAGAATCTCTCTCACATTATCAAAAAGATACCGAACAAGAGACTGGTCAAGCAAAAAGATAGATGGAGGAATGCAGAAGCCTCCGAAAATGCGATCCCCAACATGTCAGAAGTGGCAAAGAGGAAACACATGCTCTTGTTCTAATGTGTAAAACCAGGAAAAAGTGAGAGGGAACGTGACCAAACACCCCCATTCATTCACAAAATCCCCCAATATACCCACTGAAACACTCTCTGTGGACAACATCTGTGCCCAGACGGTGCTCACATCAGGTGGAGGTTGGAAAAATGATGGATATCCCAGCAGTAATCTCTAACCCCATTATGGTTATTCAAGTTGTGAGTTCAATTCAGGGAATGTCATCATTCAGCCCTGTCTCACGAGCAGAAAAAAAGATGGAAAATCCACCTCTGCTGATTTTGAAACAAGATTTATTTGCACATTTGGGGATATACTTTCAGGACCGTCAAGGAAGTGTGCACTCATTCTGGTGGCTTTTTCCCCGCAGCGTATCAAGCTATGATGTTCCATAATTCTGATTTTACAGGGACATGTTATCATATATATATATATATATACACACACACATACAAACACACACACACACACAATTATTGGTGTTGCAATTCGTATGTGATCTTTGGGTCCAGGTCCACGTCTGGTCTAAAACAATGATCTTGGAAGATGTTGTCAAACTGCATACCCTACAAGACCCACATGGAAAATGGACCATAACTGGAGGCAGATCCCACAAGGGAGGTTGTGTTTCTGTTAAGATGCGGAGGTGAACAACTTCAAGAAAATAACTTTAATGGTAGTCACCAACCCACAGCAGGCACATATATTTTCCAACCCCTACCAACCGCAGTGGAACTCTCTCCTCCCAGCTCTATGCCAACACATGGAACCTCAGTATCATCGAGATTCCAGGCTCCCCAACATTCCCCAGATAATCACAACACATCCCCCTTCCCTGCACCAAAACATACTAAAGGATAAAGAAGAACAGTTAAAAATAACAAAATAATACATTACACAAGATGTGTATCAGAAAATACACCACAATTCACGATGCAGAAATGCATGCTATGATAGGTGTTACAAGGTGTTAGGTATCAGGACACATAGTCTTTCAACCACAATGGCTTGGAGCGTATCCTGAAGGAAGCCTTGGTGCGTGGTGACGCCTCAGATCCATTCGAGGAGTGACTTCTTCCCTGGTTTTCCAAGCTAGAGGAATCTTTGCCAAGTTGCTCCGTTTCACAATCCTGGACATGCTCCACACTTCTCCATTATCTAGGACCACAATATTCTTCTTCACCTCTCTGATGCGGAATGGACCCTTGAAGCTTGACCTACCTTTGGTTCTAAAGCCAGGGTTCTTCACCAACACCATGTCACCAATTCTCCATTTAACATTGGAAACACCATACTTAGAATCATAATCGCAATTTATATTTACGCTGATAATTCTCTCTAAGATCAGGCGCCTTACTAAATTTCTCTTGATCAAGATCATCTTGCCCCAATCTGTTTTTGATCCATGCAGGAAACATTTTAGTGCAACCAGACCTCCCCCTCATATACTCAAAAGGGGCAATGTTAGTGATGCTATTAGGGGTATTATGATATGCCCACCACATGTCCCTAAGGAGATCAGCTAGAGGAACCCTGGTTTTGATAGCTTCCTGGACACAGGACTTCACCATTCTGTTCATACGTTCAGCAAGGTCATTGGCCTGGGGTAGATACAAAGCTGTTTTCAAATGTACAATGGCTAAGGAATCTTAAAAAAAAAGGTATACCTTCCCGAGAGAATTCCTCCTTCAAAACTCGATCACTGTTCTGGTATCTACAGAATTCACACATTTAGTCACCACCCACTTTGACGCATAATCCACCATAAGCATGACATAACGTTCATTTGTAGGCAGAAGATGGAAAGGACCCATGAAATCAAGGCCCAATTTAACCCAGGGTTTCTCAGGAATCACAACTGGAGAAAGTGGGGCTTTCACCATAACTTTGCCCTTATCATTCCGTGCACAGGTTACACAATCTTTCACCACTGCTTCAGCATCATGATCTAAACCCGGCCACCAGTATACTGTTCTCAGTCTACATTTGGTCAAATTCCTGCCCAAGTGGCCCTCATGAGCCAAATTGATAATTTTACTCCTCACACCCATAGTAGGTATAGATTTAGTACCTCTGAATAATTCACGTCCACTTAAGGAAAGTTCATCTCTTACATTCCAGTACCTCTTCAAAGAGTCCAAAATGTCTTTGTATTCTGGCCAACCTCTCACAATGAACTAGACAAGTTTATGCCTGTCAGAATCCAGATCAGCTGCTGACTTCCACTCATCTTCATTTATGGCCATCTCCCTCAACCAATTGATCACACCCTCATCAGACTCATCACTACTGTCAACTGAAGTTCGGGACAAGATATCTGCCACCGTATTCTTTGGCCCAGGTACATATTCCACTGAGAAATTGTATTCCATTAATCCTTCCACCCACCTTCTTATCCTAGGCGTCAGCTCTTCCCCCTTCTTAGAAGAAAATATTGGGACAAGTGGTCTGTCCTAACAATAAAAGGTAAACCCCCCCCCAAGTAGAATTTGAAATGCTTAACCGCCCACATACATGCAAGTGCTTCTCTTTCTATAAACAGAATAATGCTGTTCAGCTTCCCTGAGGGAACAAGAAGCAAAGGCAATTACTTTTTCTTCCTGGTCTACTCTTTGGATTAAGACTGCCCCTAACCCTTTGACACTGGCATCTGTGTACAAGAAGGTTTTGGCACACGTATCGAAATGTCCCAAGGTGGGCATCTTCCCAATACAGCTCTTTACAAAAAGTGAACGCGCCGCACACTCATCGGTCCAAATGAATTCACACCCCTTCTTTAAGAGACATCTCAAGGGTTGGATTACACTCGAAAAGTTGGCAATGAACTTGGAGTAATACTCAGCCAACCCTAGGAAGGATCTCACCCCAACCTTGTCTTTGGGTTCAGGTGCCTGGATAATGGAATCAACTAGTTCTAACTTGGGTCCGATTCCCTCACCTGATATAGTATGACCCAGGTAAGTTACTGAAGTGACCCTGAACTTGCACTTTTCTTTCTTCACAGTAAGACCAGCCCGGGCTAACTTACCTAACACTTCCCTAAGAATTTTGTCATGCTCATTCACGGTTTTACCATGAACCAAAATATCATCTTGAAAAAATAAGATACCAGAGTCTCCCTCTGAGACCTTCTTCATAATTCGTTGAAAACAGGCAGCCGCAGAGGCCAGCCCAAAAGGCATCCTTAGAAATTGTTAGGCCCCTAATGGTGTCACAAATGAGGTGAGATGTCTAGACTCAGGATGTAAGACGATTTGGTGATAGGCCGAGGACAGATCTAACACACTGAACACCTTTGAGCCAACCAAACACGACAACTCCT
Organism: Pleurodeles waltl; assembly: GCF_031143425.1. Taxonomy (NCBI): domain Eukaryota; kingdom Metazoa; phylum Chordata; class Amphibia; order Caudata; family Salamandridae; genus Pleurodeles; species Pleurodeles waltl. The sequence goes on from NC_090445.1 coordinate 863,694,821, forward strand.
CCGAAATGTGGGTAAAGTTGGCGATCTACCCATATGTGCTTATTAAGATCTCTAAGATCCAAACACATGCGGATCTGTCTCCCATCGTCTTTCGGTGCCAGGACAACAGGGGCCAACCATTCGGAAGATTCTATCTCTTCAATTACTCCAGCATTCATTAATTTGTTCAACTCTGCTTTGATGGGTTCTAACATCAACTTTGGTACTCTCCTCGCTTTATGCACAGAAAGAACTGCATTTTTCTTCAGTATGATTTTGTGCTCAGAGTTAGGGTCTAACTTAATTCCCATATCCCGCTGGTGCCGGCAACCTAGAAGATTATTACCACGTTTCGCTACATAAACTTTCCCCTATCGTGGTCTTATTCTGAAATTGAATATTCATGATTTTGTATCCAATCACTTCTATTTTAGCACCACCATAGCTGACCGGGTTAATGTCAGGTTCAATCAAGGAGTCAAGGTCCTCCCTGAAAATTACTTGCCAATTCCTGTCACCTACCATGGTGTAGGGAGATCCTGAGTCTGCCAAAACTGTAACTGTTTTACCATTAAGTCTAAAAGTGCACTCAGGCATAACCACGGGCCCATCGTCGACCATTCCAGTGTTACCCCCAATGTGGTTAACATCATGTCCTACACATAAAATCATTTTGTTAACACTTTCAGTGACCGAATCTATGTTACATTTGTCGCTATTACAAACCCTAGCATAGTGGCCTCTCTTTCCACACAGCGAATTACGTACAAAGCAATTTGAACTATTTGCTGCATGTCCAGTGGTTCTCCCTCCGCCCCTACCCATCGGAGGGGCGGAGGGAGAACCCAGAGATATTTATGAGATGTCTGTAGCGATGTTGGTGGCACATTTCGATTCTAAGCTCAATGTCGTCTTGGAAAGACACACATTTTTTGCAAGATCCCATCCTCGTCGCCAGTGTTAAGATGCTGAGGCGAATAACTTCAAGAAAAGAACTTTAATGGTAGTCAACAACCCACAGCAGGCACATACACTTTTCAACCCCCCCACCAACCGCCATGGAACTCTCTCCTCCCAACTCTACGCCAACACATGGAACCTCAGTATCATCGAGACTCCAGGCTCCCCAACATTCCCCAGATAATCACAACAGTTTCCTTGATAACTATGTGTGGTCTAGTGTGTATAACCATGTCCCTGATATTTGAAGTTTGTGTCAATGCAAAATGGGGGACAGGAAAAGATAGTGATTCTGTACTTAAAACTGGCCAATGTCTCTTAACTACCTTCTTGCTAGATAATGGAGTGTAAGAATTGACACAACAATATTGAGTGGGGCTTTTTAGTTCCAGTAATACTGCTCTATTATTATTATTTCTAGATTTCTTACGGATTAACTGGATACTGTGCAGTGGGTATCTCTGGGTCATCAAGTCAGTGGTCAGTTTTCCAGCCTGTCTCTCAAACTCCCTAATAGAGCTGCAGTTGCAACGTAGTCATAAGAAATGACTCCTCCAAGGTAATCAGAAGTTCTAGGAAGGGAAGTTTTTCCGAAGTGATATTTCTGGTAAATTTCAGGAAAGGATTCAGACCCTTCTAGACATCACAATACTTTTTGCACCTCACCCTTCACATTGGCAATCAAAAATATCTCTGGCAAATAGCCCCCTTGTGGGGCCAGTTAGTCATTGCAGCGACGGCCCAACAAGGAGTTGCCCGATGATGAAGCACTACATCCTACGAGGTGTGTGAGGGCTTTTGCTCCTGAACAGGTAGAGCCCTTGGTTTGCTAGAACTGCATACTTATTTTTTTGGTATAGGCATAGGGGGTGTGTATGCAACCCTCTTCCCTCGGTCCCTTCTTAGTTATATAGCATTTTAACTACCTCAGATTATATTACTTCATTGAGAGGTATTGAAAGTAATAGTTTTTAAACATGCACTAGGAGACATTCCTACCTTCCCACGCCTCGGTGGGGATGCAAGACAGGGCTACGGAATTTAATAAAATATCTACTTGTCCATGGGACAGGTTGCTTCATAAATCTACTTGTCCCTTTGGTGTCATTTAGTGTGGCGACAAATTATGGCACCAATCTCATATTAGAGCTTTGATAATAGACTATCTGATTATGCCAGGGCATACACTACAGTAGGGCTTGAATACTTGCCACTGGGGTGGAAGGTAGCAGTAAGCAATAGGTCCAAGGCTGGAATGCCTTCTTTGGTCTGTGCAAACCTATTAACTTGAATGTTTTAAGGGTTGTCACAGGCTCTTCTCTAATCATTTCTCAGAATTAGAAAGGTTGGAAATTTACTTCTGGCAAGGGTCAGAAGTAAAACTACTTCCAGGGTTGAGAAAAAGTGGTTAAAGAGAAAGTGAACTTATAAACGCTCAACAGGTTTTCACATGAGCAAATCTACACCTGCATATTTGCTTGTGCTACAATACAGTTCACAAATATTTTCTAGGACTACTATTTCCTGGTTTACTTTTGCAAATTCCTTTGAATTTATGACATATGCAAATCTGTGCAATGTTTGCACTTTTGTGACATTCTTTAAGAATTAAGAATTGGGCCCCCAATTAGGTCTGGCGTTACCCAAGACCCTTTGTTTTATTTAAATTATATCTCCATCCATCTATCGGCTGGCATCACTGTGACTGACCCTACTTGCAGAAACCTATCTTACTCAGCAACTGGTTACACTCACATTGATTGCAATCTGTTCTTTCACAAGGAGCATACCAGCAAGCAAAGTAGTTTTATTCAGTGTCAGGAACTACTGTGGCAATGTGTGCTTATTGGGACCAACACATATTTTTGTTTTTTTGCTAATATTTGTTACAATGGTAAGGGCCCAGCAGCTCCCACAACAATGAAGTTTTACAAAAGCCATGTCAAAACAGACATGCACTGACAAAACCAAAAGACTGATCCTCGATGTTGGACCTATTGGTTTTGCCAGTGCTTGTTTGTATTCATGTTTCCCATAATCCAGTAGAAACTGGTTACACTGACTTTCCATTATGAATATTTTTTGCATGCATAAACACATTTTAGTAAATTATGCGTCAAAGGGATGGTACCTACGTTTCAAAGTAGTTTAGCAAACCTTTTTTTTCCTAGCTGCATTTTTTGTGAACATTTTATTTTGAAAGCAAAAAATCATCAATCTTGCATTCAAGCTTCTACAAACATCTGCATTTAATCGGAGAGCACTCTGGGAGCATTATACATAGCCTCATATTTTAAACTTTGAAAATGTGTGTACACGCTTTTTTTTTTTTACTGGAACCACTGTCAGTAGTGCAGTCTGAGTTTACAAGATTTATTTAGACCGTTCATCCTAATAATAAAGGCTTTGTATTAATGAACCTTGAATACAATTTCGAACAGCATGAACATATGGACATCTCAACTGCAGACAAATTCTCTCTCTGCTCTTTATTTGGTACTGTAAATTGGCAGCCAAACAGTTTGTGATGCAGGGGGTTGGGCCTACTTGTCCTCAGGACAAAGTAAACTTGAAAACGTGTTGTCCTTGATCCCAAACAATATGCCCTGGGCATCGGACTAGAGGAATTCCACACCCTTGGCAAGAAGAGACTAGCTAAAGCCAGGGGCCACGGGACCAGACTCAAAGGACTGATGTTCTGCCTGACCTTTCACACCAGCATAGAGTTAGAAGCATCTTTCATGAGACTTTCACGTTCTTAGATTTGTGTTTAATTAACTTTTGCACATGAGCTCTTAATTGTAATCAAAGCTGGGTTGCAGCTTGCTGCCAGTATCTGCTCCGTAACCTTTAATGGCACATGTTCTTACTTGGTTTAGTTGTCTGGGAACCCAAATTTAAACTAAGTAGGATTCTGGCATTTGGTCAGCACGTGGCCTTCGGTTACATCAGAGGGACACATGAGAGGCCACCAGTAAGGTAGGGAGACAAATTAGGCAAACTATTTGGTAACTTGAGGAACACTGCTAAATATACTATTTACGTTGTATTGTATAGTTAGAGTTTTATTTGTTGCATCATAGGCAGCTGATTCTGTTACCTAGAGGGGGATGAACTAGCTCTGTATCCCCAAGCCACCAGGAAACCCCACCCACCACTGAGGGACACATACACCGGAGGGGAGTTCATAGCTGGTGAGAGATTTTGGGGCTGGGTCAAAGGAGGAGGCTTGCAAGGGGTGAGGAAGGTCCAGCTGTGCAGAGTATTGTAGTAACCATAAGTGCAATGCCTTTAAACGATTCTGCAACTTGATCTTAACTAGAAGAGAAACAGGTAATGATTCCTGGAGAACAAGGGCAGTATAGATTATAACAGATGCCAGGTACAGAACTCAGATAATGTACAGCGCTAACATAACAGTGTCCAAGGAATGATCAACAGGTTTACAATATAAAGTTATAGACATACTAACGTTTGACCAATCTAAAGATCTGAGGATATGCTGTAAACTAGCTCCTGCCCAGAAGGCTCAAGAAGCCGTAGCTCCTCTCACCGAATGAGCAACATAAGAAAGGGTAGAAATGCCAGCAAGGGACATGAGCCACCTAACCCAACGAGTCAAGGTGAGACCCAAGACAGGTATGTGAGGTCTCTGAAAGGAACTAAGCAATTGAGACGAGGAGGGAACCCTGAGATCTGCAGTTCGGGAAACGTAATTCCTCAAACAATTACCCACACACAATTTAGGTTGAGAGGGGAAAAAGGGATAAAGAACAGTAGATAACTTAGTCTTAGTAGGTCTAAAGACTTGAAAATAAACACCCAAAGAAGAAAAATGTAAGGAGGAAACATCCAAAGCTTTAACATCTGATATACGTTTAATAGAGACTAAACACGGGAGCATAGTCAATTTTGCAGACAAATGTTTCAATGATAAACTGGCGTTATCCGGCCATGTGAGGAGTAACCGAAGTACTGAATCAATATCCCACATCACATTGTATTTTCGAACCAGAGGTTTAGTGCAACATACTCCCTTTAAAAGTCAACAAACCAATGGGTGTTCACCAAAAGGCCTTCCATCCACCCTGGTATGTTCTGAAGAGATCGCAGACATTTAAGAATTAACAGTACCATAAGCTTTACCTTGTGAAGCTAAGGAAGCCAAAAACATTAACCACTAAGGTGACATCTGCTGAAAAGGGATCTGAATCCCTGTCCACACACCAGCTACACCAAACCAACCAGGCGGATCTGTAGACCCTTGTTGTAACCGGAGCCCAGGATTGCTGAATGAACTGGACAGCTTCCTCCAAAATTCCTGGAGTTCTCCAGGAAGCCCTGAAATTCTCCATGCTATAAGATGAAGGGAGCCTTCTGGAATTAGACTATGAGGAAGACCCTGAGGGTTCAAGAGAAGATCTGGAAAAGAAGGGGTCAACACTGGAAGGTCTGAGGATAGTTCCAACAGGGTTGGATACCAAGGCTGGGACTGCCAGAAGGCAGTGATGAGAACCAGGGAGGAATGCTGCCAACAGGCTTGCGCTAGCAACCGAGCGATAAAAAGGAAGGGAGGAAAAGGTGTAGAGAAGGAAAGGAGGCAACAACTGCAGGAAAGTGTCCATAGCCATTGCTAACGGATCTGGCTTCCAGCTGAAGAAGGCAGGAAGTTGAGAGTAGATCCAGGAAACAAAAAGGTCTATTGACATAGCCCCGAAGAGCGAAGAAAGATGATTGAACAAAGAATGATGAAGTTTCCAATCGCTTGAGTCGTAAGTATGCCTGGAAAATCAGTCTGCCACCACGTTCAGCTTGCCTGGAAGGTATTCCGCTATGACTAAGATATTCCTTGGGAAACAAATCTCCCACAAACTCCTGACCAAGAGTGCTAGAGGTTTGGATCTCGTTCCGCCTAATCGGTTTATATACCTGACTGCGGACAGGTTGTCCATTCTCAGAAGACTTGAGCATTTTATTCAGTCTTCTATAAAAAGGACTGGATGGCAAAGGAACCTGCAAGCATCTCTAAACAGTTGATGTGCAGTGAGGACTCCTGAACAAACCATTGACCCTCAGTTGAGAGCTGACCACATCTTACAGCCCAACCTGCCAGACTTCCATCCGACTCCAAGACAAGATCTTGGGCGGCAGAGAAAAGTGTTCTCCCGTTCCAGGCTTCTAAGTGACTTATCCACCAGGAAAGTTCTTCCCTGGACTCAGGATACAGCATGACAGGATCTGAGTAAGCTAGACCCTTGCGAAGGGGACGGATTTTCAACCTCTGAAGAGCTCTGTAATGAAGGGGTCCTGGAAAGATGGCCTGAATGGAGGAAGAAAAAAGGCCTACTAAACAAGCTAAAGATCTGAGGAAACAGAGAGGGATAGATAAGGTGTGACAAATCTCTTTATCAGAGTCACTTTCTGTTGAGGGAGCTGAAACACTGAATCTACAGTGTTCACTATGAAACCGAGAAATTTGAGACGTTGGGAAGGAATTAAAAACTGACTTTTGAAGAATTATGAGAAATCCCAGCCGAGACAATAGGTCCCGACAAAGGTTTAACTGTTCCATCAGGCAAGACTTGTCCTATGCTGTGATGAGGAAATCATTCAGATAGACAATGAGTCTTACACCCTGACCTCTGAGGAAGGCCACTACTGGTTTGAGGAACTTGGTGAAACACCAAGGGGCTGATGAAAGGCCAAAAGGAAGAGTGTTGAACTGAAAGGAGAAGGTCCCCCACTGGAACTGAAGAAACTTCCTGTAGGAGGGATGAACGGGCACCGGGAGATACGCATATTGTAGGTCTAATCAGACCAACCAATCGTTCTGAAGTAGAAGGTCGCTGAGATGGAGAATCATCTCCATCTTGAACTGTTGGTATACCACAAAATTGTTGAACAGTTTCAAATTTATAACTGGTCAATGTTTGTTGTGCTTTTTCTGAACCAGAAAATTGGTACGGAGAAACCCACAAGAGTAGTTTGGAAGTTCCTCTTTAGCCCGTTTTGTTAGAAAGGATTGTACCTCCTACTGAACCAGAAGGCATTGATCTCAGGAAAAATGAAGAGTTTAAGGCAGATGAGTCTGCCAAGGCACCTGATACAACTCCATGCAGTAACCTTGAATCGTTTGGAGGACACAAGTATCTGAGGTTAGAGATAACCAAGCATCTAGACAATAACCCAGTCGGTCTCCTACGGGAGGAAGGCCAGAATTGGAAATCCTTACCTGCAAGCTGGTGTTCTTGGATCTGTATCTCTTGTAAGAGCCTCCATGGAAATGTCGGTGATAGAATTGGGGTTTGTACCCCCGACTGAACTCCTGCTGGTTGCCTTGCATGGAGGAGCCTCTGTCGAGGGATTGCCCTCTAGAAGAATAACGGCCAGCAAATCGACCCCTTCCTTTGCCGGCCCTTCCAAAAACACATTGGGAAAATATTATTTTCATTGAAGAGCGTGCCTTGTCCATAAAAGTAAATGCAGAAACATATCTGCTCATCTCTTTTATAAACGAGTCCCCAAAGACAAGGCCGTCTGCATTAGGGCCTTCCTCCTTGGTCGCCAAGGAACTGAGCTTGGGGTCAATTTTGAGCAGAAGGCTTTTCCACCGCTCCGGAGAGATGTAGGCGTTGGCATTGCCTAGCATGCATATTATTCTCTGCGCCCAAGTTGAGGGCGCCTCTGGATCCACCCGATTCCCCTCCATCTTTGCCTCTTCGGCCAAATCAAAAATCCTAGTTAAAGATCCAACTCGGTCCAAAAGTCCATCCTGGTAATTTCACCAGGCTCGATCTACCCCTTTCTTGGGATCCTTCCCAAATTTAGTGAAAATAATAACATATTGGGATCAATAGTGGGGGTATCAGCCACCTTAAATGGAAGGGTAGGTCTAGGGATTTCGGACCTCAACTTATTTCTAGACGCTTTATCAAGCGCATGCCTCAAATAAAAGGATACATAATCAGCAACATGATTGGATCGAAACCATTCCGAAGAGTTTGGATGGTGAATCGACATAGGGTCGAACATGGGTTCACCAACATGATCAACGAGCTCATCAGACAGTAGGTGTGTGTGTGTGGGGGGGGGGGGGGGTGTACTGAGGGAGAAACTTCACACCTTTTCTCCAAAGGCCCATTATCATAAACATCATTTATAGCATTGTGTAAAACAGCATCCCTGACACTGTCACTGTCTCTAAGATTTAGAATACATAGGGGGGAGGAAGGGAGCCCTGAAGTATTCGCCTCTCGGGTGGGAGGCCCAAACTTAACAGAAACATGGAAGGCACATGTGGGGGTGCTGCATGTTTCGTTCCTCTTTTAGGAGGATTATCTTTTGGGTTCTGTAACATTCTTGATATAGAGGCTTCTAAATTCTTAGAAATAGCCAACACAGATACATAGACTGCATGCTGAACCAAGTCCTTAATGAAGGATTTTAAATTGTCCTTCATGGACGGGGTCTGCTCATCCCCAGACATGTTACCCAATAAACTGTGGAGAAGGATTACCAAAAACGCAAAAAATTTGGAAAACGGGAGACTAAAAATAAAGCATAAGTCAGAAAAACTTCAAAACGCAGAAAAACCCTGACCTAAAGGGTTAAATCTTACAGAAAATCAAAAGGGAAGGCCCAAATGAAAGAGGGACTGGGAAGAGACGTGCCCCGAGGCAGAGACCACACCAAGCGAAGGGAGGGAAAAGGTAAGCCCTCACCGGCCGTATTCCGACAGACAAGAGTCTGAGCGGAAGAAGGCAGCAAGGTCACTTCAAAAGATTACGAGCGACGGCCCACAGGGAGTCAACAACGGAGTGCATAAGAGGTAGGGATCCCTCAGGGGAAACCAAACTAACGTTATAGAATGTTCAAGGATCGTCGCACGCGTGCAGCCAGAGCGCAATATCATAAAACAAGTGCGTGACGACAAAACGTTATTAACCTATGAAGCACAACATTAGAATACATGTAGAAATAACACCATACATGCAATAAAAACTGTATCAAATTAACAGCGAGCAGAGTACTTGTCTTGACTTCCAGCAGCAAGAAGAGAGGGCTTCTTGCTCTCAGTCAAGATTGTTATGTGAAGTTTCTACATCGGATTGGTCAACCCCATTGTGATGATGTTTTGTAGTTTTTTCCCCCCCTAGGGTTTCTGGGATTTGTAGTCCTTGGCTGCTGTTTAATAAAGTAAGAAAAGAAATGCATAATATGAGCCTCCGGTCTTGTAATAAAATCAAGGGTCATTTGTACAAAATTCTTGTTACAAATGAAGCAAACGTTTAGTCTATTAACTCAAATAAAATAGTTTTCTGTACAGCTCACACAAACTCACATATTTGAAGGTGATCTCGTTTGTGATAATGATTTGAAACTAATCTCGGAGAAATAAAATATTTGCATAGCATAACACAATTTGAGGCTAGTTTATGGGTCAAGGGCATTACAGTTAGGTCACGTAGATTAGTCAAGTTACTAGACCTGCAGGTATGGTAACATTTTATGATTTTTCAAGATCTGATATAAGAATGAAAAAACGTAGGCACATGGTTCGCCCCCCTTCCTCGGCAGCTAGTATACAGCATCAGTTGTTGAGTAGCTAAAGACAAACACGTAAAATCCCTTTATTTGAATAAGACAGTAATATTTCTTGTGGAATAAACTGTAACAAAAAATGGTTTCGCTATGCAGGAGTTTCAATTGTGTCGCTCCAACTGATAATAGTACAATGTCCAATGCCCCCTACAGGATGTCAGAGACAAAGAGCAACTAAGCCTATTCTAAAAAAAAAATGCTATCATATTACTGCACTAACGAAGAACTGGTGCAGTCAATATGCCCTGCCCATGACCCCACCAGGGACAGAGGCTGCACCCGAGTATGGATCAACGTACAATGCCTATCACAGTACTGCAGGAAACAGAACACCTTTATCAGCCTACTTAGCAGGGCACAGGAGGACACTTAAGATAACCTAACTAAAGTGCACACAATACGCAAGACTTGTCATGCCAGTGGAGTGACAAGAAGCACCTGAGCCACGGGTAACCCAATGTGCAGTCCCCACCAACACCAAAATGAACAGAACCGCTTCTATACTTAATGCCCATATCAATTGTCCATGGGCACAAACCCCTTAAGTTATAATGTTAATAAAATGCACCGTGAAGAGAACAAAGCCAGAGGTAGTGTGCATACTGAAACTTCCCTTCCACCTAATTTACTACTGGCAAAGACGGGGACAAAGAGAGTGTGTCAAGGGCCCTGACAGAAAAAAAGGTAATTGGCACCCCTCCCAAGAAATCCCTGGTTTGGTGCTAAAAGAAGCTGCTATATCTGAGGTGCACTTGGGCCCTGGGAATCTTTGGGCCTGGAGTCACTGCTCATGCTACACTACTGACATAAAGCCAATGGACAAAGTCCGTCACAAAAAAGACACAGCATCCGTCAAAATTGCAATAAACATAGATCACCTAACGTGTAATATGCTCGCCAGTTTCAAAGAGCACAGAGCCTGTCAAGTTCAACCCGATATGTACAGCACAGACTGTAAAAAGTCAATCTAAAACTTCAAAGCCCTCTAAAATCTGCTATGAAAACATTACACCCACCATGCTTTGCTGTGCATAAATGACGAATAACAATAATAGGGCAAGACAAATGCAAGGTCCACCAACGATGCTTCGGACTAAGAAACCTCAACATGCAACATTCATCCTAATCTAACGCTGGCACGGAGAGTGCAACATATATTATCCACCCTTATTTAGCATGGGCACAATGTACTCTACATTCAACGTGAACGCTCTAAGCTGCCATGGACATAAACCAACCAAAGTGCAGTAGCCACAACAAATTGACATGGAGACATACTTCTTACATGAAAACACTCCTTGGACACTGAACAGGGCGACTGGCACGGAGGGAACCGATTGACGAGCCCTCAACAAACAATCCTATTACAACATAATTTACTCGACGCCCAGCAACGGTGCCAATCGGTCAAGTACAAAATGGAATCAATATGCAGCTTTACTACAATCCGCTGTAGAACATAACTTATCTAAAATGAAAAGCTGTGCCATTAAGTTAACTGGCAATTAGCAGTTGACGTGCTTCGATAATGATAACAAAGCACATACTATTATGTCTAGACGAGAAATGCACGACCCAGGATGTAAAGGAACGTCCCCGCCGTGTTTGGGACACATGTGCACAGTGTTCTCGCCTGCAAGTAATGCATGCGCTAACCACCTGAATGCCATTTTAGCGCCCCGATGCCTCCCGTACCTGCTGCCACTTCTGCAGCTTTGCTGTCCTGTTGCCCAACCACAAACTCCTCCACCAGGCTGCAGACCCAGCTCTCCATCCCTGCCATGTTGCTAGAGGGACAGGAACAAACCTACGGCGCAGGCGCAGGCGCAGCTGCACGTGCAGCATACGGGCTACGGCTGGGAGAAGCAGATCGTCACAGTCACGTTACAGGAAAGCATAAATTACGTTTTTGTTGCTTCCATTGGACACGTGGGTATTTTTTCAGGTGCTCAGTTAGAGGTAACGTGTTGTAAATTACGACGTCATATCAGTATATATAACGCCGCTCTCTTATATGCGGAAGCGAAATAGAACACTCGTTTTACCAGAACTATCCGGGCTAAGTGTAAATCGCGGTGCATCGTATTTGTTTCCAGAATATTATACCAACTTTTAGACAGACTATTCATTAATCGTTTAAAACGTTGGCTAAACACCAAGGATGGAATATATTTTCAATAACATTGGACTTTATCTCTTCTCCGACTTTAGTCCAAGGTTTTCTTATTTTTCCCATTGATACTTGTCTGGAGAATGTCCTTGCCAAGATGGCTGCTCTATTCTTACATAGTCTGAGGGGGAAGTTCCTGTTTCCTTTATGTTTCGGCTCAACACACAGATCTTCTAAGTTACGGTGAATGAAATCTAAGGACCATAGCAGTCGTTAAACATAAGTTACAAACCAACACTTCGGTACAAAAAACACATCCCAAACTGGCAGCACAATGTGAACGAATGTGCAGTGGTAATGGAACACCTTAGCAACAAAAACAAGCATTTGCAATGCAACGGGTCTCGCGTTTGCTCATGTTAGAGCTGATCGCGTTGTAAACTCCTAACCCGACTTTTCATCTATTGGCAAAAGTGCTTTTATGTACGTAAAAAAGTGAAATTAACTGTGTAAGCGCTCGACTTCTGCCAAGCGAAATCGCGCTAGGAAAATAGAGAAAAAGTAGTCCACGACCCAACAGAAAACAGCGAGCCTCGCATGTTTTCTCTACTTTGTCACTGCGCTCGAGAAGGGCTAACCACCGGAAAAGGCATGACTTGTGCATGCCTTCCACTAATGAAAGCAAGCAGATTTTACTAGGCAAGCCCACAAACCAATCAAACACACTGACGTGACGTGGACAGGGCTCCGAGCCCTTTTCTAATAACTAAAGCGTCTTACTGCGATACGCATGCGCGAGCGCATGCAACGCAGGCTCGACCCTAAAAAACACAGGCAGTTGAACACATTGGCGGGTTGTGGAAAGTGCTTGCGTCTTGTTCCCAGCTCCCGTGCGCACGGGAGCCGGGAACAAGACGGAAGTCTTTACTCACTGGGCATATAGATGAGAGGAGTAACCACACCGTCACCGGACCATAATGATAACTGGATGTTGTATCATGGGTAGGGAATAACTTCAGCACGATCCCAGTAAAAAGTATTTGTCCTTGTGTGTGCGTGCATTGAATATTAAGTTTAGAGTGTCCTAGTCTAGAAATCGAGCGATATACGATTGACACATAGGGGAAAGGATGTGGTGTGATGGCCAGAGCTACCCACCTAGTTGCTGAAGAACCAGGCTCGAATCTTGACGTCGGCTCAACGTGCTGGGATTCTATGTCAGGACCGGAGGCACAGATTTTGCTTCACTCTTTCTTTACTACTTTTCAACAGCAGCCAATCAACTTATTAATAACAACGTACATTAACATAAAATCATAGAGCATATATCCCACCATGCCTTGTGTGCATCCACCAGTCCCCTGAGGGCTATCCCTTTAAAGTCTGCTATGCTCGCATAACTTCCTCTTTCTTTGCTGCTCAGCGAGGCAAGATAAGTGTATTTCACGTCCCTTTTTATCTCTCGTTGTGAGGTTTAATGGCTATGACGTTGCTTTTTCTGTTTTCAGCCCAGTTCCTCCCTGTCACAGTCATTATGGTGACCGCTTGGCTCGCAGTCGGCAGAGTGTTTGTTTTATTGCCCTCTAACTGTCACCAGCTGGCTGCCTCCTCAGCCGGCAGGCGGAGTCAGCCGAGCCCGGTGGAGTTCTGGTGTGGCAGTGGAGTGCAGTGTGTCGCACGCAGTGTTTTTTTGTGTATCTTTCCCCCTTTTTTTTCAGGTAGTTCACTACCCTTCTGATTTGCCAATTCCTCACGGCATGGAAGCTCAGTGCCTTCCTTCAGCAATTCTGTGAAGCCATTACTGTCAGGTGCTAGCCGGCGCCTACAGGGCCGATCGGGAGATTGTAGTCATTAGGGACTACACCTCCCATGAAGCCCAGCGCGGTAGAGATCGCGTAAGAGTCAGCACACCCCGGAAAGGGTGTGCGTTATTCTGTGCTAATGAGGCAGGTCGGAGCCTCAACGAGGTCGGAGCGGACGGCGTTCCCAAGGGGGAAATCATCGGCGGCCGGAAAAGAGGAATGAGATTCATCAGGGCCCCCTCCTGGAAACTGACATTTTACCGGCAGAAGGAGTTCCTAGCTGCTCCTCCGTTCAAGATCCAAGTACTAAGGAGGTGGTAAGCGGCAAGCTGTGCTACTTGCCGGAGGCTATCGCCTTTCTTTATTTCTGCATTCCTTATGGCCAGGTTGTGAGTGACTGTCATATACTGGAGCACCTTACCTTTTGATATACCATAATAAAGGAACGGCGATCTTATGAGACATAATCTTTTGGCTTTTTTTTGGCAGCAATTCAGAATGAGATTTACTGTTTGCAGGATTCCAAACAGCCGGGACAAATGATTCTTGTCAATATTCAATGAGATATGAACGAGTTACTTCTTCAAATATACGTGACATTAACAAAAGGCTCAGTGTGTTAACTGAATCATAGGAAGAAGTGCAAAATAGATTTTCTTCACCTTATTCCTTCTCCTCATGTTTGTTTCTTTATACGTACTGTAGTATTGTTTAGGAGGAGGGGCGGTGAGACCCTTAAGTGATTATTAGTGGCCGTAGTTGGCTTGGGGCATCCATTGGTGATACTGATGGAACATAGTCAGGCTTTGGACTAGTTCTGCCCTTATGAGTTATGGGCAGGCCAGGTCGTTTTGGTTTTAGTGAGACCTTATGAGAATAGACAGACAATGTGATAATTAACACTGTGTATTTTTCTTTACAGTTATCCCGTCCCTGCTGATCCTTCCCCTTCCTTCCCTCGCCTGATTACTCCAATGCACTGTGGTTTTTTATCGGTGACTTGGTGGTGTCGGGAGGTGGACCTTGTTTGCATCACACCGAGTCTGAGGAGTACCTACACCGTGACAGAATAACGCACCCACGAATAATACTCCTCCTGCTCGGTGTAATGCAAAGATGGCATCTATGGATGATGTATTACAGGCGTTAGTGGTAGTGCAGCAAGAGTTGGCAAATTCTAGGGTGGAGGCAGCGGCCCTAAGGGACAAGGTAGAAAGGCTTACTAGGAATCCCTTCGATGCCTCAGCATCTACACCGCAGGTAACCGTGAACGTCTCCCCTCCAATCCCTTTGGCCAGTCCGGAACGGTTTTCAGGGGACCCCAGGAAAGTTCAGGCTTTTTTAACGCAGTTGTCTCTTCAATTCTCTTGTAGACCGGCGTCTTTTCCCTCTAACCTTTCCAGGGTAATGTTCGCTATTTCTTATCTCTCGGGAGATGCAGCTAACTGGGCAGTGCCGTTAGTTAGAAACGATGACCCCTTATTATCGGATTGGAATGCCTTTCGGTCGGCCTTTGAGAAGGTGTTTGATCACAGAACAACCACCTTTAGTGCTGATAGAGAATTGCTGGAGCTGAGACAGGGGAGGTCTGACCTGGTTACTTATCTTACGACCTTCAATAGACTGGTGGCGGAATCAGAGTGGCCAGAGGAGAAGAGAATGTCTCTCTATTATCAAGGATTAAGAGACGACATGAAGGATATCCTAGCCCAAATAGATCCACAGCCTTCCACGTGTACTGAACTTGTGAATCTTACCTTGAGATTGAATCATCGGCTAGCAGAGAGAAGGGGAGAGCGTAGAGCGGGTGATAGGCGGCCGGGCATTCCAGAAAGGGAGGGGCGACCAGTTCCTAATTCCCATGATTTATGCGGGGAACCTATGGAAGTGGGAGCCGTTAGGGCACCTCTGTCAAGGGCCGAAAAAGAGAGTAGGAGGGTACAGGGGTTGTGCATGTATTGCGGCAGGAAGGGTCATTATGTGAGAGAGTGTCCCCAAAAACCAAGAAAAAGGTTCTCCTACTCCCCCACTCAAAAGGCCGCGGTGACGTCAGGGAAGATATCAGAGAAAGAGGATTTGCCCTTTATAGAACCCCTATCGGGGTTCCGGTTGACTTCTTTAACCCTCTTGCCACAAGAAGAAAAGGCGTCACACCTTTTGTTATCCGTAGAGCTGGTGTCCCAAGATCGAACCCATCCTGTGTGGGCAATGATAGACTCAGGAGCCACGGGAAATTTCATAGATGAGGGGGTGGTTAAGAGACTGGGACTTCCGAGAATTCCAAGAAAGAACCCCGAAATAGTGTTGGCAGTTGACGGTACACCACTGAAGTCTGGACCCCTTACTGAACAAACTGAGGATGTGGGGTTGGTTTTCAATGGAGTATCTCCGGCACGCAGAGAAATGATCAGGCTAGATATAATAGAGGCTCCTCAGTATGAAATAATTTTGGGAATGCCCTGGCTAAGAAAAAGCAATCCTGTTATCGATTGGCAAACCAAGACGGTTAGTTTTCAGTCCTTGAGGAGTGAGAAAGTCTGTTTCTTATATGATAACCCCCCCGCGTTAGCGTTGGCTCAAGGGTTACAGTTGGCCACAGTGGTGGAGAAAGCTGTGATATTGCCCTCTGTTTACGCCAAGTTCAAGGATTTGTTCGACGAAGGTCAGGCGGAGACATTGCCACCCCATCGTATATACGATTGCAAGATAGATCTGATTCCGGGAGCACTCCTTCCTTCTTGTAGGGTATATGCTCTATCAGACCCAGAAACCAAACATTTGCGAAGATATCTGGACCGCTTCCTGGAAATCGGGTTCATTAGACCATCTTGTTCTCCGGCAGCTTCTCCACTCTTTTTCATAGCTAAAGCGAATAAAGAGTTGAGAACCTGCATCGATTATCGAATGCTGAACAAGAACACGATAAGGAATAGATACCCTCTTCCCCTCATTCCTGTGTTATTGGAACAGATGAAAGAGGCAACTATCTATACAAGGTTGGATCTGAAGGGGGCTTACCATCTGGTCAGAATCCGTGAAGGGGATGAGTGGAAGACGGCGTTCAAGACCCGTTATGGCCTGTTTGAATACTTGGTAATGCCGTTCGGGTTGTGTAACGCCCCGGCGGCTTTCCAGTACTTTCTGAACGATGTTCTCAAAGAATACGTAGACCACTTTGTGATCGTTTATATAGATGACATATTGGTGTATTCTACCTCCCTAGAGCGGCACATGGAACATGTTTCCCTAGTACTCCAAGCATTGCAACAGCACCATCTTTATTGCAAACTGAGCAAATGCGAGTTCCATGTACAGAAGGTTGAGTTCTTGGGGGTGGATTTAAGCCCGGAAGGGTTCTGCATGTCGACAAGAAAAATACAGGCGGTTCAAGAGTGGCCAGTGCCCACTAGTGTGAGAGACGTGCAATGCTTCCTGGGGTTTTCCAATTACTACAGAAGATTCATCTGTCATTTTTCCCACATTGTGTCACCTATAACAAGGTTGCTAAGAAAGGGTGTGTCTTTTGTTTGGTCAGAGGAGGCAGAGGAGGCCTTCTGCTTCTTAAAACAGGCCTTCTGCTCAGCGCCTATACTTCAGCATCCACAGCCAGAAGTACCTTTTATAGTCGAAGCAGATGCCTCGGATATAGCCATTGGGGCTGTGTTATCCCAAAGAAACAAGACCTCGGGACAGCTTCATCCGGTTGCGTTTTTATCTAAGAAGCTATCTGCTGCGGAACTCAACTATACGGTGGCAGAAAAAGAACTACTAGCCATAAAAAAGGCATTTCAGGAATGGAGACACTATCTCTGGGGGGCCCAACACCCGGTCACGGTATATACTGATCACCGAAACTTGCAGTATATGAAGGAGGCTAGACAGCTTACCCAGCGGCAAATGAGGTGGATGCTGTTCTTTTCAGAATATGAGTTTGTAGTAACCTTCCGTCCTGGGGTCGACAATCGCAAGGCAGATTCACTGTCTAGACAAAGTGACGCGAGGAACATCGCTTCAAGACCTGATGAAGCAATCATCCAACCGGAAAAAGTGCTTTGTGCCCTTCATATCTCTCACTTCCTAGAAAAGGTCTCTAAGCATAAGTCGGCTGCTCAGTGGAAGGAGTGGGCCGAAGTAAGTCAGGACCGTACCCTTAAGCATGGAATACCGTTGCAAGGTAATCGTGTGTATTTACCAACACATGAACTTCGAATGCAAGCCTTCAATTGGTGTCATGATGCGGTAACAGCTGGTCATCCGGGGTACACCAAAACTGCGCAAATAGTTCAACGACATTTCAGGTGGAAAGGTTGGGCTAAGGACGTTGCGACATGGGTGACTCGGTGTGAGATATGTGCTCGATCCAAGGGAGAAAACGCGAAGAGCCAGGGCAAGCTGATGCCTTTGCCCACTCCGGAAAAACCATGGCAAACCATCAGCGTGGATTTTGTGGTAGGATTGCCAATGGATCAGGGGTACAATGCTATCATGGTGGTAATCGATAGTCTTACCAAGATGGGTCACTTTCTCCCTTGTAGAAACCTACCTACAGCAAGTCAGACCGCCCATCTAATTCTGTCTCAAGTGGTGTGGTTACATGGTTTACCAAGAACCATTATTTCAGACAGAGGTCCCCAGTTCATTGCTAGGTTTTGGCGCATGTGGTGCAAGGTTCTGCGCATTGAATCCGCCCTATCCACCAGTTTCCACCCACAAACCGATGGCCAGACGGAGCGCCTCAACCAAACCCTGAAGAAATATCTGAGGTGCTATGCAAAGGACGCCCAGGAATCGTGGGTGTCATTGCTATGGCTGGCCGAACTATCGTACAACAATGCTTGGCATAGCTCGATAAGGGAGTCTCCTTTTCGTGCTAACACAGGGTTCCACGCGGAGATGTTGCCCATAATCATACCTCGGGATGTCACGGATCAACCTACGGTCCATGCTATGGTTAAGAACCTACAATCCATGCAAAAAAAAATACGACTTAATTTGGATAAAGCCAAGGAACAGTATAAGAAATGGGGTGATGTACATCGGCGTGAGGGGCCGGTGTATCAGCCAGGGGATCGAGTGTGGCTTTCCACCAAGTATATACGCTTTAAGATGCGTAGCATCTTTCATCCTCGTTACATTGGTCCTTATGAGGTGGTACGCAAGATAAACCCTGTGGCTTACCGTCTCAACTTACCTGCTTCCTTAAGAATCCATCCGGTGTTTCATTGCAGCCTTTCAGCCACCCGGCGGGCGGTGCCTCCGGTGGTTAGAGACGGGCAGCTGGAGTATGAGGTGCGCAAAGTGTTGGATTCCAAACTACGGGGGGGTAAGTTATGGTACTTGGTTTCGTGGAAGGGGTATGAGGCCGAGGAGGATTCGTGGGAGCCGGAAGGCAATGTCCATGCCCCTAGGGCGGTGCAACGGTTTCATGCTTGTCATCCCACTAAACCTGGCCCTAGGAGGCGCTTTGGAGGTGGGCGTACTGTCAGGTGCTAGCCGGCGCCTACAGGGCCGATCGGGAGATTGTAGTCATTAGGGACTACACCTCCCATGAAGCCCAGCGCGGTAGAGATCGCGTAAGAGTCAGCACACCCCGGAAAGGGTGTGCGTTATTCTGTGCTAATGAGGCAGGTCGGAGCCTCAACGAGGTCGGAGCGGACGGTGTTCCCAAGGGGGAAATCATCGGCGGCCGGAAAAGAGGAATGAGATTCATCAGGGCCCCCTCCTGGAAACTGACATTTTACCGGCAGAAGGAGTTCCTAGCTGCTCCTCCGTTCAAGATCCAAGTACTAAGGAGGTGGTAAGCGGCAAGCTGTGCTACTTGCCGGAGGCTATCGCCTTTCTTTATTTCTGCATTCCTTATGGCCAGGTTGTGAGTGACTGTCATATACTGGAGCACCTTACCTTTTGATATACCATAATAAAGGAACGGCGATCTTATGAGACATAATCTTTTGGCTTTTTTTTGGCAGCAATTCAGAATGAGATTTACTGTTTGCAGGATTCCAAACAGCCGGGACAAATGATTCTTGTCAATATTCAATGAGATATGAACGAGTTACTTCTTCAAATATACGTGACATTAACAAAAGGCTCAGTGTGTTAACTGAATCATAGGAAGAAGTGCAAAATAGATTTTCTTCACCTTATTCCTTCTCCTCATGTTTGTTTCTTTATACGTACTGTAGTATTGTTTAGGAGGAGGGGCGGTGAGACCCTTAAGTGATTATTAGTGGCCGTAGTTGGCTTGGGGCATCCATTGGTGATACTGATGGAACATAGTCAGGCTTTGGACTAGTTCTGCCCTTATGAGTTATGGGCAGGCCAGGTCGTTTTGGTTTTAGTGAGACCTTATGAGAATAGACAGACAATGTGATAATTAACACTGTGTATTTTTCTTTACAGTTATCCCGTCCCTGCTGATCCTTCCCCTTCCTTCCCTCGCCTGATTACTCCAATGCACTGTGGTTTTTTATCGGTGACTTGGTGGTGTCGGGAGGTGGACCTTGTTTGCATCACACCGAGTCTGAGGAGTACCTACACCGTGACAATTTCGGTTATTTCTAGTAGATTGGGCTCTTCTAGAGTCCGACTTTGGTTTGACAGGTCTGGTTGCTTAGCAACACGCATGCTTCAATTGCCAAAGCGTGAGGGAGACGCTGGGCCTGCGGCTGAAAGAATTAAGTCAATTTCCATTGGAATTTATTGATTTTTGAGCGGAGTGCACGATCGGCTGAACATTTGACTCAATATTGACGCCCACATTCCCAGAGTAGGTGTGGGCTATAATAATCCAATCACAGGCTTGCCTGAGGATCACAGTGAGTCTTGCTGCGGCAGATTCTTGTTTAATTTGAATCCTTGCACTTTGGGGTTGCTCCCACCTGATGCCAAGTGTCACTTGGACTGTGGATACTGGTCAAATTATGGCAGACAAGCATTTATTTGACGGGGCGGTCTATTTTGAGGAGGATTACAAGGAGGTTGGGGAATATAACAATGAGGTGGATCCTCTGCAGGCTTTGGACGCATCTGTTCAACATTCCATTCATAAAGCCTTGACGGCAGCTTTGCAGCCCATCACAGCCCAACTGCAATTATTGGCTAACTCCCAGGCCAGGAAGATCCCTGCCTCCTCGAATTCCGCTGCAAGTCATCGAACGTTCCTTTAAAATGTAAGGGGAAGGTTAAGCATTGTCCTCATGAGGAAGTTATCTCTTCTTTGGAGCACAAACTGGCGCAGGATAATGGTTATTGTGTGTCCACCTCCAAGCGCACTCCAGTTCTGATCCTGAGTCTCGCTCTGGTGAGTCAAGCAGTTCAGGAGATGATAAGTCACGCTGCCATAAAATCAGGAAACAATCTCCTTCTTCCGGAGAACCATCTGCTTCTACCACCCTTTAATTTCGATCCGGAGAGTATCATCCATCCTCGGTCTTCGGATTGGGCTCCGGAACGGGAGGTGTCCGATTATTTGCATAATACTTTGTGCAAACCTTTTGATAAAGATGTGCGCAATCGTCTCAGGGCAGAATGCCCCAGACCGGACCTTCCAGATAAGGTGGCTCTTACGCCAGAGGTGGACCCCAGCATTATTACATTCTTGAAAAAATACTTAAGGGCTCCCAGGAAGGGAATCAATAGGGCATGGAAGGCATGCCAGGGTAAGATGCTGGACGTTGTGGGGCCCCTTGCGAAAATCCTGGAGATGATGCTACAAGCTAAAGAGAAGGGTGACTCCATCGATCCTGATATTCTCGCTGGTTGGACTTAGCGCACCATCTGCCTCCTTGGTAACGCCAACTGTGCGATATCGACAGAGTGCCGCAAGTCTATTCTCATGAGAATAGACCCCAAGCTTTCAGATTTGGCACTAGCGGAAGCGGGCCATTGGCTGACGGACTCCTCTTTGGGGGAAAATTTGTTGAGGATATCGGGAAATACGTCAGTACCTTTACAAGGCGCAGACGTCTTTGAAGAAGGTTTTCCATCCCAACCTTTTCATCAGGGCCGGGCGAGGCCAAGGCTGCTCGTCAGGCTGTCAATTTTTGCAAGGCCTCCAACGGGGGGCGTATGACCGCCAGCGAGGAGGATCTCAAGACTCCACTAGAGGGGGAACTTTCTTCCCCTCTCGAGCCCGGTACCACAAATCAAGATAAGGCAGAGGTTCGAGGGGAGTCTATACCTCTGGTAACTCAGGTAAGAATGCTCAACTTGTCAAAGGTTCCTTTGGGGGGCAGGGTCAGACTGTTTCTACACAACTGGCAAGTTCTTACCCGCAATGCGTGGGTTCTTCAGACGGTCCAAGGGTTTCACATCGAGTTTTACCAAACACCTTATCAGCACCCTCTCCATTTTTCCCAACAAGAGGAAGAGTTTATAGATGCAGAAATAGAGGAATTACTACAGAAATGGGCGGTGACCATATGCGAGCCCCACCCGAGGTTTCTGCAGCAATATCTTCCTGGTGCAAAAGAAAGGAGGTGGTCACAGATTGGTTTTGAATTTGCAAGAATTCAATTTCTGGATTGTTTACAGGCATTTCAAAATGGAGGCGATTCATCTCCTGAGGGATCTTCTTCAGGAAAGCGACTGGATGGTCCAGCTGGGCTTGAAAGACGTGTACCTGACCATTCCCATATTTCCCCCTCACAAGCGTTTCTTACAGTTCCAATGGAAAGATCAGGGGTACGACTTTCTGGTGCTACCGTTCGGGCTAGCTTCAGCCCTGTGGTGTTTCACCAAAGTCAAGAAGCCGGTGATAGCGTGTCTGAGAGAGAAGGGAATTCGTCTGATTGTGTATTTAGACGAAATATTGATCATGGCGCAATTGCGCAAGAGGGTGATCGAGCATCTTCAGGTGACAATTGATCTTCTCCAAGATTTAGGTTTTGTGATCAACAGAGAGAAATCCAGCTTAGTCCCAACACAGTCTATAGAATTTCTAGGATTCCAAGTGGATTCTGTCATGGCAACGCTGTTGTTACCCAAAGCAAAGCCCCGCAACATCAAGAAGGAATTGATAATGGCCCTTTCCAGATCAACTGTGTCTCTGCGACAGATGGCAAGACTGGTGGGCCTATTAGCATCATCCATTCATGTGATTTTTCCGGGCCTGCTGCATTTTCGGGCTTTGCAGAGGTTGAAGATTCACCATCTTCGGAAAGGCTTAGCTTATTCGGACCAGGTCCCTTTTACTGTGGAGGTCAGAGTAGAACTGCGGTGGTGGTTACAGCAGGTCGGGGCGTGGAATGGCAGGGTAATTTTCAGTGTACAGCCAGACAACATCATAGAATCTGACGCCAGCCGATGGGGCTGGGGCGTGCGTTGTGGAGAGTTGTCCACAGGAGACATATGGGCCCCTCACAAATTGGAGGTGCACATCAATTGTCTGGAACTGTTGGCAGGATCCTTCGCTATTCAGGCTCTATCCCCGAAGCAGCCATCATGTTGCATCCTTTTGAGGATGGACAATATATCTGCGGTCAGATACATCAACAATTTGGGTGGAACCAGGTCCAGACTCCTGGCGGAGACAGCCAAGGGCTTTTGGATCTTGTGTCTGGATTGCAAGATCATTGTGATAGTGGAGTACATTCCGGGGCAGTCCAACACCATAGCGGACTTGAATTCCAGATTTCTGAGAGATTCCAGCGATTGGAAACTGCGTCCACAGTTATTTGCTCTGATTCAGGACACATGGGGCCATTGTTACATAGATCTGTTTGCATCCCAACTGAATCATCAACTGGAGAGGTTCTTCAGTTGGAGACCGGATCCAGAAGCATTGGCGACGGATGCTTTTTTTCAGGATTGGTCGGGCAATCTGTATTACACCTTTCCCCCATTCAGCATGATATCGAGAGTGGCCGCTCAGGTGAAGCGTCAGAGGGCGTAAGTGGTTCTGATCACTCAAGTGTGGAAAGCAAAGTCATGGTTTCCACAGCTGTTAGCGGTGGCATGCAATTATCCATTGCTTCTTCAGTGGAGACCGGACATGCTCCGGGGGCCTCTGGGAGAAGTTCATCCGTTAGTGATGTCAGAGCGACTTTCCCTGATGGCCTGGAGGCTGTCAGGCAAGTTTGTTATTTGCCGGGCCTTTCAGAATCAGCTTCAGAATTCCTCAAGCAGACGTGGGCCCCATCCACTAGGAGACGGTATGCATCAGCTTGGAAATGCTGGATGGGTTGGTGCCTGGAACAACAAGTGGATCCTGTGGAAGCAGACATTACAGAGGTTGTGAACTTTCTTTCTATGAAGGCTTCTGAAGGTTTGTCTTACAGGTCAGTAAATAACTTTCGGTCATCCATTGCAGCAGGACATGTGCAGGTAGGTATCTTGTCTGTGGGTATGCATCCTGTGGTTTGCAAATTAATGAAGGGTATCAGGATGTCGAATCCTCCAAAACCTAAATACTCTTCTTTGTGGGATGTAAATAAGGTTTTAAACCTTTTTGAGAACTGGCCTCAGAATAGTTTGTTGACTAGGAAGCAGCTTTTTGCCAAATTGGCTATGTTACTCTGTCTGGTTTCCTGCAGGAAAACTGCGGATGTGAGAGCGTTAGATCTTGCAGGTAGAATTTTTACTCCGGAAGGAGTCTCTTTCTCCATTACAAAAAGAACGAAAACCTAGACCAAAAGTATTGATTATCCAGCTTTTCCTTTTAATGAGCAATTGTATGTTGTGAAATGTTTAAAGGCTTATGAACTCAGTACTCAACTGATTAGAAGTGATTTGCATGGGCAGTTATTGATTGTATTGCAAAGACCTTTCAATCCGGTGTCATCCTCTACTATAGCGAGATGGGTCAGAGATGTCATGAAGGAGGCTGGTATTGACATTAGTATCTTCGTAGCACACTCCGTTAGAGGTGCTATGGCTTCGAAATCGGTAAGTCTGGGTACTTCTCTGCAAAATATTATGAAAACAGCAGACTGGTCCTCAGATTCAGTTTTGAAACGGTTTAATTATAAGCCTGTGTTGGATGTTGCTTCAGTGGTAGTTACTCAGCGTTAAACTAGCATAATCTGAGCCTCCGGTCCTGACATAGAATGAAAAATTTGCTAACATTTGCGCCAAGAATTTTAAATTCTATTAAGGACACGGAGGCGAGGATTATCCTACCATAGTTCTGGGTTTTTAGAGCTATGTTGATGCTGTCCTTGATTTATCTGTTGTACGCAACTTGTTGATTAAGGAAATTGCATGAGTTTAGTTCTGTTTATCCTGCCCATGATTGCAGCTAAAGAGACTTTTAGGTTTCTAACGTTAGGTATTGTTTTAGTTACAGAGCAAAAGACGGATTGAGGACTGATCTGCAGATGCTTGGGTGGAGATTCATTTCGAACATCGGAAGAGGAAGGTTCTCCATTGGTCATTGGAGGCAGCAGTTATGATATCAAATCTGGTTTCCACCTAGTAGACCTGCTGGAGAATTGCTGTTGATTTCATTATTAGTTGGTTATTTAGACAGTTTACAAACTTTTTTCTGCAAAGAAAGAGGAAGTTATGCGAGTGTAACAGACTTTAAAGGGATAGCCCTCAGGGGATTGGTGGATGCACACAAGGCATGGTGGGATACATGCTCTATGGTTTTATGTTAATGTACGTTGTTATTAATAAGTTGATTGGCTGCTGTTAAAGAGTAGTAAAGAAAGAGTGAAGCATAATCCTCGCCTCCGTGTCCTTAATAGAATAGAAAATTCTTGCCGCGAACACTAGCAAATTTTTCATTTTGGGCAAATCACTTAGGTGGTCATTACAACCCTGGCGGACGGTGTTAAAGCGGCGGTAACAAATTTGGAATTACAACCGTGGTGGAAACCGCCAACAAAGACAGCCACTTTAACACTCCGACCGCCACGGCGGTACAGACAAACAGCGCAGCGGTCACCGCCAACAGACAGGCGGGAGACAATGTACCACCCACACTATTATGACAGGCCAATCCGCCACCTTTTCCAGGGCGGATTCACCGCGGATAAAAACACGGCGGAAACAGGAATTTCGAATGAAAAACGCTCATCTCTACCCACTCCACGAGGAAGGAGGGCACCATGGAGCTGGAACTCCATATTCTTCCTGCAATAGTTTTCCTGCTCCTGTACCAGGAGCACCAACGCCGGCGGCGAAGACCACAGTGAGTACTGCACCTACGACACAGGGGAGGCAAAAAACAGACACACACACACGCAACACGCAAAACCCCCACCCCCACCCTCACCCACTATAACACACACATCACTGCATATCCAAACATTACAGTAACACCCCCCCCCAACCCCCCCGGAAGAATGCAAAGACAAAAGGAAATGAGTGTAACCATTGTATAATATCTAAATAGAGTAAGCAAAAATATACATATATACACTATTAACAAAATATACACCACGAATAGTAGTCCAGGTAATACACCATTCATAGTCTGTGGACCACTGGGCCCAAAATGCATGGGCGAGGCCCACACAAGATACCCGAACATGACGGAGAGAACACTGCAGGGGCCTCAGATAGAAAAACAACAGGCACCTCAGGGGGAAGGCAAGGGGGGGGCACTTCAGCCGGATGAGTGCACAACACCAGATCCACGAGGGGACTCCATGCCCATTAATGTATCCTGGGGAGTGCAAAGCCACAGTCTCTCAAGTCTCTCAAGTGGGTGGTTTGCCCACTGTACCATCCTGGGGAGTGGAAAGCCACAGTCTCTCAAGTCTCTCCAGTGGGTGGTTTGCCCACTGTACCATCCTGGGGAGTGCAAAGCCACAGTCTCTCAAGTCTCTCCAGTGGGTGATTTGCCCACTGTACAATCCTGGGGTGAGCAAAGCCACAGTCTCTCAAGTCTCTCCAGTGGGTGGTTTGCCCACTGTACCATCCTGGGGAGTGCAAAGCCACAGTCTCTCAAGTCTCTCCAGTGGGTGGTTTGCCCACTGTACCATCCTGGGGAGTGAAAAGCCACAGTCCCTCAAGTCTCTCCAGTGGGTGGTTTGCCCACTGTACCATCCTGGGGAGAGCAAAGCCACAGTCTCTCAAGTCTCTCCAGTGGGTGGTTTGCCCACTGTACCATCCTGGGGAGAGCAAAGCCACAGTCTCTCAAGTCTCTCTAGTGGGTGGTTTGCCCACTGTACCATCCTGGGGAGTGCAAAGCCACAGTTTCTCAAATCGATAACAGTCTCCACTGGTTCTGGAAGGGGCTTTGTGCCCAGAGTGCTTCATCCTGTGCAGGACAGACGGAGTGGATGCATGTCTCCACTGGTTCTGGAGGGGGACTGGTGCCCAGAGTGCTTCATCCTGTGCAGGACAGACGGAGTGGATGCATGTCTCCACTGGTTCTGGAGGGGGACTGGTGCCCAGAGTGCTTCATCCTGTGCAGGACAGACGGAGTGGATGCATGTCTCCACTGGTTCTGGAGGGGGACTGGTGCCCAGAGTGCATCACTCACCCCGTGACAGTCCCTGTTGCGTCACTGCCCCTGCCGCTCATGGGCTAGCGGTGCTTGAGGTGGCGGTGCTTGCCCTGTTCAGCAGTGCTTGAGTTGGCAGTCCTTGCCCTGTTCAGCGGTACTTGAGTGGCGGTCCTTGCCCTGTTCAGCGGTGCTTGAGTTGGCGGTCCTTGCCCTGTTCAGCGGTCTTTGCCCTGTTCAGCGGTGCTTGAGTTGGCGGTGCTTGCCCTGTTCAGCGGTCCTTGCCCTGTTCAGCGGTGCTTGAGTTGGCGGTGCTTGCCCTGTTCAGCGGTCCTTGCCCTGTTCAGCAGTGCTTGAGTTGGCGGTCCTTGCCCTGTTCAGCGGTGCTTGAGTTGGCGGTGCTTGCCCTATTCAGCGGTCCTTACCCTGTTCAGCGGTGCTTGAGTTGGCGGTCCTTGCCCTGTTCAGCGGTCCTTGCCCTGTTCAGCGGTGCTTGAGTTGGCGGTCCTTGCCCTGTTCAGCGGTGCTTGAGTTGGCGGTGCTTGCCCTGTTCAGCGGTCCTTGCCCTGTTCAGCGGTGCTTGAGTTGGCGGTGCTTGCCCTGTTCAGCGGTCCTTGCCCTGTTCAGCAGTGCTTGAGTTGGCGGTCCTTGCCCTGTTCAGCGGTGCTTGAGTTGGCGGTGCTTGCCCTATTCAGCGGTCCTTACCCTGTTCAGCGGTGCTTGAGTTGGCGGTCCTTGCCCTGTTCAGCGGTCCTTGCCCTGTTCAGCGGTGCTTGAGTTGGCGGTCCTTGCCCTGTTCAGCGGTGCTTGAGTTGGCGGTGCTTGCCCTGTTCAGCGGTCCTTGCCCTGTTCAGCGGTGCTTGAGTTGGCGGTGCTTGCCCTGTTCAGCGGTGCTTGACTTGCCGGTCATTTATTGCCCAGCTGGGCTGGGGCTGGCTGTCCTTCAATGCCCAGCTGGGCTGTGGCTGGCGGGGTCCTCCTGGGCAGCTGGGCTGTGGCTGGCAGGCCCTCCTGGGCAGCTGGGCTGTGGCTGGCGGGGCCCTCCTGGGCAGCTGGGCTGTGGCTGGCGGGGCCCTCCTGGGCAGCTGGGCTGTGGCTGGCGGGGCCCTCCTGGGCAGCGGGGCTGTGGCTGGCGGGGCCCTCCTGGGCAGCGGGGATGATGGCGGTCTTCTCCGCCGTGCTGCTCCTCCCAGACTTTGCGGCTTTCTTCTGGCCCTTCCCCACCTTGGGAAGAGTCACAGTTGAGTCCACACTCCCCCTGGAACCCCTATGAGCGGCGTGAGTGGCTGGAGTCTTCCCCCTCTCCCGCCGGGCACTGGCCAACTTCTGACAAACAGTTAGGAGCGCACCTGCCTGACATCCCAGCAATTAATCTGCCCCATTGCATCATGGTAGATGTAGTATCTTCAAAAAACGAACTCCATTACTTTTTAAATATTTCACCTTTAAGTAGGTACAGCCTTTACTGTGCATCTCTGGACACATGTGTTTCTGGGTTAGTCCCTTCTTCAGCAGAGAACATATTTGCGGGGTGCTGGGAATGCTGCCATAAATCCCCCGGTTTCAGTACCTCTTTCCTGGCATGCTGGTGCCTGCTCCAGAGCTCGTCAGCCCAGTAGCTCAAGGGAGCCTTTAAAGTCACAAACAGTTAGGAGCGCACCTGCCTGACATCCCAGCAATTAATCTGCCCCATTGCATCATGGTAGATGTAGTATCTTCAAAAAACGAACTCCATTACTACATATTTGCGGGGTGAAATATTTAAAAATTAATGGAGTTCGTTTTTTGAAGATACTACATCTACCATGATGCAATGGGGCAGATTAATTGCTGGGATGTCAGGCAGGTGCGCTCCTAACTGTTTGTGACTTTAAAGGCTCCCTTGAGCCATTGGGCTGACGAGCTCTGGAGCAGGCACCAGCAGGCCAGGGAAGAGGTACTGAAACCGGGTGATTTATGGCAGCATTCCCAGCACCCCGCAAATATGTTCTCTGCTGAAGAAGGGACTAACCCAGAAACACATGTGTCCAGAGATGCACAGTAAAGGCTGTACCTACTTAAAGGTGAAATATTTAAAAATTAATGGAGTTCGTTTTTTGAAGATACTACATCTACCATGATGCAATGGGGCAGATTAATTGCTGGGATGTCAGGCAGGTGCGCTCCTAACTGTTTGTGACTTTAAAGGCTCCCTTGAGCCATTGGGCTGACGAGCTCTGGAGCAGGCACCAGCAGGCCAGGGAAGAGGTACTGAAACCGGGTGATTTATGGCAGCATTCCCAGCACCCCGCAAATATGTTCTCTGCTGAAGAAGGGACTAACCCAGAAACACATGTGTCCAGAGATGCACAGTAAAGGCTGTACCTACTTAAAGGTGAAATATTTAAAAATTAATGGAGTTCGTTTTTTGAAGATACTACATCTACCATGATGCAATGGGGCAGATTAATTGCTGGGATGTCAGGCAGGTGCGCTCCTAACTGTTTGTGACTTTAAAGGCTCCCTTGAGCCATTGGGCTGACGAGCTCTGGAGCAGGCACCAGCAGGCCAGGGAAGAGGTACTGAAACCGGGTGATTTATGGCAGCATTCCCAGCACCCCGCAAATATGCTCTCTGCTGAAGAAGGGACTAACCCAGAAACACATGTGTCCAAAGATGCACAGTAAAGGCTGTACCTACTTAAAGGTGAAATATTTAAAAATTAATGGAGTTCGTTTTTTGAAGATACTACATCTACCATGATGCAATGGGGCAGATTAATTGCTGGGATGTCAGGCAGGTGCGCTCCTAACTGTTTGTGACTTTAAAGGCTCCCTTGAGCCATTGGGCTGACGAGCTCTGGAGCAGGCACCAGCAGGCCAGGGAAGAGGTACTGAAACCGGGTGATTTATGGCAGCATTCCCAGCACCCCGCAAATATGTTCTCTGCTGAAGAAGGGACTAACCCAGAAACACATGTGTCCAGAGATGCACAGTAAAGGCTGTACCTACTTAAAGGTGAAATATTTAAAAATTAATGGAGTTCGTTTTTTGAAGATACTACATCTACCATGATGCAATGGGGCAGATTAATTGCTGGAATGTCAGGCAGGTGCGCTCCTAACTGTTTGTGACTTTAAAGGCTCCCTTGAGCCATTGGGCTGACGAGCTCTGGAGCAGGCACCAGCAGGCCAGGGAAGAGGTACTGAAACCGGGTGATTTATGGCAGCATTCCCAGCACCCCGCAAATATGTTCTCTGCTGAAGAAGGGACTAACCCAGAAACACATGTGTCCAGAGATGCACAGTAAAGGCTGTACCTACTTAAAGGTGAAATATTTAAAAATTAATGGAGTTCGTTTTTTGAAGATACTACATCTACCATGATGCAATGGGGCAGATTAATTGCTGGGATGTCAGGCAGGTGCGCTCCTAACTGTTTGTGACTTTAAAGGCTCCCTTGAGCCATTGGGCTGACAAGCTCTGGAGCAGGCACCAGCAGGCCAGGGAAGAGGTACTGAAACCGGGTGATTTATGGCAGCATTCCCAGCACCCCGCAAATATGTTCTCTGCTGAAGAAGGGACTAACCCAGAAACACATGTGTCCAGAGATGCACAGTAAAGGCTGTACCTACTTAAAGGTGAAATATTTAAAAATTAATGGAGTTCGTTTTTTGAAGATACTACATCTACCATGATGCAATGGGGCAGATTAATTGCTGGGATGTCAGGCAGGTGCGCTCCTAACTGTTTGTGACTTTAAAGGCTCCCTTGAGCCATTGGGCTGACGAGCTCTGGAGCAGGCACCAGCAGGCCAGGGAAGAGGTACTGAAACCGGGTGATTTATGGCAGCATTCCCAGCACCCCGCAAATATGTTCTCTGCTGAAGAAGGGACTAACCCAGAAACACATGTGTCCAGAGATGCACAGTAAAGGCTGTACCTACTTAAAGGTGAAATATTTAAAAATTAATGGAGTTCGTTTTTTGAAGATACTACATCTACCATGATGCAATGGGGCAGATTAATTGCTGGGATGTCAGGCAGGTGCGCTCCTAACTGTTTGTGACTGGCCAACTTCTGGTGCTTCACAGGGGGGGACTGGCAGTGCTCTGGCTCCGTGATACACACTGGCTGGCCTGGTGGCCGGTGCACTCCACATACCTGTCACAAAAGGCACCACTGGTCCCGGTGATTTTGTGGCTGAGGTGCTCGTACGGGACCTATGAGTTGGACAGGGGGGGAATGGAAAATAGGTTAAGGGTGGACAGGCAAAGTTGTTTGGAGACACTGGGACGGGTAGCTGGAGGGTGTTTGGGAGTGGAGGAAGAGGTGGTGGTTGTAGGAGGTGTACATTTTGTGGATTTGGGTGCAGGTGCATGCGCTGGAGGCTGTCGTGAGGTGGATGGCTGTTGGGTGGGTGTGTGGCTGCGTTTGTGTATCTTGGGAGGGGGCGTCACAGACACACTGGGAGAGGACACAGGGGACGTGTGCATGGTAGTGAGGGTGGTGAGTGCACGTGAGTGGGGTGTGGTGGTGGGTGTGCTGGTGCGGGACGTAGTGGCTGTAGTGGTAGTGCATGCAGGTGTGAATGTAGATGAGACTGGGAGGGAGGAGGGACACGAGGAGGAGGGGGACACAGTGGAGGCAGTGGATGTTGGTGTGTCTGTATGTGTGTGATGCTTGCGTGAGTGCCTGTGGGATGTGTGGTGCTTATGTTTGCCTGAGCTTCCCTTGTGTGGGGAGGTGTGTGCAGGCTGGTCTGATGGTGTGCTTGGGATAGGCAGAGGTACAGGGGATTGGGTCTGGGTGGAGGAAGTTGGAGGGGGGAGGCTAGACACAGGGACAATGGCTGCCATCAGTGCTGGGGCCAGAGTTTGAACGGTTCGATGAAGGGCAGCCTGACCAGAATGAATGCCCTCCAGGAATGCATGTGTGTGTTGCAACTCCCTTTCTACACCCTGGATGGCATTCAAAATGGTAGACTGCCCAACAGTGAGGGACCTGAGGAGGTCACTGGCCTCCTCACTGAGAGCAGCAGAGGTGGCAGGGGCTGAGGTTCCTGGTCCAAGGAGATGCCCACCCTTCTGGGTGAGCGGGCACGGGGCGAAGGCTGAGGGGCTGCTGGGAGGGCGGTGCTGGTAGGGGGGGTGACGGCTGTACCTGTTGAAGTGGGGGGCACAGATGTTGCGGCCACCACAAGGGAGCTCCCATCGGAGGACGAGTCCGTGTCGCTGGTTGCAGATCCTGTGACCGCCGTGGTGCTCCCCTCGCCCTCCGTCCCACTGGTGTATTCCGAGTCCATAGTGTGGGCCTCCATGCCCATGTGGGATGCAGCTCCCTCGTGCTCCGGTGCCACTGCTCCTCATCCTGATGATGCTAATGCACACAAGAACAGGGAGACCGCAAAAAAAGGGGGGGGGGGGAACAGAAGAAAGACAGGTTGAGTCCATGGCTTACCACTACCGTTGACGGACAAGACAGACACAGCAGCCCCCTGCACTATGCCGCGCACTTGGGCTCTACAGTGCAATTCCTGGGAAATGGCCTACAAGGCTATGGACGACATCTGCACACATATATGACACAGGGGCATGAATAGCTGTACTTGGCACGCTACAGAGGTGGGGTGGGGGCCACAGGGCCATGCCTTACGAAGGGGCCTAGCCTACGGAACTCGCCCTGGCCTAGGGAAACCCACAGCCCTCCTTCCCCACCCAGACCCCTCCACTGTGCACAAAGTCAGCTGAATGAGAGTGTACTCACCCCCTTGTGTCTGCTGTGATGCCCTCAAGCGCCCATCCAACTCAGGGTAGGCCACCGCCACGATCTGGAACATCAGGGGGGTCATGGTTCGACGGGCACCCCTCCCACGTTGGGAGGCCATCCCCAGCTGAGCCTCCGCCGTCTTCTTGCTCCAGCGGCGAATGTCCTCCCATCTCTTCCGGCAGTGGGTGCTCCATCTGTGGTGGACCCCCAGGGTCCTGACGTCCTTGTTGATGGCACGCCAAATATCCTTCTTCTGGTGGGCGCTGACCTACATGAAATTTACAGTGGAAGAAGAGAAGTCATTACCAACTGCACCGTCAAAGTGATTGGCCCCCATCCCTACCCTTGCCATATGGCACATGCACCCACCGTCTTTCATGCACGCAGGACTCTGCCCCCTTCCTTCTTACAACCAGCCCTCTCAACACAGGCATAGCCCATACAACAGGCTCCCTGTGTACTTACCTGTTGGTCTGGAGGACCGCAGAGTAGCGTGTACTGGGGGAGGACCCCGTCGACTAGCTTCTCCAACTCCTCCGATGTGAAGGCAGGGGCCCTTTCTCCAGACGCACAAGCCATTGTCTCTTCCAGACCGAGGTCACAGAAGCACTTGCAGTGTAGGTCCTCTCCTGTCGAAGATCAGGTATTGAGTGATTCAACAGATAGAAAATGGCGGTCACGTCCGCGGCTGTCACGTCCGCGGCGGTGCGTACCATCACCGCCGGCGTACATCGTCATTGGCTCCTGGGACCCATAGGGTCCAATGTTAACCAATGCAGCATTGCGCCGCGGCCTTCGACCGCCTACCGCGACGGTGTACAACGCCAGCGCAGTTACCTCACATCCCATTGTCCCACTTTAGAGGTCAGGCAGCCGCCATTTCAGGGGCCCACATGGCCTAATTACCAACTGCCATGGCGGGTAGAGACAGATTTAACCTAAGTTATAAGCACAGTCTTGAATTCTGTTACTATTGAGTTTATTTCTTACTCAGAATTATTTCAAAACCAATTATAATAGTCAAAAAACGATAGGGAAATTAGAAAAATGAAAAGGCTTGTATACAATACAGTGACTGAAAACACATAACAAATTGTACTTTACTAGGTATAACAATCGACCTACACGAACACAGGACTTATACAATCACAATTAATGATATTACAGGAGGACAGAAACACAAACATGAGCCCTATACATTTAAATAGTGGTCACCATTAACATTTCACATGTAATCCACTTCTGCATGCTAAGGTACTGGGCTTCTGCGTACACTTACTAATCTAGTGTTAAATATTGCTTTCACACTAGTGTATTCTAGTGTACCTACACTCTTTATATTCTCATCAAGTATTTAATAAACCCAGTGCTC
The DNA here is from genome assembly GCF_031143425.1 of Pleurodeles waltl. Taxonomy (NCBI): domain Eukaryota; kingdom Metazoa; phylum Chordata; class Amphibia; order Caudata; family Salamandridae; genus Pleurodeles; species Pleurodeles waltl. The sequence continues at coordinate 863,728,786 of NC_090445.1, forward strand.
TTGCACTCTATAAAGTCAACGCGTTTCGGCCTTTCAATTTAAGGCCTCATCAGGACTGGAAAAGGGCAGAAGGAATTCTTAGTTCTTGTTGCCCACATCTGGGGAACCGAACTTGTTTAAAATCAATTCCTGTTAAGAGCCGACTGAAGATGCTTCTAGTCGCCTTTCTCGTGACCGGCGTCTAAATTGGAAACGCTCGCATTTAGGAACACGTGCAATTTTGAAGCCGTGTTCCGTGCAGCACTCGCTACTCGGCGGCCGGCTGCTCGTGTCCTTAACTGGCGTCTTTCCGTTTACTGTCTGGTTGCCTTGATGGGGTCGCCAAGGCAACCAGACAGTAAACGGAAAGACGCCAGTTAAGGACACGAGCAGCCGGCCGCCGAGTAGCGAGTGCTGCACGGAACACGGCTTCAAAATTGCACGTGTTCCTAAATGCGAGCGTTTCCAATTTAGACGCCGGTCACGAGAAAGGCGACTAGAAGCATCTTCAGTCGGCTCTTAACAGGAATTGATTTTAAACAAGTTCGGTTCCCCAGATGTGGGCAACAAGAACTAAGAATTCCTTCTGCCCTTTTCCAGTCCTGATGAGGCCTTAAATTGAAAGGCCGAAACGCGTTGACTTTATAGAGTGCAAGAGCACTGGGTTTATTAAATACTTGATGAGAATATAAAGAGTGTAGGTACACTAGAATACACTAGTGTGAAAGCAATATTTAACACTAGATTAGTAAGTGTACGCAGAAGCCCAGTACCTTAGCATGCAGAAGTGGATTACATGTGAAATGTTAATGGTGACCACTATTTAAATGTATAGGGCTCATGTTTGTGTTTCTGTCCTCCTGTAATATCATTAATTGTGATTGTATAAGTCCTGTGTTCGTGTAGGTCGATTGTTATACCTAGTAAAGTACAATTTGTTATGTGTTTTCAGTCACTGTATTGTATACAAGCCTTTTCATTTTTCTAATTTCCCTATCGTTTTTTGACTATTATAATTGGTTTTGAAATAATTCTGAGTAAGAAATAAACTCAATAGTAACAGAATTCAAGACTGTGCTTATAACTTAGGTTAAATCTGTCTCTACCCGCCAATGCTTGTTTTGTTGATGCTTTATTTACCCTAGGCTGGGTTGAGTTAAAGGGTTCCCCCTTTTTGCTAATTGTTCTAATTACCAACTGCGTCACACATACCTAGGCCTACTCTAAACACACATACAGGCCAGATTTTGGGGGTCATTCTGACTCCCGCCGGCCGCGGTAACCGCAGGGCCGGCGAGAGCCGCCGAATGACTGCACCGTGGTCAAATGACCGCGGCGGCCATTCTGGCTTTCCCGCTGGGCTGGCGGGCGACCACCAGAAGGCCGCCCGCCAGCCCAGCGGGAAAGCGCCTTCAACGAGGATGCCGGCTCCGAATGGAGCCAACGGAGTTGAAGGCGTGCGACGGGTGCAGTGGCACCCGTCGCGATTTTCAGTGTCTGCTATGCAGACACTGAAAATCTTAGTGGGCCCCCAGGGGCCCCACGACACCCGTTACCGCCAGCCAGGTTCTGGTGGTCAAAACCGCCAGAACCAGGCTGGCGGTGGAGGATTCCCCAGGGCAGCGGGAAACCGGCGGGACACCGCCGGTTTTCCGTTTCTGACCGCGGCTGTACCGCCGCGGTCAGAATGCCCATGGGAGCACCGCCAGCCTGTTTGCGGTGCTCCCGCGGTCGTTGGCCCTGGCGGTCCATGACCGCCAGGGTCAGAATGACCCCCTTTGTGTATGAATCGTGTTCTGTGTAGAATGTGGGTACATACCTCTGAGTTGTTTGACTCTGTGGTCGCTGTTTTCCTTCATAGGCACCGTCCGCTGGGACATGTGAGGAGATGGCGGAATCCTCCGGTGTACCGACCGCTGGTGGACCTGTCGACAATGGAGGAAAGAAATTTGATTATCACCTACAGGTTTGACCGTGCCACAATCCAGGAACTGTACACCCAGTTGGAGCCAGACCTGATGTCAGCAATCCGCCATCCCACAGGCATCCCCCCTGAAGTGCAGGTGCTGTCAGTGCTCCATTTCCTTGCAAGTGGGTCATTTCAAACAACTGTGGCCATGGCATCAGGGATGTCCCAGCCTATGTTTTCCAACGTATTGTCCAGAGTGTTGTCTGCCCTGCTGAAACACAAGCGCAGCTACATCGTGTTCCCTCAGGTGGAGGACTTGCCTACAGTGAAAGGTGATTTCTATGCCCTTGGACATATACCCAACATCATAGGTGCCATTGATGGGACCCATGTGGCTTTGCCCCCCCCCCACAGGAGTGAACAGGTGTACAGGAACCAGAAGAGTTATCATTCCATGAATGTACAGATGGTATGTTTGGCAGACCAGTACATCTCCCATGTGAATGCCATGTTCCCTGGCTCAGTGCATGATGCCTACATCATGCGGAATAGCAGCATCCCTTATGTGATGGGTCAACTACAGAGGCACCGGGTGTGATTATTAGGTGACTCTGGTTACCCCAACCTTTCATGGCTACTGACCCCAGTGAGGAATCCCAGGACCAGGGCAGAGGAACGCTACAATGAGGCCCATGGGCGGACTAGGAGGGTGATCGAACGCACCTTCGGCCTCCTGAAGGCCAGGTTTAGGTGCCTCCATATGACAGGTGGATCCCTATTCTACTCACCAAAGAAGGTGTGCCAGATCATCGTGGCCTGCTGTATGCTTCACAACTTGGCTTTGCGACGACAGATGCCTTTTCTGCAGGAGGATGGTCCAGATGGCGGTGTTGTGGCAGCTGTGGAGCCTGTGGACAGTGATGTGGAGTAAGCAGAGGAAGAAGACATTGACAACAGGGACTCAGTCATCCAGCAATATTTCCAGGGAAACACAGGTGAGAATACATTCCTGCCTACTACATGTACTTTTACACTTCTACCTCTATCATGTCTGTTGATTTCACCCAGTGTATGGTCACTGAGTTGACACTTTCCCTTACGGTTTCACAGGTGTGGGTCCCAACGTGTGTCATCTGCTTAGATTCCTCATGGACTTGAGCTGTGTGACATAGGTATGTTGACATTACTAATTCCTGGAAATTTTGTCACTGTCATTGCAAATACACTATTTCAAAATCACAGACAGACTCCAGATCTTTTGGTGCTTTAGGTGTGTTTATTTACATACAAAAGATTGGAGGGTGAAGTTAAATGGTGAGGGGTGATGGCGGAGGAGTGTCCATGGCAGAGTCCAGTCTATTTGTCTCATAGGTGCATTGCCCATATGGGCATATGAAGTGGAGCTGGGGCAGTTCCAATATGGACAGGGTGTCAAAGTGGGACAGTGGGTTGACAATCAGGGTGGTCTCATTTCTTGGCGGGGGTCTTGGCATCGTGCTCTGTCTTGTTCCTGGATCTCAGGGACCGCTTGCGGGTGGTTCTCCATCTTCAGGGGGTGGAGTGCTGGAGTGGTGGTCCTGTGGCGGTGGCTCCTGTCCACTTGCGCCGGCGGAGGTGGTGGGCAGTTCATCGTCCATGCTAGTATCAGGGGCCCCTTGGAGTGCCACAGTGTCCCTCCTGGTGTTGAGTATTTCCTTCAGCACCCCTACGATGGTGCCCAGGGCGGAGCTGATGGTTCTGAGTTCCTCCCTGAACCCCAAATACTGTTCCTCCTGCATGCGCTGGGTCTCCTGAAACTTGGCCAGGACCGTTGCCATCATCTCCTGGGAGTGGTGGTATGCTCCCATGATGGAGGAGAGGGCCTCGTGGAGAGTGGGTTCCCTTGGCCTGTCCACCCCCTGTCGCACAGCAGCCCTCCCTGTTCCCCTGTGTTCCTGGGCCTCAGTCACCTGGACCGTGTTCCCACTACCACTGCCCCCAGGTCCCCGTTGTTGTTGGGGTGGTGGGTTATCCTGGGTTCCCTGTAGTGGTGGACACACAGCTGATTGACTTGTCCTGGGGACGGAGGTATGAGCCCGCTGGGTGGGTGCTGTGCTGGTGTTACCAGAGGGGGGAAGGTCTGTGGTGGCCTGTGCCTGTGTGAGGGGAACCGACTGTCCCGAGGCCCTCGATGGTCCGGGCTGGTCATCTAGATCCAGTTGGACAGAGCTGCTGTCATCACTGTGGGTGGGGTGGAGATGTCTGGACCCTCCTGACTGGTGACGTTGGGTAGTGGTCCTGCAGGGGTGTAAAAGCATGATTATTGCATTTGTGTGTCTCATGGTGTGCAATGGGTGGGTGAGCGTGTACCCCAGTGCTTGCATTCCTGTGTGGGGGCTTGTGTGATGCTGGTTTAGGGGGGTGTTTGGGTAGGTGCAGTGGGCATGCTTTAGTGATGGGTGTCCATGCGTTGTTGTTGAGGCAGGGCTTGGTGTTGGGATGTGTGGTTTGTGATATTGGTACATTTGTGAGGAGTTGGAGTGATAAGGGTGGGGGCGAGGGTGGGGGTATGTGATAGCATGCAGGTAGGGTGGGGGATATGGTAGTTAAAGGTTTGACTTACCAGAGTCCATTCCTCCCCGTCTCCTGCGAGGCCCTCAGGATGCAGAATCGCCAGGACCTGCTCCTCCCATGTTGTTAGTTGTTGGTGAGGAGGTGGGGGTCCGCCGCCAGTCCGCTGGCCCGCCAGGTGGTGTCTGGAGACCACGGAACACACCTTCCCCCGTAGGTCGTTCCACCTCTTCCTGATGTCATCCCGATTTCTTGGGTGTTGTCCCACTGCGTTGACCCTGTCGACTATTCTTCGCCATAGCTCCATCTTCCTTGCAATTGAGGTGTGCTGCACCTGTGCTCCAAATAGCTGTGGTTCTACCTGGACGATTTCCTCCACCATGACCCTGAGCTCCTCCTCCGAGAACCTGGGGTGTCTTTGCCGTGCCATGGGGTGGTGTAGGTGATGTGTGGGGTGGTGTGTGTGGTGATAAGTGTGGTAATATGTAGTGGTGTGTGGTGCTTTGTGCGTGGAAGTTGTGTGGGTGATGGTGTTGAGTGCCTGTGGCTGCTAGTTTGTGGATGGTGGTGTCTCTCTCTGGCCTTCTCTCTGTAATAGTGGTCGTAGGGGTTTGTGGATGATGTGGGTGTGTGTTTTATATTGTAATGGGTGTGTGGGAGTGGTGTGTGTAAGTGTATCAGGTGTGTGTATTTCGAATTGTCCAATGTGGTGGTGTTTTGTAGAAGTGTGTGTATTTCGAGCGCAGCGGTGTGTACCGGCAATGGAATACCGCGGTTGAAAGACCGCTGCGTGGATTCGTGTGTCGTGATAGCGTGGGCGTATTTCTGTTGGCGTGACGGTGGAGGATTTGTTTTCGCCAGTTTATCACTGACCTTTGGTGTGACGGACTTGTGTGGGTGTTTGAATTTTGTCGGACTTCGAGATGTGGGTCATAATAGCTGTGGCGGAATTCCACGGCTGCGGCGGTGTGTTGGCGGTCTTCTGCACAGCGGTAAGCGGCTTTTACCGCCAATGTTGTAATGACCCCCTTAATCTCCCAGTGCCTACTAAAAATGAATGTGTGACGTAACCGGTGCTCATGTTAAGTGCTCCAACACCTTCGGGTCGAGTTAGCGCTATATAAAACTGCAAAAAATAAAACAGTTCACATGAAGAGTCTCGGTGTTGATCAGCTTTAAGAAGATCTAGAGCGTTTTGTGGCTTGGACACACTATTACTATATTTTTCCTTTAATGGTGCTCATAAGGTAGACATTGCTTGTAATGCTAAATTGAAATATTCCATATTTTTATTAAATATGTTTGGTGGAATGTTTAACTTTCCCTAAAATACTGCAGGTCTGGAGTTATAATAGTAAATAAGCCTTAGAGAACAGCCCCAAATATTCAAAGGGTTAGAGATTAAATTTAACCTTCTAGTGTCCACAAAACTCTGCTGCTTTAAGTGAACAACTGAAGGCAAATCATTTATTTATGAAGCAACCTAGGTAAAATGTACTGTTTATGGATAATAAAAATCATAGCACCAACAAAGACAAGCATTTAATCTATCATTACTGTCTTCTTTCATGCTAAAACAATCAAAGTTAAAGATTATACTCTAAGTAAGTTGAATACCACATCAGTTTTAAAAAATGTAGATTTCGTAGTAATTTATGAAGAAAAATCTTAATTTTATCAAAGACACGGAGGTGAGTATTATACATTCTAATCTTGCTTTTAATATCTCAGCAGCAGTCAAGAACTACAAATCCCAAAAGGCTGGCTAATGGGATAAAAGGACATAATAGTAAGCACCAATAAGGTAATACCATTGACCATAGAATACACACTTGACTGCAAGTAACCCTCTTTTCTTGTGTGAGAAGGTTAAGAAGACTCATAAAACAAAGTAAAAATTGAACAAATAATAGTGATTGCCAAAGTAAACAACAAAATTTCTTGGCAACAGTACACAATCCAGAAATTCTTAGAGAAATATTGAGAGTCTTGAAGATAGGAGATCCTGGAATCCTGAAGAGATGAGTAGAAGGAACACTGAAATGGAAAACTGGTATTCTTATGATGATGTCGTTGGTAATGCTGGATTCACTGTTGGGGAGGGAATAGAACAAAATATGTAAGCAGTGATTGCGGTGGGATAATACTCACCTCCATGTCTTTAATAAAATTAAGACTTTTATTCATAAATTACTAGGAAAATCTACATTTTATGTCAACGCCGGAGGCTCCTATTATGCTGGTTTAGAGCATATCAACCTCCATAGAAGTTTCAATTTGAACAGGTGTACAATAAAATGTTCTAAAAACATTGTAGTTGGACCAGTTGGCCGACCTCAGAATGTCCTCAAGTCTGCAACCTGCCCAAAAGGCTTTAGAAGCCATAACACGCCAGGAAGAATGAGCTCAAAAAGTGGAAATGTCAATACCTGCCAAAGACATGACCCATCTGACCCAACGAGCAAGAGTAGCAGAGGAAACTGGTTTGTAAAGTTTATGAAAATAAATCAGTAGTTGGTGAGAGAGGACATTCTGAGGTTCATCGTATGTTTCAGATAGTCTCTTAAACGCAATCCAATGCAAAGTTTGGGTTTATTTGAAAAGTAAGGGTAAAAGACAGCATGTAAGCTGGTTTTAGTGCGTTTGTCAACATAAAACAGTACCCCAGTAAGAGTATTCTGATGAGAAGATACATCTAAAGATTTGATATCTGACAATTGTTTAATAGAAAAAAGACATAACAACATAGTCAATTTTGCTGAAAGCATTTTCAAGGAAAGATCTGCATTATCAGGCCAAGAAATAAACAGATTCAATACTACAGTTACATCCCACAGATTTGTGTACTTTGGAGAAGGAGGTTTGGAAAGTTTTACTTGCTTCAACATATGACAGATTAATGGGTGTTCTTCCACAGGTTTGCCATTGATATAATGATGATTCATGGAGATTGCTGATCTGTATAAATTGATGGTTCTATAGAGCTTACCTGAGCTAGCTTCTGCAGCTTGGAAATTAATTATGTAGATTATATTTTTTGAAAAGGGATTGATACATTTTCCTAAACACCAGCTTGACCATAAAGTCCATGCTGATTTATAGGCCTTGGCTGTTCCTGGGGTCGAGACGTTGTTAATGACTTCTGAAGCTTCTGACGAAATGAAGATGCTGTGTTGGGAAGATCTGAAACTTTTCAAGCTGAGAGTGTTAGTGAATTGTTGATTACAAGGTTGTGGGGAGATCCAAATGGATCTAGAAGAAGGTAAGGAAAAGATGGGAGAAGGACTGGAAAGTCCATTGTTAGTTCGAGAAGAGGGGGAAAACAAATTTGAGATTGCCAAAATGGGGCCACTATGACCAAGGTAGCTTTTTGATGTCTGACTTGGGCTAGCACTCTGTTGATCATGATCAAATGAGGAAAAGCATAATTGATTTTTTAGAGACCAATCTTGCAGAAAAGCATCTGTACCTACGGCCAAGGGATCTGGTCGCCAACTGAAGAAGCATGGTAACTGTGAATTTAGGCGGGACGCAGAGAGATATGTGTTGAAGGTGCCCCATTTGTCAGAAAGAATTTGAAATATCGAAGAATGGAGTTTCAAATTGTTGGAGTTTGTGAGATGGCAAGAGTGCCAGTCTGCAATGGAATTTTGAATACCTGAAAGATACTCTGCTTGGAGAGAAATCTTGTGGGAAAGATAGTTCTCCCATAGGCTTTTTACTAACTGTGCCAATGGTTTTGATTTGGTACCTCCGATGTGATTGATGTAGCGGACAGCAGAAACGCTGTCCATGTGGAGAAGAATAGTAAATTGTGCTTTGTGTTTTGCATGGCTTTTGATTGTAAAGGAGCCTGCAAGCATCCCTAAACAATTGTTGTGCAATTTGGACTCCTCTAGCAATCATGTACCCCCAGTCGATATTGGTCCACAACGGGCGCCCCAGGCCGTCTGGCTTGCATCTGATTCTAATACAAGATCGGGTGCTGAGGCAAAGATGGTCCTGTCGTTCCAGGCATCTAAATGGTGGATCCACCATTGAAGCCCTAGACAGGACTCTGGGGGTTATTCTAACTTTGGAGGAGGTGTTAATCCGTCCCAAAAGTGACGGAAAAGTGACGGATTTACCACCAGCCGTATTACGAGTCCATTATATCCTATGGAACTCGTAATACGGCTGGTGGTATATCCGTCACTTTACCGTCACTTTTGGGACGGATTAACACTCCTCCAAAGTTAGAATAACCCCCTCTGTGTCTAATTTTATGAAGTCGCAGTAGGGTAAATCTTTGTGTAGGTGGAGAATTTTCAAGCGTTGTAGAGCCTGATAAAGGAAGGGTCACGGAAATATGGCTTGTACGGAGGAAGAAAGAAGACCTACTATTCTTGCGAGGGATCTGAGGGAGATTTGATCATTGCAGAGGGTGTGAAGGAGCTCTTTTCTGATTAAACTTACCTTTGAAATGGGGAGATAAAGAGTAGTGGTAGAGGAATCTATTAAAAACCTAGGAACTCTTTGTTAAGTGGGAATCATTATTGATTTTTCCGAGTTATCACAAAACCCAGTTCGGAAAGAAGTAAGCATATGAGATGAAGATGGGAGTAAAGTCTTTGAATATTTTGGCTCATGAGAAGGATATTGTCTAGATATATTATGAGTCTGATACCTAGAGATCTGAGATGGGTGACTACCGGTTTCAATACCTTTGTGAAACACCAAGCAGCTGAAGGAAGCCCGAAAGGAAAGGAAGAACACAGATAGGTTTTTGTCTGCCATTACTACTGAAGATATTTCTTGTGAGATTGATGAATGGGTATCGTGAGATTAGCATCTTTTAAATCTAGTCTCACCATCCAATTGTTTGTAGCAAAATATATCTTAGATGTGTTATGGTTTCCGTTTTGAAATGGCGATATACTACAAGTGATTGAACAGTTTGAGATTGATCACAGGTCTTAACTTTTTGTTTTTCTTTTGAAAAAGGAAGAGAGAACTCAAGAAACCTGTGAGATCTGGAAGAGAGAGCTAGACTTCATTCTTCTGTACGAGAGATTGAATTTCTAAAGATATGAGATTGGTAATTTCCAAGGAAAACTTTAGAGGGGGAGAAAAGACATTTTTAAATGGAGAGGAATAGAATTATGTGAGGTAACCCTATATTGTATTTAAAACCCAAGGATCTGTTGTAATAGTTTGCCATTTTGATAGAAAAAATGGAAGACGCACCCCTATGGGAATGCCAGAAAAAGGCTTTTCTTGGGGAACATTGGCTTTGAAATGCCGTTGTCCATGGGCACGATATCCTCTGGAGCTCTGTGGATAGAACTGGGGTTTGTACTCCTGGACGTTGGAGGTTGTGTTAAAGGAGCCTCTTGAACCCTGGTTACGGTAGGCAAGGCCGGTAAAGCAGCTCCTTCCTCTACCGGCCAAAAAACAGTTGGTTGAAGGACTTTTTAAAAGATTGCTGTGCTTTTCTCAATGGACTAAAACATTGTGACGTAGCAACTGAGGTCTTTGATGAAAGAGTCGCCAGAAAGTTGACCTTCTGCTTGTATACCAGGGTCGAGAGTGGCTAGATTGGTGAGTTTTGGCTCTGATTTTAATAGTAAACTTTTCCTTCTTTCATGGATAATAGCCAAGTTGCTATTACCTAATAAACAGAAGGCCCTTTGAACCCAAAGAGAAAGGTCTGAATGACTAATGTCCGCAATGTCCAATCTAGCTGATTGAGCCAAATCAAAAATACGTGCAAGCGGGCCAGCCACATCCAGTAACTTATCCTGGCAGGTTGTCCAGGCTTTGTCGACTCCTTTCCACTGATTTTTTCCAAGTTTGGTGAAAAAAGTAATTAGAGATTGGTCGATTGAAGGAGTAACAGTGATGTTGTAAAGCAAAGGAGGTCTAGGGCATTCAGATTTCAATTTTGCTCACTTTTGTTTATCTAAAGGGAGACGAAGGTGAGAAGAAATATATTCCCCAACATGGGAGGCTGGTAACCACTCTAGAATTAGGGTGGTGAATGAGGGAAGGGTCAAACAAGGGAGCTCCTTCAGAATCCATAATGGTATTGGAAAGAAAAGGATCAGAGTTGATTAATTTACTTCTCTTAGCAGGAGCGGAGAAGAGGTAGGATCATTGTCACCAGCCATATCACATTTGTCCAGATCATCCATGTCGTCATCTGTGTCCAATATTTTTTAAATAATTATTATTTTTGGCGCTTCATCAATATTTTTTGTTTTCGATTTGAATTTAGAATGTGAATTGGAAGATTTTTTCGAGTCGTTAGAAGTATTCCCCTCCTTGCACAGAGGCCTGGGAGGTAGTAAATCTTCATTCTGGTGTGAGGAAACCTCACTATTTGACTGTGCGCCATTAGTGGAACATCTCTTTTTGTAAGTAAAAATTTTGCACAAATTGGGCCAATAAAGTTTTGGCCATAATATTATTGGCCATCATATTTATTAGAGTATTTTTAATGTTCTTAGACATTTTTTCCATTGAAGCCTGAAGGGCTTGTTCCACAGAGGATTGAATAAAATCATTTATTCTTGTTTATAAGTTTCCCTATCATCATTGATGTCAGGCATCAAAAGGGAGCTATCTAATTCCATTTTAAAATATGAGCAAGTAAAAATTTGGCAAGTAAGGGGTTAATACAGCCAGAAGACACAGAGACGGAGAAAAATGAAGAAAAAAACACTCCCTTGCAGCGTGTTCTGGAGGATTGAAAAGCTGGTTTTCAATAGGAGAGGTGGAGATTGAAGATGCGCCTCTTCTGAGGAAGCGGGGATCTTAGGAGCTGGAAAAACAGAGCAGCAGCGTGGCACTGCAAAGGGGAAGATGGAGCGTGCGGCAACAAAGAAAAACTGTAAGACGTTGAGACTGTTGCAGAAGCGCGAGCCGTTAGTTGAGAGAAAAATGACAGGTGCGTGTCCTGCAGAAAGGACTAGGGCATGAGGCGCACCAGAAGGCAAAGCAGACATGCAGCGTGAGAAAACAAAAATGGAACGAAAGAAAATCGATCCAAGATTATAATATCAATACTATAGCATAAATAAATTACATTATTAAAAAATATTAAACATAATGAATTCACAATTAAAAATTAGTGTACTTATCTTGACTCTCAGCAGCAATAAAAGAGGGCTGCTTGAAGTCAAGTGTGTACTCTATGGTCAGTGGTATTACCTTATTGGTGCTTATTATTGTTGCATTCTTTTATCCCATTGGCCAGCATATTGCTGATCCTTTTACAATTTGTAGTTCTTGACTGCTGCTGCAATATTAAAAGCAATATTAGAATGTGTAATAGGAGCCTCCGGTTTTGACATAGAATTAAGTACAATAGTTTATCTGTCCTCATACTACAGAAATTAAAGAAAATGTTTATCAAGTTATTTCTTTGTGTCACTTAAAAATTGCTTCATTTTTTAGCTCTGACAACACAGACTGCCCGCCTATTAGAGAGAGAAAAAAATATTAATCAACGTACTTGCCTCTAAACTCTGCTATGTTAAACATCAATACAAATCATGTTTTACAGATCATGTTGCTGCTTTTCTGGGCTCTACTTGTTGCCCCAAAACAATTCTACAGCCCCAAAACTAATCTGCGGATCTGCACGACAGTGGACGCAGTCATCAGTATGTGGACGCTAATCTTTCCTTTGCAAATGCATATCAAGGAGTGCATGTGCTACTTTTGACTCTGCAGAGGCAGCAACATTGATATTTCAAATTATCTTTGTCCCATGCCAGTCAGAATTCTACAATAGAGATTAATGAAAGCTAAAAACACAGAAAATTGTGTCTGATTGCTTCTGTCAATGGAGTTCTAAAATAAAATTGAGGCAAAAAGTGATTTTTGTGCATATTGTATCAATAGATCAATTATGTTATCAATATTGTTTAATATCTTCAATCAATGATCTATATAACAAATCGTTCTTAAAAAGAAAATTAGGGGAGTGGCCACGACATGGATATGGGAATATATGCCTTGCTTGAGCCCTGATCTATTGCCATGTGTTACTCTGTCTGAATCAGTTGTTTCAGCAGTGGTCACCAGCTGAGTGAACATGCTCATCAACTTGGCTGATATCTCAATCGGCAGCCACAGGAATTAGGTAATGAGCAGGCAATGTCTGGAGATTCAAGATGATACTGAGAGGAGAGCTGTGCTCAGTGGTGGTCCTGATAAGTAATTGTATATCTGTTTTATGCCCTAGGTATTAGTGTGTTCATTATCTTTGTCCTTTTTCCCTGTTTACTTTTATGTTAGGCATGTGGGTACCACGTGCCAAAGTACGAATGTTGGGGGGTTTTGACGGTTGTGGGTGCGGGACGGGTATTATTCCGTGGGAGTATGTTGATGTAGAAAGAATAAAGTTTCCTGCTCTACATGGTGTCCTGTCATTCCTACTCAGCAAATTTGCATCGAGGACAGGCGGCTGATGCGCATCAAGGACTCAAGTCCATTGATGCGAGCCTATCATAGGAGTCCTTGCCTGTTTTTATTCTTTATTGAGGTATTCCAAACACATCCTATTGCATGGGAGGTGTATTCAATAGTGTGGCTTGGTGCTCAGGAAGCTGAATGTGACCTGTCTTCCTGACATTCACACATGTCTTCAGAGGAGTTTTCACCTATCCTGCAATAGATGTGTCCCCCACCTCTGTGTCATGTGCAGGCATTTTATGTTAGTATAGCCGCGCACGAAGTCTCCACTCTGGGGCCGCCTCTCCTTGTGATTAGAAACTCGCTGCACTCTCGTCTGACAAAAATCATTATTGCACAGATAGTTGACTAAATGTACAGTATTTTAGCATTAGAAAAATAAATTTATATTTAATGAAGAATATATAAAATGAAAGTTTTATTTTACTGCCACTTTCAGCTGTATTCATAGGATAATTCATTTTAACCATTCAACTTTACTGTGAGAAAGCATTTGAAGATAGTTACGTTTGTAGTTCACCTCAATCTGAAAAAAAAAACGGGGTAATGAATGCTATCTCCACACCAGCACATTTTCTGGATTACCTGGTACTTCTAGGGAGAGATAGAGTGAGTGGATTACAAGTTTTAAGATGCATTTGGTGGCAATTGATGGATTGGAATACAGTGCTGAATGAAAAACAGCGCTCTTGTACAATAGTCTTACCAGTGAAGGTAGGTGGCTGTTTGATAATGTGAGTCTTGCTGCAAAACATAAAGGAGGAGACATCTGGAACTCATACACAGAGGCAAAAAAAAGAATAGGCGATTACTTTGATACTACTAGTATCATAATGGAAAGGCATAATCTTTTATTACTGTTATTAAGCCCATGGTGAATCTTTGGAGACGTATGCAGCTACATTACGGATGCTTGCTTCAACATATGCCTTCCTAAAAATCCAGCTAAAATGATCTGAGATCAGTTAGTAATGTTCACAACCTGCACAAAGGCACAGGAGAACTTGCTATTTCATAAAAAACCCACATTAGATAAGGTCATAAGTACTATAAAAAGTTGTGAATGTCCAGTGAAAGGTATTAACGGTAAAGAGGCCGGAAGCAATGGCTAGCAAGGTCAATTCAATTTGTGTGCCAGAAAATTACAAGGAGAATGTTTTGCACACAAGGGGCAAAACAGAGTCACCTATACATAAACACAATGAACATGCAAAGACTGAATGCTACTGTGGTGGATCAAACAGCCATGTAACATCCTACAAAATCGGTCCTGCTTTAGGTAAGGAATGCTGAAAAAGTGGCAGGAAAGCTCACCTTGCCAAGGTGTGTCGTTCAGATTTACAAATTAAAAAGGTACTAAACATACAAGCAGATTATATTTTATGCAGCAGTCTTGAGGAGCACTTGGATGATTTGGTTCTAATGGTAAATCTTCTCAATTAATTAGATCATCATGATCAAACTAGGTGTACGGTACGAATACATTAAATACCATTGGAAATTTTAGTTGCCACAGCAGCTTGCATTACTATAATTGCAAGGGAAGAATATGAACAAATTCTAGATAGACAAACACTGCAACCTAATAAACTTATACCGGGAGCTTATGGATGGCACAAAATCCATCTAGAAGGAGTCTTTATTACGAATATCAAGTTCAAAGTGAAAGTAACAAAAGCAAAAATATATGTGGTCAACTGTGGTGTGAGAATTCTGGGATGGTCTGAGCAAATACAATTACCCATAATGATCAGCGCTTGCATAGGTCCTTACGTGTTTACTATAACTGACAAGCATCTTGAGGAATTTCCACAAGAGGTTGACCCAGTATTCAAGGAAAGATTGGTACTTCGGAAAGGATTTCAACATATGATTAAACTAAAGGAAAATGCAGTCCATGTGAAGCAAAAAGTACAAAATATACTGCTCTCAGTAAGAGAAGATGTTAAAAACATCCCGGATAAATGGTTGAAGGAAGACGTAATCAGACTAATTGATGCTTCGCCGTGGCTTTCCCCAGTTGTCATCGCAAAGAAAAAATCTTGAGAAATCAGACTATGCATAGACTTGGGGCAACTGAATTGACAAATAACAACCCTTGCCCAGCATTCACAAACTGATGGCACCACCTGGTGGCGCAAAGTTGTTTTCCACACTAGACTTCACTATGGTGTATCACCAGGTGTTATTGCATAACGGCTCTCAAAACCTCACATCATTCATAACACCTATGGGATCATTCAGGTTTTGCCATGTGCCATTCGGTCTAAGTTCAGCATCAGCTGTTTTAAAAAAACCATGAACAAACTATTCGATCGAATGCAAGGAATAAGAGCCTTCCAGGATGATGTTTTAATTTTTTCTAAAAATAATGAATGTGACATACAGATTTTGAGAGAAGTACTCACTTGCAGTCCAGTGGATTAACTCTTCAAAGGGATAAATGTAAGTTCTTCAAAAAAGAAGTTACATATTTAGGGCATCTCATCAGCTCAGAGGGAATTAAACCTAAACCCAGTGTTGTTTCATCCATTGTTAATTCACCTAGACCAGCTAATAAAGAAGAACTAATATTCTTTGTGGGGTTATGTGAATTCCATTCAAAGTTCATACGGAATTATTCAGACAATGTTGTCCCTATGTGGAGGTTAGTGAACAAAGAAACTGACTTTGTATGTAAAGATACATATGAAAAAAGTATGCTTCAACTTAAAACAGAGATACAAGAATCCCCTTTATTGAAATCATTTGACAAATCACGTTCTTCAGTTGTGACTGTAGATGCAAGTCAAGTTTGTCGTGGAGCAGGGCTAAGCTAAGACAAACTGTAAAAAAAGTCAACTTATTACCTTTGCTTCTCGTAAATTGAAAGAACCTAAACTAAATTACTCAGTGAGAACTTTTAGCTTGTGAGTGGGCTGTTGCAAAGTTTAAGGTTTTCCTATGGAGTGAACCTTTCCTCATTCATACAGACCACAAACCCATGTTAATTATAATGAGGAAATGCTGTACAAATAAGGTATCCTCCGTATAATAAAACTAGCTTGCAAGTTACATGAATATGTATTTGACATAGAATACTCACCTGGTAAATCCAGTATTGTTACAGATTTACTATCACGTTTGCCATACAATGGTGGATTGATGATGATGATTTGAGTGAGAAGGATTAAGCAGTGGCTTGTCTGATGAACCTGGTGCCAAGAGTGCAGTAAGAAGAAAGCAATGGTTATCTGCAATTTGCAATGATGTCAAATATCATCTAGCTTCCAGATTCATTGTCAAGGAGTGGCCAAAAGAGAAACAATTGGATGAAACCTTATTGGAAGGTGAGTAGTTAATTAGCAGTCGTTAAAGATATTCTACAAAATGATACCCCCTTGAATATTATACCACGACTCCTTAAGTTAGCTCACGAGGGACATACCAGAATAAAGGGTACAAAGCGAAGATTAAGAGTGGAGTACTGGTGACCCTTCATGGACCAAGATTTATAAAGATTGGTGCAAAATTGTATCATTTTTAAAGATGCAGACAAATCTATGTGTACACGTCCATGTGCATGTCCCTTGACACCCTTACATTTACCTGAAGGACCCCGGCAAAGGGAGGGAATAGATTTCATAGGACCAATGTACAAATTACCACTAGAAAAGAGATATGCAACAGTTTGTATTATAATAGCAAATGGATTGAGTTGGAGTTCATGGACAGTCCTACCACTAGTGATATTTATAACTTTGTGAAAACAGTATGTGCCTGAGAAGCTTTCCCACACCAGATTGTATGCGACAATGGATCATCATTTGTATCACAAGAGATGATTGCATTTTTGAAGGCCTCCAGTATTAATTGCTGCATATTATCCTTGTACCATCCCCAAAGCAGTGGGCAGGTAGAATGTGTCAACCGCATTATCAAAGAAACTATTCAGTTGGCATTGAGGGGTAACAGTCACATAAAAGAAGCGTTAGGCATCCGCCTGTGGGCATATCACACCACTCCACAAACTACACCCACAACTAAATTGGCTTCAAATATTGCTTAAAAACGAATCCCCTCAATGCAGAAAAATCTCAGAACAAAAAGGACAGGTTGTATGAGGCAGTTGCTGAAAAGCAATCCAAGATGAAGAAATATTACAACCAATGAACAGTGGTAACTAAGACTAACATAGCTGTAGGTGACATGGTAAGGATCAAACATCCTACAGTAAAAACATGTGAAACCACGTTTGGTGAACTCTTACGGGTGGGCAGAAAGTCTGGCCAGCCTTTAGGTTGGAAAATGGAGGACGGTGGAATGTGTAATTTGCTGTTCGTGTTTCCCCAAATGTAAGAGAAAATATCCAACAGTCTACTTTTAGGGATAATACCAGGACCAATCTAGATGATTCGGCCTACAAGTCTGAATCTCATGCATGCCTTCAAAAGCCTGAAGCCAGTCATTCACATGGACCATGTACATGGGCAAGGTTAGTCCTAGACAAACAATGTGCAGGATAGTTTGCGGTGTCGACCATCACACAATGTGGGAGTGCCTTCAAAATGTAAAGCTTTTATGATGTTATAACATTTCTGAAAGAGGGGGGAGATGTAGTGCCTGATAAGTAATTGTCTATCTGTTTAATGCCTTATGTATTAGTGTGTTCATTATCTTTGTCCCTTTTCAACATTATGTTAGGCGCCTGGGGCCCATGCACCACAGTTGGAATGTTGGTGGGTTTTGACAGTTTTGTGCATGGGGCAGACGGTATTCTGTGGAAGTATGTTGATGAGGAAAGAATAAAGTTTCCTGTTCTACCTGGTGTCCTGTCATCCCTACACTGAGGCCCCAGTGAGTGGCAGCGGGCACACTGGAAGAGACCCAGTGGCCTTAGGCTGGCGTACTTCTTCAGTGCTGGGGGCCGATGGGCAGAGATCTCTTCTTTTCACAGCAATAGGGTGGAGGCATGGTAGTTGAGCAGTGGAAGACACGCAACCTTGAGGAGGTAGCTTGAGACCATTGTAGCTGCCAAGAGGACAAGTGGCCAGGGGGAGCAAAGGACCTCCTGAAGATCAATTTCTTGGCCTAGGAGGAGGCACCCAGTCATGAGCTCGTTCCAGGGCACTGGCTCCCCAGGATGAGCAGCACACAGCTGGAACACTTGAGGGCTTCACCCTGGGCTGGTTGCTCCTGCCCCTTCGCCCTGGAAGGTTCAAGCTGCCGCAAGTGGCCGGCCCAAGTGAGTCCCCACATCAGCCGCAAGTGAGTCAGCGGTGCTTTTCCCTAAGACTGAACATCTTGACCAGGTTGTCAGCGGCCTTACAGTCAAAGTCTCAGTGGGTGACCATCAGAGTCTGACCCCTTTTGCACGCCAGGGTGGACTGCCTCTGTGACCTTCAAGACCGTGCCTCAGTCATGGCCGCGCTGAATCCTAAGGCCTCCAGAGCCTCTTCCATCAGAGACATGCTCCAAGTCCAAAAGATGGAGAATACCCAAGACCAGGATGCATCCACACTGATGCACCTGTGTGACTCCATAGACCCCTTGCAGGCCAGCCAACAAGCTTGTGCAACAAAGGTGGATTTTCAGGTGCTCATAATGGAACTTTGCAAATATTTGGCAGCATGGCGCCAAGACATCACCAAATTAATTTTGGAATTAGATCACTCAATCCAGAGAGTAGAAAATAGAATTGGCCATGCAGGTAGCAATACATAGCAACACTGGCCCATTACCAGGAGAATCTCTTGTGATGATTTGCCTCACTGGAATCATGCCACCAAGAACTGGCCAACAAACTGGAAGACGTGACTCAGGGGATCCCGATAGATACTTCTTCCAAAGACCTGGAGGAATACATTCAGGCCTTGTTCCACCAGTTATTGCCAAACCCAAATCCTGACTCCATATGAATTGATCATACATGTAGGGTGTTTTCAGCATTCCAGAAGAAACGGAACCTAGCCCAGGATGTGTTCACCAGGGTACAAGCCTATAAAGACAGATAGGCCATCCTGGTGGTGGCCCATATGCAAGACTCAATCACCATCAGAGACTCCACCTGCACACTGTTTCAGGACGTCTCGCCTTCTAACTTAGCATGCACAAAACATTCACACAGATTACAACCCGTAAGGAAAATATCCCATACCAGTGAGGATTTTCAGTTCCCCGGTTCATCGTATACAAGGTCAAACAATATGGGTTGCAAGAGGTGGCCGAAGCATCAGAGGCCTTGGATCAAGCGAAGGCTGTGGGATACTTGGCCAGAACATTCACCAGTGAAACCAACTTAAGGGGCATCTGGAGCAAGTCCAAGACCAATAGGGAATGAAAATAACTAAAGCACCAAAGACAACAACAAGGTAGAGAAGATTTCACAGCCGCCTCAGGAGATGACTCATTTGAACCCCACTGCCAAGCCAATTGTGCTGACTACATCATGGGGGGCCTGTCATGGGCCCCACTAATAGCAGATCCCCCTTTACCACCGATCAAACATCAGTATAGGCTGCAATAATCCATGGCTGTCTGGTTCCTGAACTTCCACTGCAGTGATTCACGTAGAAGCTGTGATTAGCAAGCAAGCAAGGCGGGGCTTGTCTTCCAACGCTAGGAGCCAGCTCTACCTGACCTCTCTAAGTTAGATAAATCCTGTGAGATGGACAATAGAGTTGAAAAGATTTTTGAGTTACCAGTCGTTGGTTTATTTTACGATGTGTGCAATAGTTATTATCCAGGACTTGTATTCACACTGCACAGATTTCACTATATTCTCATCCATGGCTACTTCATGCGCAAACAAATGCCACACCTGGCAAAAGACAGGCTATGGGGCAGGGTCCAAATGAATATAGACTCTCTCTCAACTGCCCCTCTTCCACTGAACATATATCTCACATTTCTATGACTACCATTACAGCAGTGCTTAATTTGTAAATAAAGAGGTGCCGGTGCTCAAGGCCCTTCTCTTAAACACGAGCCTGCTGTAATTAAATCTGCCAGCACTGAATACTGAGGCAGCGTAATCCTGAAGCCAACTCTGGCCTCTTCAATCCATTTACGGCCACCCCTGCCCCTTCAGCTCACCCTGCAACTTTCTACTTTCTCCCTTTATGACGCTTTTTAGTTTTTCCTTCTTCCGTCTTTCCCATAAGTGTCTTTTGCTTCGCAGGAAATGCTTGTGGCATAAGAATAAGCCCCGGCCCTCACAAATAAGTGCCGGTGCTCAGCACCGGAAACAACAAGCACAAATTAAGCACTGCATTACAGTACTAACATTAAAGGTACGGGTCTCCAGTAGGTTGACATGGCCTTCTTCCGGGAAACCTACCTGGTTTCCAAATACGCCCCAGGTTGTGCTCTTTTTGGTTCCCATCCCAGTTTAACGCCACAAAGGCCACGAAAACAAAGGGCACTGCAATGCCTTTCAGAAAGAGGCTGACCTTCAAGTTGGACGCTAGGCATGTAGACAGAGAGGGCAGATGGATAGGCATACAGGGCAGGTTGGGTGGCCTCCTCCTGACTATTAACTGTCTTTTTGCCCCAGATGAGAGGATGGAACAATTCTACCCTGAGTTTATGCCCAAACTGGTAAGCTCAGCAAAAGGCTACATTATAGTGGGGGAGAATTAATTATCTGTATTTTTAACCCCGATTTGGCTAGAACTCAAGCATGCCCCCCCGCTGCCCCAAAGCTTCTCCATCCCTCCTATGAGCTATGGTGGACTTTAGCATTGAGGATGTGTGGAGAGGATAACCCCTAGGAGACAGAGTTTACACCTTCTACTTGAACGTACATGGATCTCATATGCGAATAGACTGCTTCCTCATCTCACTGGCGCTAAGGCCACAAATACTTAATACTGAAATGGGTCCAAAAGTACTATCGGATCATTCATCAATGTGTCTCCAACTCGACACGGTGAACCTGTACCCCAGACCTGGAGGCCATGGCCTTTAGAGTAAATCAGACTAAAGGACCCAGTGGTAAAGGAACACATGAAAGAAGCACAAGCTAATTACTTGTGAGGCAGTGGCGAGGTACGATATACCCTACTATGGGACAAAAGGAGTAATTAGAGAGGAATTAATATCTCACAAAAAGACCATCAAGAGGTTGGGCAGGCAGAGAAAGCAGGAACTCCAAGACAAATTACATAAACTAGAAACGTAACATTAACAAGATAACTAGAACAATTCCTAATGTGTGATGCAGCCAAGAAATTACTATACATTAAACACACCTTTTATGAGAAAGGAGACAATGCAGATAGGTTATTAGTGTATAAACATTTGTAGGCCCGTACAATATATCACAGAAGGCATTCTCCATACCGACACTAAGGGCTTGCAGACACAGTTTTGATGGGGAGGAGGAGTAGGCACTGGTTTCATCTTTAACTTTTATTAACAGAATATCCACATTTCTTTTCACCATGAATCGGGCAAGACAAAACAAGGCTGGCTCGCCGTTCAAAAACTGCCACAAGACACTGGACGGCCATAAAAAGAGATTTGCTGCACACCGTAAGTGATGGCCCTTTTACCATTTACTTAAACAAGGGGAAGGCTCTGCCTCCCATCTTCAGCACAATCAATATCAAGGTGTTTGCAGATTTAATCAGCTCTGAGCCCACAACAACACCTATTCAGGAGAACACAGTCATTGATGAGGCCAGAGGATCTCAAAACCCCGACGAGTTACCCACGACAGATAAGAGGCAGCAGGCTTTGCTTAGTTACAGTCTGATAACTGTTGAGGCAGACATTCATGCAGCAGAGGAAAGTCTGCCAACCTCCTATAAGCCCAAAATAACAGCTTTCGGGTTCCACTAACAGCAATTACCGCAGGGAAAGGGGTAAACCCTTTAACAAAGTTCACCAGCTCCAAGGGCAAATGTGCTGACATTTGTTTCTGCTTCACAACTCTATAACTCACCCTCCTTACATAATTCAGTCCTCTCACAAAATACATCGTACACCTCTGACACAGTATCAAATATTCCTAGCTTAAAATATTTAAACAGAACTCTATACTCTGTCATACTTTAGAAATATCTATTTCAGCATTAAACCAGCAGACGGACAAGATTGGTATCCAATCAGACATCCTCTAGACGCTGGTCTCCTGTTGTATCAATATGTACCATGCTTAACTCAATAAGGAAAGAGACACAAACCAGCCAATCAACTTGTAATAACTGTCCAATAACAGATACATATGCAAGCCTCACAGGGCTATTATCTTCCTTAGTATACTCTTTTAAAGATTTAGGTTCTCTGCTGCTTCAAATGTTGTAGCTTGTAATATGACTGAAAAACTAGAGAATAATCATCGCACTCTGGATGGTTGCATTAAACCCACAAATCCCGTACAAGATGAGAAGATGGCCCAAAAAACAGGTATTGACAACATTGTAGAATCCATCGCCCACAGTCAAAAATCGGCCGGCAAGGATGTTTCTACCATACCCCCCATCAGCTCTGTCTAGACTTCTAACTCAAAAACGAAACAAGCGTTGTAAAACTTCAAGAGCATTAAGAATCAATACTTTAAACTACAACTCTATTTTCACTTACCATCGTGGAAAATGTACCCAATATTTTACAGGCCGGTAAAGGCTAACACACCTGAGAAAGTGTCTGCAGAGCAACAAAATGTGTAAAGCATGCGAGCGGCCTCACCGGCGATAAATGAACTGGGGAAACCTGATAAAGCCATACATCTCAATATGGCTAAACGTGAACAGGAAAACTCTGCTCCGTGCCTGACTTTATTTCAGACTGTATACACGGCTATAGATGGCCCACCAAAGCACAATGTGGCTGCTTCAAATGCCCAGAAGGCTCAATCATTACAAACCGGGTCAGAAAACACGCCTCTGCAACTCCCCTCTAGTGGATTATTATACAGTTTAGCAGAACCCACAAGGACAATACAGTTAGAAAGAGAGAGCAATCCCATATATCATTTAAGTTGCCCAGTCTGTGTCCCATATAACTCTTATAGCAATCTTAATGCTCTGCCATCAAGGATCGAAGGAGGACTGTTTTCTGATTGCACCATCTCCTCGACAACATCGCCAAGATTCCAACCTCACAAAAACCACAGGTGTGACCGCTGGTTTGACAGAGGGGATTGTGAAATTCACTAAGGATCCCTCCTTTTGACACCTAAATACATTTCAAAGGCTAGCATGAAATACTAAATATAGGGAACATACTGAGGCTTCTTCACTCACAGGATGCCCAGAATCTTTGAACTCCCAAAGAATGGAAACAATCGAGTTTGTGGAGGGGGCTATAATTGCTGGCAGAGAATCAACCAGTGTAATTTTGGCTAACCCTGAAATAACACATTTGGTTTGAAGACACAAGGATTAAATCACAGCATGGGTCATTACAGTGACTGAACCTTCTATAGTGAGATACCTGCAACCACTGACTCATGTCCTAACTACTGGTATGCACTCCATCACTAATCCAAAAACAATCCTTAAGGCCTATTAGGGTTACATAGTCTAATCACTGATGATCTAACAATCAATTGAAACTCTCAAACAGGGAGATAAGAAAATTTAAAGAAATGGCACTCCCTGGAAAGAGACTATGGGACAGACTGGTGTAGCCTGGCTACTACCCTACATAAGTCTTCTGCACAGAGGGGGTAATAGAATCCATCAGTGCAAACAGGGTACAGAGTGTAGCAGAAAATATTTAAAAATACTCTCATGGATTGTACCTGTGCTGAACAAATTTCTAAAAGATCCTGACAGTTACTTTTTTATCCTTACTAATGACATAGTATGCATTCAGGAATCACGGTGCCGTGATCCCTCTCCCATCTTCGATTTTCAGAGTTTCTGTGTCGACCCTATTAAACGTCTAAGGAAGGATAGCGCCAGTAGGGGTTTGTGTATCTATGTATGATACAGACTTAGCTGAGCAGCGAACCATATGGATCTGGCATGCAACAACTTGAAGGCATTGCACTTTACTGGTGCACCAGAAGGA
Organism: Pleurodeles waltl; assembly: GCF_031143425.1. Taxonomy (NCBI): domain Eukaryota; kingdom Metazoa; phylum Chordata; class Amphibia; order Caudata; family Salamandridae; genus Pleurodeles; species Pleurodeles waltl. The sequence continues at coordinate 863,752,685 of NC_090445.1, forward strand.
AAGCAGTTTACTCACTCTTTTTGATAAACATTTAGCAGCGCCCTGGCAACACCAATAAAGCAAGAACTATACATCACGTTGAGATGACACTTAGGTGGTCATTCTGACCCTGGCGGTCTTTGACCGCCAGGGCGGAGGACCGCGGGAGCACCGCCGACAGGCCGGCGGTGCTCCAATGGGGATTCCGACCGCGGCGGTAAAGCCGCGGTCGGACCGGCACCACTGGCGGGGTCCCGCCAGTGTACCGCGGCCCCATTGAATCCTCCGCGGCGGCGCAGCTTGCTGCACCGCCGCGGGGATTCCGACCCCCCCTACCGCCATCCAGATCCCGGCGGTCGGACCGCCGAGATCCGGATGGCGGTAGGGGGGGTCGCGGGGCCCCTGGGGGCCCCTGCAGTGCCCATGCCACTGGCATGGGCATTGCAGGGGCCCCCGTAAGAGGGCCCCTACATGTATTTCACTGTCTGCTGTGCAGACAGTGAAATACGCGACGGGTGCAACTGCACCCGTCGCACAGCTTCCACTCCGCCGGCTCGATTCCGAGCCGGCTTCATCGTGGAAGCCTCTTTCCCGCTGGGCTGGCTGGCGGTCTGAAGGCGACCGCCCGCCAGCCCAGCGGGAAAGTCAGAATTACCGCCGCGGTCTTTCGACCGCGGAACGGTAACCTGACGGCGGGACTTTGGCGGGCGGCCTCCGCCGCCCGCCAAGGTCAGAATGAGGGCCTTAATTCGCTACTCAAAGGAGAGAGAGATGTCTTCCTGGTGTTAACAGGTGACTTTAACCTTAACTTTGGATACAACTTGGTGGCAAATTACTTTTACACATAAACTGATATTTTTTGGGACTTCCCATTGCAATTCCTGTTCATCGAAGGCATGATCCCAAAAATCTTAGACTTAAGTCATTGGAGTTAGTCAATTTACATTTCCTGAATGGAAGGTTCCGTGCCGATAGGCCAATGAAACACACACACAATTTTCGGCCCATCGAAATGTGGTGTTGGACTACACTTTAGCCTCAGCAGAGATCTTCAGCAGGGTTGATTCATATGAAATTATTGATTACTTAAAAAGCAATCATGTGGCTAAAAAAATACATCTGACTCACCAGTCACCGAGACATCAGACACTTAGAACGATTGGTAAAGCAACCAATTAAAATATACTAAAATATGTGAAGTTGTTAGAGACCATCTCTGGCAGTCTCACTAAATGGCTAACTGTGGAAGTTGGAGGGTTGTACATTATGCATCTTCTAGAAGAGGGTTTTTCGCAAGCAACCTGTTACTCTATATGGTCAGATCTTACAAAGTTCATGCTATCACTAGGGCCAAACACGCCTTCTAACGTATCTATGTGCAGGGCTCCTACCAATGGAATATGGTACACACAAAAATTAAAACAGCAGAAAAGAGGGAGACCTAAACAGGTCCCTAAGGCTAATACGGAAGTCCTCAATGAATGCTAGTGCTTTTTAGGTAACAAGGTATCAGGAAAAGCTATAACCAGCACTCAAGTATGTCACCAGGGATGCCCAAAGAAATTCTGGCAATTTATATGTAATTTTAATCACCAGCATTTAAAAGAACCTGGTAACTCAATCCTTGGAGAAAATTGGATTTCCAGATCCATACGTTATATGAGGTTATTAAGGAGATTGGGCTTCCCCAATATCTGGCTCATGCTACATCATCTTCCAACCTTAGCTCACTTGTATATATTTAGAAAACTTCAAGAGCAGACGGAGCAGTAGGCCCCTTTGGCCCCCACCTTCTGTTCTGTTGAAATCTAACATTGATTTATGGGTCCTTACCCTTCTCACCCTCCATAGCAGCGTGTTTAATACTCAGATTATCTCCTTATCGTGGCCTGGTTCCATTCTGCGTTCTATATATAAAAAAGGTGATCCAAGGCTGGTCACAATTTACTGACTGATTGCCCTATTGGATGCAGAAGCTACGGTTTATTCAAAATTATTACTAAAAGATCTAGAAGATGGGCTGCTTCACCAAATTTGATACCAGTAACTCGTACTGGGTTCAGGGGGAACAGCAACGCAACAGATAATGGCTTAGCACTCTTGATGCTTATACCCAAGACAGTGACCTACAATAAGTGTATTCTTGTAATGATTTATTGATTACTGCATGGCCTTTGACTGCACAGATCCTAATGAGCTTTGGTTAAATTTGCCAGATGGGGTATTCTAGCACGTTTACTCAGATCAATTCAATCTTTGTAGTGGAACACCTAGTAAAGGTTAAATTGGCTAACAATTACCATAGTATAAAGATAATAATGATAAAATGAGGCTTAATACAGGGGTGTGTACTGGCTCCCCTGCTTATTAAGCTGTACATTGCTGAGCTACCTGATGCATTTAGGGTTGAGGAAATTCACCCCTCAAGGCTAAATACTCTTTGCATGCAATCATTGCAATATGCAGACAATATGGTTATACTGGATTATACCACCACAGGCCTCTATAATTCTTTATTAGCCCTTGACAGATTTCATAAAGACAACAAATTAAGTCAATGCTAGCACATTAGCTGTTTCGGTGTTTAGCAATAAATGCTATAAGGTGAAAATCTGGAGAATATGTGACACTACTGATACACGTCTCTTTATAATAATTTATTTCACATCAGGACTCGTTTTAGGCCAATGAATCTTTTGACCCAGTTGAGAGACACCGTAGGACGAGATAGCTAATCAATATATCAATCAATACATCAATAATGTCATCAATATTTATCACGACAATGCATTTCACTTTAGTCAAAGTCATTAATCATTTCAAATGACGCTACCATGACCTTTCAGCCATGAATACCCACACCTTGTTTAGTAGAATTTTATGAGTTTTATTCCTTATTAATTACAATCTAGCAGCAAATACGTTAATCTCAACACCAAGAAACATAATAGCATAGTCACGATATGGCAACTTTGATAAGATTTAATTAAAGCGAGAATCACAAACATTAGAACATAGCACGGCGTGAACATAGATCAAGTTTAGCAGAGTGTCAATATTGCGTCAGTTCAACAAAGCATAGTGTCGGTCGTTTGTCTATTTGCGTCAGTTTTGGTGAACACCTGTCCTAACCACTGATTGGCATTAGCATGTTGGGCTTCATGCAAAATAATTTAGAACACCAATTTGGAAAACATCTAGCTAAGGTCTCTGTCAAAAGTAAGCAGTTGGTACCTAGAAAGGAAAAGCAAACAGACAAATTACAAATGCATTGTCATAATTACCCTCCAAAGATTAGGTCAGCACACAGGATCAGTCTTCGTCTTCAGGACATCAGTCAAATAGCATCAATCAGAACTTAGCTCTGGGAAAAGGTACTTCCCTCATAAGGAGGAAAAGTGTAAATGGGCAAACTAAGGACAAGGATGGTTTTTAATAAATCTCAAGTCACCAAACAGAGTGACAGAGTTTCTGGATAAAATCAATAGCATTCCCTAACCCACCTAAATTACCTCTCTGTGACATGGGTTTTTATCCCTTTTTCTTAGTACATTCCCCCAAAATTCTATCGGACATTTGCTATACCCCACTATCTTTAACCTATCAAATTAAACATTAGGTAATCCTAATCTTCACCCCATATTGGTTTACAAGTCTTTGATTGGTCTTCGTAATTGACGTCTTCAGAGGTGGCACGTCTGGTGTGACTTCATCCCTTGGTAATTCTTTGCACAACTTTGGGTCAGCAGTTCCATTGTATTCACCGGTTTGAATGACCTTGTACATTACATTAATCTACACGGTTTCAATTCATTTATAACATTTATTCCATGGGCACAGAAAATATGCCTGAGAACGGATTTAACATGGTTACATTCATCTTCCAAGTTTGAAGAAAAGGAACATTGCAGGGTCATGGCCCTCTGTGAGTCAGCACACTGAAAAATAGGAAAAAATGCATTTAATATGAGAGCCAGGCAGCTAAGCTTCGGCTCATGCTAACTTAAGGCCTATGAGGTTTTTAATACAGATTTAATAACGCAAATGTTAGTATAAGCTTATTTGAACATAACATAAACATTTTGATCATCATTATTAGTTCGCGTATACATTGGTGGCCACTCATCGTGGTCACAATTTAAGCGCACGTTTAAGTAAAATCGCTATTACTATAGTTTCTATGCGGCATTCATCACACATTAATTCATAAACATTTCATGTTAATATAGATTGTATAAGCTACGCTCTCTCAGTCCCTCCTCTGATGACGTTCGTCATCACACAAACCTTTCCCTTTGACCTTTCACTTAATTTTTCACTTTACGCATAATGCGCATTTCAACATCTTGTCCATTGTGTGAACTTTCCCAAATCTCATTAAACATTTTCTCCCTTTCACTTTCTTCATTCTTCCTGGTTCTTTTTGTCCAATTTCCTTTAATTTTATCATTAATTTTGCATGCTCCCCATAATCCTAATAGACAGGCCAGAACAATTAATAGACCCCCGAATATTTTTGCAAGTACCCCATTCCAAATATTGCTAAACCAACTCCCTACTCTGGCAATTCCCTTTCCAAATTTCTCCCACACTCCAGGTTCCTTCAAGTCCTTCAAATCTGCACTATCTCTAGTTACGTTAGTAAGCATACTTCTAATCTTTTTACTATTGTCCGGTATAAATGAGCAACAATGACGCTCGTTGAGCATCTTGCAGACTCCGCCACTCTTTGCTAAAAGAATGTCTAAGGCAAGCCGATTTTGAAGAGTCATAGCTCTTTCCGCAGCAAGTTCAGTATCCATCAGGAGTATAGCCCCTGCAAAATTTGTCAGCATGTTATCCACAATAGTAGACAACTTTTGAATCTTTATGGAGTTTAAGATAACCCCTACTGAAGGAATTATGGCTCCAAATATGTCTCCAATGACAGCAGGCGCTGTCTCTCGTTTTTGTCTAGCATATTGTAATTCAGACGTTTTAGGTATTTGCTTTAAGTCATCAATCTGGTAAATCTTTGGGAAAACTATTCCCAAATAACATGTCCCATAGCATCCCTTAGGAAGACGGTAATAAGCATTGAGTCCACAAATATAATAGATCCCAGGGATCGCTGGATCTTGTCCATTTAACATAAATGTCCATTTACTCTGAAACAAAAATACATGCCTGCATTCACTCGTTACCACAAATAAAGTGCCCTGCTCAGATTTCGGCCTATATATACAAAGCCTCCCTACATGTAATGCATCTATAGCTAATTTGCCTTGCGCTTTGATTGCAGTGTAAGCATAATCATTAGCATATGTGTGTTTTTCTAGCCCCTTTTCTAATCTTTCCTTTAATGCTTTGCGTCTATCATCAGTGTGATCTAAGAAGCTTTTCTCTACAGGTGTCAATAAGCAGGTCAGATTGTTGCGGTGTGCATAAGCTGTCCCAAATGTAAGCGTCGGCTCAAAGAAACCTCTAACTATTTTTATACTATGCTCCTTAGCTAACTTGTTCAGAAACTCAATCACAGGCACAAAAGAAAACACAACATCCAGATTTGAATAAAAATATTGCACATGCTCTTGATTATAAAATGTTGTTAATAGCAAGCTACAACTTATCCCGTAAGTTAACGGTCAGCTATGGTAGGTGACCCCTTCTTGCACTGACGAAGGAATCTTTGTACACACATAACAATTTTTCGCATCCATGGTCTCAATATACTCATTCAGCAAGCGATAGAAGACATTAGTAGAAAGTTCCCCCTTTGAATTAGTTCCCTCATGCAAGTGCCTTGCATCCTGCTCAAACTTTTCCCACGGTGTTAATGTTGTAGTCTCAGGTTTTGAAGCAGCGTTAGTTGCTTTCTTATCTAACCACGGCATTCCCACAATCACTCCTACAATTATTATTGCACACACAATACCTATTATAAGACTCAGCCAACCACACACCTTACCCTTCTTGTTACTACCTCTATTATAAGCCATGTCTGTAAAGAATCAGATAGCAGAACAATAATCAATTTGAGGACGATATAAAACTTTTTTTTTTCTTTCTTTTTCTCTTTGATGCAAAGGTCTCTTTCTCTCTCTTTGCGTGTATTTACAGCGCTTTCACTCACTCCAGGACCCCTTTGTCAAATCAGGTTAGCAGCTTGTCATAATCGGTTTTTCAAAGTCAAATCAGGTTATCAGTGTCTCATCCGGTAATTTATAAGTCTCTCTTCATAAGTTTTCAGTTGTCGATTTTAACAAAGTCTGTTTCTTTGAGTTATTTCAGGTACCGTAGTATTGGCCTGGTACTTCTCGATCAAAACAGAACGCTAAGAATTCTTGTTGCCATTCAGATGTTGTTGCATATGCCCACTCAGGACCTGCGTACCTTCTATTTGCGGTTCTCTTTCTTTTCAATCTGCGTTCGCCTTGCAATTCTCCTTCACTCAGATCTTCTACTCAGGATGTATCAGTCTCTTCTGTTATTGTTTCACCTGGTACGCTTCTTGCTTTTGCCGCCTGTTTCTCTGGCCAGTTATCTCCCTTATGCGTCTTCTTTCAATTTGTCTTTTCAGGACGCTGAACAGCACCCTCCTCTTGTAATATGGTGTTTTCTCTTGATGGACCTGCAACTGGCTCAGGGGATGCCGGAGTATTTTGATCTCTTTCTATTATTTCCCCTTCTTCTTCTTCTTCTTTTTCTGGATCTGTAACGGGTTCAAGTTCTAACCCGTATCCGTCTATTTCTGGGAGAACCTCTCCTTGATTTAGTTCTCCTGCTGCCTCTACTGAGATAGGCACACTGTCACCTCTCTCGAACTTGTTCACTGTTTGAGGGACTAGGCAGTTCTCAGTGGGCTCTCCTGCAGTCTCAGTTCCCTCTTGGCTGTTTTCTGGCCCTGAGACTTCCCTCTCTGGAACTGCTGTGCCGGAAACTTCAAGTTCCTCATCAGTTGGACACGTTACCTTTTTCGTGTGACTGGCATGTATCCAGTTTGGAATGCCTGCACATTTCACAGCAGTGGTTGTTGTCAAGATTACTTGATATGGCCCCTTCCAGCGCGGCTCCAAACACGACTTTCTCACGTGCCTCTTGACAACCACCCAGTCACCGGCTTGTAGGGTGTGACCTGGATCACTGATCGGTGGCAATGTGTTAGCTTCTACCTGGTGAGAGAAAGAGCGAATCACATCAGCCAAGCCTTTGCAGTAGTCCAACACCATATCATCCGTGATATTCACTAGAGCATTTGCAGGTACTGCTGGTAACCTCATAGCTCTGCCCATTAAGATCTCGTGTGGTGATAGTCCTGTCTTCTCATCAGGGTGTTCCTCATTGACATCAGCACTAAGGGTAATGCATCTGGCCATTTCATATTGGTAGCTGCGCACATCTTTGCCATTCTCGATTTTAAAGTACCATTCATTTGCTCTACTAATCCTGATGCTTCAGGGAGGTAGCTACAGTGCAGCTTCTGTTTAATGTCTACTGCGGTACACAAGAGTTTAATCACCTCATTGTCGAAGTGTCTCCCCCTATCTGATTCTATAGAGACCGGAAACCCGAACCTGGGTATTAGTTCCCTAAGCAGCAGCTTTGCAACTGTGAGACTGTCATTTCTACATGTGGGTTAAGCTTCAATCCAATGACTGAAACAGACACAATCACCAACACGTACTTCAATCCTCCGCAAACAGGCATTTCAATGAAATCCATTTGCATCTTGCTAAATGGACCACCAGCTCTCCCAATGTGGCTCAAAGTCACCACAGACCCTTTTCCAGCATTCATCTGCTGACAGATGATGCATCTGTGACAGGTAACCTCTGCGGCATGTCTGAATTTTGGGTTAAACCAATCGATTTTGAATGACCTGATCATTGCATCTCTCCCGAGGTGAGCCTGTCCATGGTAGAGCCTAGCGAATTGTGACAGAAGACTGTTTGGCAAAACTAATTTCCCCTCCTCTGAGATCAACAAGTCGTCAGCTCTCTGTACACATTGCATTCTTTGCTAGGAGCGTTTTTTCTCTTTGCTAGCACGACCTGTAGTGTCTTTAGCTCATCTAGGGTATTAACCACCCTTAATGCAAGGTTCAAGCATGTGTCATTTTCAGTTTGCGGTAACAATTCCCACTGATCCTTGAATGATATACAGTTCAATGCGCAAAACCTTTGCGACTTGATCTGCATAACCATTTCCGATGGACACAAAGTCTTGTGACTTAACGTGAGCATTGCATTTCACCACGGCAATTTCAAGAGGTAACTGAATCGCATGTAACAAATCCTTAATTTGTTCACCATTTTTCACAGGAGAACCAGAAGAGGCTATGAAACCTCTCTGCGACCACAATTGGCCGAAATCATGTACAATTCCAAATCCGTACCTGCTGTCAGTATAGATAGTAACTCTCAGATTTTCAGCTGCGTGGCATGCCTTAGTAAAGGCAATTAGCTCTGCCACTTGTGCGGAATACACTCTCTCGAGCCAGGAAGCTTCAATGATACCAGCTATGGTACATACAGCGTAACCGGCTCTCAGTGTTCCGACTGAATCTCTCAAACAAGACCCATCAACAAACATAATGCAGTCATTTTCTTTTAACTGTGTGTCTTGAATATCAGGTTGTGGCTTGGTACATAGTTCTGTTACCTCAAGACAATCGTGCTCAACTTCCTCATTATTAACGTCAGTATTCTCAGCAGGAAGTAGAGTTGCCGGGTTCAACACAGTACATCGTTTCAGTGAAACATTAGGTGACCCCAGTATAATTGTCTCATATTTGGTAAGACGAGCATTTGTCATGTGCTGAGTTTTGGTTCGAGTCAACAAAATTTCAACTGAATGCGGAACCATTACTGTTAGGGGATATCCCATTACTTTGCCTTCACACTGCGTGAGGCTCTGACCAACTGCTGCAACTGCACGCAAACAACCCGGTAAGGCTGTTGCGACGGGGTCCAAGGTAGCTGAAAAATATGCTACAGGGCAATTTGCACCTCCATGGACCTGTGTCAAGACAGACAAAGAACAAGCATTACGTTCATGACAAAACAGTAGAAAAGGCTTCGTATAATCAGGCATACCCAACACTGGTGCCCTGCACATGCACTCTCTCAACTCCATGAATGACTCAAGCTCTTCTTTGGACAAAGCTATGATATACGGCTCATCCTTGATCTCTTTACCTGTCAGTTTTATCAAAGGTTTTGAGATAATTGAGAAGTTGGGTATCCATTGGCGACAGTAGCCCACCATTCCCAAAAACATCCTGACATCTCTCTTTGTTGTTGGGGGGTTCATCTGCAAAATGGCTGTTATCCTCTCTTTCGATATTCTCCTGGACCCTCTTTCAATCAAGTGTCCTAAGTACTTCACTTCTTTCAGGCAGTACTGCAGCTTCTTGGATGATACTTTATGTCCATTCTTTCCCAAATGATTCAGTAAGGCAATTGTGTCATACTTACAGTTATCCCTTGTCTTGGATGCAATCAGCAAATCGTCAATGTGCTGCACTAGAGTCGAGTTAAAAGGCAGTACTAAGGATTCTAAGTCCTTTTTCAATATCTGATTGAAGATGGACGGTGACTCAGAAAACCCTTGAGGAATTCTGCACCAACTGTACACCTTATCCAGGAATTTGAAACTGAACAAAAACTGGCTGTCCTTGTGAAGAGGTATTGAAAAGAAGGCTTGTGACAGGTCTACAACGGTGAACCACTCAGCATCACATGGAACCTGAAACATGATCACTGCTGGATTGGGCACTATGGGGCAACATTTTACCACAATCTCATTTATTTTCCTCAAATCCTGCACAATTCCAACCTTCCCACAGGGCTTTTTCAGACCCATTATCGGTGAATTACATGGGCTACTCAATACTTCCTTCAGAACTCCCTGTTTCACAAAATCTGCAATTATTTGTGACACTTGAATAAGAACATCTTGTGCCATTTGATATTGTGGTACCTGGGGAAACACTGCATTTGGTTTCTCTTGTACTTTAACTGGTTCTACTCCTTTTATCAATCCCACTTCCTTTCCTGTCAAATCCCACACTTTCTCTGTCACCGTTCCCTGTAACTCGGCAGGTAGGTCAATCACTGTAAGCATCGGGAACAATGTAATCAAAGGGTAATCTTCATTTGTAGTTCCTGTCTCTAACTCTGAGAACTGACCATCATCCCCTTCATCATCACTGTTTGTCTGTACTTCGATTCCATCATTGGAACAAGTAATCGAACATTTTGTCTTGCACAGTAAGTCTCTTCCCAGTAGGGATAACGGACTCGAATCGCAGACTACAAACTTATGTAGTCCCTGGAAGTTGCCGATCTCAACCTGCACTGGATCTGTAATCGGATTTGTCAGGTACTGGTTTGCTACTCCGACCACCCTTATAGGACGCCCCAAAAGTGGTAATTTCGGAACCTCTGCACTTCTGACTGTAGAGTGTGTAGCTCCGGTATCAACCAAGAATGAAACTTTGTGACCCATTACCTTTCCTTCTACATAGGGTCCCCTCTGATCTACCTTTAAGGACGCTGCAAGCCTGCACTCTTCGCTATCTGAGCTGTCATCCGACCACTCCTCATTCATTCCATCTTCACCACGCAATGGGAATTGCTGTACTGTATTATTTTGACTCATCACCTGACCTGTGACCTGCTGAGGAAGCATCACCTGTTGCTGTCCCATCGGAGCCATTGCTAATTTCATTTGCCGTCTAGGTACCATGGGAACCTGTTGTTGTACTTGCTGCATTTGCGCTGGCTGAACACGCTGCATTTGCATTTGCTGCACGGGCTGTAACCCCTGCATCTGTAGCATGTTATTTTGAAAATTCGGGTTTTGATTTCTCAACTTTGGACCTCTAATATTTTGCAATGTACCGACATTAGTGCTTTGTTGAACGACACCATCCTGCACCACATTCGGGCATTCCCGCTTCCAATGCCCCCCGCACGCGTGACATGGTGACATCCTTTTCATCCCCTGCACATCGTTTTGGACCACAACAGTATTTAAATCTGGACCGCGATTCACAAAACCTCTACCTCGACCTGAAACACACCATTCACTTGCGGTTGCTGTTGTATCATCTGTTGAACTCCATTTCCCTGTATTCCTGCCTGTGTAGCCCTTATCTGCATCACCATCACTTTCTCCTTTAACTTTTTCTGCTTCAGCTCAATTTCGTCGCTACAGTATTTCGCGTACTGCAACACCTCATCAACCGGCTTCGCTTGCCAACAAAGCAAATGATTCTTAATCATCTGGCTAACCTCTGGTCTCAGCCCTTCAACAAATCTGAACACGCGATGGTTCATGTCTTTCGGCTCAATGGTCTCAGTACCACTATAATGTGTGAATGCCTTCAACAACCTCTCATAGTAAGCATGTATTGATTCCTTAACCTCCTGTGAGGTCTGGTCGATTTTCTGCCAATCAGTCACCTTCGGCGACACTTTCTGCTTCAAAAATTCAATCACTTTATGATAGTACTTCATCACCTCCTCAGATGGAGCTCCGGTCACCTTATCCCTTGCCGGTTCCTTCGTCGGCCAGACTACCCCTCTCTTGCACTCGAGCCACAAATCAGGCGGAACAATGATCTCAAACAAGGTATTCAAGTCTTCCCAGAGACACTTTGCAAGCTTCACAAACCTATCTGTTTGTTGATACCACTCGATCGGTTTCTCCCTCAATCTGGGATAATAATTTGTAAAGGATAGGATGTCTTCTCTGGACCACGGCACATGAATAAAAACTCCACCAGCTGTTTCTCTCATGGGTAATATTTTTACTGATTCTGTATCGGGTGAAGCTTTACCCTGACTCGACCCCAGACTGTCACCTTTCTCTTTATCTCTTTTCTTTGCCCATCTGCCTTCCCACTTTTCTAACGCTCCCCAGAATTGCGCACTTTGCAGTATTTCTTTTAAATGCGCTTTCATTCCGGCAGACCTCATATGCTCAAAGTCTTTTGAATCGAAGTCTAACCTGTAACTTCTTTTCAAATGTTTAGTGTTTTCAATATCAATGTTGTATTTGTCTGCCAGGTTCGCTAATCTCTGATGTACCTTGCCTACCTCTTTAGTAATTTTGGGACACAGATATCTCAACTCTACTTTGGTGTATGACTCTAATCTGTTTACCCCCATTGTTCCGTCCACTAGTTCAGCAGCTTCCACCCCAATCTCACAAAGTTCAGGTACTCATCTTTCCCTATCCTTTCCGGTTCTACTGCAGTCACTGTAGTCTTCTGTGAAGCATAGGTCTTTTCTAACCACTCATTCAACTGTTGTACTGTAAAACCTTGCAGTGAAATGTTCCCTGCATGCATCATTGGCGATTGTGAAGCATTCGTACTTATCGTCTGTGGGGTTAGCACGCTTAGCCCTGCCTGTCGCATTGCCTCCAATGGTGTTTCTACTGGATCATTACTCCCTGATCACATATGCCAGATTTACCTTGTGCATACAATGGCACCAGTGGACCAACAGTAATTGGTAACGATATTGCAGCTGGTGTCTGACCTGGTCCCAAACCTCGTGGAGCAGCTACTCCAAAGGTCTGATCTAGTGAAGCTGGGGCAGGTATTAATGGAGGACCTGCTACTGGGTTATATCCTGGTATCAGTGGTGGCTGTGGCTGGGGCAGCAATTGCGGAGTCGACTCAATCTGCACTAACCTTGATTTTGCATATATTGGGTCTGGCGGCACTATCAGGTTTGTAGTAGTCTCGAGTACCGGTACGTCTGGATAGATTCTCTGTATCTGCGGTGGAGGTTGCAACTGTATCTGCATGTCTGGTGCAGTGGGTACACTGACACCATTCTGTATCGAACCCGTATCACTAGTCTGTACTGTATCAGTAACTCCCTTCTCCTGTGTCCGGTTCCCAGGACCCGTACCAGTGCTCGGGACATTGTCGCTCACCGCATAAGGTGGCGGGCGATCATGTAATATCCGATCCATAAATTCTTCATCATCTGAGTCGTCTTCCTCTTCCCAAGATCTCTTAGTTTCTTTAAGCTTACTAGAGTCTTTGTCTGTTTTACAGGTGGCTTTCTTTCCCTGCGTCTCTTCTCCCTGTGTTATTGCTGGGAACAATTTCAATCCATCAACTATTCCCCATCTCCACATTTTGTTCTCATTATCCCACCTAGCTTCTGCATAAGTCTTTTCTGCCCTTTTTATCCTTCTTTGGAATTTTTCTTGTCTATGTTTAAGGGCCATTAAATCCCAAATCGCTAAAGTCTCATACTGAGCTGGCCTCGGAGGTGGTTTTTGTGTACTTAACATCCCCCTTAAATTCTCTAGCACCTTTGTATTGAACGTCCCATGTTCTGGGAACGCTAAACTTCCCTCTTTCTCTGTTAATTTGCGCCACTTTTTTATCCATAAACAAGGCGCAACACCTTTTTTCTCCATAACTACATAAGCTGGAGTACCCTCAGGCGGTGTAGGCTCCCCTTCACTCGCCATAATGTATACATCTCCTTTCAGAGCACTCTTAAAAGCCTTGACAAAATTCATCTTTGCGTTTTCTCTTATTTTGTATTTAATCAGAAGTGAATTTAATTCCCAGGACACTCTTCACCCACCTTTCTCAACCTATTGCCCCTCACGGACGGCAGCCAATACGTGCACGACCACTCTTGACGACTGACCTATCTCAGCGCATCACACTCACACACTGCAGCTGACAAAGTCTTGCGGCTCGTCCGCCCCTCACTAGATTCACACCAAACTAATGCAAAGTTTTACTGCAAGCACTTTAACAACAACACAAATCTGCTGGTTTACTACAGGAAGGGTAACACATTCGCTTCAGAACTTTACAGAGATTTCACTTAAAGCCTCGGCCGCTACTCTCTCCTTCTCAGTTCCCGCATACGCAAGCAGAATTCGACCCACAAATCCTACTCTCGACTTGTCAATGGTTTATCCTAGTGCACTTTAGAACTTGCCAAATCTCCATCGAAGGTTTCACACATACAATTTGACTCAAACTCGACTTGTCAACCATGCCCGATTGACCTATTAAACCGCACAGATTACAACATAAACCCAAGTGTCTCCTACACTTGTCAATATTCTCCGTAGTCTTAGACCACGACGGGTCCGTACATGAACAACCAACCACGTGGATAATTTTGAGCACAAAACGCCACACTCATATGAAGTACGCCGACTTCCCTACTCTCATACTGCGGAGTACGCCCACTCCTACTAAAACAACATTTACCTGGCCTAAAAACACACAGATTTCACAATCACCTGCAAAAAGTCATAAGCTGAGCAAGCGCAAAAACCCTATACTACACACGCTATGACGCCGAGAACATTCCCAACTCACTTAGGCAGGCTCAGAGATCCCGGGAAAGTCATGGTGAATTTAGAAACACATCATACATCCAATTTGCATTATCACAGAAAAACAATTTAAACTATGATTCTCCGTCCTAGGGCCCCAAAGGGCCAAACCGTCGCTCTGCTACAAGAACTGATAACGCGTCCCTTTATGATAATTTATTTCACATCAGGACTCGTTTTAGGCCAATGAATCTTTTGACCCAGTTGAGAGACACCGTAGGACGAGATAGCTAATCAATATATCAATCAATACATCAATAATGTCATCAATATTTATCACGACAATGCATTTCACTTTAGTTAAAGTCATTAATCAGTTCAAATGACACTACCATGACCTTTCAGCCATGAATAACCACACCTTGTTTAGTAGAATTTTATGAGTTTTATTCCCTATTAATTACAATCTAGCAGCAAATACGTTAATCTCAACACCAAGAAACATAATGGCATAGTCACGATATGGCAACTTTGATAAGATTTCATTAAAGCGAGAATCACAAACATCAGAACATAGCACTGCGTGAACATAGATCAAGTTTAGCAGAGTGTCAATATTGCGTCAGTTCAACAAAGCATAGTATCGGTCGTTTGTCTATTTGCGTCAGTTTTGGTGAACACCTGTCCTAACCACTGATTGGAATTAGCATGTTGGGCTTCATGCAAAATAATTTAGAACACCAATTTGGAAAACATCTAGCTAAGGTCTCTGTCAAAAGTAAGCAGTTGGCACCTAGAAAGGAAAAGCAAACAGACAAATTACAAATGCATTGTCATAATTACCCTCCAAAGATTAGGTCAGCACACAGGATCAGTCTTCGTCTTCAGGACATCAGTCAAATCGCCATCAGTCAGAACTTAGCTCTGGGAAAAGGCACTTCCCTCATAAGGAGGAAAAGTGTAAATGGGCAAACTAAGGACAAGGATTTTTTTAAATAAATCTCAAGTCACCAAACAGAGTGACAGAGTTTCTGGATAAAATCAATAGCATTCCCTAACCCACCTAAATGACCTCTCTGTGACATGGGTTTTTATCCCTTTTTCGTAGTACATTCCCCCAAAATTCTATTGGACATTTGCTATACCCCACTATCTTTAACCTATCAAATTAAACATTAGGTAATCCTAATCTTCACCCCATATTGGTTTACAAGTCTTTGATTGGTCTTCGTAATTGATGTCTTCAGAAGTGGCACGTCCGGTGTGACTTCATCCCTTGGCAATTCTTTGCACATCTTTGGGTCAGCAGTTCCATTGTATTCACCGGTTTGAATGACCTTGTACATTACATTAATCTACATTGTTTCAATTCATTTATAACATTTATTCCATGGGCACAGAAAATATGCCTGAGAACGGATTTAACATGGTTACATTAATCTTCCAAGTTTGAAGAAAAGGAACATTGCAGGGCCATGGCTCTCTGTGAGTCAGCACACTGAAAAATAGGAAAAAATGCATTTAATATGAGAGCCAGGCAGCTAAGCTTCGGCTCATGCTAACTTAAGGCCTATGAGGTTTTTAATACAGATTTAATAACGCAAATGTTAGTATAAGCTTATTTGAACATAACATAAACATTTTGATCATCATTATTAGTTCGCGTGTACATTGGTGGCCACTCATCGTGGTTACAATTCAAGCGCACGTTTAAGTAAAATCGCTATCACTATAGTTTCTATGCGAAATTCATCACACATTAATTCATAAACATTTCATGTTAATATAGATTGTATAAACTACGCTCTCTCACTACAATTGAGAAGCAACAGAAATACTGTTATCCTGGGATATGGTTCATCGCAAACGGCTTGGTCAGAGAGTACTTGGCACATCTGAAAGCAAAGTCTGCTTCATTTTTCTTCGCTCTCCGGCTCCTATACAACAACGTGAAGGCACCAATGATCACACCATTTGTTGCGGTGCTCATTAAAAATTCCTTCCATCTCTGACATATTGGCTAGCGGTGTTCCAAGGGAAATTGGGCACATGGCTAAACTGTACACGATGCATGCTGCTTAGACTCATGGTGCACCTTCCTCGCTCCATTTGTCAAGCAAAAATAAGGCTGGAATTCAAACTCCATCAACCAACATTGAAATTTATGTCTCAATTTTTAATCTCTTTCTGTGCAATACTCCTCGTTGAAGATAACACCTTTAGAATACACATTTGGCGTGTCCTTATTGCCTCTAGTATACGCTACCAACCATGTCAATTTTATCGGAAAACTATGCTTTCCACCTTGCAAGATACTCACACAATAGGTGACCTTTATTCTGAAGTGAGATTCTCTGCAGTGACGAAATTCAGAAGGGGTGGCACCTTAATAGAGCAGACAAACCCGACTAACATAATTACTACACTGCGCTAGATCTAGAGTGGTGGAGAATGGAGCAACCCGTGAGAAAACCCCAATAGAGGCCATCTTACAGAACAAAACTCTCTGGAAGGGAATTGCGTGATTGCAACACGCAATTTCAGACACAAGTTCCAAACATAAATCATAGTTAGACAATACATTGGGAAAGGGTAGAGAAATATCAGACAACACATGGAAAAGAATTAGGCATTGGGCCTCGAAGTCCTCCATTTGCATTGCTCACAAGGAGAGTGCATGTGAATTACTCACCAGATGGTACTTTTCTTCCACAAAGCTTAAAGCAATGTTTGGTAGTCCAGCAGCTGTGGAGAGAGGGGCATCTTCCTACAAATGCGGTGGTCTTGCAAATTCTTCCAAGCTTGTTGAAAAGATATCAAAGTACATATTAGAGCCATGCAGGGTACATCGATCCCTGTCCAACCATTAATTACACTGCTGGGCTACCTGGGGAACATAGTGAATACCCACTAACCACTCCATGTGAAAGCTAATCACACATTTGCTAGTAGTGGCACACTTGGCACTAGCAACATTTTGGAAACAACCCACAGCATCTTCGCTAAAATCTTTGGTTGGAAATAGGGACTCTCGATGCACTTGAGAGACTAACTGCACCACTTCACAACAGAATGAAGAAATCTGGGGAGATTCAGAATGTTCTTTGCAAGTCCTCTCCAGGAGTTTTTGCAAGTTTCTAGATGATTCTGGAGATTTCAGATGTGCTTTAAAAAAGCGTCAATGCACATGTTTACACTGTGGCATGGCATATAACTTACTAACCAGCTAATAAATAATAAAAAATTCCTAAAAGAGAATACAGACTCATTAAGGGTACATATTGCCGAGGCCTGAGTCTGTCGTGGAGCGACCTGCGGTCCCCTACTTTGGTGGTCGAGGCCACTGCCAAATGGGGGTGGTGCAAACTTTAGGAGCGCCCTCTTAGGGGTCTTCTGGATGGCCATTAATCTCCCAAATGTACCTCATGGGCAGGTTCAATATTTTTTCACCATAAAGATGCAGGAGGAATAGGTTCTGTGCTCCTATAAAACAAACCTGCTTTCTCAACCAGTTTTCCTTAATTAACAAATAAGGAATGTGGTTAGTTTCTACCTCTTTCGTGCTATACCCTTTGTCTCTCAATAACTTCAACCCGTCCCTCAAAGCCCTATCGTTCACGGAAAAAACACAATCCTTGTCAGGGTGAACCCTTAAAGTCACTAAATTAACCTGAGGTCAATCCCCCTGGTAGGTATGGTACAGAACAGACAGGTTTAACTTAGGGCAAAGCATAAAGTATTTATGCTGTACAAAAACAGTAATGAAGTCAAATGCAAAACAATAACAATTCCAAACCGAATTAGAAAAATGTGGTTACAATGTAATAAATAAAATTACACCACAATGCCAATAATCCAGGAAGAGGATATGATTTTTTTAAAGTTTAAATTTAAAATAGCACCAAGAAGCACAAAGTGCCAATGTCAGTCAACAGTTGAGGTAGATCTGGACCTAGGTGTAATTTGATGCTGATCGTGATGGAGCGCAGGTTGCATACCAACAAGGTTCATCCTTTTCAAAGATTTTAACTTCTGACTTTAGTATTTTAGGTCCCCTGCAGGAGTCTACTTCCAAAGTGCCCCAGGACTTCTGGAAAGGCACTTATAGTCTCAAAGAGTGTCAGGCAGAGGTCAAACAGCAGACCTCAGTCCTGGTCCAGTTGCCACTAGGAATCACTGTACCACCAATAAACCCAGAAGTCTGGTAGAGAAAGCAGGGCTTTCTAGAAACCAGGCAGTGGGTACGCAAGATTTGTTTTGGCATCCTGTTCTCACCATTTGAATGTGCCCCGAGTGTTTAATGTAGAACCCCAGTAGACCTGTCAAGCAGGGTTTGATATTCAAGTACTATTTGACACTTGAATTTAAAAAGAGGCCTACTGGCATTAGAGCCTGTCTGACTGTCGAGAAAAAGGAAGGTCCCTTCGAAGGTGTTTGCTGACATTTGCCTGTGACATGGAGGGCCTCTTTAAAGTGAATCAAGTTCCCACTGGCAATCCTGGCAAGGGAAAAACAAAACCTCCCCACACCCAGGTCTTTGCACTCTGCTCTGGGAGCAGTTTTTACATATCTTTAAATGCTAATTACTGGCTGGCAGAGGTGGGAGACCAAATGCAAATGGGCTTTCAGAGGCTTTAGTTCGGGAAAAGGTAACTTTTTAAAAGTACCTTCATTAAAATGTATCAAAAATCTGACCGCCATTGAATTTGATTTTTTGGTTGTTTAGTTGTTCTAGCTGTTTCCTAACCAAAATTAGCATTATGAAATGTAATAATGTAACCTAGTGTTTGCTTATGGAACAGGCCTCCTTGCTGCAGTGAAAGTAGCTTTTGTGGCTTTTTCACTGTCAGGATATGTTTAACATAAAATTCCTGTATATCCTACTTTTAAATGCCTTTCACTCTGCCTTATGGGCAAGGAGGCCTATGTAAGGTTTACTTATAAATATTTAAAATAAAGATTTTGACCTGTCAAAAGGGGCTATAATTCACTGCAACCGCCAGGCTTCAAATGGTAGATCTGCGGTCATGTTTGCACTGTCACTGTAGTTGGTGGCACAATGGGTGCTCTTGTTCAATAGTGACATTTAACATATAAGTCCTGGTTCACCTTGGTACCATATACCAGAAACATATAGATAAGTTAAATATGCCAAGTAGGGGGATGCCAATTTATAATGTTGCAAGGGGGAGCGCAGTCACTTTATAGATTGTTAGCAGGGGTAACATGCACAAAGATCTACACTCAGCACAAATATAGAGTCCAGCTAAAGGCTACAAAAATACAAATATATTTACTCACTTCTTCCTTCCATTCTCTTTCAGAAACACTACATTGATAATTGTATATACGCTCCATGACCCAATTGTCCTCCTCCTCATCTATTACTTCTCCTCATCAATAACCAGACTTTATAAGCACACTGATGCATTATTTCATATTCCTGGAATTTCTCTACCTTAAAGATATACTCATGTAGGCTAACCACCCATTCCCTTATCCTTGCCAAATGAGCATCCAGACCATCCTTTGTGCAAATCTCTTGCAGTGGTTTTGGTCTGATTACTCTGAACATTGCTCCCCACAGGAGATTCAGAAACGTATTGATCACCCAGTTAACGGTTGAAGCCTCCTTCTCAATTTCTGAGTATTTAACTCTTGGGTCCTAAAAGACCAAGGGGCAAAATCTTTTATTTTTTCTTCTTCATGCAGCGTTGGCATTAATACTAGTCACAGATGTTTTGAGCTCATGTCAGTGACTGCCAGGGCCAGCTTAATGACAGGGCAACTGGTGCAGCCGCACCTGCCGCTGAGCTTCGCAGGTTTGGGGTGCTGTGGTTAGAACTAACATTTGCATAGTTCCTTGTGTGTCCAGCGGTTTTCAGGCAAGAATACAATTATCAATATAACTCTAGTGATTAATGTTCCTGCTGGAGAGAAATCAGAGTTTTGCCTACTTCTAGCTTTGACTCGTCATAAAATAGCACAGGCGGTTAATATGCCTGCAAAAAAGAATGTGTACAATGCAGATCACAGAACTGTACCTTATGTGGGTGGCTAAGTGGGTTACTGCTTTTGTCATAGATCCCTTTGCTACTTGTAGTTCATATGTTACTAATACTGCGCAGTGACCAATGAACTGTCATCAAAGAGCTGCATGCAAACTGCCTGGTATAGGTTAGACCATTATGTTTTCTCCCCAGTCTTTCATTATCCTAATTTTGCTAAAAAATGGTTTGTTTGCATAGAAATTGATTTTTATTAGGTGAAAAAGGGACTATGGAGAGATGAGTGGCACTGTTGAAGATTGGTAGTCAGGGAATCTGTAGAGAAAGAGGTCATGTGGGGGAGCCAAAAAATATTGCTGCACTAGGCACCACCTGGGCCCTGGTGACCACAACCGTACCTCATCCAGGTACAAAAGCTTGTAGCCCATTTTAAGTCCTTCTTTACAGTATTAAACTCTTCATTGTACTTGGCACACCAATAAAACTTATTATTATGTTTAAATAACTACCTTTGTGTGCTAGCCGTCTCTGAAATTATCTCAATACATTTTCTGTTGAAATTTACCACATAGCAGGCCTCGAGAAATAGACTCCCCCACTTACTACGGCGAGTCAGATTTTATCAGGCTAAGCTATTTTTAGGGCCTAATGGACTGGCCTGTCGAGAGAACTCGGCTGGCAAAGAACTGGTGTTCTGTTCATTCAGAAAGTGAATGAGCAATAAAGATACCTTTAAATCTTGTGTTCATCTTGTCACATTTGCTGTGCCTTTCAGGACAGAGGTCAAATGTCAGCCTGTGTCTACCTACAAAATGTTACCTGTGTTATCCAGGAGATTGGTGATGGCAAAATCCTCTAACATTACAGTCAGAGAAAAAAGTAAACTATTTGACAGTCGTGCTTGGGTGCAGGCAGGGAAATCAAAGGCTCTAGGATGTTTTTCCAAACATACTTAAATAGTTTGTAAGTGAACTGTATAATCATTTCAAAATATATTTCAGTAGTTAAGAAAGCACTTTATTGTAATTCTGAAGTGTGATGGACACAAAAATTTTAATAAGATCAAAACAATTCAGAACACTTTACCTAGTCATGTGCAAATGATAAATATTTGCTGAAACCTCATATCTACACATTATTGTTTGTACGCTCTATGGTTGCAGCAGTAAAACCGCACATCAGTGGGAAAGATTGTGAGTATTTCAATGGAAATGTGCTGTCTGTAAATGATGGTGCGCTACCAAATCATGCTTTAGTGACTGATTTTTTAAAACTGGGAGTTATTAAACATGAACTGAGAAACATTTCTGCCTCCACCCTGATTATTGGGGAACTAAGAAGCAAGTCAGGTCATATGTACCCTATAGGAGGGGTAGAATTTTATTATACATGGAACAAAAGTATAGTCTATTAAATCTAACAAGAGTTTTTGTACAGCAGACATGCTGAACTGACATATTTTATGGTGCTCTCATATGTGCTAGTGAAGAAAAAGGCAACAGGATTAAATAAACTTTTTGCCTAGGATCACACAATTTGAGGCCAGTTTATATGTCGGATTATGGCTAGGTCAAGTAGATTATTCAAGTTACTAGACCTTCAAGTATGGTAACATTTTTATGATTCTTTTGAGGCCACAACAGTCATTCTTCATTATTCCTGGGTGTCTACAATTTAATTATCATCTCCATTAGCTCTTTGTTAGGCCTCACACCATGCTGTTACCCCTACTAATAGGTAAAAGCATCAATATACACTAAAATGCCGATGATACACAACTCAACTTGAAAGTATCTTTCGCTTCAGGCATTCAACACCTCAAACACTGGTTCCACATCACCCAGAACTGGATTTCCAGCTCCTTCTTGAAGCTCAGCCCATCCAAGACAGAATCGCTGTTCTTTGCCAAGAACAATTGACAAGATACAGTACAAACCTGTCTTAATGACATTAAACTTGAAGGGTTCCAGCCCCAACTTTTGCTGACTACAAAGTCACTTGAATTCACCCTGAACACCAAACTCAACTTCAAGAACCAAATTGGAAATAACACAAAGACAGCCTGGTACCAGCTCTGTCTTCTAAGGAAAATGTTACCATTTCTTCCAGAAAGCAACTACAGAACTGCTATTCAAGTTCTCATTCTCTCGCAGCTGGATGGTATTAATGCCCTACTTCATTGCCTCCTGGATGTCACACTGGCACCCTCATCAGGGGCCTGAAAAAAATGATCACATCACCACCATCCTGACTGTACTTTACTGGCTCCTCTTGCCAGCTGGCACTGTTTTCAAAACCAGCTGCATCGTTTACAAAGCTGTTATGACCAGCACCCCTAATTCTGCATCGCTATATCCATCAGGACTGGCCCAATGTTCCTCCAATTTAAGAAAGCTTAGAAGGCATACCTCTTTAAAGAACACTACCTCACAATGCATTTACAAAGCTCCAGCTCCTCTTACTCATTGCCTTTATGCTTGTTTTTGACCACATATAGCTCTCCACTGCCTTTTGGCTACCTTAGTGCTAAAGAAATAACATATATATATGTGTGTGCGTGTGTGTGTGTGTATAGATATACATATATATATATATATATATATATATATATATATATATATATATATACATGCAAAAGAGGAAATAATGTGTTCTCTGGCCAAAACAGCATTTTGTCCACTCTTAAAGTTAAGCCATAGTCTTTGAACCTCTGAAGGACCTTCTTAACATGTTCATTGTGTTCATTTCATCTTGGAAGTACTTAATTCCTGACAGACCTTACAAGATTAAAGACATATCTCTTTAAAACAGATGCTGCAGAAACTAGTCCAAATGGCACCCTCATAAATTGTTAAACTCTCATGGGGTTTATGGATGCTGTTAGTTCCTGTGACTTTTCATGTAGTCTAATCTAATGGTGAAGATTTTGTCTCTTACAGTACAATAATGGGTATTTTTTCTGCCACCACTTCCCTGTTTAGTGCCCACACAAAGCCAATTCTCCACACTAGGCATCGTGCAACAACTGTTGGGGACAACCATTCTGAGGCCTCCACAGATACTATTATTCCGAACTTATATCTATATCATCATGCCGTTGACTGGTAACCTCCTCATCTTTGAGGTAACTGGCACAGCTTTCTTCTTCAGCTTTATATTATGCAAGTATGAATTTAAATGCTCTAGTTGCCCTTTAGTGACCTCTGGAAACTATTTCTCAAAATTCATACACCCATCCGCAATCAAATGGACTTGCCTTTGCAGAAGAGAACTATAATCAAAAACACTCCCAACCCTTTCTGGTGAGGCAACCCTACGGTATTGTCACTCTTGTTTGAAATGTATACTTTTCCCAACATAGTTTTGTACCTACATTCCAAAGCAGCTACAAGGTAGCAGTTCGCCTTGATGGCCTGACCACCATATATCCCTGGCCAAAGTTCATTCTAAATACCTGAATGCTACCAATAGATTTTAGAAATGATGGTGAGATAAGAATATCAATCAAACATCATCTCCAAATCCTTCCCATCAAGCATCACCCATTCAGATGGATTACTACTACACTAAGTCAACATTTGTAGCTGTCGCCTCACATACCTCTTTCACATCCTTTGTTCTCTTTACTTGCACCAACTCTACATGTAATGTCCGTTTTTTCACCACACGTATTACATGTGGTCTGAAATGCAAGACGAGACTGTATGCCTTATGCCCAAGTAGACCACTGCAGTCAAATTTCCCTTTTAATTTCTGACATGTTTTCTTCATGCTGTTTCCTTTAATTTCTTCTCTAGGCACCATCATGTGCTCTGTTCTTTCTTTAGCAAGTAACACCTCACTCAAAAGTGTTTCTATTCTTCATATAGGTTTCACTATTACAGTTCAAAAGAAATTGATCTCTGATTTGCTAATCTGGTAATCTCCCATATTTGTATGTAGCTGCCGGTTTCCTTAAACTTTTAACATATTATTTTCGCAGACTCTTCCTCACTAAGTACCTATTTTCCAAAATTACACTTTTCAGGTATCATGCTGTTGTGTGGCCCGCAAGATATAAACATTTTTTACACAAATCTCATATTAATCTCATATTGATTCTGCTCCTCCAAGATGGCTGCACACACAAACGCCACTCACCAACCTCTTCTGTCAAATATTTGCCTGATTAACACTTCTGGCAGTGCATTTCGGTTACTTCACACAGCCTCCATATAAAATAAGCAAAATATATTTCAGAAGCTGTTCAACAGTTCACACATTTATTCAATGGTTTTCAGTTGAAGAATCGTAAATTGTTCATAAATAGTCTTTCCCAATGCTTGCCACTACCCTCAAATGGTCTGAGACCTTTTCTGGCATTGCACGTTCTGCTGCATGGAGTTCAGTTCCATCAGCAGTAAGATGTGTTACAGTGTCCCTATCCTCTGTTGCCAGTGTGAAATTGACAAAAGTCCAACCAGAATGCACCCAGGAGGTAAGATTTGTTAGAAAGCACCTCAGCCACTGCTCCCTCATTTCAACTGTTGCCATGGAATTCTGCATCTCCTTGGCCTCAAAACACATTCTAGTGTAGATCATCCAGAGAGTACAGAGCAGATATCAGACTAATTTGGTTTAGGATTCATCTTATGTATCATCTATTTATATGATTTTAAGCATCTTATTATAATGTAAACAGAATAGAACAATGTTAGGTGAAATCGACTGGTGAGAATGGACGACTAGTCATGAAAGATGCCTACTGGCTATAATAGGCGACTTGAGGGAAAACATGTGGAAATGTACTTGGAGAGACAGAAACACTAGGACTTGTC